>NC_037354.1:32387927-33804708 GCF_002263795.3 Bos taurus | reverse complement strand
TCTGTGCACACACCATCTGGGTCTCCTTACCTTCCAGGCATGTAGGAGACGGGACCGCCCAGCCTTCTGGGGCTGGTGGGGTCACACTACCAGTTTAGACCAATGGGGGTGAGCTGGAGTGACCCCCGTCACTCCTCAGCATTGAAGAGCAGGTGAGACATTCAGCCTCTCTCTTCCCTGGAGACCAAAGGAGTAATGTGTTCTAGATGTTACAGTTACAGAGGGTTCAGCCTCCATCAGCCTGGATGCTTGAGTGACTGTGGAATGGAATTTTCCCCGCACACATACCCAACATCCTTGACTTGGCAATGGACATGAGGCACACGCAAGAAATAAATCTTTTTTGTGTTCAGCAATGGGATCTTGAGGTTCATTTGTTATCACAGAGCAACCTAATTTATTCTAACTAATACAATTCTCCCATAAACATTAGTGGCCTTTTTCTGGTAGCTCAGATGGGAAAGAATCTGCCTGCAATGCAGGAGACCCGGGTTTGATCCCTGGTTTGGGAAAAAATTCCCTGGAGAAGGGGATGGCAACCCAGTCCAGTATTCTTGCCTGGAGAATCCCATGGACAGGGGAGAGGACAGGGGAGACTGGCAGGTTACAGTAAATGGGGCTGCAAAAGAGTCGAACATGACTGAGGGACTAACACATCCACTTTCATAAGCATGTGTGACACAGAAAGTGGTCTGCCAGTCACCTGTAGGCCTGTCACTGGGAGTTGGCCCAGGCAGTCTGTAGTGAAAGACTAGAGGAACATTTGCAGGGAGGAGCAGCAATTCAGATGGTCAAGTTCAAGGTGACTGCAGTCTACTCTGGGAGGCTAGGAGGAAGGCAGAGCTTCAGAGGACACTCTGGCTCTGGAGCTGCTCATCCAGACCCCAGACTCCAGACCAAGGTCAACCAGACTCCAAAGACCAAAGACATTCCAGTAGACTGCTTCTCTGACCTCCCTGGTTCAGAAGCTGTGTCAGTCAGCAGTATGTCTTTAGAAAGTGAAAGAAGATTCGTAGGTCGCTTTATTTTTTAAAAAATATTTTTATTTACTTGGCTGCATCGAGTCTTAATTGCACACGCAGGATCTTCAATAACAGCGCACAGACTCTCTAGTTGCCATGCCAGGCTTAGTTGCTATTCGGCCTGCGGGATCTTAGTTCCCCAGCCAGGATCAAACCTGTCTCCTGCCCTGCAAGGCGTATTCTTAACCCCCAGACCACCAGGGAAGTCCCCCTTGGTCACTTTAAATGCACAAGATGTTCAACCATAATGAGAGTTTATTTACTGGACCGTATTGATTTTCTTTGCATAGACCTCCAAGGGCTGACCATCCACAAGGGAGTTAAGACATACTCACACAGCCTGCATCTGAGGCTCTAAGAAATACTCCCTGTGAATGATTAGCAACCCAGTAAAAGGGTTGCTGCTCTGTTCATTTTTAAACCTGAAAATATCCAGCGACCCTCTCAAAATCCAGGAACGTTCCAGTCTCCTGATGGAGAGGCACCTGGAAGAGAATGAGGAGAAACTGTCCTCTTGTCGTTGCCGACAACATGGTTTGTAGCATCTGAGAGTCAATGTTACCATCCGTCTGTCTGGACTGCCTGGAATGAGGTGGTCCTCAGCCCACAGCAGCAGAAGGCTGCATGTAACCATATTCATCATGGTGCCAAACTGCCTCCTTATTCAAGAAGAAAAGATAATGGCTCACCCTCTCGTGATTCCCTGGACTGGAATTGCTGTATAAAATTGTCTTTGCAGAAATAGACTTCTCCGAATTCATCGGGAATGCAGAGCTAGATGTCTGGCCGCTTTGAGACGAAAGGATTCACTGGGAGCAAATCGGTTTTTGCTCCTTTGCTACTTAGCAGAGCTTTAATGCTAGAGCCTCTCAGAGTTTTTAATTTTTACAAGGTAGCTATTTTCAGAATCAAAAAGGTGCAGTTTCCTTTACCGAAAACCTCGTGATGCAAGAGAAATGGGATTTTCTTATAAATCCCTCAGCTCACTCTGCTCCCTCTGTCTAAATCCACGCTGCTGGAAGAGCAAAGACTACAGCTTCGTTGCCAGGAATACGGGAAAGACAGTAATCACACCGGATGTTAATGTGATGAGTCCACTTAAACAGAGATAAATTTCAAATGCATATATATTTTCATTTTGAATGTAGTATACTTACAAAGAAATGCTTATGCTTTTAGAGTAGAAGGCAGATTTCTTTTTTAGAAAGTAGTCATTTACCTGGCTCCGTCGGGTCCTAGTTGTGGCTCGTGGGATCTTCGCTGTGATGCTCCCAGTAGTTTCAGGGCATGGGCTCAGTTGCCCCGAGGCATGTGGGATCTTCCTGGACCAGGGATCGAACTCGCATCCCCTGCATTGCGAGGCAGTTTCTTAACCACTGGACCACCAAGGAAATCCCTAGAAGGCAGATTTCTGACCCACTCCTGAAACATTAATTAAAGGATTTGGAGAAAGCAAAGAGTATCAGTTGAAAACCAGTGGCAAGAACCTACTTAGCGGTTCCTTATCTTTTGATCCACGTTAACAGCATGAAACATGTACTTTAATTATAATATCCAAATCTCACCTTGATATTCCATGAAATGAAAGAGTCCCACACAAATGTACCATGTGTGTGTGCGTGCTAAGTCACTTCAGTCGTGTCTGACTCTTTATGACCCTATGGACTGTAGCCTGCCTGGCTCCTCCATCCTTGGGATTCTCCAGGCATGAATACTGGAGTGAGTTGCCATGCCCTTCTCCAGGGTATCTTCCCGATTCAGGGATCAAAACTGTTTCTCTCACCATCCCCTGCGTTGGCAGGTGGGTTCTTTACCACTAGTGCCATCTACTTTTTATTTTTCAGGTGTTCTAAAAGCACTTTATTCCCAAAGGTTGCTGATACGAGGATTCTTGGGAACCAGAAATGGCAGGAAGATCCACGTGCTCGGATCCCCAAGGCCTGGGCCAAACTGAAGCCAGATCTATCCACTAATGATGCCACAGGCCACAAGGAAGAAGGTCAAGGATGTGTGTTGGCTTGTGGAGCTGTAAGTTGCACCTCGAGGGTGGAAAGCATTCCTCTGACTTCAGGTTGGTCCTATGGCTGAGGTGTAGCACAATGGCCACACCAAGTGGATATTGAGAGCAAAAGCTAGGAGGCATGTGCCCTCTTCACCAGCAACAATTAGAATTTTCATCACCTAAATTGAGCCTCTCAGTAAATGAATATCGCCTCCAGAAGATTGAAGCTGCAGAGATAAACAATGGAAGGAAGGGAAGTGGGCATGCAAGGGGTATCTTTCTGAAATGCCAGGTGAAGATGATGTTGACTCAGAATTGTTGCTTCATGCTGGTCCAAGGCCATTGTCAAACTAAGTTCTGTAAAGGAACACAGAAAGACTAAAGAAACAGACTCCTAACTCGCTCACATAATGAGCAGCTCGTCCTTGCTGCCTCCAGTACCAGCCCTGATTGAAGGGCGCTGTGAACTCTGTTCCCACCTCGCCAGCCTGGGGAGCTGAGATTGACGTGCAGCCTGGGAAACATGAACCCTGGGCTTCGGGAGCAGCTTGAGGTCAAGTCAGAATTTGTTTCTGTCCTGCCTTTCAAAGCTTTGTTTTCCTATGAACCATCCATACTAACCACTCTGCATTGCTGGGCCCTGGAGAACCGGGGGTGGGCAACTTCCAGGAGATTCATTCAGGATGGACATTCATTAGCTCTGAAGACAGCTGGGGCTTTTCCTAAAAGGGCTGAGGACAGCTGGAAATTCCCAGATTAATCATTGACCAGACCAGGCTACTGCCACCCCACCAAATCCCACCCCACCCTGAGGGTTGCTCTAACCAAAATAAATCATAAATGTGTACAGCTCAACAATGATTCTATTCAGAGTCACTGCCACCCACTTCTAAAGCCCAGGCCAACGTAAAGTAACCCAAGACTTTACTTCTCTTCAAGGGGCTGCTCCACGTCCTCAGAGGCAATTAAATCACGGAACCTGTGTAAATAAGACTTTTCTGGAATGCTATTTTGAGACACGCTGAAAGCCTTTCCAGTGAACTGAGTCTTCATTCTGACCATCACAGATAAATGAAGGACGGGTTCTTTAACATACTAATGATAACAACAACTAATTGATACTTTTCCTTTGCAAAGCATTTAGTTCCTGCCAGATAACTTCACATGAACCATCTCTTTTACTTTCAGAATCATATAGCAAGGCAGGACGTGCGTTATTATTGACATTAAGCAAATAAACTGAGACTTCTTGGCAGTTAACAGGCTTACTTGGGTAACAGAACTGATGGCCGTTGGACATAAGGTTAAGACAGACTCCAAGTCCAGGACTTTTTCCAATCCATTCCACTGTGTCTACAGAAAATCTTACCCTCTCTTAAAAGCTTTGAATTTTATAAATTGTTTAAGTGCTTATTGTTTTATTTGACGGGAATGAAGTACAGCTAGCACTGTTGAGTCATGATTAAGCTGAGTCATTGTACATCAAGTGCTTGATATGAACGTCCTCGTATATGAGGTGGTCGTTAATATCCCCATTGTGATACACGAAGGAACACAGAGAGGTTTCTGCAACTTTCCCAAACCACATAGCTAGTAAGTAGCAGGGATTTGAAAACTGCGCGTCTAGAGCCTCCCACCTGCATCCTTCTGCTGAGATAGGCAGGTGTATAACTTCTCGTGCTGTTTTTTGAAGAGCCATAGGTCCAGTTGCTGGAGACAGAGCCATCCACATCGCCAACATGTTTGGCATCGTTTGGGTCCATGGGGATTATTTCGTCTGTGAGGCCAATCTAGAACCAATAGAAATAACCGATCAACAATAGAAATAAACCAAACACTCTGCTATGAGATGGGGTTCCTTCTTTCTTTCTTTTCAGGCTGTACTACGTGGCACGTGGGATGGTGGTTTCCCAGTCAGGGATTGAACCTGTGACCCCTGCAGTGGAAGTGCAGAGTCTTAACCACTGGACCACCAGGGAAGTCCCTCAGGGCTTTCTTCACAATGGCACCACTATTGCTCCTATTTCCAATACTAAAAACTACAAAGTTCCTTCTCCCTTGTGTCCCTTATCCAGTCAATTATCAGCAATTCCTGTTTCATGGTTGTGTGTGTATCTAGAACTTGCTTCTCCCTCTTCCCTCCTTCTCTTCACATACACTGTCCAGTCAAGTAACTAGACAGCGGCCCCTCCAGCTTCAGACACTTCCACAATATAGTCTATCTTGTCCCCACGCATCCTAAAAGCGTAGGATCTTCATCCCATCTCATCCCATGCTGTGTTCCTACACATGGCGCCCCACTGTCTATCACAAGCCCTCTGGTTTGCATCTTCATGGTCTAGAGCCTCCATTTTCCGGTCATTTTTAAATTATCTATTTATTTTTGCCTTTTGACTTCCCCGCATGGCATGTGGGATTCTAGTTTCCTGATCAGGGATTGAACTCACAGCCGCTGCATTGGAAGCTTGGAGTTTTAACCACTGGACCCCAGGGGAGTCCTAGACAGCCATTTTCCTATCAATTCTCTGTTTCTTCCTTCTCCTCTTGCCAAGTGGGGCTCCTCACAGTCCCCAGCCCGCATGCACACACCCATCTTCCCATCTTGTGACTTCAGTGTTCTTCTCCTCATCTTGTTATCGCTCTTCTCTCCTGTTTATAGCCCAGTCTAGACATCCCACCTGTCTCTGGCGTCTCCTTGGGCTATTCCTCCTTCTTGGATTCCTACTGTCCCCACAGAAGGTGCCACGAGTTCAGTGTTTAATTTTGTTTTCTCGTTGTCTCACTGTTTACCTCCTCACTAGACTGGGAGTTTCTCAGGTCAAGGACTCTGCCTTACTTTTTTTCATGATCCTTACTGGACATAATATAGTTCTGGACTCAGAGACAGTGCTCGTTTGGTGGACGGATCTCGCTTGGTGGAGGGACCTGGTGGCAAATGAGCATGAGTTGATTTAGTGGCTCTGATGAGCAATCCAGTGGCCTTGCTTGACATGGGTTAATCCTCCAACACTAGATGCCAGCATCAAATTCATGAGAAGGTCAGGAAATTACAAGCTGGTCAATTCGTTTTCTGCAGGAGAGTTGTTGTTTGCCAATTCGAGCAGTTGAGGAACCATTTTTTCTGATTCCTTTCCCAGTGGGCTCTTCCCTAAGAGATACAATGACTGGGTGGGGGGTGGGGGGCGGGTCAAGTGAGTTGTCCAAGTGAAAGACCACAGCAAGTAGACTCTGATTTATAATCTCCAAAGTAATACATTAGAGAATGGAAAGTAGCTCAAGGCCAATGTTTTAGAATAAATCATGAGACAGTTTTTACCAGCAGAGAAGTCACTGGACTCTGTGCAGCCTTGTTCAGCATCAGAATGTTTAATGGCCATTCATCCAAGTTCAAGTTGCCTCAGCAGATTTCAGAGGGACCAGTACTTTGGAAATCTAATAGCAGAAAGAATCGAGTTAGTATATATGGCCACATTTGAAACTATGTCATACTTTCCAACTGTGCTCTTAAGCTCCATCTTAAGAGTTGAGTTCTTCTGAGTTGGAAAGAGTACCAAAGTTATCTGGTTGGAAGAGGGATGACATGTCTGGAATACTACTAACACACTTTCATTTCTGTGTTTCATGGGTTGATCTATCCCTTCACTTTCCCATTTTCTCAGAGACATAAGCCTACCTTCAGACTTCACAGCATGAATGCAAAAAAAAAAAGCTAATATGCTGGTTATCCCGACCCCAAATGGGTATTTTGTAGGCATAACAGAGGTAAAAACTAGGTTTTATTGAGAGAGAAATACGATTTCTAATTTATTTAGCTCCCATTTCGCATAACTTGCTAAAGAGCCAAGCTTGTAGGTAGGACTCAGATCCTGGAACTGCTTCCATGCAGATGAGAACTGGTTTTGCAGTGACAACTAGGGCTTCCATGTGGCACTAGTGTTAAAGAACCTGCTTGCCAAAGCAGGAGACCCAAAGACCCAGGTTCCATTCCTGGGTTGGGAAGATCCCCTCGAGGAGGAAATGGCAGACCACTCCAGTATTCTTCCCTGGAAAGTTCCATGGACAGAAGAACCTGGCAGGCTACACTCCATGGGAACTGCAAAGACAACTAGACTAGGAGGTTGAATTGTAGAGGCAGGAAGCATGCTCATTTCTGGTCCCAAGGGATCAAGAGAAGAAAGAAGACAGAGGCTGGAGAGACATTCATCTGTGATTTTCTTGTCTCTGGGCTAGTCTGAACTTAGTATGTTCAGTCGCTAAGTTGTGCCCAACTCTTTGTGACCCCATGGACTGGCAGCATGCTTCCTTGGCCTTCACTATCTCTTGGAGTCTGCCCAAACACATGTCCATGGAGTTGGTGAGGCCATCCAACCATCTCATCAACACAAAGCCTCTTCCTCATTTCAGACTGCATGAAACACCAGGCTCCCCCACACCCATGTGGGAGTGGCCACATCAGAGTAAACTCAGCAGTACTCTGTGGTTCAGACAGTGGAAGGGCTAGCATTTAGCTTTCCCGAGCTACCCTCACTTCCCTCAACTTCCTGTGTGGTGTGGAAAGAACTTGAATCTCCTGGGTGACCCTGGAGTGGGAGGCACAGAGGCTGGGTGGAACCTGGCTAGAGACATACCAGAGAGGAATGACCATGGTGGGGGCAAGATGGCGGTGTGGCTAGGGGTGCAGAATGAACCGGCCTGGGCCCTGACCTCACGATTAGAGCCAGGGGCTCAGCACCAAGGGGAGACCCAGGGGGCCCACACTCCAGGGGCGGCCCAGGGGCTCAAGGCACCAACGGAGACCCCCAGGCCCAAACCAGGGATAAAGAAGGCAGGGCTCCAGTTCAGTCAAGACAGAAAACGAAACCACCCAACCCAGCAACAAACACTGGCCTGAAGCCAAGGAATGGGGCAAGCGGAACTTCAGTGTCAACATCCCAGGGAGCGTCCAGACCAGCCACCTGTAGCAGACACAATTGAGGATCCAGCAAACCCTGTGTGGACTCCAGCCTGCTCCCCTCCACCCCCGGGGGAACACAGTAAGTCCCGCTCACACACTCAGGGCAGAGACTGAATTATCTGCAGAAAACTGCTCCCAACTGTGGAATTGGGCTAAGATTACAGGGCTGGCGTAAACCCGGTATCCCACCTCACAGTGGGACAGGGGCTCATTGAAAGCTCCAGCATTTCGTCAAATCTTCCATACTCGACTCAGAGGACAGTGGGCACTTTGGTGACTTTGCTCCCCGACATGAGCTTCTCCGTCACGTGTAGGAAAAGGCTCACGGGAACCTTGGGACCAGTGAAGTGTTTATTACGGTCTCCATTATACATGGTGCAGAATCCAAGGTCTGGGGATAAAATGTCTCATCCACAGTCAAGAGGCATAGGGTACAAACCTACAAGAGGGAAACTTCCCTGGTGGTCCAGTGGCTAAGACCCTGCGCTTCCAATGCAGGGGGCCTGGGTTCGATTCCTAGTCAGGGAACTTATTCCCACATGCTGCAACTAAAGATCCCACAGGCTGCAATGAAGACTGAGATCCTGCGTGCTACAACCAAGATGCGGTGGCAGCCAAATAAATAATAAATATTGAAACACACACACACACAGGAGTTAGGCCTTTTGACCCCAGTTCCCTGCTCCTCTCGAAGGGCTGTGAGCCCTTCTAGGAACGAGATGGGGGCACCCATGCACTTGGGCCGGGGGAGCCCTGCTGAAAGATACATATGCTCAGAAACAGGCTTCGGTTTCCCGTTCTGGTCCTGGTCATACCTTCAGCCTTCATTCAGGGGAATCTTCTGGCTGGAGAAGTCCCTTTGGCATATTTGCACCTGGCGGGCGCTTGGGGCTGGTCAAAGTCTACCCTCCGCCCATGATGCCAAGTGTTCCGGTCGGCACCCAGCTCACAGGATAGTGACAGAACAAAGCGTTTCCGTATCTCTCATTTCTCCCAAGTATCTCCTAAAATTGAAACCTCTGCATTGGCTGCAGTTTTCCTCCATCTGCAAAAACACATTAGGAAGAGAAAGAGGTTGGCAGCTGACTTCAGGCTTTCCCCCCGGAGAGTTACTTACCTGACTTTACCAGATGCTGTGTATCAGCCCGTCTCTCCCCTCGCGCCGCTTAGTGGCAAAAGACAGAAGAAATACAAGGAATGCTTGCTACGCTCTGCACTCTCTCCCCCTCTCTTTCTCTTTCTCTCTTTCCCTTTTCTTTTTTTTTTATCCCCCAGGACCGGATATACAAGTTCCAGAAGAGGAAATACATCCCAGAGTCTGAAATCAATCTGGAATTCATATCCTCGTAAATGTACTTATAAAGCAGGAATCAAGAAGGTTTTTGGAATTATTATATTGGAGAAGCTGATTGTGTAAGAGAGGACTTGGAATTAGGGTAATTTAGACATTTTTGCAGGCAGCCTGCTCTTTGGATGAATGGAAACACTGGTACGTTTGGCATCAATCTATCCCAGAGGTCTTAAACCAGCCTTTAGACTCTGTTACCACACGAGAAGGAAAACAGGAGCGCAAGTAAGGCACGTTCGTCTATGATTACGCCATCGCGTGAACTGACAGTGTTGTAGGACACAGAGTAGGTAATATTTTCAGACATCAGGCTGTCAGTTGGGAGGTAATGTTGTAAAATCCGCTTGCTGACACTTCATGGTGTTAGTCCAGCCCCACACCACGGACATGGGTGGAAGGCATGAGTGTTTGTGTGTGTGTCTCTGTGTGTGGGCATGTATATGAAGAAGCTGAAAGGATTAGTTGAGGCCCAGAATCGGAGCTGGTGGAGACTGTGAGGTGCGAAAGTGGGCAACTCCCGGGAAATCCATCTCCGCCCCCACCCTCTGCCTCCCACCCTCGCCCCTAGACATGCTGGTGGCCTGTATTCCTGGCTCTTCCCTGGATGGGGAACCAGGAACTTGTCCATTGTTCCCAGAAGGCCCAGACCATTTTCTATGTTAACTGTCTCTGAATATTTTCTCCCTCGATTTGGAATCACAACCTTCTGAATATCATTGCAAGCTCACGGTATTTCTCTGATGAAAACCGCCATTTCACAGGGGTCAGCCAACTCCACGGCGGGAGCACAGTGGAGCTATGGGATTCCGGCATTCCGGTAAATAAAAGATGAGGCCAAAGGCCCTCCAACCCGTCAAGAGAAAGGTTGGGAGCCCCTGGAGACCCAGGAGGAGACTTTAGATTCTCAGAAGGCCCCAGAAGTTAACAGAGGAGGAAGTCCAGTGTTTCTGAAGCTCTTTTTGAAGGAGAAGCTATTGCTCTGTTTCCGGTGGGAAAGGCTTTCTCAACATTGGCTCAGATGTAAAGGAATTCTGCTGCAATGCAGGAGACCTGCTGTTCGACCCCTGGGTCAGGAAAGATCTCCTGGAGAAGGGAATGAATACCCACTCCAGTATTCTTGCCTGGAGAATTCCGATGGACAGAAGGCACCTGGGCAGGCTACAGTCCATAAGGGTGTCCCAAAGAGTTGGAACACGGACTCAGCGACTTAACACCTTTCACTTTCAGAGGAAAAAATTTGGATGCTTGAATGGATGCTTGGGCGCGACGGGGGCGGGTGCAGGGGGTGCTGCTAGCTGGCTGTCTGCTACTATCTCACTCCTTGACCACACTGCCTGCTCTTTATTCACATCCGGGATGTCCCCTGTTCCTTTATGTAGAAAGTCCCCTCTCTTGGAACAGGCAGGAAAGTAACAGCGAACATTTGGATGGCTAAGGTCCTTAACTTTTCACTTTGGCTGCCCTTTCCAAGACTGTTGAATTATTGTCTTAATTACAGAAGCCCTAAAGAGGAATTTGAAATCACCCCTGCCAGCTCTCAGGAGAAATAGCAGTGGACTCCTCTTCCTTGGCTCTTGGACTGATTGGGGTTTCACCCGCCTCTCTCTCTCCTTCCGCGGGGGTCCTGGCCTCCGGAGTCAGACAGCGTGGGCCTGGAGCCTCTGCTCTCAGCATCTCTGCAGGAAGGGTGGCCGCTTAGATTTCCACGCTTCCTGCCGGCCTCTGACACCCGCTCCAGGGAGGTGCGTTTGTAATGTTTGTCCCGTAAACTCTTAGGTAAACTGTTCTGTTCCCACCCGGGGAGGTCATGTGGCTCAGAGAGAAAAGCTGTGTTTTTCTTGTGGATATCTAAGGACACTGAGCTGCGGCCAGGCAGCAACGCCGCCAGAACCCCCAGTCTGAACAGAGAGCCCTGTCGGGGAGCCAAGGGGAAATGACGCTCCCGGACAAGGGTCAAGTGCAAATCACCAACGCCGCAGAAGCCCTGGCCTGGACATGCATCTGTCTCCAAGACTTCCCGCAGTAACGCCCCCTTTTCAAAGGCGCAACGGATGAAGTGATACTGGTCTGAAATTCTCAAGCCCCTCGGCCAGAGGTCCTGGGGCTTTGCTTTCCTGGTGTTCACTTAGCTGCGTTTCCCATCACTACTTCAGCCCTGGTTCTGAGTCTCCGCTCCCTTGAGTTCGAGGGCCCCCGGTTGGTCTCTAAACGCCAAAGGTGTGTGTGTGCTCAGTCGCTTCAGGCGTGTCTGACTCTTTGCGACCCCATAGGCTGTAGCCCGCCAGGCTCCCCTGCCCATGGGCTTCTCCAGGCAAGAATGCCTGGAGTGGGTTGCCATTTCCTTTTCCAAGGATCTTCCCTATTGACTGGCATCTTTATGTTGTCTCTGCATTGCAGGCAGGTTCTTACCGGTGGCATTACATGGGAAGCCCCTTGCTTATACCCCCATGCACTGAGACAGCGGGTTCTGAGCATCTGGGAAGAAGGGACTGCAGCCCAGGACTCCCCTGGCCCAGGCTGGCTCTACCCAGAGGTGCTGGAAAGCCTCACCACAGGCAAAAACAGGGCCAACCACTCTTCACTAGGATGTTTTATCTTCTTCCTTTTTTAAAAATTTGAGGTATAATTGATACACCGTAAAATGCACATATATATATTTATCAAAATATGCCCTCATTTACCCTCCACTCAGTCAAACTCATAGACCTCCCCCTAAGACCCCAGGAACTCCTTTGATGTTCTCCTGCTATTAAACGCTTGGAGTCATCACAGCAAAGCTTCTTGCCCCAAGCTAAATAAAGCAGCTGCGGCAGATTCCATGTCTCTTCTGAAAACTCGAAGTTCAGAGAGGTCAAGCGATCAGTTCCTGGCCACACTGGCCAGTGAGAGATATGTGGTGGCCGGAACCCAGCTCTGGGCCCTTTCTCCTATTTCTGGACTTCCAGAAGAGCGCAGAGCTGTCTTCTGAGACAGCTGAGAAGACTGACCACAGGGCTTCCATGGTGGTCCAGTGGTTAAGAGTCCACCTTGCAATGTAGGGGACACTGGTTCGATCCCTGGTTCAGGAAGATCCCACGTGCCACCGGGCAACTAAGCACTGCAACGAAAGACCCAGCTGAGCCCCAAAATAATAAATAAATCTTTAAAAAAAAAAAAAAAAAGACTGAGCACAGACTAGGATGCAGATCACACAGAGACCAGAGGAGCAGAGGCCTGACGTCCTCGTGTCCAAGTGACACAGTGTCCAGGCTTCAGGGATCCAGGCTGTCTCTCAGCTGGGGCCACCCCTGACCGGCAAACGTGTGATATGTGTTCTCTCTTGACGCCCATTCCTTCTCTACCTTGAATGTAGATAACCCGTCCTCAGACTTTAGGATGCCCAAGAATCCTGGGTAGAGTGAGCTGTACATGCTGATTCTCAGCCCTGGGGCAGGACCCAAGAGTCTGCATTTTCAAGAGGCTTGTTCTCCTCCTCCCGCCACGCCACCTGTCCTCCCCGACACCCATCCAGGGGGTCTTTGACCAACGCTGTGTAAGGGGACCACTCTCAGTCCTCCTCCACCCTGGAAGTGGCGTTAGTCACAGTTTCCAAGATTCCACCCATCATACCCGCCTTCGCCCTTACCTGGAGGACTTCCCCTTTCCTTAACTTCTTCCTTCTTTTATCTTTGCTTTCTGCCTCTTCCCTGGGATTGCGGGGTTGCTCTTGATCATGATTCTAATATTCAACTTGTTCATCTAACCTCTAGTCCTCTCTTGAATTGTCCCTTAATCTCTAGAAAGCCTTATGGCTATGGTGATTTGAGACAGTCACACACACCAGATACACAAACAGTCCTACTGAAAATCCTCCACGGTGTAAAAGTCCAGACTCCTCAAGAAGCACTGGAAGACTCTTCAGTTTCTACTGCTTGCCTTCCAGTTTCATTCATACCTCCTTCTTCTCTGAAACCTATCCTTCCTTTCTCACGACGATTTCCAGCTGCTGTCATAACCTCGTGCTCAGGCAGTCTGCTCCATTTGCCTGGAAAGCCCTCCTCTGGACCCCTCCAGTTTTCAGGACCAAGGCTGAGAAGATTCCATCCTTTGGCAAATTTCCAGCCTCTCCCAACACCCCCAGGAACGGATTGCTCCTTCTTTGGGGGCTATGTCTTCTCCCCTGACGATCCAGGCGCCCTGGATCCTTCAGCACCTTGATGGGTCTGGGCCCTCACATGGGACTGAGGGTGGAGTCTCAATCCAACCTTCATGGTGGTCCGCGTTAAAATAACATACAAGTCAAAGTGTTTATAGTAAGTCCCCTACATATGACCTTTCAAGCTATGAACTTTCAAGATGCAAGTTCATGGCATCGACACCAAGCAGTGAGTGAACAGAAGCTTTAGCTTGCCCTTCATCTTTTACTGCTGGTGGCGATCCTTCAGCTCTACATCCCCCACCTCCTCTCCTTCCTCCAGTCAGTGACTCTTCTTCCCTGTTTGCTTGATGCCGTCCCTGGATGCCAGCTGTTGTACTGTACAGCCTCAGGTGCATGTACAGTAAGATTTAAATGTTTGTATTTTGTGTGTTTGCTTTTATGTATTATGTGTGTGAAACATTACAAACCTATTACAGTCAGTACTATATAGCCGATTGTTTAGGTCGTAGGTTACTTCATTGGACTTACAAACAGATTGCTTCAGGAACAGGCTTCAGAACAGAATTCATTTGTACGACAGAGACTTACTGGATTGTGTTTCCTATGTGCTGGGTCTGTTTTAAGTGTTTTTTCGTATTCAGCTTATTTGATAAAATGTGTTTTTCTCTGATGTTGGGTAATTAGAGTGATCTTGATGTCTGTGTAGATGTAATGTTTTAGTTTCAGAGGATGCAACATACTTTTACTGTAGCATCTGTAAGAATCAATAAAGGCCATTGTCTCCCATTGATCTGAGGGTTCCACTTCTATACTGAGCTTCTCTGACGCATTCATCCTAGTGGATTTTTTTTTAATTGTTTTCTTGTAGGCTTAAAAAAATGCTAGTTGAATAATTTGAAGGGCAATTTTATTTATCACATCAACTCCATCTGCAGTATTTCTAAAAATTTGAATAAAAGTCAATGGGCGGGAAAAATGATTCAAAATATATAAATGATCGACATATGGAGGTTTATTTTAAAAGCAAACTCTCCTGACTATGTCGGTTCCTGTAAGACATTTGGGAATGCCACGAGGAGAGGACAATGTCTCTAGACAAGCTTCATCCTCCCCTCGATTTATGATGCAGGAGGTGGATTTAGAGCTGAGGTGGCTCTCGTGCAGAAAGGAGAAACCGAGCAGCCGGGAACCCTCTAGATGCCTAGTGATGCACTGGAAATGTGTTGCCATTTCCCAGGGGGCAGTCAGTTTCAAGCCACCAAATGCGCTTCTCGATTCATTAATCTTCTTAGTTAGGGTGGGAGTGGAGACAGGGAAATCTACTCCAGATAAGCATGAAGTACAATATGACTTTGCCTTCTTGTAAGAGCCATCATTCACGTAAATTGCATCCTTCAGCCTTTCAAGGGAATTAAATGCTACACGACAGACAGCATCTGGTTCAAACAACAGCAAATCAAAGAGGGTAACGATACACCTCGTGGTGAATAACAGGCAGGCTCCTATATCCATAAGAGGCCAACAGCAGAGGGGGAAAAAGAGACCTGTGAGAGGCACCGTAAGAAGGTACACCTTAGATGTGTCGGGGAAGATAGTGATGTGGCTTGGCATAATAACGCCATTCTTCTAACGTGACCCAAATGGCAGGCAGCCGCCCTCCTTCAGGAGCTGGAAACACAGCTCTCGGTGACCAGGGACCAGAAGGAGAATAGGGTACAGAGACTCTCCTTTCTGAAAGCACCAGCCCGGGACTTTAATTAACGCACAGACTCACGTTGGCTCCTTAGAGGGTCTCACTGGAAAGCAGAGGGAGAGGCCATTTGTCTGGAATTCGATAAAAAGGACTTGGAGTTTGACTTCTTGTTTTGTCTCCCTTTTCTCACCCTCCCCCACCTCAATTCTCCTCCTCCCCTTCGTCTCCAATGCGGGCTCTCATTACTCTCATGACCTTTGCCCTCTGACCCTTCCAAGGAAGGATCAGATGCATGCCATTCACACCTCGGTGTAAAGTTAATCCTCTGGCATTTCCCAGGTATTCTGTTTTAGCCATAACCCCCTATGAAAAGCTCTCCTCTGTTAAAGGAATTTCAGGTGGAGATGAGTGTGTTTGTGGTGGGGTGGGGTCGGGTGCACTGATAAGATCAAATTCTGGAAAGTTTGAGTGGCAGCGGCCTTGAGCATCACAGGCCATCCTTCTTTGGGACTCCCCCGCTAAGGCCCCTCCATTGGGAAGTATTAATATATTGAACGGTAGAATGCTCAGAACTATTCTGTGTGCTTTATTTATGTATTCATCTCTTTTAAAGTTAGTTTTAATTTCTATCAAAGCTGTATGCCCACCTTTTTTCTTTGGTGGTGCTCAAAGGTGGCTGACATTTAGACTTCTCTGGGAAAATGTTTTAAAATCCTGAAGTCTAGATTTCCCTCCAGACCAGCTAAGTAAAGCCTACTGGAGAATATGGCCCAGATCTTGAGGGTTCTGAAGAGCCCCAGGTGATGCAGCCAGTGGCTGAGCCATCCACATGGATTGAGGGAGATAAACTACAAGGTATATTTAAAACCAGACCACACACCTGCACGCTCCGTCGCTTCAGTCGTGTCCGACTCTTTGCGACCCTGTGGACCACAGCCAGCCAGGTTCCTCTGTCCATAGCATTCTCCCGGCAAGAATACTGGGCGGGTTGCTATGCCCAAACAGCAATATCCCCAAGACTTCCCACTCCCCATTCTCCATCCCCCAGAAACACAATTTCAATGATCTGAGCTGATTCATATAGTAGTTACCCTCATGCTTCTAAATTACATGATTATATCGCTGGTCCTTGACTTTTCGGCTTTAATCATCTATCGACTTCCCATCATGGGAAACTATGAGTTAGTCCTCCTCCAAACACCACCACCTACCCTCAAAAACTCGACTTCCCGAACACCACATCATCCCAATACTGTTATCATTTGGTTGCATTGATATTTGTATTGTGACTCTCTTCTCTGTTCCCTGAGTTTTCTCCGTATTCATCATTAATACAATCCCCAATTCTTCCAAAGTGTTCTCAGTTGAAATCTCTTGAGGAAGTCTCTCCCACTGCCCGGGGACCTCCCATCTGGACCAGCCCCTCGTCGGGCGCTGCTGGGTGACCTCCACCATCAGCCCAATGATACCATCTTTTCTTGTGCTGAATCCTTTGTCTTTTTTTTTTTTCTACCTTCTTTTTGGGGTTTGATCCTCTAGGAGCTTCTGGGGAAAGAGTACATGAGAGTAAAGATTTTGAGACCTTGACTGTCTAAAAATTCACTCTTCTCTCCTGGAGTTTGGCTGAAGATAGAATTTTAGCTGGAGGGGTTTCCCTGGTGGCTCAGGGGTAAAGAATCCACCTGTCAATGCTGGAGACATGGGTTCCATTCCTGGTCCAGGAGGATCCCGCATGCCATGGAGTAGCTAAGCCGTGCAGCCCAACTGCTGAAGCCCAAGAGCCTGTGCTCCGCACCAAGAGAAGTCACTGCAACGAGACACCTTCTCACCGCAACGAAGAGTAGCCCCCACAGTTAGAGAAAGCCCACTGACGCAATGCAGCCAAATAGATAAATACACTATTTTAAAAAATTTCCTCCTTCTCCTCACTCTGTTCTCCCTTTTTCGAACTTTCTCTTGTTCAAATATTGAACTTCAAGGATTTGCCCTCTAAATTTCTTCTGTTTCTCTCTACTCTTTTTCTAAAAAATTTTACTCAAGCACAGTTGGTTTACAAAGCTGTGTTTAATTTCTACTGTACATCAAAGTGATCCAGATGTACGTATATATTCTTTTTCATATTCTTTTCCATTATGGTTTATCACGGGATATTGACTACACAGTAGGACTCTGTTGTTTATCTATCCTATAAACACTAGTTTGCATCTGCTAATCCCAAACTCCCCCATCTTTCCCTCTCCTATCCTGTTCTCTGACTTTTTGTCTTTTTGTTCTACTTTCTAGGTGACCTCTTCATTGCCCTCTTCCAATCTTCTATTAAATTTTGTATATTTTATTAAGTTTTAAGGTCTCCTGTTTTCAGAATATCTCTTGTGTAGAGCATCCTGGTATTTTCAAGTGAAGTGAAGTCGCTCAGTCGTGTCCGACTCTTTGCAAGCCCGTAGACTGTAGCCCACCAGGCTCCTCCGTCCATGGGATTCTCCAGGCAAGAATACTGGAGTGGGTTGCCATTTCCTTCTCCAGGGGATCTTCCCGACCCAGGGATCAAACCCAGGTCTCCCACATTGCAGGCAGATGCTTAACCTCTGAGCCACCATGCAATAGCTTATCCCATCAAGGACTTCGGAAATTACACAGTGAGGAAGCACCATGCAGCTTTGCAGCCCAGATGTAAACTCATCTCTGGGACTCACCCCGTTACATACCTGGGTAAAGTGACTAGGGGACCGTCTCCAAGAGACAGAAGAGAAACTTTTCGAGCACAATATGTGAACAAAATAGTACACAAACCCAGACAGATACTGCCTCCTTCTAACTATACTTCCATTACATTTGGCCTTGAGGGTCAGAGAAGAAAGAGTAAATCCTTTTTTGATGGCTTTAGAATAATAAAGAAATGCCTGTTCTAATTTATAATCCACTTGCTAAAGATGAAAACCACTAGTGAACTGTATGTGAATAATAATCCCCTTCCTCTCTATGCAACTTTTAATTTTATCAAGAATGTTCGCAACCATTGTCCTGTTTGGTCCTCATAAAGACTGAGAAGACAAACAGGATAATTTTCCCATTTAGCAAAGGAGGAAAGCTTGTTTCCTTTTCTTCCACACATGCTACCTTACTAAGACACCTTGTAATCAAATTTGCCATGTACATCAATATAGTGAAAAGGGGAAAACATTGGAGTGGGAATCAAGAGACCTGGATTTTAGTCTGGACTCTGCCACTAATTAGTTAAGTTGAACTTGGGCAATTTAGTTCCATTCCATGAGCAGGTTTTCAGTGCCTCCTATATACCAGGGATTGTGCTTGAAGTACCAAGCTGGATAAGACATTGTTACTGTCTTTAAATTGTTTACAGTTTGGCTGAGAAGACAGATACAAACCAGTTCTCTATCATCATTCGTGAAAGTCATACATGAACAGATGCCTTGAAAGACCATCAGAGGGCATAATTAATTCCATCTGGAGAGGAAAGGCAGGGAAGTTTTCAAAGGAAAGGAGAAAAAAATCATCTTTTTTTAAAATTTAATGATGACAGTAATATAGCGTTTCAAGAAAGTTCAAACAAAATATGATTCATAGAAAGTGAAAAATCACCATAACTCCCTTCCCATCAAGAGACGAGTGCTACTAATTTGATGTTTATTAGCAGGTGACATTTGATCCAGGTTTTAAAAAACCAGTGGAGGTTTGCCTGACGTGAAAGGTGGGAGCGCCTGGAAAGAGAGTTCACGGTTAATGAGACCTGAAGAAAAGGGGCAATCCAGTTGGTTAAGACTCTGCGCCCTCACTGCTGAGGGCCTGGGTTCAATCACTGGTCAGGGAACTAAGAGATGAAGGAGGACACGGCAGGTTTGGGGCACAAATGAGGGTAAATTGTGGGGAAATGGCAGGGAATAAGGTGGGAGAGCAAAGCATCTATCTCAGTAAGTGGGGTCTTCTCTACCATACTGAGGATTTTGGATTGTTCTGCTGCAGCTGGGGGACCACGGAGGTAGTTTAAGTTGGGAGGCAGATGGAGTGAAGTCTGTGTTCAATATTCCAGTCAGTGGCACTGTGGGCCAGTGCAGGAAGGATGCAGTGAGGCCAGACCAGTCAGAGAGACCAGTTAGGAAATCCAGGTGCAAATGGCGAGCTTGAACCAAGGTGGCAGAGTGACGATAGAAAGGGAAGGGTGGGTTTGATAGACTTTAGGGGGTGGTGTTAAGCAGAAACAAATGAACTGGAAATAAAGGAAAAGAGGAGGCTAGAATGGCTTTTTGATTTCTGGTTGAATAATTAACTGAGCAACTATTGATACTAGTAATGAAGAGAAAAAACTACAGGGGGAAGAGGCATGGCTGAGGTAGGGGATTAAGAGGTCCAAACTATCATATATAAAATAAGCTACAAGGAGGAATTCCCTGGTGATCAAGTTGGTTAGGACTCTATGCCCTCACTGCTGAGGACCTGGGTTCAGTCACTGGTCAGGGAACTAAGATCCCACAAGCTACTTAGTGCAGTCAAAATAAAAAAGATACAAGGATTTGTTGGACAGCACAGGGAATATAGCCCATGTTTTGTAATAACTATAATTGGAGTGTAACCTTTAAAAATTATGAATCACTATATTGTATACCTGTAACTTATGCTGTGTTGGTATTCTTGTAACATTATACAGCAACTATCCCTCAGTTAAAAAAAAATACAGGACAAGAAAGAGGAAAAAATATATATATTAATGCATATATCTGGAATCTGAAAAAATTTGTACAGACGATCTTATTTACAAAGCAGAAATAGAGATGCAGACGTAGAGAACAGATGTATGGATACCAAGGAGGAAAGAAGGGTGGGTGGGATGAATTGGGCAGTGGGGGTTGACACATATATACTACTGATGCTACATATAAAACAGATAACGCAATAGAACCTACTGCACAGCACAGGGAACTCTGCTCCACGCTCTGTGCTGACCTAAATGGAAAGTAGACCCAGAAAAGAGGGGATATATGGATATGTACGGCTGATTCACTTTGCTGTACACTAGAAACTAACACAGCTTTGTAAAACAACAATGCTCCAATTAAAAAAAGAAATACAGAATCAAGGAGCAGGTTTGGGGAGACAGTGATGTCTGGAAGATGCCTTGGGGAAGCTATCCGGAAAGAACTGAATGAGGCTGGCAATATTCAGATTCCATTTGTCAGCCTGGGGTGACTCCCAGGACAAGCACTAGACAAGGGAGGCTGAACTGGACCAGAAGATACGATAAACTGGTAGAGCAGAAAGGAGTGAGTGGGCACTGTCAGTACCAGAGGAATAGTCTCAACTGTCTGATCCAAGCTGGGAGTGTGAAACCACAGTAGGAAATAAGTCCAGGAATCAGGAAGTTAGAGGATGAAACAGAGCATTGGAGGCTGAGTGGACATCGTACAGGCTGTGGGCCGCCAGGGAGACGAATAGGACAGGTCTTTTTATTTAAAATTTTTTTTAAGTATTTATTTATTCAGCTGTGTCGGGTCTTAGTTGCGGCAGGGGGAATCTTAGTTGTGGTATGTGGGATCTAGTCTTCTGACCAGGGATCGAAGTTGAGACCCCCGCATTGGCAGCATGGGGGTCTTAGCCACTGGACCACTGGGGAAGTCCCAGGACAGGTTCTTTTAAAATTATTGCTTCTGGAGCTTCTCTGGTGACTCAGTAGTAAAGACTCTGTCAATGCAGGAGACATGGGTTCGATCCTTGATCCAAGAAGACCCCACGTGCCGTGGAACAACTAAACCCCTGTGCCACAACTACTGAGCCTGAGCTCTAGAGCCTGGTAGCAGCAATTAATGCGCCCACATGCCCTAGAGACTGTGCTCCATAATAAGAGAAGTCACTGCAATGACGTGATGAGAAGCCTAGCACCACACCAGGGAGCAGCCCCATACAGCAACATGGACACAGCATGGCCAAAAATAAATATAAAAAGAATCAACAGAAATAAAAATAGCGTATTAAAAAATAGATAAAATTACTGGTTCTGACTTGGGAGCTGAGAGCCCATCTCCTGGCCAACAGTGTCCTTCCGGGATCAGAAACGCACTGTTCATCCCCGACAGCCCACTCAGCTTTGCCCGGTGAAAACTCTAAGCCAATTGGAGACAGGAGGGTCCTTTGAGACATCCTCTCTGGTTCTCTCCCTTCCCCTGCACCAAGGGCTCAAGCTGGCTTCAATTCCAGTTTGCAAGATGAAACGAGTCGGGAAGCCAGAGAAAAGGTGAAAGGATATGATTTTCGGTTCATTGGAAAAAACCTAAGAAATGGAACTGGGGTTCATATTAGGGTCTTACCCCACATATCCCATTATCACAGGGTGGGTCCCCTGGAGGTGGTGTCTTCAAGCTTCAAGGACAACCATTTCTCACTTCCAAAGCCGAGTGGATTGCTTCTAAATTGCTTTAAATCTTCACTGAAGGCTGCTTCTTCTTTTTTTTTTTCCCCAGAGAAATGGTCATATTTTCTATACGCTTGGTTGGGATGGGCCAGGATTGGGGCAGGTATAAAAAGTCCTTAAAATAATCTTGCTGCAGGTGTCCAGCGAAGTCTCATCCTTCTCAACCGGACTGTATTAATACTGCAAGTGCCACAAGAGGGTCCAGCAGATAGGCTTTCATGGGACCAGGTCCAGGAAGAATGAAATGTCAACACTCTGATCTCTAGGTCCCAGGGTATAAAGAAGTTTTACTCATTAGACCAAAGGACTTTGACCAGAGTAACAGTGGCACTATGGGTAAAGAATCCGCCTGCCAGCGCAGGAGATTCAAGACATGCGGGCTCAGTCCCTGGGTTGGGAAGATCCTCTGGAGAAGGAAATGGCAACCTGCTCCAGTATTCTTGCCTGGGAAATCCCATGGACAGAGGAGCCAGGGGAGGCTACAGTCCCTGGAGTCACAAAAGAGTCAGACATGACTAGTGACTAAAAAACAACAATGTATAGACTAGAGAGGATTATTGAGGCTTTGACTCTTTAAAATGCCCCCGTGGACCCAAAATGCAGAATTCCTTCCCATCTACCCCCCTCCTCTGAAATATTTAATCAGTTTGGAAGATATCCAGAGAAATCTAAGCACCTGTAGGAAAACAAACCTGTCTGCAGCGCCATCTGCTTTTTGTGGTCTGACACCCTGGTTTTAGTGGGACGTCAGCACCGCCACCCTCACCCCCAGCATCCAGAGCCCTACCAGCACCTCCTGCTGAGCTGGCTTGGACTCAGGCTGTATTGACAGCTATGTTGGCTAAACCAAGGAGAGACACCACCTTCCCAGGTGTCTGGGAGCCCACCTCCACGTAGGTCTGTGGTTGGGACCCCCAACATTCTTCTTCCTGTCATCCCACCCCCCTCAACACAATTCATACCCCAAGTGGAGACAGATAAGAAAAAAGAGAGAGAGGGAGGCGGGAAAAGAGGGAAGAAATGTGTTCATTACTTTAGAGGAAAGGGAAAGGAGTAAAGAGAGTTCCCTCCTGAAGGCTCCTGTTTCTTTGGGTGGATTAAAAGGAGTGACAGGGCTTCCCTGGTGGTCCAGTGGCTAAGACTGTGCTCCCATTGCAGGGGTCCAGGTTCAATTCCTGGTCAGGGAATTAGATCCCGCATGCCACAACTAAAACCTCGTGTAATCAAATTAATTAATTAATTTATTTTTTTAAAAGAAAGACTGACATGATGAAATGCATTAAAGTCTCCAGGAAAGCAAAAGTGGAAATGACAATGAGACTATCTAGTTGTGGGAGAGGAGTGCAAGGAGCAAGGCAGTGAATCTAGGGGACCAAGGATAACCCAAAAGAACAGGATGTGAATAAAGATGAGATAATATGATGCGGCTGAAAAGCACATTCGGTGGGAGTGGAAAACTAGGTGGGAGGCAGGTGTGGTGGGCTGAACAAAGTCCTGCTCCGAAAAAATATATCCACGACCCAACCCCTAGAACCTGTGATTGCTACCTTTTATGGCTAAAAAAAACAAAAAAAAAAAACAAAAACAAAACTATGCCAGTATAATTCAGTTAAGGATCTTGAGATGGAGAGATTAGTCAGTTTATCCAGGTGAACTCTCACACAATTAGACTGGTCCTTACAAAGGAATGTCTGACTCACAGAAGAGAAGAAGGCAGAGACAAGTGATGTGGCCATAAGCCGAGGACCGCCTGCAGACACCAGAAGCTGAAAGAGGCAAGGATTCTCCCCTAGAACTCCCTGAGGGAGGGAGGTGAGGCCCTGCCAATACCCCAATTTCAGCTCAGTAATAGTGATTTTTTATTTCTGGCCTCTGGAACTGTGAGAAAATAACATTCTTCCCCCTAGCCACCAAGTTTGTGTTGATTTGCTACAGTAACTTCAGGAAGTTTATACAGGTGAGATACAGCAGGTTATTGAGATGAGATCACCGAGTCGTACATTACAAGAGGAGAGTGGTTTGGGGTGAGAATAAAATCTGACTTGTAGACACATGATTGCTAAAGAAGAGTGATGTGAAATTGAAATATCTACATAAGCATTCACCCCATGCTAGGCATCTGAAGTGCATTATCTCATTTAATTCTTACAACTACCTCTTAAGGTAGGTTTCTTTCTCTTTTTAAAAAATATATATTTATTTTATTTGCCTGTGCTGGGTCTTAGTTGCGGCATTCAGGATCTTTCTTCTTTCAGTTGAGGCAATGCGGGCTTTTGGTCATGGCATGTGGGATCTAGTCCCCTGACCAGAGATCAAACTCCCCTGCCTTGGGAGTGTGAAGTCTTAGCCACTGGGCCACCAGGCAAGAAATCCCTTAAGATAGGTTTCTTATCCCATGTTTTTTTGAAGGTGAGGAGACTGAAGTACAAAGTGATTAGGAAGTATATTGATTATGGAAATGGAACTTTAAGGTCCTATATATCCATCTTCAAAGTTGGGGTTCTATTCACAGTACCCAATGAAGCTGAGGCTCCAATGAACACTGTGTTCCCAGGACAGACATCGAGGGGATGACAGAAGTTAGAGATGAGACCAAGACTAAAGTGTCTTTAATAAATATTCTACCCCTACCCTGATTCTGAGATGTAAGTGTAGTTTGTAAGGGTGGGAAGGGAGTGTTGGGCCCTTTACTTGAGAGGGTTTCACAGACAGTGGTATCATACAGGGCAAAGCCAGACCTATTAGGACAAGAAAGCAGAGGGTACCTTCTAGAAAAGGTTGAGGAGAAAGGGAACTTCCTTGACTGTGAAACTGTTAATTGCAGAGGGCTTCAGAAAGGGAATCTTAGAGATTCCCTCATCCAGTCAGTGGCCATAGGATAGCATAGAAATCCTTGCATACAAACACTGAGAAAATTCTTCTAAAATAAAACTCTTAAGATGCATGGCAACAGCAACAATAAAACAACCAAATTTAAAAACGGGCAAAGGACTTCAATAGACATTTCTCCAAAGAAAATACACAGATGGCCAATAAGCACATGAAAAGATGCTCAACTAGTCATTAGAGAAATGGAAACCAAAACCACAATGAGATACCACCTCACACCCATTAGGATAGTAGCTGCTATAAACACAAAACAGAAAAATAGAAAATAGCAAGTGTTAGTGGGGATGTGGAGAAATTGGAACCCCTGTGCACTCTTGGTGGGAACGTAAAATGGTGCAGCTGCTATGGAAAATGATATGGCAGTTCCTCAAAAAATTAAAAATAGAACTACCATATGATCAGCAATTCCACTTCTGGGTACACGTCCAAAAGAAGTGAGAGATATTTGCACACCCACATCCCTAGCAGCATTCGCAAGAGCCAAAAGGTGGAGGCAACCCAAGTCCATCCAAGGATGAACGGATGAACAAAATGCGCTCTACACATAAGACAGAATATTACTCAGTCTTAAAAAGGAAGGAAATTCTAAAACGTGCTACAATATAGATGAACTTTGAAGACATTGTGCTTAGTCGCTCAGTTGTGTCTGACTCTTTGCAATCCCGTGGACTATAGCCTGCCAGGCTCCTCTGTCCTTGGAGATTCTCCAGACAAGAATACTGGAGTGGATTGCCATGCTCTCCTCCAGGGGATCGTCCCCACCCAGGGATGGAACCAAGGTCTCCCACATTGCACGCTGATTCTTTACCATCTGAGTCACCAGGGAAGCCCTTGAAGACATTACGCTAAGTGAAATAAACCAGTCACAAAAGGACAAATTGTATGATTCCACTTATGGGAGGCAAATTCATAGAGACAGGAGGTAGAATGGTGGGTACCAGAGGTTGGGGAAGGGGGAGATGAGGAGCTGTACTGTCTCATGGATACAAAATGTCAGTTTTGTAAGATGAAAGGAGTTCTGTGGACGGATGGAGGTGATAGTTGCACAACAATGGGAACTAGAGTGGTAAATTTTATGCTGTGTGTATTTTATCCTGATTTTTAGAAATAAAAATAAATAAATAAAACGTGGACAAGCTTAATAGACAGAACAGGAAATTTTCAGATTTCCTGAAAGCTGGGAGAGCAGACTCTGGAACTTCTACTGCAGTGGTCCTAGGGTGATGATCCCCCATGGAAATGGCTGCGGACTTGGACTCTAACACCCATGCAGGGTCAGGAGATGAGGCCTCCAGTCTGGTTGAAAGGAGGGGTTGGAATTGAGTCCCCTACATGAAACCCAGATACTCCCAGAAAAGCCAAAAATCAACCCAGAAAGACATCAAGGAAACTCATCTCTGCTCTGACTCCAAATGCGAAAGGACAGTCCCCCAAGAAAAATCACAACCTCAGTCATGCGCCTGGCACAAGTCCAAATAACCACTACCTGCATCGGAGGAAAACCCAAGCCAAGAAATTAACATAAAATTGGTATTTTGCAAGTGATACCCCTAGGATACCTGGCAGAAGCAAATATAAAACCACTCTGAAATTAAACTCCAACACTCCAGGCCACAGAGAATTCCCACAGGAGAAATAAAGCTCTGCTTACAATAAAAAATTATAAAAACAGAAGGAAATAATCTACCATGTGTAAGAGTCAGCAGTCTAAAATAAACAGCAGGATTAAACTCTTCAAAATTTTAGATGTTAGATAAACTACCAGATAGAGACAACAAAATTAGTGTTTTTAAATGATTTTACAAATCAAAGAAGGCTACTCCTAAGAATATTATAAGACATTATTTCTAAAAAATAGAAAGATCTGAAATGATCAAGAGGGAACTGAAATGAAAAATACGGTTACTGAAACTAAACTGCAAGGGATGCTTACATAGCAGAATAGACACACAGAACAGAGAATTAGAGAAATGGAGAGAGATCTGAGGAAATATTTCAGAATGCTCCATAGACAGACACAGAAGTTAAATACATTAAAGAAAAAAAACAGGTAAAAAACAGGATGGATGAAAAGAGCCAACATATGTCTCCTAGCAATACCAGAAAAAGGTAATAGAAAGAAGAAAAGTATTCAAGATTTAATATCTAGATTCAAAAGTTGGCGCTGCCAATTACTGTCTTAGCTTGGGCAAATAATTTAACCTCTCTGTGACCCAATTTCCCTGATTGTAAAATGATTATAAGATTCTATTATGAGAAATAAAATAGTTCATGTAAAGCAGAGCGCATGAGAAACATACATGTGGCTATCATTATTTTTTAATTTTTTGTTAATATTGTTATTAATGAGAATGATTCCAGATTGGTAAAAGATTCAAACTACTGTTTAAAGAGTCATATGCTACTGTGAAAGAACTAGGCTACTCACAGAGAACCTGGAGAAACTATAATGGAAAAGAATATAAAAGAAAATGTATACCCATGTATAACTGAGTCACTCGGAGATACAGCAGAAATTAACATTGTAAATCAACCATACTTCAATAAAAAAAATCAATCTTAGACTTCAATTAAAAAATATTATTAACATTGTAAATCAACCATACTTCAATAAAAAAATCAATCTTAGACTTCAATTAAAAAATATTTAAAAGAATCACATGGAAGATAAAAATAAATCCATACCTAGACACATTATATTAAGCTGCAGAACAGGGGTTTCTCTGGTGGTCCAGTGGTTAAGAATCCAACTTCCACTGCAGGAGACGAAGTTTCCATCCTTGGTGGGGGAGCTAACATCCCCCATGCCTCAGGGCAACTCAGCCTGAGGGCCAAAACAAAGACTCAGCTCAGACAAAAATAGAGATAAGTAAACAAACTGTAGAACATCAAAGACAAAGAGAAAAATCTTAAAGCAACCGAAAAGGAAAGATGTATTCCCTACAAAGGACTATGGACTTACAAGATTTTAAGTCTTATTCCTACAAGACTTACAGATAGGATCCTCCTCAATAGCCACAAAAGAGAAAGGAAAATGTCTTCATCTCACTCAAAGGAAACAGAAGTCAACCTAATATTCAACATCAAACTAAACTGCCATTTCCCACTGAGGATGAAATAAAGGTATTTTTCAAAGTAAAACTGGGATTTTTTTTTTAAACCACTCTCAAACTCTAAGGACCACTAAAGGACGTCCTTCAAAAAGGAAACTGAGGGAGTTCCCTGGTAGTCCAGTGGTTAGGACTCTGCATTTTTCACTGCCATGGCCCTGGTTCAGTCTCTGGTCAGGGAACTGCGCTCACACAAGCCACACGGGGCAGCCAAAGAAAAAGGAAAGAGAGAGAAGGAAATCGATGATGTGGAAGAAGCAGTTGTGAGCAAAGAGGAGGATCTGTTGGGGTGGGGGTTGGGAGAATATGAGGGCAAAGGGTCTGCAGGAGAGGAAAGAGGGTCGAAGGATCTGATGCTGTGACGATCATCACACATCACAGAGGAGGCTGCGAGGAGGCACAAGGAATCGTGAGCAGAGAGGAGGATGAAGCAGACAAATTGCATGGCACTGATTAGAATCTTGGTGAGGGGAGAGGCTTCCCTGGTGATCTGGTGGTTAAGACTTTGACTTCCAGTGCAGGGGGTATGGGTTCAATCCCTGGTAAGGAAGCTAAGATCCCACATGCCTTGAAGCCAACAAACCGAAACATAAAACAGAAGCAATATTGCACAAAATTCAATAAAGACTTTAAAATGGTCTACGTTAAAAAAAAAAAAAAAAAATCCTTAAAAAAAAAAAAGAATCTTAGCAAGGGGACATAGGTCCACTCCCAGGAGACCTGAAGGAAGCAAGTGGCTTTCTGGGCCTCGGTTTTCTCATCTGCAGTGCGGGGTTGAGACTAATGATCTGCAATGTCCCTCCCGGCTCTGACATTTCACACTGTTGGGTAGACTGAGGGGTGTGGGAGGCTCTTGAGAATAGTTGGACTAAGTGTGCGGAGGTTTTGAAGCTGAGCTCAACTCACTTCTGAAAGCAAGGCGACAACTGATATTGGATTAAAGTCCCAATGAAGAGGAAAAGGAGGTGCATTGAGACGACCAGAGCAGAGAATGGGCCCGTGCATGGCCCAGACGACAACAGGGCAAGACCTAAAAAGCCACATCCTGGCTTCCAGATTGCCTTCCAAAAGCTCCGTTTGACAGAAATCCAAACACGCCTTGTCTCAGGCACTTTCCCCTTTAATTTTCAAATTGATGTATATTTTGAGGGAAACTTAATCCATGTGGCTCTGAATCATGTACAACAAACTCCTCTAACAGACTCTGGATGCTGAGAGCTCTTCCTGAGCTTGGAACAGCTCAGTACAAGATGCTCTTTTCAAACTGATTCTGTTTCCAGTTTTTCTGTACCCATCTACTCGAGGTCCAAGATTTTGGTCAGATGCTAGGAACCTGCTGGATCAGGACTCTGCACTTTCCTTCCTTGTCTTCCTTGGAGGTCAAAGGGAACGCATCCAGGCCGTGGGTGGCAGGCGGGAGTGGGGGAGAAGGGGGCGTAGGCCTTGGCTCTGCCCAAGAAACAGTGATGCTCATATGAATGGGGCCTGAACTGGCTTCTCCAGCACAGTGGCTGCATTTGAGGCAGGCCTGGCAAAGAGGACTCCAGTTTCCAAGCCGCGTTTCCTTAGGTTTCAGTAAGGGCTCCACCCAACCTTGTTACACAGGGCAAACCCCACAAGCTGGTGGTTGGCACTCCTGCTAACCGGAGCCTGGTCCCACAAGCCCCAGGAGAGCAGGGTATCCAACCAGGATGGGAGGCCCTGTATTTTCTTTTAATGGTTCTCAAAATCCGCTGGCTCAGAGCGCGTGGTCCCAGCTGACCCTGACGCTCAGCGGTCCCGTGGTGTACCTCACTTCCAGGAATCCTACCCAACCCCAGGGTGGAGAGCCTCGTCACGTCTTTACCCACAGTCTGGTTGGTTCCAAGATGTAGAATCAAACCACTGGAAAGAATCTTGTCTGTGATTTTGGGCCCCATAATTTCCACATTTCCTTTACAACTGGTAATGATATGGGTGTCCCTTTAAAGCACTTCTCTTATACTTTTTGTTCTTACTCATTTAATTTTTTTGACTTTTTGTTTTATATTAAAGTATAGCTGATTAACAATGCTGTGATGGTTGCAGGTGCACATCAAAGGGACCCAGCCATGCATATACATATAGCCATTCTTCCCCAAACTCCCCTCCCATCTAGGCTGCTATAGAACACTGAGTAGAGTTCCCTCGGAGAAGGCAATGGCACCCCACTCCAGTACTCTTGCCTGGAAAATCCCATGGACGGAGGAGCCTGGTGGGCTGCAGTCCACGGGGTCGCTAAAAGTCAGACACGACTGAGCAACTTCACTTTCACTTTACACTTTCATGCTTTGGAGAAGGAAATGGCAACCCACTCCAGTGCTCTTGCCTGGAGAATCCCAGGGACGGCAGAGCCTGGTGGGCTGCCGTCTATGCAGTCGGA
Source organism: Bos taurus (assembly GCF_002263795.3). Taxonomy (NCBI): domain Eukaryota; kingdom Metazoa; phylum Chordata; class Mammalia; order Artiodactyla; family Bovidae; genus Bos; species Bos taurus. The sequence continues at coordinate 33,774,730 of NC_037354.1, read as the reverse complement.
CAGAGTCGGACACGACTGAAGCGACTTAGCAGCAGCAGCAGCAGCAGAGTTCCCTGTGCTGTACAGTACATCCTTGCTGGTTACCCTTTTTAAAAAAAAATTTTTTTTTTTTAATTTTCTACTGGGGTATAGCCGATTGGCAAACAATGTTGTGATAGTTTCAGATGAACAGCGAAGGGACTCAGGCATGCCACACATATACATGTGTCCATTCTCCCCCCACAAACTCTCCTCCCAACCAGCCCGCCACATAATATTGAGCAGAGTTCCATGTACTGCACAGTAGGTTCATGTTGGTTATCCAATTTAAATATAGCCGAATACATGTATAAATCCCAAACCATGCTCATTTCATTTTTTAACGGATTTTGAGCTGGGCTGAAAAGAACAATCCAACGGAAGAGTCAAATTTTGCTACTTAAAAAGCATCATGGGAGCCGAAAACTATCTCAGGGATGGTTTTCTACAGTTTTTTTTTTCCTATTTGGGGTTGGAGTTACTGCTTGAGTGGCATGGTCTTAAGGGTGACTTTCCTTCTGTAATATCCCCCTGTAACATCTGTTATTCCATGATGAACTGTTATTAGCCATCCCATCTGCGTCAAGATTGTTGGAGGAGAAAAAGAGGGGAAATTTGGAACATGCTTGTAAAACGCATATACTCTTAGAAATAAAAGCACACTGAGTCCAAAACAGCTTGATGTAAATGAGTTAATTAGAACAGGAAGCCCAGCGAGACAATGTGGTTTAGCAGAAAGAATGCTGGGCTTGGAGGCCAAAAAAAATAAGAGATTGAATTCCGGCTCTGCTCTCTTTCTCTGCCTTAATTTCCTCCTCTGTAAATGCGCAATAACCATCCCTGTCTTATTACAAAGGTGTGATCAAGATCTCCGTGTGTGTGTGTGTGTGTGTGTGTCCATGAACATACTCTGTGATGACTCTGCGAATGTCAGCACATCAGCAGGGTGGGGAAAATGGGAAAGGGTAGAGGAAGGAGCAGGGGGCTGCAGGATTTGCGGGGGGCTGGGGCAGCGCGGGGTCCTAAGGAACTCCCTGCGGTCTAGCCTCTGAGGGCGCCAGGCAGCTTACCCCTGGACCAGCCTACTCCAGGGTGATGCTTGGGAACTGAAAAAGGAGAGGGTTCCACTCCAGCTCACCCCAGAGCCTGTCTCTCTCAGCCGGTCAGCCCTGGTTCCCTCCCTGGCCGTGAGTGTGGGTCTGCCCTCCGCCCTGGCCTGTGGTGGAAGGCTTGAAGAGCAGGCTGGACCATTGGAAGTTCCCTGGCGGTGTTTTAATGAAGACTGTGGTACCTCGGGTTTAACTTTTACTGACTCCTGGGGAAACCCGCTCACTTCTGCTTGAGGCACCTTTACTCCGGCTTCATAAAAATTTGTTTATAAGGTCAGGCTCAAATAAAGTTACAACAGTGCAGCACAGTGGAGGGCACGGATTACGAAGGACTTCCAGCCCATTACACTAGCAGATCACCCTGTAGCCCCTGGGTCTGGAGGCTGGTGGATGGTTCCCAGGAGTTCTTTTTCTGTTCATTTTGGCAGGTTTCCCACCCACCCCCCCAAAGCAGGCCCCTGGAGCCGCCAGGCCAGGGAAACCGGGAGAAACGTGGAGCTGACATGTGAGCCCTAGCCATCGGGGCATGGGACTTGTCTCACCTCCAGGCTTGGAAATGCAGCCTGACTTTTGGGTGGGAGCCGAATGGATTCTACCGGTGGTGGCGGCACTGCGGTGGAGAAGACCCCTGGGACCAGGGTACCAGTGCCGAAACCACACATGCTTCCTTTAATTAACGGGAGCACGAAGCCAACAGACACACAGGCATCTGGGAAGTGAGGGCAGCTAAACGGGAAGCCTCTTGACTGCCTAGGGGAGCACACTGCCTGCCAAGATTGTTCCCTGTTCCTGTTTCCTCACAAAAAAGCCCCTGTGCTTCTTGAGCGGCCGGCCCAGGTGCTGGCAGGCCCCCAGCCCAGCCACACTGCCCAGGCTTGTCCGCCCGCCTCTCTGGCGAGGATGCTTTCCTTGAGTAGCTGGTTGGAAGCGTTCAGAAGAGCCAGTGGATGTTCCCAGGGTTGTCCCAGCCTTAAATGGTCCTCTTCGGCCACCCTCGTGTTCTCCTGTGGCGTTTCAGGACCTTGGTTATTTCTGTCAATCCCCTGCACTTCCTTCTCCCTCCAGACCTCCTGCAATCACCATCCCCCCCGTCCCCATCCCCTGTAGGTTCTGACATAGTCTCCAAGCCCAGGGAGCCCGTTCAGGCAATGGGGGTGACACTGCCCGTGGCTTTCCTTGCAGACAAGGTCAGGGCCTTTCATTTCCAGAGTAGTCTTTTCTATGCCCTGTGAGTCTCTTCTGATTACTGGGCATTGCAAGCATGGCCAAGAGATAGCGAGTCATTTATCAGACCTAAGTATCCAGTGTCTGGCATATGGCAGGCTCTGTGCCGGGTGCGGGGGATTCCAGGCAGCTGCCGAGGTGGGACCCCACCCCAGGAAAGGAGCCAGAGGCAGGGACAGAAGCCTCAGGACACTGTGAGGGGCTCTGATAGGTACGTCCAAGGGGCCACAGGCACCCAGGGAAGGACCATCCTGGCTGCGCACAGATCATCTGTAACAGACTCAGACTCGTTACAAATTAGATTCCTAGACCTCACCCTTGAACTTCCAAATCATAATCTCAGGGAGATTATCATAAGGCAGAAAGATATATTTTAATGACTTTCTCAGTTGATTCTTTTTTAAAAAAAAAATTTACTGAAGTATAGTTTATTTAAAATGTTGTATGAGTTTCAGGCGTACAGCAAAGTGAATCTGTTATACACATACACATATCCACCTTTTTTTTTAGATTCTTTTCCCTATAGGTCATTATAGAGTATAGAGTAGCATTTCCCCATGCTGTACAGTAGGGTATTCTTTCTAGTTATCTATTTTATATTTAGTAGTGTGTATTCATCAATCCCAATCTCCCAGTTTATCCTTCCCTACCATCCCATGGTAACCATACATTTGTTCTCTATACCGATGACTCTACTTCTGTTTTGTAAATAAGTTCGTTTGTATCCTTTTTTTTTAGATTCTACGTGTAAGGGATACGATGTGCTATTTCTCCTTCTCATCTGACTTATGTCACTCGGACAATCTCTAGGTCCATGCACACTGCTGCAGATGGCACTGTTTTGCTCTTTTTTATGCCCGAGCAATATTTCATCACGTGCATGTACCGCTTCTTCTTTATCCATTCTTCTTTTGATGGACACTTGGGTTGCATCCATGTCTTGGCTGTAGTAAATAGTGCTGCAATAAACATGGGGGCGCATGTATCTTTTTGAATTATGGCTTTCTCTCATTATATGCCCGAGAGAGGGATTGCTGAGTCATACAGTAGTTCTATTTTTAGCTTTTTAAGGATCTGCTGCTGCTGCTAAGTTGCTTCAGTCATGTCCAACTCTGTGGGACTCCAGAGACGGCAGCCCACCAGGCTCCCCCGTCCCTGGGATTCTGCAGGAAAGAACACTGGAGTGGGTTGCCATTTCCTTCTCCAAGGCATGAAAGTGAAAAGTGAAAGTTGACTCTTATTTACTCTTAACTTTAAGAACCACTGACTAGTTTGACGGCCACTGTCCCAGAGATAGGATGTGTGCACTGAAGGGATGACATTTGAGGATTTTTTTCTTTTTTTTTACATTTACATTCTTTTATTTACATTTTGATTTTCCTTGAATGAAATTATCAGGAGATACTTAATCATTATGTCCTGTATATATACAGGCATGGATCCCACCTTTGCGAGTGGGGCAATACCTTGTAAGACTTGAGTGACCTTTTTTAATCTTATTTTATTATTTTTAAAAATTGTGGTAAGACGTAAACAACATAGACTGTATCGTCTTAGCCAGCTTTACAAATGTACTACCTTCAGTGGCATTACATTCATTCAGGTTGTGCAAACCATCACCGCCATTCCTCCACAGAGCTCTAGTCATTTTGTAAAACAGACACTCTGTACCCGCTAGACAGCATAGCTCCACATTCCCTCCTCTCTCTAACCCTCTCTCTCTAACATTGTGTCCCTATGAATTTGCCTCATGTAGGTGAATATTCGGTCCTGAATATTCATTAGAAGGACTGATGTTGAAGCTGCAACTCCAATACTTTGGCCACCTGATGCGAAGAGCTGACTCATCTGAAAAGATCCTGATGCTGGGAAAGATTGAACGCAGGAGAAGGGGATGACAGAGGATGAGATGGTTGGATGACATCACTGACTCAATGGACATGAGTTTGGGTAAACTCTGAGAGTTGGTAATGGATAGGGAGGCCTGGCCTGCTGCAGTCCATGGGGTCCATGGGACATGACTGAGCGACTGCTCTGAACTGAACCGAGGTTAAATCATACCATATTTGTCTGTTTGTGACTGACAGATTTTCTCCTCTTGGGCTCCAAAATCACTGTGGATGGTGACTCCAGCCCTGAAATTAGAAGACCCTTGCTTCTTGGAAGGAAAGGTATGACACACCTAGGCAGTGTGTTAAAAATCAAAGATGTCACATTGCCAACAAAGGTCTACATTGTCAAAGCTGTGGTCTTTCCAGTAGACGCAAAATGATGTGAGAGTTGGACCATAAAGAAGACTGAGCTCTGAAGAACTGATGCTTTCAAACTATGGTGCTAGAGAAGACTCTTGAAAGTCCCTTGGACTGCAAGGAGATCAAACCAGTCCATCCTAAAGGAAATCAACTGAGTATTCATTGGAAGGACTGATGTTGAAGCTGAAGTTCCAATACTTTGGCCACCTGATGTGAACAGCTGACTCACTGGAAAAGACCCTGATTCTGGGAAAGATTGAAGGCAGAAGGAGAAGAGGGCATCAGAGGATGAGATGGCTGGATGGTATCACTGATTCAATGAATACTAACTTGGGCAAACTCTGGGAGATGGTGAGGGACAGGGAGGCCTGGCGTGCTGCAGTCCATGGGGTCGCAAAGAGTCGGACACAAATTAGCAACCGAACAACAACAAGAAATAAACTTATTTACAAAACTGAAACAGACTCACAGACATCGAGAACAAACTTGGTTCCCAAAGGGGAAAGGGGGGAGGAATAAATTAGGAGTTTGGGATTAACAGATACACACTACTAGACACGAAAGAGATAAACAATAAGGACCTACTCTATAGCACAGGGAATAATACTCAGTGTCTTGGAAAAAGAAAGAGAGAGGGTCACTTACTACATCCATTCACTCTCTCCAATACTCCTACCACTGATAAGAGATGTGCGTGTTTGTATATAAAACAGACACTCATTCAGCAATTACTTGGGGCAGGCTCTTCTACAAGGCAAGCATCGTTATCTCATTTTACACAGAGATAATGTGATAAGTGGTGAAAAGAGAATTCAAGCCAAGGTCTTTAGGTTATGTGTGTAAAGCCCATGATGACCGATTTGGTTTTTTTCCATCAACTAGAACCACTCTGTCTCTCCGTGTCCCTCAGTTGGTTATTACACCACATCAGACAGTGAGTGTTTTTGAGCAATAGGATTACATGATCAGGTCTTTGTCTTGGAAAGATAATGATGACCACCAGGTATAATCTGGGCAAGAAACAACAGAGGCACACAGGGGCCATCGCAGCAGGAACAGTGGGCAGGAGAAGAGTTGGGAAAATAGGAGGTGCTAGATAAGACAGGAAGAGGGATTGAGATGTGTGAATGCTCCAGAACAATTCTCCCCTGTGGTTTCAGAAAACTGAGTGGGCAGTCCTGCCGCTTACTCAGACAGGGAAATTCCAGAAGCACTCAGAGTCTGAGATATTAGACCACTGCTTCTGTACCTCCCCTGTGGGACACTAGGGTTTCCCAACCCGGTTCTTTACCATCTTCCCAACGTCGGACCAGTCCTCAGTTTGACAGCGTTTGCCCTCAGTGCCTGACAATGTCCCAGTTCATAGGAATATCATTTGCCTCCCAGTTTTGACCAAGAGAAAACCGTGGGTGTGATAGGTGTTTTGCCAATGGTGAGATTTCACCATCATGTCTGTGGGCAGCTTCATGATTCCCAACTCAAACCATTCTTTCCACTGCAAAAGCCCCTGGAAGATCTCAGGGTGAGCATCTCATCTCTTGGTCCACTGCAGTGAGGTGGGGGGGCGGCATTCTTTGCAGATGTTTTTCTGGCTGGTGGCTTTCACAAACCACAGGGAAGGCGGCAGTTTACATCCGATCAGCAGGCTGCAGACCTGGGCTTACATGATATTCAATGGCACTGTTTAATGTACCCACAGCCAGGGGGGGTCTCTGGCAAACCCAGAGCAGTGGCCAAGGCCAATTCAATCCCTGAGAGGAGTTCTCACAATCTGGAAATGAAAAAAGCTGTCACTCATTTGGTTCTGGGAAGAAGAGCGTTGCCATCAGGTGCCCTGGTTCTGCTGAGCCTGCACAAAGCACAGGCTAAGCTGAAGGCTGGAGTACAGAGTTAGATTTGGCCCAGAAGGGGACGGTGCTCAGTGGTAGTGGCTTAAAGCAACAAATATGTGCTTTTTCACATAGTTCCTGTGGGTCTGGAAGCCAGCTGCAGCTTAACTGGATGGTTCTGGCTCACTAGGGTTTCCCTAGTGGCTCAGCTGGTAAAGAATGCACTTTCTAAGTAGGAGGCCTGGGTTCGATACCTGGGTTGGGAAGATTCCCTGGAGAAGGGAACAGCTAACTCACTCCAGTATTCTGGCCTGGAGAAATCCATAGACTACAGTCCATGGGGTCTCAAAGAGTCGGACATGACTGAGCGACTTTCACTTGACTTAGTCCTGGCTCAATAGCTCACGATGTTGTAATCAAACTATTGGCAGGGGCTGTCATCTGAAGAGTCGAACAGGGCTGGAAGATCCATTTCCCACTTGTTCACATTGCTGTTCGTGAAGGTGAAGTCACTCAGTCATATCCGACTCTTTTCGACTTCACAGACTGTAGCCTACCAGGCTTCTCTGTCCATGGGATTTTCCAGGTAAGGATACTGGAGTGGGTTGCCATTGCCTTCTCCAGGGGAATCTTCCCGACCTAGGGACTGAACCCAGGTCTCCTGCATTGCAGGCAGACACTTAACCCTCAGAGCCACCAGGGAAGCCCAATTCCTTCCCCTGTGAGCTTTTCCATAGGACAGCTCATGACATGGAAGCTGGCTTCACCCAGAGGTCTGGGAGGGAAAGAGAGAGATGGAAGTCGGAGTATTTTTTAAAATCTAATCTCTGGGAAAGATTGAGGGCAGGAAGACAAAGGGGTGACAGAGGATGACCTGGCTGGATGGCATCACCAACTCAGAGGACATGAGCTTGAGCGAACTCCGGGAGAAAATGAAGGACAGGGAAGCCTGGCGTGTTGCAGTCCACGGGGTCTCAAAGAGTCGGACACAACTTAGCGAATGAACAACAATCTCAAAAGCAGCGTAGCATTACTTATACCATTTTCTACTGGTCACTGAGACCAGCCCTGGGACAGTGTGAGAGAGAGCCATGTGAGGCTATGAACATGGGGAGGCAGTGGTCCCTGGGGCTGTGTTGGAGGATGGGTACCACATGATGAAATTTCTGGCGAGCCCCTCATCCCAGAGGACACCTGTTAAACAGCCAGAAGGAAAAACAATTCAGCCCACAACACCCTCTCTTCACTTGCTCTTCCCAACCTTATTACAATGTAGAAAATTTTGTGAACTTTAAGTTGCCTGCATTTTGACTTCCAGTATTTCCACCCCTTTCCTGCCCATGAACCTAATGTATACAAACTGTCCAAACTTCAATTGCATTTAAACTCAACACCATACAGCTCACACTTTATCATTTTCTTTTTATCATTACAGGTGCTTATCTGGTTTCCCCCACTAAGCTATAGGTGTCTGATGAGAAGGGACCATGTCTCCTTTTTATCTGTAAGGGGCCATAGCAGCAAGTCTGATGCTAGACACAGGGTAGTTGTTTAACCAAGAGTTAGTCACTGACTGACTGATTTAGAGGCTCTCCTCAAATCCTCCTTTTTATGGTCTGGGAAGTCAAGGAGTCAGCAAGGAAAAAACTTGGTCGGATGAGTCATCCCATCAAGTTTGGAGCAGAACTCCAGGAGCAGCTGCGGAGCCCAGCTGGAGCAAGGAGACAGGTTCTCCGACCGGGGCTCAGAGACCGCCCGCGGCATTTACTAGGGTTAACGACCAAGCCTCTGTTGCACTGAGCTAAAACTCACGAGGCTGTTGGAAGCCTCATTTCTGTACAACCCGGGCTGGTTGTGCGCATTCCGCCAGGCAAGCAGCGATGTTGCAGGGGGAAGTGATCCCTAACAAGCGGAAATTCCCTTTACACCTCCCGGTGATTCGTAACAGGGCTCTGAGACGGGCTGCAGGTCTGCTCTGCAGAGCGGAAGGGCACTTGCCCTGTGCCATGTCATCAGCACACACCAGTGGGTCCTACGGCTTTGATTCCGTTCTGCACATCAGCAGCGGATCAGATGAGAGTCGGCGATGAGGGAGGGAGGCTGTATTCAACCTGGTCCTGGTGAAACAAGGTAGTGGTGCCACCAACTGCCGTCTGCTGAGGACCTATCTAAGAAGCAACATCAACGTCTTGGTCTGAAATCCCAGTGAAAAGAACAACAGCTCCCCCCATCCCCGCCCGCTTGGGGTCACCTGGGATAAATGGGTCCCCGCCATGCTGGCTTATTCAAAATGGCCTTCGGAAACGTGTGTCTTTTGTTCTTTCGATGAAGGAACCTTGATTCCTGCGCTGTCTGCGCCTCAGCTTCTCCTACCAGTGGGTTTTGTCTTTGTGGGGACTGAGGGAGAAGGCCGGTGAAAAATGCTTTGTTACATCGCCCCCTGGCTCCAGTGAATTGCTCCGTAAATCACCTTATTGTTAAAGTGTCCTGGCAAAACTACACCACTTTCAGGGTCTAAGAGAGCACAGGGATATTAATCAGAGGCAACCAGTGCAGAAGGGACATTTTAAAAAGAAAGAAAGAAAGAATGAACATAAAAAACACATTTTTTTTAATGTGTGGAATCTGGAGAAGAGCATATATTGGGACTGGGGCCAAACCAGACGATCTTGACTCTTTCATAAATACTCTGATATAGGAACGCATTATCACTGAACACTTTAAGCCCCTTTCGTTTTGTGGCAAAACAGTATTGAACACCTGCTGCATCGTAATGACCTAGTTCAAGCAGCACAGGGTGACGATGGGAGGGCGGGGACAGGGGCTCCATAAATCAGGAGGACCTTTCATCAGACTCGGGCTGGACCTGCAGAGTTGGCTGAGAGGACTGCAGGTACCAGCATCTCACAGACGTTCCCGGGAGGGCCTGTCCGTGACTAAAGCACCACAGGGGCAGGGAACCCAGCTTCCCAAGTCTGAGACTCTATGTGGAAACCTTAGGGGGAGGAAGTGGGCACAGGGGCATTGGTTTCTCAGATTATTGGTTAGGACAACTAATTAGCAGGCCAAGAGCCTTTCCTGAGAGCCCGTAAACCACTCGGTACTAGGTGTGATAGAAAAACACACACCAAAGGAAAGCCATGGGACTTCCCTGGTGGTCCAGTGGCTAAGACGCCAAGCTCCCAATGCAGGGGGCCCAGGTTCCATTCCTGGTCAGGAACTAGATCCCACGTGCCACAACTAAGAGCTCACATGCCCAAACTAAGACCTGGTGCAGCTAAATAAATTTTTTTTAAAAAAAGAAAGCAAGCCAAATTCTACTGTAACTAAGTAAATTCTGGAACTTTGGCCAACAGTATATTCCCCAAATAAGGGGTGCTTTCTTGTCTTTTTGTGACTTGGTTTTCTCGTCACAGGATCTGTTTTCTTCTTTTTCTTTTTCCAGCTTTCTTCAGATATAATTGACATACAACCTTGTGTGATTTTAATGTGTACAACATGATGATCGGAAACACCTAGGCACTGTAAAATGGTTACAATGAGGTTGGTTTACACATCTTTCATGTCGCATAATTTCCATGTTATTGTTGTTATGGTGAGAACACTAAAGCACTACTTAAAAAAAAATTGAAGTGTAATTTATATAAATTGTAGGTTTTCAATATACAGATTCACAATTTTTAAAGGCTGTGCTCCATTTATAGCTATTATAAAATATTTGCTATATTCCCCATATTGTGCAATATATCCTTACAGTTTCTTTTATGCATAATAGTTTGTTCTCCTTAATTCCCTCCCCCTGGCTGCCCCTCCCTCTCAAAGCTGTACTTGTGGCAACTTTCAAGTGTACAGGGCTGTGAGCAATAGGCAACAAGCTGTACCTTAGATCCCTAAACTTATTCACCTCATAACTGAAGGTCTGTACCCTTTGACCAACACCTCATTTCTCTCAGCCCCTCACCATTCTGTCTCTGCTTCTGTGAGTTTGGCTTTTTCAGAGTCTACATGTAAATAAGACCAAACAGTATTTGTCTTCTTCCGTCTGACTTATTTCACTTAGCATAAAGTCCCCCAAGTCCGTCCCCGTTGCTGCAGATGGCAAGATTTCATGCTCATGGCTGAATAGTATCCCACTGTATACACGTGCCACACCTTCTTATCCACTCACCTGACGGTGGACGCTTAGGTGGTCTCCATGCCTCTGGGAGTAATGCCACAGCAAACACGGGGATGCGAGTAGTGGTTTCATTTCTTTCAGATAGCTATCCAGAAGTAGAACTGTTGGGTTGTGTGAAAGTGAAGTCACTCAGTCGTGTCCAACTCTTTGCGACCCTATGGATGTAGCCCGCCGTGCTGCAGGCTCCTCCGTCCATGGGATTTTCCAGGCAAGAATGCTCGAGTAGGTTGCCATTTTCTTCTCCAGGGGATCTTCCCGACCCAGGGATCAAAGTTGGTAGTTCTATTCTGAGTTCTCTGAAGACTCTCCATACTATTTTCCATGATGGCTACAGTAACCACCAGCACTAAACAAACAGCTCCCGCTCATCCACACCCTCGACAACACTTATCTCTGGTCTTTTTCATGACAGCCATTCTAACAGATGTGAGGTGATACTGTTTTGTGGTTTTGACCTGCAGGGTTTGCTGTCTAATAGAATCTGACTTAAAGTAGATGGCTTATGCCCTCAAAAGACTTATCATCTAATGGTATGCAATAAGCACAGAAAAGTTCTGTCCCTAAACATATATTAGAGACAGCTGTTTAAATCCCAGATGTCACAAACAAAATCTAACCAATGGGGAGAGAGGTGTTTTTCCACTGATCATTTGCAAAGGAAACATTGCAACGAAGTTCAACCTTTTCAACCCCCTTCTTATTTCTTCAGCCTTTTCCTCACTCCTTAAACACACAAAGAAAATAAAACCCACTTGACATGTCTTTTAATATTTTGTTACATAATGATGATGATCAAGCAGATAGACTCTCTGGGGTCAGCAGGTTTAGGTGTGAATAACAGCTCTGTGTGCCCCTGGTCAATTATAATGAACTCTCTAGGCTTCAGCTTTTTCATCAGTAAAATGAAAAAAGGAATAATATTAACCTCATATATAAGCATTATGAGAATGAACTAAGACAATCTACCTAACAGGCTCAGAATATTAGCAGCCAAGCAGTAAGTGCTCAATAATACTATTATTATAAGCATTGTTATATATACATAGATCAATCCCATAGTGTTAATGTATACATACATTCACGAACTCTTTTTAGAAAAAAAAGAACCATACTTTACATGGGCTTCCCTGGCGGCTCAGCAGTAAAGAATTCACCTATAATGCTGGAGACGTAAGAGATGTGGGTTCAATCCCTGGGTCAGGAAGATTCCGTGGAGGAGGAAATGGCAGCACACTCAAGTACTCTTCTTGCCTGGGGAATCGCCAGGCTCCTCTGTCCATGGGGGTCGCAAAGAGCCGGACATAACTGAGCAAGGGCACACACACACATACCTTACATACTGTTTGGTATTTGTTTTTAAACTTCTGATGCATTATGAACATTTTTACACATCATTAGTCTCCCACAACATCATTTTTAATGGGTTCCAAGTACGCCATTACATGAATGTACCCTGAAGTGTTTAAACAACCTCCTATTGTCAGACAATTAGCTTGTTTCCATTGTTTGACATTATAAACACCCAGTGAGGAACCACCTCGTAGAGCTTTCTTGCACACATTTTTGGTTGTTACCCTGGGACAATTTCCCAGAACTAGATCAAAAGAAATGCAATTAAAACATTCTCAAAAGAATATAAACACATTACAGAAAGTTGGGAAAAGAGAAGAAAAACACAATTCTCCCACACTAATACAATTACTAATATAATTTGAGTGATTAAGATATTCCAATGTTTTCATTTTTACTTAAAAGAATAGAAGCTTTAAATAAAAGATGGGCAGAAATCCACTAAAATGGCATTAAAGAACTTAAAAAAAAAAAAGAAGAAGAAGAAGCATAAATCCACAATGAAGAAGAGAGTGGAAGAGGATGACAACAACCAAAAGATGTGATCAAAATTCTGAACACAGAGAGGCGGACCAGGCAAGGGATAACTGACTTAGTGGCCTAGAGGAAATTAACATCTATGCTATGACTTAAAATGAATGACTGACCTTAAAGAAGCATCTGGACACTCCAAAGCCCCTCTTTGAGCCTGAGAAGCAGATTTACCCTCAAGAGAAGCTGAACCAGACCAGTTCTCTTTCAGGAACATCAGGTACTGCTGAGGGCAGGGCGAGGCATCCTAGTGAAAGGAGCGTATTTAAGTGAAAGTTGACATCACCTGCTGAAAGGTAAGTTTCCCAGCCCTTTCCCCAGCTCAACTCCCAGAATGCTGGCAGCAAAAGCTCAGGCACTGCCCCACCTCCACCCCAGACAGGAGGCTGGAAAATTCTATGAAACACTTACAGATCCAAGAGAAAAGACTAGGGAGTTTCCCCTAAGGAAATGTCAGTTTCCTGCATAAGCTATGGTGAAGCCTCTCCCTGTATGGAGAGACATGCACCCTCCCACCATGCCAAAAAAAAAGAGCAATAGACATTTGAGAAAGGCTCCTAACAAGAAACACACCAAAACAAAACAAACTAGCCAAAAAGAAGAACTCAGAAAAAAACAAGGCAGGACACAAAAGAAAGTCTCTAAAAAAAGAGAAAACACTGCATCCTTGAAATAAGAATAACAGAGTCTCAGGAGGTCCCTGTTGGTGTAGTGGTTAAGACTTCATGTTCCCAATGCAGAGGGCATGGACTCAGTTTTTTTGGGGGGTCTGGGGGAGGAGAGACTAAGATCCCACATGCTTCATTGCCAAAAGATATTTTTTTAAAGACTTACAAAGCAAGAAAATGCCTCAAGCAGTTAAATATATGATAAAAAAAAATCAACATTTCACCTTCCAGAAAATGGAACAAAAAGAAAAAGCTACAGAAGATGTAAAGGTTAGGAAATTTTGAGACAGTGGTTTGAGACATGCTAGAAAGTGTGAACCAACAAAACAAACAGGAGGAAATCATTCAAAAATTAATACTGAGTCTGAACTGAAGGACAGGACAGTAAGTGAGAAAAGATATACCCAAACACATAATTCTAAAATTTCACATCATCAGAAATTTTTTAAAATTCATAAACGTTGCTAAAAAGAAAAATTTCAAAGTCACTTAAAAAAAACTCAAGAATCAAAATAGCAATTGAAGACAATAAAGAAATTCTGAGGGAAATGGTTTGAAACCTGAACTCTCTACCCAACTAAACTATAAATCAAGTTCACTCTTTTAAAAACAGTTTCAGACATTCAGTGTCTCAAGACATTCACCTTCTTTTCTCAGAAAACTTTTGGTGGATGTGCTTTGATAAAACAGGGGAGTAAGAAAAGGAAAGCAAGAAGTGGTGATAGGAGACTCAAAAGAGGTTCAAAAAGAATTTAATGGCTAACGAAGACAAGCTTTTTTCCTTCTTCCTCACAGAACAGTCTCAGGTTAGTTCTCCAGGTCTGCAGGGCAACTCTACTCCACTTAGTCATTCAGGGAGCCTTATTTTTTCTGTACTTGATTCTCTGCCGCCTCTGACAGCAGTGGTCCTTGCAGGGTGATCCTAGCAGCACCACTTGAGAACTTGTGATGTTCTCAAGTGATGCTGGTAGGGTCAGGTTGTGCCAGTGGACGCATGCGTAAGCAACATATTGCCACTTCCTGGCCTTTCCATAAAAACCTCCACACTTTTTCCCTCTGGGGAACTGGAACACGAAAGTGCTTGCAATCAAACTTTGATCACACAGAAAAGAATAATGCCCTAAAATCCCCTGAATTCTTTACCAGGCAGACTCTTTACCACTAAACCACCTGGGAAGCCCTGCCAATGCAGGAGATGCAGGAGACTGGGGTTCGATCCTTGGGTTGGGAAGATCCCCTGGAGGAGGGCATGGCAACCCGCTCCAGTATTTTTGCCTGGGAAATCCCATGGACAGAGGAGCCTGGAGGCCTATGGTCCATGGAGTCTCGACTGAGCATGCATGCAGAATGTCCCAACCACAGACCAGAACTATGACTCAGGCTGCAGAGTGACCAGTCCAGATGGGAACAGGAGAGCTGCAAAAGCTCCAGGAGAGTTGCCAAGGAAAATAACGAACCCAAGAGGAGAATACCTGTATTTGAATGTATTGACAGGAGATTTTGTGGATGCATTAATAATAGGTACATAGAACACCAAATGGAATACAAAAAGAGATAGAAAATCATTAATTCCAGGGAAAACAAAAGGTTGAATGAGAAAGGAAACATAATTATATGATTCTATGTGGCTTAGCTGGGAATAATATTTACAAAGTCATAATGTAAATACTTAATATTGATCTAACCAAAAATGGTGATGTAACTATATTGGGAGAATAAGCAGAGGAAAAAGGTGTGCCAGACAGTTCAATGATGATAAACATAGCATTTATATAGCTATGTATATTATACTGTGTGCCAGAAATTATTCTAAGCTCTTTCTATATTCAACTTTTAATCTTCATATATATTCTAGGAGGTAAATACTATTATCATGTACATTACACACTGAAAAACTGAGGCACACAGCAGTTAAGCAACTTGCATAAGTTTACAAAATTAGTATGTATTGTACTTGGAGTTTAAACCAGGTAATTTCTCTCCAGAGTGCATGCATTCATTACTACGCTACCTAGTCTCACTTTCTGTGGTAGGAAGACAAGAGACAAGACCTAAAAATCAATAAACTGAGAAATACAAGCTAAGCATGTTATTTTAAAGGACATAAATCCCACGAAGAAACAGATGAGAGTCTAAAGTGATTGCTTCTGATCAGGAGGTGGGAGTGGTCGAAGAACCGCTGCTTGTTATTGTTGTTACAGACCCAGCACTCAGGTTTGGCTTTTCAAATCTTGAAACAGCACTTTGATCAAAACAATTTTTTTAAAAGAAAGATGACAGAAAGAATGAGGCTGGCTAAGTTACCTTAGCAAACGGAGAGAATGACCCAGAAGAGAAGGTCAAAAAGTCCCTAATGGGTAAAACATGCAATAGAGCTAGGAACTAGGAAACTTAAGAGACAAAGAAAGTTTCCACAAGAAGTAGAAACAAAAGGATGGTATTCTTGGGGAAAGTACCAGCAGAAAGGAAGAGAGCCAGAGGAAATGAAAAGGGGAGAGATTAAATAAGTCAGGGCAAAGATATTTGTCCTGGGCTATAGACCCAAAAAGGGGAGCAGCAGACTTCATGGAAATTCTGTGGGCTGAGTCCAAGGAAGCTTCTGAGGTGGCATTCTAGCAGCTTTACAGTCAGCACCTATAAAGCTCAGCTTTACCCAGAGCCCCTATCATGAAATTCCCTCCTCAGCTGAAATAAACAACTCTGACCTTAAAACTGAAGGTAGACAGAAGGATGCATTGCAAACCCATACTGAGGTGACTGATTAAAACCCAATTACATGTCAATCCAAGCCAAACCAAAGTAAGAAAGAAAACATTACTTGTCTATCTACTATGTGACCTTGGGTCTTCCGGTGGCTCAGTTGGTCAAGAGTCCACCTGCAATGCAGGAGACCCAGGTTCAATCCCTGGGTGGGGAAGATCCCCTGGAGAAGGAAATGGCAACCCACTCCAGTATTCTTGCCTGGAAACTCCCATGGACAGAGAAGCCTGGCAGGCTACAGTCCACGGGGTTGCAAAGAGTCACACACGACTGAGAGACTACACACCCACACACACACACATATATACTTGCTAAGTCGATTCAGTTATGTCTGACTCTTTGCCACCCTATGGACTGTAGCGCACCAGGCTCCTCTGTCCATGGGGATTCTCCAGGCAAGAATGGGAGAAGTTTGCCATGGTTTGTCATGCCCTCCTCCAGGGGATTTTTGTAACCCAGGTTATAAGAACCTGCCTCTCTTCTGTCTCCTGAATTGGCAGGCGGTTCTTTATCACTAGCTCCACCTGGGAAGCATAAGTTAGAGTATATAACCCCAATTTATAAAAGAAGAAACAAGATATTGCTCACAATACCTGTCTGGTTGGCATCAGAACCAGAACTCAAATTCAAGTTTTGGTGCTAAATTAAGAGTTTTTCAAAAACTGTATCTGTTGTAAGTAAATAAGAGAGTCAATTATAATTACTAGAGGAGGGGGGCATTGGCTCGAAAGCCTCCTGGCACGGCGTCCTCCCCATCCCCGGCTGCTTGGGGACCGCAGACAGGGGCGCGGGCACCCGCCTCCCCAGGAAGGCCAGAATTTAAACTCTGTCCTGATTTCAGAACATCCGTTGCCCAATGTTTTGATTTTAGAAAATACGACATTGGAATAATAACAGCTACGATTTGCTCATGCGTGGCGACTGTGATGAGTCCAGGTTACGGATTCGGGAGGATCAACAGCTGAGCGAAGCTGGCTGCGGCGGCGGCGGCGGGAGGGCCGCGGGCCTAACACCCTGCATCCTGCTCGGGCTCGGACCGCGGGCCGCCGCCTCCCTTCCGGAGCGGCCCGGCCACCCCGAGCTCGCATCCCGCCCGCCCCGCGCTCACGGCCTGATGCAGCTCCGTCCGCCACGCCGGGCTCCTGCGAGGGCGCTGGGCCGCGAGCCGGGATCCGGGCGTTGGGCCGCCGCTTCAAGCCCCGCTCGGCCCTCGATGCCGGTCCCAGACACTCCCTGCGGGTCTGCGTTCTGGCCTCCAGGCCCGGCCGATGGTGATGGCGGGAGGAAGGAGCCGCCCGGGTCTCGGGCCCTCGCGGAGACGGGAAAGCCCGCGCTGTCGGCCCTGCACACTGCACCAGCTCAGGAGGCCTGGGCGGCCCGGCCGCCGCCTCCGAGGGGCGATCTTCGGAGAGCGGGTCCCCGCAGCCCACCCGCCCGGACACCCTCCTGGTGGGGACGCACAGCCTGGCCGCCAGGGCCGCGCCTGCCGGAGGCCGCCGAGGTTCCAGCAAAGCAAAGCTGGACCCGCTGCCCGGGGCCCGCACCCTTCCCGGGGCAGTGCGCCCCGTCCCGCCCCCACCGCCTTTTAACTGGGGGATGCTGACTAGCCGAATACGGCGGGAATAACAGCCATTTGTTCTGGTTATCGCTGCCGGTATTGAAGCCAGATGTGTGCGCTGCTGACACTGACATGGTACATCTGGCCGGGTTTTTGGTTTCCATCGCGGAGTTGACCACATCCACCCTGGTCTGCGAGAAGAGAAGAGGCGAACATCTGGAAGTCATTGCAGCTGTCGCGCTTCAAGGGGATCCTGTACCGCAGAGGAGAGAATTCAATACGTAACTGGGCAAAATTATCCAGCTCGTCTTGTCAGTCCAGATCTCAAAACACATGCAGGAAAGTGGCACCCGCGTTCTGGCGCCCTCCCTTGCCCTGGCGGTGCCCCGTGGGCACCTTCACCCACCGCCCCAGGCGCCTGAGTTGTCGCTATGGAAGGACAGGGGCTGCAAAGTCACATTCATCATGACCAGAATCTTCTGTTGCTTTTGAAGGGCAGGGCTTGGGGGGGGGGGGGTTGTTGTTAAAAAGGCTCTTTCTTCTTCCTTTTGATCCCAGTTTGCTGGAAACTTTAAACATTGCTTAGTGTTGCCTCTCGCTTCTGCTTGTAGCCCCCTCCTTCTTGCGGCATTCAATGCCCTAGCCCTACCCTACCTATTCGGTTTTATCTCCATTCCTTTCCCAAGGCAAATACTCTTCATCACCAAGGCTGAAATGAGTCATGCTTATTCTGACCCCAACCTTGCCTTTTGTCTGAAATCCCCTTTCTTTCTGTCTTCTCTTCCTGCCAGTCCAAATCTTCTAAAGACCCCAAGGTCTACCTAAATTTTAATCTTCATTTTGGGGGGTTTGTTTTTGGCTTTTTGCTGTGCCAGGTCGTCATTGGGGTGCTCACCATTTCTCTAGTTGTGGCACTGGCTCTAGAACAGCTGGGCTCGGTTGTTGCGGCTCCTGGGTTTAGCTGCCCCTTGGCATGGGGTATCTTAGTTGCCCCACCAGGGATCGAATCCATGTCGCCTACGTTGGAAGGTGGATATTTAACCACTGGATCACGAAGGAAGTCCTGATTTTATTTTCATTTCTGAAACCTTCCTGACCACTCAAGCCTCTGCTGATCTTTCCTTCTGTGTGTTTTTAATGAAAGTATAAGCCCATAGAGAGGAAATCCTGGCTTAAATTTTTCTTCTATCTCCCTCAGCAGCCAGCATTGTGTCCTGAAGTATAGTAAGCTACCTGTAAACACCTGTCAAATAAAAGCACAAATTCTCCTGTTCTTTCCACATAATTTCTTTGTCTTCCGTTTTACCTTTCATGACAAGACTCAATGTCTGTGTAGAATGTGTCTTGAACTCTTTGGAAAGATGGGTGTAAAAAGCTAGTAAGGGACTTCCCTGGTGGTCCAGTCAGTGGTCCACCTTCCAAAGCAGGGGACTCGGGTTCAACCCCTGGTCAGGGAGCTGACATCTTACATGCCACCATGCATCTAAACTCCTGTGCCACAACAAAGAGCCCAAGGGTCGCAATGAAGCCCAGGCACAGCCAAAAAAAAGAAAATTTTAAATAAAAATTAAAATAATTTAAATTAGAAGTAAATTAGTAATAATAATAATGGAAGAATTCTGTCAGTTGGAGGCTCTGTTAATTTGGAGTCTGCCTGCTATAGTGCATTGATAATTGATAACTGAAGTGCTTGGAAAGAGAAGAAGATCACAGTCGGGGACGTGAAGCCTACTCCCTGGAGCGCCCCAAACTTGTTTGGTGACCTTTGACAGTCAATTATCTTCCTTATGCCTCTGATCTCCCTTTGTAAGAAGGGTGGGATGTAGCCCCTGCCCAGTTATGAACAGAGCTGGGCCACTTTCCTGTGAAGAGGTAGATTTCCATCAGAAAGCAGCTTTTCTCTACCACTTGTGCATGTGTTCTGGAGTTAGAAGGCAGCAGTCTTCATCATTTAGTGTTCCACCTGCCCAGCACCAAAAAGGAGATGGTGGCACCTACATAAATGACATAGAGGAAATGCAGAATCAGGAAAGAAACCAGGCAGGAGTAAGAGCAGGATTTAGCCTTTGTGAAGGTCCAGCATTTTGCATATCAAGACAAGCGTTGCATGGACTTCCCTGGTGGTCCAGGGGTTAAGAATCCATCTTCCAGTGCAGGGGATATAGGTTCCATTCCTCGTCAGGAATGAAGGCATCACACACCATGGGGCAACCAAGCCTGAGTGGCAACTAGGGAAGCCCTCGCTCCCCAACAAAGACTCAGTGCAGCCAAAAAAAAAGGGACCAGCCGTTGCAGCAATGGCTTGGGCGTTCCAGCCATAGATGAAGTCTTTTGGGGTTTGTTCTTCTTTGTGAATCAACGAGGATGAAAAGCACCCTGCAAAGCCTTGCTCTGTGGGATGAATAAGAGCATAGGAGAATAAGTAGAATCTAGAAATAAAGGGGAGGGATAGAAGGAGGGAAATACTGAAGAAGAAAGAGAATGTGCCTCTCTGGTAGGGCCACCCAACCAAAGAGGATGGTTAACTTGCATGGGTAGAACTGCTTTACAAGATAAGCCTCTGCACTCTGTGGGTGGGCAGGTGGGTTTCCCGCTCTGACTCTCATTTGTTAAATGAGGCATTTAGGTGAATTGATCTCTAAGGTCTGTTAGCTCTTACATTATATAACTCACCTAGAAACCACTTTTGAGCCCAAACCAGTATTTCCCTTCTGACTAAACTCTACATTGCAGCGCTAGTCTGTCCTGAGCTCATAGAAGGGAAGTTCAGACATTAGATTTCTGAAATCTCTGTACTTCATGCCTTCAAATTTCTTCAGATGGCAAGAGAAACTTTCTCCCCTTCTTCCAGAGAAGTTACGGTAGGAAGATTGCAGATTAATGACCTAGAAAAATCTTCCTCAAGTGGAATGATACTTAATTAAGCTCCATTAAATCATAACTCCTGGCTTCTGCTTTTGGCCTCTTGCTACTAAGTCCAGAACTGAATAATTCCTCCACCCCTGGGGCTGTTGAATTAAAAGTGCATAAGCTCTAGGGAACAATCAGTTCACTTCCGTTACATCCGCGGTCACCCTCCTTCCTGTCTGAACACTCCAAAAAAAAAAAAAAAAATTACTAGATATGTCTGACTCCAGGAAAGAGGATGGTCATTTCTAATTTGTCTTGGTTTATGGGCAACTTGACAATTTGACTAACTACTAAGGAGCCAAGACTATATCATCCTCTCATAAAAAGCCAATAAAAAAGGCTATTAATGCAGCCCATTAGTTGGCTAAAAATGAGAGGTTATGCAATCATTGTCTTAGCTGAGAGGAACTAAGCTCTCCAGAAAGAGTTCATTCCACACCCAAAGGCATCAAGAGGGAAGTTCTTCTCTCCGCTGCCATTTGCCGGGCTTGGGTGTTGAAGCATGTGACCTTTTCCTCTTCCCTGAACTATTCCTCTGTGTTAAGGGGACCTCATGCTTTCCTTGCAAAATGCCTCTCTCCAAATCCACTCCCTCTCCAGGACACTTCCCCTCACCTTCCTCTGCCGTGCTGTCCTGTGGATGAAGCCCTACAAGTCTCCAGTCCCATGGAAGCAAAGTGCCTAGAACTGTAGGCTCAGTACTTAGGTCAGCCTTACATCATTACACAATTTGAGAGGTTCCAGGCCCCTTCTTCTCTGTAAATTAAAAAAAAATGCTCTTCTCAGGACTTGCCTGGTGGTCCAGTGATAAAGAATCACTTTGCAATACAGGGGACCCGGCTTCGAGCCCTGGTCAGGGGATGAAGATCCCACATGCCTCGGACCAACTAAGCCAGTGCACTGCAGCTACTGAAGCCTCTGTGCTCAGGAGCCCGAGCACCACAACTGGAGAATCCATGTGCTGCATCCTGCATGATGTAATGACGATCCCGAGTGCCACAACTAAGACCAAAAAAATAAAATAATCATTTTACTTTAAATGGGCTTCTCAATTCTGCTATTAGATTCCTTGGGGGCCTTGAAAGTCCCCCAAATGGAATTGTGGGTACCATATCCTTTTATCCTGAGCCAAGGGCTCCCTCAGCTTCTGGAGTCCAAGCCTTCTGTGTGCTTTCCTCTGGCACTCTTCAGCCACTGATTTGCTCTAGGACCTCAAGCAGATCACCATTCCTCTCTGAACCAGAGCTTCTCCCTTTATGGACTCTGGCTGGCAAGATGGTAGAAGAACCAAGTCTGAACAATTTTTCATTCTGATCATATATAGAGCCAAAACACCGTGACACACAGTCTCATCTCTTTGTGCATCTTATCACACTCGTGTGTATTGAAGGGATGATGGGGACCATGTCAGCCTCCCCCCACTTGCCTAGCATTGTCTAGAACATGGACATTAATATGTGATTGATTTTATCTTATGCTCAACTTAACTTTCAGTATAACTCAAGGTACCTCTAAAGAAGGTTATGGCTTAGGATCTGTTTAACTGGAATCCATCTGAAGGAATCAGAAGTAACTGATGCTTTCTGGAGAATGTTCTGCTCCTGATATTTTAGCAACAGATTTCGTCTTTGTTTTTGTGGCAGCCAAGGTGTAAAGGGTCATTCTTGCTGGACAAATAGTAGGTTGAATAAAAAAAATTTTTTTTCATTGACTCTCATCCTCCACCTTTTAGTTGGGAAGGAAAATTACTGATCGAGAAGTCCCAGAAGAACAGAGAACAAGGTGAGTAGCTAGCAAGGTCTTCAGCAAAAGGAGAAACCTAAAAACAAGCTTCAGATTCCCCTGTTTCCACCCTGTTGCCAAAGATGGACCCCCTTCGAGAAATTCCCATGATGCCTTCGGGCCACCAGCATGGCCCTGGAGTGGCTGGGCACAGGTTCTGTGGCCCCCTATAGCAGCTCCCTTCCAGGAGGGAAGCTCCATCTTGACCAGCAGGCCAGATGTTTCTTTGAGGAGAATGTAGTATTTTTTTCTTTTACCCTATCACACATCTTTGGAAGGGAAAAATAAAACCAACCCTCTACCATGGATCCTTAAGCGTAAGTGTCCGCCGGCTGCAGAGCTGTCTCAGAGAATCTCTCGTTACATAAAGCCTCTGCCACTGACTAGGGGCTGAACGCAGCACCCCCTACCCCCACAGGCAGTCAGCTGTCACCCCTCAGATTCCCAAGCCTGCTGTTGGGGTTCATTATCAAGCCCAAGCTCAGCCCCAGTCACCCTTGTGTGAAAGATCACTCAGTTCGATCCCTGAAATTCTCGGGGTTTCCCAACAGTAGGGGACGTCCTTTTCATCCCCACTCCTCCTTGGTCTCCACACTCCAGCCCAATTGCCACTCCCTAAAATGTTATCTCTGCTACTCCTTTCCCAGATGCATGCTCTTTTCTTCTGCAGGATCCTCGAAATTATTTCCGTTTGCTCCAGTGGGGAAGCTAGATGAGTAAGTGCCCCCCGAACCCTGTACCTGGCATCGTTATGGTCCCCTCCACCAACTCAGTCGCATTTGGAAACCTAATTTGCCCTGGTGCCCAAATGCTCCAACCGCGGACTCTTAAGACCAACAAAACAACCTTGGAAATGATCTTATAAGATCACTGGGTCCAGCCTCTTGCTTCTGGACAGGTGAACACCCAAATCACGAGACAATTAATCTACCCTGTCTCCGGATAGTCCTACCACTACTTAATGACCCTTGCAGGTGACAAGTACTTCCTCAGATCAGACCTGACTCTTGCCTGCGCTAACAGGGGCCTCGACTCTCATCTCATCCATTGCGTCCGTGACAAATCACTACCGAGTGTTTTCTTTCTGTCCTTGGCCTTCTCCTCTTCAGCAGAGAAAGTTTCCCCCGAAATAAAACTCTGATTGTTCTGCTCCTCGCTTCCCGCCTGCCTCCTCTAAGCACCCTCTAAATCAGACCCGAAGCTCCCGAGGGAGTAATAGCCCTGCTCTCGCAGCTGGTCTGAGTTTTGCGTCTGGGAGCCTGGGCTTAGAACAGCTTGAAGTTAGCACAGAGGCGAATGAAGCTTTAAATCTCCAGCACTTAACAGCTTCTCTGCAGCCTCAGAGGGAACCGCATTTTCTTGCCTGCTTCCTCTCATCTCTCTATATATCTATGTAATCTCTGTTCACTGGAGCCTGACTCCAGCTCTCTGTCTGCGCTGCTGAAAGAAGGAAGGGTGGGGAAGAAAAATTAATAGACACAGACCCATAAAAATAACAGGCTCTCTGGAGCACACATGAAGAAATAATTAAACAGATTAAATTTGGGGGTGGGGGTGGGGGTGGGGAGAGGGCTGAGACTGATTCCTCAGACTTCCATTCCCAGAGGGGCTACGGCTCAGCCAAGGGGGATTTGGGAGCTTTTTCTTTTGTCCTGATGTGTTGGACTCAGAGCCAAATATTGTTAAGTCACTAAGCCCTTTCAAGTCTGCGATGGTGCCTTCTATTTCTTTGTATTCCCCCATAGGGTTCTCAAACAGCACCGCACCCCAGTGAGAAAAGGAAATTTGATATTTATTGAGGGTTCATTGTGTGCCACGTACAATGTCAGATGCTGTCCGTCGAGGCTGATGATCAATGGAGTGTGTTTCAGACTTCAGAGCCGACTTCAATCTCCTTCCTCTGCTCAGGGATCAATCCTACCTCACTGTTACCTCAAGACCTTGTGATGCTGAAGCTGGAAAATACCTTCTCACACCTTACCTCCACTACCTCCTCCCTTTCTTCCCTTCGATGGGCAGAAGCTTCTGCTGTGATGGCAAGTGAAGGAGCGAGGCTGGCATTTAGAGATCATTTAATATCTAAAAATGTGTAGGTCAGGACTTCCCTGGCCGTCCAGTGGTTAAGACTCTTTGCTTCCATTGCAGGGGTTGTGGGCCTGGTCAGGGAACCACAGTGTGGCCAAAAATAAAACAAAAACAAATAAACAAAAGACTATACTTCACTTGTTTAAAATTAATTTAAAAAATAAAAATATGTAGGTCAAGAAGCTTCTAAAATGACATGGGATAGGGAGGGAAAATGGCAATCCACTCCAGTGTTCTAGCCTGGGAAATCCCACGGACAGAGGAGCCTGGAGGGCTACAGTCCATGGGGTCTCAGCGACTAAAGAAGAAAGAAAGGGAGAGGACACGGGGCTGGAGATGGCCTCCTCTGTCTGACAAGTCTGTTCATCCTTCCTGCCTCCTTCCTTTGGGCTCAAAGGAAGACCTTGAAGAGGAACACTCCTGCACTGCTCTGATGTGCATCAACACTCTATAGTCTATTACAAAATACCGGAAGATTACAGAGTATCACAGCACAGAATCAGAGGAAAGCGATTTGAACATCTTGGCGTCTAGTGGTGACCCTGAATTATTCAATATTGCTTCTTCAGGACTTAGTACGATACTTGGCATGTAGTGGGCAATGTTTATTGAGTGAATAAATGAAAAGCTGTGTGTGCGTGCACTCCAAGTTGATTCCATTGTGTTCAGCTCTTTGCGACCCCATGGACTGTAGCCCACCATGCGTTTCTCCAGGCAAGAATACTGGAGTGGGTTGACATTCCCTTCTACAGGGATCTTCCCGACCCAGGGATTGAACCCTCATCTCTTATGTCTCCTGCATTGGCAGGTGGATTTCTTACCACTAGCACCACCTGGGAAGCCCAGATGAAAGTCTAAGTAACTGCTGCTGCTGCTGCTAAGTCGCTTCAGTCGTGTCCGACTCTGTGGGACCCCATAGACAGCAGCCCACCAGGCTCCCCCGTCCCTGGGATTCTCCAGGCAAGAGCACTGGAGTGGGTTGCCATTTCCTTTTCCAATGCATGACAGTGAAAAGTGAAAGTGAAGTCACTCAGTCGTGTCCGACTCTTCGAGACCCCATGGACTGCAGCCTACCAGGCTCCTCTGTCCATGGGATTTTCTGGGCAAGAGTTACTGGAGTGGGGTGCCATTGCCTTCTCCGGTCTAAGTAACTATAAACTATTAATTAATATGGTTAATAAACAGTCATGCAACAGTACTAAAAATACTCTAATTTTTAGATTACTTTTACTTTCTGATTTTTTGACAATTTGAGGATAACTATTTCTGATATTGTGATTTATAATAAGAAGTATGTATTTGGCCTTCATCTCTGTTTGGGGCTAGGAGTTTTTCAACCCTTGGAATTGCCTAAGGTTGATGAAAGCCTTGAACGTGTCTTTAGCTATGTTAAGGAGGTGACTTTTGGAAAGCCCCTAGGTCACCTAGGATGGGAGCTGGTCAGGAGAGAAACCAACCATGCAATTAGGGGTTTGAAACTTTAAATCTCCCCCAACCCCCCACCCCCCAAGACACACACACACACCACCAAGGAGGAGAGAGGACCTGGAGGCTAAGTTCTATCATCAATGACCAATATTTTAATCAACCATGCCTATGTGGGAAAGCCTCCATAAAAACCAGAAAGGGTGGTGTCCAAAGAGCTTCTGAGTCGTGGAGATGGGGACAGAGCAGCTCCCCTGGAGCATGGATGCTGTGCACCCCTTCCCACATACCTTTCTCTAGCTATCTCTTCCATCTGGCTGTTCTTGAGTTATATCCTTTTGTAATAAACTAGTAAATAAAATGTTTCTCTGACTTCTGTGAATCACTATAGCAAATTAACTGAACCCAAGGTCATAGGATCCTCCAATCTTTGCTGGTGGGTGAGAAGCGTAGGTGGTCTTGGAGCTGACGTCTGACAGGGGGCCTGGGAGCAGACTTGTGGGGCTAAGCCCTTAACCTGTGGGATGGGGTGCTCTCGCGAGTTAGACAGAGGCAGAATTGGGTTAAATTGTAGGACAACCACCTGGTGTCAGAATTGCCTGCTGTAGGGAAAAAAAAAAAGAAAACACAGTATCTTAATATTAAAAAGTAGGTTTCCCTTTGCTGCCTGAAACTATCACAACATTGTTAATTGGCTCTGCGTGTGTGCATGCTAAGTTGCTTCAGTCATGTCCCACTCTTTGCAACTCCATGGACCGTAGCCCACCTGGCTCCTCCGTCCATGGGATTCTCCAGACAAGAATACTGGAGTGGGTTGTCATGCCCTCCCTCAGAAGATCTTCCTGACCCAGGGATGGAACCCGAGTTTCTTACGTCTCTTGCATTGGCAGGCAGGTTCTTTACCAGTGGAGCCTCCTGGGTAGCCCTGAATCAGCTGTACCCCAGTACAAAATAAAAAATTTAAAAATAAATAAATGAAAATTTTAAAAGAGAGGTAAAGTTCAGAATACAGGTACTTTCCCTAGAGAAGGCCGACCTGACGAGCACTCGGAACAGCAACGGGCAGTGGGAACAGTGAGCATGGGGATAAGATGGACTGAATTCACCTCCTGATTTTTCTGTCCCCCGTCTGTGGAAATGTTACTTCACTTCTCTGGGTCCATCTCTCACTCTTTCTCTCTTTCTATTTTTTAAAAATTAATAGATTATGTTTTTGAGCCGTTTTAGGTTTACAGAAAAACTGAGCAGAAAGTAGAGTTCTCTTTTACCCTCTCATCTGCCACCCCTAGCTTCCCCTGTTATTCCGACCTTCACTCTCAGTGTTGTACATTCTGTGGGTTTTGACAAATGCATCTAACACTGCAGTCAGGTACGGACTCCTTTCAGTGCTCCTATTCATCCTTCCCTGACCTTAACCCTAGGCAACCAATCATCTTTTTCCGTCTCTGTAGTTTTGCCTTTCCCAGAACACCATCTAGTTGGAGCCATTCGGTAAGCAACCCTGTCAGATTGGCTTCTCTCATTTAGCCATGTGCATTTAAGGTTATTGTGCATCTTTTCATGGCTTAATAACTCATTTCTTTTTTTTTTTCTGCTTATTTATTTTTTGGGCCATGCCACACAGTATGTGGCCTCCTGGATCCCTGACCAGGGATCAAACCCACGTTCCCTGCCTTGGAACCATGGAGTCCCAACCACTGGACCATGAGGGAAGTCCCTTGATAGCCCACTTCTCTTTATCACTGAATCTCTAATTTTTTTCAATTAAAATATAACAAATATACATTAAAGCCCAGTGAATTTTTATAGTAAGCACCCAAAGACATTATGAAAATTGCCAGTACCCTAGCATTCATCCCCCCTACAGACCCCTCCCAGTTATTACCATCCCCCCTTCCCAAATGGTCACTATTGTGACTTCTAGAATCGTACATTAACTTCGCTGGTCTTTGAAGTCATTTAAATGAAATCACACAGTAAGTACTCTTTTGCATCTGGTTTCTTTTCCTTGATATTTAGGTTCATCCAATCATAGTAATTTGTTCTTTTTTATTGCACTGTATAAATATGTCACAGTTCATCTCTCCATTCTAGTGTTAATGAGCATTTGTGTTATTTCCAGTTTGGGACTATTACAAACACTGCTGCTATGAATATTCTTGTACAGGTCTTTGGGTGAACATATGCTCACATTTCATTTGGGAATATACCCAAGGGTGAAATTGCCTGGGTACCATCGGGTATCTGTATTTTTAAGTCTGGTAGACATGCCACTTTACTAAAGTAACTGGGTCAGTTTACACTCCCACAGTTTTTCATGCTCATCAACACTTTGTATTGTTAATACTTTAATTTTAGCCATTTTAGCCAATTGGTGATTTGAATTTTCATTTCCCTGATGACTAATGAAACTGAGAACTGCCTCAGGTCAGCTCTTTGAGAAGCAGACTGAGATGGAGATTTCTAGACAGAAAGTTGGTGGGAGCACGCACTGGGAAAGAGAGAAGGCAGCAAGACTGACATCCCTCGGAAACTGGCTTCTGCGGACCCCTCAGGCAGCTCGGGGCTGGCAGGACCCTTTAGAGTTGTCCTGCCTTGAGACGAGGAGGCCAGATCTTCTTAGCAGTACTGACCAATCACTGAACGTGGGCTGTCCCAGGGGAGCAGTATGACTTGGGGTAAAAAGTTCTCTTTTGCCAAAGGCAGTTCCCAGAGAGGGACACAGCTGAGAGCGACTCTCCAAGAAGCTAAGGGACGGAGCACTTTAGTCCTGAAAAGAGATCTGAGCTGCATATATAAGCACTTCTTCATGTACTCATTGGTTACTGGGAGATCCTCTCTTGTGAATTACATATACTGTCATTTGCCAAATTCTTTTTTTTACTGGGTTATGGTTTTGTTTTCTTTATTTTTTTTACTGAGTTGTAGGAGTTCTTTATATATTTTCAAGAAGAATCCTTTGTCAGATTTATGAAATATAAAAACATACTGACTTTTTACTCTTCATGGTGCTTTTTAATTAATAGAAAGTCTTCATTTAAACAAAGTTTTCTCATTTTTGATGAGTGAGTTTTTTTGGTTTGGGGATTTGTTGGGTGGGGTTTTATTTTGGTGATCTGTGTATAAATCTTTATACCCTCTAAGGTCATAAAAATGTTCACATTATGTTATCTTCTAGAAATGTGATTGTTTTATTCTACACATTTGTCTCTGATCCACCCAAAATTAATTTTTGTGTATAGTGTGTGGTAGGGATCCAATTTTTTTCCAGTTGGACATATATTTAATATAGCAGCATGTATTAAAATGATTATCCTTAACTCACTACATTTCAGTGACACCTTTCCCATAAGCCAGGTGTTACCTTTGCCATAAGCATGTGTGAGGGTCTGTTTCTGAATCCTTTTCTGTTCTATTGGTCTGTGTGCCTAGTTTGTCCCAATTCCACACTGTCTTAGTCACTGTAGATCCATAAGTCTTATATCTGATAATATAACTCATCTAACCTCATTTCTTTTCCTCAAGGTTGACTTTGTACCAAAATAACCCTTTCCATTTCAACACAGATTTTAGAATCAGCTTTCCAATTTCCACCAAAAAAAACACAACTCTGCTTGGATTTCTATTGGAATTGCACTGAGTCATTGATAAATTTGGAAGAACTGACCCTGTACACTATTGAATTTTCCTATCCTTGAGCATGGTATATTCCATGGTGTATTTAATGATTTCTTCTTTACCATCTTTCAATTATGCTTTATAATTTACAGTGACAATCTCTTATATACCTCTTGTTAGATCAGATCAGATCAGATCAGTCGCTCAGTCGTGTCCGACTCTTTGCGACCCCATGAATTGCAGCACGCCAGGCCTCCCTGTCCATCACCAACTCCCGGAGTTCACTCAGACTCACGTCCATCGAGTCAGTGATGCCATCCAGCCATCTCATCCTCTGTCGTCCCCTTCTCCTCCTACCCCCAATCCCTCCCAGCATCAGAGTCTTTTCCAATGAGTCAACTCTTCTCATGAGATGGCTAAAGTACTGGAGTTTCAGCTTTAGTATCATTCCTTCCAAAGAAATCCCAGGGCTGATCTCCTTCAGAATGGACTGGTTGGATCTCCTTGCAGTCCAAGGGACTCTCAAGAGTCCACACCACAGTTCAAAAGCATCAATTCTTCGGTGCTCAGCCTTCTTCACAGTCCAACTCTCACGTCCATACATGACCACAGGAAAAACCATAGCCTTGACTAGACGAAACTTTGTTGGCAAAGTAATGTCTCTGCTTTTGAATATGCTATCTAGGTTGGTCAAAACTTTCCTTCCAAGGAGTAAGCGTCTTTTAATTTTATGGCTCCCTAAATATTTGATTTGTATTTTTCTATAAATGGTATCATTTAAAAGTCTTTATTTCCTAAGTGTTTGTTACTGGAATATAGGAATACAATTGATTTTTGCATGTTGCTTTTTAAAATTGAAGTCTAGTTGATTTACAGTATTGTGTGAGTTTCAAGTGCACAGCAGAGTGATTCAGTTATACATACATAGATATCTATATTTTTCAGATTCTTTTCCCTTATAGGTTATCACAAAGTACTGAGTATAGTTCCCTGTGTTATACAGTAAGTCCTTGTTGATTATCTTTTTTAAAAATTATTTATTTTTTTAAATAAATACATGAGTGTACCTATGGCTGATTCTTGTTGATGTATGACAGAAAACCACAAAATTCTGTAAAGCAATTATCCTTCAATTAAAAAAAATTTTTTAAAAAGGAGATAAAGTTACAAGCAACAGCATTTTAGAAAGTGAAATGCAAATGAATGGCTACTAATTAGCAGCCCAGAAAAAAACTGAATCTTAAACCAGTTCTGGTAAAAGTTAAAAAAAGAACCTATTTACATGCAGAACCCCTCAAAAACTTATGAATTCACACCAAGTCCCTCAGGACTTGGGAAGTAATAGACGTGCTTAAAAGCCTGTTTATGAACAGGTCTCTAGATCCCTTCCCTCACACCTTGCAGCCAGGCGTACACCCTCTCCCACTCTGGTATAAAACTGGAAATGTGTTCTCTGATGGGATAAAACAAATACACCCTGGGCTAGAGGATTCTAGGCACAGTTGACAGGATGGCACCATTATGAAGACAGGAACAAGACAACCTATGTGTCCTAAATATTCAGGTCTCCAGCCAGTTCTGCCAACATAGCTCTAAGAATGCCAGCAACCAGACTGTGTCCTCCAATACAAAACTGGAGGATGGTGGATTCTTCCCCAGAAAGAAGAAAGATTTACAGAAAAAAAAAAAGTATTTATTTGTTTTTGGCTACATGGGACTTCGTTGCTGCATGCAGGCTTTCTCCAGTTGCGGCGAGCAGGGGCTGCTCTCTAGTTGCTGGGCACGGGCGTCTCATCGTGGTGGCTTCTCTTGTAAATTTTATCCTAGGCCTTCCCTAATCCAGCATAGGAACCTATAAGTATAAATGAATTATATATCGAGAAATTGGATTTTGCCTACTACTACTACTAAGTTGCTTCAGTCGTGTCCGGCTCTGTGCAACCCCATAGACGGCAGCCCACTAGGCTCCTCTGTCCCTGGGATTCTCCAGGCAAGAACACTGGAGTGGGTCGCTATCGCCTTCTCCGGATTTTGCCTAGGGGTACATTATTCATATGTTCATTCAACAGACCTGAAACTATATATTAATATTAGGTGTTTTATAGATATTTCTGTTAATTTTCACTGTTAAAGGCAATAAAGAGAAGTAAAGAGTAAAAGGATTGGAGAGGAAGAAATGACATTGTCGTGGTTCCTAGAGTACGTGACTGTATTCTTGGGAAGTCTGTGAGGGCTACAGGCTCTAGAGCATGGGCGCAGTAGTTGTGGTGCATAGACTTAGCTGTGCCAGGGTAGTGGAATCTTCTGGATGAGGGATCAAACCTGTGTCCCCCACGTTGCCAGGCAGATTCTTAACCCCTGGACCACCAGGGAAGTCCTGGTTATCAATGGCACCCCACTCCAGTATTCTTGCCGGAAAATCCCATGGACGGAGGAGCCTGGTAAGCTGCTGTCCATGGGGTCGCTAGGAGTCGGACAGGACTGAGCAGCTTCACTTTGACTTTTCACTTTCATGCATTGGAGAAGGAAATGGCAACCCACTCCAGTATTCTTGCCTGGAGAATCCCAGGGAGGGGGAGCCTGGTGGGCTGCCGTCTATGGGGTCGCACAGAGTCGGACACGACTGAAGCGACTTAGCAGCAGTAGCAGCAGCAGTGTGTATATGATGATCCCAAACTTGTAATTTATCCCTCCTCCTTTTTCCCTTTGGTAACCATAGGTTTGTTTTCTATGTCTGTTGTCTGTGAGTCTACTCTGTTTTGTATATAAATTCATTTGTATCTTTTCTTTTTTGCATCTTATATTTAGTGGCCTTGATAAGCTCACTGATTAATTCTGAGTTTATCTGAGGATTCTATCAGATTTCCCAAGAATACAGTCACGTACTCTATGAACCATGACAATGTCATTTCTTCCTCTCCAATCCTTTTACTCTTTACTTCTCTTTATTGCCTTTAAAAGTGAAAATTAACAGAAATATCTATAAAACACCTAATATTAATATATAGTTCCAGGTCTGTTGAATGAACATATGAATAATCTACCCCTAGGCAAAATCCAATTCCTCAGTATATAATTCATTTATACTTATAGGTTCTATGCTGGATTAGGGAAGGGCTAGGATAAAATTTAAAGAAGAACAGAACATGGGAGAAGAGATTAAAAAGTGAGATGGAAGGCCATACCATTCATTCATCTATTCATTCACTTAACAAATATTTATTAGGGGCCTATGTGGTACCAGTCTCCATTCTTAGACAGAATCTGCCCCTCATGGAATTTACATGTAATCAATTTAAAGATGAAAAACAAGATGGTTTAATTTTATGACTTGTCTTTGAGGGTAACAGGAAGTCCTGGATCTTGAGCAGGTTAGGGGGAGTTTGACTATCTCAGGAGTCAGTGGGATGTTCACCCCAAGACTTTCAGGGCCTCTAGCCTCAAGAGTGACCTGACCTTATATACTTTTTTGAAACTCTTGCCTCTTTGGAATTTGCTGGAATGTCACTGAGGGTTGTTCCCACCCCCGGATGTGAGCTCTCTTCCTTTCTACCTCCAAAGGCTCTGGAAGCTAGAGCTCAGACTTAGCTTGTCTAGAGCAGACCTCAGATGCTCTGTTCAAAGTTTTTGTCAAGGAAAACTCTGGAGGCCCCTGGAACAGAAGGGCTCCACTGAACAGATCCTGGACAGTCTCTTCCCCTTGATGAGGCTTCTTCTGACTCTAGGTGATCTATCTGATGTCCTAGATCCTACCAGCCCCAGGGACTGGGATAGCACAAGCCTCTGTTTGGACAGACTCAACCACTCACCCCAGAGATGTCTTCTCCACTTCTGGCTCATAAAATAGTCCTGGGAGCCAGACTTGATCAACCAGATTTCATGGGCACTGCAGCAGCCCCATCACTATGACACTCACTAAATTTGAACTGTACCCACAATGTATAAATTCCTTATTTATAAAGCACTTTCACTCACATGAGCTTATAAATCACAACTATCCCAATACAGAGATGAGGAACCTGAGGCTCAGAAGGGCCAACTGGGTTCCCCAGGGTCATGCTTCTAGTGAACAGAGAGGAGACCGGATTCAAGGCAAAAATTTTGGGACTTTTCAGAGGGCTAGTGGGCTGACAGGAAGCTAAACCTGGTAGGCTTGTTTGCAAAAACAAAGACTTCTCAGGTCCTCACGGAGGCCTCCTCCAGCTGTGAATAAAGCCATCTTCTTGTTCTTGTCTAAGGGGACAGACTCAACCTCCAGCCATGCCCTTCCCCTTCCTGTTTCTTCTGCTTTTCCACCGGGTAGTCGGAAGCCAGGAGTGTGAAAACTGGAGGCGTTTCAGGGCCGAGGTGCCCATCGTCCTGATGAGCGGCTGTCTCCTTTGTCCCCAGGCTGGGTGAGGAGCCAGCTGCCAGGCCAAGCTGGTCTGTAGGCACCCCTTCCCAGCTGGCAGCAGAAACCAAGGCACCCTCTGCCCAGGGTGCCAGGCCGTCTGTCTGTACTGAAGCATCCGGCTTGAGCTAATGAGCTCTTGGCGTGGACGGCCAATTATTTTAGCTCTTTAAACACCTGCCAAGATCTCCCTCTCTTTTATTTTTTTATTCACATAGCATTCCCATAATGACTGAGGACCGAAATCAAACCCTCTGTGTTGAAGTCTGCGGCCTTGCCCTAGGACACCCCCACCCCTTTCACAGCCTCAGGCCTCGGGCCCACGAGTAGACTGGGATGTTTTCCCATGGAGCCTAGCTCACCCCAGCTCCCCACATCTCAGAGTCCAGAGTCCAAGGAGGGTCTCAGAAGCCTTGCTCCATTCCAGGTGGCCCCAGAGTGTTCCTGGGCCAGAAGAGAGGCCAAGGCTCCGGCCCAAGTCCTACAGGCCTTCAGGATGGGTGCATTCTGCAGCCAGGCTGCAGCTCCCAACACAACTCCAGCTCCCCGGGCCCCCACTCCCCACAATGTGGCACCCCAGTCCATAAGCTGCTCCCAAGAGAGCCTGGGAAGTCACATCTCCAGCCTAAAGTACTTGTATCAAAGAAGACACACCACTTGGAGTGGGTGCCGTAAGGCATACTCTCCAAAATGACACCATTTCACACTTAAAAAAATAAATTCTTCATCTGGCTGCACCAGATCTTAGTTGGTGTATCTTCATTGTGGCGTGTGTGTGTGTGTGTGTGTGTGTGTGCGCGCGATGCACACGGTCAATCGCACAGCCGTGTCCAACTCTTTTCGACCCCCTGGACTGTAGCCCATGAGGCTATGCTGTCCATGGGATTTTCCAGGCAAGAAGGAGTGGGCTGCCATTCCCTTCTCCAGGGGATCTTCCCAGCCCAGGGATCAAACCCACATCTCTCGTATCTCCTGCCTTGGCAGGTGGATTCTTTACCACCGAGCCACTTGGAGAACGTGGCATACCTGACCAGAGATCAAACCTGGGCCCCCTTGCATCAGGAGTCTTAGCAACTAGACCACAAGAAAGGCCCATTCCACACTTCTTACAGGTTGCTCTAGACGTGATGGCTTTAAGACTCTGCTGAGCACATACCAAATGGGCTGTGAGAGAGCAGGACTGAGTGAGGCCCAGACAAGGCTGTGCAAGGCGAGGCCCCTGTTAGGAACTTGCTCTGCATGGGCTGGACACCCGCGCCCAGCTGGGTTCTCAGAGCTGTGCATGGAGGAGAAAACTGTCAGAGAAACAGTGTCCGCTTCTCGCTGCTCTGTGCCGTCCACTCCTTGCACACAGCAGGGCCCTGCAGTCTCCACAGCAGGCAAGGTTTTGGTGTCTTGTCCTTCCCCGGCCTTAAAGAAGGGCTCCAGATAACAGGTGGAGTAAGTTACAGGTGTGGAGCCATGCGTCCTGGGGCCAGATTGATCTCTAGGTCTCTCTGTCCATTGAATGAGGAAAGTTTATTGAACAACACTCCGGGCCGGGGCCGGGGCAGAGGAGGTGAGTCATGAGGCCAGAGGCCAAACCCAGCTGTGGTGAAGAGCCCCAGCCGTGGTCACCCGAAGCCCACGGGAATCATTCTGTCTCTGTGACTCAGACCAGCTATGCCAAGCCACTCGGCTCTTTTGTAAAATCCAATGTGGATTTCGTTAAATAAGATTGCACTCTTAGCGCTGTGCTGTCCACAGGGAGCTCTCAAGACTGCAAGTGTCTGCAAGGATGGTGGTGATGATGCAGTGTTGGGAGGCAGGGGCATTGTTCCCTCAGGTAACTTCCATCTAGGGAGGGAGGGAAGACAGCAAAGCAAGGTGGACAAGGAAATCGGGAAGGCACGGATGAAGAACTCCCGAGGGGTGAGGGAGAAACCCTGTCTCCTTGGGGTGATGAGGGAAGCCTTGGTGAGGAAGGCAGCCCTTAGCAGAGCTCGGGAGGTGGGAATTAGACGTGCCATGGCCAGGGAGACATCCCTGGTGTGGGAAGTACCACAAGCAAAGGTCCAAGAACAGGAAGGTGGAGGCTCATTCAGGGACGGGGTGATGGTGTCTCTCAAATCGGTGTGTGTGTGAAATTAATAAAGAGTGAGAGAGAGTCTGGGAAGGCAGTTTAGGGTTACTAGAACCTTTGGGGTCACAGGGTAGAGTGGTACTTTCTGCATTTGTGCAGTAGACCTCCTCCCCTCTTGTCTGTTCAAGGACATCCCTTCAGCAACTTCCCTTCCTCTCCTGTGTCACTGTTTCTCCTTGCCTGTCTCATTCCCATCACCACACAACCATACTATTATTTCACCCATGTTAACATGAAACCGATCAAATACATCTCCTTGACGCCACTTCTGTGCTCCTCTTTGAGCAAAGCTCCTAGAAAGGTAGCTACACTCACTGTCCCCAGTTCTCCTTTCCCCTTCTCAACCCAGCTTTCATCCCCAGTGTTCCACTGAGACTGTTCCTGCCAAGGTCATCCCTGGCCCCCACATGGCTCAATCCAATGTTTATCTTTCTTGACCCTCAGGAGCATTTGACACAATCAGTCGCCCCCTTCACCACGGGCACTTTCTCCACTTGGCTTCCAGATACCACCCCCCTCCCACCTCATTAGAGGCTCCTTGTCATCAGCCTTTCCCCCTTTCTCCCCAGTTCCCTGATGACCTCCTTCCATTAGAGTACCCCAGGACTCTGATTTGCACCACCTTGCTTTTTATTTTTAAGCCAGTGTTTATTTCAAAATTATTTTAACTATGGCAAAATACATATAACATGAAATTTACCATTTATTCATTTTTAAACGTATGATTAAGTACATTTACATTGTTTGTGCAAGCCGCCTCCAGAACTCTTTTTCATTTTGGGAACCTGAAGCTCTGTACCCACTAAACATCCACTCTCCCGTCTCCCCTCTTCCAGCCCCTGGCAACCAACCTCCTACTTTCTGTCTCTGTGAATGGGACAACTCTAGGCACCTCGTATACCTAGAATCATATGGTATTTGTCTTTTTGTGGCTGGTTCCTTTCACTTAATGTCCTCTGGGTCCATTCATGTTGCAGGCATGAGAGGATCTCTTTCTCTTTCTATGTTGGATAATATTCTACTGTATGTATAGACCCCACTTGGTTTACCCATTCATCCATCGTTGGACTTGTGGGTTCCTTCTGCTTCCCAGCTATTGTGAATAACACTGCTATGAACTTGAGTGTGCAAATATTTATTTGAGACCCTGCTTTCAATTCTTTTAGGTGTTTACCCAGGGGTGGAACTGCGGATCACACGGAAGACCTCTTCACTTCTCTCCACACCACGGAGATCTCACCCAGTTCCAGATCTTGAAATATATTTGCTGATGACTTCCAAATTTACTGTTCCAGCCCAGATCTTTCCCCTGGTCTCTTGACTTGTATATCCAACAGTATATCTTTACTGGGATATACAGTAAGCATCTAGAACTTGATATCTTCCTAAATTGAATATGTAATTTCTCCCCAGAACCTGATCCTCCTCTAGTCTTCTCACCTGATGACAACCCCATCTTTCCACCTGCTCCATCAAAAAATCTGGAGTCATCCTTGCCTCCTTCTTTCTGTCATATCTCAGAGCCAGTCCATCAGGACATCCTGTTGGCTTTATATCAATAAATTCAGAATCTGACCACTTCCATCACCTTGACTGCTACTCCTGTGGTCCAAGCCAGCATCATCTCACCTGGATTATTGCAACAGCCTATGAGCAGGTCTCCCTGCTTTTATACCTGGCCCCTTTTTCTAAATCTATTTCCAGGTTACAGCCAAAATAATCTTTTCAAAGACTTTTTAAGTCTGATGACATCTCCCCCCTTCTCTCCTTTAGACCCTCCGATGGCTCCCACCTCAGAGAGAGAAATGCCAAAGGGCTTTCACAACCCACAGTCCCCACAGGTCTGCCTCACATTGGCTCTGTGACCTCATCTCTTACCCGTCTCCCCTTGGGTATGAGTTATCTATGACAGCATAGCAAATTACCCCCAAGCTCAGTGGCTTACAGCAGCAAACGTTTCTTCCATCCCAGTTTCCTGGCAGGAGACGGGGTGTGGTGGCGTAGGTGGGTCCTAGAGCTCTGCGTCTCTCACAAGGCAGTGTCGCTTGGAACAATGGTCACCTTGAGGCTCAACCCTTCCAAGCTCACACACCTGGTTGTTGGCAGGACTCGGGTCCTCGTGGGCTCTGGGGTGAGGGGCTCAGCTGCTCCCTGGCTGTTGGCTGCAGGCCATGTGCTCTCCATAAGGAGCTCACAACACGGCAGGAGCTTCCATCAGAGGGAAGTGACAACCAGAAACGTCACGCCATCATTTTTGCCTCATTATATTCATTGGAAGCAAAGCTCTAGGTCCAGCCCGCACTCAAAGGTGGGGGGTTACACAAAAACATGGACCTGAAGAGGCACAGATCACCGGAGCCACTGGAGCAAGGGCTGTGTCTCCATCCACCCTGGCGTCCTGTCCTTCCTTCAACACACAGGGCTTTGTCCCAGCATGGACCCCCACCCCGGACCACTCTCCCCAACAGCTGGGTCATCCCCCTCAAGTCTGTGCTCAAGTGTCACCTCTTCAGGGATGCTTTCTCTGACCCTTAACCCCTCATGCTCTCTCTTCCTTCTCCCGCCTTTTCTCCCTAACACTTGGT
The DNA here is from genome assembly GCF_002263795.3 of Bos taurus. Lineage (NCBI taxonomy): Eukaryota > Metazoa > Chordata > Mammalia > Artiodactyla > Bovidae > Bos > Bos taurus. The sequence goes on along the minus strand of NC_037354.1, from coordinate 33,736,337 downwards.
AACTTCAAACAAACTCCAGCGTAGGCTGTCTGTCCGCCTTCCTTGGAACACAAGCTCCTGAGGGGCAGGGATTTTTGTCTGTTTGTTTCACTGCTATATCCCCAGGACCTAGAACAATGTCTGGTACATAGTAGGTGCCCAGTAAATGAACAAAGCCTGTAGGTCAGTGACTTTCAACTTCTCAGTGTGTGGCCCTTTCTTTAAAAAATATTGTAAGAGACTCCCACACTAGAGTAAAGAATCTGCCTACAATGCAGGAGAATTGGGTTCAATCCCTGGATTGGGAAGAGCCCCTGGAAAAGGAAATAGCAACCCACTCCAGTATTCCTGCCTGGGAAATCCCATGGACAGAGGACACAATTTAAGAGACTAAACCACCGCCACGATCCATACATCAGACAGATAGAAGCAAAGCGGTGGTGTTGGAACCAGAGGGTAGGACACACAGCCCTACTCCATCTGCTACCCCCAACCCTGTCCCTCCCCTTTGGTGGCTGTTTCAGGGGCTCACAGACCCTCGGGCTCGCAGAGCACTGTGAGACGTTTTGTTCAGAGCTCGCAGTTCCAGCCCCTTGTGTGAGTAGTGGATCCTGCTGGAAGCTGGCCTGGTATTTTGAGCTGCAGGAAAGGAGCCCAGTAGCCCCTGGCCTGTTCCTCCCACAATCACCAATGACTCACTGTGTGGACTCGGCTCTCTCCCATTCAAAACTCTGTTCTATTCCTGGCCTCCGAAAAATGAAAAAACACTCAGAGACTCTCAGAGAGTCACTGTTACAATCGACCTTACACATCGCTTAAGATGACCTTCTGCCCTATTGGTGTCCAATCATTAATTCATTCAACAAACATTGAGTACCTGCTGTGTACCTGCCGGGTACTTTAGAGAGACGTAGAAAGCAGAGTGCCTACCTTCCAGAAGTACGTGGGAGTATAGCAAATACTGAGATGTGCTTCTCCAGATCCCCTCTGTTTGCATACCTCCAGCACTGGGGAGCTCACTACCTCATAAGGCCACACATTACACTATCTGATGCCACCAGCAGCAAGACTGTTCTTTTTATTGAGCCCTACATCTGTTTTCTTCTAACTTCTACCTTTGGTCTTAATTTTCTCCTCTGGCTCCACACCAAATAAATCTATCTCTCTTCTAAATGATAGCCTGTTAAGTACTTGAAAACAGTAATCAAGTCCCACAGAGAGTTCTCCGTAGACTTGTGGCCACTCTGGGGGGCCTGTGTTTTGTGGTTGTCCCTGAAAATTTGGGATTTGGGAACTGGGTGGGGTTCGGCTGCTCCTGATCTCAGAGCAGAGCTGTGGTGATCGGAGCCCCCTCTCAGAGCCCAGGGCCCATCCCACCCCACCCTGGCACCAGGAGTTTCCAAAATGCTTTCACTGGAGGCTGAAGGGTTCAAGCCAGAGTCAAGCCCTGGGTCTCAGGTCTGCACACTCCCCTTCCTAATAGGGCAGTTTCCCCTCTGGGGGCAGAGTTTTGCCCTTCTCCATTTGATCTCAAGGAGGTCTCCTGGTTTTCTGGGGTGGGTTAGACCCAGGGAGGGGAACCATCAATGAGCCCAGAAAGCCTGGCTGTAGTTGGAGGAGGCAGCAACAAGGAATTCAGGGGTTTCTTGGTGTGTTCTTTGTTTCCATAAAATGTCGTTTTCCAAGTAATTGTCTGTCTGACGCAATCGGGGGGCCGCTGGGCCTCCGAGTGTAAATCTTCCTGACGACCAGGGGCCAGAGCTCCGCTTTTTTTTTTTTTTCCCTGCAAGCCGAAGCCCAGCTCTCTCTCCGGGCCAGCCCCGCAGGTCTTGAAGTCATTAGTTCAGGCCACTTAGCTGAGCTGTCTCTGGCACTCCTGCCAGAGCTGTGGGCAGCTCGGCACAGTCCTGTCTGCCCTGGAGTGCGGGAGGCCAGGATGGCCTGCCCCCGGGAGAGAAGAGGGGAGGTGATGCAGAAGAGGGAAGGGAAGGGAAGGAGGCAGGGTGTGCGGAGGGGAGGGGAGAGCGCAGAGAGCCCTTCCCTCGTTGCTGGCTGACTGGGAAACCTCAGCAGGAAGAGCAAAAGCCTCAGAAAATATCCTCGGTCCCAGAAGACCCAGGATACCAGGGCGACACCCTGCACTGCTGCCCGAGGAGGGAGGTTCCTGGAAAATATCTGAGATCCCGGTTGCAGGGATAAGAGGTCCATTCTATTTATCTTATCCATTCATTTTAATATTTTATGTGTGTTGGTAGGGTCTTCATTTACTCGGCTGTGCTGGGTCTTAGCTGCGGCGTGCAGGATCTTGGTCATGTCAAGTGTGTTCTTGCACTGTGGCGCACACACGCTCTGGTTGTGGCACGTGGGCTCAGTTGCTGTGGCACGGAGGCTTAAGTGCACCTCAGCATCTTAGTTCCCCCACCAGGGATCACAGCCGTGTCCCCTGCATTGCAAGGCAGATTCTTAACCACTGGACCACCAGGGAAGTCCCCGGAGGGAGGTCCACTTTCTTAGATGGTCTCAAAATGCTCTGGGTGGCTCTGCCCTTGCCTCCCTTCCCTTCCTTCTCTTTTCCCCAGGCACTTGTTTCCAGATAAAATATAAAGAAAGAAAGTAGAGCTTTCCGGACTTCCTTTCCCTTCCTCCTCCTTCCCCCGCTCTTCACCCCCAGCTTCTGTCCGTCTCAAATTCCATCCCAACCCCACTTCTTCCACACTCATGAGTGCGGGAGCAAACGGGGCTCTTCACTTCCCCTGGGACCAAGTCCCTCTCCCAGGACTCCCTCTTCAGCGTAAGTCATCTGGCATTACGTGAAGTGGAGGGTCGGCATCCTTGGGGACTTCTAGGCATCTTACATGAACAGAGAAGAGAAAAAAATCTGTCCTTCAGAGTTCATTAGAACATAAGCTCGTTGAGGGCTAGAAGCCAGCAGGAATCCATGTCAAGCGCCCATCACGTGGCATCACCCAGACCCCACCCGTCCACCCACTTCTATCCTCCATTGACTTCAGTAAAGCAGAGCCATTCTGGTGCACCTGGGCCTTTTAATCCGTGACCCTAAGGCAAGGCTTTGGGTGGAACTGTTCACTGAGTACCAGTTCAACTCTTTGGCAGCCTCATCCCTCTAAGGTTTGCAAACCCGGCACCCACACCCTCTCTTGCCTGCCCAGCAAAACACGCCGGTAGGAAAGTACTCTGAGCTCAATCCTTTAGACTCACACGTGAATTTAAATTAGGTCAGCCTAGAGATATTTGCTTTTCAATCATCCCTAACCGTGGAATTAAAGGCTTTAAAATGACCGCAGGCAGATCCACCCAGGCAAAGGCCTTGAAGGGACCATTGCGCTCTTTCATGTGCCCAATGTAGACTCTGCAGGCAGCTGCATCCTCTCTGCCCACAGAGGTCAGCCTAGAACCCAGTCCCGGAAGCCAAGTTAAGAGGCTGCTTATCTTCACTTCCAGACTGGAGAAGGGCTGTGAAACATGAGTGAAATAGTCCCTGCCACCCCCCAGCTGTGTATGGAGAGACACAGCTGAGTGTATGCGTTACAATGAGATGAACCTAGACACGTTCCTGCCAGGACACAGGATCCTGGGCTGGGGGTTCTGGGAGCCCTGCAGTTGTGGGGTTCTCTGCAGGCACAGCCCATGGTCTCTACCAGAGCCGGACACAACAAGAAGTTGAATCCTTTCACTCAGTTCAGTTCAGTCGCTCAGTTGTGTCCGACTCTTTGTGACCCCATGAACCGCAGCACGCCAGGCCTCCCTGTCCATCACCAACTCCCGGAGTTCACTCAAACTCATGTTCATCGAGTTGGTGATGCCATCTAACCATCTCATCCTCTGTTGTTCCCTTCTCCTCCTGCCCTCAATCCCTCCCAGCATTAGGGTCTTTTCAAATGAGTCAGCTCTTCGCATCAGGTGGCCAAAGTATTGGAGTTTCAGCTTCAACATCAGCCCTTCCAATGAACACCCAGGACTGATCTCCTTTAGGATTGACTGGTTGGATCTCCTTGCATTCCAAGGGACTTTCAAGAGTCTTCTCCAACACCACAGTTGAAAAGCATCAATTCTTTGGCGCTCAGCTTTCTTTATAGTCCAATTCTCACATCCATACATGACCACTGGAAAAACCATAGCCTTGACTAGACGGACCTTTGTTGGCAAAGTAATGTCTCTGCTTTTCAATATGCTATCTAGGTTGATCATAACTTTCCTTCCAAGGAGTATCTTTTAATTTCATGGCTGCAGTCACCATCTGCAGTGATTTTGGAGCCCAGAAAAATAAAGTCTGACACTGTTTCCACTGTTTTCATCGATTTGCCATGAAGTGATGGGACCAGATGCCATGATCTTCGTTTTCTGAATGTTGAGCTTTAAGCCAACTTTTTCACTCTCCTCTTTCACCTTCATCAAGAGGCTTTTTAGTTCCTCTTCACTTTCTGCCATAAGGGTGGTGTCATCTGCATATCTGAGGTTAGTGATATTTCTCCCAGACATCTTGATTCCATCTTGTGCTTCTTCCAGCCCAGAGTTTCTCCTGATGTACTCTGCATAGAAGTAAAATAGGCGGGGTGACAATATACAGCCTTGACGTACTCCTTTTCCTATTTGGAACCAGTCTGTTGTTCCATGTCCAGTTCTAACTGTTGCTTCCTGAACTGCATACAGGTTTCTCAAGAGGCAAGTCAGGTGGTCTGGTATTCCCATCTCTTTCAGAATTTTGCACAGTTTATTGTGATCCACACAGTCAAAGGCTTTGGCATAGTCAATAAAGCAGAAATAGATGCTTTTCTGGAACTCTCTTGCTTTTTCCATGATCCACCGGATGTTGCCAATTTGATCTCTGGTTCCTCTGCCTTTTATAAAACCAGCCTGAACATCAGGAAGTTCACAGTTCACGTATTGCTGAAGCCTGGCTTGGAGAATTTTAAGCATTACTTTACCAGCGTGTGAGATGAGTGCAATTGAGTTCAAATCAAAAGAGCATCATCGTCTGGTGCGTGGTTAGTACAGCAGGAGAACATTTGTCTGGACTTCTATTTATTTAACTTTTGGCTGCACTGGGCCTTACTTGCCCCTTGAGGGATCCTCCTTGGAACGCTCAGGCTCTATAGTTGAGGCACGTGGACTTAGTTGCCCCAGGGATGTGGGATCTTAGCCCCCTGACCAGGGGTCAAACCTGTGTCCCCTGCCTTGGGAGGTGGGTTCCTAAATCACTGGGCTACCGTAGAAGTCCCCTGTCTGGACTTGGATGTACATGTCACCCAAGGGTTCTACAGGGAGTGATGTTATGACACCAGCATTATTGTCAAATGGCATTTTCCCCCCAGGATGTCCAGATGGTCATGTCCCTAGGATAGGCCAATTAAACGGCTCACTCTGCAGTGTCGGGAGCTTTCTTTTCAGCATCAAGAGCCACTGCTCACTGAACACCCGCACAGCTATGTTCTGCAGCCAGCTTCTCCTCGCCGTGTTAGTCTGGAAGTAGGAAAGAAGCAAACTTAACCTTCTCCAGAAAGGCTGCAGAGGCCTCTGAGGGTCTGGCCGAGGCTGAACAAGAACCCTTATTTCATTTGTTTGGTGGTCTCAGCCACAGAGCTAATGAGCTGCAAATACCCGCCTTCAAAAGGAAGGGCTGGGCCTTTGAAGCCTGGGTTCCCACCCAGAAAGAACACCACAGCCTCCAGCCGCAGCCAGCTCTTTGCTCCCCAGAAGGGCCCTGGAGAGCTCCCCGGGACGGGAATTAGAGGGCCAACCTCCAGGGCACACCCAGCCTCGCCTCCCCGTTGGGAAAGGGGAGCCGTTTTGCTTTGCACCCTGCCCTGGGGACAGGACGAGCATAACAAGCGCCATTTGTGGGGTCGTTGAGTCCACGCCAGCCCTGTGCCAAGCACCCTGGTGTGTCACTGTCTCTGTTTCTCCCACAGGCCTTATTTTAAAGATACAGAAACTGGGGCACAGAGAGGAGCGGTCATTAGACCAAGGTCACACAGCTGGAAGGTGCAGATCCAGGACTTGACCTTGCAGTGCTTGGACTCGGTAGTTGCAGCTCTTGGGTTTAGTCGCCCCAGGGCGGCTAGCTGACTTCCAAAACCATACATCTTAACACATGGCGAATATTTTCTTTCTATAAAACCCTGAAAATCAGCCTTGATCTACATGTGTCTGGGATCCATGTGCTTAAGACCAAACAGAAATTGGTCTATGGCCGACAGGCTGAAATAAATTGTGCCAATGTTCATCTCTGAGAGAACGTGGGGAAAAGCCCTCTCACATTGAGCTCCTGCCCCCCACCTTCAGCCAAGCTTCAGCCAAGCACCGAGTGTTTGGTGGGAAGACTTCTGAGTATACATACTGCCCACCCTACAAAAGGAGGAGCATTAACAGGGAGTTGGGCAGCCAGAGAGATCTCTGCATCCTAATGATTTCTGAGAACACACCGGAGATTACCTGCCTGATCTCTGGTCACAAGCAGCCAGCCCTGGGACAAGAAGGCAGGGAGTCAAGCAGAATTAAAAGCAAGTTTCAGAAGCAGAGGAAGAGCACCAGATTTTTCACAAGACTGCTCTGGGTATGTAACTAATGCTTGAAACTCAGAGCGGCTCATCTGGACACAGGGGAGGGAAGCAGAGGGTGGGATAATTGGGAGATTCGCTTTGAAATATCTACACTGCTATGTGTAAAATAGACAGCTAGCGGGAAGCTGCTCTATAGCACAGGGAGCTCAGCTCTGCGCTCTGTGATGACCTAGAGGGCTGGGAGTGGCAGGGAGTGAGGGGAGGTGCAAGAGGGAGGGGATATAGGTATACTTAGAGCTGATTCACTTGATTGTACAGCAGAAACTAACATTGTAAGGCAAGTATACTCCAATAAATAAAATAAAACAATAGTATTTTGGATATACTGGATTAAATAGAATAATTGTTAAAACAACCTCACAATGGTGTGTGTTTCTGTGTGTGTGTGTGTGAATGTGTCTCTGTGTGTGTCTGTGTGTGTATATGTGTCTGTGTCTGTGTGTGTGTATGCGTCTGTGTGTCTGTGTCTCTGTGTATATGTGTGTGTGTGTGTGTGTCTATGTATACATATGTGTGTGTATCTGTGTATATATCTGTGTCTGTGTGTTGGGGCAGAGAGGATGGGGAAGGGGAGAATCTTTTGTGAACCAGCTGAGAAATGACCACTCTTCTATACAAAATAACAGCGCAAGTGGCCTGCACTGCACCCTCCATGAGTGCTAGATGATTCAGTACCAACTCTAACCACAGCCGGAAGCCAGGGCGGTGGAACGGAGGAGAGTCAGCAGGGGCTTCTCGAAGCATGAAGAGGACGTCAGATGGCCCTTGAAGGCTGAGATGCAATCATGTGCTTCAAGCAGGAGGGCTTTCCTGCTGAGAAGCACACATAGGAAGACGGGAAATAAAAGCTCAAATCCCAGCTGCATTGGACTTAAAATCACAAGCTGTTAGGGCTCAAAGGGATCTCAGAGCTGTGGGGTTCAGGCTTTCCCTTCACCGATAAGAGCACAGAGGCCTGGAGAAAGCAAGTTGCCTCGGGTGAGCTGTTACCTCCTTGGGCTCAGTGGATGTTGGTCTCCATGGAAGCAGGATGCTCTGTAGACAAGATCTCCGTTAACCCAGTAACGTCCTTGGGAGCCAGCCCTGTGCAGAGGTGGTGACAGAGCAGCTGTGGTGATTTGATTGTCTGTGTTACAATGAGTTGGAAAAGAACCAGGTCCCCCACTCTGCTGTGTCAGATTCTCTAGCAGCAAAGCAATCGGAAAGGGGGGACCTTAGCCTCCCTCTGGCCTCCTGGCCTTCTGTTCCCTTCCCAGCTGTTCAGCTCACCACTGCCAGGTATGAAAAAAGTGAAAGTGTTAGTTGCTCATTCTTGTCAGACTTGTGACCCCATGGACCGTAGCCCTCCAGGCTCCTCCGTCCGAGGGATTCTCCAGGCAAGAATACTGGAGTGGGTTGCCATGCCCTCCTCCAGGGGATCTTCCTGACCCAGGGATCAAAGCTGGGTCTCCCACATTGCAGGCAGATCCTTTACCATCTGAGGCACGAGGGCAGCTAGATATGGTTTGGTACAATAAAACTCACCCATTTTAAGTGCAAAATTTGATAAAATTTTAGAGATTGCATAGACTCCTGTAAACATGACCATACTCAAGATAAACGTATTTCCATCACCGATCCTTTCCACAACCCTTGCCCCAGGCAGCCACAGATCAGTTTTCCATCACTATAATTTCACCTTTTCTTAAATTCCATGTGGATGAAATCAGGCAGCATGTAATCTTTTAACTTTTTTCACTTAACAAGGCATTTTTGAGATTCATTCATGTTGCCCACGTTAATATTTCATTCCTTTTTATTGCCGAGTGTTGGATGGATATTCCACAATCTGTTTATCTACTCTGTAGTAGATTGACATTTGAGCTTTTCCCAGTTTTAGCTATTTTGAATAAAGCTCCTAGGGACATGCATGGACAGGTCTTTGTGTGGATTAAGCCTTCATTTCTCTCAGGTAAATATCTAGGAGTGGGGTTGCCAGGTCATGGACTCTTGATGCCCGGCTAGCTCAGTCAGTGGAGCATAAGACTTAATCTCAGGGCCGTGGTTCAAGCCCCACATCAGGCAGGTCTTCTATGGACTTCCCAGGTGGCTCAGTGGTAAAGAATCTGCCTGTGGATGCAGGAGAAGTGGGTTCGATCCCCGGGTTGGGAAGATCCGCTAGAAAAGGAAATGGCAACCGACTCCAGTATTCTTGCCTGAAAAGTCCCATTGACAGAGGAGCCTGGTAGGCTACAGTCCATAGGATCACAAAGAGCTAGACATGACTGAGCATGCACGCACGCAGGGTGGGTGTATGTTTAGTTTTGTAAGACACTGCCAAACTGTTTCTAAAGTTCAGTTCAGTCGCTCAGTCGTGTCTGACTCTTAGCGACCCCATGGACTGCAGCATACCAGGCTTCCCTGTCCATCACTAACTCCCGGAGCTTGCTCAAACTCATGTCCATCGAGTCGGGGATGCCATCCAACCATCTCATCCTCTGTCGTCCCCTTCTCTTCCTGCCCCCAATCTTTCCCACCATCAGGGTCTTTTCAAATCAGTCAGTTCTTTGCATCAGGTGGCCAAAGTATTGGAGCTTCAGCTTCAGTACCAGTCCTTCCAATGAACACCCAGGACTGATCTCCTTTAGGATAGACTGGTTGGACCTCCTTGCAGTTCAAGGGACTCTCAAGAGTTTTCTCCAGTGCCACAGTTCAAAAGCATCAATTCTTCAGCACTCAGCTTTCTTTATAGTCCAACTCTCACATCCATACGTGACTACTGGAAAAAAACCATAGCTTTGACTAGACGGACCTTTGTAAGCCAAGTAATGTCTCTGCTTTTTAATATGCTGTCTAAGTTGGTCAAAGCTTTCCTTCCAAGGAGCAAGCATTTCTAAAGTGACTGTACAATTTTGCATTCCCTCTAGGAACATGGAAGGGTTCTGGTTGTTTCACATCCTTATCAACGCTTGGTTTTATCAGTCTTTTTACTCAACTTGTTTTAGTGGGTGTGCAATAATATTTCATTGGAGGGTTAATATACAATTATCTTATAATTAGTAATACTGGCAGCTTTACACATGTTTACTGGTCATCCCTATATCTTCTTTTGAAAAGTATCTATTCAAATTGTTTGCCTTTTTTTTTTTTTTTTTTGGCTATCCTGCCCAACTTGCTGATCTTAGTTTCCTGACCAGGGATCGAACCCAGACCCTCATCAGTGAAAGTGCAGAGTCCTAACCTTTGAACTGCTAGGGAATTCCCACTCTTTTTTTTTTTTGATTTGCCACTTTTCTTATTACTGAGTTATTACTTATTACTGAGTTCTCTGTATATTCTCAATACAAATCCTATGTCATAAGTATGCTATGCAAATATTTTTTTTTCAGTCAGAGACCTGCTTTTTGTTTTCTTAACTGTATCTTCTGAAGAGCAAAAAGTCTTTAATTTTGTTGAAGCCGATTTTATCAACTGATTTGTACCCTCTGTATCTTTGCAACTTATTTGCTTGATGTAAGAGAGGTGCTAATTTGATGTTTTCTTTTAACTTTGGTTCTCACATTTAGATTTTTAATTCATCTTGAGTTAATTTTTCTACATGGCTTAAAGTAAGGAACAAGGTTTAATTTTTTTTCATACAGTGATTCAGTGGTCCCAGCACCATATGTTGAAAAGTCTATTTTTTTCCAAGTGAATTTTCTTGGCACTTTTGTCAAAAATCAATTGATGATTCTTAGGACCATAAAACATTCTATATGATACTATAATGCTGGATACCTGTCACACGTTTGTCAAAACCCATAGAATGTACCATACCAAAACTGGAACCCAATGTAAACTATGGACATTGGGAGATAGTGACAAGTCAACATAGGTCCATCAACTGTAATAATGCGTGTACCACTCTGGTGGGAGTTGTTGATAGTAGATTAGGCTGTGAGCTTGTAGGAGTTAAGAGTAGGAAGTATATGGGAACTCCTTTTACTGTCCATTCAATTTTGCTGTGAACATAAAACTTCTCTAAAAAATAAATTCTACTAAAAAAAAAAAAAAAAGAAAAGAAAGTCAATTTTTAAAACAACTGACTGTATAAGTGTGGCTCTTCTTCTGACTGTCTAGTCTGTTCCACTAAGTGTCTTGCCAGCTCTTAGCTGGGGCATGTGGGATCTAGTTCTCCGACCAGGAATCGAACCTGGGTCTCCTACACTGGAAGCTCTGCATAGTGTCTTAGCCACTGGAACACCAGGGAAGTCCTCCACTGATGTGTCTGGATCATTATAAATTATGGTAAGTTTTAAAATCAGGTAACATAAGTGATCCAACTTTGTCCTTCTTTTTTGAAATTAATTTGGCTACTCTCTGTATTTTGTCTTTCATACAGATTTTAGCATTAGCTTGTCAGTTTCTTCAAAAATACCTACTGGGAATTTTATTGCATTGAATCTATAGGTCAGTTTGGAGAGAACTGCCATCTTACTCATACTGACTTTTCCAAACCATTAACAGGGAATCCATTTAATTAAGTCTTCCTGGGCTTCCCTGAGAGCTCAATGGGTAAAGAATCCACTTGCAATGCAGGAGACCCCAGTTCGATTCCTGGGTTGGGAAGATCCCCTGGAGAAGGGATAAGCTACCCACTCCAGTATTCTTGGGCTTCCCTTGTGGCTCAGCTGGTAACGAATCTGCCTGCAATGAGGGAGACCTGGGTTCCATCCCTGGGTTGGGAAGATCCCCTGGAGAAGGGAAAGGCTACCCACTCTAGTATTCTGGCCTGCAGAATCGGCCAAGAGTCTGACAAGAGTCACAAAGAGTTGGACACAACTGAGCCACTCTCACTTCACTTCACTTTGCAATGTTTTTTGGTTTTCAGTGTACAGATCTTGCATATCTTTTGTTAAATCTATACCCAAGTATTTTTATGCTATTGAAAATGGAGATTTTTAAAAAATGTGTTTTCTAAGTGTTCATTACTAGTATCTATGAATAAGATTAATTTCTGTATATTGATCTTACATCCTGAAATGCTGCTAAATTTATTTATTAGCTCTAGTAGCTCTTTTAAAGAATCTTTAGGATTTTCCTCAAACACAATTGTGTTATGTACAAAAAAGATAGTTTTACTTCTGCCTTTCCAGTGTTTATGCATCTTATCCCTTATTTGATTTACATTCCTTTTATTTACAACCTCTGGCACAATGTTGAACACATGTGGTTTGGACAGACATCTTTGCCTTGTTGCTAATCCAAGGCAGAAGTCATGGGGCCTTTCACCTTAGAGTAAAATGTAGGTTTTTAGAAAAAGCCCCTAACCAAATTGAGGAAGCTCCCTTCTTAGTTTGCTGAGTGTTTCATGAGTGCCTCATTTTGACAAATGTTTTGCTGCAGCTATTGAAATGATCATATTGTTTTCCTCTTTTATTCTATTAATTTGTTGAGAAACACTGATTAATTTTTAAATGTTAAGCCAATCTTGCATTCCTGGAGTAAACTTCCAAAAGGAGGAAGACTAAAAAGTGCTATTCTCATCACATCATATCAAACAAAGGTGCATGTCAGCATTGTTTGCCACGGTTCTCCACTGTAAAATGACTCCTCGTCCTCCCCGACCCCTTTCCATGTTTTGCTCTTTGGGAATTACAAGTTCCTCTCTGGCACAAGGCGATCCAGGTTCATTTCAGATAGTCCCTGTCTCAGTCCTAGAATTATTACCACTTTAGCCAAGCCCACAAATTTTGATGTGGTTTGTTTTTGTTATCACTTAATTCAAAATATCTTCCAATTTTCATTATGATTTCATCTTTGATTGATAGACTATTTAGAAGTATGTTACTCAGTTGCCAAATATATGGAAAATTTCCTGGATATCCTCTTAATTTGTAATTTAATTCCACCATAAAGAATACATTCTCTCTAATAACAATCTTTTTAAATTTAAGACTTGTTTTTAATGGCGCAGCTGATGAGCTGTCCTGGTAAACACACTTTTCATGTGCCCTTGAAAAAAAAAGTATTCCATCATTGTTGGGTGTTCTAGTCTATAGTTCAGTTCAGTTCAGTCGCTCAGTCGTGTCCAACTCTTTGCGACCCCATGAATCCCAGCATGCCAGGCCTCCCTGTCCATCACCAACTCCTGGAGTTCACTCACACTCACATCCATCGAGTCAGTGATGCCATCCAGCCATCTCATCCTCTGGCGTCCCCTTCTCCTCCTGCCCCCAATCCCTCCCAGCATCAGAGTCTTTTCCAATGAGTCAACTCTTTGCATGAGGTGGCTGAAGTATTGGAGTTTCAGCTTTAGCATCAGTCCTTCCAATGAACACCCAGGACTGATTTCCTTTAGAATGGACTGGTTGCATCTCCTTGCAGTCCAACGGACTCTCAAGAGTCTTCTCCAACACCACAGTTCAAAAGCATCAATTCTTCGACACTCAGCCTTCTTCACAGTCCAACTCTCACATCCATACATGACCACTGGAAAAATCATAGCCTTGACTAGACGAACCTTTGTTGGCAAAGTAATGTCTCTGCTTTTGAATATGTTGTTTAGGTTGGTCATAACTTTCCTTCCAAGGAGTCAGCATCTTTTAATTTCATGGCTGCAATCACCATCTGCAGTGATTTTGGAGCCCAGAAAAATAAAGTCTGACACTGTTTCTACTGTTTTCCCATCGATTTGCCATGAAGTGATGGGACCAGATGCCATGATCTTCGTTTTCTGAATGTTGAGCTTTAAGCCAACTTTTTCACTCTCCTCTTTCACCTTCATCAAGAGGCTTTTTAGTTCCTCTTCACTTTCTGCCATAAGGGTGGTGTCATCTGCATATCTGAGGTTAGTGATATTTCTCCCAGACATCTTGATTCCATCTTGTGCTTCTTCCAGCCCAGAGTTTCTCCTGATGTACTCTGCATAGAAGTAAAATAGGCGGGGTGACAATATACAGCCTTGACGTACTCCTTTTCCTATTTGGAACCAGTCTGTTGTTCCATGTCCAGTTCTAACTGTTGCTTCCTGAACTGCATACAGGTTTCTCAAGAGGCTAGTCAGGTGGTCTGGTATTCCCATCTCTTTCAGAATTTTGCACAGTTTATTGTGATCCACACAGTCAAAGGCTTTGGCATAGTCAATAAAGCAGAAATAGATGCTTTTCTGGAACTCTCTTGCTTTTTCCATGATCCACCAGATGTTGGCAATTTGATCTCTGGTTCCTCTGCCTTTTCCAAAACCAGCTTGAACATCTGGAAATTCACAGTTCATGTATTGCTGAAGCCTGGTTTGGAGAATTTTGAGCATTACTTTACTAGCGTGTGAGATGAGTGCAATTGTGCGGTAGTTTGGGCTTTCTTTGGCATTGCCTTTCTTTGGGAGTGGAATGAAAACTAACCTTTTCCAGTCCTGTGGCCACTGCTGAATTTTCCAAATTTGCTGGCATATTAAGTGCAGCACTTTCACAGCATCATCTTTCAGGATTTGAAATAGCTCCACTGGAATTCTACCACCTCCACTAGCTTTGTTCGTAATGATGCTTTCTAAGGCCCACTTGACTTCACATTCCAGGATGTCTGGCTCTAGGTGAGTGATCACACCATCGTGATTATCTGGGTCATGAAGATCTTTTTTGTACAGTTCTTCTGTGTATTCTTGCCACCTCTTCTTAATATCTTCTGCTTCTGTTAGGTCCATACCATTTCTGTCCTTTATCGAGCCCATCTTTGCATGAAATGTTCCCTTGGTATCTCTGATTATCTTGAAGATATCTCTAGTCTTCCTCATTCTGTTGTTTTCCTCTATTTCTTTGCATTGATTGCTGAGAAAGGCTTTCTAATCTCTCCTTGCTATTCTTTGGAACTCTGCATTCAGATGCCTCTAGTCTATAAATATCAATTAAATCAAAGTGGTTGATACTGTTCTTCAAATCTACAGTGTGTGGCAGATTTTGATTTTGTTTTGGCTTGGTCTTTGGTCTAGTTTTATCAATTGCTGATGACGAAATGATACAATCACCTATAATGGAATTGTCTAGCTCTCTCTTTAATTCCATCAAGTATGCTTCATATATTTTAAAGCTTTAGTATTAGGTTTACAAATATTTACAAGTAATGTTTTCTTAATGAAATGACTGCTTTATCACTATGAAATGTCTCTCTCTGCCTCTAGTAATGCTCTTTGTCTTAAATTCTTTTTTCTGACGTTAATATAGCCACTTCAGCCTTCCTACACTTCCTGTTTACATAGTATGTCTTTTTTTCATTCATTTATTTTCGGCATATCTGTGTCCTCATGTTTAAAATGTGGGGACTTCCCTGGCAATCCAGTAGTTAGGACTCTGCACTTCCAATGCAGGGGGCACAGGTTGGATCCCTGGTCAGAGAACTAAGATCCCACATGCTGTGCGGCACAGCCAAAAAAAACAATCTGTTTCTTGTAGAAATAGAAATAGAGCTGGATTTTGTTTTCTTCCAATCTCTTTTAAATGAAGAATTTTAATCTATTAGTATTTAATGTAATTATTGGTATTGTTGGGTTTGAAGCTACCATTGAAAATTATTTTTTTTTCCTGTTTTATTGTTGTTTTTGTTCTCCCATTGTTCTTCATTTTCTATTTTTTGATTCTTTGAACTTTTTTTAAGTTTTAATTTTCCTCCTGGCTCTTTAACTATCCTTCTTTGCATTATTTTTAGTGGTTTTTCTCCCAGGTGGTGCCAGTGGTATAAAGAAATGGGCTGCCAATGCAGGAGACCTGAGTTCAATCCCTGGATCAGGAAGATCCCCTGGAGAAGGGAAGGACATGGCAGCCCATTTCAGTATTCTTGTCTGGAAAATTCCATGGATGGAGGAGCCTGGCAGGCTACAATCTATAGGGTAGCAAACAGTGGGACATGACTGAAGCGACTTAGCACACACTAGAAACTACAATGCTGCTAAGTCGCTTCGGTCGTGTCCAATTCTGTGCGACCCCATAGACGGCAGCCCACCAGGCTCCCCGTCCCTGGGATTTTCCAGGCAAGAACACTGGAGTGGGTTGCCATTTCCTTCTCCAATGCATGAAAGTGAAAAGTGAAAGTGAAGTTGCTCAGTCGTGTCCGACTCTTAGTGACCCCATGGACTGCAGCCTACTAGGTTCCGCCATCCATGGGATTTTTCCAGGCAAGAGTACTGGAATGGGGTGCCATTGCCTTCTCCAAGAAATTACAATACACATCCTTAATTTTTTACAGAATACCGTAATAAACATGGTACCATTTCACACAAATTATGAAAAACTTGTAACTCTGTTGATCCATATTCCCTCACCCCACCCCAGCCTTTATATTATAGCTGATGTATGGAGAGATTTTCTTTAGCAGTTCTTATAGTATGGGTTGGGAAGGAAATGGCAACCTATTCCAGGGTTCTTGGTTGGGGAATCCTATGGACAGAGGAGCCTGGCAGGCTTGTGT
The DNA here is from genome assembly GCF_002263795.3 of Bos taurus. Lineage (NCBI taxonomy): Eukaryota > Metazoa > Chordata > Mammalia > Artiodactyla > Bovidae > Bos > Bos taurus. The sequence goes on along the minus strand of NC_037354.1, from coordinate 33,720,360 downwards.
CCATAGGGTCGTACAGAGTCGGACACGACTATAGAGACTTAGCATGGCACGGGACATAGGTTTGCTGGCACAAGATTCTCTTTCATCTGAAAATTTATTTATTTAACCCTGATTTTGTAGGATATTTTCACTGGACAGAATTCTGGGATGATAGTTTTTTCTTTCTGTACTTCAAAGAAATTCTACTCTTCTGGCTTCAGTGGTTTCTAATGGGAAATCGGTTCTGAATTGAATTGTTGTTCCCTTGTGTATATCACTTTTCTTTTGCTGCCTTCAAGATTTGCTCTTTATCTTTGATGTTCAATAATTCAACTATGACAAATCTTTTTTCTCTCTCCACGCTTTACCTTGGATATTTTTATTGCTCTATTTTCAAGTTTACTTACTATTCTCTCTGTCATTTCCACTGGATACTAAGTCCATTCAATTCTGACTTTATATCTTTCGGTTCTGAATTTTCCCTTTAAGTGTTTTTTTTAATCATTTCTCTTTCTCTGCTCAATTTCCTATCTTTTCATTTATCAAGAGCATATTTTATTTTAATTTATTGAGGATGGTTTGAATAGCCATTTAAAAATCCTTGTGTATAGTTCCAATATCTGGGTCATCCTGGGGTCATTTTCAGTTGATTTCCTTTCCTCTTAAGAGTGTGTTCCATGTTCGTGGGTCTTTGTAGGTCAGATAACTTTGGGTTGTATCTTGGTCATTACAAATATTAAGCTATGGAAAATATTGATTTTTTTTTCCTGATAAGAACTAGAAACTCTGTTTTTAAGTGGCATGTTCTGTTTTTGTCCAGATATTTTTCTCTAAATGAAACCCTTTGAGTCTGCTCTGTACATGCATGGTTCGGGGGACTATTCAGAGACACTGGGTAGTCAGAATTTAAGATTCTTTTTTTTTTTTTTTTTGGCTTTTTCCCTTTCATGATGCCTTTACTCTCTTCAGCAGTCACAATTTCTCTGGCTTCAATTTCCTGGTTTCCCAACCCAGAAAGATCACAATTTTTTCCACCAGTACTCTGCCACCTCTGGCATCACATCACTGAATTTGGCCCACAGAAAAAAGCCCCCCAAAATGACAACTCACTTTGGTAAAACTCCCTTCCTGGAGGGTGTACTTCCTTGAAGAGTTTCTGCTTCTGTTACCCTCCTGAGCCTCACATAGCGGCTGTGTTGCCCCTTGTCCAGATTTTTAGTTAATTTTTATAGGAGCGTCAATCTGGTAAGATCTCACTCGTATTTCTAGAAGCAGAGGCTCTAAGATATTTTAAAAAGCAACTATCGTGTCACTCCCTGCTAAAACCTCATAAGCATCTTATCATTGCCCCTGGAGTAAAGCCCTAAATCCTTTGTGTGATCTTGACTGAGGTCCCTGAGCAGGAAACAAGGCACCCTCAACTGGAAATTTTAAAGACAGTTAACAGAGAAAGATAGATATCATATGATATCGCTTATATGTGGAATCTAAAAAATTATATAGGCACTTCCCTGGTGGTCCAGTGGCTAAGACTTCACACTCCCAATGCAGGGGGCCCGGGGTTCAATCCCTGGTTGGGGAACTAGATCCCACATGCCTTAACTAAGAACTGGTACAGTCAAAAAAAAATTTTTTTTTAATAAAAAATAGTACAAATGAACTTATTTACAAAACAGAAACAGAGTCACAGATGTAGAAAACAAACGTATGGCTACCAGGGGGGACAAGAGAGGGATAAACTGGGGGACTGAGATTGACATAGACACACCACTATGTATAAAATAGATAAGGACCTACCATATAGCACAGGGAATGCTACTCATTACTCTGTAGTGACCTATATGAGAACAGAATCTTAAAAAGACTGAAAAAATAATTTTTAGAAAAGTAGCTGTGAAAAATATTGTTAATTGAATTTTTAAAAAATAGTTCAATAAAGAGACCGTTGAAAGGGACCATCATCACCTTTGGTGAGAGTGAGGTTGAGATGGAAGGTGAAGGGCAATGAGCTGGGAAGAAATGAGTGGGAAAGGGAGGCAGGAGTCAGAAAGAAGGGCCTGTGTGCTCCCCGAGAGGGGCTGGCCCGGGGCTTAGGGGGAAGGTGCAGGGGTGCAGACACGAGGCAGCTGCACCCCCATAGTCATGCCCTCTAGGCCCCCGGTTCAGGCCAACCCTTTGTATGCTCCATCCCCAATCCTTGTCACACCAACCCACTGCCAGCCCCATTTTACAGATCAGGAAACTGAGGCATGGGTGTTGTGATCATTCTATTTCCTGCGGTCTCACTTTAAAAGTTAACGTCTCAGGCCATCACTGACCGCCACTTGAATAGCCAAGGCCGGCTTCTTTCAAACCAGCAAGGGCTCAGTTAAATGCCTCAGGAGTTCAAGTGCAGGCCTTCTGTGAATGGAGAAGAAGGTGAATGGAGGAACACTTGACTTTTAAAGTAAACACTCTGCTTTTAGGAGATGACTGTCAGAGCCAGTTTCTGCCTTGTGCCACCATATATTATTAATATATAAACCCAGGGCCACCATATTTTATAACTTTTAAAGAGAAGCTGGAAATCAGATCCTTTTTTTAAGTACAACTTTTAAATATTAGTTTAAAAGAACTTTTTAACTGTACCGGCCAAACATGGGAGTTATAGAGGCTGAATTCAGCCCATGGGCCTCCTTTTGCAATCATGATTTTAAAGAGGATTCTTAAGAGAGGAACAGTCTGGGGCAAAGTATAAAAGTGAGTGAGGGACTTCCTTGGTGGTCCAGTGGTTAAGAATCATCCTGCCAATTCAGGGGACATGGGTTCGATCCCTGGTCTGAAAAGATTCCATAAGCCTCAGGGCAGATAAGCCCATGTGCCACAACAACTGAAGCCAGCACGTCTAAAGCCCACAAGATAAACAGTCGCAATGAGAAGCCTGCACACTGCAACTAGAGAGAAGCCCTGGTTTTCTGAAACTAGAAAAAGCCTGTGCAGAGCAAAAATAAATTAATTAATTTTTTAAAAAAATTTTGAAAAATGAGTGAGCACCTCCAACAAGGTACATGCATGCCCAGTCACGTATGACTCTTTGCAAACCTGTGGACTATAGCCCACCAGGCTTCTCTGTCCATGGGGATTTTCCAGGCAAAAATAATGGAGTGGGTTGCCATTTCCTCCTCCAGAGGATCTTCCCCACCCAGGGACTGAATCCATGTCTCCTGCATTGCAGGCAGATTCTTTACTGCGGAGCCACTGAGGAAGCCCCTCCAACAAGGTTCTATTCCTTAATCTTTAACTCTGTATGCATAGATCATTTAAGACTGTGCTTATGTTTTTCCCAGTCAACAATAAAGCCTATTATCATTACAACGTTTCAAAAAAGAGAGAGACTATTTACAGAAGTTAAAGGAAACACGAAGTGAGATGAAGGAGCCAGGCAGTAGCAATTGTAGGGAGTCATGGTGACTATGGGCCTTAAAAGGCAGAATGAACAAAAGCTGTTTCCAGAGCCACTAAAACTGGGGCCGGAGAAGTGGGGCCACTGGACAGGAGCTGTCGTTACAGGACACAGTCACCACCAGAAGCTCAGCACTCAAACAGGAGAAGAAAGGCCAGGCCATGTCTCCACTAAGTTTTCTGATCTCCTCCATAGCCCTCCATCACCGAGAACACTCAATGGGAAGCCAGGAGGCAGTTTTATTGTTCAGCCTGCTGGTTGCAGAACAGGGCAGAGAAGGACCTCCTCTAGCCACATCTCGCCTCTATGGTTCCCTCCATCACAGCCAGGCTAGACATCTCTCCATCCCTCCAATCAGCTCTTTTGCCCTTTGCCCCCAGAGGTCCCTTCCCTTTGCCAATCTCGTTGCTCTTCAGCCCCTCATTGTCAGCCTACACCTAAATCCCTGGGGGAGCTCTTTTTGACTCCCCAGCCTAATGACTCCTTTAACTATATTCCTAAAGATCCCTGGGTCGGGAGCATGCCCTGGAGGAGGGCATGGCATCCCATTCCAGTATTTCTTGCCTAGAGAATCCCATAGACAGAGGAGTCTGCTGGGCTACAGTCCATGGGGTTGCAAAGAGTTGAACACAACTGAACCAACTTAGCACACAAATACGCATATGGCACCCTCTGCTCCTCTTTTAAAACATCATGCTATCTAGTGACTAATGAATTGTGCTAACATTTAGTTATTTCTCTTTCTGACTTACTTCACTCTGTATGACAGACTCTAGGTCCATCCACATCTCTACAAATGACCCAGTTTCATTCCTTTTTATGGCTGAGTAATATGGAACAACAGACTGGTTCCAAATAGGAAAAGGAGTACATCAAGCCTGTATATTGTCACCCTGCTTATTTAACTTCTATGCAGAGTACATCATGAGAAACGCTGGGCTGGAAGAAGCACAAGCTGGAATCAAGATTGCCGGGAGAAATATCAATAACCTCAGATATGCAGATGACACCACCCTTATGGCAGCAAGTGAAGAGGAACTAAAAAGCCTCTTGATGAAAGTGAAAGTGGAGAGTGAAAAAGTTGGCTTAAAGCTCAACATTCAGAAAACTAAGATCATGGCATCTCATCCCATCACTTCATGGGAAATAGATGGGGAAACAGTGGAAATAGTGGCTGACTTTATTTTTGGGGGCTCCAAAATCACTGCAGATGGTGATTGCAGCCATGAAATTAAAAGACACTTACTCCTTAGAAGAAAAGTTATGACCAACCTAGATAGCATATTGAAAAGCAGAGACATTACTTTGCCAACTAAGATCCATCTAGTCAAGGCTATGGTTTTTCCAGTGGTCATGTATGGATGTGAGAGTTGGACTGTGAAGAAAGCTGAGCACCAAAGAATTGATGCTTTTGACCTGTGGTGTTGGAGAAGACTCTTGAGAGTCCCTTGGACTGCAAGGAGATCCAAACAGTCCATTCTGAAGGAGATCAGCCCTGGGATTTCTTTGGAGGCAATGATGCTGAAGCTGAAACTCCAATACTTTGGCCACCTCATGCAAAGAGTTGACTCATTGGAAAAGACTCTGATGCTGGGAGGGATTGGGGGCAGGGGGAGAAGGGGATGACAGAGGATGAGATGGCTGGATGGCATCACTGACTCGATGGACGTGAGTGTGAGTGAACTCCAGGAGTTGGTGATGGAAAGGGAGGCCTGGTGTGCTGCGATTCTTGAGGTTGCAAAGAGTAGGACATGACTGAGCGACTGAACTGAACTGAACTGAACTGAATATGCTATTGTATGTAACACATTTTCTTTACCTGTTGATCAAACATCATATAAACACACACATGTGGAATCTATAAAAGTGGTACAAATAAACCTATTTCCAGGGCAGGAATAGACATGCAGACATAGAGAATAAACATGTGAATACAACAGGGGTCGGGGAGGGTGGGATGAACTGAGAGATCGGGATTGACATGTATAGCCCACCATGTGTAAGACGGCTACAGGAAGCTGCTATATAGCGCAGAGAGCCCAGCTCGGGGCTCATGATGACCTAGACGGGTGGGATGGTGGGAAGGGGTGGGAGGGAAGCAAAAGAGGGGAGAGCTGGGTGTGTATACTTACAGCTGATTCACTTCATTGTACAGCAGAGACTGACACAATGCTGTAAAGCAATTATCCTCCAATTTTTTAACAAACAGTTATTTCTCTAATCTCTGCCTTCTCTAAGAAACTGCAGGCTCAAGGAGGGCAGGAGGGGTTTCTGTTTTCCTCCCCACCCTCTTTGTAGTACCAGGGCAGGATCTGGCCTGCCTAGTGCTCCATCAGGGTATGTTGACTGAATAACCTACGTGTCCCTGTCTCTCTCTTGCAGGAATATGAGTGAGCTGAATGCATACCACTCGTTTCTGAATCCTGCCATGTGATTGACTATATTAATAAAACAATCAAACTGTATTTTAAATCTATAGCATAATTAAAAGCAGAGTCCTATTACTTGAATGCCAATCATGAAAAGCTGCCCTTTCCTTTATTGGTCCTAGAATTACCTCTTTTAAGTGTTGGAGGCTGCCCTGCTCCCCAAACTTGGGATTTTCAGATGTAGTAGCCATATCTGTGTTCAGCTTTCTACCACGTTTTTGAAGCCTTCACTTCTAACATACACGCTTGATTTTCCAATCAAAAAGGGCCTCCTGTCTGAAACCTCTTTATACTTGGCCAACTTCAGCCCCTAGAATACGTTACTCCTTTCTTCTAGAATTTCTCAAGTTCTATCGTGGATTATTGGTCAATCAAGATCAAAAATGCCCATATCCTTTTGTTCATGTGCTAGGTTCTTGTGTCAAAAAAGGATGGGACTTTTCCTTTCTGGCCATTAGTCAGATCCTTGGAGAGTCGGTTTCTTCATCTATAAAACAGCAGCGGTGTCTGCTGTGATAATTACATGTTGCTGAGTAACAAACCACTAAAAAACTTAGTGGCTTCAAACAATCATTTTATTTGCTCATGATTCTGTGAGTCAGCCATTTGGGTTGGGTTCAGTTGGCAGTTCTTCTGCTGGACCCTGACTCTCCCCCACCCCAGGTCACTCACACAGCTGCATTCAGCTGGCCCATAATCTGGAGTTGGGATAGCTTAAGGGGCCTCATGGGGAGAGTCTTCTCCTCCCCATGAAGTCTCATCCTCCACAGGCTAGTCCAAGCTTCTTCCTATAATAGCAGAAGTGTTCCCGGCAACAAGAGAAAGCAAACCCTCACTATATAAGCACCTTTCAAGCCTTTGCTTGCATGACATTTACTAATATGGCCAAAGCAGGTGACCTGGCCAAAGCAGGTCACCAAGCCAAGCCCAGAATCATTGTCAAGGGGCTACACAAAGATGTAGATACAGAAAGAATGATTCATTGAGGACCATTACTGTGATGATCTACCATGTCTGTTTCCTGCAGACAGCTATGGCCAGGATCAAATAAGATGGTGTTTGCACTCCACACGGTACAATGCAAATATTTATTTGGTTGATGTATATAATTCCATTACTTTCATTTTACTTGTGATGTATCTAGGGTCTTTCTATGACCCCTCTGAAATTCAGGTCCCTATGGGATGGTATTACAGGTCAGATTGTATTCCCTCCAAAATACAATACAAACTGTCTTCCCCCCAAATACAAAATACAAATACAGCTGGGGTTGAGGTTCTAACCCCCAGAACCCCGGGATGTGACTTTACTTGGAAATAGGGTCACTGCAGTTGTAATGTCAATCCAGTATGAGGTCATACTGGAGCTGAGAGGGTCTTTAATCCAGTATGCCTGGTTTCCTTATAAGAGGATGGCCATGGAAAGACACAGAAACACACGGGGAGAGCACCATGGAAAGTCAAAGTGGAGACTGGAGTTGTTCTGCCACAACAACTGGGATGACCAGAAGAGCAAACAGGCAAGAAAGGATCCTCCCCCCGAAGCGTCTGGAGGGAGCCTGGTCCTCTTGGCACCTTGGTTTTAGGCTCCCAGCCTCCAGAGCCATGAGACCAAAATGGGTAGACTGCCGCCCTAGGAAACTAATACAGATAATAAATAAAACCTTAACTCTCATCAGCTTCATCTAAAGAGGAATAGAGGGGGCCTCCCCTAGCTTTCCAGTGGTTAAGACTCTGAACTTCCAACGCAAGGGGTGAGGGTTTGATCCCTGGTCAAGGAACTAAGATCCCATATGCCGCACAACATGAGCAAAACAATAAAATAAAACAAAGTTGTTAAACGGTGTAAAAAATAAAGAGGAATGAAATAGAATGGACCATGAGACTGGTTGAGAGTCAAAAATGCAGGTCACTCACCATCAGTAGAACTTGAGCAAGTCACTCAACCTCTCTGGGCCTTAGTTTTCATATCTGTTGAGAAATAGGGTTGCAGGAGATCCCTGTTTGGAAGCATGGGGCACAGCTACCACAAAAAGGTACTTGGGATCATTTTACACAGGTACACAGGATAACATTTTTTAAATTTTAATGGTTTAATTTTAATCTTAATCATAGTTATCTTAATGAGTAGCAAGTCAGGCTGGTTTTCCATTTATGCTGGTAACATAAAAAATGCAGGGTTTTGAAAAATCCTGATTTAAATAAAGCTATGAGTAAATAATAGAACAGTTGGCATATGGATATGGCAAAAACTGTGAAAGTGGTGTGTGAAAGACTGACATTTGGGGAAACACTGAATTATGTATTCTCAAAGGATTCTTCCAGATGGGAAATGCTAGGGTTCTGTGGATCCATAAATATGACCACTAGAGTGGAAGACAAGCAAGACTTCCAGAGGAAGACAGGTGGGCAGTTAATGAGAGAAGATACAGCTCTGTCAGAAACCAAGAGAGGCAGTGAGCCCCTTGTCACTCTCGGGAGGTGTCCTCTGATTCAGTCTTTGTTTGCTCTGCATCCGTCATATAGCCCTACCTCCAAAGACACATCACATGAGGTGTCTTTGCCAGGATGTGTGTTACAGTGAGCCCCCTACATAGGACCCTTCAAGTTTTGAACTTTCAAAGTTTATATCTGGTTCTAGCAAAGAACCAGAACCTGTGCCCTCAACATCAGGCAGGAGTGAAATTGCAATTTGCCCTCCATCTCCTTAGATTTCCCTGGTGGCTCAGATGGTAAAGCATCTGCCTACAATGCGGGAGACCCAGGTTCAATCCCTGGGTCAGGAAGATCTCCTGGAGAAGGAAATGGCAACCCAGTCTGGCATTCTTGCCTGGAAACTCCCACGGACAAAGGAGCCTGGTAGGCTGCAGTCCATGGGGTCGCAAAGAAGCAAAGAGTCGGACATGACTGAGTGACTTCACTTTCTTTCTTTTCTCCTTCTAATGTTAATAACCCTTCAGCTCTAAAACCCCCCACCTCATCTCCCTCCTCCAGTCAGTAACTCTTCTCCCCTGTTTCCGTGACACCAGCCCATGGATGCCAGCTGTTTCACTGCACTACTGTACTCTTCAAGGTACTGTTCTATAAGAGTAAAAACTTTTTCTGTAGTTTTTGTGTTTGTGTTTTTATGTATTATTTGGGTGAAAAGTATTATAAACCTATTAGAGGATGGGACTACAGAGACGATTGTGTTAGTTGGGTACCTAGGTTAGCTTTGTTGGACTTAAGGACAAATTGGACTTGCAAACGCACTCGTGGGATGTAACTCATTTGTATGTAGGGGACTTACTGTACCCTGTTTAAACTTCTATGAATGGCAGTCCCAGGTCCTGAAACACAAACCACCTCTCCACTCAAGAGGCAAATGGCAGGAACTGTCAAGTTGTGTAGCTGGAGAGTCTTGCAGTTGGGCTGGGCTCTGTGCTGTGTCCCGGTCTTCACAGTTGGATGGCATATGATGGTCACACTTGACAGTAAGTGGCTAATAGTAGCTGAAGAAAGGGCAAGAGTCATAAAGATATATGACTCAGAGTCTCACAGAAGAGATCTTGGAAGTCCTCTAGCCACTGGTGCTTCCTTGTTGGATTCTCCCAGCTCCTGCAGAAACACTTCCATTGATGAGATACTTCCATTGTCAAGTGGCACGTAGGGTTAGACATGCCCATCTATGGTGGGCTGCGGCTTCCTAGGCGGTACAGGTGGTGAAGAACCCACCTGCCAAAGCAGGAAACAGGAGACCCGGGTTCCATCCCTGGCTTGGGAAGATCCCCTGGAGAAGGGAACGGCTAGCCACTTCAGTATTCTTGCCTGGAAAATCCCACAGACAGAGGAGCCTGGCAGGCTTCAGTCCATAGGGTCGCAAAGAAGTGACTTAGTATGCATGCATGCTTGGTGGGCTGCAGTCTCCCATCTATTAACTGACATGAGTGGATCTTTTGAGCTGGAAGGACCCTCAAGCAATCATCTGGTTGCCCCCGCTACTTTGAACAGGGCAGGTGTTTTTATTTTTCACCGGAGACAGCTGAGACCGAGACAGGGTTAATGGCAGAGGGAGGCTCCCCACTTCCCATTCAGTAACTTCCACACTGTTATGCCATGGTGTTCTGATTGACTCTTAGAGCTGAATGGAGCAGAAGGACATCAGTCCTTCTTTGCTCCCATGTAGGAATCTCTTCTATAGCATGCTTGATGTGTGGCCATCACCACCCACCAAGTCCCATGCTGGTTCTCACCACTGTCCACCAGTCCTAGGAGAGACTCCAAAGCACAAGGACAAAATATACCTGTCTGGTTTCTGTTCCACTGTTGGCACTGACTTGGTTTTCAGATTATTTCCCTTTGGTTCTTTTTCCTGACTTTAGACTATACTATAGCATATTCAAAAGCAGAGACATTACTTTGCCAATAAAGATCTGTCTAGTCAAGGCTATGGTTTTTCCAGTGGTCATGTATGGATGTGAGAGTTGGACTGTGAAGAAAGCTGAGCGCCAAAGAACTGATGCTTTTGAACTGTGGTGTTGGAGAAGACTCTTGAGAGTCCGTTGGACTGCAAGGAAATCCAACCAGTCCATTCTGAAGGAGATCAGCCCTGGGATTTCTTTGGAAGCAATGATGCTAAAGCTGAAACTCCAGTACTTTGGCCACCTCATGTGAAGAGTTGACTCATTGGAAAAGACTCTGATGTTGGGAGGGATTGGGGGCAGGAGGAGAAGGGGACGACAGAGGATGAGATGGCTGGATGGCATCACTGACTCGATGGACGTCAGTCTGAGTGAACTCCAGGAGTTGGTGATGGACAGGGAGGCCTGGCGTGCTGCGATTCATGGGGTCGCAAAGAGTTGGACACAACTGAGCGACTGAACTGAACTGAACTGAACCAAGTGACAGTCATCAAGAGAGTATACAAACAGAAATATACCCCAAGGCACAAAAACAGAAATATAGGTCAATGGAACAAGATAGAAAACCCAGAGATAAACCAGCACACATCTATGGGCACCTTATCTTTGACAAAGGAGGCAAGAATATATAATGGAGAAAAGGTAGTCTCTTCAGTAACTGGTGCCAGGAAAGCTAGACAGCTACATGTGAAAGAAAGAAATTACAACACTTCCTAACAACACACACAAAGATAAACTCCAAATGGATTAAAGACCTAAATGTAAGATCAGAAACTATAAAACTCTTACAGAAAAGCACAGGCAAAACACTCTATGACATAAATCACAGCAAGATCCCCTATGACCCACCTCCCAGAGTAATGGAAATAAAAACAAAAATAATCAAGTGGGACCTAATTAAACTTAAAAGCTTTTGCACAGCAAAAGAAACCACAAACAAGGTGAAAAGACAATCCCAGAATGGGAGAAAACAATAGCAAATGGAGCAACTGACAAAGAGTTAATTTCCAAAATATACAAGCAGCTCATGCAACTCAATACCAGAAAAACAAACAACCCAATCAAAAAGTGAGCCGAAGACCTAAACAGACATTTCTCCAAAGAAGACATACTGATGGCTAATAAGCACAACATCGCTCATTATTAGAGAAATGCAAATCAAAACTTCAATGAGATATCGCCTCACATTGGTCAGAATGGCCATCATCAAAAAAAAAAAAAATCTACAAATAGTAAATACTGGAGAGGGTGTGGAGAAAAGGGAACTCTTGCATTGCTGATGGGAATGTAAATTGGCACAGTCACTATGCAGGACACTAAGGAAATTCTTAAAAAAAAAACTAGGAAGAAAACTACCATATGACTCAACAATCCCACTACTGGGCATATACCCAAGGAAAACATAATTGAAAAAGACACATGTACCCCAATATTCATTGCAGCACTGTTTATAATAGCTAGGACAAGGAAGCAACCTAGATGTCCATTTTTAGATGAATGGATAAAGAAGCTGTGGTACATACATACAAAGAAATATTTGTTGTTCAGTCGCTCAGTCATGTCTGACTCTTTGTGACCCCATGGACTGCAGCACGCCGGGTTTCCCTGTCCGGTGCCATCTCCCAGACTTTGCTCAAACTTATGTCCATTGAGTTGATGATGCCGCAATCCACCCATCTTATCCTCTGTCACCCCCTTCTCCTCCTGCCCTCACTCTTTTCCAGCATCAGGATCTTTTCCAGTGAGTCAGCTCTTCACATCAGGTGGCCAAAGTATTGGAGCTTCAGCCTCAGCATCAGTCCTTCCAATGAGTATTCATGGTTGATTTCCTTTCGGATGGACTGGTTTGATCTCCTTGCTATCCAAGGGGATGAACTTAGAGCCTGTTACACAGAGTGAAGTAAGTCAGAAACAGAAAGGCAAATATCGTATATTAAAGTATATACGTGGAGTCTAGAAAGACGGTACTGATGAAACTATTTGCAGAGCAGCAGTGGAGATACAGATGTAGAGAGGAGACATGTGGACACAGAGCGGAGAAGGAGAGGCTGGGGCGAGTGGAGGAAGCAACATGGAAACATATACACCACCACATGTAAAATCCATAGCCAGTGGGAATTTTCCGTATGACTCAGGGAGCTCAACCCAGTGCTCTGTGACAACCTAGAGGGGTAGGAAGGGGAGAGAGGTGGGAGGTTTAAGAGGGAGGGGACATATGTATACCTATGGCTGATTCATGCTGATATATGGCAGAAACCAGCACAATATTGTAAAGCAATTATCCTTTAATTAAAAATAAATTAAAAAATTTTTTGATGTTGACCATTTTTAAAGATTTTATTGAATTTGTTACACTATTGCTTCTGTTTTATGATTTTTTTTTTTTTGGCCTCGAGGCATGGGGGGTCTTAGATGACTGACCAGGGATCGAACCTACACCCTCTGCATTGAAAGGTTGAGTCTTAACCACTGGGCCAGGAGGGAAGCCCTACCCACAGGTTCTTGTTCTACCCTCAGAACCTCTACACACTATGCCCTTCTTCTAGCTTGCAACCCTCCACAGTCTTCATAAGACCCCCTCTCACAACCATGTGAATCTTTCCTTCTGTAGACTAAGCACTCTCCCACTGTTGTCCAAAGGACGTGGTTTCCAAGTCTCTGGTTGCTTTGCTGTGGTCCTCTGGAGTGCTGCAGTGCGTGATGTACCAGCAGTCTAGATACAGCGCAGAGGTAACATCACTGCTGTTACTTGGCCACTAAGCTTCTGTTAACGCAACATTGACGACTGCATAACCACAGGCCCCTCGGGACTTTGCAGGTGAACTTACAGTCAGTTAAATCCCTACATTTATGAACCATTGTTAGATTAGCGTTTCCATATCTTTCACTAGCACGATGGATAGTTTTAATATTTTTTTTTTAATTTGGCTTCGACATGTCTTAGTTGCAGCACGCAACTTTTTGTTGCCACACACAGACTCTCTAGTTGTGGCACATGGGCTCCAGGTTGCACAGGCTCAGTAGTTGAGACGTGTGTGGTCTCAGTTTTCCCCGACCAGGGATTGAACCTGCATCCATCCCCTGCATTACAAGGCAGATTCCTAACCACTGGATTAGCAAGGAAATCCCTAATCTAATCTTTTAAAAATTTCAGATTTTCACCCGGAATACTTGTTCATCTCCTCCAGGTCTTTGCATAAACATCATCTTCTTGGTGGTCTTCTGGACAAGCCCATCAAGCTTTGGCTAAACACACTTTGGTAGCATTTCCTATCTCATTCTCTGCTTTATTTTTCTCTATTGTTTTGATCCCTGTTTGACATACTATGTACTGTATCTATTCTTTTTCAATCTGTTTTCCTCCCATTAGAATGTAAGCTCCGATGGGGAGGGGACTTTTTATCTGTTTGTTCACCACCCCCATAGAGATAGTAATTTCTGACACACAGTAAGCAGTCAGTATATCCTGGGTGTATCAGTGAGTGAATAAAATGTAGGTGTTAAGCAGCTTGAGTTACCATAACAAATACCATAGATCGCGTGGCTTTAAATGATAGAGATTTATTTCTTATGGTTCTGAAAGTTGGGAAGTCCAAGCTCGGGGTCTGGCAAGGTTTGACTTCTGGTGAGGGCTCTCGTCTGCAGACAGCTCCTTTTCACTGTGTCCTTAGATAGCCTTGACTCTGTGCATGGAGATCTCGCTTTCTCTCTGTCTCTTTCCTTAAAAGGCCACCAATTCTATGGGATTAGAACCCCACCCTTATGACCTCGGTTAACCGTAATTACCTCCCTAAAAGCCCTGCCTCCAAATACAGTCACATTAAGGGTTGGGGCTTCAACATATGATTTGGGGGGACACAATTTCAGCCATAGTAATAGGATGTGGGGGTACTTTACTCAAACCATTCATACATGTAAGGAAACCATGGCCCTGAAACACTGAGGCAAGATCTTGCCTGTTCACCTGCGGGCAAGCCCTCACATAAGGGCTATCAGTGGCACCGAGGGATCGATGTGGCCTCCCTCCAAAAAGCATCCATGCATCTAGCAGCTCGGTCCTCCTTCCTCACTGGACCCTCATCTCCAAACTTCAGGGCCAAAGACCCTCCTTGCAGTCTACGCTGTGCAAGATGGCCACAGTTGCCAGTTTTCATCCACTCGAGGAATTTGCCCTCTTTCCAGGAACCCATCCATCAACCTGTCCTTACTGAGTCCAGCTCAGGCTACAACCAGCGGGCTGTCTCAGTGATGACAACAAGCTGGTAAGACAGAGCTAATTTTCATGAAGCTATTAGAGAAAAATTAAGTGCTAACAGCATGTGAGGACCGACTCCAGGATGTCAAGAGTTCCAAGAAGAGAGAAATCAGAGTGAGTGGCAGAGGGCCTCCCTGGTGGCTCAGTGGTGAAGGATCCGCCTGCCAAAGCAGGAGACACAGGTTCGATCCCTGATCCGGGAAGATCCCACATTCCTCAGAGCAGTTAAGCTTGTGCACAGCAACAATTGAACTTATGCTCTAGAGCCCGGGAGCTCCAACTACGAAAGCCCATGCAGTCTAGAGCCAGTGCCCTGCAACCAGAGAAGCCCCCACAAGGAGAAGCCTGTGCACCGGAACTTAAGGCTAGCCCCTGCTCACCGCAACTAGAGAAAAGCCCACACAGCAGGAAGACCCAGGACAACCAAACATCAAGTTTAATTAATTAGGAAAAGAGAGTGGCAGAGAGCCTCTGGGAAGCTGTGGGACCTGAGTCAGGTCTGAAGGATGCACAGGACCCAGACAAGCAGAGGGAAGAGGGGTGACACTGAGGATGATGGAAGGGTCGGGATGGTAACCCTACATTATGAACCAAGGACTGAGTGGGGTTGGGAGGGGGATGAGGGGGATGAAGAGCACCGTTGAGGATGGGGGAGTATAGCCCTGGGAAAGACAAGCTCTTTGGCCAAGTTAAATTATTTTGTCCTTCCTTCCTTCTCCCCACCTGGATCAGAGAGGGCCAAAGCTTGCCTAACATAGTTTGTAAGGAGCCTCCCAAGAACGTCCATCAACAGCAGTTCTTTTCTTTTTTCCATCAGCACAGGCAGCTCCTCGGATTTCTTTGCTGTTCTTCTTACCCAGAATTTGTCCTCCACCAGCAGCCAGACTGGGGGGTTGGGGAGCTGCAGCTTGCTCCCCGGAGCAGAGTCCATGTTGCTTGGGGTCTGAGGTACAGTAGGGTAAAGGGTTTGGCCGGTAGGTCCCTTCCTTCTTGGATTCGACAAGAAGTGGGCAGGTCTGGGGCAGCTGTGCTGAGTATTTATGTTACGCAAAAGGCCGACTCAGCCCTCCTTCCTGCCAAGGTCAGCAAGCCGCATTCCGGGCGGTTTGGGTGTGTGGGTGTCTTCAGAGTGAGCTGGAACATGGGCCAGGAGCCCAGGCCTTTGCCGGTGCAGCCCCATGGAGCCCGGGGGGCTTCTGTGCCCACCAGGCACCATGAGGGATTCCTTAGATCGTTTTTTTCACCCTAGACCTTCCACCCTTTCTTCTCTGAGCTTCTCTGTTCACCAGTGAGTGGGACCAGGGGTGGGGCATGGAAACGGGGATCTGGCCTCACTTGGGGTGGTGGGGGGTGCAGAGAAGAGACCCCGGAGAGGCTGCGGGGAGGGTGTGATGTGTGGGGGAGGGCAGAGCCACAGCAGTCATGCACTTGCCTGCACAACTTCAGTAAAAGTTCAAGGGGTATGTTGCCTCCCACCCCCCATGACCATCACCAGCCACAAGTACACACATTCTCAGGTTGGACTGCTGGCCTCGGACTAAAGCAGCCATCATTTAAATGGGAAAATCAGTAGCCACAGGATGGTCTGAATGTTAACTATGGCAGGGGAGCAGGGGCGCACCCACCCTTCACTTTAGAAATTACCAGAATGCGGAACCTCCCTGGTGGTTCAGCGGTTAAGAATCCACCTGCCAATGCACAGGACGTGGGGCGGGTTCGATCCCTGGTCCCGGAAGATCCCACATGCCACCTGGCAACTGAACCCGGGTGCCACAACCCCTGAGCCCGTGAGCTCTAGACCCCGAGAGCCACCAGAGAAGCCACCACAGTAAGGCCGCTCACCACAACTGGAGAATAACCCCTGCACGGCAACTAGAGAAAGACCACACACCGCAATGAAGACCCAGCACAGCCAAATTAATTGATTAATTTTTTTTAAAAAGAAATTACCAGAATGAGATGAATTTGGGAATTAAGGACTTCTAACGTGCAGATAAACCTCCAATTTTATCAAAAATGTGCAAGACAGCTCTTTCCTTGTCCCTCAGGCTTCCTTTCTCCTACACAAACCCTACCAGTCCCTCAGGGTTCGGCTCTGGGTGAAGGCTCTCTAGAAGGCCCTTCATCCCCCATCCATCTCCCATGAGCCAGGAACCCTGATGTTTGTAACCCGTCTAAGGAAACCCCTGCCCGTTGAGCCCTTGGAGAAGCCAGGATGGAGTAATTATATCTCCTTGAAATTTCCTGGGTCCTTGAAGACCGAACCCACACAGTTCATCATCAAGGCAAGAGACAAAGGTGATAAATACGAAAGAAGGGCGGCTGGCAAGAGAAGCACCAGGATGATGGGAGAGGCTGCTGAGTGTATTTTCTCCAGAGATGCGTCCGAATCAAAGCTCAGGGCGGGCCCCCAGGATCAGTACTGGGCTCCACACCTCCACCCTATCCTCATCCACTGAGGAGACAAGCAGGGGACCCTTGAGCCCCTGGCTCTGCAGGTGGCATTCAATATGACCAGCCCGGTGGGGCCTGAAAGGCTGAGTCTGGTGCTGAACTCTCTGTAAGCGAGACTCAGGAGCCCCAGTTTAATTAGAATTCCTGCCCAGGATGAAGGCTTATGGCTGCCAGCCCAAGCCTTGAGCCATTGGTCACGCCCCATAAAGGCCACACACAAGTCCTGGATCCAGGGTGGGCTGGCTCCCCTGGTGGGGGTGGCCTCAGAAGTGGTCCCCGCCAGCAGCCCTGGGCTCCCCAGGACTCCATCAAAAGGTCCCCTCTCCGTAGGGCACATGTGTCATGACACCCGAGGAGGACTTGGACCTCTCTTCTGGGCCACTCAGGGTGGGGGGGTCTCTATTCTCTCCCTGACGCCTTCCAAGAAACCACTCCTGTCCCAGCATGCCCCCACGTCTGCCTTTGATCCCAGCTGTGGGGACCGCCGTTCAAAGCCCCACGTGTCCGAGATGGCTGTGGGGTTGGCAGGAGGACCAAGGCAACCTGCGCCAGGAGGGTGAGTATTTCGAGAAGATTTACATCAAACACACACTTTTAAAACTGTGAAATATGCTATAAACTTCATACCAGGTTTGCTAATGGTGGAGTCAGTGTGGGCTGGCAGCTGCTGGGCTCTGCAAGGCTCCCAGCGGCTCCAGCAGAGACCATGAACTTGGGCGTGCAGCCAGCATGAGAACTGGTGAAGGCTCCGCCCACCTCCATCCTCCTGGTAGCCTGACCCCCAAACAATGGGGGCCCACCAGTCTGCAAAGTGTGACCCTGAAGGGTCCAGATCCCACCCATGACCCACATTCCTGAGGTTGCTTCAGACTCCACCTTTAGTAAAGCTTTGGTTTAACACTCGCAGGGTTTCCCTTTAAAAGGAGGGGAGGGGTATCCCTTTAAGGGGTTTTCAGTCATTTACACTTCAGTGCGAATGAAGGCCCTGGGGGAGGTGGACACTGGCAACCCACTCCAGTATTCCTGCCTGGAGAATCCCAGGGACAGAGGAGCCTGGTGGGCTGCAGTCCATGGGGTCGCAAAGAGTCAGACAAGACTGAAGGGGCTTAGCAGGCATGCCTGTGAATGAAGGATCTGAGACCAGATTAATTTAGAAAATTAGGAGGTGGGGGCCCAGGGTACCAGGGTTCTGACCGTAGGGGAAGTACTCAACGAAGTCATTTTAAGTCGGGGCAAGTTCTGCTCCTTCGTGGATGACTCTGAGGTTGAGGGCGTTATTGAGGCCAGATCGCAGAGGCTCAAATCCTAGAGTTGCCACGTCTTAGCCATTAACTGGGTGCCTGTTTGCTCAGCTGTAAAAGGAAACTCTTAGCAGCATCCTCTAATGTTGTCGTGAGGATTTAGTAAGTCAGTGCACGTGCGAAGCATCTTGAGAACAGAGTCTGGCACAGAAGCCGTAAGTAGGCACCACATAAGTGCTGCTATTATTATCTACAAAATTCAGGACCGAGACAGGACTGTCTTCGCCTCCTGTTGTCAAGCGTGTGGAGCTCCTGAAGGCAGTCTTTGAGAATGCTCTCCTGTTTGGAAAGTATCTCTTTGCTCCCCTAAGAAAGGCTCCTGGAGTGGCAGGAAAGAAGTTCAAAGAAACCCCTGCAGAGGCTACTCAGTGGCCCAAACCCTCCATCCCTCTTCCTGCAAAGTCCCACTCTGGATTATTACCAACTTCTGTCTTGCATGCAAATGCAGTGCCATGTTAATAAATCAATTTCCAGCCATTAGGAACCTGTAATAATCCCTTTCACTCAGCCCTTCAAGCCTGTTTTCCCCAGCGCCCAATTAACTAATAGCTGGGACTTGGGGCTCCTTTGTCCTGGGTGACTCCTCACGGAATCCCTCCCCCCAGAGTGCTCCCCTGGTCCCCTTGATTGTCTCTGTATCAGAACCCGCCTCACAGGCCAGCCAGGAGATGATTGAGCAATTAGAATGTGGAAAGATGGGGGCTTTATGCTAATGGAGATGAGAGATAAATAAAAACATTTAATTTAATTAACCAAGCAATCAATTATGACTTGAATGCTATGTCCTCCCTGTAAGGTCCTATCTTAATGTTTCCACTTAAAAAAGTCAATAAATCATCATGTTAATCTATGAGTCTCTCAGTTTGCTCCCTCTCCCCACTTACATATTTTCAAAATAATCATATTCTTCAAGATGGAGTTCTAACTCATTCGGACTCATCTGTCCTACTGAGTGCCAGGCCCTGAGCTACAAATAGGAACCGAGAGCAGTGGTCTCCCAAAGGGCTACATACACCCTGGGGAGGAGCACCAGGTGAGTTAGGGGTTGATAAGAAAATACTGGAAGTTCCATTTCTATTTTTTTTTAATATTTATTTGGCTGTGCTGGGTCTTAGTTGCCGCTTGTGGGATCTAGTTTCCTGACCAGGGATTCAACCTGTGTCCCCTCCATTGGGAGGGCAGAGTCTTAGCCACTGGGCCATCAGAGAAGTCCCCATTTCTATTTATTTATTTTTAAGCATGCCCTCTGTTAATCTCTATTCTTGTGTTTTCTTTATGATGACTGTAATATATGAATGGGCTTCCGAGGTGGCTCAGTGGTAAAAAATTTGCCTGCAATGCAGGAGACACAGGTTCAATCCCTGGATCAAGAAAATCCCCTGGAGAAGAAAACAGCAACCCATTCCAATATTCTTGCCTGAGAAATCTCATGGACAGAGGAGCCTGGCGGGCTACAGACTGTAGGGTCTCGACAAGTTGGACACAACGTAGCATCTAAAACAACAACAATGTATGAATACAGAAGCACACAGGTGTCATTTTTTTAATTAATAAATACCCAAATATTGAGGGGACATAACTTAAAATTTTTAATACATGGGGTACCCAATCAAAAAAGTTTAGAGATGACGTGTAGAGAGGTGGTTTTCCAAGAGGAAAGTGGGAAGGGGGTGAGAGATTTAGAACGCTCTGGAGAGAACCTTTTCAAGCTGGACTTGCCCATCCCCCTGGCCAGAAACCATAAGAGTCACAGGAGAACAGGTGGAAACTGCTTGTCAAGTTTTAAATCTCCAGGTGGTTTATACTGATCCTCCACCCTCTCTAGTCCCTGCTGAGACCCGCCTAACCACTGATTTCTGGGAAGCTCTCTTCCACCCCCTCCCCAGCCTGCACTGGACCGTCCTGGGGTGTCCAGGTCTGAGGGTGGGCCCATTGTCAGTTCCTGCAGATGTGGGGGTTTCTACCTGGTGCCTCTTTCCAGAAGGTGTGAGAAGGGGAAGACCAGCGTGCTGGCCTCCACACATCACCCTCAGCGAAAGGCATTAAACACACACGTCATGGGGCAGGCCTTCCCAGGTGGCACTAGTGGTAAAGAACCCACTTGCCAATGCAGGAGACAGAAGAGAAATGGGTTTGATCCCTGGGTCGGGAAGATCCCCTGGAGGAGGGCATGGCAACCCTCTCCAGTATTCCTTCCTGGAGAATCCCATGGACAGAGGAGCCTGGAGTGCTACAATCCATAGGGGTTGCAAAGAGTGGGACAAGACTGAAGCAACTGAGCACGCACACTTGGGGCAGAGCTGGAAGGTGGTTTCCGGGACTTGGTCCCCTGGAGAGTCCCTGAGGACCCACCCCTCCAGACAGAACACAAAGGGCCAGGTTACTCAACGTGCAGCCTCGCCACCCTTTCTGCAGACCTTTTCTCTGAACTTTCAGCACCCACTGCCCTCCTGTTGCCTCTCTTGTCCCCGAGGAATTTACACTGAGTAAAAGGCCTGTCTAGAGGTCTGATTTAGGAAGGGAAGACGCTGAGGACGGACAGGCGCATGGCTGCGAAGCAAGCCCTCCAACCAGACCTGTCAGTTACATGGCTGCCCCGCCCACACCTACGCTGGGGGGGCGGTGCTAAGAGGTTCTGACCCAGGCTGGCGGGAGCCGGACGCCGAGTCCAGGGCTGCCCACCCACCGGCATGCTGGCAACCCTGGAGATGGCCAGACATGAAGAATTCGGCCCATCTGACTGCATGTGTGATGGAGACAAGAAAGAGATGGAAAGCTGGTCAGAAATGAGACACATGGAGAGAAGGCGGTGCCGGGCAGGGTAGACCCTGTGGCCAGAGCCAGCCCAGCGGGCAGCTGGTTCCAAAGCCACCTCGGCGGGCCGCCACTCCTGATTCTAAGACAGTGCTGCCCCTTGTTCTCCAGGTGGTCTGGGAGCATCGGGTCCCTGCAGATGCCAGAGCCAAGGGAAGCCAAACCTTGGATAATTGTCCGCTTCCCAGGCAGAGCCTCCACGTATGCGGGCAGGGGCGGGGACACACGTGGGCAAGGCCATCCCGTGTGCCCCTGTCTCCACACCCAACTCCGTTTCAGGCTGAGCTGGGACCCTTTCCACTCCCAGGTCAGCCCTGGGGGCTCACAGCAGCAGGGTTCCCCCCTGCAAATATTGACTGGGAAGGAGACTGGAATGAGGCTTGCATTTAGCGCCCTGGGATTGGCCGAGAGCCGACGAGTTTCTTTCCGCAGCAGCTTGAGACTTTGGGGACTTGTCTCTGCCTTCACACGGTCTCTTCTAGAAGGACATTTGTCCTGTTGGGTTAGAGGTCCCCCTGCCCCAGTCATCTGCCTTCTCACCAGAGGATCGGGAGCGGGCAGCCACACATCACAGCCGGTTCAGGCTCCTCCTCTGGTGAAGCAGAAGTGAAGTGAAGTCGCTCAGTTGTGTCCGACTCTGCTTCTTTGCGACCTTATGGGCTGCAGCTACCAGGCTCCTCCGTCCATGGGATTCTCCAGGCAAGAGTACTGGAATGGGTTGCTATTTCCTTTCCAGGGGATCTTCCCGACCCAGGGATCGTACTGCGGTCTCCCGCATTGTAGGCAGACGCTTTACCGTTTGAGCCACCAGGGAAGTCGAAGGTCTGTTCTGAAGAGGGAACGAGGGGATGAATGGGGCTGCGTTGTTGCCCAGGATAATGGCCAGGACCCAGGGTGAGGGCAAGAAAGGCCAGCCACGGTCAGACTTAGGAGGTCATAGGAGGAGGGCCTGAGGACAGGGGCACCGACCTGAAGGACACTGCAGTGAACAGAAGGGTGCTTCTTTGCCCCAAAGAGGACAGAGAGGAACTCCAAGAGAACCACTTGGAGATGGTGGTTAGATCAGAGACTCCCGAAAAGAGAAAGACTGGCATCTCATCCTCCCGCTGGCCAGTGACAGAGCTGGAGAACTGATAGGAGTGGAGGGTGATGAGAAACTCTTCAGAGAACGTTCTGGAAGCCTAAACGCAGGATGCAGTGGCATTTTGGCCCCCCTCCTCCATACACGGGGACCACAGAGAAGGTGCTTGACATGTGTTCCTTTACGTTTGTGAGCAGAGGTACCAGCTCAGCATCCCAGGACTGCCGTTACAAAGAACCACAAATAGGGCAGCATGAAACAGCAGATATTCATTGTCTCTCGGTTCTGCACATCAGAAATCTGAAATCAAGGTGTGGGCAGCACCGTGCTCCCGCTGAAACCTGCAGGGGAGAATCCCTCCTTGCCTCTCCCTGACTTCTTTTGATTTGCCAGCAAGCCTTCAAGTTCCTTGGCTTATAGCTGCAGCACTTGCATCTCTGCCTCCGTCATCTGTGCCATCCTCCCTGTGTGTGCCTCATCTAGTCCCCTTACAAGGACATCAGTCACCAGATTAGGGGTCCTCCAGACCTCTTCTTAACCAATTATATCCGCAGTAACCCTGTTTCCAAATATGGAACATTCTGGGGCACTAGAGTTTAAGACTCAACATATCTTTTTTGAGGGGGACACAATTTCACCACCAACTGTTACTGTTATGGTCTGTTTCTAGACCAGAGATTTCTGAAGGTAGGAGGCTCACTGGATTGGCCAGAACCAGGTGAATGAGAAGGCTCTATATATAGCACAGAAGAGTGGTCCCCAACCTTTTTGGCATCGGGGACTGATTTCATGGAAGGCAGTTTTTCCACAGACCAGGGATGGGGATGGTTTCAGGATGATTCAAGTGCATTACATTTATCATGTGCTTTATTTCTATTATTATTACATCAGCTCCGTCTCAGATCATCAGCCACTAGATCCCAGAGGGGGGATCCCTGGCATCAGTTCAGTTCAGTTCAGTCGCTCAGTCATGTCCAAGTCTGTGACCCTGTAGACTGCAGCACGCCAGGCCTCCCTGTCCATCACCAACTCCTGGAGCTTGCTCAGACTCATGTCCCTCGAGTCAGTGATGCCATCCAACCATCTCATCCTCTGTCATCCACTTCTCCTCCTGCCTTTAGTCTTTCCCAGGATCAGGGTCTTTTCTAATGAGTCCACTGTTTGCATCAGGTGGCCAAAGTTTTGGAGCTTCAGCTTCAGCATCAGTCCTTCCAATGAATATTCAGGACTGATCTCCTTTAGGATGGACTGGTTGGATCTCCTTGCTGTCCAAGGGACTCTCAAGAATCTTCTCCAACACCACAGTTCAAAAGCATCAATTCTTTGGCACTCAGTTTTCTTTATGATCCAACTCTCACATCCATACATGACTACTGGAAAAACTAGACAGACCTTTTTCAGTAAAGTAATGTCTCTGCTTTTTAATATGCTGTCTAAGTTTGTCATTGTGTTTCTTCTAAGGAGCAGGTGTCTTTTAATTTCATGGTTGCAGTCACCATCTGCAGTGATTTTGGAGCCCAAGAAAATAAAGTCTTTCACTATTTCCATTGTTTCCCCATCTATTTGCCATGAAGTGATGGGACCAGATGCATGATCTTTGTTTTTTGAATGTTGAGTTTTAAGGCAGCTTTTTCACTCTCCTCTTTCACTTTCAAGAGGCTCTTTAGTTCTTCTTTGCTTTCTGCCATAAGGGTAGTGTCATCTGCATATCTGAGGTTATTGATATTTTTCCCTTCAATTTTGATTCCAGCTTGTGCTTCATCCAGTCTGGCATTTCCCATGATGTACTCTGCATATAAGTTATATAAGCAGGGTGACAATATACAGCCTTGAAAAACTCGTTTCCCAGTTTGGAACCAGTCTATTGTTCCATGTCTGGTTCTAGCTGTTCCTTCTTGACCTGCATACAGATTTCTCAGGAGAAATGGCATGAGCTATGCCCCTGGCATAGAGCACCCTACATAGGCAGGTAACACCCATCCATTCATTCCAGTGCTTAGCGATTGCCAGAGGATACAGTGACAACCCCAGGGACTCCTGTGGTTAGGTGTCAAGGAGTCTGTGGTTAGCAGGCAGGCCCCAGGGTGAAGCTGAACATCACCCCCAGAAAAGCCAGTCTGGAACCTCCCCACTTGACACAGGGTTGGTCAGGTAAGGAAACCTCTGCCTCCTCCACCCTTCCTTCCTGCCCCTCAGCCCCTTCTAGGAGAGAGAAAAGGAGAAAGGGTCTCAGAAACGCACTACACCCTCTTCCTGCTCTCTAAGCAGTCGCGAGCCAACACTCTGGCCAGTCCAGGAGGAGGAAGGGGACAGTATCATATTGTGCTTAAGACTGAAGTCTAAAATGATGGAAAGAGACGGGGCAAATGAGTCAAAGTGATAGGCAAGTCAGCACCCAGCCAAGAAGTCATTAAGGAGTGCACTCGCCAGTGAGGGGGGAACAGCTACACTTATAAATACAAGTAGTGAGCGGGAAAAAATCATGCCATTTCAAGATCACACTCCAGCCAATTGTGATTCCTCCATCTGCTAGCTGCCGTGAGTGTCTCTGAAACTGATTTATGAAAGTATCACATGCAGGCTGCTGCCCTCGCCAAATAGACTGTGCCCTTCATCACGCGCTTGGGCCATGAGCTCAGACAGCCGTCTTCCTGTAACTGAGGAAGACATCTTCCTGCCCAGGTAAGAACAGGTCCCAGCCCTCAGCACTCCAACACGAGACACCAAGCCACACTGGAGCAGCACAAAGAAGTCTTTGTCAGTCTCCATCCTCAGAGGATCTCAGTACTCCTCCCATCTGATTGCAAGTGTCAGAAATCAAGGAACTTTCTCCAGGGTGGTATGGCCAAGTAAGGGCTGTCTGGAATCCAGGAAGCCAACTCCACGATGTATTTTGAGGAATCAAGGTTATTGAGCGACACAGACCAAGAAGAAAAATGCTATAGGCAAATGACTTCTTGAGCTTGTTACTGCTCCAGGGCAAGGTGTGAAGAAAGCATGCTGATCGATGCTGCACTATGGAAAGAAGTGGCAAGAAGGGTCAGGATAAACTTGCTCACTGCTAACAGTCAACAACAGCAAAAGAAAGAGCAGGAGTATGGGGCCAAACAGGACTTCCCCCGTGGCTCAGACAGCAAAGCGTCTGCCTGCCATGCGGGATACCTGGATTCAATCCCTGGGTCGGGAAGATCTCCTGGAGAAGGAAATGGCAACCCACTCCAGGATTCTTGCCTGGAAAACCCCATGGACGGTGGAACCTGGTAGGCTACAGTTCATGGGGTCACAAAGAGTCGGACACGACTGAGCAACTTCGCTTTCAATGGCGATTCAATTAGAATATATCCATCAAATACTAATCAAGAACCCACTGGTGTAGACATAGTGTTAGGCATGTGTGTGTGTGCCCATAGTCGATTTGGTCGTGTCTGACTCTTTGCAACGCTATAGACTATAGCCCACCAGGCTGGAACTTCTATTAGGTAATATAATACATAGAAATGTTTTACTTTATCCCCCATGTCTCTTAACATCTCTAATATTTTATACATCTTTAAATTTTTACAATAAATTCTGGGCAATTTCTGAAAGCTTTCAGTTTGCTTATTCTTTTTGTATGTCATTTTGCTTTTTCAAACAATTATTGTGTTTTCATTTCAGTGCCCATATTTTCATTTAATATGCCCACTATCTTTTCGCTTTCTCTTTTCTAGCATTTTTATCACTTCATTAATGTCTTTAATCCTTTGAAGCATCTGTTTTTAAGAATTCACGTGCTGTGCTTAGTCGCTCAGTCGTGTCTGACTCTTTGTGACCCCATGGACTGCAGCCCACCAGGCTCCTCTGTCCACTGGGACTCTCCAGGCAAGAATACTGGAGTGGGTTGTCATGCCCTCCTCCAGGAGATCTTCCCAACCCAGGGACTGAACCTAGGTCTGCCACATCGCAGGTGGATTCTTTACTGACTGAGCCACCAGGGGAACCCAAGAATACCAGAGTGGGTAGCCTATCCCTTCTCTAGGAGATCTTCCCGACCCAGAAATCGAACCAGGGTCTTCTGCATTGCAGGCAGATTCTGTACCAGCTGAGCTACCAGGGAAGCCCTTTAAGAATTCATATCTCTTACATTTTCCAAAATTCTTAGTCATATCCACGGACACATGTTCGTTATGGTTTCCGAGTTTTAAATTTCTTGAGCCCGTATTCAACAGAACTCCATCTGTGAGAATCCTGTGTCAGGGTGTGTCCTTCCAGTGGGATTTTGTGTTTGCTTTTGCCAGCCTCCCAGGAGGTATCATCAGCCTTGGGCCATTTGTATGTTAATGTCTTAGCCTGAGGATTCCTGGACCACCCGGAAAGTATAAATTAGAACCAAACTCAGGCAAGGTACAGGCTGTGACTACAGATTCTCAGGGGGTACTCTTTCCCATCCAGACCCAAGCCAAAGAAGACAAGTATCTTTGCTGGCTCCTTCTGTTGCTGAGTGGACTTCTGTTTTTAGTCCATTATTTTACTGAGCACGTTGCCCGTAAATGACTCTAGTTTTAGGCAAGAGCCTCAGTTCCAACCCCTCTGCTTGATGCGGGTCCAAGGCTTTTTCTCTGAGGGGGTTCAGACCAAACTCCTATCCATTACCAGGTCTCAGAACAAGCTGGCCTCCTCTCAGGACTGCTGGGTCTTTGATCACATTATTTGTTGTTGTTTACTCACTAAGTCGTGTCCGACTCTTCTGTGACCCCATGGACTGTAGCCCACCAGAGTCCTTTGTCCATGGGATTTTCCAGGCAAGAATACTAGAGTGAGTTGTCATTTCCTTCTCCAGGGGATCTTCCTGACCCAGGGATCAAATCTGTGTCTTCTGCATTGCAGGCAGATTCTTTACCTCTGAGCCACCGGGGAAGCCCCTACTTACCAGTCTGGTTTTCTGTTTGCTCTACATTTCTGGCCTTGGGGGTTTCTTTTACTTTTCTATAAGCTCAGCTGTGTATTGAAAAGAGTACTTGTTCTATCATAGCCAAGACTTTTAGGTGTTTTGTAGCAAAAGAGTTCCCCAAATTATACTGGTTCATCGTATCTACAAATTAAAGTCTGAACTTCCTCATAGTTATTACCTTCTCATAGTTTGCTGAGTCAGACACTTTATTACTCCAGATTAATAATTTCATTGCCTCTGTGGGCAATATGTCAGCCTCAGCTCCTCTTGTTAAACACCTGGCCTCGCCACCTGTCTTAATTCAAATTCTTGGGAGTAGTTCCTGGTTTGGGCCAGTCCACTGGGCCATGGGCAGCCCATGAGTCAACTGCTTTTGAGTCAGGTCCAGTCAGATGCAGCTGGAGGAAGGGAGGGGTCCCATGGTGTAAAAGACCGTAGCCTAGTGCTGCCTCAAGTCAGATAAATCCTTAAAAGGGCCTGTGGATACACTGGCCCTGCCATAGGCATTTTGAACCCAGTCCTCTGCCCAGCACTGTCAGAAAAAGATCCCTTCATCATCCAAGTAGCATTTTGCCCATGAACAAGCAAATAAATGAACAAATAGTTAAGGTGTCCAATAGAACAAATAGCTAGCCCATAGTCGCTTGTGCCAATTGTGACGGTTAATATAGTTTTGATTGAAAAGGCAGTCTCTAATGGCCTCTGGTCAACATTTTTTGTCGACGATTTAGACACTGAGATCAAAGTTGGTTTATAAATTTGATGCGTGAGACAAAGTTGAAAGGGACAGATAACACATTCCAGAAACAAAGTTCAAATGGTTTCGGCTGATTAGAATAAACAAGATTAAATTTAATAAGGATTAGGTAAAGCCCTGAAGTTAGGTCCAAAATACCAATGGGGAAGCACAGGATTGCTGGCTTGGCATCAATTCACAGACAGAGGACCTGGGGGTTTGAGTGACCGTAATTTCAACCTGAGCCTGGTTGGTCCTACTCAGCTCCCACCCAAGTCCTCCTAGCCTTGGCAAGACATACAGGACCCACAGAAAAGAGCTCCCCAACAGTCACGCAGCATCCATGGGCTTAGATGCTAGCTTGCCTCATCAATCCCACCCTTACTCTGACCTCTGCCCATTCCTTGTATTCCCCAACTTACTCTCATTTTATCCACAGCTTTGTTGCCTGGACCCTTCTTTCACATCTCTGCTCTTTAGTCATTGCACTTGGAGCCTTCTGGGTCTCTGAAATCCACCTCACACTAGGACCTTGGAAGAAATTCAGGACACATTTCTCCTGGAGAAGAGGCCATGGGAAAGCATTCGGGCATTTCTGAATGGAAGCAGGAGCAGACATGTTCTGTGTTGCTCCAGGCAGAAGGGAGAGTCACATGGATCAGATATCTGTTCAATATCAGGCTTTCACATTTCAATTAGTATGTGTGAGCTTACTCTATGCAAGGTGATAGGTGCCTTGAGCCATCCAAAGGAAAGACTTTGCAATGAATGGAATTAATTAATGGAATTAACCAGCCACAGTGTTGGAGGGAGATTCTTGACCCTTTATCAGGAAGACTGCAGAGTCGATTCCTGCCCTGGAGAGTCTAGATTCTGACCCAAAGGCCCCCATCTGATGGCAAAATTCTGGTTCTATCATACTATTTTCAAGCCAGGCCAGCTTGCTCAGAAAAGCACTGACAAGAACTAATCTTTTGAATGCAGAAAGAGTGACAGTCCACAGCTTGTCACACCAAAAGAATCAGAATGATCTGCAAGAACACCTGCAAACACTTCTCTACCGATGCACTTTGCTTCTGGCCCTTTAAGTTAGCCCAACCCATCCCCAGGCTGCACCTGCAGAAGATAAAGCCTGCCTGAAAATAGCCACGGGTGTTCAGAGCAATTTCCCAGAACTTCCACTCTCTGATTTGGCTCGAATTCCATCTCACCCTCCTCCAAGCTCTTGGCTCTGACTTCACCTCAGTTATCTGAACCTTGGCTTTACTTATTCTATAGACTAGAGAGATTTTCGGACTTTAGCACCAGAATCATCAAGAGAACTTGTTAAAACATGATTCCTGTCTCCATCCCCAGAGTTTCAAATTAAATAGGTCTGGGATGGGCCCAAGAATTCACATGTCTAACGTGTTCTCAGGGAACACTGATGCTGCTGGTCCAGGGACCATGCTTTGGGAATCCCTGCTCTAGCCTGTAGCACGGCTCTTGCCTCTGCAGGAACTCCCCAGGCTAACTCAACCCCCACGAGATCCTACCTCTGCCCGCTAAGCTGCTGTAGCCCCAGCCACCCCACGGGTACTGCCAGCATCTTTGGATGCTATTGACAAAGAATGCCTAAAATTCCCAGATCACTTCCCCGAAACCCAGGCTTTCTTGATCTCTTCAAATGCAAGTGCTTCAGAAGGTATTTTGCCATGAAAGTGAAAGTTGCTCAGTCGTGTCCAACTCTTTGTGACCCCAAGTACTATACAGTCCATGGAATTCTCCAGGCCAAAATACTAAAATGGGTAGCCTTTCCCTTCTCCAGGAGATCTTCCTGACCCAGGGATCAAACCCAGGTCTCCCACATTGCAGGCAGATTCTTTACCAGCTGAGCCACAAGGGAAGCTCATTTTGCTATGGTTTTATAGAAATTATTCATCACCGATCCTCTGGGAATGGTATTCTTTCCTTGAGAGAGTGTTTGAAAAAGCCATCACTCCCCCAAGTCTTCCTAAATCAGGTGAGACCTGGCTGGTAGCCTTCTAGGTGCAGAACTGGAGGGCCAGAGCAAACAGCTGAAGGTAGACAGTAAGGGCCATTTATTATTTTTTTAAAAAAGAAACTCTGCGTGTTTTTTTGTTTGTTTTTAACTTATTTATTTGACTGGGTGGCATCAGTTGTGGCACATGTGCTCTTCTATCTTCATTGCAACATGTGAACCCTTAGTTGTGGCATGTGGAATCTGGTTCCCTGACTAGGGATCAAACCCCACCCCCTACCTTGGAAGCACGGAGTCTTAGCCACTGGACCACCAGGGAAGTTCCAGTAAGTTCCAATCATTAAAGTAACTCTAACTTAACTTTCATTTTGGCCCAGGCTCTGTCATAAGCACTTTGCATGTATTTGTTATTCCATGCCTCATAGCAAACCCGTAAGGAAGACATTACTGTTATCCTCCTTTCACTGATGAGACAACCAAGCACAGAGGTCGGGTAACTTGCTGTAGGTCACACAGCTAGACCCTGACAGAGCCAGGATCAACCCCGAGAGTGCGAGCTCCAGAGTCTTGCACTCTGGACTGCGCTGCAAACCTGGAGTGACTTGCAGACTCTGAAATCTATGTTCTGGGGTCAGGCTCCTTTTTATACAGAAACGTGAACCCCAGTTGGGCACCAATTCTCAGGTCTTCTACCACTTCCTCACCATCTTCTTTCACACTGAGACCTGTTCCCATATAAAGGAATAAGTAATTTGGGAACACATAATTTGAAGAGTCAGCAAACAGAGATTTGGGAGAGCCAATGGGGAGGACCTAAGACCATTCCAGGCATACCCAGCTGACCATGAACATAAACCTGACTTTAATTAGCATCTTGACTGTTTTGCAATGACTTAATTGAGGTGGGAACGCTGGGGGCACAGAGTTCTTGAGGGCTGTCTGAAACAGTAGGCATCCCTGGAAGTCAAGGTAGGTCTGAGCCACTTTTTTTTTTTAAGATTTGTGTGTGTGTGTGGACCATCTTTAAAGTCTTTATTGAATTTGTTACAATATTGCTTCTGTTTTGTGTTTTGGTTTTTTTGGCCATGAGGCATATGGGATCTTAGTTCCCCAGCCAGGAATGGAACCTGCACGCCCTGCATTGGAAGGCAATGTCTTAACCACTGGACCGCCAGGAAAGTGCCTGAGCCACTTTTAAGTTTTGGAGGTATTTCCTAAAGAGGAGCTTATTACAAACTTTTGCATCAAGGAGACAGACACCTTTAATGTAAGAAATACATCATGCAATAGCCTGGTGAAATTCACAAGATGACTGATTCCAGGATCTATTGGAATGCGTGTGAATTCTGTGTGCCCTGGCCATGCGGTGGGCTAACAATCTGCCACCTGAGGGTGCTGTGAGTGGTACCTATCCTGTCGGGTAGCTCAGTGCCTGTGTGTGAAGCCTCATACAGAAAACATCTACACGCAGTGCTGGGGTCGTCCCTTCTGCCCAACAGCCATCCCTCCCCTGGGAATAGTCCCAGCTCCCTGCAGATGCTGAGACTCTGGGTCTCCTGGAGTCTGGACCAGCCTGTCCCAACACTTTCCACCCTCCGTCCTCTGTCTTCAGACCTTCTCCCTTCCTACCTCTCTACTGAATTTCTCCCATCTACTGCTGCCCGAAAACGGAAAATGCATGATGTCCTGGCCAAATACCAACATTTTAATCAGCATCTAATGGTTCCTTTGCTTTTAAAGATCCCTTGTCTTGAATCCAAGAACACAGTTCTAGACCTGTATATTATTTCCACCTCTGGCTGTGAACTTGACTGAATAAACAGAATCCAGTCTGCCTCTTTATTGGAACAGAAGGGGTACTGTTTTAAGTTTGCCTCCCCAGCCTTTCAGAGGGGCTGTACTTCCACACAGACCCTGTTCCCACCCAATATCTGCTTCCAAGCAAACCACAGCTGGACCAACAACTAAACTTTTTCCAGGAGTGGGGGCATCTCAGCAAACTGATAGGGTTGATGGACAAAATGCAGGCTGCCCAGGCAAATTTGAATTTCAGATAAACAATGAATACTTTCATGGTATACGTGTACCCCAGGCAATATTGAGGCCATAGTATAACACAAAATATAAGTTGGTTTAAAGGTACTTGCCATTTATCTGAAATTCAAATTTAATTGGGAATGCTGTATTTTTATTTGCTAAATTTGGCAACACTAAGGATAGATAAGATAAAATCCAGTTAAATAAGAGTTCCAATATGGAAGCAACCTATATGTCTATCAACACAGGAGTGCATAAAGATATGGTGCATGTATACAATGAAATATTCAGCCATTAAAAAGAATGAAATAATACCATTTGCAGCAACATGGATGGACCTAGAGAGTGTCATACGGAGTGAAATAAGTCAGACAGATAAGGTAAACTATCATATGACATCCATCATATGTGAAATCTAAAAAGAAATGATCCAATAGAAAAAAAAAAAAGAAAGTTCCTGGTTAAAGTATTTTAAAATTGAAAAAAACAGATGTGGTATGTATATAAAATGGAATATTACTCAGCCACAAAAAGGAATGAAATTGTGCCATTTGCAAAGATGTGGATGGACCTAGAGACTGTCTTACAGGATGCTGTAAATCAGAAAGTGAAAAACAAATATCGTATTTTAATGCATATATGTGGAATCTAGAAAAATGGTACAGAGGAACCTGTTGGCAAAGAACAAATAGAGACAGACATAGAGAAGAAAAGTATGGACAGCAAGGGGAGGAGTGAGGATGGGATGAATTGGGAGACTGGCATCACTTGTATGAACTACCATCCCATCCCTAACAAGCCAGCCTTTGGGGCTCCCCAGGTGGCGTTAGTGGTAAAGAACCCGCCTGCCAATGCAGGAGACATGGGTTTGATTCCTGGGTTGGGAAGATCCCCTAGAGGAGGAAATGGCAACCCACTCCATTATTCTTGCCTGGAGAATCCCACGGACAGAACAGCCTGCCCGGCTACAGTCCATGTGGTTGCAAAAAGTCAGACATGACTGAAGAGACTTGGCAGGCATGCATTGCATGTAAATTACACTGCGATAAAGCTGATGAAAAGATTTTCATAATTTTGGGGCTTCCCAGGTGGCGCTAGCAGTAAAGAACCTGCCTGCCAATGCAGGAGACACAAGAGACTCGAGTTCCATCCCTGGGTCAGGAAGATTCCCTGCAGGAGGGCTCAGCAACCCACTCTAGCATTCTTACCTGGAGAATCCCATGGACAGAGGAGCCTAGCTGGCTACAGCCCACGAAGTCACAAAAGACTTGGAGAAGATTTAGCGACTAAACAACAACTTTCCTAAAAAGCAAAGGAAGATAAAGGAGATCGATGCCTTTTTTTTAGCCCCAGGACTGATCACTGCATGATTTGGAGGTATACCTTTTACAGCAACCCCACCGCATCCACAGTGCCTCAATTTCATCCTAGATGCAAAATGAATTTTTTCTGGATCCTGAAATCATCTTGCGGTCTTCAGAAGAGGTGTGGGAAACAGTCAAGGAAGCCTTCTATCATCTCAATAACCAGCAACAGTGAGATGGCCCCACCCCTCAGATGAAAGGGGAGGAAAACAGTCTCCTTAGAAAACATTTTTTAATTAAAAAATTTTATCAGAAACATTCACAGAAGGATTTTAGTCAAATGATGCAATAATTTTACGGCAATCATAACCATACTTTTGAAAGCCAGGGCTGATTACCAGGTGTATTAGAAATGGCCTTGGGGGAAACCTCTGTACAAATATTCCTTTTTTAGTTTCATTTCAAAGACAACTTAAAAGGGAAAAGGGAGGGTGTCTGAAGCAGTAGAGTAGCAGTCATTTGCACCTGGACAGCCTATGTGTCATCTCAGAGTCTGGAGCATTTTCTGCACCGGTGGGAGTGCCCACGTGTGCCCAGGAAGCCCTGGGAGCCAGATGGAGGGGCGTGGCAGAGAGACGAGGTGCCTCTGCCAAGGTCACTGGGAAACACAGGTGGACTTGAGGGCTCCGCTCCCACCTGATTACAATCACGCGGCCTCTCGGCTCTGAATGGAGCACAGTCTTTGGGAGGTCCCTCCAAGCCTCAGGACCGCAACCTCTGCAGCCGAAGGGAAGCTCATGAGGCCCCAGCCAAGTTTCCTGAGCTCTTGCTATATGAACAGCACCAGTAGGCCTCCTGGAAGAGAATGAAGGTGGACACAATTCAGATCCTCCAACAAGGGTGAGGTTAACTCACAAAGGCAAGTCTTTGGGAAGAGATGAGACCTGCCAATGAGGTGTTCAGACCTTTCCCTTGGCCTCCAAGCTGAGGTGGGAGCACACATGTTGTTGTTTAGTCGATAAGTCATGTTCAGCTCTTTTGCGACCCCATGGACTGGAGCCCGCCAGGCTCCTCTGTCCCATGGGATTCTCCAGACCGGAGTCCTGGAATGGGTTACCATTCCCTTCTCCAGGGGATCTTCCCTTGGCAGGCAGATTCCTTACCACTGTTGAGCCACCAGGGAAGCCCTGGGTATAGATGTAGACGTGGAGTATTTCACAATGTCATCCTGCCCATCCTATATCCTGTCCAACTGGAGAACCCCTGCCTCTTCCCCATGACAGGCAAAGCCAGCTCGACGTTGGCTTTGAGCGTTGAGCGTTGGCCTCCAAGCTGTTGGCTGAAAACCAGACCCTTGCGGTCTCCTCCAAGAAATCCAGAAGGGACTTTGGATGGTGTGTTCCCATTCTGTTTGTGTTTTGCTGGTTTCCCGCCCCACCCGGTCCTCTTTTCCGCTCCCTCTTTCCTTCTTTTCCTTCCCGCAGAAGAAAAACACCACACTTAGACCTCAAGACAAGGAGAGCAGAGAAGCTTCTGGATCCTCATCCCACTTCCCTGAGCAGTTGGGGAAACCATGGTTCATGTTAGAGCTGAGCCAGGGCCTGTGCCCCGAGGAGGGTCTGTCTGACCAGGGCAGGACCCCAGGGTGGACCTGTTTGTCCCCATCCTCTGAGTGATCTGGACTAAAGGATGAGGCAAAGGTCATCGGAAGGCAGTGGCCAGGGGGACCCACCAATCACCCACCACAGCAGTGTGGTCAGTGGCCAGCCTGGATTCTCTAGAACAGTTCCAGTTTCAAATACCCCGGTGACCCCATAAACCATCCAAATGGCCTGGAAATTATACCATTTCAGTGTCCAAACTACAGTTTCAAGACTGCCCCCTAGGTCTGGAATGGGTACAAAAATCTCTCATCGCCCAAATGTCCCGGCTGGGTTTTAGAAACCATGATCACTGCGGCTCGGGACTGATGGGGAAAGGGTGAGCTGGGTCCTCATGCTCTCTCCCCAACCCCTGACATCTGTGCTCTCCTCCCACTCAGCACTGCCTGCTGCCCATCCCCTCCCGCCTCCCGCTGGCCTCCCCTTGGAGGAAAGGAGGGATCTGGCAAGAGCACATGGAACCCAAGTATCTGAAGAGGATTGTAGGCTCTTCGCACCCTCACAAGAGGTGATGTCTTGGGACTAAGGGCATGTTCAGTCACTCAGTCGTGTCCAACTCATTTTTGACCCCCCAGACTGTAAACTGCCAGGCTCCTCTGTCCATGGGACTCTCCAGGCAAGAGTCCTGGAGTGGGTTGCCGTTTCCTCCTCCAGGGGATCTTCCAGACCCAGGGATCAAACCCTCGTCTCCTGCAGTGGCAGATGGATTCTTTACCGCTGAGCCACCTGGGAAGTCCCTTGAGACCAAAGGTTGACTCCTAATAAGGAATTAGGGGCTTAAGCAAGCTAATATGAGGGAAGGGAGAGAGGGAGACCCCTGGAGCCCCTTGAAGCTAAGTGGCTGCTACCTGTTCTGCTGTGGGCCAGCTTAAATCTCCCGCCTCTGAAGGGGATGGAGGAAACCGCAGCTGCCGTGGTCGAAGGAGAGAGCAGGTGTCAGGAAGGTCTGAGCATCCTTCACTGAGCAGCCACACTCACTTCTGGGTGCAGGACCATGAGGCAGGAATACATACCGCCGGACCCGAGGACCACTGGCTGCTGGCTACAAGCCTAAAGGGGACTCCTATATATTTTGTTGCACTTCTACCCCAGGGAAAACATGAAACTTGTCCACCAGAAAGCTGCACAGCGGCTGATATCAACAGGAAGTACTCGGTCCCTTGGGGCGCTGAACTACCCACCGTGATGGTCTCTATGTCACCGCAGTCGCAGTCACCAGGGACATGAATCACGGCCAGCCTGAGACTGTGGAAGCAAAGTGTGCTGTAGCTCATCATAGGAGTCCCACCCAGGACGCTGTCTCCCTCGGTCAGGGGAGTCTTGCGGGGATCCACCTAAAAGGTTCTGCCCAGGGCTGGAGGTCTAGGTCTTGAGCAGTTCCCCCGGTCCCTCCCACCCTGTGCCCGCTTCTCTTCACTCCCTGATGACACTGTCTCCCTTCTGCTCTGCCTCCCGCAACCTCAGTGAGGCTCTGCCTGCTGCCTTCCCAGCTGCCTGCTTGCTTTCATTCTCTCCTCTCTTTGTTCTCTGTACAGCAGACGATAAGTCAACTTCAGCCCTAAAATCCATCCTCTGGTTAAAAAAAAGGATGCATGACCATCTTGGAAGAAAGTCTCCACAGAAGGCTGTCTCACCCTCTGTTTTTTCCCTCCGACTTGTCCTCCTATGGGCCGATGCTTTCACACTTAGAAATTAATTTCTTTGACTTTGTTAAAATACGGATACGTGGAGAAAGGGAACAGCTATTTGTGTTTCAGAGCAAATGTACTTATTCCACGAGGAAACTTTGATAGAGAAAGAAAGAATCTGAGAGTTCCTTTGACAGGGAGATGCAGAATTGGAAAATAAAGGAGCTGGGAACAGTTAAGAGAGGCCCCAGAGAAAGAGGGAACAACTGGATAACAGAGAGATGGAAGAGGCCCAAGGCGCACTGTTCCTGTTTCAGAGCTTTGCACTTGCCAAGCAAGTCTGAGCCAGGTCTCAGATCAACAAGGGGAATGGGGAGGGGTGTGATGGCACCAGTTCAGCCTCAGCCACAAAGGCCTCCTTTAGGCCAGAGACTGTGTTCAGTTCAGCTCAGTTCAGTCGCTGAGTCATGTCCAACTCTTTGCAACCCCATGGACTGCAGGGCCTCCCTGTCCATCACCAACTCCAGGAGTTTACCCAAACCCATGTCCATTGAGTCAGTGATGCCATCCAACCATCTCATCCTCTGTCATCCCCTTCTCCTCCCGCCTTCAATCTTTCCCAGCATCAGGGTCTTTTCCAATGAGTCAATTCTTCGCATCAGGTAGCCAAAGTATTGGAGTTTCAGCTTCAGCATCAGTCCTTCCAATGAACACCTAGGACTGATCTCCTTTAGGATGGATTGGTTGGATCTCCTTGCAGTCCAAGGGACTCTCAAGAGTCTTCTCTAACACCACAGTTCAAAAGCATCAATTCTTCGATGCTCAGCTTTCTTTATAGGCCAACTCTCACATCCATATATGACTACTGGAAAAACCATAGTCTTGACTAGGCAGACCTTTGTTGGCAAAGTAATGTCTCTGCTTTTTAATATGCTGTCTAGATTGACTATGTAGGCACCAGTAATGGAAAGACCCAGCTCCTGCCTTCAAGGAGCTCACCAACTCATGGGAAGAAGCAGAAGGGCATCAACATTTGAGAGTGCTTCAGCTGAGCAATGTACACAGGGGAGGAGCCTGGGGAACGGGGAGGATCCGGCTCATAGGCTATTAACAGACAAGTAAGAAGGAATCTAACAGCAGAGGGAAAGGAATACCTGGCAGAGGGAGCAGCCTAAGCAAAGTCTCATGAACATGACTTCCATGGTGTCCAGTGGCTAAGACTCACTCCCAATGCAGGGCACATGGTTTGAATCCCTGGTTGAGGAACAAAAATCCCACATGTTGTCAAAAAAGCAGAGTTCTGTGTGTTTGGAATATAGAATCCTTAAGATGATGGGAGATGGGGCAGGAAAACTGCTTGGCCATCAGAGCGCCAAAGGGCATGCCCAGATGCGTAAGCTTTCTTAGAAAAGCAGTGAGAGGAGCTCTTGATGGGTTTTAAACAGGGGCCTGTAGGGGGTGGGAGGGAGGCTCAAGACGGAGGGGATATATGTACACATATAGCTGATGCACTTTGTTGTACAGTAGAAACTAACACAACTTTGTAAAGCAACTATACTCCAATAATAAAATAAAAATAATAAATAAATAAAATAAAAGCAGGGGCCTACAAGGGCAGTTTGTTTCTGGACGATCATCTGAAAGCAAGCAGATGATAGAGAAGGGAATGAGACCAGAGATAAGGCCATTCAGGAGGTGCTGGTAATAGGGGGACAGGAAGAACTGGCCCAAAGCAGGGGCAGAGGGCCTGGAGGAAGATTGGAAGCAGCACCTATGAGACCTGGGAGCGGCACAAGGCCAGAGGGATTGTAAGAAGATAACAAAACGATGCCTGGATTTCTGGCAGGGCCACTGGTGAATGGTTAACTATCCACAGAGAGAGGAACGCAGGGGAGTCATCCAGGGCGGAGGTCCGATAGTCTGGATGTAAGTATAGCCTCGCTAGGTCAACATTCTATTTGAAAATCCCTTCAATTATCCATAAAGTCCAGTTGCTTTGGTTGAATTAGATGAAGTTCCAGGACCTTGCTCACATGATCATTAAATCCCAGAATTGTACTCAGCATAGAGCTATAACTCATGGCATGAAAAACACAAGGAACCTGCCTCTCTATGGAATAGAAGAGTCATGTCCTCACCATGGGGCTGTCAGCCATGGGTAGGATGGCTGGCAGGTACCTCACATGCCATTTAAGTCAGAGTTTCTCAACCAAGGCTGAGTGTTGTATCTACCGGGGGAGGTTGGAGATGATGGCTGAGTCCCGCACGCAGAGGTTCTGACTTAACTCGGGAGCACAGCCTGGGGATCTGAATTACCAAAAGCTCCTGGGAAACTCTAAAGTGCAGACACAGTTGAGAGTCTCTGATTTAGATTGTTCTCTCTCCTTCCCAGTGTATTTGAATTCCCCTTCCCTAGAAGCTCAAACGGTAAAGAAGCTGCCCGCAATGCTGGAGACCAAGATTTGATCCCTGGGTCGGGAAGATCCGCTGGAGAAGGAAATGGCAACCCGCTCCAGTATTCTTGCTGGGAGAATTCCATGGACAGAGGAGCCTGGCGGACTACAGTCCATGGGGTCACAAAGAGTCAGACACAACTGAGCAACTAACACTTTCAAAGCTCAATGAGCCAGGTCATTGTGGGACCGATGGTGACTAGCAGAGGCTCAGACAGTGACATCCTTGGCCCGCCCCTGATAGTCCCTCTGGATCTCACAGTAAATGTTTATCCAGGCAGCCCCGGGTCCGGCAGCGGCTGCTGATTGCTGGGTACACTTGCTGGGATGGGGCAGAGGCTCTTCCAGACACTGGTTCCAGACAGCTTGGCTCTGAAACACAAACAAACAAAAAATAGTCCCTCTGCCTCTCAACCTGTTCTGCACTGGGGAGGTGCTGGGGTGGGGATCAGGGGAAGATTTCAAACCAGGGCAACATTTACTAGGCTTTTCCAACCTGTGCTAGAGTAGTTATTACTGCAAATAGCCATTTGGGCGGCCACGAGTCTGTAATTTCAACCTCTGAAGCAGCATGTTCTCAGAGCCCTGGGTATCTCATTTTGGTGATGCAATGAGGAAGATCCAGGGACAGGACAAAAGGCAAGTCTCACCGCTCCCCTCAACCTCTCCCAGCTGCTGGCACCACGACCACCAGGTTATTCAAAATCGGGCTCCAAGATTTTACAAGGAGGATCCTTCAGAGTCCAGGATGGAGCTTAATTCGTCTTTTTCTTGCCATATCTGCATTTGTTGTTGTTCAGTCGCTAAGTCGTGTCCGACTCTTTGTGACCCCATGGACTGTAGCCCGCCAGGCTCCTCTGTCCATGGGATTATCCTGGCAAGAATATTGGAGTGGGTTGCCATTTCCTTCTCCAGGGGCTCTTCCTGACCCAGGGAATTGAACTTATGTCTCCTGTATCTCCTGAGTTCTTTACCACTGAGCCATCAGGGAAGCCCCATTTCCACATACCTTCCCCTTTAAATGGTCCTAGATTCTCTGCCTACCTTCCCGTTAAAATGGCCCTAGTTTCTCTGAGTATCTTCCCTGGAGCATCTCTGAAGCTCTAATCCCAGTGAACCTTGATCCATCAGAGGCACTGGAGACTGAGTCAGTTTATCCATGAGTCCATAGCGCAGCCTCCTTGCTCAGCAACCAGAGCAGAAAAGCCACACACGTCCAGAGTGGAGGCCACCAAACATAGCAGAGACCCCCTTCAGCCACTAGGTTCTTCCCTGACCCTTTGGGTATCAGTAGGGCATCCCCATGAGAGCCCAGAGGAAAGTAAAGGTACATAGTCTTAGTTTTGTGGGGAAGAAGGGTATATACCAGTCCCAGCCTTGGGGACACCTTAATCCAATCAGTGTTCATCAAGCGCAGGGCAGAGGAGGCTTAAGACATCAGATGAAAATCCGAACTCTGGGGGGCCCCTGGGTTGACCCCACATTCCTAGAGCTGCAGCTTTCCTAGGACTGCTTTAATCCGCTGTGAAGGCACCTCTTTAGTGGGAGCCAGTTGTCCCCAGCCCATGAGTGACCCAGGACAGGGGCTTCTGCCAGGGTGACTCGCCCCAGGCTCCCGGCTGACCAGCTCCTGTGTCCCTTGCTGGTGTGTCATGTGGGTGACAGCCGGTCACCCTGAGATAAGGGTCTTCTTTTTTTTTAAGGCAAACTATTTGTTCATTTTCTCTGGCTGGGAAGCATGTGGGATCTTAGTTCCCCAACCAGGGATTGAAGCCACACACCATGCATCAGAGTGTGGAGTTATAAACACTGGATCACCAGGGAAGTCCTGAGACAAGTGTCCTCCAACCTGAGGATGAGGCACAAGGGTTTTCATCCTTCTCTTGGGGATCCCCCAGATGTGCAGTGGCTTCTGCAGGTGGCTGCGAAATTCTCAAAAACCAAAGTCATTTGAATTCATTTTCATCTTTTTAAAGCAATCAATGCAATATCAGAAAGTCCTCTGGGGGAGCCAAGGGGATGGAGAACCGTCACAAATTTGACAGATTCCTCCTTGTCTTAGTCATCACATTTGATGGACAAATTCACATAATTCATTCATTTCAACAAACACCCAGCAGGCGCCCGGTTCTGTGAGGTGACCCCCTCCCTGCAGGCAG
Source organism: Bos taurus (assembly GCF_002263795.3). Classification (NCBI taxonomy): domain Eukaryota; kingdom Metazoa; phylum Chordata; class Mammalia; order Artiodactyla; family Bovidae; genus Bos; species Bos taurus. The sequence continues at coordinate 33,679,317 of NC_037354.1, read as the reverse complement.
GAATCCGGCAGGGCCCTGGCCCGGCAAGGTCTCAGTTGCAGTTTAGAAGGCAGGTGATTGTCAGAGTGTGTGAACAACAGTGTGTGTGAAAAATAGTGTGTGACGACTAACAGAAGGGCGGCCCGCACGGGGGGCTAACACTGCCATAGGGTGTCAGGAAAATACATGGGGAGATTGGGAGCAATTCACCAGGACCTGAAAATGAGAAGTGTGGGGAAAGATGGTGGGCTCAGAGCTGCAGAGCCATGGGGAAAGGCGGTCCCTTCGAGAGTCGGCTTCCACAGGCTGGACCTCACCCCAGGGGCCCGGCTGAGGTCAACCATAGGATGCTGGTGCTGTGCCCGGTCCAAGAGCTTTCCTGGCCCTTTCCTAGTGAGATTTCTTCTTCACTGCACGCTGGGTGGATGAACATATGTCTGATAAGCAGCGCCACGGGTATGTGGCCTTCAAAGTCACAGACGTCATCCTCTTTGGAAGGCTAAAAATAACTCTCCCATCTGCTGCCTCCATCTCACCTGCCCAGGCAGAAGGCAGCCAGGTGGGCCGCATCAGAAGCAGGACTTGGCAGAGGAGGGAGGACTCTGGCAGCTCCCCAGTTTGATCAACTATCCACCGATTTCCAAGCGTATCAGGAGAGTCTTGTCACACGAAGATATGAGCCCAGAGGACCGTCCAAAGGAGAGGAGAAGAGAGTGGGTGCTTACCGAGTGTCCACTCTCCATCGGCCCGGGGTCAGCCGCTTCGTGGATGTTACCATCATCTCTGTTTAAAGAGGAACCCAGGCTGCCCATCCCACGACTGGAAGGTTTGAAGTCAACCCCATGCCCACCCCTGTGGGCACACGCACCAGCCCCCACTCCAGCTTCCTGGTTCCCCGCTCTGCCCCCTCACCAGCACTATCTTGGCTGTTGGGTTTGGAAGGGCCTCATTCTGGGCTGCAAGCCCTCCTTTTCTCACAGCTGCTCCAGCAGGAGCTGTCAGCACTGGCCCACGCAGGAGTGGGTGTTTGCAAACGTTCGGAACGACCTTCCTTTAATGACAGTAGCATACGGATCCTTGAACAAGTAACACACGTCTGTATCCTTTTCCAAGAGATGCCCTCACTTGCCTGCATGAGACAAAGAGATATGGGATAGAAGATGCAGAGGTAAAAGAATCAGGTTTGGAAATTAACTCCTTGCACATTTAAAAGATGAAACTCACAGGAAATTCCCTGGTAGTCCAGTGGATAGGTCTCGGTGTTTTCACTGACATGGCTGGGGTTCAAGCCCTGGTTGAAGAACTAAGATCCTCGAGGCTCGGCCAAAAAATAAAACAAATAAAATAAAATGAGATGTAGCTGGGCATTTGTATTTCTTTTTAAAAAAGAAATTAACAAATTCCTAACCCCTTATCCCACACACAAATATCCTCACGGAACCCTAGAGTGTGGGGTCCCTCAAGAGAGGACATGATGTCCATTTACTTCAATGCCTTAAACTGTCCACTGGTCTATAACACACGGACCATCTCACCCATCAGGTCCTACACGGCACGCATTTCCCTTCTCACTTCTGCACCCGCCTCCAGCCAAGGCAATGGGAAGTTCTTCTGATTCTGGTTCTCCAGACTCCTACCCCACTCAGAAAGCTCTGCCTTTAGCCTATTTCTCTTGAACCTTCAGTCCCAGAGATGCTACTGTTCGTCTGCTTTTTAGAAATTATCACCCCCGAGTCATCTCTTTATGTTCAGTCTTCTTATCTCTCCAATCTCCTAACTATGTCCTATTCAAGGACGTGAGCGTGAGCGTTCAGTCTGGTCTTTGACGTGAAATATGAAAGAAAGGTGAGTGAGACAAGTGCGTGTGTAACCACACGGAGGATGGAGGGCAGGATGGGAGAGGGGGTTGAAGCCAGCGAGTCTTGTGGGTGTGCTGAGGGGGTGGCAAGGGAGGCTGATCAGAGGCAAGAGCTGAAACTCTAGAGTTAGACTTCATTTTTCTCCTTACACTTCTGTTTGCTTTTCATTAAAATGGGTAAGTGATACCCAACAGGAAAAGTTAAAGGACTAACTATATGTGTAGAACTTTACTTCCATGACCTCACACTCTTAATCTTTTTTTTTTCTTTCCTTAACAGGTGAAGAAATTGGAGCTTCAGTTCAGTTCAGTTCATTTCAGTCGCTCAGTCATTTCCAACTCTTTGCAACCCTATGGACTGTAGCACTGGAAAAACCATAGCCTTGACTAGACGGACCTTTGTTGGCAAAGTAATGTCTCTGCTTTTTAATATGCTGTCTAGGTTGGTCATAACTTTCCTTCCAAGAAGTGTCTTTTAATTTCATGGCTGCAGTCACCATCTGCAGTGATTTTGGAGCCCCCAAAAATAAAGTCAGCCACTGTTTCCACTGTTTCCCCATCTATTTGCCATGAAGTGATGGGACCAGATGCCATCATCTTAGTTTTCTGAATGTTGAGCTTTAAGCCAATTTTTTCACTCTCCTCTTTCACTTTCATCAAGAGGCTCTTTAGTTCCTCTTCACTTTCTGCCATAAGGGTGGAGTCATCTGCGTATCTGAGGCTATTGATATTTCTCATGGCAATCTTGATTCCAGCTTGTACTTCTTCCAGCCCAGCATTTCTCATGATGTACTCTGCTTATAAGTTAAATAAGCAGGGTGACAATATACAGCCTTGATGTACTCTTTTTCCTATTTGGAACCAGTCTGTTGTTCCATGTCCAGTTCTAACTGTTGCTTCCTGACCTGCATATAGGTTTCTCAAGACGCAGGTCAGGTGGTCTGGTATTCCCATCTCCTTCAGAATTTTCCACAGTTTACTGTGATTAAAGATGATATAACTTGGAACTTCCTTGGTGGTCCAGTGGTTTAGAATCCATCTTCCAACAGACGGGATGCGGGTTTGATCCCTGGCCGGAGAACTAGGATCCCACATGCCGCAGGACAACAAAGTCTGCGTGCTGTGACTAGAGAAGCCTGGGAGGTGAAATGGAGACCCAGAAAGTGAAGCAATCTGCCCAGAGACTCGCAGATGGGAAACGGCAGAGCCGAGGTCCAAGCCCAGGCTGGTCTGCGTCTGCCACGCTTGCTTCTAGCCACTGCCGATGCTGCCCCCTCTGTACGTCTGATGTCCAATTGGCAGGAGCACCAGGGGCTTGCTTCAGAAACCACAGCTACTCAGGGAAGGAGTACACACCTCCCAGCCGCCATCCTCTCCAGGAGAGAGATCCTTGCTCCTCTCCCAACAATCTCTCCCCACTCCCCTTTATTCCTGAATAGGCAGGTTGGCCCACATCCTGCCAGATTAACTGTGACTCTATTATTGTCAGTGTTGCGATGCCCCAGAAAGGGCGGATGCAGTCTTCTTCAGAGGAAGGATCATTTATTCCCTTCAGATCTCTCTCCTCAGCTAGTGGGGCATTTAGTAAGTCCCTGATTAAAAACAGTCACCCCTGGTCTCTTGGTGGCAGGGGCCAGGGGGTGGGTAGGGGGCTTGGTTCCAGGATCCCTGAGGATACCAAAATCCAAGCATGCCCAGGTCCCTTATATAAAATGGCACAGTATTTGTGTATAGTCTATACACATCTTCCCTTACACTTTAAATAGTCTCTAGATTACTTAGAAAACCTAATAAAATGTAAATGCTATGTAAATAGTTGTAAATACAAAGTAAATACTATTGAAAATTCAAGTTTTGCTTTTTGGAGCTCTCTGGAATTTTTTTCTTCTTGCATATTTTCAATCTGCAGTTGGTTGAACCACGGATGGGAAGCCTACAGATACGGAGGGCAACTGTACTTCATGTTTGATGTACAGCCAAGACAAGGACTGATGGAGGGTGGGAGTGACCACATTTCTCAGAGCTTCTGTGGTTCACTGTGAGATCCTGACCTCTTGAAATGTGTCACTGGCAGACAGGCCACTGAGCAGCCTCTGAGTCCCAGGTGCCATTTAATTCTGAAGTCTCAGGGGACCCCAGGAGACTGCAGCAGAAGGGGGAGCCACATATATCATCCTCATGACATTTGTGTTGATTTTAAGTATTTAGCTTTAATCACAAGTGTGCATGCATGTGTAGTCATGTGCAACGCTTTGCGACCCCACAGACTGTAGCCCACCAGGTTTTCTGTCCATAGGATTTTCCAGACAAGAATACTGGAGTGAGTTGCCATTTCCTTCTCCAGGGGATCTTCCTGACCCAGGAATCAAACCTGCATCTCTTGCATTGGTAAGTGGATTCTTTACCACTAGTGCCACCTGGGAAGCCCAAGTGGAGGTTTAACTTTTTTTAAAAAACCAATCTTTAGAAGTAATTTACATGAAAACATACGTCTATGCAAAATTCTGCATATGACTGTTCATAGCAGCATTATTGAAAATAGTCAAAAGTGGAAACAATCCAAATGTACCTCAAATGATGAACTGATACATGAAGTGTGGTATCTCCATATAATGGAATATTATTGGGGGGAAAAAAGGAATGAAGCACTGATACATACTACAACATGAATGAACCTTGAAAATTATGCTAATTCAAAGGAGCTGGGCACAAAAGACTACAAACTGTAGGATTCCATTTATATGAAATATTCAGAGAGAGAAAAAACAGAGTAGTAGTTGCCAGCAGCTAGGAGGAGATGCGGAAATGATAGCTATTGTGTGGGGGGTTTATCTGAGGGTGATGAAAAATGTTCTAAAATTGATCATGGTGACAACTGCACAACTCTAGGATATACTAAAAATCATTGAATTATACACTTCAAATGGGCGACTTTCTAGTATATGAATTATACCCCAATAAAGCTATTCCAAATACAAAATAATTTACAATGAACATAACTGTTTCTTACAATTGATATTGATTCCAATTATGCCAATCACTGAGATGTCGTCTACTTCATGGTTACTCTACTTCACCTGTTTACTCTCAAATCAGCTACTTTTCAAGGGCATTTGCGGATTTTATTTTCCTTTCAAGCCCACAACAAAGGCACAAGGATTTTTTTTTTAAATCTGAGATCTTTTATGATCAAAGTGATCCATTGTTAAAAATTCATACCATACAGAAATAGCATAATAAACATCAAACATCTACTCATAACCCCTTCCCCAAAGAGTGCCACTCTAATAGGTTGCTTGATAGCCTTCCTGAGCTTTAATGAATGTACAAACATAAATGTAATTTGCACGAACTTGATCATCCAAGTACACTGTTCTGAAATCAGCTTTTTTTCTTTGACAGCCTGTCATAGATGGCTTTCAACGACCAAACATTTTGATATACACCATCATTTTTAATACCTGCTTAATATTGTTGAATAGATAACCCCCAGTTATACTAGTCAGCTCCACGTTAATGGATATTTAAGCTGTTGTCATGTTTTTTCTATGCTAAATAAGCTACAAGACATTCACTGAGATATTAGGCTGGCCGAAAAGATCATTCAGGTGTTTTCCATAACATCTTACAGAAAAACCTGAACGGATTTTTTTGGCCAACCCAATACATTCCTAGAAATGGGAATGATCAGCCAAAGGAGTCACGTATTTTACAACTGGATGTCTATTCCTTGATCTCCTTCTAGAAAGGAGGCTAATTGGGACGATCCTGCATTAAAAAGTGTCTTTTAGACCTCAGCGACTGGAGCCAGGAGACTAGCAAGGGGCTCCATTTGGCTGTCCATCACTCCCCACCTGGAGTCAGAGATGAGGACATCACATCTTTTCACTTCTGGTGAATTTCCACAGGTGGAAACCAGCCAAATCCTTGAGTTATGGCCATTTTTTCCAGTTCTAAGATTCCAAGGATTTCCTCTCTCAATTTCTGGTAACCTCTTTGCTCACATAGTCCAAAGATTTCATGGTGATTTCCAAATTTAGACAAAATTCGTTATGTCTGAAAGTAATTGGAAGAAAGTTTAGGATCACAGACTGCACGAGATGTTAGTACCAACTAAGGATGAGTTCACAGAACTAGTTACAGCAAAAAGAATAACTCTTCAAGGTCCCAAAGAATCATTTGGTTTTTTGTGATCTTCTCCCAAAAAAAACTTATTTTCAGAACCAGGCATTTAGCTACAAGCCCTGACTGGCTTCCTAGCAAATTTTAAAACCTACATCCCTTAAATAAACCCTACTTCTCTCGAGTGAAATAGAAGTTGCTGCCCTTCCCTCAAACATGCTGTATTTTCCTACATTGTGTCTTTGCCATTAATAATAAAAAGCTGGCACCATTTCCATCTATTATATGCCAGGCACTCTTCTACATGCTTTGGGGGGGGGATATTTTAGGTAATTCAACGAGGCAGGTACTGTTTCTCCCCATATACATGTAAGGAAAAATGAAGCTCAGAAAGGTTGAGTGACTTACCCAGAGTCACACAGCTGCTCAGGGTCAAGCAGATCACATCATCCTAATTCCAACACTTCTGCTCTCAATCTCCCCCTCTGCATTGCTTGACACCCTCCACTCTCTCTGGCTCCCAACAATCTAAATCCCTCAAGAGGTACCTCAAATTCCATCTCTTCTGACAGGTCCCCACCTTCAACCCCATGGAAGTTCTTTCATCATTCTGGATTCTTACTGTCTGAACTCCGAGGGGCTTATTGTCCTCAACACAGTTTCTTCAGCAGCTTTCAAGCACCAGACTGCCAGCTGTCCAGCCCCAGCCCCAGGTCTCAAGGAGGTGCAGCCAGGGTTGTGTCTGCCACTAGACTGCAGCCCATCGGAGGCAGGTGTGACGGGTACCTCCCTGTATCTCTGGGAACGGCAGCCGCCCAGGAGGCCCACAGCAGACATTTCTGGGTTCACTGGTGAGTTGGGTGGACGATGGCAGTGCGAAGGGATGGCTGCTTTTCTCCCCCTGCCCCCAAATCAGGGCCTCTGAGTCTCTGCCTGTTCCTGTGACCCACTGTTCTGTGCATTCACCCCTTCCTGTTCTGAGGTGTTTCTCCTCTCACTGGGGAGGCAGCTCTGGCCAGATAATTTATCTCCATGCCCTGTCTTCTGCAGAGGGCGACGTGCAGCCTGGCAGGTGCCTGATAACAAATCCATTAAACCTCCGTCTCTTCTCCCAGTATGAGCTCCTGGGCACTCCAGAGTGTTTATCTTCCCTACCCAGCAGCCAGGTGGATGACAAGGGTCTCCTTCCACGTACAGCAAGTAGGAAAGAGACTGTACTTTGAGCCCCAAGTCACCTGAATGACACCCAAAAGACAGAACAACAGGAATTGTACCCTGTATGGCATCCCCTTCCCTGAGGACCAGGGTTCGGCCTGAGATTACTAGAAAACCAAACCCTGATGTCCATCCCCTTTCTCCTTCCGATGGCTCCTCTGCCCTCACACACACACACACCCCTACACATACACAGACGGCCCCTCCTTCCCTGGACCCCCGACAAGAAAACTCAAAAGGGAACACAGGTGAGGGCAAAGCCAAGACTATGTCATCCAAGGGTCTGGGGTAAGTGGTACCTGCTCCCCGCGGTACAATTTGAGAGAATCAGGCAGAACTAACGCCTGGGCTTCCTGCCACCAGGACCTGAAAGTTATCCTTTAGGATTGTTGCCTGAGTTGGCCTCACAGTCTCCCTTTGGCTTCATGGCACGTGGAAGAATCCCCACATCTAGTTTTATGCTCTTCAGTCCTGAAGGGCTGATGCTAAAGCTGAAACTCCAATACTTTGGCCACATGATGTGAAGAACTAACTCATTAGAAAAGACCCTGATGCTAGGAAAGATTGAAGACAGGAGAAGCGGACAACAGAGGATGAGATGGTTGGACGGCAGCACTGACTCGATGGACATGAGTTTGAGTAAGCTCCAGGAGTTGGTGAAGGACAGGGAAGCCTGGCGTGCTGCAGTCCACGGGGTCTCAAAGAGTCGGACACAGCTGAGCAACTGAACTGAACTGGGGGCCATCTTGAGATTCCTAACAATTTTTAATGAGAGTGATCCTTTGTTTTCATTGTGGGCTGGGCCCCACAAATCATAAAAGCTGCTTCTATTGATCAGAAGGGAGCAAGATTCTTCAGAAAAGGATGAAGGATGGAACAGGGGGATGAAGGGGGAAGAGGGCAGGAGAGGGCTGAAGGGCTGTCCCTGAGAGCTGGGGGAGCTTCATGGGTTCCAATCAGACCCCAGAAGCTCAGGGAAGCTGAGGCTGGGCCACCCTGTGTCTTGCCCCTCCCCCATCAGCCTTTCCCAAGTCGCTGAAGCCGGCAGAGCACTGAGAGCTTCTGGGTCTCACCATGGCCCCAGGAAGATGTCAGAAAACACCCTCCCTCCTCGAAGGCAAACTAGTGCAGCCACTATGGAAAACAGTATGGAGGTTCCTTAAGAAACTAAAAAGAGAACTACCCTGTGATCCAGCAGCCCCACTGCTGGACATGTATCTGGAAAAGACAAAACCTCCAATTTGAAAAGATGTTCACCGCAGCCCTATTCACAATAGCTGAGACATGAAGCAACCCAAGTGGCCATCCAGAGATGACTGGATAAAGATGTGGTATATATCAATATATGCAATGGAATATTACTCCAGCCATAAAAAAAGAATGAAATGCTGCCATTTGCAGGAAACTGGATGGCCCTAGAGATAACCACACTAAGTCAGACAGAGAAAGACAAATGTCACACAACATCACTTCTGTGTGGAATCTTAAAAAATAATATACAAATATATGAAACAGAAACAGAATCACAGACATAGAAAACAAACTGATAGTTACCAAAGGGGAAGGTGAGGAGGGATCTATTAGAAGTATGGAGTTGGCAGGTACAAACCACTATACATAAAATAGATAAGCAACAAGGATTTACTGTATAGGGAACTATATTAAATATCTAATAATAACACATAGAGGAAAATAATCTGAAAAATATATACATATCTCTAATTGAATCACTTTGCTGTACATCTGAAACTAACACAATATTGTAAGGCAACTATACTTCAATTGTTAAAAAAAAGTGTCCCCCTGCCTCCCGGCCCTGGGTGTGCACAGGGAGTGTGATAGTGGCTCCTCCTATATTTACACTCTTCTGTCCATCCCCCAGGCCCGGGGCTCAGCCTCCAGCTCCAAGTCCTTCTACAGGCCCAGAGCCACAGCAAGGCTGACTCTGAGCAATCCGCTGCAGTTTGCCAGGTGCCTTCAGCCACGGCAAACTGGGACTGGGAGCCCCTGGCTCACTGGAGTTGAGCCCATGCCACAGAGAGCCTATTTAAGGCTCCCTGTGATCCAGAGCCTCGTTAGGGAGCAGAAAAGTCACGCCCAACCTCATCCCCAGCAGAAGCCCTGCCCCGTCCTCTGGGAAAATCAGCCCTTTATTAAAGCCGGGAGCTGGGCTCTGTGAGTGAGAGTGGGGACTTCTTTCAAGCAGGATCCAGGTCTTAGACTCCTGTGTATTCCAGGATCAAGCTCAGATCCCTGGTAGGCAAGAAGGAAAGATGCAGAAAGGGAAGGAGGGAAGGATGGATGGATGAGTTGGTCACCTAGGCCTGACTATTCAGAAGAGCACCTAGGAAACCCTCCTGTCTTCTAATCTCCAAAACAGCCTGTCAGATTCCACCAGTATCGCTGCATTTCGTAAGAACCTTCTGGCCTTGAGAAGCCCTACTAAAATTCAAATACTCCTGGAAATCAACTCTGTGAGCTTTCTTCCAGGGAGATAAAGGGTGGTGCTCGGAGTCTGGTGAAAGCAGAAAGAAGGCGGGGAGGAGGAGGGAACAGGGGCAGCAGTGACAAACACAACTGCCCCGGAGGGACACACCCGCGGCCAGGGCGGGGAGAGGCCCTGTGAGCTCACTGCTGCCTATAGCGCAGATGGATCCAAGTGGTTCCTGGGCTGCGGTTTGCTGACTTCTGCTTGTCCTAAGCTCCTTCGTGTCCCAGCTCCCTGAAGTCCAGGACCTGAATCCCTCTCCCCTCCTGAGCAACCCAAAAGCAGGGCCTCCCTTCACGGAGGGGAAGATCCAAAGCTACACGGTGTGAGCGCGGATGCTCCGGGAGCCCTGCCTCCCGGCCCCTCCGCCCAGCACCCCGCCAGCCCCGCTGAGCCCCCAGCCGAGGTGCTCGGAAACGGGGCCTCCCGCTTGGTCCCACCGCAGCAGGGGCAGCGGGAGGAGGACCTGGAGGGCCTGCTCCCGAACCCTCCCTGGAGACCCCATCTCGCTCCACAGGCTGTGACCTCGTTAAGGGGGCCTGCTGGAAAGCGGATTAGGCATCCCAGTGAGTTCCCGTCATGTGGTTATTATTATCCGCAGTTTTCATCAGAATTCGGAACCGGTGCCCTCTGGCCAGCTGCAGCTGCCCCCGGATCAGCTGATCAGCGTCAGCCCCCTACTGCGCCACCCCCCTCCCCCCAGCCCTACCCACATTCCCCCTTTCAATCCATGTGGATTCATCAAGCACGTGGATTCATCAAGTACTCAGCCGGCAGTTACGCTATGCTAAGTCACTTCAGTCGTGTCCGACTCTGTGCGACCCCATAGACCGCAGCCCACCAGGCTCAGCCGTCCCTGGGATTCTCCAGGCAAGAACACCGGAGTGGGTTGCCATTTCCTTCTCCAATGCATGAAAGTGAAAAGTGAAAAGTGAAGTCGCTCAGTTGTGTCCAACTCTTAGCGACCCCATGGACTGCAGCCCACCAGGCTCCTCGGTCCATGGGATTTCCAGGCAAGAGTACTGGAGTGGGGTGCCATTGCCTTCTCCAAGCCGGCAGTTAGACCTGCCTAAAAGTGAAGTAGAGCCTCCCCACCAGAGAAGCCAGGATCAAGTGCTGGGGTGGTGGGGGGGGGGGGGGTGGCTTCCCAAGAGGGTGTGGCCAGAGCAGAATGGAGCAGTGGGTGCTGGAGTAGCCAGAAATAAAGGCAGCCAGAGACTTTCTGCCTAAGCACTGGCCTCTGCTCCCCTGTCTGGTCTCTGATAGCCTGGAAGGTTCCCTGTAACTGCCCCCTAAAGCAGCAAAAGGCATTCTCCTGTGAATTCTAGAAATCAAAGTGGTCTTCCCTGACCCCTGGCCTCCCCAGGAGCTCCCCGACAGGCCTGGGAAATGAGGATCACTTTTTTTTTTTAACAAAACAAGTGCTTGGGGAGTTATTTTTTTAAGAAAACAAGTTAGTGCAACAATTCCAAGGTACAGACTTAGCCAGTTTTGAACTGATGGATGACAAGGGCCCAGAGGTCAGTCTTTCCACAGAGGAATGGTCTCCCTGATGCCCTCCTCGGTCACGGTGCAGATCCTGAGTGCGTCTCCAGGGCACACATCTCTCTCAGCAGCAGAAACACAGACGTCTAGCGGGAGCATCTCAGTTGCTCTTCACACCCGCTGCTTCGACCAATCAGAGGGCAGCCTCCAGGGTCCGGCACCCTTTCCCTCCCCCCTTCAACCTGGAACAGTCTCCTGGGGTGACCCGAAGCCTGGGGGCCAATTCAACCCCAGGCAGCCCCTTAGCTACTTCTCAATGCTCCCCCTGACTGGAGAAGCTCAGCTCAGGGCTGCACAGGGCGCTCTTCTCACACACAAGCACTGCCGTTCAGGTCGTGGTCCCCGGGGTCCCGTCTCACCCACGGTGTTCATTCATTGGCTCGGCCGGATGTCTGCTGAGCAATTACTACAGGCCGAGCACTGGTCAGGGTGGAGGACAGCAAACCCACTCATCCTCAGGCAGCTCCCCGCCTGCGGAACAGACAAGGAGCAGGGCTGGGTGGAGATGACCATCGTGTGGGAGGCACTGCCGGGAGTTAGTTCCACGGCCTTTGCCTTCAAGAAGCTTAGAGTCAGGTGGCCAGGCTGACTCAGTGTCATAAGGCTGGAAGGGGGGTCAGAGGGAGGCAAGAGCGAGCAGCTAAGAAGGGACATCCAAGAAGTGCTTAAGACAGGGGGATGAGACACAAGGCAGAGGCGTGGCAGACCCACAACAGGGATGGATCTGGGAGCTGGAGCTCAGGCGGGAGAGCAGAGGCCCTCCACTCTAGGCAGAGCCCTGGAACAACCAGGTTTATGCTCTTTTTTAATTTTTTTAAGATTTTTAAAATTTTTTTGATGTGGACCACTTTCAAAGTCTTTTTTGAACTTGTTACATGTAATATTGCCTCTGTTTTAGGTTTTGGGTTTTTTTGGCCCTGAGGCATGTGGGATCTTAGTTGCCTGACCCGGGATCAAACCCGCATCCCCTGCAGTGGAAGGCCAAGTCTTAACCATTGGACCCCCAGGAAGTCCCCCCAGGTTTACATTTTAGAAAGTAACTGGCCAGAGCTGGGAGGACACTACCCTGGGGGAGTCTACCTTTGTTTAGTGAGCGATGCCTGACAACTGAATTCAAGCAGCAGAGGTGAGGCAGGGCAAAGGGGCAAAGTGAATGGATTTAAGGAGGGTGAGTGGACAGGATGTGGTGACTAATGGATGCAGGCTGTGGGCCAGAAGGAAAACGACACCTGGCTTCTGGCTTGATCGGCCAGGAGGACAGCTGAGCAACTAAAGAAGGCAGGGAACATGGACAAGGGGCAGGATGCTGCGAATGATAAAGGGTTCAGTTTCGAACTTGTTGACACTGAGGCGTCTGTGGGACAAATAAGAGATGCTGGAAAGCTGGCAGATGGTGTAATGGATTTGGAAGACATGGCAAACTGAAGGCATACAAGGACCTGAGATCATCCAGTTTGTAAATGATAGCAAAGTTAAACCCTGAGGAACACCATCAAGTAATCCAAAGGAAAAGGAGAGGAACCGGGAAAAGTTGAACAGGATGATCAGAAATAGAAGAAAAATCAGGGGAGAAGGAGAGGAAGTGCATTTTCCACATGTAACCAGAAAAGTCAATTCAAACTGATCTAAGTAATAAAAATTATTTAAAGGTGCGTGTAATTGGAAATCCAGGGCCAATACTGGCTTCAGGTTCAGCTTGATCCAGCTGCTCAACAACAACATCAAGGATTCAGTTTCTTTGTGTCTCTTGGTTTTGCCTTAGGTAAGATGAGCTTTCTTCTAATGCCAGTTGCCAAAATGCAGATTTCTTATCATCCCCTCAAAGTCAGGGGAAAGAAACCCAAACAGCAAGATATCTCCCAGAGAATCAAGGAACTTTTTTACCTGGAAAACTGCCAAAATTTTTCCCCAAGCTCATTGGCTTGAATTTGGTCATATCCCCACCCCTGAACCAATTTCTGTGGTTCTGACTAGCTTATACCCAAAAAGCACTTGCCCCAGGCTTAGAGCATAAGACAGACTTGGTTTTCCACAAAGCAGTTAGAGGAGTAGATTCTTTAAATTTTTTTTCTTTAAATTCTTTAAAATTTTAATTTAATAAAATTAGTAATTTTTTAGTTTTAATTTACTAAATTAAAAAATTTAGTAATTTAAAAAAAAATTACTAAAAAATAGAAAGAATGCATGTTATGGGTAAGCATCACAGATGAGATCCTTTCAAGGAGGAAGTAATCAACAGCATCAAAAACAAAGAGATGGGGACTTCCCTGGCAGTCCAGTGGTTAAGACACCACATTTCCACTGCAGGAGCTATGGATTCGATCCTTGGTCAGGGAACTAAGATCCTGCATGTGTGTGATATAGCCAGAAGATAGAAGGAGAAGAAAAACAGAACAAAAAACAGATTAAGAGTCATCTTTTTGTATGAGCTGGAATGGAAATAGCTGTGAGGGTAGGAGTCCATCTAGAAGTTTCCCTAGAAATTGTGGTCCCCAAAGGGAGTCAAGCCTAGGCACTGGACACTATGTGTGAGCACGAGCGCACGTGTGTTGGGTGTGTGGGTGTACAGCGGAGGGCACGGCCACAGTGGACCTTTGGGAAACTCACTCTGGCCTGAGGGAGGGGATACAGTGAAGGAGCAAGGAGCCGGCTCCAAGAGCAGGGGAGGCTCTCTTAGGTACCTGGGAATGATCAGCCAGGTGGTGGTGACCGGGGATGGAGAAAAAGAATGAGTGATGTTAAAGGACTGGGGAGTGTTTGGAAGTGAAGGGTGAGGAGGGGTGGTACTCTGGGTGTGAGGACAGGGCTGGACAGCCCCCGCCGGCCACCATCGAGGATGAAGGCCCTGCCAGAACTCTCCTCCCCTCCCCAGCCGGTCCATCCACGGCTGAGATGCCAGTGAGGTCACACGTGCTGCCACGGTCAGGATGACTAACTAGTCACTGCGGAAAGGAAATCGCGTATACACATGTGGGAAACGCTCCAGGCTCCAGCTGGCCCCACAGGTGGGGGCGGGAGGGCGAGCTCCAAGAGGAAGGGACCAAAGGGAAGAGATGCTCCCCCATCAAATTTTTTTACAAAAGTGCAAGTGGAAGAGGATTTTGCCCCAAGGAGCAGCTAAAGCAGAAGAACAGGATCTTCAGTCTCCATTTTGGAGACAGCTCCCTCAGTGGCTGGTAATTTTTCTTCTGGAAGGTGAAGTGTTTGCAGCTCTTGTTCCAAGAACTTGGACCCCACGTCCTTTTTTTTTTTGCAGACTTTGGCTTTGGTCGAATGGGAGATGCTGGAAATCTTTCTGCAGGAGACCGGACCAAGTTACACTCTTGGCCACACTTCCTTGGGCTGGGCTCCCGTTGCGGGGGGAAGAGAAGAGGGCTGGGGGGGGGGGGGCGCTGACGGAGCGGAGAACACACAGGGGGATGACAAAGCAGGGATGGACGGCTCTTCCCAACAGCCCTGGGAAGGAAAGACAGGAAGGAGAGTCCTGGCAAAACAGCTAATCCTCCGTCTCTGCTTCCTCGCTCAGCATCCGCAGGCCTGGACTTCTCACCCTCTCACTCCAGGTGAGAAGGAGGCGGAGGAGCTGTGGATGCAGCATGTTTCCAAGACCCCTGCTTCGCCAAAACCAAGGCCACCAATCTGGAAAATACGAGGCCTTGGCTCACCGCAGCCACACCTGCCTCCGCCCTCGCAAGTGAGGCGACCCGGGCTTGTGTCTCCAGGATGTGGTTCACATCCGACCCGGACGACGACGAAGGGAGGAGGACCGGGAGCTGCAGCTGGCTGGTGGACGCCTGGCCTTGATGCTCTGGCCTTCTTGTCTGCCCCTAGAGCGGCGGCGGAATCTGGGAAGGAGTCAGACGCGAGGTCCGTGACTATTTTCAGAAGATGCTCAAGGAAATCTCTTCTTCAACCTAAAAACCTCGCCACCCAATCACCAGGAAGGCCACAAGGTCAAAAGCGGCCTTTTGGCTCCTACTCCGCCCCCTTCTTCCCTCTCACTGAGCACCGAGAATAACTTCCTGCTGGGGATGAGGTGGGTAAAAAAAGATTTAATTACAGTTTCCGTTTCGGACCTATGCTCCCCCACCCCGGGGCAGCCATGTTGCCCTGCCTGGCTGCAGTGTCAGTGAAAGGGCACCGGCCTGGGCCACCACCACAGGCCAAGACGTCACCCAGCAAGAGCCCGGGAGGTGGAGGGCCAGCTATCTCCTCGGCCAAGCTCACGCGTTCTCACAGCAACCCCTGAGCAATCTCTGGTAATGCCTAAACATTTGGCTTTGGGGTATCTTCTCCAGATGCCTAAGGCATGATCAGTTCAGTTCAGTCGCTCAGTCATGTCCAACTCCTTGCAACCCCATGGACTGCAGGACGCCAGACCCCCTGTCCATCACCAACTCCCAGAGTCTACCCAAACTCATGTCCATTGAGTCGGTGATGCCATCCAACCATCTCATCCTCTGTCGTCCCCTTCTCCTCCTGCCCCCAATCCCTCCCAGCATCAGAGTCTTTTCCAATGAGTCAGCTCTTCCCATCAGGTGGCCAAAGTATTGGAGTTTCAGCTTCAACATCCGTCCTTCCAATGAACACTCAGGACTGATCTCCTTTAGGATGGACTGGTTGAATCTCCTTGCAGTCCAAGGGACTCTCAAGAGTCTTCTCCAGCACCACAGTTCAAAAGCATCAATTCTTCGGTGCTCAGCTTTCTTTATAGTCTAACTCTCACAGCCATACATGACTACCGGAAAAACCATAGCCTTGACTAGACGGACCTTTGTTGCAAAGTAATGTCTCTACTTTTGAATATGCTATCTAGGTTGGTCATGACTTTCCTTCCAAGGAGTAAGCGGATGGAAGGATTCTAAGTCTTTGAAAGGGAGGGTGATTTTCCTCTGGGTATCTCTAGGCCAGCACTGTCTTCTCCCCCAGTTTCTTAATCTCACCCTCTCCCCCCGCCATCCTTCCCCTCACCCCATCACATCCTTGCCGCTCTGTGGCTGGCCACCAGGACTGCTTCACGCCAAGGCTTTTTCACATGCGACTCTCATCAGCATCGGATGAGGCCCCACATTGCGTGGCCTGCCCTTCATTGTTGGCAAGCCCAGGGCACACACACCTCCCTGGATCCTCCACCACTCCCACCCACCCACCCCTCACCTCCAGCTTCCAGTGGGAGATGTTTAAAAATCCAATATTCACAAAGCAAACATTTTGCAAGTCCTTCTCTGCCCTCATCCAGCCCTTAGCTGTCCTGTTAAACAAGCAAGTGAGGTGAGCCCTTCTCCCCACAAAGTCCCCTAACCTCCTCAGAGATGCCTTCTAATCTGGTCATCAGATATTTCTGAAGATGAAGACTGGCCCGGATGGGGCATCAATGGAGCTGTGGTAAAGAATGTTTTTCTGGTTTGGGACTTCACCCGCTGGGTTTCCGTTAACTGTCTTTGTTGTCCAAGAATGCAAGTTAGGAATCCCTCCAGAAGGTGGGAGGGGTGATTAAAATGAAGAAGAGAATAAAAGCTTTTAAACATGGTCCCTCGGTGCCAAGAACAGCTCCCAAGGCTTACAAGTACTAGCAGGCCCATCAAAGGGAAGCCAGGCCAATAGCTCTTATTTGTTGACTCGGTGAAACACGACGTCTCAGGGTTACTGCCATTGAAAACATCTCTTCTATCTGGGATCTTTTCTACACCAAATGCACAATTGCTTCATTCATCTCCTTGGAGGAATCTGTCACCAAATCTATAAACTGCCTCTGCCAGCAGGCAGGGCAGGACACCCACCTGCCCGGCCTCTGCCCACTGGGATGAGATAAGGATGTGGTTCCTGGGTTAATAAAGCCCAGATTCTCTCCCACCCTGTGGGAGGCACTCTCCTCCTTTCCCCAGACTAGCCCCAGCCCCCCTCACTCTCATAAAGAACCAAGGCAAAGGGAGAGGGTTGGAGGCAGGAAAGTGGTCTCCATCAATGTTCAGGGAGCTTCATGTAAACATACGATGTATTCCCTCTCCCCCCCAGAAAAGAAATCTAACCTCACAGTGTGCCTTCAATGTGCCAGACATAAGCTGTGTCACACGTTTGCTCTTTAGCATAACCCAGCGAGGCGGGTCTTTCATGGAGGGAAAAGTTGCCCAAGAACCCAGTGGCAAGAGTAGGACTCGAGAGCAAGTCCCACCAGCCGATGGTAAGAATGTGGGCAAGCCATGGAGAATCTGAGCTTTGTATCACCTGCCTCTTTACTGAAGGTAGTAATGGTACCTCCCCACTCCAGCTCCCAGCTCTGACTTCCTCAAGCGAGATGGGATCTCCTTCATCTCCTTCATGGTCCAGGTACCATGATCACCCTCCTTGGATGTTTGACTGGAATGAAGCGGTACCCACATCACATGCCATGGGGAGCAAGGAGAGACTCACCCATGGTCCAGAGAAGGGTATCAGTAGGAGCCGGGGGCTGGAGGGGGAGTGCCAGGCATCACGGGGCAGACCAAGGGGCGGGAACGTTAAGCACATGCCCTCTTCTGGGAGTGGGAAGCACTCAAGGGTACCCTCCCCCCACCCCCAAGGCTCATCAGTTATATCAGTCAAATCTGCAGAAGTCTTACAGGGAGAGCCAAGTGACCCCATCACAAGAGGTGAGAGTGGAACCGACATCCAAAGCACCCTCCGTCTGATGGGACAGTGGGGTGGGCACAGGGGTGACACCTGCCTGGTGCCACCTTGAAGAGACCCAGCAGTTCCTCAAAGAAGGGCGGCCCCTGCCGCCTGGGTGGGACTCATCCATGAGTAAAAAGGGCAGGTTTTAGTCCGAGGGAGGGGGTTCCCCACAGACCCACCTCAGTCTAGACCCACCTCAGTCTAGACCCACCTCAGCCCTAGCAGAGGGGCATCTGCGGAGGCACAGACATTGCCCTCACCTCCTCCTCTGCTCCCTGAGTGAAAGACCGAGTCTCCAGGGCACTCCTCTGTACATTTCAGGGCACCACCTGCATTCTGCGTTTTGCTGAAGGCCCTGCTGTTCTGTCTTTTCTTTGTGGAGCCCAGGGCGGGGCCCTTATGCCCGCCCCCCGGGTCCCCTCAGCGGCTCCAACGGGCCCCGCCACGGATCCCCACCACCTCGCCAACCCCGGTGGAGATGAGGGTGGGTTCAGGTGAGGCGGGGATTGGGGGCAGAGGAAGGTGAGAACGGCCGGTTCACCCATGCTCCCTAGTCTTGCCCACCCACCGTCCACCCCAGGCCCCGAGATGGCCCACCGGGGTGCCAGGCGCATTTCAGCGGGGGTGAGGAGTGCTGCCCCTGCTCTCTGGCCCCCGGGCCCCCGGGCCCCCGGGCCCCCGGGTGTGAGCCCAGCGCCGCCTCCCAGCCCGGCAGGAAGCGCTCCAGCGGCTTCACCGCGTCTGCATCACGGCCGTAATTGAGCCTCGCCCTCCGGGGTGATGTGTGTGTCAAAAATACGCCGAGGCTGTAAATCAGGCGGTAGGAAGCTCCGTCTCCTGTTTGCCTGCTCAACCAGAGGGAGACGAAATGTCCTGTCACGGGCTCCCCGAGTCTGCGAAACCGCGTGTGATTTCAGGAGATTTGTAACCTGCATTAACACCGGCCTGCGCCTGGGGAGCCGGGCTCCCGGCGCCCTGCGGCCTGCGCGCCCCCCGCCCTCCTCCGCAGCTGGGGCCGAGCCGGCGGGGGACCCGGGGACCAGGTGCCGGACCAGCCCTGGTGTTCAGCAGCAGCTGCTCCGGCTCCTCCCCAGGAGGATCTGGGGGGAATTTTCCACTGCCCAGTTCCATGGAGCTTTCACCTGCCCCGACTGGTCACAGGGAGGAGAGCGGGGGAAAGTTGCGGGGGGGAGCTGCACGGAGACCCCCCCCAACCCGCATCCTACAGGCATCTGTGGGGGTGGCAGGCGGGCGAGTCCCGAGAGTGGATTTTGTTTGTTTTCTCTGGCCCTGGAATGCCGAGGTGTGTGGAGGTGGCTTGTGGGTGGGAACCCGGCATCCTTTTTGCGGGGTAAGAAAGGACAGGATCCAGGCCCAGGTTTCAGGGAGCGAGCACAAAAGCCAGCGAGGGGCCTGAGCCGCCCAGCGTGGGTGAAGGCTGCCTGCGCCTCTCGCTGTGGCCTCCCTGCCTCCCTCCCGCTGCTCCTCCCCCTCCCGGAACCCGCCCCTACCCTCAGCCCTGAGCCGCTGATGCCCTCGGGGTTCTGTTTTCATTCCAGGCTGTGGATCCGGTCGTGGGAAGCAGGTAGGAAACCATGATTCTGGAGGTTAAATGAAGAATTATATTTAGTGCTCACAGAAAGCCAAATATTGGGTTAGCAGCCAGGAATGAAGAGGGGGAAAAAAAAACCCAAAGCAAACAGCAGAGGAAAGAAATTCCTACCAAACAAGGTTCCTATTCATTCTCCCAGTCCCAGGTGCAGAGGCGAGACCTGGCCCAGTGGAAGGGGTCTGCCTGTCATGTGTTCGTGGCTACAGAGAAGCTGTGGACCCCAGACTTCTGTGCCACCCCAAACTCTGATCCCTCACTGCCTGTCCCCATGGGACCAAGGGACTCTCAGGCCTGCCCACAAAGGTGGTCAGCAGCTTGGCTGGCAGTGGTACCCCAGGCTTACTACATCAGGAGGTAGGGATGGAGTGGGGAAGGGGAGAGCAAAGTGAAACGCCCCTGCCTTGACTTTGAATGAGTGATTCAACCTCCCTGATCCTCACCTATGGAATGCAAAGTTGCATAGTGATTTCACAGGGCATCACTGACTCATCGGACAAGAGTGTGAGCAGACTCCAGGAGGTGGTGAAGGACAGGGAAGCCTGACATGCTGCAGTCCACGGGGCTGCAGAGGCAGACACAACTGAGCGACTGAACAACATCCTATTATTCTGTTCTGCCTAAAATAAATCATAAAAGTAAGAGTGTGAACAAGACCACCACAGCAGCACCCATCTGCTTCCATCAGAGCTTAGGGTGAGGCCCAGACGTGGCAAGCTGCGTTTTAGCTGGTTCCCCATGGCTTCTAGGATCTGAGCTGACTCCGCTGGACTCCAGGGATGTTTCTGGAACCTGCTCTGACTGCTGCAAAATCAGACAACAGCCTGGGCTGGGCCGGGGTGGGGGAAGGACTGGAGGTTCAGGAAGAAATTGTGAGTAGGTGGGAGAGAGAACAGACAGAGGAGGAACCATCGAAGACCCCGCCCCCGCCACCACCTTTAGCCAGCATCTTCTGTGGGACCACGGAGATGGCCGTTTGTTTTCCTAACTCCAAGGCTCATTTCTGTCCAGCCACTGGATTGTTTAATTACCTTCTCCCTCTGTGGATTTCTCCCATAGGGGAGATCTATGGTAGGAGGCTGGATCCCAAGTGAGAAAGGACCTTTAAAAGCAAAATTGCTAGCTAGTAAGGACAAAATTCTGACCAATCCTGAAAGGAGAGACAGCTCTCCTAGGTCTGTCTGTCTCTGTGTGTCTTTATTTATTTCTCAGACACTTGACTCTGTCTGCCTCCCACACCCTAGTGTTCTCTAATGGGCCCAAGCTTCAGGCAGAATTTGGGCACCCGCACACCCTGTGGGTAGGAAGTGCCAGCCTGAGGACTAGCCTTTCCTGTACGTTGATGATGATGAATGCGCCCTCCAAGGAGCCCAGCCTAAGGGCACACTTGTTTACTAGCTCATCCCCAGCGCATCCACGATTCCCCAGGTTCCAGCCCGCATCAGCCAGCACTCAGAAACAGGCATCGGTCAGGTGAGTCAGACCAGAACCCGGGGAGAGGGCACCCAGAGCCCACGGACAGAATTGTAAGATAAAATGAATTCTCACAAACCTGCCCCTTCCTTTGCATGCCTTAAGCTCAGCAAATAACACCGCCTTCCACGAGTTTTCTAGAAACTAAAAATCATCCTTGACGTCCATCCAATCCACCACCTCCTATTTATCTCCCAAGTTTATCTCTATAGTCTCACCACCCCCACTGCCACTGCCCTTGTGGGCCCTTGGACGATGGTATCGGGAGGATGAAGGGACAAAATAGCATCTGCATGTGGTGAGAAGCAGTGGAAAGAGCGCTAAAGCCTTATTGTCCATGGAGGGAAGTCTATCAATAGTACACAAAGCTGAAAAATAAAGAGGTAGAAATATAAGCATATTATTTGGTGTTTACAAAGGTAAACACCCAAAGAAGCAGTTAAAGGAGTTGAGGGACTTCCCTGGTAGTCCAGTGGCTAAAACTCCGCACTCTCAATGCAGGGAGCCTGGGTTCGATCCCAGGTTGGGGAACTAGATCCCGCGTGCTGCAACTAAGACCTGGTGCAGCCAAATAAATAAAAATAAATATACAAAAATAAAATGACTGAGTAGGAACAGATGATCAGATAAATACAAATAGCATAAGACAAATAGAAAAGACAGATAAAGACAAATAGAATAAAGAGCCCAGAACATCAGTAGGGAAAGAATTATTTGGTTAATGGTACTAGGGCACCAGAGCTGTGTCCAACTCTGTGCGACCCCATAGACAGCAGCCCACCAGGCTCCCCCGTCCCTGGGATTCTCCAGGCAAGAACACTGGCGTGGGTTGCCATTTCCTTCTCCAGTGCGTGAAAGTGAAAAGTGAAAGTGAAGACACTCAGTCGTGTCCGACTCTTAGGGACCCCATGGACTGCAGCCCTGGAAAAAAAATTAAATGGCTACTTCACACCATATAGAACATATAAATTCCAGGTGTTCAAAAGACATAAATTTAAAAAAGAAAAATTTTACAGTTTCAGAAGAAAATATGAGGAAAAAAGAAAATAGGATACCTTTGTGATCTCAGTGTTGAAAAAGAGTACTTAAATAGAATACAAAAGCCTGATCCATAAATGAAATTATTCATAAATTTACTGTAAGAAAATGTAATGAAGAGAAAACTAAAAGTTTAAAGATAAGAACTAGGAAAAGATACGTGAAGCATGCACAACAAGAGTTGAAGGACTTCCCTGGTGGTCCAGAGGGTAAGATTCCACACTCCCAATGCAGGGGGCCCGGGTTTGATCCCTGGTCAGGGAACTAGATTCCATATGCTGTAACTAAGTGTTCAGATGTCACAGCTGAAGATTTCATATGCTGTGATTAAAGATCCCACATGCCTCATCTAAAAGATCCTGCGTGGGCCTGGCCCAGCCAAATAAATACATGCATATTTTTAAAAAGAGTTTAATAAACTAATACAACATTGTAAATCAACTATATTTCAATTAAAAGTAGTTTAATGTAAGTATTTCATCCATATTTGATAAGGATCTCTTAAAGACAGTTTAAGAGAGGTTCCAGTTCCAGTGGATGGAGTAAGCATGCCCCATCCTCCTCCCCCATTAAATACAACTATAAATCCCACACAGACTGTATGGAGCAGGTAACTCTCCAAGGACCCTGAAAAGTAAGTGGTAATAAGTTGATGGGGCTTCCCTGATAGCTCAGCTGGTAAAGAATCTGCCTGCAATGCAGGAGACCCCGGTTTGATTCCTGAGTCAGGAAGATCCCATGGAGAAGGGAACAGCTACCTACTCCAGTACTCTGGCCTGGAGAATCCCATGGACAGAGGAGCCTGGTGGGCCTACAGTCCATGGGGTTGCAAAGAGTCGGATACAACTGAGTGCACGCGCACACACCCACACACACAATGGGCTAATGGGGGAAGGATGCCAGAATTCAGAATTTTACCCAACCGGGGTTGAGGTTGTCAGTTTTTCCCCTTCAATATCACCTGACCCGAAGGAAGCTCGAAACCCAGAAATACATAAAGATGAGCACAGAAGCAGCTCCCAGAGAAATCTCCTTTTTCTGGTCTGTGGGAGGGAAAATGGGAAGGGACATGACTTAGGGTCAGAAAGGGTTCCCTGTTTTTGTTGTTTTTTTTTCCTCTTTTTTTGCTGTTCTCACTCCAGTCACCAGGCAGTACTGAAGTGGAAGCATGATACCTGTAGGTGCCAAAGCCTGGAGGGACACAGAGAAGCAGAGGTCTCCAGACTGGGCGGGGTTGGGGGGACATATTTCCTGTTTATTACTCTTTGATTTGAATGACTGGCGGTCTCTCATCAGATACCATGGAAGCTAAAAGGAGGAGGAACGACGTTTATAAAATGCTAAAAGAAAAAATAAATTGAACCAAGAATTCTATGCACAATTCAATGCAATCCTTATCAAAGTTCCAATTGTGTTTTTGTCAGACATAGACAAGCCAATCCTAAAATGTATACAGAATTGCAAGGGACTTTTAACAGTCAAATCAATTTTTTTTAAGAGGAATAAAGTTAGAGAACTCATACTTCCCAATTTCAAAATTTACTACAAAGCCGCAGTAATCAAAACAGTATAGCACTTGACAGATGAATGGCTAAAGATGTGATGTATATATACACACAAACAATGATACACAGTGGAATATTACTCAGCCATAGAAAACAATGAAATAATACCACTTGCACCAACATGGATGAACCTAGAAAGTATCATACTAAGTGAAGTAAGTCAGAAAAGAAGACAAATATCATATCATTTATATGTGGAATCTAAAAAAATGATACAAATGAAATTATTTACAAAACAGAAACAAATTCACAGACATAGAGAACAAACCAATGGTTGCCAAAGTGAAAGGGGGGTTAGGGATAAATTATGAATTTGAAATTAACAGATACACACCACAATATGTAAAATAGATAAACAACAATGATCTGCTATTAAATATACGGCACAGAGAGTTATATTCAGTATCTTATAATAACCATAATGGAAAACAAACTGAGAATATATATATATATATTCTTTCTCATATATTCTATATCAAAGACCCAACTGTAAGAGCTAAAACAACAAATCTCTTAGAATAAAATATAGATGTAGATCTCTGTGATCTTAAATTTGATAAGGAAGTCTTAGATATGTACAAAAGGCATAAGCAGCAAAATAAAAATAGATAAACTATCAAAAGTTTAAACTTTTGTAAATCAAAGAAATGAAAAGACAACCTACAGAATGGGAGAAAATATTTATATGTCATATATCTAGTATCTTTGATATATAAAGAACTCTTACAACTCAACAACAGAAAGACAAGTCAATTAAAAAATGGGCAAAAGACTTGAACAGATAATGACCTAAAGAAAATATACAAATGACCAATAGCACATGAAAAGATGCCCAACATCATTCATTATTGCTGCTGCTGCTGCTGCTAAGTCACTTGGTGCTTGTGTCCGACTCTGTGCGACTCCATAGACGGCAGCCTACCAGGCTCCCCCGTCCGTGGAGTTCTCCAGGCAAGAATCCTGGAGTGGGTTGCTATTTCCTTCTCCGATGCATGAAAGTGAAAAGTGAAAGTGAAGTCGCTCAGTCGAGTTCAACTCTTAGCGACCCCATGAACTGCAGCCCACCAGGCTCCTCCGTCCATGGGATTTTCCAGGCAACAGTACTGGAGTGGGGTGCTATTGCCTTCTCCGTCATTCATTATTAGGAAAATGCAAATAAAAAACTGAGATACCACTTCACACCCATTAGGTTGGCTATAAAAAAATAAACAGGAAATAACATGTAAGAGTAAGGATGTGGGAAAGTTGGAACCCTGATACGTTGCTGGTGGGAACACATAATGGTGCAGCCACTGTGGGGAACAGTTTGGCAGCTTCTCAAAGGTTAAACAGAGAATTACTATATGACCCAGCAATTCTACTCCTAGGTCTATATCCGAGAGAATTGAAAACAGGTGTTCACACAAAAACTGGTACACAATTGTTCATAGCAGTATTTATTCATAGTAGCTAAGAACTGAAAACCACCCAAATGTCTGTCAACTGGTGAATGGAAAAGCAAACTGAGATATATCCATACAATGGAACATTATTTAATCACAGTAAAGAATGAAGTATCAATACATGCTGCAATGTGGATAAACCTTGAAAATGTGTCATGGGAAGGGAGCCAAATAGAAAGATCATGTATTATATGATTCCATTTATATAATGTGTCCAGAATAGGTAAATCCACAGAGACAGAAGTAGGTTAGTGGGAATAGGGGGAGGAGACTAGGGAGTAACTGCTTAATGAGAAGAGTTTTTTGGGGAAGGAGGGGGTAATAAAAGTGTTTTAGAGGTAGATACTGCCAATGGTTGAGCAACATTACGAAGGTACTAAAAGCCACTGAACTGTGCAGTTCAAAATGGTTACCATGGTGGATTATATATCATGAATTTTACCTCCATTTTTTAAAAAGCATTCTAAATCCAGTGAAAATATTCTTCAAGAATGAAAGTGAAGTAAAGACATTCTCAAATAAAACTAAGAGAATTTGCAGCAGACTCATTCTAAAATAAATGCTAAATATTTCAATAAATATTTGAAGAATAATTTTTCCCATAAATGCTAAAAATTATTCTTCAAATAGAAGGAAAATAATACCTTAAAGAAATTTAGAACATCAGAATGAAGAAAGAGAAAAAGTGGTAAATAGAATAGACAATCCTTCTCTTAAGTTCTTTAAAATATGTCTGACAATTGAAACCAGAAATTATAACATGGTTCAGTGAATTTCCGGTGTATATAGATGTGATACATATGACAACTACAAGATGAAGGGGGAGGGTAAGGGACCTATATGATGGTAAGGTTTCTACAGGCTACATGAAGAGGTAAAATACTAAATATATATTATAATCTTTGGGGGACTTCCCTGGTGGTCCAGTGGTTAAGACTTCATGCTTCCAATGCAGGGAGTCCAGGTTCAATACCTGGTCAGGGAACTAAGATCCCACATGTCACAATCAAGAGTCACAGGCTGAAATTGAAAAGATCCTGAGTGTAACAACTAAGATTCCACACAGCCAATATATATATACTAAAATATATATATGTATACATATATATAGAGAGAGATAGAGTTGGACCCGAAAGAAAGCTGAGCACCAAAGAACTGATGCTTTTGAACTGGTGTTGGAGAAGACTCTTGAGAGTCCCTTGGACTGCAAGGAGATCAAACCAGTCAATCCTAAAGGAAATCAGTCCTGAATATTCACTGGAAGGACTGATGCTAAAGCTGAAGCTCTAATACTTTGGCCACCTGAGGCGAAGAACTGACTCATTGGAAAAGACCCTGATGCTGGGAAAGCTTGAAGGCAGGAGAAGGGGATGACAGAGATTGAGTTAGTTGGATGGCATCACTGACTCAATGGACATGAGTTTGAGCAAGCACCAGGAGTTGGTGATGGACAAGGAAGCCTGGAGTGCTGTAGTCCATGGGGTCACAAAGAGTCGGGCACAACTGAGTGACTGAATGGAATTGAACTGATATATATAATAATCCTTGGAGTAACTACTGAAAAAATTCATTTAAAACTATACTAAGAGATATAGTTAAAAGCTCAACAGATAAATTAAAATAGAACACAAAATACTAAACATGTAGACCTAGTTTTAAACATTATCAGTATACATATGAAATAAAAGTGGTCCGAAAGACAGGGACTGTCAGATTTAACCGACTATTCGCTATCGATGATTTTGTAATACAAGTAGGTTAAAAGTAAAAGAATGGGGAAAATACCATGCAAACACTAATCAAAAGAAAGCTGAAGTGGCTGCATTAATATTAGACAAAAGACACTGCATAGCCAGGATAATTTCTAAGAATTAAGAGGAGCAATACACAATAATTAAAGAGTCAATTCTCCAAGAAGGCATAGTAATTTTAAATATGTTTGCACTTAGCAAAAGAGCTTCAAAATACACACAACAGATGCTGGTAGAAGTGAGTTAGACAAATCCACAATTACAGTTAGAGAGTTCAATACTCTTCTCTCAGTAATTGATAAACAAGCCAATAGGAAATCAGCAAATATATCAAAGAACTAGTCCTTCTACCAGCTGATCCGATTGATATTTACAGAATACTCCACCCAACAAGATCAGAATATACATTCCTCTCAAATGTACATATACATTTCACTATGACAGATCATATCCAGAGTCATAAAACAAACCGTAATAAATATAATAGACTTGAAATCATACAAAGTATGTTCTCTGACCATAATGGAATTAAACAAGCAATCAATAACAGAAAGATAGCTGGAAAACCTCCAAACACTTGGGAATTAAACAACGTAATAATTCATGGGTCAAAGAGGATGTCTTGAGGGAACATCAAGTATTTTGATGGGACTTCCTTGGTGGTCCAATGGTTCAGAATCTACCTTGCAATGCAGGGGATGTGGGTTCGATCCCTGATCGGGGAAATAAGATCCCACATGCCACAGAGCAACTATGCTCGAGTACTGCAAGTACTGAGCCCATGCACTTTGGAGCCCACACACCACAACCAGAGAGTCTGTGCACCACAACAAAAGATTTGACACAATGAAGATGCTGTGTGCCTCAGCTAAGACCTGATGCAGCCAAATAAATAATATATAATAAAAAAAAACCTTCTGTTTAAAAAAAAATTGACCTGAATGAAAATACCACATGTCAGAGTTTGTGGGATGCAGCTAAAGCCATGCTCAGAGGGAAATGTATACTGTTACATGCTTGCATTTGAAATAAAGAAAGATCTCAAGGCTCTAGTCTAAGCTCCCACATTGAGAAAAGGGCTTCCCTTGTGGCTCAGCTGATAAAGAATCTGGCTACAATGCAGGAGACCTGGGTTTGATCCCTGGGTTGGGAAGATCCCCTGGAGAAGGGAAAGTCTACCCACTCCAATATTCTGGCCTGGAGAATTCCATGGACCGTATAGTCCATGGGGTCGCAAAGAATCAGACACGACTGAGCAAAATTTCATATTAAGAAAAACTAGAGTAAAGTAAACCCCAAACAATAAGAAAGGACAAAACAAAGATGAAAAAGAAACCAATGAAATTAAAAGCAAAAACAATGGAGAACATCAATGATAAAACTAAAAGCTGATTCTTTGAAAATTTCAATAAAAATGGATACATCTCTAGTTAGAGTAACGAAAAGGGGGGAGTGAGACAGAAGAGAGGACACAGACTATGGTCCTCCCTCATTATCTCGGAGGGATTCATTTCAAGACCCACCTTGGATACCAAAGTCTGCAGATTCTCAAGTCCCTTATATAAAATGGCAAAGTACAGAAAGCTGTATGAATCCATGGGGTCTCATCCACCCATAGGAAGGAAATACCATACTAGCTGCCAGAGTGAAAGAGAGGATCCCCCAATAGACTCCACAGACATTAAAAGAATAATAAGAGAGTACTAGGAACGAAGAACAACTCTACACAAATAAATTTGACAACTTAGATAGAATGAACCAATTTCTTGACAGTTACTAATTAACAAAGCTTCCCAAGGAAGAGATAGATGACCCAAATAGTTCCTATCCATTAAAGACATTGAATTCATAGTTTAAAGTAATCTCATAGTGTCTTTCAATTTCATTGATTTTTTTTAACATGTGTTAGAACTGCAAAACTCCCTCTCCTCAAAAAAAGTCAGTTTCACTCTGATTTTAAAAATCAATTAAGAAAAAACCCAAATGAACAGATATTAAAGTAGACATAAGTAGGAAAGTCACACAAGAAACAAACAAAATCTGTAAAGATCTTCAACTTCCCTGCTAGTCAGAGGATGCAATTCAAATGACGATAAGAAGTCATTTGGTACCCAGAGGTTGATCAGAGCAAGTACTGGGAAGCTGCAGAACCACAAGGCTGTCACTTACTGCTGGTAGGAATACAGCTGGCCAACCCCTCTGGAGAGGCATTTCACAAGAGGAAGCTAAAAATGGTCCTGCCCTTTCCCCGAGCAATGTCCCTTCTAAAATTCTCTAAGGAGTGCAAAGAAGGACATGCCAAGAAAGTTCATTTCAGCGTTGTCTGCAATAATACTTTATGCAAAATATTTTAAGCCAGAGATTTATACATGGTGTATTATTCATACAATGTAACACTATACCATATTCTTAAATGCTATTGATTTTATACGGTTTTAAGTAAATGAACTTTGAGCTATGTGAACTCGAACATAGATAAAATCTCATAGATAGAATGTCCAGCGCAAAAGCAAGTTGTAAAAATGACAGATGACACTCTATATAAAGTTTGAAAATATGCAAAACAGTGTTATATATTGTTGATGGATACATAAAAATGCTTTAATGGTATAAAAACATGTCTCTAGAAAATTGTACAGATGAACTGAGTTCCAGGGCAGGAATAGAGATGCAGACATGGAGAAAGGACCTGGACATGGGGGGAATGATGAGTTGGGAGACTGGGATTAACAGATATACTCCATCATATGTAAAATAGATAGCTAGTGGAACTTGCTAAACAGCACAGGGAACTCAACTCAGTGCTCTGGGATGACCTAGAGGGGTAGGTTGGGAGGGAGGTCCAAGAGGCAGGGGATATACGTACACATTTAGCTGAATCACCTCGTTGTACAGCAGAAACTAGCACAACATTGTAAAGCAATTATACTCCAATTTAAAAAAAAAGAAAAAAGAAAATCATGCCTGGAAACATAAACACAAATTCAGGACAGGCACCACCTCAGGGGCCAGAAAGGAATGTGCTCAGCATAAAATACACAAAGGGGCTTCCACTGGACCTAAAATTTCTTTTCTCTTTAAGAAAACTATGCAAGCAAGGCAAAAGACTGAAATTCAGTGGAGGTGGAAGATGGATTTATGAGACTTCATTATGTTATTCTTTGTATTTTTTTTTTTTTTTTACATAGGGGATATTGGAAGTGTTTCGTAATGAAATGGAAAATTGCTTTTGCACACAATAATGAGCCTAGTGGTTAGCGTCCTTAGCCCCGAGCAATGTGGTCTGGCTGCCCAGGCTCTGATTCTACTTGTTCTGCTCTCTGGCTGTGGGATTCAGGAAACGCTACTTAACTTCTCTGAGCCTCAGTCTCCTCATCCATAAAATAGGGATAATATTAGGACTTTCCTTACAGTATTTTTTGTAGCGGTTACAAGCGATGAAATGTAAGCCGCTTTGTGTAATTCTGGACACAGAGCAAATACAATTTTTGTTAGTGAGGCAGGAGATAGATGGGCCCCCAGGCTGAACGGTTTCTCCCCTGTGGACAGAAACTCCGTAGCAGCAAAAGCTCCATAAAAGCAGGATGATGGAAGAGGCTGGGCCCGGCTCAGAAGAGACAAAAGACCACATATTCCTCATTCTCGAAGTCAAGCGGACCTCCCTGACTACACGTGTACAGAAAGGCTCCTGCGTAATAAGTGATGCCAGCTACCCATAAGCCTCTTCACTAGAACCCGTCTTGGCGAAGAGATGCGCGCGCACACATGGGAGAACCCTGAAAGATACCAATACGGACTGAGTCCCAGGCAAAGCAAAACGAACCATCAAAGGAAAACCCAGGACGAATGCCCCGTAAATGTGAGTCAAACTACTACGAGGGCGCGACTCTCTCAGCCCACCCCATGTCGATCCCCCCGTACTGAACTCTTTTTCTTCCTAATGAATACTTTACTTGTTTCACGACTGCTCGTCTTTCCAGGAATTCTTTTCTGCAAAGCGGAAGGACCAGGACCTTGCCGTTGACCACTGGTAAGTGGCTAGGAATCATCGCTCTCGGCACCAAGACCCGGCCTCAATCTCTGGCTGAGAAGTCCCACTTCAAGCCGTTGCAGGCCAAAGCCACCTGAGATCATTAGTTTTTTTTTTTTTAATGATTATTCCTCAACCTTTGCAACTCAACTATCACCTCTGTGACACCTTCCCCACCCAACACTGCTTCCATGTCAAATCCATCTATCAACCCTGGACCCAGGAGAACTGGGCATTCCATTCTCACTGTTCACCTTGCTTATCTGTGTAGCTTAACTATTCGTTTGTCTGTCTACCTGACTACGCTATTTTCTCATTTACCATTTTATCTCAGCGTCTGGCAACAGTAGGAATGTGAGAATTGTGATGAATGTCTAAAAGAACAAACCACTGACTATCCCTCCTGTCTCTAAATAAACCCACTTGTGTTTTCTCTCCCTATTCCCTCCTCTTCCCCAAGAGCCTGAGACCCCTGAGAGCAGCTTGTGCTAAATCACTTCAGTCATGTCCGACTCCTTTGCAACCCCATGGGCTGTAGCCCACCAGCCTCTGTCCATGGGATTCTCCAGGCAAGAATACTGGAGTAGGTTGCCATTTACTACTCCAAGGAATCTTCCTGACCCAGGGATCAAACCAACGTCTCTTACATCTCCTGCCTTGGCAGGCCAGTTCTTGACTGCTAGTGCCACCTGGGAAGTCTGGAGACCAATTTAAATCCCTCTAATCATAGGAGAAATACTTAACAGTCAGTGCTCTGAACATACACTCTTTTTGGATCAGAGAAGACAAGCTTAAAACAGAAAAAGAGTCTCTGATGGTGAAATTTCAGACCCTAAGGATTGCACTACACACACACACACATCTATCTCTGCTCCAAGAAGGATTGTCTCAACCAGTGAGGTATATTGAAAAATAACGAGGGAACAGAACTCTCAGGAAAAGAGTTGTGAATGTTCTCTTGAAAAATTGTGGTGAATCACGTTTTTTTAAAAAAAATACAAATCATATTCTTCGTGAATAAAAGAATGTTTCTCATTTACTGGCAAAAGCAGGCTAGTTAAGCCTTCTAGTGAATTCTTTATTAAAGACTGAAGTAAGGAATTCTTTTGTTAAGTAAATATTCAGGCTCTTCCTTGCCAGCAAGCTTTTGAAACACTTGCTGTAATTATGCTGATGTTTTCTGAGTTTATATGTTAAATGCCTAGGGTTTAATTGTTAATGGGTAAATAAGAGAAGCCGCAGGTCCCTGCCAAAAGAGGCCAGATCACTGGGGCCCGGAGGACAATGGCTCGGCGGGACTCCCCTGGATGGGCTGGAGGGCAGTTAGGACAGAGCGTTGGCCCCAGCTTTGCTCTGCATAGACACGGCTCCCCTGGGCCGGGGGTGACCCGCACCTGCGGGGAGAACAAAGCGACGGTCAAGTCCTGGCCCTGGTCCTGAATTCTAGCCTGAGCTTTCTTGCTCCTCATCACCCCCACCAAGGTCAAGAATTCCAGTTTCCCCGAGAAACCAACCAGAGCATATGATGCTGTTCAAGCGACCATCAAACAGGCGGAGAGCTGGGTCCCGGGCAGGTGGTACCGAGGCAGGAGGCCTGGGCTGGAGACCCACACCCTCCACGCACCAGCCATGGTTGAGGTTTCATCTCTGTACAGGGTCCTCATAGGCCTGATAGAGCTTCCCTGGGGGCTCAGTCGGTAGAGTCTGCCTGCAATGCAGGAGGCCACCTGCAGGGCACAAGACCCGGCTTTGATCCCTGGGTTGGGAAGATCCCCTGGAGAAGGGAATGGCAACCACTCCTGGGAAATCCCACAGACAGGAGCCTGGTGGGCTACAGTCCATGGGGTCAGAAAGGACTTAGCTACTAAGCTACTACTACTGCTACATCAGCATGATGGGGATGAGGGTACCTACCTCCTAAGGGTTTCATGACAACTAAGTAAGTGAATACTGTAGAAACATGCTTAGAACCATGTCTGGCACAAAGTAAGTGTATTTAAGTTAAAGATCTAGCTGAGAGTTAAATAAACAGTGTGTTAGGTTTCCAGGTATCGAATTTATCTGGAACAGAGGCACAAGTCACACCGTCTGCGTGGATCTTACAGACCGTTTGCTGAGTACAGTGAATTGCCATACATATTTCATGGGTCCTCCTTCACATCAATGCATATTTAATTATAGTGTAGTCTTTCTTGTCTCTGCCAGCATTCTCCGGAAGATTACACACAGAGGATGGCAGTTAGTGAGGAAACTTCCATAGACCCCTGTTGAAAGCCCAACAAGGCTTGTTCGGATCAATTCTTGTCTTATCTTTCCCTTAAATTCCTCCCCTTTAAGGATGGAGGTCCTGCAGGAAGCAGGCTGAGAATGGTTAGCCTGCTAGGGTATCTCCAAGATCATCTTAGCTATTCCAGGCAAAGTAACCTTAAATCCCAAGTCAGAAGGTCCACTGGAAGGAAGGAGTTAACTGGAAATCTCTCTAAGAATGTTTGGAGTGGAGAGGAGAGGGCGGAGATTCCAGAGGATACAGGCTCAGCTAAGGCTAGGTAGTCCCCTCCAGAATCCAGACCTTCAGATGGGTTGGATGCAGTCAGAGATAAGGTTCTTAAACAAGCAGCAGGGGAAAAGCTCTCCAGGATTATTGTTGCTGTTGTTCAGTTGCTCAGTCGTGTCTGACTCTTAGCGACCCCGTGGACTGCAGCATGTCAGGCTTCCCTGTCCATCACCAACTCCTGGCGCTTGCTCAAACTCATGTCCACAGAGTCAATGATGTCATCCAACCATCTCATCCTCTGTCATCCCCTTCTCCTCCTGCCTTCATTCTTTCCCAGCATCAGGGTCTTTATCAATGAGTTGACTCTTGGCATCAGGTGGCCAAGTATTGGAGCGTCAACATCAGTCCTTCCAGTGAATTTTCAGGATTGATTCCCTTTAAGATTGATTGGTTGGATCTCCTTGCAGCCGAAGGGACTCTCAAGAGTCTTCTCCAACACCACAGCTCAGGGCTTATTAGGCTCTTAAAATTTCAGAGTTGAAAAGGGGCATCTCAACCCTCAGCTATCAACACGGCACCAAGAACTGAGTCCCCATGTTTCTAGGCACAGAAGGCCCCCTAGTTCTCACCATCACTGGGCCAGCGCCTGCTTGGGTGTGAACTCCCTCAGAGCATAGACCCCACCCATTCTCTCTCCTGGAGAGAGGAATTCATCATAGCATTGTCAAATAATCTCCCTGGCTCCCCACAACCACATCTTTGAGGGTAGATGTGTGTGCTAAGTCGCTTCAGTCATGTCCGACTCTGCAACCCTATGGACCATAGCTCCTCTGTCCATGGGATTCTCCAGGCATGAATACTGGAGTGGGTTGCCATTTCCTCTTCCAGGGGATCTTCCCGACCCAAGGATCGAACCTGTGTCTCTTACACCTCCGGCACTGGCACGGAGAGCTACTATTAAGGCATTTGACAGCCAAGGAAGCAGATGCTCCTGGGGGATAATGACACACCCAGGACCACGTGGCTGCTTCACCTGACCCGATAAACCCACTCTCGGTTTTTGAGAGAGCCCCAAGGGGGTGTCGACTGCAAATGGCACTTTCGGTAGGCACTTGCCATCCACCTGTGTGAGGATTAGATCGGGTGCTGCTGCAGCTGCTGACCTTCAACACCCCAGAAGGAGTTCAGGGTTGAGACCAGGAATGAGGCACTCTGTGCTCAGGGTAAACTGGCAGGACCAGTCTTCAGATAGTTGGATATTCTCATTTGCCAACTTTATGAACCCAGTTCTTGTATCTCCTCATATCTGGAAAAGCACTAAAATCCTTCGTGGTGACGACTGTTTCTCATGACCAGCAGAAGTTTCATGAGTCCAGGAGTAACCTTTTGGAAAAATATGTGCTTGATTGCATGTCTTCCCCCCTTCACCAAAATCACATTGTATACTGACCTTCCCCTGCCTCTTTGGAGCAATCTCTCAGAGCTATCTGAGCTATCTCCTGGGCTGCAGTCCTCATTTTGACCCAAGTAAAACTTAACTCACAACTCTCAAGTTGTGCTTTTTTTTTTTTTTTTTGTGAACAGGGAGGAAGAAAAGCAAGGACTCTACTGTTTGTGTGAGCACCAGGGCCTGATCCCCACGTCCCCATTAGAACCGTGGCTGGGGCCCACATCAGGGGAAGGCAGGTCAGTGAGGACCCCTCACAAACCTCAGAGTGCAGCGAGTCCCTCCTTCCTTGGCACCTTCAGAAGCGGCTGGTCCTGCTCAATGCCCAGCAATGGGCTCTCCAGACACCCCTTTATCCTCCTGCCTGGGATACTTGGAAGAAAGGTACTCCCAGAGATGCTGGGGACCACGCTTCACAGGTGCCAGGATTTCTACCTCGTGACAGCTCGGTGGAGACAACTGCACACCAAGACCCTGGGAGGAAGTCAGGAAGAGGTGCCCAGCCAGATAGGGGGTGAATCCTGTGGGGAAAGAAATGCTCACAGTTTATTCAAAGAGCCTTGGACTTGGAGAGGGCCCTGGAGATGGCGGAGTCCAGTCCCAGAAACTGCTTGAGGAGCGTCGGAGCAAGAAACTGAAGCCAGCCAAGGAAGGGAGGATGGGAAGGAGAGGGTGGAAAAGGGAACGGAAAGACAAAGAACAGGCGGTTCGGAAGAGCCAAGAGCGTAAATCGTTTGCAGACGCCCGTGCAATGTGCAACCGAGGCTTCAGTGGGGGTGTGCCCATCGCTGTGGGCTCAGGCACGTCACACTGAGTGTGAGCTTGCGCGTGTGAGCAACCCCATGAGTCATCTGGTGTGTGTAATGGTCCTGGCAGTTCGTGAATCACAGAGTGTGTCAGAGCTGTGTGTGTGTGTCTGTGTGTGCGTGTGTGTGTGTGTGTTTCAGTGCACAAGGCCATGATGCCCAGAATGACGCGGGAGAAGGACGAACGCCAGCCCTCCCGGGGCGAGCTGTGTTTAAAGGGCACCACGCTTCATTCACACCATGCATCACGCTCCACATTTCTGAACTGGGTCCAGAGAACGCCATCTGTCCCCCTTCCTGCTGAAACCTCCCCCCATCGTGGAGCAACAGTGTGAAATTCTTTGGGCTTGTGGGGTTGTTTTCAGAGTCAGAGATGGCCAGGATCCTAGAATCCCAAATTTCCACCCCTCCGTTTTAAAGAGAGAGGAACCTCGGCAGGGAAGGCCAGTCCCAGAGTCACAGGGAGAGCTTACAGCACAGCTTACAGCACAGCCAGGTGCAGCCACGGGTCCCCTGGCCTCCCCCCGCCCTGCTGTGCTCGGTCCACCCGGACAGAGTGGGTCCTTTTCCCTTTTCTGCTCAAGGATGTAATGAGATCACTTCTTTTTACTGAAATGCACCGGACCCTTCCATGGACTGAAGCACTGATGTTGCATCTTAGAGGCTGGATGACCTCACGGGCAAAGCTGGGGCGTCTCTGGCCAGATGGCTTCAACTGAGCGTCATTCTACCTTTTCTCCCAGAGCCTCCCTCTCACCGCACCCAGGTCAGGAGGAACCCTTGGGGAAACCGCTCTTGGGTCTGCATCTGTAATTGGTGGGGCCCTTTGGCAGACGACACTATGATTCAGAAGTTGCTTATGAGCCATCTATGAATGCCTCACTCGGGACTCCTGGTTCTGTCTCCTTTCACCTCCCTGCTCCATTTCACCAGCTCCAGAAAAAATGAAAAGACAAGTACAGCAGCAGGTTTACTTTGGCAGTTCTGAGGCAGGGTTACTAGGTAAAGGGCCTGAACCTATTAACTATTAGGATGAGGTGTGGGATTATCTATGAGTTTCAATTATCCATTCCCTTCATTCTTCCCCAATGGCTCAGAGCTGACTTGAACTTCAAAGGGAGAGCTCCAGCCCCCTGGATTTATTGTTCTTATTTCATATTAATTAAGTACTTACTACACACCCAGCACGGCTGAGGCCATTCAGGAGGCACCGACTCAGCCCAGCATCCCTGGAGAGCAGAGATTGATTATCTCATCTACCGGGACTTCAAAGCCCTTTCCTCCACAGCATCTTGTCACTGACTGTGGGGGCGGCTGGGATGCTGAAGGCACAGCAGGGCAGAGGGAATAAAAGGAGCAGAGAGGTCGAGGCTCTGGGGCAGGCGTGGAGTGAGGCTGATCTTGTATCTGAGTCCAGGTTCCGCAGTTACAGAAAAGTGTCTTCCAAACATGCTCTGCTAAATGCATGCACTCAGGAAGGAAGTGAAGATGACTTCTCGTGTGGTGGACAGACGAACAGACCCAGCAGACCTTAACAGAATCAGTGTCCCTCATACACACGGCACATGGGCCAAAGGAACATAACCACGTGTTTCTTTGAATATAAATAATTGTATTCAGGAAGGTATTTCTTTCAGCAGCATACATAATAGCAAAAAGCTGTGAACAACCCAAAATATCCGTTAAGCATCAATTATTAATTAATTAATTAATCATGGTACATCTATACAATGAAAAACAACGCAGCTGCGAAGAAGAATGAGTTATATCTATGTCACCCTTATGGCAGAAAGTGAAGAGGAACTAAAAAGCCTTTTGATGAAAGTGAAAGTGAAAAAGTTGGCTTAAAGCTCAACATTTAGAAAACGAAGGTCATGGCATCCGGTCCCATCACTTCATGGGAAATAGATGGGGAAACAGTGGAAACAGTGTCACACTTTATTTTGGGGGGCTCCAAAATCACTGCAAATGGTGACTGCAGCCATGAAATGAAAAAACACTTACTCCTTGGAAGGAAAGTTATGACCAAGCTAGATAGCATATTGAAAAGCAGAGACATTACTTTGCCAACAAAGGTCCATCTAGTCAAGGCTATGGTTTTTCCAGTGGTCATGTATGAATGTGAGAGTTGGACTGTAAAGAAGGCTGAGCACCAAAGAATTGATGCTTTTGAACTGTGGTGTTGGAGAAGACTCTTGAGAATCCCTTGGACTGCGAGGAGATCCAACCAGTCCATTCTGAAGATCAGCTCTGGGATTTCTTTGGAAGGAATGATGCTAAAGCTGAAACTCCAGTACTTTGGCCACCTCATGCGAAGAGTTGAGTCATTGGAAAAGTCTCTGATGCTGGGAGGGATTCGGGGCAGGAGGAGAAGAGGACGACAGAGGATGAGATGGCTGGATGGCATTACTGACTCGATGGACGTGAGTCTGAGTGAACTCTGGGAGTTTGTGATGGACAGGGAGGCCTGGCGTGCTGCGATTCATGGGGTCGCAAAGAGTCGGACACGACTGAGTGACTGAACTGAACTGATGTTAACTTGGAGAGATCTAGTTATTAAGTTTAAAAAAAAAAAGCAAGTTTACAGAAGATGACTTATTTGTATGAAAAAAATTTAAAGGATAGCCTATAAAGAGATACATATGGGGCTTCCCTGTTGACTCAGTGGTAAAGAATTTGCCTGCCGATGCAAGAGACACAGGTTCAGTTCCTGGTCCAGGAAGATCCCACATGCCATGGAGCAACTAAGCCCATGCACACAGCTACTGAGCCCGTGTGCCCTACAGCCTGTGCTTTGCAAAAAGTGAAGCCGCTGCAATGAGAAGCCCGACGACCACAACCAGAGAGGAGCCCCTGCTCCCCACAACTAAAGAAAAGCCCACGCAGCAATGAAGACCCAGCACAGCCAAAAATATAAATACATAAATAAAATTATATAAAAAAGAATGTCAGATGACTACCAGAGCTTGAGAAAAACGAGAAATTTTTTAGTGTTTATTAGAGAAAGAGATACATATGTTTATGAAAGTTTGTATATGTTAAAAAATGTAGGGAAAATCTGGGAACGATGTATATGAAAAATGTGGAAAGATACTCATGAATGTGGTTACACTGTTTACTTCAGAGGGTGGGGTTGGAATGGACAAGAAAATTCATTTTTCTATACTGGACTCTATTGTTTGACTTTAG
The DNA here is from genome assembly GCF_002263795.3 of Bos taurus. Lineage (NCBI taxonomy): Eukaryota > Metazoa > Chordata > Mammalia > Artiodactyla > Bovidae > Bos > Bos taurus. The sequence continues at coordinate 33,640,615 of NC_037354.1, read as the reverse complement.
GTCTGAGCTAGTTTTATAACTTCAATAAAGAAGAACGAAATGTATTGTGAGACTAAAGAGAATAAAAATAGGCTTGTCAATGCTTCCCGGCCACCCTCGACCCCAAAGTATGCCCCCAAGTGAAATGCCTCGCCAGTTATGACATTTGGAGAGCTGGCAGCGTCGCTTGAGAAAACATGGCCCATCTGGCCTCTGCTGCAGCGTCATGGGACAAACAGAAACTTCAGCTGTCAGCTCCAAAGAAAAATACTGATTTGCATAAACATATGTGACCTAAACTTATTCCGTGACTTTGAGATATCTCACTCTAAACATATAACATTAATTAAAAGGAGCGCAAGTTTCTGGCAACTGTACCCTACCTCCCCTATTTTTTTTTTTAGTTTATTTTTAATTGGAGGATAATTGCTTTACAGTGTTGTGTGGGTTTCTGCCATACATCAACAGGAGTCAGCCACAGGTGTACATATGTCCTCTCCCTCTTGAACCTCCTTCCCACCCCCCTCCCCCACATGATGATCCAGGGCATTGAAAATTGGAACACATCACAGATCCTTAAATCCCATCCTGAGTCAGGAGGAGGGAGGGGACAGGGAAAGAGGGTTTGCTGTATGTGCCAGGCCCTGGGCTGGGCACTGGGCCTGTGCCGTCCCACTGGACCCTGTGATCATTCACCAAGTTTGGAGGAAAGGACACACACACACACACACACACACACACACACAAGCATGCACTAGAAACTACAGAACAAGGCACAGAGGAAGCACCTAAGACTCAAGGAGGCAGTATGCCCATGGCCTTCAAGTGGGTACCTGGCAGGCTATCCATCAGGGCAGGAGAATAGGGATGCTGGGGTCCCCTGGACACCTTGGCGAGGAGACTGGCTAGTTTAACTCTGCCTGGGTCTACTTCATCCCCACTGAGGGTCTGAAGCTCTGGAGGATGGAGCCTACGCATGAGAGGAAGCTGTTATTGCTAGGACTGAAATCTAACTCAAACCAGCTTAGGTAAGACAGTGAGTTATTTGACTCTTAGAACTAAAAATGTCCATAAGTAGATGGCTCCATGGGCTCAGGACTCAACTAATGTCAGTCAAGTTTCATTCTGTCTCTGAATTTTTCAGCTGTGCTTTCTTCTGTGCTGTCTTCATTTTTCAGGCAAGCTCTTTGAATGTGGTAGCGAAGATGGCCTCAGAAATTCCATGTATTACTTGGTTTCTTGCAGCTACCCATTCCAATGAAAAGCAAGCATTTGTGCAAAAAAAAAAAAAGGAGGTGGGGACTTCCCTGGTGGTCAGGTGGTTGAGACTCCACTGCAGAGGATGTGAGTTCAATCCCTGTTCAGTGAACTAGGATTCTGCATACCATGCAAAAAAAAAAAAAAAAAAAGCAAGCATTTGTTTCCCAATCATTTCAGCACAAGTGCCAAGGATGGCTCTCATGAGGACAGCTGGGGTCACATGCCCATTTCTCAATTAGTTACTGTTTCCCAGACTTCTCCAGATCACGTGGATTAGGAATGAGGGTGTGGTCTCCCTTCTCCAAAACTGGAGGAACAGTACCAATGGAAGAAGGGAAGGATGTTGGGCAAACAGACCACAGATGTTTATCACAACCTCTCAGGGAAACCTGCCAGGAAAATGTAAACTGAGAAACTGGGAGGTGTTGGTTTTTTTATACCTGTCATCTCTTGGCAACCATAAGGCTCTTGGAAATTGCTGAGGTTCTGCAGACACTAAGGATCCGGGTCTGCCATGATTTGCCCTCCACTCTTGGAGACCCAATCCCTACTCTTCCCTGCTTTGAATCTGGTATAATCCCTTTACTTAGTGGGAAGATGAGGGTGGACACAGAGGCACAGGCTGCCAGGGGCACCTGTGTCCTGGCATCAAGGGGGAGGGGCAGGCAGGGAGTATGAGCAAGTGGGGATCTGGGCAGACGTCTGTGTCCTCAGGTGGGACTGCCTCGTGCTGGGGTGCAGGAAGGCTCTCTGCTGGGCACAGCCAGGGTAGGGCTGCCTTGCACACTTGTTCGAGCTGGGCCATAATATACTAAATTCAACCAAATTTTCCTTAAGGAAGGGGCACCCTCATCTGCTCAGAGAAGCCATATGGGTAAGCAGAAGCCCTGCTAATCAATGACACAGACAGAACCCACTCCGTTGTTAGCTATGTGCTTTGGGGGTAAAAATATCATGGAAGTGACGGTGCTTTTTTCAAAGTCATAAATATCAGGGACCATTCTCAATCACTCTCCAATTCTCCAGCCAGTGGAGTGTGGCACGTTACCTAATCTACTCCCGGGTTCTGGGCATATGAGAGCACCAGCCCCTGGGAGCTACTGACGCCTGCGGTTCCCTTAAAAACACCACACCCGCGGCAACCTCTCATCTTTCCACTTCTATTACATGTAGGACTGTATCAGGTATTTAGACGTTAGGGCGTTTTACAATGTTGATAACCTTTGTTTGAGTGGATGTAGTGTATGTGTTGGGGGGTCCGTGTGGGGACAGGGAATGAATAGGTCCATTCTCAGTCAGATTATAAACTCCTAGAGAATGCACATTTGTCCTTGTGTCTCCCATATCAATTACTTTTCTCCCCTGGTTACTGTGTTAAGAGTTAAACAAATGAAAATGCTTCTAATAGAGATGAAATTAAACAACTTATAAATGATGCCTAAACAGTATTTGGTCTATAGAAGATGCTTATAGTTCTTTTCCCTTACTCCTCTTCTCTCTGACCCTCCTCTTACTTCAGATGCTGAAGGAATAAGAACATTCGTTCAATAATATTAACTGGAGAGGAGGGATAAATTGGGAGATTGGGATTGACATACACACTCTACTATATATAAAATAGGTAACTAGTGTGGACCCACTGAATAGCACAGGGAAACTCTGTATTGAATGTATGGGAAAAGAATCTTTAAAAGAGTGGATATATGTACACGTATAACTGATTCACTTTTGTAATGCATCATTGTAAATCAACTATACTCCATTGAAATCTAATTTTAAAAAACAATATTAATATGAGGCCACTTGTTAAGAGCCGGGCATCACGCTGTGTACTGGAGCTGCAATGATACAGAAGAAATAATATGTTTTCTACTCAAGTTCTGTAGGCCATCTGGCCTGAAAAATACCCTTGACTGTAATCTTTCCGTGTTATATGGAGTTGTAAACAAGATGCTCTTGGATAGAGGACAGTGGAAGGATAGTTTGATAGTTTTAATGATTTTCTGGGGTTGGAAGGAGAGCAGGAGAATGCCAGTTTGGAAGGTGATGTTTGAATGGGGTCTTGAAGGATGAATAGGAGTTCACAGAGCCAAAAAGAGGAAAGAATGTTACAAGCAGAGGAAACAGAATAAGCGAGGCTAGTTTCAAGACTTAAAGCTTGAAAATAACCACCTTCTTGAACAGAACTATGATCCATTGCAACTGCTGGGGCAAGGGCCCCAAATCAAAGGCTATTGGTGGGAAGACAGAAAAATGCCTCAGAGCTGGGCTCCATTAATCATCTCACACTTACGGCTCTTCAGGCCCTGGTAATAGCTTTTACATACTTTTAGTTTGAGGATGTTCTGAGCTCTTTAAATGATGCAAGTTATTGTTTTCCATTATCTAGAAAGGAACTGTTTTTGAAGCCGAAGACCAAAGACTGAAACCCTAGGAATTTATTTTAAACTCGGGAATTTCCCCGAGGCCTGGAATCTGGTGTCTGGGTTCCAGATTTGGGGGTAACTGTTGGGCTCCCTTCTCAGACTCTGCCTCCCACATGTGTCTTCTGCCTCCCCCGCCCCTACCCGTACCATCTGTTCAGCAGGGCACAGCTTTCCAAAGCTCTGGGTCAGCCCTCGCCTGGTAACTCTACCTGGGGAGAGAGGCTGCTCTGATGACCCACCAGATCAAAGATAAAGCCCAGAGTGTTTACAGCATCAGCTTTCGCTCCCTGGAGAGAAGGACTGTATCTTTCTAAATGGCTACAAAACCCAACTGTGGCTTTTTGAATGACTGGCCCTGTTGACACCTCCAGGCCCAGGCTCCCAGCTGCTGCCCTGGCCCAGCCCAGGGAGGGACGGAGGGAGACCACTGATAGGACACCCATCAAGAAAACAAATCTATCAGCCCCATCTTCGCTGAGTACCAGCCTCGCCCTCACACCTGCCAGGCGGCGCCTCCTCTTTCTTGGTCAACGTCTTTGTCCCTTCATTGGGCCATGTGGGAGACTCTCGGGGCTTGTGCTTGATTAGCAGCTGGATCTGTGTCCAGAACCTGAGATCTGGAATCCACAGATCTGGGCTGATACTCTTCTTCCAACTGTGGCCGATTGTGCACCGGAGCCTTAGATAATTATGCCTCTCAAAGCTGTTGACTCATTTACAAGGATGCCAACACAGAGCAGAAGAGGCAGACCGGGGTGGATGGAAGCCAGGGCTCAGCTCCTGCTTGTCACCCTCCCTGGCTTCACATATAATCTGTCGCTTCCCAGTTAGGGGACCCTTTGGTGCCTCGGTGTTCCTCATCTGTGAAATGGGACTGCAAACATTCCTCCTTCACAGGGTCACTAAGAGGATTAAGGAGGATTAAATGAGATATACTTATGAAGAGCTGTGTACGCTGTTTGGCACAAAATAAAGTTTATCCAGGATCTACCAGCTTCCGGGGCTGTGGAAGGTGCTGGGGTGCCAGAGGCACAGGGCTAACAGTAGGGTAACTGAGAGGAGAATCAAATAGAATAACAAATACAGAAGCAAATCAGATTACTGGCCCTCCTCATGCACCTCACTTCAAAAATACCCCCTTATGTGTGTGTGTGGGAGAAGGCAATGGCACTCACTCCAGTACTCTTGCCTGGAAAATCCCATGGATGGAGGAGCCTGGTGGGCTGCAGTCCATGGGGTCACTGAGTGTCGGACACGACTGACGCTACTTAGCAGCAGCATGTGTGTGTGTGCATGTCCTCACCACGCAGCACGGCCCCCGCCTACCTCTCCAGTGTGTGTGTGTGTGTGTGTCTGTGTGTGTGTGTCCTCACTGCATGGCATGGCCCCCGCCTACCTCTCCAGTGTGTGTGTGTGTGTGTGTCTGTGTGTGTGTGTGTCTGTGTGTGTCTGTGTGTATTGTGTGTGTGTGTCTGTTCGTGTCTGTGTGTGTCTGTGTCTGTGTGTGTGTCTATGTCTGTGTGTGTTGTGTGTGTGTGTCTGTTCGTGTCTATGTGTGTCTGTGTGTGTCTGTGTCTGTATGTGTGTGTCTGTGTCTGTGTGTCTGTGTGTGTCTGTGTGTCTCTGTGTGTGTGTGTCTGTGTGTGTGTGTGTCTGTGTGTGCCTGTGTGTCTGTGTGTGTGTGTGTCTCCTCACTGCATGGCATGGCCCCCACCTACCTATCCAGTGTGTGTGTGTGTGTGTGTGTGTGTGTGTCTGTGTGTCTCTGTGTGTGTGTGTCTCTGTGTGTGTGTGTGTGCCTGTGTGTGTGTGTGTGTGTGTCCTCACTGCATGGCATGGCCCCCACCTACCTCTCCAGTGTGTGTGTGTCTATGTGTGTGTGTGTCTGTGTCTGTCTGTGTGTGTCTGTGTGTGTGTGTCTGTGTGTGTCTGTGTGTGTGTGTCTGCGTGTGCGTGTGTCTCCTCACTGCATGGCATGGCCCCCGCCTACCTCTCCAGCACCTTGCTCCTTGTCCTCCAGCCACGCTGGACTCCTTTCTAGCCCTTGAGCCCACCAAGCTCTTTCCTGCCTCAAGGTCTCTGCTAGGATCCCTTCTGCTTTGAACAGTGGTTCCAGGACCAGAAGCATGTCAACATATTCTAGGAACTTGATGGAAATGCAAATTTCCCAGCCCCGCCCAGGCCCTCTGGAGTCCAGCGTGCTAACATTTAAGCATCCCTGGCTTCTGCTCAGGGAAGGACACCCCCTTAGCCTCTCAGAAGAGCCCGCATGACCAGGCTGTGTCTGTGTGTGTGACTTCCTTGTTGACCTGTCATTTCGTCTGGAAGAAACAGGACATCCCTCTAAGAAGCCAGTCTGGAACCGGCGGGACCAGCTCTGGATAGATGATGTCAGCAAAGCGGGGGCCGGCACCTGGGATACACGCAGACCTCCTGGCCCACACGGCCGCATCTCGGGACACGCACAGGCCAGAGCAGGGGAGCCGGCTTAAGTGAGAGGAGCCAAGTCACTTGGGCATAGTTAGCACCTAATGGAAAAGCAGAAACGTTAAGGACGTAATTAACACCTATATTCTAATCTCACTGGTAGCTAAAGTAGGACTTAACCATAAGCTTGAAAATAACAAAATAACCCCAGGACAAAAGCAAAGCTATAAAGATGTAGCTAACAGTTAAGTGAGTGATACTCGTTTCAAAAGAAACGAGTTTCTTTTCCCTTTGAACATGTTGACTTACTGTAGTTTCACCCCCTCCCCCCCCCAAAAAAAAACAAGTTCCGTGAGTTGCATTGTTGCTGTTGAGTCGCTAAGTTGTGTGACTCTTTGTAACCCTGGGAACTGTAGACCTCCAGTCTCCTCGTCCATGGGATTCTCCAGGCAGGAATACTGCAGTGGGCTGCCAAGCCCTCCTCCAGGGGATCTTCCTGACCCAGGGATTGAACCTGTGTCTCCTGCACTGGCAAGCAGATTCTTTACCGCTGAGCCACCAGGGAATCCCAAGTTATATAGCTGTCTTTTAAATATTTGTCAAGGCAAGGATGAGTCTATTCCTGACACATTTTGAGTCTGCATTGCCTAGGAAGACCCCCCACACACACACATGTACACTCACCTGACAAATAGCAGCTTCCTTCCAGTCAAAGCAGAGAGAGAGAGACTCTGGAAAGACTCAGAAGGTGCCATCGGCACACGGAAAGGCCACAAAGTCCTGAACGGGGTGTGGCCCAGGCCTGCGGGCACAGAGGAAGCCCGGCTGCTGATGCGCACGGCAGGCTCCCTCGTCTGCAGATATAACGCAATTGTGAGGGGCCAGAGAAGCCACAAATAGAACAAAGGAAGGAAAGGAAAAATCGATAGCTTTAGAGGGGAGGAAGGGAGCCAGGCATGCTGCCTGAGTCTTGCCGGCAAGAACAGTAAAGAGGCAGCAGGGCTGGCCGGGGGGCCCCTCACCCACATCACAGTCCCCCTGGGTGGGGGCCGTGTTCCTGAATCCCTTGCTAGGCAACCTGCACCCTGCCTCTCGCCAGCAGGCCCTAGTGTCCATCTCCCACACCTGGGGATTGAGAGGTGGAAAGACTGTGTAACTCGCTCCAATTCTCACTCTCAGTAAAAGCACAGAGACTTGAACCCAGGGTTGCCATCTGTCAGCCCAAGCTCTTCCTCGCCCACCACAGCTATTTGGACCAGGAGGGCTCTTGTGGCTTAGGAGCCAACGTTGAGTTTGGAAGGAAGGAGGACCATGCTACCTGTGTGCCTGGAGCTGGCTTCCCCAGGCCTGATTCACCTGGAAACAGCCTCTGGGGAAACTTGATCCCCTCCCACCCCCCATCCCTGTGCAGCACAAACTGATGGGTATCTCTGAAAGCAGACGGGATGAGACCCGCAAGTGGCCTTCCCAGGACCTCAGAAGATGAACGCCTTGCTCCTTGGGATTCGCTCCTTCTTCCCCTCCCCGGAGGGCCTGCCAAAAAGAAAGGTCTCAGAGGAGCAGGACAGGGCAGGGGTGGGGCCCCCAGGGAGCAGGGGGAAGTGGGGTCTGCTCTTGGTTGATCCACACCCCGAGCCCCTGGGACCCGACATCTGCCCACCCCCGGCTCCTCTCCCTCTGCAGTGTTTTAGTTGGAAAGTAAGACCCAACTCGTTAAATCAAAGTGGTTTCCCCAGCAACCCTGGGAGAAGCAGGTTTACTTACAACAGGTAAATAATGCATGAGCTCAGGCTGAGAAATACAGCAACCAAGTTCATGTTACTAACAGATTCACTGAACCTGGAGGCTCGGCTCCTGAGCCCAAGTCCCAGGGGATAAGGTTGCAATTCCCCCCACCTCACCCCTCCTCTCCTAAGGAATCCTTTCTGCATTCGGGTTGTGCATGTGTGTGTGTTCTCAGTTTTTTTTTTTTTTTTTTCCTGGCTATTTCTTACTCCCTAAATCAAACTGCCTCTGCCTTCAAGAGCAAAAGGAGTAGGTGTCCATCCTCCGTGTGGCTTCTCCAATCTCTAAAGGCAGGGCGCTGAGAAAGTCTCTTCTTTTGCAAAGTCGGACAAAGCAGACCAGACCTGCACCACGCTCCTTGGTCTGGCAGGAGACGGTTCATTTCCAAAGCCAGTTGGTGTACCTGACGGGTCGGCCAGGTCCCCATGCTCCCTGGCACAGATGAACGCCGCCAAGAAGAAATGTACACTGAACCGAATTGTGAAAGAACAACTCTTGATAAAGACATTGCGTTCCTCCCTCCCTCCTGAGAATAACTGATACTGAACCTACATCTCTCTACCCTCCTGGAAAGATGCTGGGCTTTCCCTGCCTGGCATTCTGGAAGTCGTAAGTTTTGTTTTTAATTTTATAAATAGGAAATGAGAGCGCAATAGAGAAAACGCCTTTTCAAATTACACAGAGCCCTCCCAATTTGATATCCCCACACCTCCACTCCAAAAAGAATCCTTTATATATTTAGATGATTGAAAACTCAGTACAAGGAGAAATTTTAAAATGCCAGTCAGAATGAACTGGCAGGCTTAAGTTGGGGACAGGGTTGCTTTGCTGGTGGCTCAGATGGTAAAGAATCTGCCTGTGATATAGGAGACCCAGGTTCAATCCCTGGGTTCGGAAGATGCCCTAGAGAAGGAAATGGCTACCCACTCCAATATTCTTGCCTGGAGAATTGCATGGACAGAGGAGCCTGGCGGCATGCTACAGTCCACACAGTCCGTGGGGTCGCAAAGGGTCTGACAAAACTAAGCAACTATACACACATAGGTTTAATGGGGGGTGGGGGTGCATGAAAATTTAGTCCCTGCCCAAAAAGATTTGCAAGTTTCAGGGTTCTCCTAGGAGGGCAGTTGGCCCTCCAAATCCCAGAATATGAAGCACTTGCAGATGTGTGTAGCACCTGACTTGTCCCCTGTGTCAGCAGATGTGAGAGAGCAGCCAGATCCCTGTTTGCCTTGGTTCACTGCCTTGTAAACAGTAGGTACCATCTAGATGAATAAGAGAAGACAGAGAAGCTGATGAAAACGTCTAGCTCCCCTGAAAGCAAAAAAATTTACAAACTTGCCTGAACACAAGTAAGGAGATTTAGGCAACTACAGCCACTTGTGTCTGCTCAAACGTAGTTGAGGTATTATAAAGTGGCCTGACTCAGAGATTGTGTGGAGCATCAAGGTGTTAATGAGTAACTCTCGGTGGAAATGCTCCTATTGGAAATCCCCCAGTTTCTCAGGTGGAAAGGAAGTAATTCACACTGACAATAGATACCGCTTCGTGACTGCAAAACGAGGCATGTCTTCAGTGAGTATCATAGCAACCTCGTTGGGTCTATGAAAATTATGTCAGCTTTGCATTCAAAGCTGAAAACCCAACAGCCAAATCTGTTAGAAAAACTACTCTCGAAAGAGGAAATTCTGACATGTGCTGCCACATGGATGAACTCGAGACATTACACGAAGTGAAATAAGTCAGCTACGAAAAGGTAAATACTATAGGATCACACTTATGGGGGTGCTTAGCATAGTCAGGTTCATAGAGACTGAAAGATGGTTACCAGGGGCCTGGGAACAGACAGGAAAGGGGAGTTGGTGTTTAATGGATTTAGAGTTTCAGTTTAACAAGACGAAATGAGTTCTGGAAATGGATGGTGGTGACGGTTGTACCACATTATGAATGTATTGGATATGATTGAACTGTAGGCTTAAAAATGGTTCAGATGGTAAATTTTATGTTATGTGTATTTTACTGCTATTTAAAAAAAATGGAAAAGGAAAAAAAAACCATCCCAGGCACAAATGTAAACAGGATGACGGAAAAACCTTCAGGTTGACTATTGAAGCGGCTTAGACAAAACCACCCAGATAAAGCAATGTCTGACTTGAGAGTGAAATCAAGTGAGGTGTTTGGTCTGGACTGAAAATTTGTTTAGTTGGTCCCAGGTCATGCATCCACCGCTAAACATTATGACAGGCACATAAGAAATGAAAATGTATTCGGGAACAACCAACTGAGGAAGTGGTGGAAGGTATAATTGGAGGGCAGGCACCCTGTCTGTCACAGATCTCGTGGCAGGGATAGAACAATTAGCGGGCAGCCAACAGCTCGCAAGGGCAGGCTGCCCCGGGGATGGTGCAACGTGATAGCACGCTCCAGAGAATGCTCTGGAAAATCACCACCACCGAAGGTATTGGACTGAGCCCTAACGGCACATCAACAAACCTTGTCCAACTGGGCAAACAGTCTGTCTGTGGGAGAAAATGAATAATTACTGTGGAAGTCATTGACAGAAGTACAAAAGTCTCGGGAGCAACATCCCAAAACCTACTGAGAAAAATAAGACAGTGCGTGCCCCTGGCAGGCCAACCCTAGAGGAACAACAGAACCGCAGAAACTTGTGGAGTAAAACCTGCTACCCCTTTGGAAACCAGAGAGGGATCTGGACACTCGCTGACCGTCTCATGGGCATCAGGCTGTCAGCCACTTTGGCGTCAATTCAAAAGGCAGTACATCAAAACGATTACGTATCAGTGTGACATTCCTGTCCCAAACACAGATCGTGTTCACCATTCTTGGCTAACAGAGCACGGACTGTGATAATAAGTTACGTAAACCCACTCAGGCTATACGTTAACACGTTGCAATATACATAGTACTTCCAAAGCACGATTGGATCTCTTATCAAAGGCGTGCTTTTACATCTATCCTTCCATCTTTACTACCCCAAGAAAACAGGGAGACCAATTGAAATAACAGTGTTAAAATAATTTATTTTTATTTTTGGTTGCGCTGGGCCTTTGCTGCTGTGTGTGGGCTTTCTCTAGTTGCGGTCAGCAGGGGCTACCCTCTAGTTGCAATATGTGGGTTTCTCATCGCTGTGGCTTCAGGCACCTGGGCTTCAATAGTTGCAACATGCGGGCTCAGGAGTTGCGGCTCACGGGATCCATTGGTCCAAGGCAAGTTGAATCCTCCCGGACCAGGGATCAAAGCCATGTCCCCTGCATTGGCAGGCGGGATTCCTATCCACGGTACCACCAGGGAAGCCTTGAAGGAGCATTTTACAAGAGAAAAAAACTCAAGCCGGGCTGGGCCTTTCCCAGGGCCTGTCTCTGTGGTCTGACCCATCCCTGTAGCTGCACTGGACGTTCATTCCTTGTGGACACAAGACACTTTCCTACAGGTCAGGGTGGGTCATCCAAATGGTACCTTTCAACACTTTGCATGCTTCCCTGGGTTACCCCCATAACTGAGGGCCCCAAGTGGATGGGCGACTAGCACACCTCTGCCTCCCTTAGTGCTGGGTAAGCCGAGAGATCTCTCTGGCTCCGGGGGCCACGTCACCAGTGCACGAGCGTCCCTCCAGGACGACCTCGCCCTGGGCTCTGACTCACCTAATCACAGCCCCGTGCCTCTCTGTGAGCCGCAGGGAGTAATTTAGGAGTTTGGGCCCGTGGAGTGCCAACAACCCGGCCAGGGAGGGAAAGCCCCACAGAACTGCTGAGGCCTCCGGTCAGGGCGGCAGTGGCTACAGAGCAGAGGGCGAAAGGCCAGTGTCCCGCGGGCAGAGGGCTGACCGGGAATCGGGCTGTGCTCACAGAGGGCTCTGTCCCATGGCACAGAGACCCCCGCCCACAAGCACATGCCTGGTACAGTTAAGAACCAGGCAGAGACGTCCCTGCAGAGCCACAGATGCAGCCTAAACCTCTGATCGGTTTTAGAGGGGGGTCTGGGGAGTCCTCAGTTCCTATCAGAAGGAACTGCCCACAGCCACAGGGAGGCCAGGCCTCCCTCCACTGGACTAGACGTCACCCCACCCACCTCCAAGCCTGGCTTCTCTCCCAGTTTTTCCAGAATTCTCTTCCGCTCTTAAAATGTCAAAAGCTCCAGTTTAACTGCGCTGACCACCACCCTGCCCTTCAAGCTCCACCTCCACCCCTGAAAGGAAAACCAGACTCCCCACAACCTCAGATGAAACTCCCAGTTCTCAGACCCCCACGGCCACACACTTCCGCATCCAGCTCTCAGAGGAAGTCTGGGGGCTGCGGGAAAGGGGAGCGACCTGAAGACCCAGCGCTCTGGGCTCTACGTGCGCGCGTGCTTGTATGCTAAGTTGCTTCAGTTGGGTCCTCCTCTTTGCAACCCCGTGGACTGTTGCCTGCCAGGCTCCTCTGGCCATGGGATTCCCCCGGCAGGAGTACTGGAGTGGGTTGCCAGTCCCTTCTCCAGGGGATTTTCCCCACCCAGGGATCGAACCCGTGTCTCCTGTAGCTTCTGCACTGCAGGTAGGTTCTTGACTGCTGAGCCACCGGGGAAGACCCTCTGGGTACAACAGGCACTGGATTTCATCTTCCCCTCACCCTACCCACCCCTAACACAGCCTCATCTCCCACCCTCCCTGCACTGGGGGTCTGGAGAGCACCCCCAGGACTCAAGCATGCTTTCCCACACTCCCAGAAGCCCCGTGGGGCAGGTGGTATTATCTGGTCCCTAGAGAAGGATGCTGAGGCCAGTGGAGTTAACTGTACACGGTAGACAGGGCATTGGAGCAGTGAATGGCTGAGCTCCCAGATCCTCAGGATGGCGCTCACAGCAACCTCACAGCTCCCCTGCAACCAACATTCTCCTCTCCCCTGCCGCCCCTACAGCAACGCCCCCGCCCCCGACCCTTGAAGTAGGAACTCTGCCCCTATTCAAGCTTCCCTTACCTCTTGGGAAAGTGGGGCACACATTATTTCCCTCCACACCCTTGACCTACAAGGGGGATGGGGAATGGAAATTACAGCGGCACCAGGGAAGCCGGGCTCTCCTTTGATTCCGCTTGTGAAGGGCACGTCGGGGCACAGGACATCAGAAGAGCTGCCCAGAGCAAGGCCAGGGGCAGCACCCAGGGACAGCAGGCAGGAGAGCTCCTCCCACCAGCAGGTCCCACCGTGGGAGGTGGGGGTGGGGGAGGGGGTAGGAGAGGTTGTACCATGCCCATCGGTTCCACCCTCTGCAGGCATGGGCACCCTCTGCTCTGGGTTCCTTCTGAAGGAAGACTTGATCGGGACTGCTGAGCTTCTGAGACTTCAGCGGTCTAATGGGATGCAAATTGGAATTTGCTCCCATAAAGATGCATTATGCATGGACTTTCTATTAGATTTCACTTGGAAACTCATCATCCATCACCCGGCAGGGCCTGCTGTACCTCGGGCCTGTGTCAGCAGTTTCTCGTCATCTGGTGTCTGAGGCCAAAGTCATCTCCCTCGTGGGGGGAGCCTGGGGGACCCAAAGCTTTGGAAGGTGGCCCCGGGTGGATAGCAAAACAACTTCCTGGCTGGCATCTTCCAAGGGGATCCCAGCCCTCTTGTGAGGGAGCAGGGCCAAGATGAGAAGGCAGGGCCCGACCCGTGGAATATTCCTTGGAAGGACTAATGCTGGCCACCTGATGCGAAGAGCCGACTCACTGGAAAAGACCTGATGCTGGAAAAGATTGAAGGTGGGAGGAGAAGGGGACAACAGAGGATAAGATGGTTGGATGGCATCACTGACTCAATGGACATGAGTTTGGGTGGACTCCAGGAGTTGGTGATGCACAGGGAAGCCTGGTGTGCTAGTTCACGGGGTTGCAAAGAGTCGGACATGACTGAGCAACTGAACTGAACTGAACAGACCCGCAGAAGCAGAGGATGGAGCCACTTGTCTCAAGATGCCACAAAGCCCACTGCACAGCCGATAATTTGAGGGACAGGCCTGAGCTAGGGGGGAGGAAGGAAGGAAGGCTTTGTCTGAGGGCCCAGACTTCTGCCAAGGGGGTCAGGACCACAGTCTTCTACCCACAGGGGCAAATAAAGTCCTGAGTCTTCTAACAGGATTAGTCTGGAAGACTTTTCTTCCTAAGGGTTCACAAACCCACACTCACACATACACACAACCCACATCCCTGTACCCTTACACACACTCACAACCTTGCATACACACATCCAACCCACCCACACCCCCACATTCACACATACAATAGACACACACACACACTTACAGTCACACATGCACAACATACATGCACACTCAAACACGGCATCCCTTTTCATACACGCCTGTGTTCTCACACACACACCCATCTGCTCTCCCACTCACACCCACTCAAACACATGCGACACTGCAACACACACACCCATATCATCACACACCCACACTCACACAGCACACACATGCTTATATACATGCACACGCACATGTACACACTCACAGTCACACCCATACAACACACATCCTCATATCCCACCCCCAAGATGCAACACATACACCCACACATGCACACATGCTCATTCACATCCAAGATTACCTCTGAGGCCACAGAAGTCAGAAGGGAGTTTTTCTTCATTCATGAAAGACTGCGGATGCAGCCTCCCAGAGTCACTAGGATACAGACTCTGTGGGTGTCATCAGAACAATGGTAGCCGATTCCAGGCTCTTGGGAACAGAGATTGGGCAAGGGGGAGCCATGTTCCCTCCACCAGTGGAAAGGCAGGTGGGCAATGAGGCACAGGAAACCCAACAGGAAGAATCAGCTGGACGTTGGAGGCATGATACAGTGCCAGGTAGGAAAGAGAGTGCTCAGTCCCTGAAGCGTGTGAAACAATCCACTCATCAACTGCTGTTGACCGAGCATCTACTGAGTTCCCCAGGCTGAGCTGGGGGTCGTGAGACCCAGAGTTTGCATGTTGCAAGGCATCAAGCCAGTTCACAAAAGATTGCCCACAGTTCGGGATGGGAACAAGGGCTTTGAAACCGGAAGTGCTCATCTGGACCATCAAAGAGGCAAAGCCACTGTGGGCTGGAGTGATTCCAGGAGGAGGAGAAGGCAGAAATGGGTGAGGGCTAAGACTTACAGGCAAGACCATGGGAGGCATGAGGAGAGGAGCTAGCCCTGAAGAATTGGGCGATGAGAATCTGGCCCCTGCAGTGCACTGAGGTTAGGAGCCTGTCTTTAAATTTACCTCTGCATACTCCAGGGAAGGAGGAAGGCCTTGGTGTGTCCCTTAACTGTGCTTCCAAGTTCATCTCCTCCAGGAATCCATCCAAGATCTCCCTCCTCAGAGCCCAGCACATTTAAGGCTTTAATTTCTTGTCATCTCAGATTTAGACCAATTCAGCACATAGTAAGTTTTCATGGTAAGCCTCTATTGTTAAGAGTAGAATTCCTGTCTACCAAGGAAAGTCATATAAACCAAGAGCTATACTAGCAGTGTATTAATGCTTAAAAGGATTGATGCTTTTGAACTGTGGTGTTAGAGAAGACTCTTGAGAGTCCCCTGGACAGCAAGGAGATCCAACCAGTCCACCCTAAAGGAAATCAGTCCTGAATATTCACTGGAAGAACTGAAGCTGAAGCTGAAGCTCCAATACTTTGGCCACCGATGAGAAGAACTGACCCATTGGGAAAGACTCTAATGCTGGGAAAGATTGAAGGCAGGAGGAGAAGGGGATGACAGAGGATGAGATGGTTGGATGGCACCACCGACTCGATGGACATGAGTTTGAGTAAGCTCCAGGAGTTGGTGATGGACAGGCAGGCCTGGCGTGCTGCAGTCCATGGGGTCTCAAAGAGTCGGACACGACTGAGCAACTGAACTGAACTGAACACTAGCAGTGCCATTCCCTTACACAGAGTGGTATAGGGCTCAGAAGTGGAGAAGCAAAAATCCAAGAGGACAATCAGAAAGGGTTGCATAGGGACTTCCCAGATGGTCCAGTGGTTAAGGCTTCACCTTCCAGTGCAAGGGGTGTGAGTTTGATCCCTGGTCGGGGAGCTAAGATCCCATATGCATTGTGGCCAAAAAAGCCAAAACATAAAACAGAAACAATACTGTAACAAATTCAATAAAGACTTTAAAAATGGTCCACATAAAAAAAAAAATCTGTAAGAGAAAAGGCTTCACAGAGGCAATGATGTTCAAGGCCAGGCAGAATGTGCCTTGTCACTGTTCATCAGCTTACCTCTGGCCCCCATAGTAAATTGTGTTTATTACATCATATACCTCTTCATCTATAATGCTTGCTTGTCTGCTAAGTGGCTTCAGTTGTGTCTGAGTCTTTGTGACCCTGTGGACTGTAGCCCGCCAGGCTCCTCTGTTCATAGGATCCTCCAGGCAAGAATACTGGAGTGGGTTACTATGCCTTTCCAACCCAGGGATTGAACCCGCGTCTCTTGTGTCTCCTGTACTGGCAAGCAAGTTCTTTACCTCTAGCACCACCTGGGCAGCCCACCATACCTCTTCATCTCCTATAATACCTAGCATAAAACTGGGCATCAGCAAGTTCTTAATAAATTTATTATCTTGGTCATTCATTCAACACCTACTGGCTTCCTTTCATGCTCATTGGTGGAGCTTCTAGGATGCTTCTTTACCCTCCAAAATGCTGACGTTTATACCCAGCCAGCACCCAGACTTGACAGGACAACAAATTGAGGGAGGGTGGAGTGCTCCCTGGGTGGTCCTATGGTTGCCATCTTTTCTCTGTAGGTCAGAGTGTAGACAGGGAGTACAACTGAGAATCTTAGAACCAGACCTCAAAGATGTCCTGTATCTTCCTTCTACAGCCAGAGGCTAGAGATAGTAAGTGGGTGTGCAAAGTCCCAAAGGCGGTTAGATAAGATCAAAGGAAATCATATCTTAAAAACTGTGCTTTGATCTAACTTGACAGTGGAGAATCCTAACCTACCTCATCTGGTGGCTTCTGGAGGAGGTGAGCCTTATCTCCAGTGATAAGTCAGATAGTCTCTCCTGTCAGTGGGATGGACCGAAAACCCCACTTAACTTCTATGCTCTTCCTCCCCAAGCCCCTACCTCCAGTCTAATCATGAGAAAAACATCAGCCAAGTCTCAGTCAAAGGAGACACGATACCTGACCAATATTCCTCAGATATCCAAGGTCATTCAAGATGAGGAAAGTCTGAGAAAGTGTCACAACCAAGCACAGGCTATGGAGACACCAAACTGAATATAATGTGGAACCCTGGATTAGAACAGAAAAAGGACTTTAAGAAATCTGTATAAAATTTAGACTTTAATTATAGTGATGTATTAATGTTAGTTCCTTAATTTTAACAGATATGCCATACTAATATGAGAGGGTAGTAGTAGTGGAAACCAAGTCCTGGTGTGTGTGAACCCTCTGTACTATCTTTGCTTTTTTTCTAGAAATCTAAAAGTGTTCTAAAAGAAAATTTTAATTAAAAAAAAAAGTTGGGAGGACTTCCCTGGTGGTCCAGTGGTTAAGATTCCACAACTTTCACTGCAGCGGGGTATGGGTTCAATCCCATGTGCTGCACAGCATGGCAAAACATACAAAAATAAAGCAACTTTTAATTAAAATAGGTTTTTAAAAAAATTTTGCTCTGCAGTTATAAAAACAGGCCACCCATCCTAGTTCTAATGAGCGTGAATCACAGACTCTCAGCCCAGGGCTCGCCCTGTCCCACCGCATGGTCGTTAGACACATTGATGTCTCTTTAAGCCCCTCTTGGTTGTGACAGTCTCTCAGACTTCCCTTGTTTCTGATGACCTTGGTGGTTTTGAGGAGGACTGGTTGGGTATGTTGTAGAACGTCTCTCAATCAGGATTTGTTTGATGTTTGGTTCCTCAGCGTGATTTCAAGTCCTTTAGAACCACAGTGGGTCATCTCTTTCCCCTAGCAGGTTAGGGAGGGAAGCAAGTGTGCTTTTCATCCACTATGAAGCCTGTGTATAGGGCGGGTGAGGAGCCAGCGCAGAAAGGTAAAGCCATACCTTTAGGGCCCAGAGACCACCTGGGCCGTTCTGAAATCAGCCTTGGCATCCTCACTCCAGAAGTGCTGGGCCTGATGTATCTCTCAGCTTCGTCTCCTGTGGGAGCTCCGGCCTCCAAGAGAGTCTTAACTGGGGGACTGGGGACTGCAGAGAACTAGCTCTGTTCGCGTCTCCCCAGAGCCAGTTCCAATAGAGAGGCTTCTTCTCCACAGCCAGTTCCTGTGGTCCATGGGGACCCATGAAACTGAGAATACTGGGGTCTACGAGATGTTGCCTTGACAACCCAGCCTTCCAGGTATGGGAGGGGAGAGGGTGATGCTTGTGTGAGTTCCGAAAAAGGCAGGATGCTAGAGCTGAGCTGACTCTAAGGGTGTTATCGTCTTTACCTCCCCCCAGCCCCACCCAGGTCCCTTCATTCTACAGTCTCTTAGCCTCAGTCCTCTGATCCAGCCACTCCTTCTAGGATGCCGCCCTGGTGAGGGGGGAGGCAGCCACCGGGCACTGAACTGTGTGGGTTTGACGGGAGCTGGCAGGCAGACTCGGCGAGCTAAATCCAGTGGACCATTCGAGATGTCTAGACAGGAAGCCAGGCTGGGAGAAAAGCAAGGCCACTCCCTGAGGCTGGAGGCCTGAGGCAGCCGGGCGGGCAGCTGCCACTGTTTCAGGAGCCCAGGGGATACATCCGCAAGGGCCGGGGTGGGGCGGGGTGGGGGGCAGCTCAGGGCACATCCTTATGGCCATAAACGGCATGCCTTGCCCCCACACAAGTGCAGCAGGGGCGTGCCAGCTGGAGCAGACATCCCATTAAGGGGCAGTGCTCAGGTGACCATGTAGCCCACCTTGACACTGAGGTTGAGTTGGAGAGAAGGGGACCTGGCATCAGGCTTTCAGGCTCTCATCCCAGAGCCAGTACTGACATCCAAGTAGGGCAAGGAGAGGGGGATGAAGCACCATCCAGGGTCCAGCCCTGGGGCCTCGAGCCAGTTAGCCACCTGTCAGTTTCCCCATTTGTAAAATGGGCTAGTCGGACACCTGCCACCCCTGCTCCGTGGGTCATTAGGACGGGCAGATGAAACGCTATACGGGAGAAGACTTGTGTGAAGTGCCTGGTAGGCATGACGATCACGAACAATGTTTATACTGTAAGCTTCAAGGCTGTTGAGATATTCGGTTGCATTGAACTGGCAGGCTTGAGTTCTTTGGCTGACAGTCGCCGACTCACTTAGATTTTTCAGGCCATTTAGTTCCAACACACCCATCTAGTCCTTGATGAAAGCTGGACATGGTTCTGTGACCTTCTGAGGTCCTAGAACAAGTTGGTATCTGAGTCCAGGGGCCTGCAGTCCAGGGTTCCTGATTCCCACCAGGATCTGGAGCGCCGTGCATGCCACGTGGCCTCCGAGTCCTCTTGTTTTCCGCATTCCACTTCCATCTCCAAGAGCTGGTCCTCGTTCCCTGCATTTGCATTTTAGCGCACACCCACTCTCGACAGCTTATGCTAGAACCAAACACCCCTGCCAGGTTCTGAGATCTTTAAGGAAATACAAAAGGGTGAAAGACACAACAGAAAGAAGATAAGCAAGTGTGCCTTTGGAGCCCGGCCAGTGTGGATCGGCAGGACGCCCTGGAGCTCCCGCCCTCAATCTGTTCACCAACCTGTTTCTCTCCCCAGTCAAGCTGCTCCTGAAAGCTTCTCTGGGAAGACTTCCCAGATCAACCAGGCACTGGCAGCTTCTGTGGCCTGGCCCTGTCTGAACCTAGCACTGCCCTGGGTATCACTCACCCACCTTCCACCTCACTCACGGGGCACTTGGTCTTGCCCTCCGCACCCAGCTGCTGGGCCAAGCAGCTCCCACCTCCTTGCCCAGCTTCTGTGCGAGAATGCTTGCCCGCTCTCTGCCTTAATCCCAGCCAGGCGCTTGACATACATCTGACATCGATCCTGAACCATCTCTTGATGTATTCATCCCCTGCTTTTACTGGGTCACGAGCTCGCCCTCTCCTTCTCTCTGCACGCCTGTGTTGTTGGTCTGAGACAGTTATAACTCAGGGGGTCTCATTATCAAGAAGGGAGAGTTGCT
Source organism: Bos taurus (assembly GCF_002263795.3). Classification (NCBI taxonomy): domain Eukaryota; kingdom Metazoa; phylum Chordata; class Mammalia; order Artiodactyla; family Bovidae; genus Bos; species Bos taurus. Next base: position 33,620,615 of record NC_037354.1, on the reverse strand, counting down.
CACCTCTGGTCTTGGGTTGATTCAATCAGGAGGCGATTGGACTCCATTGGGTCCCAACTCCATGTCTCTTCAGCCCTGGCTCCAAAGCTGAATTCCTGACATGCTGTCTCTTTTCTTTAGAGTGACATTTCTGTCTTTGATTTAGACTAGACAGATAGATAAGTCCATCTTCTCTTGCCAGACAGTCTCCTTACTCTGACCTTTTACTATCTGATCATAATGTTGTTTGAAAGGAGCCTGTGGACATGCTACCAGTGTCTAAAAGGGAGAGGGAAGGAAAACAGAATACAAACACACAAGTGTGCACACATGCATGTCCATGTATGTTTTGCTGTCAAATATAACTTATCTCTAAATAATGAAGTATCGATTTGTCTCTGTAAGCATACATGATCTCCAAATGATATACACAAATCTGAAAATAACAGCTGCCATTGGAGAAAGATTTTCATGATATATATTTTTCTGCCTTTTGAATTTGTAAAGCATTTTATGATGAATTATTTCATATGTACAGAAATACATGAGATTAATGTATGTATTGAGATAGGATTAATAAATAATTCTTCCCTGTGGATCTACCACCCACTGTAAGAAATGGAGCATTACAATAGGGTTAAGACTTCTTGCAGCATGCCCCTGGTCCCACAAAGGTCACTGCTGTCTGCTTGCCCTCAGTATTGCCTGCTTTTATTTTTTTTTCTTTTTAATTCTTATTTATTTAGCTGCACCAGGTCTTAGTTGTGGAACGAGGGATATTTAATTGTAGTGTTCATACCCTTCGTTGAACCCTGTGGCATCTAGTTGCCTGACCAGGGGTTGAACCCAGGCCTGCTGTATTGGGAGCATGGAATTTCAGCCACTGGACCGCCAGGGAAGTTCCAAATTTGCCTGCCTTTAAAATTGTGTTGTGGTGTTGGAGAAGACATTTGAGAGTCCCTTGGACTGCAAGGAAATCCAACCAGTCCATCCTAAAGGAAATCAATCCTGAATATTCGTTGGAAGGACTGATACTGAAGCTGAAACTCCAATACTGTGGCCAACTGATGCAAAGAACTGCCTCATTGGAAAAGACCCTGATGCCAGGAAAGATTGAAGGCAGGAGGAGAAGGGGACGACAGAGGATGAGATGGTTGGATGGCATCATCAACAAAATGGACATGAATTTGAACAGACTCCAGGAGATAGTGAAGGACAGGGAAGCCTAGTATGCTGCAGTCCATGGGGTCGCCAAGAGTCAGACATGACTTAGGGACTAAACAACAACAGCAATATATCCCTAAGTAATATAGTTTTTCACTTCACTTGTTTGGAACTGTACAAAGATGGTGTCAAACTGTATGTATTTTTCTATGATGAATCAATGTCTGTCACCCTGGTAGTAAGATTCACTCATGCTGATGCTTGATTCATGTGTTTTCATTGTGTTAATGCTTCACTGTATGAATATGCCCACTTTATTTACCCATTTTCCTGGTGTAAGACATTGGACTGTTTCCCATTTTTGCTGCTATGAGCTTTCTCTGACTGCCTTTGGTGCCCACATATAAGAGGGACCTAGGGTGTGATCCTGGCAGTGGTGCTGCTGGGCCAGAGTAGCTATACCTTCAGCTCACCGACCATTTGCCAAAGGGTTTCCAAGATAGTTGTGCTAATTCATAATCCCACCTGCACATGAAGGGTATTTGTTTCTCTGCCTTTTCGTCAATGGGATATTAACAGACTCCACATTTATCGGGTGTAAAACGGTGTGATATTATGCTAAGTCACCTCAGTCGTGTCCAACTCTGTGTGACCCCATAGACGGCAGCCCACCAGGCTCCCCCGTCCGTGGGATTCTCCAGGCAAGAACACTGGAGTGGGTTGCCATTTCCTTCTCCAATGCGTGAAAGTGAAGTCACTCAGTCGTGTCCGACTCTTAGCGACCCCATGGATTGCAGTCTAACAGGCTCCTCTGTCCATGGGATTTTCCAAGCAAGAGTACTGGAGTGGGGTGCCATTGCCTTCTCCTATAATATGAACTTAATTTACATTTCTCTGGTTACTGGTGACATTGAAAGCATCTTCTTATGTTGGTTATCCATTCACGGTTCCTCTTCCATGACTTTCTGAATTTTGAACCATGTGGACATCTTATCTATTCAAAAACATATATACTGAAATGTGCTTATCATATCCCATTTCTCATATGCAAAAAGGCGGGAAAAACATCTTCCTACAAAGCAGGAGACCCGGGTTCAACCCCTGGGTCAGGAAGATCCCCTGGAGAAGGAAATGGCAACCCACTCCAGTATTCTTGTCTGGAAAATCCCATGGATGGAGGAGCCTGGTAGGCTACAGTCCATGGGGTAGCAGAGTCAGACACGACTGAGCAACTTCTTTCTTTCTTTCTTTCTCATATGCAAAGGGCCACTGTCCCTGCAAAGCACACAAATACTCTCTCTGAAAAGTGTCACCATAAATAAAATTGCTGGGCTTCCCTGGTGGCTCAGTGGTAAAGAATCTGCCTGCCAATGCAGGAGATGTGGGTTCGATCCCTGGTCTGGGAAGCTCCCACACGTCACGATGCAAATAAACCTGTGGGCCTCAACTACTGAGCTTGTGCTCCAGAGCTCCGAACTTCAATTGCTGAAGCCCACACACCCTAGAGCCCGTCCTCTGTAACCAGGAAAGCTGCCTCAATGAGAAAGCCACGTTTGGCAACTAGAGAGTAGCCTCCACTCTCCCCAACTAGAGAAAAAGCCCACACAGCAATGAAGAACCAGCACAATCAAAAATAAATAATAAATAAAAGGTTGTTTTTTTTAATTGAGGACAATAATACATTGGTGAGTGTTGTGAGCTAAATTTTTAAACTTTTTTTTAATTGTTCCTTTTAACTTCTTTTAAAATATTTGTTCATTTGTCTATTTGGCTGTGTCAGGTCTTTGCAGCCCATAGGATCCTTGTCACAAATGCAGGATCTTTCGTCGCAGCCTATGGACTCTCTATTTTCGAGATGCACGGATTCTCTAGCTGTAGTGAGAGCTCTGAGTTGCTCCGCTGCATGTGGGACCTTAGTTCTCCAGCCAGGAACTAAACCCACGTTCCCTGCACTGCAAGGTAGATTCTTAACCATGGACCACAAGGGAAGTCTATGGGCTAAATTGATGACCTATCAAATTCATATATTTAAGCACCAACTCCCAATACCTCCAAATGTATCCATAAAGTCTTTAAAGATGTATTAGGTTAAAAAGAAGTCTGTACAGTGGGCCTTACAACAAAAAGGAAAACAGGACACAAATAACACAGGGCAAGAACAGCCATGGGAGGACGCAGTGAAAAGGCAGCCATCTGCCAGCCAGGCAGAGATGTCTCAGAAAAACCCAGCAGCTTGCTCTTGAACTTTCAGCCTCCAAATGGTGAGAAAAGAGTACGATTCTGTTGTTTAAACCCCTCAGGCTGTGGTACCTTGTTCTGACAGCCTGAACAGACTAATGCAGCAAGCAGATTGCTGTTTGCACAGCGCTCTCACATACTCATTCATCTCCTCATTTATTATCAAATATTAATAGAGCCCAGCCCGGGGTGGAAGGTACATTTCATTGTTAAATCCTCCCTGAGTCAGGAATAACGATCCCTGCCTTTAAAACAAGAGGACTGAGTCTCATCGTGTTTGGGTGAGTGCAGAGAGGCAAAGCAAATGGCAAAGGAATGAAGGTGGCTTCTGGGGGCCAGAGAAAACTCAGGCAGACACGATCAGCTTTAAATGCATGACTGTCACGTGGGGGACAGAATCTATTTTTCTTTATGTCCTGAAGGGATAGAAGTATGGTAAATAGGAAGAAACATCAGGAAGACAAATTTCACTTTGAAAGAACAACTTTGCACAGAATTGTCTAAAGATTCCCAGCCCAGGGATCGAACCCGGGTCTCCTGCACTGCAGACAGATTCCTCACCATCCGAGCCACCAGGGAAGCCTAACAACAATTCAGCAAGATGTCTCAAATGTAGTGAGCTGTTCCTAAAGAAGCTGGACAACCACTTTATGAGAGATGGTGTATATGTGTGCATGTGTATGTGTGTGTGTAGAATAAGGGTCAAGCTTCAGGTTTGTGGTTGGAGGACATGACCTTGAAGGGCCCTCCCCATCCAGAGAATCACATATCTCTGAGACCAAGTGGTGGACCAGAAAGAGAAGCTGTCTTCTGGATTCTGATTCTCTAGTCTTCCCACCAAGCCAAGCTGCCTTTAAACAGATTAGCAGCTGGATAAATGTGTTCTGGGCTTCCCTGGTGGCTTGCTGCTACTGCTAAGTCACTTCAGTCATGTCCGACTCTGTGCGACCCCATAGACGGCAGCCCACCAGGCTCCCCCGTCCCTGGGATTCTCCAGGCAAGAACACTGGAGTGGGTTGCCATTTCCTTCTCCAATGCATGAAAGTGAAAAGTGAAAGTGAAGTCGCTCAGTCGTGTCGGACTCTTCGAGACCCCATGGACTGCAGCCTACCAGGCTCCTCCATCCATGGGATTTTCCAGGCAAGAGTACTGGAGTGGGGTGCCATTGCCTTCTCCTTCTCCCTGGTGGCTTAGACAATAAATAATCTGCCTGCAGTGCAAAAGACCCGAGTTCAATCCCTGGGTTGGGAAGATCCCCTGGAGAAGGAAATGGCTACCCACTCCAGTATTCTTGCCTGGAGAATCCCATAAACAAAGGAGCCTAGCGGGCTACAATCCATAAAGTCACAAAGAGTCGGACACGATTAAGGAACTAAGCACTCACAAATACATTCTAATGATGACAGCATTCACTGAGCAACCTGGGGACAGGACATAGCAACAGGGAGTGTCCAATTTTTAAAATGAGAGAATTACTTCTACTCACTTTCCCCTTCTCAGAAGTCTTGATTGCAGCCAGGTAGGTAGCAGGGAGCAGGAGGGAACATGCAATTTTGAGAACCTACTTAAGCACTGGGGTTCTCATACACCTTGATTGCTATTTCATCTTTATATTAGCTCCAGCTGTGATATCATTCTTTATCTCCACTTTACAGATGTGGAAGCTGAGACTCCAAAGAAGCCAGGCAACCGTCCAAGCTTCCAAAGCTAAATCACAGCAATGACCTTGAGCCAATTCCCTGCCTCGCTCTTGGAGCCAGAGCTTGCCTGATTCCAAAATCCATCACGTCTTGTTACCTAATGGGTATCGGAATGTTAAAAATGTGGGTTTTCTTTCTCTAAATCCAGACTACTGTCCTTGAGGACAAACCCAGGATAAACAAGTTGTCTTGAATTAGGACTTACAAGCTGGGGGGTGGGGGTAGGGGGTGGAAACATTTCGTTCCTATTCTCTGATTGGACAATTGACACCTTCTCAGCTTCAGGTAGGGCTTCACTGGTGGCTCAGTGGTAAAGAATCTGCCTGCAATGCAGGAGCTACAGAAGACATAGGTTTGATCCCTGGGTCAGAAAAATCCCCTGGAGAAGGGCATGGCAACCCACTCCAGTATTCTTGCCCAGAGCATCCCATGGACAGAGGAGCCTGGTGGGCTACAGTCCATGGGGTCGCAAAGAGATGACTAAAGCGACTTAGCACGCACAGCCTCAGGTAAGGGGCCAGCTCCTCCCTCGGTCCCCAAGTTCTCTCCTAACATATTTACTATTTCCTGTGCAGTGAGTAAATATCTTCTCCTCCTCCTCTCTCTCTGAACACTTTTATTTCTGGAGGTAATGAGACCCACCTCTAGAAGAATCTCTCCACAAAGAAGGGCAGTACCACTGGTCATGGCCCAAAGACCTATGTGGGTCCTGTGTCCAGCTGAATGATCTACTCAGTCTTCATTGATCTGTGATCTGGGCTGAGAGCCCTTTAAGCTGGCGGGAGAAGAGGACTCTGAATGGAGAGTGCTCTTCTTTTTTATTTTATTTTTTTTCTTTACCCAAGGCAAAATGCAGCTTCTGTTTTAATCTGAGCCCCACCTCCTTGGTTAGGACAGATAAACAGAAAGCTGGCCATGGTCCCCTTACCAGACAGTAACAAAGGAAGGGAGGTTGTTTTTGCCTGGGAGCTGGAGGGCTGGAGGAACCCACTCTCCAATTCAATTCAATAGGAAAGGAAGCCGGGAAGTTTCCAGAATAGGAAAGAGCCTTCCCTGCTCTCTACCAGCCTTGCTCTGACTTCTAGGGGCTTCACGTGGCTTCTTCCATGCCCAGAAGTGTCAGAGCTTATTTCCTTCCCAACATAGCCTAGTCCTGGAGCTGAACCTCCTTAAGCTCCAAGGTTTTCACTCTCACCCCAAGCTTTGCTTTAAGAATCCTCCCCTCCACCAGCCTCCCAGCTCCAGTCCGCCTCATTATTCAATCCATCTGATCTTTTTGGAGCTCAGAACAGAGGGCGTTGCTTTGTTAGAGATAATAGACCCAAAGAGGTGGAGAGTCTCCAGAACAAAGAGAATAAACGAATGTTTTGTTTTGTTTTGTTTTTTATCCCTCAGGAAGTTTAACTTCGGTCAGGTGAGCACAAAGGGAAGCCAGGTAAATGGAGTGTTTATGAGCCAGTGAGTGGCACCTCGCACCCCTCCTGGAGGTCAGACTAGGGAGCGCTGCAGAGTGGTGGCCTGGGTTCTACCTTTTAGGGACTCAGTGGAAGAGGCCAGCTCTCAGCTGTCGAAGGGGAGGGCTGGGTCGCTGTCTGCCTTCGAAGGGGAGAAGAGGTGCTCCATTCAAGGGAGCTAAGGTAGAGTCCCGTGCAGTTGGTTAGAGAAGACTGAGAATTTACCTGGTGGTTCAGTGGCTAGGACTTCGCACTCCCGGGGCAGGGGGCCCCGGGTTCCATCCCTGGACAGAGAACTAGATCCCACTGGCCACAATTAAGAGTTTGCCGGCTGCAACTAAAAGACCCCACCATCCCTCAGTTCAGTTCAGTTCAGTTCTTTGTGACCCCATGGTCCGCAGCACGCCAGGCTTCCCTGTCCATCACCAACTCCTGGAGTTTACTCAACCTTATGTCCATCAAGTTGGCGACGCCAACCAACCATCTCATCCTCTGTCGTCCCTTTCTCCTCCTGCCTTCAGTCTTTCCCAGCATCAGGGTCTTTTCCAATGAGTCAGTTCTTCACATCAGGTGGCCAAAGTATTGGAGCTTCAGCTTCAGCCTCAGTCCTTCCAATGAACATCCAGGACTGATCTCCTTTAGGATGGACTGGTTGGATCTCCTTGCAGTCCAAGGGACTCTCAAGGGTCTTCTCCAACACCATCCTTCATACCACAGCTAAGATCGAAGATCCCACATACCACAACCTGGGGTAAGTAAATAAATAAATATTAAAAAAAAAAGGGGGGGGAAGGAGACTTTTCACTTCAAAAAGAGAGAGAGAAACAGAGAGACTGATTCTCTAATACCAGAACCAGGGAGGCAGGAAGATCACTGCCCTTTCAGGGACCACGCAGTGTTTGTCACACATTCTAAGGCCCCATCACACAAAGGCCCCAGAATGGGGAACACGTTGAGAAGAGACAGAGGGCACCTACCTGCTATCTGACCTTGGATGGGTCCCTTGAGTTTGTTAGGCTTCAGTTTCCCCACCCCCGGGAGGAACGGGTTGGATTTGATCCGTGATTCCCAAATTTGGGTCCAGTGCAATTTACTGAAACTTTACTGAAAACTTGTCACCAGATAAGAATATTTTTAAAATATCGCTGGCTCCTCTGACTATCATTTAAAAAAGGAAGCACATTTCAGGACTAAAAAAAGGAGGAGAGACACAATCTTAGAACATAAAAAAAGGAGGGGACACACAATCTTAGAATATGAAGGAGAATCCTTTAAAAGAAATATGGGAAAACTCACTACGTGATTTTATTTTTCTCATTTCGGGGCAGACGGTTGTTAAGCTTCATCACAGAGGGAAATCAATTCAAGAAATGGGAAACTACCTAGCATCCTAGCTCCTAAGATTCCATGATTTGAAGCCCAGTGGGGCAAATCACCCAGCCTCCCTCTGATCCTCGCTTGGCATGTCCCAAAGCCTGAAGCATAGTGAGGCTGGTGGACGGTGGTTGCCGCTCGCTGTGCAGGTGACCCCTGATACCTGGAATGCAAGCTTTATTCTCCCTTCTTATGCCATTATGTTCCTCCTGTCTCCTGAGACGCAAAGGAGGTCCTGTCACCGGGACAGGGGCTGGTGGGTGCTTCAGGGAGAACGCTTGAGATATGCCCCCTTCCTGCATCCGCTGGAGGAAGTAAGTCAATGGGCAGGGGGTTGCCTCTCACTCACCTTGGACACCTTCACAGCACCTGTACATGAAACCTCTCCATTAATAGATATGTGAGTTCGTGTCTGTACACTGAGGCCCAGAGATACTAGAGTCCACAGAGGGAAGAGGGAAGCTGGCACATGTTCAACCCCTGGTCCAGGAACTAGATCCTACAAGCCATGCAGCACAGCCAAAAGATAGATAGATAAATAGTTTTTAAACTAAAATTAAATAAAAATAGTTATGACAGAAATTTTAAAAATAATTTCATTGTAAGCATCATCACTCCCCCTCCAACTTAGAGTTCTCCCAGTCGCTCAGTCATGTCCGACTCTTTTCGACCCTCATGGACTGTAGCCTGCCAGGCTCCTCTGTCCATGAGATTCTCCAGGCAAGAATACTGGAGTGGGTTGCCATGCCCTTCTCCAGGGGGTCGTCCTGACCCAAGGATTAAACCCAGGTTTCCTGCACTGCAGACAGATTCTCTACCATCTGAGCCACAAGGGAAGCCCTGAAAGATAAATAATTTTTAAAAGACTTTAAAATTAAAATTAACTAGAAATGGTTATGACAGTAAATTTTAAAAAATAATAATTTCATCGTAAGCATTGCCATTCCCTCTCCAAGTTAGAGTTCCCCCAAGCAGGAGCCAAACAGTTTCTTTTTCTTTGCCAGAAAGAAGCATCAGAAAGGTCTCATCCAGGAGGTGTCTGCCTGCTCTTATTTCCTTCATCTGCAATGCAAGGGGCCACGTGCAGCTGGGGCTGACCCCATCCTGGGCTCAAGGGCCCATTAGGGCATCCCCTGGGTGCCCTCTCTACAGCCTGGCTCAGGAGCTTGGGGCCAGTAAGAAACCCCACCACAGGGAAGGGTCAGCCTCTGTCACTGCCGGCTTCTCTTCACCATTCACCCCCCTGCACCCCTCACCTCCATGCACCCCTGTAGGAAGCAGAGCCGTGGAAAAATCAGCATTGATGAATGGGGATTCTGGGTTCTGTGTTTTTACAAGCCGTGGTCTGGAAGTGCCAAGAGGCTGCCTTAGTTTGCTAGCGGATTGATTCCCTAGAGAAGGATAATGCGATTGACAAGAGATTGAAAGGGACCTCTGAAAAGAAGGTCAGCAAGTTCTGCCCAGGAGGAGAGAGCAGTGAAGCAGAGGGCAGAAGCCAGAGCAGGAACATTGTGGACACTCCATAAATCTTCAGCGTTACATCATTCATTTGAAACCTGGCTGAGAGGCGCAGAGAGAATGAGAATCCGAGGCCAGAGAGGCATGGCCAAGGAGGCTATTGAGAAAAAGGATCTTGAGAATCAACAGTCTGTTTCACTCGCCTTGATTGCTCACCTTCTGTTTTTCTTAGCCTCAATCACTTCTTCTTTGATGTCAGTCCTTACGGAACCTGGGCACTGCAGGTACTTTTCAGGATGAAGTGTGGAGTGGGGATGTGGGCAGATGAAGCCCATTGATGGTGATGAGAAGAAAGGAGGGAAGGACTTCCTGGTGGTCCAGTTGGCTAAGACCTCTACACTGCCAATGCAAGTGGCAGGGGTTCAATCCCTGGTTGGGGAGAACCAAGATCCCGCATGCCGCGTGGTGTGGCCAAAAAGAAAAAAAGTGGTGAGTGGAGTGGGGCAAAGGACTCAGGAAGTCTCTTTAGACCCAAACTGGGATCAATCTGGGTGAAGCTTTAGCATCCCTGAGTTGGGGTGGCCAGCCTGATCCCCCTCCTACCACCAGGGAATGGTTTTGAAGCTAGAGATTCGCCCCTTGGTGTTCCCGGTAACTCCGGTAAAGCCAGGCTACATTTAATGAGCAACTACTGCAGTGTCCAGCACCACCTGCGGGGCTTTAGATGGATTGTTTTGGCTTTTTTTTTTTTTAACATCTTCACGACCCTATTTATCCATTTTACAATTGAGGCCCAGAAAAGCTACTAACCTTGTCAAGGTGACACATAAAAAAAATATTCGGATTCCAGACCCACCAGTGCTTACCTCGCCCCGGAGGAATACTGGAAACTCACTGAAGCAAAAGGCTAGGAGATCCCTCCCTGGTTATCCTGCATTTTTGATTAAGGCTAAAGAAAGTCTCATTTAGATCCTCCAATGCGCTTTAGAGTTTCAATAAAAGGCCACCTGAAGCAGAAACAGGAAAAGGAGGGCAGGAGGGGGGCCCGACCGCTCCCCAGTCCTAGGACAAAGCACCTTCTCCCCCGTCAGGGGCGACATGACCTACCCCGCCGTCTGGACCAAGTAGGGTGTGCATTCCCTATCCTAGTATGTTCCCAGCAATTCACTACCTGTCATCAATACTCTGCTTTTCTTTTTTTTTTGCTGCCACCAACACACGATAATCTGATCTGTAAGGGGAAAAAAGGGAGTGGAGGATCTGTAGAAACAAACATCATCAAATGTCCTGGCTCTGTTCCCGGTGCTTCAATAAAAATGCAGGAAGGAAGAAATTGCAGAGATGAGCCTTGGCGGCCAGGCTCCCTGAGTCTCCATTAAGTCATTAAGAGAGGACTTTGCAGCATCGGAGCCAATCGCCAAGATGCTGCCGCGGAGGGCAGCCCTCGCATTGGAGGGTCCAGCTCGGTGACACAGAGGGATGAGCCATCTGACTTGGGTACTTGTCTTCCTCTCGGTTCTCTTCCTTCACCCCCGACATTCGACTTTTTACCATAACAAACTTTCTCCCCTGACTGTTTTCATAAGGTTTACTGCACTGAAGACCTGGGCTTGGAATCGTACTACCCACGGCAGCTCTCATTTGGGTGATTAGTGACCCGAATCATACATACTCTTGGGAAGGTGGGCTGTGGGGCCAGGGGACCTGCTTCTGGGATCTTCTACAGAGGTGACAAAACACCAGAGCCAAACAAGAATTTGTGGGGATCATTCCTACGGGCAACCAAGCCAAACAAGCCATCCCTCTAATCAAAATACCACCCCTTGTTCTTCTTCTGAAAACTTTGAAAAGCAGGAAATGGAATTATAAGAGGGTAGGGGTATGGAAAAAGATTAAAATGAAAAATAAACTTGAAACATACCTAGCAGAAAGCACATTTGATTTGAAAGATTCTTTCCATTTCAATTCTCTGTGGGCCTATTCATAACAGAGATATGGTTACTTAAAATACAATTTCTGCGCTGGCTGGTTGAGTCTCTTGAAAAATGCCTTCCATGTTTTCCCAAGCCCTCACTTCAACTTCACCACAAAATTCCTGAACAACATCTCCAACAGCACCAGCTGAACTCAAGCAGAGTAATTCTGAAACCTAGTGACACCCCTAAGAGGTGTTGACGCTTGGGCTCACAGATGCCAGATTTCAGTTCTTTCTTTTCCCTGCCACCCGACTTCCTACCCCCGACACATACACACTCCCAAGATCTCAGAAGGCGTAAATGTTTTAGGAAAAAAAAAAAATGACTCTGGTATTGATTGAGTCAAGCAGACTAGTAACAAGTTCTCTTTAAAATACATACTCAAACTGTGACAATTCTGTTTAGTGTGGTTTAAACTTTTTTTAAAAAAATAATTGAATCTTTAAAGCAAGAACAGTTTTAAATTCCCTTTTGTAGACATTGCTAAACCAAGAGCAGCTTCTTTTCCCGAGGTGAAAGGCTGGCAGTGAAGGCTCTGGAGTCAGACTGTCTGGATCTACAGAATCACTTCCTTAGCTCACCACTTGTGGGTCAGGTTAGCCTTGCCAAGCCTCAGTTTTCTCATCCGTGAAATGGGAGCTAACAGTCATCCCTCTCTCATTGTTGTGAGATTTAAAAGTAATGACCTCACTTAGCAAATGTAAAAGCATTTAGAAAGGTGTCTGCCTGGCAAGCATTCATTAACTATTAGCTCTTGGGGATGCCAAGCAAAACATTAAAAAAAAAAAAAAAAAAAAAAGGCTTAGGCAGAGAGATCAACCCTAATGCAGTTATTTGCGTTTCCTATACACTTCTTAGAAAATAAGCTCACGTGCTTAGAAACCTATGACAGTCAAACAAGTAACTTTGGGAATAACAGTGAATTATTAGCCTTTGCCTAGCTTTGGCGAGAAACTCCCCGTAAGACTGAACACTCATCCGGATGGTTTCCTAGTAAGGTCTCAGAATTCCACCCCAGTTCACTCAGCTGACTCCCCCGCCTTGGACTGCTGACTGAAGCCACTCATGGGCTACAGGGCACAGCAGGAGAGGGCCCTGCTTCTGACTAGGGAAGAGCCTCCCCACCCTGCACCCCAGCACCCCGCCCTGGGGCCCTGCTGTTCAGAGGAGAGCTGGTTTCAGGAACCACTCATGATGGGAGGGGTCTGCAGCCCCCCCTGATTCCAGTGTGCTGTTTATAATCATCTGCCATTTCAGAAATCAGCTTTCTTGTTCTCTGTCTCTTCAGATCTGGGGCCATTTTGCAGAGTGGTTGGGGCTGTGGTCACTGTGAAAGAAAGAACGGGTGCATCTGCGAAGGCCTGAGAGTGGCCACTTAAACGCTGTCCCTGTGGACGTGCATTGGTGGGATGTGTCTCCATGATTACTGAAGATAAAGTCATAGCACTCAGTGTACCTTTGCTTTTTCCACACATGCCATCATCATATCATCATTACTTTATTATCTTGCTGATCATAAAAGTAGTACATGGTCAGGAACAAAAGAAGGTGCCACCTCCTCTGGACAGAGGTCAGGGGAGAAGTGCACAGAAATTTTAGCCCCTGAAACACACACCCAGCACTCAGCCTGATCGACTGTAGAGACTACCCTATAGACAAGCTCCGTTCCCAAAGTTCAAATGATAGAAAGGTATGTAAACAAACAACGTAAGCGTCCTATAACTGCATCACAAAGGAAACCGCTAATAATAGTTTAGTTCATAGAAGTTTGCTTTGTTTTAAATAATGACATTCAACTAAGAGGGAAAAAACATAGGCACAGGATGAAATTTTTATAGTAGTCCAAAAGGGTAGTCTGAAGGGCCCCTTCCCCGACTTACACCCTAGACATTCAATTCACCTATTGTGTGTGTGAGAGTTTCCTTCCAGGTAATCTACAATTAGATAAACACACACATATATAGGTATCTGCATATGGGCTTCCCCAGTGGCTCAGAGGTAAAGAATCTGCCTGCAATGCAGGAGACGGTAGTTTGATCCCTGGGTCAGGAAGATTCCCTGGAAGAGGGCATGGCAGCTGACTCCAGTTTTCTTGTCTGGAGAATCCCATGGACAGAGGACCCTGATGGGCTACAGTGCATGGGATTGCAAAGAGTCGGACACGAATGAAGCAACTTAGCAGGAGCCAGGCAGGCAGGTATCTGCCTGTGTAATGGTGTGTGTGCCCCCGTTCTTTCCTTAAACAGAAAAGATCTGTTATATATACAGTCCAAAGCTTCTTGCTCTTTCCCTTCCATATAGATCTATCATATTCCTTTTAATAAATGCACAATTTTGCATTTATAGACCACGATTTATTTCACCAAGTGCCCTATGGCTGGTGTTTTGTTAGGGATGGATGCCCTATGTATGGTGTTTTGCAACCACAATGTTGTAATGATTATCATATACATTATATAAATGTATCTATATCCATGTGTTATATAGTCTTTTTATATAAACATATCTATGTATTAATATATATTATATACACAGTCTTTCTACACATACAAGGACATCTGTATCTTGAATTCCTAAAAGAAGAATTTTTGGGTCAAAGAGTATGTGAGGTATGTACCTTTTAAATATTGATAAATATTATGACATGGTCCCCAAGGAGGTTATACCCTCAGCACTCTCACCAACAAGCATTTGGGGTGTCCATTTTCCCACACCCTCACTGACACCTTCATCTCTCTGTCTTTTAAAATGCATGCCTATCTCTCCTAACCTAACACTGTCTATTTTTAAATTCTTTTCCTCTCTGACCCTGCTTGTCCGATATCACCAAAAGTTCTTAACAACCCAGGAGAAGTCATCTGCAACTCTGTTAGCATATCCTTGGATGGAATCCACTTCAAAGGTGTATCCCAGTCTAACCCTGCATCTTTGATCTTTGTCCCTGGGCAGGGCAGAAGCCTCAGGAACTGGGTTCTCTACTCCTGGGGAGTCCTCAGAAATGCAAATGTCCACTTTTCGGTCACTGCCACCTCTGTCACCTCTCAGCTCCCCAGCACGGTGGTTTGGACGGGCGGCTTTTACTGGGAGAGGGTTTGTACTTTGGGGTCAGAAAGAGGGGATAGTTCAGGGAGCTCTGAAGGAAAGCAGAGGACAAAAGGCCAGCTGGTTTGCCATGAGCATCCTGGAGGGGGTCTGAAACCTAGACCAGGGACCACGGCTGTTAGGATCGTGGAGGTTTTATAAGCCTTGTTAGCTTCTCCATATGTGTTCTTGTTATTTTCTTCTTGTTTCACGGTTAAATCTGTAACAAAAGGGGCTGCTTATCTTGATGGGGTCAGCAAGGAAAGAGGAGATTAGTGGGAAAAAATATATATCCTTTACTGCAGATCTTGGGCAGAGGATCTGAGGGTGGTGGTGATTGGATAGTCTCACCACAAAGATACCTGAAAAAAGGCACCCAAAGAGGTGATTCTGGGTTAAAATGGAAGAGCAAGGTTAGCATTTATGGAGCACTTGTTCTGTGCCCAGCACTGAGTTCATCTCTCCGGAGCAAGCCAATTCAGAAGCTTCAGCATCCTGACATGCATGCACTCTCCCATCTTGCCTTCCTTCAGCATCCCCCATGGGCTTGTGAGTTTCACTTTCAAGACTCAGGCATTATTACTTCCCCTGAGCCACCTCCTCCCCAAATACTCAGCAGGTGCCCCTGACTCCCCAACAAGATTGTCAGCTCCTGGAGGCTCATCTCGGGGCATGAGCTCCCCCTCATCTCATTCATTCTTCGGAACCATGTGCCCAGCACAGTGCCTGACACAAGAGATGTCCCCCTCCCCCACCACCCCACCCCAGTGCTCGGAGGATAAATGTTGCACTCAAGCCAGAGAATCTGAGACCTCCCTTTCCCACTCTCAGTTGGTCGGGAGAGAGTGAAATGTTATTTACAGAAACACCAAGCCAAACAAGACCCTCCCTTCCCCGATATGCTGAAGCTGTGCTGAGAACAGCCAGGGGTCACCAAATGGCAGCCAGATGGTAACTGACTGCCGCTCCCTAACTCCAGGAGCCTAGGGCAAAAGGCTGGCCGGCCCACCTGCTCCCGGGGACCTGTGAACCTCCACCGTGGAGGGAGAAATCCTGACGGTTCCCTCCTCTCGAGGCTGCTCCCCTGCAACCAGTTCAGCCTCTACCGGTACCCCTCCCAAGTCTGAGGAACCCCCAGAGCTGGCTAGAGCTGCTCTCCAGCCCTTCCTGCCCCGCTGGTGGTAGGCTTTGCTAGCCTCCCCCTCCACACTCTTCCATAACAGGGAGGTGTCAGCTCCGCAGGGCCACGCCAGCGGAGCAAGGGTCCTCATCGCTGGCGGGAACAGCTGAGCCCTAAAATAACTAGACTCAGATGGGGCAGGGGAGCCCTGGGGAGGGGAGGGCCTGCCTTCTCAAGGAAGAGGTCTGAGGACACTGCAGGAGGAGAGAAGGGCTTTTCTGCAGTGTTCCCAAACAAAGACACCCGATCCGGCTTTGGGGAGAGCTCCTTTTTGCTGGGTTTCATTCAGCACCGCTCACCTCCTCCCATAGACACAGGAGGCAACAGGTCCCCAGACGGTTATCAGGTCCTCGAGGCCGTGCGGGCCTTTGTCCCCCTCCCCACCCTCCTAGACATCTAGCTGGCAGGGCGAAGGACCTACAGATCCTCCCCAACCCTCCCAGCTCTTTGTTATCTCAGAGGGACGATTATATTTCTGTGCAGAGAGGCAAGGTGCCAGGAGTCCCCAGAGCAGGACAGAGAAGCAGAGTGGCGATCTGACCCCCTCTCTGCCCGGAGAGGCTGGGGCCGCCCTGGGGAGGCGCTCCCTTCACTGGCCTGGGACCCAATCCTCCAGTGGAGGGTCCCCCTTTCAGGAAGAGGAAGGGGAGCAGCAGCACCCAAGGGGAGCTGGGCTGGGAGGAAAGAAGCCCTGGCCTCGCAATGACTCAGGAGCCCCGTCCGAGGTCTGTGGATGGCCTGTTCATTCATTCCTTCCCTGGGTTTCCCACCTTTCCTGTGCTGTCTTTGGCTGTTTCCCTGAGAACTCAGGGAGTGAGAACTACCAAGTTGACCACTTGCTTTCATTTTGGTTTCTTGCTACACCTGCAGAGACATTTCCTCAACCCCAGGTTGATGCCACTCAACAACAAACAGACAAGCATCAGAACATCGAAACAACATTTGAACATTTTCTGTTGAAATCAAGGACACATTCTTTAGCGTCATCTGTGGGATTCAAGGTACCTGTAAAATGCTTCTAAATCAGAAGGCAAAAGGGCTGGATTTAAAAATAAATAAATCAATAAAACCCTGTTGGAACCTCCCCAGTGGTCCAGTGGTTAAGACTGCTTTCCAAAGCAGGGGGTGTGGGTTCAGTTCCTGGTCAGGGAGATAAGACACATGCCTCAGGGTCAAAAAATAAATAAGACTGGAAAACTCCCTGTTTTAGAAGAATCAGAAAGACGAAGTGTGATCTATTCTCTTGCAGTAACAAAGTGTGAAAACACTGGTTGGATGTTAAATGCTGGACTGTCTTGGCTTGTATTCCCTCTCCAACTATATTGTCTTGTCTGGTCACCCAGGTTGGTAATCAAGTTCACCAACAATATAATGAAACACCTCCTGAGAGGAATCCCGAGCTAGGTCAGATACAAGATGGGAACCAGGCCCTAAGACAGTTTGGGAGCTGGTTAGAAGAAAGAGTAAAAAAGACAACCAACAAAGAAATGTGTGCTTAGTCACTCAGTCGTGTCTGACTCTTGTGACCCCACAGATTGTAGCCTGCCAGGCTTCTCTGTCCATGGAATTCTCCAGGCAAGAATACTGGAGTGGGTTTCCTTGTCCTCCTCCAGAGGATCTTCCCCACCCAGGAATCGAACCCAGGTCTCCTGCATTGCAAGCAGACTCATTACCAAGTGAGCCACCAGTTTTGTTACATATCAAATCAGTGGGATATACCAGAAGGTCAGTAGGGATCCCAGGGACTCATAGAGCGGAGATTGGCTGGGAAGGCCCCACCTAGGGGGAGGAGTGTGAGTCTGGCCTTCTTACAGGGCTGGAATGAGCAGGATTTAAAATGAAGGTGGTGGAGGTCTCTGGTGGCACACTGGATAATAATCAGCCTGCCAGTGCAAGGGACATGGGTTTGATCCCTGCTCTGGGAAGGTTCCACATGCCAAGGAGCAGGAAAGCCCACATGCTACAACTGCGAAGCCGGCATGCCTAGAGCCTGTGCTCTGTAACAAGGAAACCACAGCAATGAGAAGACCCCACACTACAAGGAAGAGGAGCCCCCGCTCTCCACAACTAGAGAAAGCATGAGCAAAGCAATGAAGATCCGGGAAAGCCAAAAATAAATAAATAAAAATTGATAAAGAAAGAAAATGAAAGAGGCCTAATATATGGGCAACTTGTTTTGTTGTTGTTGAGTTGACAAGTCGTGTTCAACTCTTTGCTACCTCATGGACTGTAGCACTCCAGGCTTCCCTGTTCTTCGCCATCCCCCAGAGCTTGCTCAAACTCATGTCCATCAAGTCGGTGATGCCATCCAACCATCTCATCCTCTGTTGCCCCCTTCTCCTCCTGCCCTCAATCTTTCCCAGCATCAGGGTCTTTTCCAATGAGTCAGTTCTTTGCATTAGGTGCCCAAAGTATGGGAGCTTCAGCTTCAGCATCAGTCCTTCCAATGAATAGAACTTAATCAGGAGCAGAAGGGTTGAAGGGTGGAGAGATAAGCTCACAGGGGGGATAACTCCATAAATGATAACTGGGACTTCCCTGTGGTCCAGTGGACTTCCCTGCCGGTTCCATTCTGGGCTGGAGAACTACGATCCCACAGTCTACGTGGTACAGAGCAACACGTGGTGCTGGAAAACTTGAATACCTCTATACAAAAAACACAGCAACAACTGACCATGCCTTGCACAATTTACAGAAACCAACTCAAAATGGTTCATGGACCTAAATGTAAAACCTAAAATGAATAAAAAAATTGATGACTGAAGTTCATTTATTCCACAAATATGTGAGTTCTTGCTTTGTATTTAATGTTTTTTTTTTCATTCATTTGTAAATATTTATTTACTTGTCAGTCAGTCCATAAACATGTACTGAGCTCCTACTATGTGAACAACACTATGATAGTCACTGTTCTTTTACCTGCTAGTCCAATACAAAAACTAACTTGAAGGGAATTTCCTGGCAGTCCAGTGGTAAGGACCTGATGCATTCACTTCTAGGACCTGGGTTCCATCCCTGGTGGGGGAACTCAGGTCCTACAAGCCACACAGCACAGCCATAAAAGAAAAGAAATAACTTGGAGATACTTTCCTTAAACGTTGGGGTGGGAGGGGGTTGTCTTGTTCAGTTGTTGAGCTTCCACAACCTTGTGGGTTTCAGTGAGGTGAGGATGAGGGAATAGGCCCTACCAGTAACTTACACAGCAACTTTATTTATATCAAAAGTAACACTTTGTGTGCACTGAATTCCATTATTTTATTTGATTTTGGTGACAACCTTGTGAGGGGGCCCCAGCCAACTGAGGGAAAACATGTAAACAGGTCTTGATTTCTTTCAAATGCATGACTTGTCCAAAATCAAACAGTTCTTAAGTAGTGGGCCAGAAAGAAGGTATCTATCATATCTAGGGTGGCACACTTCTCACCTGCAGGTGGTCCCCTACCTGACACCATGGGAGCGGCAGAAAAATATAAACTCTTTGCTCCTTCCTGGGACAGCCTGATCTCTCAAGTCTGAGCAGGTCCAAGAATTTATATTTTTCAGAACTTTTTGGGAGGACTGATGTCCATTTGGATCAGGGAACCACTAGATTATACCAGCCTGCAGAAGGACCCAGGGAAAAGGCCATTTTAGCTACTTTCCCTTGAGTTCCATGGAGTACTGGAGTGTGTGCTGGGTGGGCTTTGATCAATTTCCAAATCAACACCTCTTAGCTCCTTTCACTCTTTGCTTCTGAAACATTCGCTGCAGACTGAAGACTCCGGAGGCGGAGAATGGTGCTGCAGAACTGACAAGACTCAGCAGCCCTGGACCACAAAACCTAGGCCATATGTTTGGGAAAGTGAGATGGAAGCAAAGTGTCTGAGGAGCCATCAAACTTCTCATGAATAAAAGCAATTTGACTTTGCTCAGTAACTCTGTGGCAGGTCTTTATTTAATCCTCAACTGTATATGGAAAGTGCTATTGTTCCCCTTTTTGTTGTTCAGTGGCTAAGTCGTCTCTGACTCCTTGCAACCCCAAGCACAAGGGGCTTCCTGCTCCTTCGCTATCTTCCAGAGTTTGCTCAAACTCATGTCCACTGAGTCAGTGATGCCATCCTCTGTCGCCACTTTCTCCTCCCGTCTTCAATCTTTCCCGGCATCAGGGTCTTTTCCAACGAGTCAGCTCTTTGCATCAGGTGGCCAAAGTATTGGAGCTTCAGCATCAGTCCTTCCAATGAATGTTTAGGGTTGGTCTCTTGGGCTCCAAAATTACTGCAGATGGTGACTGCAGCCATGAAATCAAAAGATGCTTGCTCCTTGGAAGGAAAGTTATGACCAACCTCAGTTCAGTTGAGTTCAGTTGCTCAGTCATGTCCGACTCTTTGCGACCCCATGAATTGCAGCACACCAGGCCTCCCTGTCCATCATCAACTCCCGGAGTTCACTCAGATTCACGTCCATCGAGTCAGTGATGCCATTCAGCCATCTCATCCTTTGTCATCCCCTTCTCTTCCTGCCCCCAACCCCTCCCAGCATCAGAGTCTTTTCCAATGAATCAACTCTTTGCATGAGGTGGCCAAAGTACTGGAGTTCCAGCTTCAGCATCATTCCCTCCAAAGAAATCCCAGGGCTGATCTCCTTCAGAATGAACTGGTTGGATCTCCTTGCAGTCCAAGGGACTCTCAAGAGTCTTCTCCAACACCACAGTTCAAAAGCATCAATTCTTCAGCGCTCAGCTTTCCTCACAGTGCAACCCTCACATCCATACATGACCACTGGAAAAACCATAGCCTTGACTAGACGGACCTTTGTTGGCAAAGTAATGTCTCTGCTTTTCAATGTGCTATCTAGGTTACTTTTCTTCCAAGGAGTAACCATCTTTTTATTTCATGGCTGCAGTCACCATCTGCGGTGATTTTGGAGCCCAAAAAAATAAAGTCTGACACTGTTTCCACTGTTTGCCAATCTATTTCCCATGAAGTGATGGGACCAGATGCCATGATCTTCGTTTTCTGAATATTGAGCTTTAAGCCAACTTTTTCACTCTCCACTTTCACTTTCATCAAGAGACAGCACATTAAAAAGCAGAGACATTACTTTGCCAACAAAGATCCATCTAGTCAAAGCTATGGTTTTTTCAGTAGTCAAAGCTATGGTTTTTCCAGTAGTCATGTATGGATGTGAGAGTTGGACCATGAAGAAAGCTGAGCACCAAAGAATTGATACTTTTGAACTGTGGTGTTGGAGAAGACTCTTGAGAGTCCCTTGGACTGCAAGGAGATCCAGCCAGTCTATCCTGAAGGAAATCAATCCTGAATACTCACTGGAAGGACTGATGCTGAAGCTGAAGCTCCCATACTTTGGGCACCTGATGTGAAGAACTGAGTCATTGGAAAAGAGCCTGATGCTGGGAAAGATTGAAGGCAGGAGAAGGGGACGACAGAGGATGAGATGGTCGGATGGCATCACTGACTCGATGGACATGAGTTTGAGCAAGCTCGGGGAGTTGATGATGGATAGGGAAGCCTGGCGTGCTACAGTCCATGGGGTCGCAAAGAGTCGGACACGGCTGAGCAACTGAACTGAACTGACCTTTAGGATTGACTGGTTTGATCTCTTTGCTATCCCCTTTCACAGATGTGAAAACTGAGATACAGAACAAGAACATCGTTTCCCCAGGGCACACGGTCAGAGTCCATGTGCAACCTGAGGGCTTCAGGGTCTCATCTCCATCCCTCCAACTGTTCATCCGTCCATGGCCCGAAATTCGTGCGCCCTCCTGGAGGGGTACAGTTGGAGGGGCGGGCACGCGCGTCAAAGGAGGCCAGACAGACTGAGGCAAAGGAGCAGCGGATCGCCGGGCGGCTCAATCCGCTCCCCCCTTCTCGGGGGCCCTCGGTTCAGAACTACAAGGCCCAGCAGGCAGTGGCAGGGGGAGGAGGAGGAGGTGGGACCAGCGCGGGGTGGGAGTGAGAGAGGGAGCCCTCGCGCCTTGCCGGCGCATAGCGCTCGGAGCGCTCCTGCGGGCACTGGCGCGGCGGCCTCGCCTGTGGCGGCGGCGCGGCGCCGGAGCCCGAAGTCTGGTCCAGCCGCAGCGCGCGGAGGAGCCCGGGCTGTGCCCAGAGCTGGGCGGCGACGTCCGGACAGCCCCGAGACTCCGCTTAGCGCATTGCGGCGACCTCGCCTTCCCCGGCCGAGAGCGCGCGCCGCAGCTGGAAGAGCGGCGGAGCCCGTGGACTTTTCTCCGGTCCGAGGGGCGCCCCACCGGGCGCAGGGGACCAGGGCGGCAGTCGGGCACGCCGCGGCGCCGGGGCCCCCGCCGGGCGATGGAGTCCGGGCTGCCAGAAGCCTGAGGGCCGCCGCCCGGTGCTGGAGAGGGGGGGGCCACAGGGTCTGGAGACCCCGGGCGGCGGACGGGAGCCCTCCCCCCGCCCCGCCTCCGGGGCACCAGCTTCTGCTCCATTGTTCCCGCCCGGACTGGAGGCGCCGAGCCCCGAGCGCCACCGGGAGTCGAGCGCCAGCCGCGGGGGCTCTCGCGGCCCCGCCAGGACCCGAGCGGAGCCCGGGGGCGGCGGGCCGGAGCCAGGGACGCGGACTCCCGCCCGCCCGCACGAGCCACGGCGGACTCTCCAGAGGCGGAACCGCAGCGCCGGGTGAGGTAAGAGCCGCGGCGCCCCCGGATCCGGGGCGGGCTCGGCGTCCCGGGCGGCCCCCCGGCGCCGGAGCCTCCCGGCTGCGCGCTCTCCCCGCCGCAGAGCAGTCGGATCCGGCGCCTCCCTCCGCTCGTTACCCGCCCCTCTCCACCCCCGGCTCCCTGCCCAGCGCCCGGCGCCCCCCTTTTGTCTCCCCTCCCTTCCCTCCGCTCGCGTCGCCTTCTGCGCCCCCTCCCCGCGCCCGTCCCGCCGCCCAACTTTTCCGCCAACTCGCGCTGGGGAGCTGGCGAGGCGGCGGCGGCGGCTCCGCGGTGAGTCCGGGGAGGGACAGGGCCCGGGGCCGAGGCGGCGGCGGTCCTGGGTTTCCTGGGCCTGGGGAGGCAGGCGGGGGTGGGCAGCGAGGTGGGGTGTGTGTGTGTGTTGCATTCCACACCATCTCCTTTTAGTCCACCCAAGGGGAGTCTCCCCGATCCAGCAGGTAGCTTTGGGTGGAAGGCAAAGAAAAAGAAAAAATCCGGGGTCTTCCTAAATCCTTTTCCATCTCCGGGAAAGTCTGGGGTCACTGCAGCAGGCGGGTGGGCGGCTGGGGGCCTGAAGGGGGAAGGAAGTGGAGGGGTCGGTTCGCTTCTCTTCCAGTCGGTTTTAAAGGGGGGTGTCGTCACCAAATGGCTGAAGCTGCTTCAGCGAAGAGCGAGAAAGGAATTCCCTTTTTCCAGAGGCGCTGATCTCCGACTTAGTCCCTCTCTGAAAGGGTCGGAAGTTTGGGGAAGGGGAGGGCGCCCAGCGGGTGAGGTTAAGCCCCATTACAGGGTCGGGGGGAGGGGATTGGTCAGTTCCTATCTGGTTCGAGGAGGTGGGGGAAGGGATGAGGGTTTTGTCCGGTGCGGTTCGCTCGGCACCGATGCTTGTTGCTTCGCGGGCCCAGAACCCTCTGCCCCCTTCCCGCTCCCCTTTCCCGCTATGTTTGGGGTGAGGAGAAGAGAGGGGCTGAAACCTTCGTTTGCAGAGGAATTTATTAACGTTGTAGATGGAATCATTTAACCCAGATCCTATGAAAGCAGTCAGATGCCTCTGGTTGGGGAGCCGGGGGCTTGGGGAGCGGTGAAACCTGCATCTCTTGTCTGGACCCAGAGGCTTTGGCCCTGTTCAAAGTTTCCGCCGTGTCTCCCCCCACCTCACCACCACCACTCCCCCCGCCGCGCCCCATTTTCCAGATGTAGCCGCCGCATCTGGTTCCGTTTCACCCCACCCGGGTACACCGCAGCCGCTTGAACGTCCCTGTTCCTCCCTGCCCCCTCCCCCGGATCGAAACGGAGATCCTATAACTTGTCCTCATCACCTCGCTCTTTACGAGTTTTTCTTAAGACCTGGGGACGAGGCGCTGGGACTGGGGGAGAAAAGAAGTTACCCTGGATGCCAGGGTACTTAGGCTGTACTGGCGCTTTCAGGCTCGTGCGAGAAAGAAGCATCGCCGGCGAGAGGGCCGAGGTTTAGGGGGTGACAATATCTCATCGGATAAGTGGTGGCCTCTTTGGCCATCGGTCTGACCCAGAGCTGGCCCTGACAGAAGTTTCTGGAACCGGAGCATTGCAGTCTCCTCCCTTTTCAGTTAGAGCCGGAGCGGCGGGAGTGTCTGACCCTGTCCGGAGCCCGCCGCCGGGTCTCGGGCCGCCCGGCGGTGGCGTCACGCGTCCCCTTTTCCACCCTCCCTGGAGTGAGCCCGGGGCGCAGCGGCTTGGGCGTGGGAGGGGGGCCCGGGCTGTGGCTCCCTCGGTGTTTTGAAGGAGTTCTTTCTTTGGGCGGCCGCTCCCGGAGGCTAACGTGGGGAGTTGTACCAAGTCCGCGCCGGCCGCAGGTTTGAAAGGGGTTGGCCTGTTGAGGGTTTTTTGGTTCTGCCCTTTGAGGCAGGAAAGCGCTTTCTGGTTCCAAAGTTGCGAGAGGGTGGGGAGAGTTGGTCTCTCACCCTCTCCTCTCCAGCCTCTTTCAAATTGAAAACACTTCTCTGGTTTCCTCCTTTGGGCGGTCGTTCGGAGGCTGTAATGAAATCGCACTTTCTCTAGACATGGTAATTAAGGTGACTGTTTCCTCCGCAGATGGCGCTCTATCCTTTGCACCTCCGGCCCTGCGCTTTTTTTGGAAAACCGTCTAAATTGTACAACCTTAGCCTTGAGACTGTGGGGCAGAAAGTGGCCATTCCCCCCACCCCCACCCCAACTATTGGCCCGGGCTCCCAGTTTCCTCCCTGAGGCTTGTTTAAAAGCTAAGTAGCCGGGCCCCTTGGGACGTGCCTCTGTCTGGTTAATTACCCCCCCGCCCCAAGCCTGGGTCATCAGCCTTCCTTCCAGTGACCCAGGGGGAGCCCTTGGTGGTGCTGGAGGGGAGACCCAGAGACCTTAGGGAGGATGGCCTGCCTCCCTAATGACTTGTTTACGTATTCTCCCCACCTCCCCCGCCCCCGCCCCCAGTTAGCTGGGAAGACCTCCAGGGCTGCTGCCGTGGACCGCCCCCCCCCACCCCCCGAGGAATACAAGGTGTTTGGGGACTGGGAAGCTGCCGGGGGTCTCGGCTCCAGCCGGCGATGGTTGCATACTGCATCGGGTGAGGAGCTCGTTGAAATATCTGTTGCATTTATTCTTAGTCATAGCGGAGTGTCAGCTTTTTAATGAGGGTCATCCGGGTGAAGAGCCACTTGGACAGTGTGCGTGCCGCGCGCTGTCTGCTCTGACCGTGCCCGTACAAATGCGCGTTGGGGAGGCATTTTCACGAATGGGATTTGGGCCAGAGTGGGCACTGTTTTCTTTGGCTCCCAAGTAGACAGCCTTGGGTACTTCTTTTCCTTGGCTCCTGGCCATGGAGGATGTGAGAAAGTTCCGTTAGGCACCCTTAGAATAGCAAGTGAAGCCAAAAGCAGGAGAAGACACAGAGAAGGAGCCTGGAAGGTGCTATGGCCCCACCCCTCCTGGGGCAGAGGATCAGAACATCTCCAGATGTTCTCTCAGGTCTGGTCCAGCTTTGTTCCTGTGGACTCCAGAGGCCAGGAGGATGGAGTTGAGAATAGAGGGGGTAGCCTCCAGCCACCGAGAGCAGGCTGGGCTGCTTTGGCTTTTAGTTGTCTGCTTTTTGTTTGTTTGGGGGTGTTTGGGGAGTGTTTTTTGTTTGTTTTGGCCTGGGGAAAAAAAAAAAAAAGAGTCCTAAAACAAGAGATTTGCTCCTGTGAGCTTGGGCCTTTAGCGGCCTCTGAACACTTTCTTCAGGTCTCCATTTTTTAATCTCTCTCATCAAAATGGCCGTGGTTAAGAGCTTCCTAGGAAGGTTTCAGCCTGTTGCTGCAGGAGGAAAAGGAGCTACAGAGTAAGTGATTCAAACATCTTACTCTGAAAAGGCCTCACCTCACTGGAGAGGAGTTTTAATTTCCTCTTGGGAAATAGGTATTGCATTTGGCTTCCCAAGAGCTTTGTAAAAGGTCTGAGTCAACCCCAGGACTTGTTGGGAGTCCAGATGCAGAGCTTCAGAGAAGATTCTGGGGTTTCCAGAGAGGATTAAAAAGCCGACCTGGACTAAGAGAATTGCTTTTCCCCCTAAGGTTACATCTTCCTGAGATAGAAATCCCCTGCTCATCACCATTCCACTTGCAATTACAAGGAGCCACATTTGGGCTCCAAGAAAACAGCCCTCACCTGGGTGAACACCTCCAAGCGTCTGGTGGTCCACAAGCCATCCTTCTTCAGTGGCAAGTCTTCCTAGATTACGGTGGGACAGTTAGAGTTTCTCTTCTTATTACTCATTTCTTACATACCTCACTCCCAGGGACATCTGGGCACTTTTTTTTTTACAAGGACTCAAAACTTTTAAATGAGCGTTTCTGTTGGACCCACTCATGTTTCGCAAGCCGAGCTGCGTGTGTTCTGTTGGGTGTTTGTGGAGTATTTGCCCTGCCACTCTCCGCCGGGAGTAGGGAATGCTCACTTTGGGGAAAAGCAACCATTTCTGTTAAGAAGTGTTATTCCCAACTAAAGGGATTAAAGTTTTGGCATTACTTCCTCAAGTCTGAGGAATCAAGATGTTTAGAAAATGTCCGGGTTGGTATGCTTTGTAATCGAGTTTGGCTGGCTAACAGGGACGCCTGACGATTTTCTCTGGCGTTGTCAACCTCTTCTCTGCAAGCGCAGCTCTGTCAGTTTCTTTCCAATCGGCCCTTCTTTGTTTTGTTCATTTATTCATCCAGTTACCAAATGCAGCAGCATCCGCTCTGTAGGTGTTAGGTGCTAAGGGTGTTAGCAAGGAGTAAACCAATGCAGACCCTCCTCTATAGGAGCTTGCCACCCTATGATGGACGTTTTTGGAAATTCAGAGGATCCTCGAAAGGCCCAAGAAAGACTTGTGGAAGACGTGGCAGTTTGAGGTGGGGCTCAGAGAATGAGAGAGGAATGAGAGAGCGTGGCCTGCCAAGGATAGAGGAAGGGCAAAGAAGAAGCGCTTGGCAGGCCGTGGAAGTTACCCAGAGCTGTCCTGTCCCCTATAGAGTAACACAGGCCGCGTGGAATCTCAGAGTTTTCTAGTGGCCACATTTGAAAAGGGAACAGGTGAAGTGCATTTTCATTAGTTCACCTGGATGTCAATAATATATCTGATTTAGCCCAGTATATGTGAAACATTATCATTTGAACATGTAATCAGTATTTTTAAAAAATCATTGAGAGACTGTACATTCTAGTACGTACTTTTCATTTCCAACACATTCCGACTTGCACTGGCCACATTTTAAGGGTTCCATAGCCATGGGGGCCACACGGAACGGGACCCCAAGGTCTAGAGTATGGGGTTTGGAAAGACTGGAGAGGGAGAAATGGTTTTGCAAAGGCAGGAAGTTCATGTCCTCCGGTTGCCAATTACCAAAGTCCCCTGAGAGTGCTATCAAGGAGTGACTCAAAGCACAATGTTTATAGATAATTCCTTACATTTGATTAGTGTTTTCAAGAGGAGAGAGCAAGTCCTTTCACCCACGCTGCGGGTTTAAGGCTTGTCACCCCCTGTGGTGTAGGCAAGGCAACTATAATATTTCAGCTCCCTCTGACGACAAGTGGGAAAACCGAGATGTCACGTGTCCTCTCCCTGCCCCTCTTCCTTCTTTTTCCCCCTCCTCGCCCCCCAGTGAGGACCTCTGCACCCAGAGCCAGAGCTGGGCTGCCAGTCCCAGGAGACGAAACTGCTGGAGAGAGGCTGATGGGGCCAGCTGCTGTGTGCACCTGCGGGGCTACAGGTCACATCTGTCAAGCAGTGGAGGAAGGAGACTGTCCCTAAGGGACTTAAAGAATTCCTTAATTAGTAGAATGGGAAGAAGGTGAGGTGAAGGGGGAGGGGACAGTCCCTAGGGTTCCAGACAGCGTGTGGACTAGTGGTCTGTGTCGCTGTGTTTTCCGCAGCAGGATGTGTACCCAACTTACCTTCTGGTTCCAGAAGGGGTTGCCCAGGGAGCTGGGTTTTCTGAACATCTTTTGTTTTACAGACTGGGGACTCAGTGCCCAGAAGGGGAGGAACGGAAGAGACTTTGCAGGGAAGCTGCCAGATTAGTTTGAAATGTGTTGATTGCAGAGCCGAAAAAGAGAGCGGCCAGCAGCCAGACCCCACCTGCCAGGAGGTGGCCAGGCTCTTGGGGGTTGGCAGGGTGGGTAGGCAGAGTGATCAAGTAGTAGTGGGACCTGCCTCCCTGCTACCTTTGAAAACCAGCTTTTTCATCTCAAGATGATACCACCCTTTCTCCTTGGGTACTAAAAATTCGTTCCTGACTCTGGCCATTCTAGGGGACTTATTGAGGTTCTTAGTCAGGTGTACCTTTCTCGGTGACTGCCCTGCATGCATTTGGTGTATCTTTGGGATGTAACGAGATGTGGAAGGTGGTTTCAGCATATTCTCTGGCCAGCATCACTTCTGTCCCTGGCTGGGGATCCGGCCTGTCCTGTGTCCTAGATGGTACCCCCAGGAGCTGCTTCCAAGGGTCTTTCTCTTGAGCCAAGAAGTTGAGAATCAAAGCTTCGCTTGTCGAGGAGCAACTAAGCCCGTGGGCCACTACTGAGCCCGCGTGCTGCAGCTGCTGAAGCCTCTGCACCTAGAGCTGTGTTCTGCAACAAAAGTGGCCACTGTAATGGAAGCTCACATACCGCACCTAGGGAGTGGCCCCCACTTGCTGCAACTAGAGAAAGCCCGAGTGCAGCAACAGAGACCCAGCACAGCCAAATATAAAGTAAATCAATTAATAAATTGTTGGGGAAAAAAAGAAAGAAAACCCTTTCCCATTGCCAGAATCACCTGGGATCTGTCCTTATCTACATGGTTTCTGTAAGACACGGGGAATTACCCTCTGGAGAAAATAAGCTTTCATCCGGTAGAGCCAGTTTTGATCATGCCATTTTTTTATATATATTTATTTGTATTTATTTATTTGGCTGTGCCAAATAAATAAATTAGTTGCAGCATGCAGTTCTTTTTTTTTTTCTATCTGTGTCGGATCTTAGCTGTGGCTCGTTGTAGCGCACAGGCTTCTTTGCTCTTCAGCATGTGGGATCTTAGTTCCCTGACCAGGGATCAAACCCAGGTCCCTTGCTTTGGAAGTCAGATTCTTAACCACTGCACCACCAGGGAAGTCCCCATGCAAATTCTTAATTGCAGCATATGAGATCTAGTTCCCAGACCTGGGATTGAACCCAGGTCCCCTGCATTGGGAGCATGGGTCTTAGCCACTGGACCACCAGGGAAGTCCCTGATCATCCCCACTGTATTCCGAAAGCCCAGGTGATGGAGACCTCATGCTCTTGCCTCCCCTCTTGCCCACCCTGGGCAAAGCACTTAACCTCTTTGAGTCTCAGTTTCCCCATTGCTTAAAGGGCAATAATAATTCCCACCCTCCCCGAAGTTCATAGTGAAGAAGAGCTGAAGTTTTATAGTTTAAAATCGTACATAGTCCACACTTGGCATGGGTTTTAGGTACAGTAAATACTTACTCGATTCTGTCTCGTCTAGTCCTTTTCCTAAATTCAGAAAAACAGAAATGTTTACTTCTCGTTTGATTTGAAATCATTAAAACATTTCAGGAAAGCCTTGGGAGGGACGCAGGCAC
The DNA here is from genome assembly GCF_002263795.3 of Bos taurus. Classification (NCBI taxonomy): domain Eukaryota; kingdom Metazoa; phylum Chordata; class Mammalia; order Artiodactyla; family Bovidae; genus Bos; species Bos taurus. The sequence goes on along the minus strand of NC_037354.1, from coordinate 33,591,262 downwards.
CGCCTGCGTCTTCCGCGCTGGCAGGCACTTGAGAACGAGGCCAGGAATCCAGGGGTTTTTCTGCCAGCCGGGACTGACTCACTCACAAGGGGCCCTGTCTGGCTCCGGGGAGGCCAGGCTGAAGCACCACATGAGGACATGTTCCGGGGAAGTGGATTCTCTGAATAACTCGGATGGTTCCCTGGAGTATTTAGGACAAAAGCCACCTGGAGGACTGAGAGGGTCATCCCCTTGCAGCCCAAATGGTGCCCAGAAGGGTTATCACTTAGGAAAGGTTGAGCAGCAAAGACCATTATCCTGAAGACCCTGGAGGACTGTTTTACATGTTGCTGCTCTAGACATGAGAAGGACTTCCTAGGTGGCTCACACAGTAAAGAATCTGCCTGCAATGTGGAAGACCTGGGTTCGATCCCTGGGTTAGGGAGATTCCCCTGGAGGAGGAAATGGCAACCCACTCCACTGTTCTTGCCTGGAGAATCCCATGGACAGAGGAGCCTGGCGGGCTACAGTTCATGGGGTCGCAAAGAGTCGGACGTGACTGAGTGACTAACACTTTCAGACAGGAGAAGGATAAAGGGCCGAAGTCCCTGCCTTTCACCGGGGTTGGCATGAGCCATCTTTGAGTCAGGCCTTGCAAGAAACCTTCTTCTACACGACCTTTCCCCATGTCTGGATCCATTTCTGCTGGACGACTGCTGTCACCTCTCGGTCTCAGGGAGAACTGGGCTCCCCATCTCACGGCTCCCCACTTGGAAGCCTTGTTTAAGTAGCTGGTGAGAGTTGTGTTGTCTCCATGAGGGAAAGCTGCTGGAATCCTAGAGGTCCCCATGATGGGTCCAGTTTTGGAGACAAAAAGAAAGCACCCTGGAGATGGCTTATTTCAGCTTCCTTGCCGTGTGGGTTCAGAGAGGGTCAGCATCTCACGTGGCTCTCAGTCTGGGGACTTATTCTATGATTCCTCATCTCTCTTCACCCCTCACAAGGGTTGGTGTGCCCTAGAGGGAATGAAGACTTATCCTGGGAGAGGTCACATTCATACCCCCGGGCCCCCTCTGGGAGACTTTCCTGAGGCTGTTCGCTTTCCCAGCACAATCGATCGTGGGGCTCATCATGCCTTGGGGAGCTTGATGACAATTTTCCCAATATGGGAAACAGTCCACACTCAGTAAATAGTTGTTGGAGTGAATTAAAGCCCTCCTTGGTCTAATTAAGGCTTCTAACCTCCAGTTCAGCGTTGGGGCAGGACAACAATTCCCTTCTTTGTGTCTGAAGGAGTAAGAGATTGCTTTGGGCACCTTCTGGGCAGGGTGGTCGTGTGACAGGTTTCCCTCTTTTTTTTCTCCTTGCAGTGTGGGAGACCCCCCACCCCACCATTCAGACCCTCCTAACTTGGGGTTTTGTTTTTTTTTTTTCCTTTTCCCCAGAGTCAGCTTGCAAAGGAGGATCGAGCCCACGGCGGAGTCTCCATGGAGGTGTGGAGCCTGGTCACCAACCTCTAACCGCAGAACTGGGATGTGGAGCCGGAAGTGTCTCCTCTTCTGGGCCGTGCTGGTCACAGCCACGCTCTGCACTGCCAAGCCGGCCCCGACCTTGCCGGAGCAAGGTAAGGCGCAGGCAGAGGTCCAGCGCGGGCACACGGCCCTCAGCAGCAGGGTGGGCCAGGCCGGATGTGATGTGCTCAGCCAGGCAGATTCCATCCCAGGGGGCCTGCAGGAGAAACCCCTGAGCTGGCTGGGGCCTGCCAGTAAATGCAGCCAGCTTCATCAGAGGTTGGGTTGTAAAGGCCGACGACATCCATCTGCCAGAGGTGACATGCTCAGGGTGGGTCTGTGCTTTTCTTCTCTTGAAAAAAGAGCTGGTTGGAACCCAAGAGCCAGTTCCCTAAGCTGGATGGTGTCTAAAGTGGGGGCTGGGCGGTGCCGTTGGGTGTGGTGACCTGTGAATTTGGATTTAGAACTTGGATGGTCTACAGAGGATGTGGAGGGATGCGGGAGCTTCATACAGACCTCTGGCTTCTAGAAATCGTTCCCAAGACATGTCTTTTATGAGGGTTGGCCATCATGGCCACATGCCTGCTATTCTGTCTGTCTTGACCATGTCTCACAAGCCCTGTTGGGAGGCTTGGTAAGAGGTTTGCTTCGGATAAACTGCTGGAGGGATTTCAAAGAGATTTTGAAGAGCACTGCGGGACGAGGGTGCTGGTAGAGACCTGTAGTTTACTGGGAACTCAGGGGGATTTTTAGTAACAGGAAAGATTTGCCCCCACTGCTGATGGCATTTTTCCGGACTTGTGAAAATACCTCGTGGAGATTACAGGTACGGCACACCTGGCAGCTTTTGAAGGTCTTTGAGAACTAATATTTGGGCATTTCTGCTGCCAAGAGGTAGTGTGGCTTATGACTCAGCAGCTGATGACAGAAGCAGAGGAGGTTGGCAGGCACTGGGTGAAGGGCTCAGGCATGCGTGTGACATGGTGACTGCGTGTCAAGGGCCACCAGTCTCACTCGCAGGACCTGCGTGAGTGACAGATGAAGAGTGAGCGTGTTTATCCCCTTGTAGGGTGATGGAGAAGGAGGCAGAAGGGTGAAGGGGGCTTTCTAGAAGCTGGAGCAAGCAGGCTGGAGCAAGCAGGTACCTGTTGCATTCAATGACAGAACTGAAGGCAGGGCCTGACCTGGAACATATTGGAGACCCTAAGTGGGGCAGAGGGGGCCATCCTACCCACAGGGAGTTCACCATCAGGTAGAGGGTGACAGGTACAAAGACAGCTAAATTCAAGGTGGACCATGTTTAGACCACACAGCGGAGTTATAACAAAGTGCAGTGGGAATGCCAGGGAAGCGGGGCAGCAGAGAGCTTCTGAAATGGTCCAGAGGGATGGGCAGGGGCTGGGAAGGAAATTCGGGGTGTTCCAGGTGGAACAGCATGAGGGGGTGCTGGGCAGGATGTATAAGGCGTTCTGAGAATGACTCACCTGATGCATAGGTAGTTGGAGGACATCATGCCTGGAAAAATTGGACTGAGTTAGCGAATGGAAGCCTTAATCCCCTGCAGAGGAAACTGTACTTAAATGGGTAAATACTGGGAGTCTTGAAAAATCTTGAGCAGAAAGTGACATGATCCAGCTTTCAGATTTTCAAGCATTTGGGTTTGGACGAATGGGAGGAAGAAGTCAGACAGACCTAGGTTCCAGTCGTGCTCCACCGCTTAATAGCAGCGTTACGTGCTTTGACAAATGACTCAAACACACTAAGCCTTAGCTTGCTTATCTTTAAAATGGGGAGAATGACACAGGATGCAGTGAGATAATCCACATAAAGCATTTGCTGGTAAAGCATGGATTAGTTATGACTGCTGCCGCCACTGTTGCCAGAGAGATGAGTTACTTTTATTTTTTGGCTGCAGCACGCGGGCGCCTTTCTAGTTGTGGCAGGCTTAGTTGCCGCATGGCTTGTGGGAACTTAGTTCCTCAACCCAGGATTGAACCAATGTCCCCTGCATTCATTGAAAGGCAAATTCTTAACCAGTGAAGCACCAGGGAAGTCCCCAGAGGCGAGTTACTTTAACAGTTGTTTTTGCATGTCTAGCTGGAAAAAGGGAGTGAACTAGGGTTGAGGGTTGTAAGGGAAGGAAAAACAGCAGAGATACTATAGAAATAAAACCTATAGGCTTCAGTAGGTTCAGAGACACAGATAGAGAAAGAGAAGTCATATTAGACTCTTTGCAACCCCATGGACTATAGCCCACCAGGCTCCTCCGTCCCTGGGATTTTCCAGGCAAGGGTAGGGCCACCCTGGAGTGGGTGGCCATTCCCTTCTCCAGGGGATCTTCCCAACCCAGGGATCGAACCCAGGTCTCCTGCGTTGCAGGCAGACGCTTTACGGTCTGAGCCACCAGGGAAGCCTCAGAGACAGACAAGGCGAGTGTAAAGGAGGTGAGTCAGGATGGGAGGTTTGTGAGGAGCAGGTAGAAATTGGGGTCAGCCACAGCAATGGGCAGCCACGAAGAGGGATGGGTTAGGTTTGAGGATATGAGTTTACGCTCAACCCCAAAGTTGTTTTTTTTTTTTTTTTTTTCCACTTTCTCTAACAAACCCTTTTGCAGCCTGGGAATGAAGGGTAGAGAAACTGAATAGTAAGCATCTCGAGCCTGGGCTCCGGTAAACAGAAAAGGAATGTCCAAGGGTCCGAGGATAAGGAGTGGAGGGCAGGGGGAAAGAGTCCTTGAAGCTTCTGGCTGTGTCCAGACTGGGAGAGGAAGCTGGGGGCGGGTGGGGGCGGGGGGTTGTGCGCTGGAAGTCTTGGTCAGGACGAAGTCCCTGCTCCCCTGAACAGGAGGGAGGGGGTGGGAGAGGGGGCTGTTAGGAGGCGATGTGGCGGTGAAGAAGGAAGGAATAGTGCCATGTTTTAAAAAAATTCAGCTTAACTGAGGTATCACTTACATTCTGTAAAATGCACTGATCATAAGTGTAGAGCTCGGTGTGTTTGATAAATATAGTATTATCCCACGTAACTACACCCTCAGTTAAAAAGACATGAAACATTTTCATCATCCCCAAACCTTGCCTCGTGCTCCCTTTGCAGTCCACTGGGCTCGGGCAATGGCAGATCTACTTGGTGTCACTGCAGGTTAATTTTGCCTACTTTAGAATTTCTCATAATGAAATTACCTGGTGAATGTGTATCCCTTCACTTGGTGGTGGCCATTTGGGCTGTTCACACTTTGGGCTGTTATTACTAAAACTGCTGTGAGCATTCGTGTATGTTATGTTCATGTACTATGGGCATGAAGTTTCCCCTGGACTGCCCTGGTTTGGATTTTGGCTCCGTTTCTTACCGACTGTTGCCTGTTGGCTGTCCCTCTCCGCCACTCTGCAATATTTATTGGTAATGAACATTTACTCCAGAGATCCTTGTGAATATCAGATGTGAATGTCTGCAAAGCTCTCAGAACCCTGGCTGGACATAGTCAATGAACCGTATGTGGGAGCTGTGGGTACCTTTTCCGGGGAAGCATCAGGTGATAAGGGGCTTGCTTCATGGCCACGCTTGGAACACCTTAGGATGCAGAAGTAGGAAATCCACTCGTCTTGATGGGCATCGGGTCCCTGCTTGGTTGAGTCAGCCCCTCCCCATGATTATCCATCCTGAGCTTAGTGATGGCAGACCACAGCCCCCACTGTCTGAAACCCTAAGGGGAAATCTCTCTCTGTGCTTTGTAAACTATAAGGTATCTCATAAATGTAAAGTATTACTGCTGGTTGTTGAATGACAATGCCGCTCTTGTCCTCAGAAAAGACTGGACTGTATAAAAAAGGTTTGCCCAAAAGTTTAAGACAAACTACCTCAAACCCTGCTCCCACTGACTGAGAGCTTTTCCCCTTCAGAGAGGCTTTGCTGTGAGTGAGAGTGGTGAGTGTGTGTGTGTCTTGAGAGCCCCTCCCCCAGTCTGCAAATGCTCCTCGGGGAGTGGGGAGGGCCTGGAGTTTCTGGCTGTCCTTGGAAAGTTGATTTAATAAGGGTTCCAGGAAAACCAGCCTCCCTCCTTCTCCCCCTCTCCTTTCCCTTCTCTTTAAGGTTTGGGATCTTAAAGAGGCTGAGTTGGTTTCAGACCAGGCTTTGTGGGGGAGTGGTAGGGGGAGACCGAAGCGGGCTCATGGGCCAAGGAGTAAGAATGCCCCTTTAAAAAGATAAGCACTGGCTTGAAAGACACTTTGAGCTTGAAGAGGCTTGTTTCTATGTATTTTTCTCTCTTTTAGAATAAGACTTGGAGAAAAGCAAGTGGACGAATCCAAAACCGCTTGCAAGACCACTTGTCACATAGCTGGGGTGGGGGTCCTGCCCTTTTTTCAAAGCAATAACCTGGGCTGAAACCCCCAGACCCCATGGTGGAGGGCACAACATGAGTCTCAAAATACTTGCCTACATGCTCAGAAACCTGCAACTAATAAATGGTTTAGTGGCTGGGGTTTTACAGCTCCTCCCACCTACCCAGATTTGAAGGAGTCTGGTGGCCGGTTGAAGGGGGAGAGGTTACCCTTAATGGAAAAGCCGCACGTTTCCATTTCTGGCTGCAAGCCCCCTGGAAGCCGGGCGCCACAAAGCGAGGCTTTGTCTTTGTGTGCTGCAGAAACCTGGGCCCGTGGGGGAGGCAGCGAGTGGTGCAGGAGACATCACCCCAGCTTCAAGTCCAGTCCCAGGCCCTGGCCGCCCCAGGCAACTCCCCAGGGGTTCCCCCAGCTCTGCTGGGCCCAAAGCGGTATGCATTTCAACCTGGCTACAGGCGGCAGCTCCAGATCAGTACCAGAAGGCATCTCACTGCTGTCCTCCTACAGGCCGTGGCCCCACTGGCTGCAGCTGATCAGCAGGGCCAGAGGACCGGTGTCCGCTGGGCCAGTGTATCCAGTGGCTATCCCATCCCATCCCCCATATCAGATCGTTTTGCAAAAAGAACCTGTTTGCTTCGGATTCACATGGGGTGGGGGGCGTTGAAGGGAAGCTTCTTCTCCCCGGTGCCGGAAGGCGGGTGGCATTCCGTGGAGCAGAGGGCGGCGATGCGGGGCGAGCCACTGGCAAACAAGGCTGGAGGATCTCAGGACCTGGGAATCTGTGGGGCGCCGGGCTACCCCCGCTTTCCCAGACGATCTCTGTCCCCCACCCAGGAGGGGCGGCTCCTGTACCCCGAGAAGGGTGCGTGAGCAAGTGTTCTGGAGCGGAGCTTTGTGGAGGGTGGGGGTCGGGAGAGGCTTTGAGGGAGGCGGGGAGGGCTCACATGTCCGCCTGACCACGCCGGGCAGAGCCACCCCAGGGCCGTGCTCTTGGCTCTGGCTCCTGCATTGCTGCACCATTAGCTTCACTGATTTTCCACTCTGGCTCTGCCGGCCAGCTCCCCGCTGAAGCCAGGGAGGAGGAATTTCTCAGGGAAGAACAAATGGCTGTCCAGAGCCCTGGCCCGGGGTAGGGGGAAGGGAGGGATCCCACACTGAGAAGCAGGCTGGGCTGCTGTCCCCCCTGGCTTCTGTGACCGCCGCCCACCTGGAGTTGAGGGGGGTGGGCAGGGACCAGAGGGAGAGAGAGGACCAGGGATGCCCCTGGGGAGGTGAGTGATGGCTCATGTCTGGGGCGGTGATAGACGGCCTTGGGAGAAGTGGGTTCTGGGGAGTCGTGCTCCGGGAGGGTGAGGTCCAGGGTCAGAGAGCCTGACCGGCAGCTGCGCCCTGTTTTCGCAGGGCCTCGGTCCTCGGGGGCCTCTGGGGGCTCCAGCTCACCCTGTGGACACCACCTTTGCCTCTTGCCTCCTGAAAGCCTGGCAGCGGGACAGCTGTTTCCCTGCTGACCGGGAAAGTCCAGCTGCTTCTGGCACTGCTGATCTCCCGGATTCAGCTGCCCGGGCCTCCCTGTTTGTCCTGGAGAAAAGGCACTTCCACGCACTTCCCTTCCTTCTGCCCACCCTCTCCCCGACCTGCGCCCCCCAAGTGATTCAGCTGCAAGCCAACTGCTCAACATGGGCTCTTAAGGCCAGGAGGAAGTCCCACCCTGTTTCCTCTTAGGAGAAACTGCCTGGACTTGGGCTGCTCCTGAACTTGAAGGCTTGCTTTGACTCACAGCTGGTGATGGCCAAGTAAGCAGGGGACGATGGCTCAGTGCCCCCAGGGCAGGCTGGTTGTGGCTCCTTCCCTGAGCCCCCCTGTCCTGTTCTTGGTTCACACTGACCCTCGTTGCCCCCCTTGCCAAACGAGGTGCCCCCTGCCTTCATTTAAAGGCTTTCTCTTTACAAACGGGAAAGCTCAGGATGGGGCTGTATCCACTCAGTTCCACGCACTGAGAACCATCGCCCGGGTGGAGCTGGAAACGCAGTGCTCCTTCCCGAGCCCACGTGTTGTGGCATGGCCAAGCCTCCTGGGACAGGTTGTGTAAAAAAAGGAGGTGAGTGTTGGCGTGAATGTGGTTGTGTTTCCCGGGCCCTAATGTGTAGGCGTGTTGAGCCTCAAGTGGGTGAGAGGGTCAAGGAGTTCGGTGAAGACTGGACATTAGTGGTCATGAGTTTGGGCAGGGAAAGAGATGAAAAACCATCAGTGCTAAAGCTTCACATACTTGATCAACAACGAAAGTTGAACTGAAGCCTTTATCCCTTCCTCTGTGTTCTCCAGGGTTAAAAACTAGCCTCTGGCTAATGGTCTCTTTGCCATTTGTTTACTGATCACATTTTCTTCCTTTCTCCTTCCCTTCCCGCCATCCCTCCTTCCTTCCCACCCAATCACCTTCCTTCCTTCCCTCTCTACCATCCATTCATCCATCTGACCAAACAAGGCTTCCCTCTTTTTTGTTTAATACAGCACGCACATGCAATTATAACCATTGTTTATCCTGGTCCTTTAGTGGAAGTGTTCATCCCTAGCCTTTCCTGCTTTCACTCTGTCGTTTCTACTCCTAGCTTAAGGTGTAACTTAAGGGCCATCTCCCGATTGAAGCCCTCCTCTGTTTCCAAATAAATCACTTTTTTTTCTCTCTCCTTTTTGTGTAGCATTCAATCTAGCACTGACTTTCCCCTGCCTTACATTATTTAATATATGGCTGTTTCCTTCACCAGAGCAAAGTTCTGGGCAATTAGAAAGAATGTTTTTATTGCTCTTTTAAACCAGGGATATTTGGGGGACTTCCTTGGTGGTCCAGTGGTTAGGATTTTGCCTTCCAATGCAGGGGGTGGGTGTTTGATCCCTGGTCGTGGAGCTAAGATCCCGTATGCCACACAGCCAAAACACCAAAACATAAAACAGACTCAATTTTGTAACAGATTCAAAAAAGACTTTAAAAATGGTCCACATCAAAAAAAAAAAGGAATATTTCATTATAGAAAATTTAGAAAATATAGGCTTGCACAGAGAAAAACTTATATACCCACCATCCGAAAAGAATCACTGTTAACAACGAATCTATTTCTTTAGTTTTTTTCTACATTTATACAACGTGACTTTTCAAACAGGTAATTTATACATTATATACTAGTGTGTACCATAAGCAGGTACTTATTGCCTTGCAGAGATGTTTCCATCATGCTCAAGTAACTACACAGAAGTATAGATGTACAAGATTTATTTATTCATGCAGTCCTCACTATTGGGCACTTAAGCTATTTTCAACAGTTTGCACTTAAGTGAACATACTTTCACAAATAAAATTTGTCCATGTATCCAAAGATTTTAGATACATTCTAAAATCTTTTCAATACATTCTAAAAGTTGTGATTTAGTTCAGTTCAGTTCAGTCCCTCAGTCGTGTTCGACTCTTTGTGACCCCATGAATCGCAGCACGCCAGGCCTCCCTATCCATCACCAACTCCCGGAGTTCACTCAGACTTATGTCCATCGAGTCGGTGATGCCATCCAGCCATCTCATCCTCTGGCGTCCCCTTCTCCTCCTGCCCCCAATCCCTCCCAGCATCAGAGTCTTTTCCAATGAGTCAACTCTTCGCAAGAGGTGGCCAAAGTACTGGAGTTTCAGCTTCAGCATCATTCCTTCCAAAGAACACCCAGGACTGATCTTTAGGATGGACTGGTTGGATCTCCTTGCAGTCCAAGGGACTCTCAAGAGTCTTCTCCAACACCACAGTTCAAAAGCACCAATTCTTTGGGACTCAGCTTTCTTCACAGTCCAACTCTCACATCCATACATGACCACTGGAAAAACCATAGCCTTGACTAGATGGACCTTTGTTGGCAAAGTAATGTCTCTGCTTTTCAATATGCTATCTAGGTTGGTCATAACTTTCCTTCCAAGGAGTAAGCGTCTTTTCATTTCATGGCTGCAATTTTGGAGCCCCCAAAAATAAAGTGTGACACTGTTTCCATTGTTTCCCCATCTATTTGCCATGAAGTGATGGGACCGGATGCCATGATCTTCGTTTTCTGAATGTTGAGCTTTAAGCCAACTTTTTCACTCTCCTCTTTCACTTTCCTCAAGAGGCTTTTTACTTCCTCTTAACTTTCTGCTATAACGGTGGTATCATCTGCATATCTGAGGTTATTGATATTTCTCCTGGCAGTCTTGATTCCAGCTTGTGTTTCTTCCAGTCCAGCGTTTCTCATGATGTACTCTGCATATAAGTTAAATAGGCAGGGTGACAATATACAGCCTTGACGTACTCCTTTTCCTGTTTGGAACCAGTCTGTTGTTCCATGTCCAGTTCTAACTGTTGCTTCCTGACCTGCATACAGGTTTCTCAAGAGGCAGGTCAGGTGGTCTGGTATTCCCATCTCTTTCAGAATTTTCCACAGTTTATTGTGATCCACACAGTCAAAGGCTTTGGCATAGTCAATAAAGCAGAAATAGATGTTTTTCTGGAACTCTCTTGCTTTTTTGATGATCCAGTGGATGTTGGCAATTTGATCTCTGGATTCCTCTGCCTTTTCTAAAACCAGCTTGGACATCTGGAAGTTCATGGTTCACATATTGCTGAAGCCTGGCTTGGAGAATTTTGAGTATTACTTTACTAGCATGTGAGATGAGTGCAATTGTGCTGTAGTTTGAGCATTCTTTGGTATTGCCTTTCTTTGGGATTGGACTGAAAACTGACCTTTTCCAAAAAGTTGTGATTACATAGTACCAAACTGCCCCAGAAAGGTGATAACCAGTTAAGATCTTTAAAAATTGTAATTAATACTGTTTATTACATTTTCACATTCTGCATCCTTTACATATTTTTACCTCTACACCAGTCCCTTGCCCATAGGTTTTATTTCCATAATCAGATGAGGAAACTGAGGTTCAGGGAGTCAAGTAATTTATCTAAAGTCATGGAGTTGATGGGCCTAGAAAAGGGACTAGCAGCCCACTCCAGTATTCTTGCATGGAGGACCCATGGACGGAAGAGCCTGGCGGGGCCACAGTCCACAGTCTCAAAGAGCCAGACACTACTGAGCTGCTAACACACACAGCTGATGAGAGGGGAAAGTGGAATTCAGGCTCAGGTAGGTCTGACTCCAGTAAATTTTTTTCCAGTGTAAGACAACTCTATCAAATTGGGTTTCTCCCCAGAATTCATGCAGACCAGCGTTACAATTTAAATGCTGCTAGGTTGGTCGCTTTTGTCTCACAGGAAGTAGGCGTCACCTCCCTTTCTGGGGTGGGACATACATGTGTGTGATTGGGGTAAGGCTGCTTACCTTGTGCCATTTCTTGTGGCACATTCTTCCGCTCTTGACTGTGAGGCTGTGCATTGCTCATAGGTCTGTGAGCCGCCCCAGTCAAAGTGGTTCCCTAGCCTAGAATAACCAATGGAACAAAAACAGCCTCTCCCAGTGTAGCTGAGACCTCCTACCTGGCGAAGGTCTGGGATTAGAGGTCTCTAAAAGCGTCAGAGTCCACACCTTGAGTTTTCCTTGTTGGTTGCACTTGTTTTGAATATAGTGTGTTGTCTGGACATGAAACCACCTGGAGTGCTTCTAAAACGGTCCAACAGTGTCTGATAGATGAGAATAAACATGGCTAGAAGGCTCAGCAGGCCTGAGCTCTAGTGTCCTTTTGAGGCTACCAGTATTTGTGTGCATGTGTGCTAAGTCGCTTCAGTCATGTCTTTGCAATCCCATGAGCCCGCCAGGCTCCTCTGTCCATGGGGATTCTCCAGGCCAGAGTACTGGAGTGGGTTGCTATGCCTTCCTCCAGGGGATCTTCCTGACTCAGGGTTCGAACCCATGTCTCTTATGTCTCTTGCATTCGTATGCAGGGTTTTTTACCACCAGTACTATGTGGGAAGCCCCCACAAATATATATATATGTGTGTGTGTGTGTGTGTGTATGTATGTATATATATATTATAATATATTTTTTTATATTTAAAACATGAAGAAATGCAAAGAAAAATCCACAAGGTGATAGGGTCTTGAAATTTTGTTTTTCTTAGTGTTTATATTTAGCAAAGTAATATTTTAAAATATATATATATTATAATGCACTTGGACCAGTCACAAAATACTTAAATTGAAAGAATATTCAGCGTATATATTAATTTGTAGTACTCTGTCTGAAGTGTGTCCCAAGAATAGAACACACATTTATTGTAAGTTATTTGGTAAATATTTTCTTCCAGTTCTTTTTTTTTCTTAAGAGTTATATTTTTCATTAGTCCAAACATAGGAAATACACATCCGTGTTAAGTACTTCATTTTTTTTTAACTTTATTTATGTATTTATTTTTGGCTGCAGTGGGTCTTCCTGCTGCCCTTGGGCTTTCTCTGGTTGCAGTGAGCAGGGGCTGCTCTCTAGTTGGGATGCAAGGGCTTTTCATTGCGGTGGCTTGTCTTGTGTAGACACGGGTTCTAGAGCTCAAGGGCTTCAATAGTTATGGCGCACGGGCTTAGTTGCTCCTTAGCATGCAGGACCTTCCTGGACCAGAGATCGAACCCATGTCCCCTGCATTGGCAGGCGGATTCTTAACCACTACACCGCCAGGGAAGCCCCTGTTTCAGTTCTGTCAGTAACTGTCTGTATGACGTTTGGGGGAAAAGCCTGCAAGTCTTGGTGTCCCCTCTGGATTGGACGCCCAGGACAAAGGGCATCCCTGCCCCAGCCTCGCCGTGGGTCAGGCTCAGCCCCAGCCAGTGTCACTCTGACTCCACGTAGGAAAATACAGTAAGTGACTCATTGAAGAAGAGTCACCCAAAGACAACCTCAAATAAGGACATAAAACCTAGGTTATGAGGACATCTGAAGCCACAGGAGAAGGCTTCTTCCCTAAAGTGAAAGGACAAGCTGACCACTGTTAGGGGGCGGTGACATGTGTGCACATATATATCAGGAAGGCAGAGGTTTTGCTCTGTTTTTTGTTCACTCCAGCACCTTAGTGTCTGATATGTATTAGGCACTCAGTTAATACTTTTTGAATAAATGAATGCATGCATGAATGCACAGGGAAGTAACCATCCATTTTCTTTTTTTAAAAAAGATACTTGCAACTGATAAGAACCTTCTGTAAAGCACAGGGAACTCTACTCAATACTCTGTAATGACCTATATGGGAAAAGAATCTAAAGAAGAGTGTGTGTGTGTGCACGCGCGTTTCTGACCAGATGATAAAGAATCTACCTCCAATGTGGGAAACCCAGGTTCAATCCCTGGGTCAATCCCTCTAGAGAAGGGAATGCCGACCCACTCCAGTATTCTTGCCTGGAGAATTCCATGGACAGAGGAGCCTGGCCAGCTATAGTCCATGGGATCGCAAAGAGTCGGACACAACTGAGCAATTAACGCCGCTACCACTACATGTGTGTATATATATATATATATATCTGATTCACTTTTCTGTACAACAGAAACTAACACAACATTGTAAATCAACTATACTCCATTAGGACTTCCCTGGTGGTCCAGTGGCTAAGACTCCAAGCTCTCCCCAATGCAGGGGGCCTAGGTTAGATCTTAGTCAAGGAACTAGATACCACATGCTGCAAGGAAGATCAAAGATCTTGAGTGCAGCAACTAAGACTCGGCACAGTCAGATAAATTAATTAATACTGAAAAGCAAAATCCAGGGGACTTCACTTTCACTTTTCACTTTCAGGCATTGGAGAAGGAAATGGCAACCCACTCCAGTATTCCTGTCTGGAGAATCCCAGGGACAGAGGAGCCTAGTGGGCTGCCATCTATGGGGTCGCACAGAGTCAGACACAACTGAAGGGACTTAGCAGCAGCAGCAGCAGCAGGGGACCCCCCATTTAAAAAAATCCATACTCCTACTTTTTTTAAAAAAGGAACTAGAGGGGAAAATACCAACAATTTCCAATTTTAAAAATAGGGAAGATAGGAATGAAATCCTTTTCAATGAAAAGGTACAGCAAATAGGTGAGAAATAATTACTGCTACCCCATATTGAGCCCTTTATGTCACCTAATGCAGTTTTCTGCGTTCTCATTTCTGCAGGTTCTCAGATTTTCGCTGCAGGGACATCACCCGGTAGACTTGTTAAAAACCCATGTCCACCCCTAGAGCTCTGGAGCCTGCAATGGGGCCCCTACCAGGTGGTTCTAACAAGGTCCCCAAAGATGTGGATGCTGCTGGTCTGGGGATCACACTTTGAGAATCTCTGATATCTCTTAATTCTCACTCACTTCAAAAAGTCTACAAGGTAGATGTTTAGGAAACTGACTCAGAGAGGTCAAATGAACACTCCCCAAGGTTAAACAGCTAAAATAAATGGAGGATCTGGAGTTGACTTGGGTCTGTTTAATATAGGTGCCTATGACTCTAACCTCTGTACTGGGAGGTGAGGAGGGTAAAGAGGGCTGAGTCTGAATGCTGGGGGGTTTCGGAGGAAGGAAGACGAGGAGTAGAGAGTTGTCTGAAGGCCTGTCTGGAGGGAAGGAAACGCCCTCCTGCTTTGCTTAGGGCTTGAAGTCAGTTATCACTGCCGTTGGAATGTCATCAGCTCTCCCATCATCGGACCTTTTGCGTTCAGAAATGTCTGCCCCTTGTATATACAACTTCAGGGTTTACTTTGGGGATTAAGGTTTGTTTCCCTTCAGTTTTAGGAATTAGCTTTTAAAGAGTCAGGTTCCTTGACTAACCTACTGAACGAAATTCTCTCTTCGGCATCCAAAACTTTAGTCCATGTTATTTGCTCTCTCAAGCCTCTCTTAATGCCTGAAAGGTACACTTGGAAGAGGCATTTATTTTATAATGTTAGTCTTTCGCCACTACCCACTGACTACCAGTCCATTTTTTAAATTTATTTGCCTAGCTAGTGAGCATCAAAAAAAAAAAAAAAAGATAAATTCTTCTAGAATACCTGGGTTCCTAGCTTATTCAGTCATAGTCTCTGGGCTACCCCACACCCTCAGTTCTGAGATTTCTTCTGGAACATCTTAGGCCAGAGGGAAAAGATGAAGAGAGACATGTATTGAAGGTGCTGGTGGCTATAACTCTGTGGCCAAAATGGAATCCCCTCTTCTTTTTCTTTCTTTCTTTTTTTAAACATTGACTCTATTTTCTGTGCTTTATATTACATGTTTATGGTGCTTAGTTACTCAGTGACCAACTCTTTGCCACCCCATGGCAAAGCTGTAGCCCGCCCAGCTTCTCTGTCCATGGAGTTCTCCAGGCAAGAATACTGGAGTGGGTTGCCATTTCTTTCTCCAGGGGATCTTCCTGACCGAGGGATCGAACCTGTGCCTCCTGCACTGCAAGCGGATTCTTTACCTGCTGAGCCGTCATGGGCTGGGGGTGGGGAGGGTGAAGCCCTGTAAGTTACATTCTTGCGTCTTACCTGTTTCATTTTGGTCACATGCTGCTGCTTTTTCTTTTCTTTAATATTTACTATATTCTCTTTGCTGTATGTTACATCCTTGTGTCTTACTTAGGCAGGTGGGATCTTAGTTCCTTAAGTGGAAGCACAGAGTCTTAACCACTGGACCACTAGGGAAGTCCCCTCCCTCTTTTAAGGAAAAGTAACTTGAACTCTCTTGCCTTCCTTCACTGAAGATGGAGTGCTGTGCTGGTAGGGGCCGAGGGGACACAGTGATTGGTATTCAATTCCCAAGGCTGGGTTGAAACTTAGAACGTTGGTTAGAGCTGCGGGCCAGGCGGGGGGTAATTAGGGCTTGTCCAGTCGGCCTTCCTATCTCAGAGTTGAGGACACGGAGGCCTAGAGAGGGATGACTTGGCCTAGGTCACGCAGTCCTCCCAGCGACTTCCATGCCAGTACTCTTTCTGCAACCATTTGGGGCTCAAGCAGAGTTTGGGACTAAGTGGTTTTGACAGTTTCAAAGGGGGCTCTCATTTCTTAGGACACCCGGAATGTGAACCCTGCCCACAGTAGGTGGTCTCTCCTGAGAGGCTTATTGTTCTAGATCCCCCAGTTCATCTGAGCACAGGAGTCTCCAGTGTGGGCACTGACCCCCCAGGCAGCCTTTGGTCCTGGTTCTTCTACCTGCTCCATCTGAGAGCCATTTCATCTCAGGGAGAAAAATCCCCAAACCACGCTCTTTCAGTTTCTGAAAACAGTTTTGTTTGTTGTTGTTCAGTCATGTCCGACTCTTTGTGACCCCATGGACTGCAGCACGCCAGGCTTCCCTGTCCATCACTGTCTCCCGGGGCTTGCTCAAACTCCTGTCCATTGAGTCGGTGATGCCGTCCAACTGCTCCCTCATCTCTGCACCCCCATCCCCTCCTGCCCTCAATCTTTCCCAGCATCAGGGTCTTTTCCAGTGAGTTAGCTTTTCGCATGAGGTGGCCAAAGTACTGGAGCTTCTGAAAACAGGATGAAATGCTCGACTTTCGTGGTGAATATGAAGGAGAGAGAGAATGAATACATGGTATGTCCATGGGCCCTCTGGCCCTCGCTTACCTCCCAATCTGTGGAGAGGCCATTCAGTTCAGTTCAGTCGCTCAGTCATGTCCGACTCTGCGACCCCATGAATTGCAACACGCCAGGCCTCCCTGTCCATCACCAACTCCCGTCAGATTTTAGATTTCACAAGCCAAATCCCCACCTCCCAATATTTTGGGTTGACAACTTATTTTGCCATATAAGAACATCTTAAAAAAAACCAAAACTTAACATTGTCCACGACCAATACTGTTTATTATGGTAAAATATACCTACTGTAAAATTCACCTTTTTTAAGTGTACAGTTCTGTGGCATTAAATACGTTTCCATTGTTGTACAACCATCACCACCGTCCAGCTCCAGAACTTTTCACCTTCCCAGCTGACACTCCACCTGGTAAACCAGTTTTTACACCATTGCCTTTTAAAACACTACTGCTGGTGGTCCAGTGGTTAAAACTCCCGGAATCCGAGTTCCCAATGTAGCAAGCCGTAGGTTGGATTCCTGGTTGGGGAACTAAGATCCCCACACAGTTCTGCCAATAAATAAATAAAAGATGTCTATTACCTTTATTCTCAAATAAGGGGCATTTCTTTAACATGGAAAAAAAAATGTGACTTTATGAAGAGTCCCTTTCCCCACTGCAGTGATCGTCATCCTTCACTGGATCCGATGACCCAGGCCCACCATCGCAGCCACAGGACTGGCCGGTGAAGGAAGGTGGCCAACCCCAAGGGCGCTGATAGCCCTGGCGCATGTGCTCCGAAGCCCCCATCGAGGTCTGGTGGGGAGGGCAAAAGGCAGATGCTGAAACAGCTGTGGCCTCGGCTAACTCATCAGCAAGTTTAGGAAGCCACAGTGTTTTCCTAGCCAGCTGCTGGGGTTTCCTTCCCCAAACCAGAGTCGGGGGGGGGGGGGGGGAGGGGGGAGGGGAGGCCCTGGGAGGGGGCAGGGCGGGGGAGGCGCCTACATTCTTTTCTTCGAGGAACCTGACCGGACTTCTAAGGTCAGAGCCGGGTGGAGTGGGAGCTGCCTGGTTACCTCTTCGCCGTCGTCCCTCCCCCAGTCTTAATGATCTTTCCATTACAGAACCCAGACCAGGAAGTGCCTGACAGGTCACAGCTGCAGACACATGGCTGGGGAGGCCTGGGCTCCGGGCCAGTGGTGGGAGGGCCTGAGCTCCCCTCGGAGCAGCGGGACCCCTGCACACTCAC
This sequence comes from Bos taurus, assembly GCF_002263795.3. Classification (NCBI taxonomy): domain Eukaryota; kingdom Metazoa; phylum Chordata; class Mammalia; order Artiodactyla; family Bovidae; genus Bos; species Bos taurus. The sequence continues at coordinate 33,573,730 of NC_037354.1, read as the reverse complement.
ACACATACACACACACACATACATACACACACACACACACACACACACACACACCTCTTCAGCTAATCCAGCTTTCCCTGACCGCTTTGGGGGGAAGGTGTTCTGTGTTGTCACAGTTGGTACTTTGGCCCCGCCCCCTTGTATTTACTAAGGGCAGGAGAAGTTCCCCACTCCATCGTCCTGATCCCTACACAAGTCCCCTTCCTGGGCGTGTGGTTCTTTAGGGGACGTTTTCCGTGAATGAGCAAGGCTCTCCAGCTTCTTTTCCTAAGATGGAACCCACCAAACATGGCTCTAGAAGCTTCCAGGGCTGTGGTGAGGCACGGTCTTAATGCTGCCCAAACAATCGATTTAGCAACCAATCTAGCATGTGTTGTGTTAATTGCTCGAGTCAGTAAGTGAGTGAAGTCACTCAGTCATGTCTGACTCTTTGCGACACTGTGGATTGTAGCCCTCCAGGCTTCTCCGTCCATGGGATTTTCCAGGCAGGAGTACTGGAGTGGGTTGCCATTGCCTTCTCCAGGGAATCTTCCCGACCCAGGGATCGAACCCCAGGTCTCCCGCCTTGTAGGCAGACCCTTTTCCTGCCTGAGCCATCAGGGAAGATGTTAATTGCTCAGTTGTATCCAACTCTTTGCAACCGCGTGGACTGGAGCCCACTAGGCTCCTCTGTTCTTGGATTTCTCCATGCAGGAATACTTGAGTGGGTTGCCATTCCCTTCTCCAGGGGATTTTCCTGACCCAGGGATTGAACTTGGGTCTGCTGCACTGCCCCATCAAAATGCCAGATTCAAAAGATTTTGCAGGGGATGGTTTAGAGGCAAGAGCATGAACTCTGCAAACCCACAGGCCTGGCTGGGCCAGCCCCCTTCATTTTGTTATCTTCACGGAGGCCGGCTCCTTCCACATACAAGTTTGCTCAGGAAATGTTAATTTACCCTAAACTGTGTCCAAGGGGGGCAGTTGTCACACAGGAGTTTCTGTCTCCACCGCCAGCTGTGTTGTTGGCTTTCTTCCCTGAATCTGCCAAGGCTGATTCCTCTGGTGCCAAGTGTGAGCTAGTGACAAACTTCTAGGAACCGGGAACTGAGAGACCTTGCTTCCCAGTAGCTGCAGACCACAACTTAGGTGAACTTGCCCCAGCCCAGGGCAGCTCTTTCTTCCTGGTAAGGCAGGCGGGAAAGCAGCCAAGGGTACCGGGCATCCTTTGGAGGAAGCGTTTCTGCCCGGAGTGCTTCTGTAAACACTGGGGCAAGAGGAAAAGGGGAGATTTCTCTTAGAAACTACTCCTGGGCACATTCCTTTGTTAATCACGTAATTACAGCCCTCTCCCCAGCCTGGAAGTGTCCTCCTCCTCGTGGTGGGAGGTATGGGGGAAGGGGGGGAAGGTGGGGAACCCAGTCTCTAGGAGGGAAGAAAATGCATCAGCTAGAACGCCAGACTCAACTTTGATGCTGGGCTACCCATCGCTGCATCTTTGGGGAAGGTCTGCACAAAATACAGGGATTCACCTGCCTGCCCTGCAACTTAACCGGGGAGCCGGTTTTGGGGGGTCTTGGAGTGGGTGCCGGGTCCTGGCTGTGGCTTCGGCCAGCACAGGCGGCTCAGCGCTAAATTACAGTGACGAGATGGGACGACACAAAAGCCCCGGGATCTTTTTTTTTTTTTTTAATAAAAACAAAACACAACTCCCGGCCCCAAGCCCCTGGGCTGCTGAATGGCGAAGGCTTCCTGTCAGGATTAGCCGGGCCGCCTGGGCATGTGTGCACTGCCTTTCTCCTCAGGAAATACCTTTGGTAAGCCCGGGTGGGGTCCCCATGGCAACGCGAGAGGGGACCCGCTGACTGAGACCATTCAGCTCCCATTGTGGCCGGGCCCCTTTGTCGGGAGCTGTATTGCTGCCCCTCTGGCCCACGCAGCAGTTTGCACCGTTTTGTCAGGCTGAATGTGGAGTTTTTACATTTTAATGGGCTCTTCTGGCAGCGGCCCATTTGCATGCAAAATGTTCCTTCTTACTTCTTTCCCTTTTTCTATTTGAAAAAAAAAACACCTACACTCCAAATCCCCCCGGGTTGGGGGCCCGGTGAATGTGGCTGGATCAGGGTGTCAGGCCCCACTAATTGACTGGTGTCCCCGTGTCCCCTCCCGCACACTTCTGTGTGCACCCCGTCTCAGGGACGCCGCATGTCCAGGGGATCACGCATCCAGAGGGCTTCCTCCCTGGACCCCCCACCCTTGCAGGATGACCGTTGTCCCCTAGGATTTTGATGAGAACCCCCTCTGGCCTGGCGTTGCCAGACTAAAGTAAGTTTTCAGTTCCATTTCAAAGCCAAAATAACGTAATAAAAACCTTGACAGAGGGCTCCCGGGGCCCCGCTGGGCTGTTCTGTCTTCCTTTTAAGTTGCTTTCAAAGCCACCCCGAGTTCCTCCCCCACCCACAATTGCCCCCTCATTTATCTCTGGGGAGTTTGTGTCAAGACTGTAAACATTCCTGGACCACCAGTTCCCCACGTTACCAAAGAGCACGGCCCCTCTTCTAATTTTCTCAACCCAGAAACACAGAATCCAAAGGATTTCCTAGGAATGAAGAAGCTCCAATCCTTTGGCTACCTAATGCAAAGAGCCAACTCATTGGAAAACACCCTGATGCTGGGAAAGATTGAGGGCAAGAGGAGGAGGGGGCAACAGAGGATGAGATGGTTGGATGGCATCACTGACTCAGTAGACATGTATTTGATTAAACTCCAGGAGATAGTGAAGGACTGGTGAGCTGCAGTCCATGGGGTCTCAAAGAGTCAGACAGGAATGAGCGACTGAACAACAAAAAGGGAAGACAACTGTGAAGAGCTGTCACACCTGGATTTGTTGAGGGGCTAGCTGTTCAAGCCTACACCCTTCCTCTCCAGAGTGGGCATAGAGATGATGCCACACTGACCTCACAGGATAGATGAGACGTACTGATGGATCGGCCCTCGGCTGAGCATTTTGAATGAGGGCACAATAAAGCTGTGAAAATCTGTAAGTCACATTACAAATGAGTTGAGCGACAGAGCTGCAGAGATTTCCAGAGAATGAGTTTTCATGTCTGGGGAAGTGATGGAGAGACAGAAACAGTGTTATTTTAGGAGAAAGCAAAATAAAGGGCGGTGAGGGTATTGGCTTGGCAGGGTGAGGGGACAGGAGAGCTGGGGGGGCCAGGACTTGAGAGGCCCCAGGTCCTGGAGGAGGGCATGCAAACCAGGCAACCAGAGGCATGAGGGGATGGGACGCAGAATGCCTGGGCCAGGGCTGGGACAGTCAGGATGTGTGATGGGGGGGGAGGGGTGGCCAGCCTCTTTGCCTGACATTCTTGATCTTTTCAGTGGATCAGGCAGGGGTCATCTGAGGTCATCAGCTCAGCTATAAGCTGCACTCAAGAGGGACTTGGGGGGACTTCCCTGGTGGTTCAGTAGTTAAGACTCGTGACTGTTTTGTTTTTTTTTCGTGACTGTTTTGTGACTTTGGGAGAAGTCTCTCGACCTCCACTGTCTCGTGTTTAACTGAAATGCATGCAAATGAGCACAGACGTGAATAAGCACACTCTGTAAAGCATCAGGTGCCGCGCCAAAGTGGGGCACTACTGTTAGCCCTGGGTCCGCCATGGTCACAGGGCTGCCCCACCCCCACCTCCCAGTTTCCTCGTCGGCCAAATGTGCGCAGTCTCACCTGCTCAACTCTAAAGGGTAGATGAGCATGACCAGGAAAGTGCACTGTAAGTAAAAAAAAAAACACCAAGTTATCAAGTAGTGGTTGTGGAGGTGAAGGAATGAGAAGAGGAGGAGGCTAAAGCAGCCAGCTGCAGAGTCCCATGGGAGGAAGGTAGGAGACACAGGTGTCATTAGGCGGGACCCAGGGGCCGACCAGAAAGGGTTTCTTTCGCCTTCCGCAGGCAAGGATTGCAAAGACGGTACAAATAGAGACCCTTTGCACTGGTCTCTTTCAAAGGTTCTGGATGCATGTGGATTCCAGAGAGTCAGGCCACCTGGGGGCAAATCCCTGCTCAGCCACTTACTGACTAGGTAGGCTGTCTTGGACACATCCTGAACCTCCCATGCCTCCATGTCCCCTCTGTCGAATGAGGGTGACGGTCCTCACTTCAGGGGGTTGTTGTGTACTTGGCATACCATCAGCTTCTGCATTCCCAGGGTAGAGGTAACAATGGTATCAACCTCCTCTGGGCTTCCCGGTGGCTCAGTTGGTAAAGAATCCGCCTGCAATGCAGGAGACCCAGCTTCGATCGCTGGGTTGGGAAGCCCTGGAGGAGGGCATGGCAACCCACTCCAGTATTCTCGCCTGGAGAATCCCCATGGACAGAGGAGCCTGGCGGGCTCCAGTCCGTGGGGTCACAGAGTCGGACACGACCAAGCAACTAACACTTCACTTTTCATGGTTGCTCTGAGGATTCAGGGATACTCTGTGGTAAAAGCATTCACAGGATATGGGATGTAGATAATAAGCCTGCTGCCAGTATTGGCCAATATTGGAGTTACTGTTTTCAGAGTTGTTTAAGGATCCCAAGATAATATATGGGGAGGCGTGTGGTCAGTCGTAAAGTGCTATGCAAATATGGTGCTGTTCCTTGCTGGGTTCATGCGAAGTTGTGGGGCTCCGGGATGGATAGCTTCCAGACCAAATTGGTTCTTATGGGACCAAGGCTGGTGAAGTGGTATTTTTAAAATACATTTTCAGGTATGTTTGTCCATGTGGCATGAAAGGCCTGCATTCACAGAGACTGCAGAGGAGTGTGTTCGCTGGGACTTCTTCAGTGGTTCTGTTCTATCCACCCACCTTTAAGTTGAAATCATTTGGAGGGGGCTGTTTTCTGCTGTGTCTTCTTTTATTCCAGGCAGGCCATATGGTCTAGCCTCATCTCCCGTCCCCTTCATCCCGAGGCACAGCCTTGCTCGTAAGCACCCCATCTATTTCTGCTCCCTACAGAGTTTCACTGCCTTCCCCTACCATCATGTTCCCCAGTGCTGCGAACATTGCCATCTGCCTTGACCACCAATACTTAAGTTCTGAAACCTTGGAGCCTGTGCTGGGTCACCTGCCCTGGGCTCTCATATTCTTCTCCCCTTACCTCGTGTTGTATGATAAAGTCCTCCATACCAACCAGGTATTGTGTAAATCTTATCACCCTGGCTAGCCCAAGGCTGGAAGAAGGAACTGGCAACCCACTCCAGTACTCTTGCCTGGAAAATCCCACTCCAGTGTTCTTGCCTGGAGAATCCCAGGGATAGGGGAGCCTGGTGGGCTGCCATCTGTGGGGTCACACAGAGTCGGACACAACTCAGCAGCAGCAGCAGCCCAAGGCTGACCAGCTCTTTTGCTCCTTATTTTAATCCATGACCTCTCTTTGCACAGCAACAAGGGCTCACAGAGACAACCCACTGATAGCCATTCTGGAGAAAGTCCCTGTCTTCTTCGATTTGGGGGAAACTGGGGTCTCATCTTCCAATGAACACGTTTGTATGGATTTGAGCCTCCTCGTGGTCGTTGCCCATCCTACATGGTACCCGGGGCTGGCAGAAGACTCGGAGTTTAGAATCAAGAACTTGGATCTGAACAGATGAACCCAGATCAGAGCTGCCTGCTAGATGACAGTGGCAGATTTCTGGCCAGTCCTGCCATGAGCCAACTGCTATATCCTGTTGGCTCATTGGCAATTACAGAGCTCTGGTGTTTTGGAGGAAAGTAGGGAGGGAGAGGGACTCCGTAGGGCCCCACTAACATTAATCACATTCCTAGACTTGAGAAATACCACCTCTCACCTCTCTGTTTTTCTAGCTGCTTCCTTGAGGATTACTAAAACGTTTGGGTCCCTGATCTGTTTCTAGTTCCCCTTGGAGGGTGGAGAGGTTCCATTAGAGAAGCAGATGAGACTGGTGATTGCTGTCTGAAGCCCCATCCCTCCCACTAAGAGTGTCCTGGGTCCAGCCAGCACGGCCTTCCATGGTCCACCTGCTGTCTGCACTGTCCTAGAAGCTGTCCCACAACCAGAGTCCTCCTCAGCCCCAGATTCAGGAGGCTAAGCAGGAGGCTTCGTTCCCTCCTGTCTTCCGGAGAGATGGCCAGGGCACCTTTGATCCTCTAAGGGTGTGCAAGTCAAGTCCAACCCTAACCCTAACCTTCTTGCTCCCAGTGACGATCATAGTGACTCTGATGTGGGCATGGAAGCAGGATGCACCGTTTTCCTCCGGGGCACCCCAAGCACCCTGCACCCAGAGCCTGTCGGGGTGAAACGCATGCCAAGTGCTTTCAGCCTCAGGCCAGGTCCCCACGGAATACAGATACCCAGTGTCCCCCAGCCTCTGTTGCCCACCTCATCTCTCAGGAAACAGGACACACAAAGCGAGTGTGTGGCTTTGCAGTCTCCCCCACAGCCTCCCCACTCCAATTCATCAAGCGTTGGAATGTCTTTTCAAGTCGCTGCCCAATAAACTGCTTTCTGTTCTTCATCAGTCATGGCCAGCCCAATAAAGGTGTCAGCTCCTTTCTTGCTTCCTGATGCCTAACGACACGAAGAGCCCTGGTGCATGGGTCCTGGTCAGAGAAAGGCCAGCTCAGTGGAGACGGAGCCACAGATGCAAAGGCCTTTCTAACGGGGACATAAATGGGGGACCCTGCAAGACCGCAGGAGAATGGAGAGTAATGACTTGGTTGTTGCAGGCAGCCAGTGAGCATGGATGCCCACATCAGTTGCCTTACAGACGACGCTCCAAGATCAGGGCTGCTAGTCCAGGTGGTGACACAGAGGGGCAGGGCCCAGTAAGCCAGCAGATGGTCAGTTACCTTTCCATTACCTCCTCGAAGAAAGTGGCATTTACCTGCTTTGTAAATGGAGGCTTTGACACACATCCCAAGAGCACTATTAGCCACGAAAAAAATCCACCGGAAACCAAGAGCCATAGGTTTTGGTTCAAATTGAGAAGAATGTTTTCAGTTCCCCTAAAATTTAGTCTTTGCCAGATGCTAACTTCAAGACCTACTGAGTATTTTTCTGTGTTTCTGACATTGTCAGGCACTGTGGGAAAACTATAATAGACCATTCTATTGGTCTGAGTTGCTTTCTGTTTCTTAGGCAAGACATGGACACTTTTGACAATTAGGAAAAGATACACCCAAATGTCCATCAGCCAACAAACAGATTAATAAAATGTGGTATACTCACACAATGGACTATTATTTGGCCACTAAAAGGAATAAAGTACATGAGACAACATGAAAAGAACCTTGAAAACATGATAAAAGAAAAGAGGACACACCAAAAAAACTATATTGCACAAGTCCATTGATATTAACTATCTAATATAGGCAAATCTATAGAGACAAAGCAGATCAATGGTTGCCTAGGCTGGTGGAGGGGGAGGGGATAGTCAGTGACTGCTAATGGGTATGGGGTTTCTTTTGGGGGTGATACAAATGTTCTAAAGGTAGATTGTGGTGATAGTTGCATTCTGTGACTGTACTAAAAAGTATTGAATGATACGTTATAAATGGGTGAATTTTATGATACGTGAGTTATATCTCAATAAAGATGTTTGAAAAAGCAACAGTGCAAGATGGCATGGAATTAAATGAAAATTTGTGCTATTCAGATGGTAACTGTTTTTACAGAAAAGGAGGGTGGGCGTCTTGGATGGTGCACTTTGAGTAGGTGGGTAGGAGAGTTCTAGAGAGATGCCTGACAGCCTTGAGCAGAAGTCAGTTTTGTTGTGGCTGCAGAATACGGTTAGTGCAGAAAACAGCCAGACTTGGCGTGGAAGGCAGGGAGAAGACGGTTGCATGGGGAGGACGGAACAGACTGAGAGGAGCCTTGACGGCAAAGCATGGGGTTAGAGTTCACCGTCTACACAGTCTTCGATATTGATCAGGAGAATGAACGGGACGAGCACACCGTGGCATGGAGCATGGGGCTGAGCTTGACCTCCAGGGACTGGGACAAGAAAGCTGGCTCTTGAGGCTTTATCTAGATCGTGCAGAAGAGTTCTGTTTGCACGTCCTGGCCAGGAAGATCGGGGAGTTTCAGATCCAAGTGGAATCAGCCCGAGCTGGCCCCAGCAGAGCCAAGTGTCCCTTTGTTGCTTTCTCTTGGGGCAACGCCCGTGTTCTCCCTGCTACCTTTTTGTTTCTGAGACCTGTCAGAGGCTAAGAATTTGAGTTTACCGGAGTTTACTGTTTGACCAACGGCTGGTACAGATCATGAGCTGCAAAATATTTAATCAGTGAGGTCATTGCAGGAAAATGAGATTTGATCCATAGGAGCGTCTTCTGTTTCCCTAAGGGTCAAGTCTGAATGGCTTTTCTTCTGCCTCCTCTTGGCAAAACCACAAACCATTAAAAATGGAAAGAATAACTTTTATTTTCCAAGACCCACAAAAGCTTATTTTTAATCAGTGTGTGGTCTGCTCACCTTTGCGGTGTGCCTCTTGACCTGATTCACAAAAATAAATGAGTGCGGGCCCAGTGGTTTGTTTCCAAACCCTTTTAAACCAGCACCTCCTTTTTGATGAGTCAGTATTTACCTAGGATTTAAGACAGAGCCCTTGGGTCAAGGGGCACCCGGCCTGCAGCCGTGGCCTCTGAGCCTCGTCCGAGGCCTCCCCCCACAAAAAGCTACTGTTAGTCCCTGGTGCCCAGGACACATTTCATCGGTGAAGTTTCTAGCAGAAACCTGTTGGGGACTTCAGAAAGAGTGGGTTAAAATGAGGTGGTGAAGGAGAAGCGGAGTTTGGAAGGGAAGACAATGGAGAGACAGTGCATCATCGTCAGATTATTCAGCAAGCCTTTCTTGGTAGCTCTTGTGGGCCAGGGCCCTCCTGGGTAATGGGGTTTGAAGGTAAATGTGACATGTTCCCACTCTGGCAACCTTATCGAGAAAGGGGCCTTTCCTCCAGGGTGACAAGTGCGAGGGGAGGGCCCCTGACCCAGACTAGGGTCAGAAAGGCCTTTGAGGCAGTTTCCAGCCAGGCTGAGAACCAGAGGGTGGGTGGAGAGCCAGGCAGAGACGCCAGCGCGGCGGGGCCAGGTGCCTTTCAGAGCCTCCCAAATCCGGGACCTGCAGGGGGGCTGCCAGCAAGCCTCTGATGGCGAAACGGGGGTAAGAAAGAAAGAAGGCTGCAGAAGGCAGTAGAAACCAGGCAGGTGGTGGGTGTGAGCTACTTCAGGTGTGTTGTTCTGGTGGAGGCCGGGCAGAGGGCAGAAGATGCCAGGAGCAGACGTGCAAGTGCCGAGAGGGATGGGGAGGTGCGTTTCTCTGTGTTAGTGTGGACGGGGTGTGCTTGGGAGAAGACGGATACGCCCGAGGCTGGCCTTGTCCTGTGTCCGGCCTCAGGCCTTCCTGTTGGCGCGAGTTCAGCGTTGCTGGTCGAGAGGGATGGGTGTGTGGACCCCCGGGCTTGGGGTGGGGTGGGGGAGCAGTGCCGGGGAGTGGGTGTGTGTGCCTGTGTGTCAGGGGAGGGCAGCGGAGAGGAGGTTGGGGGCTCGAGAGGGGGAGCCCTACAGTGGGACGAGGAGAAAGGAGCTTTGTGTGGAGCAGCTTTTGCTGCCAGGGCAAGTGTGGGTTTTGTGGCAGCTGCCGGCCTCCGTTCCTAATATAGTCAAAAGCTCCGAATCCTCTGGCCCAACACCTGTTAGCCTGAGGCTCCCCTGAGCTGACCTCTCCTCGGGCCGTCTCTCCCACATATACGCCCTGTGCATCGGACTCCTTGCGGGGCTCCAAGCACCCCCCAGTACTGATCACTTGAATCTAGAACCCCACCCATGACACGCTGCCCACCACATGGGGGGCTGCTGCATTTTAGTGGAGGCTTGTTCCTGGGGAGAGGGGTGAGGCTGCCCCACCCAAAAGTGAACAGTGTGTTCCCCTGGGAAGCGGCCGCTCTTGGTAAAGAGCTGTGTGTATGGGGAGGGGGTGCTCTTAGACACCCAGGGGTCCTGGGGAGGGCCAGAGCTGCCCCCCCCACCAAAAGATGGATGGAAACCCACTCTGAACCGCTTAATGCTGCTGCAGCTGCTTCCTAACTTCGCCTGTCTTCCTTTGCCCTCTGGAGGAGTAGGGTGGATGGGAAGCATTGGGAGTGCCCAGGGAGCCAGCCGTCCCCCCGACTGACCCGCCACCCCAGCTCCGTACCCCGCCCCCCGGGGATGCTGCAGCTCTGTGCGGCCGGCATAATGCCTTTGTCTTTCCCCATTCCTCCTGCCCCCTTGCTCCCTCTGCCCTCATCCTGGTCCCTGCGGCGGCTGCAGCCCAGCCCTGGGGAGCCCCTGTGGAAGTGGAGTCCCTCCTGGTCCACCCCGGTGACCTGCTGCAGCTCCGCTGTCGGCTGCGGGACGATGTTCAGAGCATCAACTGGCTGCGGGACGGGGTGCAGCTGGCGGACAGCAACCGCACGCGCATCACCGGGGAGGAGGTGGAGGTTCGGGGCTCCGTGCCCGCCGACTCAGGCCTCTACGCCTGCGTGACCAGCAGCCCCTCCGGCAGTGACACCACCTACTTCTCCGTCAACGTCTCAGGTGGGTAGCCAAGTCCACCCTCCGCCTCTCCCCCGCAACCCCCCGCCTCCCTCTCTGCTGGTCTCAGGGGAAGACCGGCCTCTTCCTCTGCCGTCATCCGCGCCCTCCCCTCTGCTGCAGAAGCTGCCACCCACTAACATCGCTCCGGCCCGCTGCGCGGCTTAGCTCTCAGGGGGTGACTCGGGGTGCTGGCCTCGGGTTGGAGAGCGAAGGACTGCCTGAACCCACCTCGGCGGTGCTCGCTAACACCCCTCGGGGGGGCAGTGAGACACAGTGGTTTCTCCAGCACAGCCTGCCCAGGTCATCGGGGTGCCCCAGGGCTCAGGCAGCTTCCAAACTCTTGTTCCCTGGCCGTTTGGACTTGGTGCTGGGCTTAGTCATCAGCGCCCCCAGATTCGTGGTGAGGTCCCTTTGGGATAGTGGATGACCCAGTTGCACCACTGTAGTCACGGCTTGATGGGAGACACGTGTTCTCTAACTTCCAGACCTGTGTTATGGCAGCCAGGGAACCCTAGAGCTCTGTGACTCAGGGGACTTGCCACTTGTAGGATGTGACTTTTACAAAACCTTAGGATTGAACCGCGTAGAGCTGGAATTCTCTTTACACCACTTATGCATCTCAGGCTGTGAGCCTGGCCTCTCCCCCGCCCGCCAAACATCCTCTAGAACGCCCTCTCCCCAGCAGAGGGACATGCCTCCTTCACTTCCCTCCAGATGCCCCCAAAACACTAGAAAGGACTGGGGAAAGATCTGGCACGAACCCTGATGGGTGACCACACACTCAAAGGAGTGGATACTTGTTGGGGGCAGGTGTTGGCAGCTGCCCACTGTGTCGTGGGTTCCTGTCCACTGTGGTTGAGAAGCGCAGTTCCCCGACCTCAGCGGACACGTGCTAGAAACGTTGCAACTCCAGAGAGTTCAGCCCAGGGCTTCGGAAATGGCTTCTGGCCATAGTGCCTTGATCTGTCTGGGTTTCCAAAGGAGGGTTTGGGTGCCCTGGCTGCTGGTTCTGAGATGCGGCGTGAGCCTCTGAGTGCAGGGTGGACTTAGGTTAAAGAGAACCCCACCTATCCGTGATGGGGCAAAGGCTTCGGGGCAGGGAAGGGCAGTGTGTTGGGGTCGGTGGAGGAGGGGGACAGGCACAGGGCGTGCAGTTCTTACATAAACCGTGTCTGTCCCACGGAGGGACGGACACTGAGGGAGGCGTGGTCTCAGGAGGCTCGGTGGGGAGCGGTCGCTGCGGTCGCCTGTTACTGGACTGGCCCTCGTGTTCCCGGGGTGGCTGTGGACTGGATGCGAGCTGCAGCCTCTTTTCCTGGGGGAGGGACCTCAGCGCCCCCTCCTTCTTGCCCTAGATGCGCTCCCCTCGTCGGAGGACGATGATGACGACGATGACTCCTCTTCGGAGGAGAAGGAAACAGATAACACCAAACCAAACCGTATGCGTGAGACACTGTTTCCTTCCTTTCTGGCCTCCGGGCCCGGGGATTGGGTTGGAACAGAAAAGGGAAAGCTTAGGCAAACGACTCGAGAAGGGAGGGGTAGCAGGGCACATGGGAGTCACGACGGGCCACATGGGGGACCCTGGGGGACCACCCCTCTGGGGTCCGGACCGGTGTGGGCATTGTTTACAGGTGGCGAGCAGGTGGGTGGGGCCTCCCCCGAGCCTGACCAGGCCCTGTCTCTCTCTGCTCTCCCTGGGCAGCCGTGGCTCCGTACTGGACGTCACCAGAAAAGATGGAAAAGAAACTGCACGCAGTGCCAGCTGCCAAGACAGTGAAGTTCAAATGCCCTTCCAGTGGGACCCCGAACCCCACACTGCGCTGGCTGAAAAACGGCAAAGAATTCAAGCCCGACCACAGGATCGGAGGCTACAAGGTATCTGGGTTTTTATGAAAGCTGGAGTAAGGCGGGCAGGAGACGCTGCTTAGAAAATCCTTACTTATATGCCTTTAATTGTTTTAAATAACACTCTAGAAAATTTTCAAATACTAAAAAAGAAAATAAACTTAAATCTTTTTAGTCTTTTTTCTACGTATTTGATTTTTGCATGGTCAGTCACATTGACTATCTAATTTCTTGCCAGTTGTTAAGGTTATGAGTCTTTTGCCATGTATTTGAAAGATAATTTTTCATGGCTTTATAATATCCCAGTATTAATTGCCCCATAATTTAATGAACTATTTTGTGATACTATTTTCCAGTTTTGCACTGCTCTAAATAATGTTATGGTGAATATCTTTGTAAAGTCTATGTCAGTATTTTAAAATACTCCTCTTTAGGGACAGATTGCTGGAAGTTACTAGAGCAAAGTATAAGCATTTTTAAGCTCTTGATGCATGTTACCCAATTCCTTTTTTTTCCCCCCTAATAAAGTTAGGTAATTTTATTCATTTGTTCACTTATTCATTTTTTACACCAACATTTTGTGGATACATGTCTTTCCAGAAAATGTATTAGGCAGTAGAGTTCAAAGTCCAATGGGAAGACATAAAATTTTACTGTGACATTTGCTCTAATGGAAGATGATGTAATGAGTAGGGGTGTGATTTTTTTTTTCATTTTATTTTATTGTGGTAACAGTTACTTTCTTAAAGGGGACAATGAATTCGCCCTCCCATAGCAGAGTATGAGAATGATAAACTGGCTATACTTTTGCCAACAAATTTGACAGGTGAGAGTATCAGATTGTTCTCTGTGGGCTATTTTGCTTAGGAACAAACTTAGAATTTTCATGTGTTACTAAGTGGTTTCCATTTCTTGCTGTGGAAATTGTTCAAGTCCTTTGCCCGTTTATAATTCTAGGAAGAATGTATTCATCTAATCCTCCTTTAAACCCTGTGATCATTCTCACCATTCCTGTTTCTCTCCCATCTCACCTAGCTGCTCTTTTCTCATTAATCTTGCATAAGAAAAGTAGAGGAGGGGCTTCCCTGGCTGTCCAGTGCCTAAGACTCCTTGCTTCCAAAGCTGGGGGCCTGGCTGTGTCCCTGATCAGGGAACGCGATCCCACATGCCGCAACCAAGACCCAGAGTAGCCAAATGACATAGATGTTAAAAAAAGGAAGCAGAGGAAATCAGAAAAACAAACTGTTTATAAAGTAACTCAGCCAGCAGTTGCTGTGTGCAGCACCCTGTGCTCTGGGTCTTATGAGGCAGCGTCCTGCCCAACAGGGTCCATCTAACGGGAGCGCGGCACCTGTGAGGACTGTGAAACGAGACATCAAGGGTGGACACGGCTGGACTCTTAGCAGGACGCTGCTCTGGCACAAGAGCAGTGTGGACAGGGGTGCAGGGCTAGGAAAGTTCCCAGTGTATCTGGGAGGGCTCCGAAGGCACATTTGTCCAGATTGCAGATGGCCTTGGCCGTGGCAGGCAGACTTTCCGAGTCCTCACACCCCTCTGCCTGATGCCTTCCTGCAGAATGTGAGTGGGCTGGGATGATGGTCCCCAGCTCCCTGTGCAGCCGGGCTGCGTGCTCTGACTGGAGGGTGCGTGGCTTCTGCCCACCTTTCCCTCCAGACCCGCATTGGGGCCCTTTGGCATGTTTCCCCTCAGGTCCGTTATGCCACCTGGAGCATCATTATGGACTCCGTGGTGCCTTCGGATAAGGGCAACTACACCTGCATCGTGGAGAACGAATACGGCAGCATCAACCATACCTACCAGCTTGATGTTGTGGGTAAGAGGGTGGCGACAGAAGGAGGAGTTTGGTGGAAGGAGCAGGGATGCGGAGAACACAGCCTGGGAGCCAGGTTCACTTAGGGGTGGAGTCAGGATTCTGTGGCGTTTATTAGCTCCGTCACTTTCCTTTTTCAAACCTCCCTTTTCTTATCCATCAGTGGAGTTGGGAGGATCAGTGGTACCACAGGTTCATTGTAAAGGGAAAGGTGCTGTTGAGTCTCTCCTGCAGGAGGTGACTGGCATAGTGGTGGTTAATCTAGCTTAATAGTAGCTACCACTCCACAGATGCGAGTGGTCTGCCGGGTACAGTAAATACACCACAGGCAATTCTTCTAGCACCCTGCAAGGCAGGCGCTGTTGTTCCCGTTGTACAGAGGAACACACTGAGGCTCAGAGAGGTCAGTCCACGCAGACTCCAGGCACTGCACGAGACACTAGGAAGAACGCCGTGCCTCTTGGTGCTGTGGTGCAGCCTCTGTCTTCCAGAGGCTCTGAATCTCATTCTCTGGCAACCTTAAGGTAAAGAGTTTCACAGCCAGTGTTCTGCCTTGGCTTTAAGAATATGGTATGCAAAGAAGCTTCTGGGGAATTCCCTGGAGGGTCAGTGGTTAGGACTCAGTACTTTCCCTGCCATGGCTCGGTTCAGTCCCTGGTTGGGGAACTAAGATCCTATGAGCCATGCAGTGCAGCACCAAAAAAAAAAAAATACAAGCTTGTGATCCAGGAGGTCTGGGGTAGGACCTGAGGGTCAGTGTTTCTAACAGGCTGGTGAAGCTGGCGCTGCAGTACCCAGACCACACTTTGAACAGCAAGAGTCTGAGTGACTGTGGGTTTAGTTGCGGGCAGGTAGGCTGGGCTGAGGTCCGGGAATGTGTCTCTGTGCTGGTCCTTGGGATGCTCTATCAGCATTCCAGCCAGGAGCAGCCATGGCAGGGCCTGACGACCCTCTCCCATCCCGTGCCCTCCCAGAGCGGTCCCCTCACCGGCCCATCCTGCAGGCGGGCTTGCCAGCCAACAAGACGGTGGCCCTGGGCAGCAACGTGGAGTTCATGTGCAAGGTGTACAGTGACCCGCAGCCCCACATCCAGTGGCTGAAGCACATTGAGGTGAACGGGAGTAAGATTGGGCCGGACAACCTGCCTTATGTCCAGATCTTGAAGGTAATCCTGGCTCCGGTCTCCGTGGGCTAGGTTCGGGGAAGGAGGCCTGTATCTCCTGGGGTCCAGGTGGCTGGGGTCCGGCTCAGTCCCCGCAATCGGGCCCCGGTCCTTCTGCTGAGTCCAGCCTCCATCTTATGTGGGGCCCTGGCCACTTTCTGAAGGACCAGTGGCAGGTCGTAGGTGAAGGCTCGTGGGGCGCTGAGGGCTGGGGGTGAGCACTGCTGGCTTCTGAAGAGCTTGGACGGTGACCGTGCCCAGGCTTTCAGGTCAGCTTCTCCGGGAAGGCATTGGCACTCAGCTCTCCCACCGCCCACTACCACAGCCTTCCCAGCAAGCGTCTCCCGGTCTCTGCCCTGCTTCCGGAGTCACGTCCTTTCTGGCACGTGGGCACGGTTTAGCTTAGGTAGGGCTGGAAAAGCCAAGGCCACGGGTCAGTCCTCAGTGGTTTCAGGAGTAATGGCACTTTCTTCTTTTTTTCCTCCCACTCCCAGACTTCGAATGTCCCTGAATGCTCCATTAATCCAGGGAAGCTAATTGCCTAATTCTCCAGTGGATCTTGCAACAGGAAGTAGCCAGAAGCTGGGAACCTGCTTTCCCTCCTGGTCCCAGCCTTAGACCTCCTCCTCCCTGGCTTGGCTGTTCCAAAGATTTCCCAGCCAGCCGCCACGCTCCTCACCTTGGGCCCTGCAACTGCCGTGTAGGAAGTGGGCCCGGGGCCTTGGACCTTGGCTGCTGTCTCCATTGGCAATCTCTGCCCTCTTCCTGGAGGAGGGGGTTTAACACAAATGAAACATTTGCTTGGGGCAATGATTTTTTCATTCAGTTTGTTTTTCAGTCACATGGATTTTTAAAGTCCACTTTTTTGTCCTGCTAACAAGGGAAAGAGGACAAGTGTTACCTCAGCCTCTTGCCTTAGCTCCTGGGCCCACCTTAACACCACACGGGAGCAAATACGGCCACATCTCCGTGTTGGCCCAACTGACGGCGTGTCGTTGGTCTGTTCCAGCATTCGGGGATAAATAGCTCGGATGCGGAGGTCCTGACCCTGTTCAATGTGACAGAGGCCCAGAGCGGGGAGTATGTGTGTAAGGTTTCCAATTATATTGGTGAAGCTAACCAGTCTGCGTGGCTCACAGTCACCAGACCTGTGGCAAAAGGTAACGGGGAGCTGGAGGGGCCCCTGTGCTGGGGTTTGATGGAGGCCCTGAGCTGCCAGGGCAGCTGTGGGGAGGCCAGCGCCCCACTCTCCCTGTTAGCCTGCTGTTTCTAGTGCCCAGAGCCATGGAAAAATACCCGGCCTGGGGCTGGATTGGTTTGGCTCTGTGTTGGTGTCACCCCTCTGTGCCTTGTGTGTGTTCTTGGCTGCGTGTCGGGTGCGTCCTGGGTGATCCTGGAGACTGAGGGTCCGAGTGATGGCGAGGAGAGAGGACCAGCATCTGTAGTGATGTGAGTGTGCGTGTGGGGGATGTGGATGTGAGCGGGGTGTGTGGGGGGGGAGGTGTGGGGGTGTGTGTGTGGGATGTGGGTGTAAGTGTGAAGGTCAGTGTGGGGAGGGCTGAGTGTGGGATGTGGGGGGTATGTGTGTGAGAGGGTGTTTGTGTGGGTGTGAGTATGGGAGGGTGAGAGTATATGTGGGGTGAGTGTGTGTGTGTGGGGTGTGTGTTATGTGTGGGGTGGGGGGGTATTTGTGTGGGTGTGAGTGTGGGGGAGTGGGTGTGGGTGTGTGTGGGGGCTGTGTGAGTATGTGTGGTATGTGAGGGGGTATGTGTGTGAGTGAGTGTGTGTGAGGGCTGAGTGTATGTGTGTGTGGCTGTGGGGGGTGTGTGTGAGGGTGTAGGGGGCGCTGTGAGTGTGTGGGATGGGGGTATGTGTGTGGGTATTTGTGTGGGTGTGTGCGGGGGGGGTGAGTGTGGGTGTGAGTGTGTGTGTGAGGCTTGCAGCCCCCTCCGTCCCTCCTGTGTGCCCCCTCCGGAAACCAAACAGCCCTCGCGCCGGCCCATTTCTCCATGCGCTCGCACCGCATGCTGGGCTGGGCCGGGGCTGCCGCGCCTGGTGACGGGTGTAACCAGCCATCCGCGTCGTGCCGTCAGGTCTGCCGAGTTCCTC
This sequence comes from Bos taurus, assembly GCF_002263795.3. NCBI lineage: Eukaryota > Metazoa > Chordata > Mammalia > Artiodactyla > Bovidae > Bos > Bos taurus. Next base: position 33,556,225 of record NC_037354.1, on the reverse strand, counting down.
CTCAGGCTCTCACCCTCTTCCTCTAACAGGTCTCTCGCTGCCTGGTGATTTTTGTCTGTCCATTGTTGCAAAGGAGATGCTGGGGAACCTTTCTTCCTCTGGTTATTTTTTTCTTCCCCCTTTCCTCCTCCCTCCCTCTCTGAGAGGTCTCCGGTCCCGGGCTTGTCCATGTGGCTTCCGTTGTCTCTTCTAGACGGCCGGAGTTAACACCACCGACAAAGAGATGGAGGTGCTGCACTTAAGGAATGTCTCCTTTGAGGACGCGGGGGAGTATACATGCTTGGCGGGTAACTCTATCGGACTCTCCCATCACTCTGCATGGCTGACCGTTCTGGAAGGTATACACTGTCCTCCTCCTCTCGATGTCCTGCCCTCACCAGGGGCACGGGGGGAGCATGCATCGCAGGGTTGGGGGAGACACAGAGCCGGGCTCCATACGCAGCAGGCGGCTCCGGCAAGTCATCCAACCTGTCATTTGGCCTCGTGGGTCGAACCTTCTTGGCTCACCCCCAGAGCCTTCCTCCTGGTGCAGGATCTCAGATTGCTCTCACTTGTGGGCCTGCCTCCGTCTCTCCCCCAGGCCAGAGCGATGCATGCGTGGGGTCTGGATCTAACCTGCAGCCGGGCTCTCCTCCAGGGCAGGCTCCTTCCCTCCTCGGGTCCAGTAGTCTTCCTTTATCGCCAGCCCCCCGAAGTCTCCGAGAGGCTCCCCCTGTAACTGAATATAGGTGCTCTGAAGTGAGGGGCTTGCCGCTCGGAAGCATCAGTGCCCTCCACCCTCCCCCTTGCTGATCTCGGTGGGCAAGGTTCCTCCAGACCCAGACAGTGGACTTGAGCTGCTTTGAGCGAGTCCTTTCCCAGGCAGCACAGGGGGCTCAATGGTGCCCATTTATCCTTTGGCTCCCAACACAGCTCCTCTCCAGAGGGGGCCGTGGAGGTCGGGCCAGGAAGGCAGGAGCCTGCAGCCTGGGCAGGGTGGTAGGCTGGTGGCGTTGGGGCTGGAGCCGGGCGTGGTGCTACTCATCCTGCGGACTCTGGTCTCTTTCTTTGTCCCTCCCTCTCCTCTGATAACGTGCACCCCCACTGGAGGCACAGAAGCGTTTTCTGTTTTTTTTCTCATCACTGTCTTTGTCCTGTGTTGTGCCTCCCGGTGGATGGTCTCTGTTTCTCCACGCTGGGGAAAGAGAAAAACAGAAACACTTCTCCCTGTTATCAGTTCTGCCATCCCTTGTCGCACCTCGGAGAGTTTTCTTTGGGCTAGTTTGGGGTCATGCCTGGGGCCTCCTGGGGGAGGTCCTCGGGGTTGCTGGCCCCTGCGGCTGGCGGGGGTCTTTAATAGGGGAGGGGTGGGGGAAGGGATGTCCTGCTGGATGGGACCCTCCCCACCTCCGTGCGAGAGGGAGAGGCTTGAGTTGTCTGGGCTTCAGTGAGGGTGGGAGGCGGGAGAGTCTGAATGGAGAAACGAATAAAACCCTCTCCCTGACTTTGCTCAGTGTGAGGAGTTAGACCTGTGAGTGGAAGTCTTAAGAGATGTTTCCATATTTATCTTTAATAATCCAGACGACATTTGCAAGCGAAGTTCTGTCTCCAGTTTGGCTAGGTGTAGACATTTTCACATCTGACCTGATAGAGATGACATAGGCAAAGCTGAGCAATGAAGTCGGGACATACGCTGGTTTTCTTGTTTCCTCCCTGCATCATTGTCTTTGTGTTATGAGTGCCACCGGATGCCAGGCGCTGTGGCCTGCAGACATGGATGAGGTGCCACCTGGGCTCTCAGGGTACCCCTGGGCCATCAGTAATGAAAGGCCGATGGATGGTTTGCCGTCCCGTGATAGTGTTGACGCAGTGCTCGGGCACTGTGGAGAAGGGCCGTGTGTCCATGGGAACACTGAAAGAGGCATCTAGCCCAAGTGAGTGCTCAGCTGTCTCTTGCAGGGCACCAAGTACCCATCCAGTCCAGCAGTCCCTGAGCCAGGAGGGCTCCTGAGTTCGTGGGCATGGGCATCGGCTAGCAAGATACAGTCCATCCCTCTGGGGATTCAAGTCAGGATCAGGGAACCTCACAGATCCCAGGATGTCTGCTGTGTGCTCAGTGTCAGGACCCCAATCCCAGCTAGGACCTAGCTCGGTTCGTCTCTGCCCCAAAGATTCCCAGAGTTTAGGAGATGGATGTTGAGTTTCTTAGGGAGCCGGGACCCTAGTGGACCAGCTCTGCCCTGAGCCCACTAATGTTCTGTTCACGCTGACCCAGCCCTGGAAGAGAGACCGGCGGTGATGACTTCGCCGCTGTACCTGGAGATCATCATCTATTGCACGGGGGCCTTCCTCATCTCCTGCATGGTGGGGTCTGTCATCATCTACAAGATGAAGAGCGGCACAAAGAAGAGTGACTTCCACAGCCAGATGGCCGTGCACAAGCTGGCCAAGAGCATCCCTCTGCGCAGACAGGTAACAGAAAGTAGACGGGGGGTTCGCACACTCTGCCTCGCCCTGTGCATCCTCCCTGCGCCCCAGGGGGGTCTGCGGTACCCGCTGCAGGGTCCCTGCTTCAGACTTTGGTGTCCGGCTTCCGGGTGGCAGCAGGGGAGTGTCCTAAGTGCTTGGGATCAGGCTCCAATTTCTTCTGGCCAATGAATCCTGTGAGCCCATCTTATCTCAACCACGGTGCCCTGCTCAGCCAGCCTGGGGACTGGGAGATGGTCCTCACCGGGCTGAATGCCTAGTTGATATTATGAATCTGAGCTTCCCCTGAGGGCCCATTAGGGGTGCAAACGTGCAGAGGAGAGGAGCTGAGCTGGGTCCCAAGATGCCCTCTCGCTCCTGTGCATCCGCCTCCCCCCATCCCAGGAGATGAACAGAGGGTGAAGGTGCGTGAAAGGAGAAAAGGAGGCAGGCTTCGCTCCGAACCGTGCTAATTCTGGAAGGGGCTTCAGGAGTCAGGAACCCCTCATCCACAGCAGGGTTTTCACATAAGGGTGAGGACAGGAAGAGAGTTGCTCTTGCAGTGATAAGTTACAGAATGTCAGGCTGTCATGCTCATGTGAAAGGCGAGTAATCCAAAACCCAGAAAGGAGTTGGTGGCAAACGTCAGTGTTAGAACCTCGGTCTTCCGACCTCCTGTGGCCTTTCTGCCTGTGCTGGGGAGGGAGCACCAGATGCCAGGTCCACACCTCTAACTTTAGCAATAAGTACTGAGCGGGGAGGGGAGGGACCTGCCGCTGCTCCCCTGTCCCTGCTGGAAGGGTGACCCCACGCCTCCCTGCAGGTGTCGGCTGACTCCAGCGCGTCCATGAACTCCGGGGTCCTGCTAGTTCGGCCCTCGCGTCTCTCCTCCAGCGGCACCCCTATGCTGGCCGGGGTCTCTGAATATGAGCTTCCCGAAGACCCTCGCTGGGAGCTGCCTCGGGACAGGTAACCCCCACCCCCCACCCAGGCTCATTATTCTAACGGGGGCAGTGGTGTGGGCTCAGACCTTCAGGGGAGCATCCAGAAGTGACTGCCACCATCTGCTCTTAAGTCAAGGGAACTGGAGGCGGAGGGGGAGTGGGGGTTCCTGTCAGGTTTGAACATTACCACCCCAGCTTACCCCACCCTTTGTTTCCCCGAAGACTGGTTTTAGGCAAGCCCCTGGGAGAGGGCTGCTTTGGGCAGGTGGTGCTGGCGGAGGCCATCGGGCTGGACAAGGACAGACCCAACCGTGTGACCAAAGTGGCCGTGAAGATGCTGAAGTGTATGTGTGCCTGTGTCCCTGCAAAAACGACCCCTTCCCTTTCCAAGCGAACTCTGGGCCTCAGGCTATTACCTGCACCTGCTCCACAGCCTGCTGAGGTTGTCCTGGAGTTGGGAGGCTTTGCACACCCCGCCATCTCACCATGACCTCACTTTGTTCCTTGGCGTCCATCATCAGGTGGTGACCCCAGATCCTTTTTTTTTGGCAACACCGGCAGCTCTCGTAAGAGGGAAGGGGAGATAAATTTCGATGTGAAAAGGAGAGGGGAGGGACTTCCTGGCAGTCAAGCAGTTAAGTCTCTGCACTTGCTCTGCAGAGGAAATCCCACGTGCCCTGTGGTGCCGCCAAAAAAAAAAGCCAAGGAGGGGGGGCGCGTAAAGAGAGAACCAAGTCCCAGAGGAAAGGGACCCCTCGGTGTTCACCTCATCCCCCTTCCTTAGTTTTTGTCCTGTCGGCCTTCCTTCCAACGCAAATGCTTCTCCATCCCCTCTGCTTTGTCCATGCAGCGGATGCAACAGAGAAAGACCTGTCGGACCTGATCTCCGAGATGGAGATGATGAAGATGATTGGAAAACACAAGAACATCATCAATCTGCTGGGGGCCTGTACACAGGATGGTGGGCGCCTTGCCTGCGGGCTTCCACCCATTACGGGGAGGGGCTCAGGCAGGCACTCAGGCTGCTGCCATCTGTCTGTCAGGGAGAAGATGTCTAGCTGGGGCGTCAGGGATCGGGCATTTCTCAGCCACGAGGGAAGCAGGTTGGGGGGAGAGGCCGGTTTCCATAGTCAGAATGTGTTTCTCGGGGTCCGTCCCAATGCCCACGGGCGTTCATCTGAGAGTCCAGGCACCTGGATCCACGCACACCATGTGGCCAGAAAAGGTGACTTGCTCCGGTTGAGGTCAGGGCTCTGGCCCTAGCTTTGCTTGGGAATGTCCTGGACTAGGCTGAGAAGAATGACTGCCCTTGCTTTCTTTGGGGAGTGAGATGAATTTCTGGAGCTCCCCTCAAAGGGGAGGTGAGGCCTGGGGAACAGGCTCGCGATGTGCCTTGGGGTTCCTCCGGGTGAGGCTCAGCACGTGCACCTGCCCAGTGGCCCTGACGGCCTCTCCGCGCCCGTGTCCCCAGGTCCCTTGTATGTCATCGTGGAGTACGCCTCCAAGGGCAATCTCCGAGAGTACCTGCAGGCCCGGAGGCCGCCAGGGCTGGAGTACTGCTACAACCCCAGCCACCACCCCGAGGAGCAGCTCTCCTCCAAGGACCTGGTGTCCTGCGCCTACCAGGTGGCCCGAGGCATGGAGTATCTTGCCTCCAAGAAGGTGTGGCTCCTGACGGCTCCCCTGGGTAGCGAGGGATCCCGGGGGGTGGCGGGGACATCAGAGCCAGGAGAGCTACGTGGCCTTGAGGCCTTGGGATTGGGCTGGACCAGTGTGAAGTTAGAATGATGATGCCTCAGCTGTAACTGGTTACAGGGAGGAGATGAGGTCCTGTGTGACAGTTAGGTGCAGCTTTGGGTGCTGGGTAAATGCTGCTTTGTTTGAGCCCAGCCCTGTATGGATGTGCTTGGCCGGGGAAACAGGGCATCCCCATGAGAGCTCATATGCACACTGGACAGAGAGGGGTTCAGCTCACTGCCTGCATGTTGAAAGCCAAACACCAGGAGGGAAACATACCTGGAGGGTTTACTGAAGTGATTGGGCGGCCCAGAGCTGGGGGTGTTTGGATGTCTGGCTTTGACCTACAGGAGAGGGACCCTGTAGCAGGGAACTGGATGGTTCAGGGGGTCGATGGGTGGGGAAGGCAAGGGCTGGTAAGGGAAGTGGGCCCACAGGCGGCTGCTGACCCTCCCTTGCGCCCCACCTCCACCCCCACCCCCCCAATCCCTCTTGTCCTCCGGGCTCCACAGTGCATCCACCGGGACCTGGCCGCCAGGAACGTCCTGGTGACGGAGGACAACGTGATGAAGATCGCGGACTTCGGTCTTGCTCGAGACATCCACCACATCGACTACTATAAAAAGACAACCAACGTAAGTGCGGGCGCTGCCCGTCCTCTGCCCCAGGACTCTGAGCCGCTGGGCTACCCCCACCCCGACAGGCTGGGTGGACGGGTGAGCTGGGTCCAGCCCTACGTCCGCCCCTGCCTGCCCCGGGCCACCCCAGTGTCCCCGTGCTGCTTGCAGGGCCGACTGCCCGTCAAATGGATGGCACCGGAGGCCTTGTTTGACCGGATCTACACCCACCAGAGCGACGTGTGAGTCTGAGATAAGCAGTTGCTGGGGAGAGCTTCCAGGGTGGTACAGCTCCCCGTCCTGTCTCGGAAAATGAACTAAACGTTGCCCCTTCACTTTGTTCCCAGAGGTTGACCCTCCATGGTCCCCTGGGGTCGTGGACTTGGGGGGAGAGGTGGTGAGGTCAGTGGGGGGCCCTAGCTCTGCGCCCACAACGCTCATCCACAGGTGGTCTTTTGGGGTGCTCCTCTGGGAAATCTTCACTCTGGGCGGCTCCCCATACCCTGGGGTCCCCGTGGAGGAGCTTTTCAAGCTGCTGAAGGAGGGTCATCGTATGGACAAGCCCAGTAACTGCACCAACGAGCTGTAAGCCTGAGAAGAGATGCCTGGGGTCCTGGGCTGGGCTCTGGGGGCGAACTGGGCTCGGGGCATAGAGGGAGGAGTAGGAGGCGCGCAGCCAGCCGCCCGCGGCCCGTCCGCCCTGAGCCTGTCTGTCCTCTCCCCCCCACCCCGACCTCGCCATCCTGCCCCAGCTACATGATGATGAGAGATTGCTGGCACGCGGTCCCCTCTCAGAGACCCACCTTCAAGCAGCTGGTGGAAGACCTGGACCGCATCGTGGCCTTGACCTCCAACCAGGTGAGTCTGCCCTTCCCAGACCCTGTGTGCCCGCCGGCCCGAATTCTCGCGGGATTCATTCCAAGTTCTCCCGGGATTTATCCCTAGTTCTCGCGGGGTTCATTCCGAGTTCTCGCGGAATGAATCCTGCCGCCGCGGGAAGGAGAGTGCGGGTCCTCCATCTTTTTGTCTCCGCCCTCAGGAGTACCTGGACCTGTCAATGCCCCTGGACCAATACTCCCCCAGCTTCCCCGACACCCGCAGCTCCACCTGCTCCTCCGGGGAGGATTCCGTCTTTTCTCACGAGCCCTTGCCCGAGGAACCCTGCCTGCCCCGACACCCGGCCCAGCTGGCCAACGGCGGACTCAAACGGCGCTGACTGGCCCCCACACCCCGCACCCCTTCCCGGACTCCATCCTCAACGCCTTGCCCCTCCTCCCGCTGGACTCGCTGCCTCCCCTGCGCTCTGCTGGCCGGCCTCCCTGAGGCCCGCACCCCCGAGCTCCCCTCCTCTCCTCCTCCCAGCCTGACAGAGGAGCAGGGAAGCCGGTCCTTGCTGACGGCTACTACGTGGCCTGCCCAACGCTGGACCAAGACCCCCTCCCTGCCGCCTGGAGGGTTGGGCAGTGAGGGCTGAGCCGCCCTCGAGCGAGAGCCGACTGAGCTTTCCTGCATTGGTTTTGCCTACTCTGCGCAGCCCATGGCCCGTGTTCTGTGGCAGATCCTCGGGCCAGAGCGGGAGTTGGGTGTAGGGGTGGTCAGCGCCCGGGCCTCCGCAGGCGACCTCTGTTCCAGACGGATAGTGCCAGTGGTTTATTGATTCCGAAACTAATTTGCTTTGCTGACCAAATACCTGGTACCCGAGGGTGGGGACGCAGAGGCCGGGAGCCGGCGGCGTGGCCCTGGGGCCCAGCCCCGAAGCAGGGGCTCTGTACATAGCTACGAAGAAAACACAAAGTGTATAAATCTGAGTATATATTTACATGTCTTTTTAAAAGGGTCGTTACCAGAGATTTACCCATTGGGTAAGATGCTCCTGGTGGTTGGGAGGCATCAGTTGCTATATATTAAAAACAAAGAAAAAAGAAAAAAAAAGAAAATGTTTTTAAAAAGGTCATATATTTTTTGCTACTTTTGCTGTTTTATTTTTTTAAATTATGTTCTAAACCTATTTTCAGTTTAGGTCCCTCAATAAAAATTGCTGCTGCTTCATTTTTATACGGGCTGTGTGACACGGGAGAGGAGGTCGGCTGTGAAGGAGCGAGGCTGACGGGCTCTGGGGCTGTCTGTCCCAAGATCTCTTCCCCATGGGTCCTGCTCCGAGGCCACTGGACAGCCCTCCTTCCTCTGCCGGGCTTTGGGAAAGGCAGGGAAAAAAGGCAGGCAGCTGTGTGGTGGGCAGGTAGGGGGGCACTGGGCCCAGGGCCAGGCCCCACCGCCCCTCCACCACACGTTTCCTTGTGGGGAACGTGGAGCCTGTGGGGTCTGAGAGTCAGACAGGGAGCTGAGGGCCCAGCTGGGAAGAGCCAGGAGTGGGGCTGAAGTGATGGAGAGGCAGGCCACGGATAATTTGACCCTGGGCGGCAGGCACTTAGACCTAGATAGTGGCTCCTCCTCTGTGTGGGTATGGTTCTGCCTGTGCTGCTTTGTCAGGGAGGACCCGTCACCTAAGACCAGCTTTACACCCAGGGCTCTGGCTTCAGGTTTCTTGTCTCCCAGGCTATTCTGTGTCCATCATGCCTACCCACCCCCCAACACCATTCTGAATTCGAGTGATCAGACCGCATGTGCTGGGGCTAGCACTTGGCCTCCTCCAGTTCTTCCTGTAGGAACTCCACCCCAGCCCTCAGGAAAAGGAAGACATTCCGTGAAGGTGCATTTTGGCTGCTGGGGAGTTTTCTTCCTCTGCCCCCACCAAGTAGGTGCCGGCTCCTTGGAACCTTAGGGCTCAGGCTGTTAGTTCTTCCTCTGCCCCCAAAGCTTGCTCTTCGCTAAATCCCTTCTGAGTATAAAAGCAAGTCCAGTTTCGTTTGGGAAGAATCGGGTTGCTCCTGAAGTTTCCTTTCTGAGCTGTTTCTTGGCCCCTTTTAGTGTTGGCTCATTATAAAGTTCTGTCTTCTGCTGGGTAGCTCTGTGAATATGCAACTGTCAACATATTCTGATTTGTGTTCACGTTTGAGGAAGGCATACATTGGTGAAGAACAGAATCAGGAAATGAATTTTAGCTTTTAAAACCATTTGTGGGACACCTTGTAGTGGTGCCTTTCATTGTAAAATACTGATGATAGTTTGGGCCCACGGTCATGTGAATGCGTGGTCGCTCTTTCACAAAGGGCTTTACGTGCCTTCAGTAGAGGTGGTGGGACACAACTCACTGTTGCTGTAACTACTCTAATCACCCATGAATTTCCCGAGAGACTGAGCTGTCAAATTAAAGATAGTGAAATTGACCTAAGAGAAAATGAAATGGCCATTTTACTTAGATGACCGGATTGGGTCTCTTGAGGAAAGAGATCCAGTTTATCTAATGAAGATGTCATGCTGTCAAGGCACTGAGTCTGTCTGGTTTCCTGAGGGTTAAAAGATGAGGGCCGGAGCATCGATCGATACCACCTTCCCGCCTTTTCTAATTGCCACAGGCCAGGGGTCACCGGTCCCCCGGCACCGCTAATGTACTGTATTGATCTCAGGTAAGTAAGATTGAACCACGGCTGAAGGAAATTTATCTCTGACAGTGAAGTCGCTGTGTTTCTCACAGCCGCCACTGGGGGGAGCCAGCGGGCCAGAACCCTGGGCAAAAGGAAGGTGTCGATCAGCGTTAAAGTTCCGTTAGTCTGACCCTACCTACCGGTGTGCACTGGTGGTGACAAGGAGATCTTTAGGTTTTAACACTATAGAGCATTTATTCGATATCACCGTTGTGACCTGTAATGACTGAAACACAATTAGTCACGGCACAGGTGCAGGTCCGTACGTGCCAAGCCACCAACACCTTTCTGTTGCAGAATTCTAGGGTGTGAGATGGGCCAAGTCTGACATCACCACCGGGGTTGGGCTTTAGAAAATGCCTAAAATTATACTCGGTGAGATTATTAGCAGCTGGTGCAGCCACAGTAGATGCATTTGTGGGGAAGAGCAGAGAGCAGGGCAAGGAGACAGGCTTCCACTCAGCTGTTGGGAGGCAGGTGGGCAGGGACCCAAGCACTGGGGCAAGTTCTAAGTTGCCACTTAACAGTATTTAGGGCCATTTACGCTACACTGCCTCCTAGACGTCTGTCCTGGCACATGGAAATAATGTTTGCTGCTGCTGCTGCTAAGTCGCTTCAGTCGTGTCCAACTCTATGCGACCCCAGAGACGGCAGCCCACCAGGCTCCCCCATCCCTGGGATTCTCCAGGCAAGAACACTGGAGTGAGTTGCCATTGCCTTCTCCAATGTGTGAAAATGAAGTCGCTCAGTCATGTCCGACTCTTCCCGACCCCATGGACTGCAGCCTACGAGGCTCCTCGGCCTAAGGGGTTTTCCAGGCAAGAGCACTAGAGTGGGTTGCCATTGTCTTCTCCAATAACGTTTGCAGCCTGCACCAACTAGAAGTTTAAGTGTCTCTTGTTCCTCCCAGAGGTCGGGGGTCAGTTAAGTGGGGTGTTTCAAGCTGACCATATCCATCTCTCCCCAACTGTTGTTCAGTGACCTATTGATAGCTTGAAGATCAGCCGTGTGGGAGTATTTACATCACTGCTTTGCAATGCTTCAAGTCAGGGCTCCCTCCCAACCATGCCCCAGAGTTGGCTATTAATTTTTTTTTTGAAACCATGCCACACAGCATGTGGGATCTTAGATCCCAACCAGGGATCGAACCCAAGCTCCCTGGAGTGGAAGCACAGAGTTCTAACCACCAGACCGGGTGTTAATCATTTACCAGAACACCACTAGCTCAGTCTCAGCAGTACTCACCAGTGAAGTGAGCTCTCTGAGGCACTATCAGAAGAAGGGAAAGAGAGGTGTATTGAGGGTCTCAGATGCCTATTTATGACGCAAACATGAGTGAAGTCCAGCTGAGGTCTGAGGTGGCCAAGGGCCCCTTTCCCACTCTGTTCACAGGGAAAGACAGAGTTGTAGAGCAACCCCACAGCACCCACGAGGCACCCAGCTGCAACAGGGTTGCATAAATGAAAAAGCTAATCCCTTTCTCACATGCAAACTCTTGAAATATGAACTAATTAAAATAAACACTCATCATTTTAAAAATGGGAAAATTTACTGTGAATCACCTTCCAAGGCCAATGGCAGAGAGTTCCTCAGCAGGACAGGACATGGTGAGGCTTGTCCCTTGGCGGAGGGGAGGTTTAGGGAAGGTTTTAAAGTGCATTTCCTTGCTGTCAAGTGCCGATAACATTCCTCTTTTAGATTACCCCAGACAGGTTGATTTGAGTTTTCCTTGGTTCCATGGATGCCCATCTAACTGCCTTCAATTCCACAGCAAGTACAGAAATCTAATTTCTGCAGCTGAAACACCTCTTCCTTTCTAAGTACTCCCCAAAGGAAGAAGGCTGGTGGTCAGCTGCATGGTGATCGATTTATTATTAAGGTTTTTCAGTGTGGACAACACTGAAGATAACCAACATAAATATCTGAACATAATATCTGTTCCTGGGTAGTATTGGGATTGTATCAGACTCTTAACAACCTGTGACTAACAGATAGTCTTGTTTGTGAAAGACAAACAGACCAGAAAAACACACACACCCAGCACAAACAAATGGTTCGGTCTTAAGCCCTTAATTATGTTTCCTAGCAAGATGGAGGCTAATGGAAGCCATATGTGCCGGAGGAGTGGCGGCCTCCCAGATCCTTGCAGCCTCTGCAGGCCCGAGGGGGGCTGCCAAGTCTCTGATTGCCAGTCTATTGAACTCCCCATCTTCTTCCCTAAGAAGCTTTTTCTTCTTTAGATCTGGGAAGACCTAACCAGGGACTTTACATCCATCCCATCTCCAAAGGTACTTTGTTTCCAGGGCACTATTCCTACTGGTGTGTGTGTGTGTGCTCAGTCTGAAAAAGTTGTACAGGCAGTGAGAGTGTGAGAGTGCCTGTGCAATGCTCGTGATGACTGGCTTTGAAATTTCCCTAGTTCCTACCCGGCTTACCGAGCTAGAGGAGACAAGAGGTATCTTAAGGCATCAGGCTGATTCCATTGCGCAAAAAAGTTTCCTCTCTTAAAAGGACGTGAAGTTGCTAAAAAACAATATGGCAGACGGGCCTTACACAAAGTCCAGTGGGATGATCTAATGCTACAGAGAACATGGACTTTGCAATTAAATAGTTTTCCAAATGATCCGAACTTGGTCTTGCCACTGACGTCATCTGAACGGTTACAAGGCCTCAAAAGACTGCCCTGAGGACTAAATGATTGATCTTCTATCTCAGGGACGTTCTTTACAGATGCCACTGCTGAGGGCAGCAAGCCAGAGAGAGTAAGCTCCATCCTCCATGAGTCCTTATGCTCCATTCGAACTAGCCTTGCTGTTCTGGGTTGTCTTTTCTGATTTTGCCTGGAGTATTGGGGTACAAAAACATAAGGACTTTAGGGATTGGTCACAATGAGAAAGAAGACATGCAGACAAGGCCTTGGGTTGAACAATCCTGGTGCTCAGTGGCTCCCTCTTTGGTCCTGGAGAGCCAGCAGAGCCACTCCACAGCTCAACTCTCCTGTGACCCCCTACTGTTCACTGCCTCCTGCTTTCTGCTCTCACCCCCAAACAGGAAAAGTGGATAGATAAGTAATTTCTCATTTACATGCACTTCTCCTAAGATTCTTAAATTGCTTTCCTGCTAGTATTTCCTGACATCTGAAGCCTGTGTGAAATACACAACATATGGGAACTATTTCCATCTGGCGCAACAGAAAATAAGAATCTGCCTATATTGTAATTAGCTTCTAGACTTAACATGTTTAGTTCTGAACCACGATTGCATTTGTTGATATATGTATTTGCTTTTAGATCACTGAATTTTTTTAAATATAGTGGTTATAAGGTGACTGAAGTTCAGCCTACAGCTTCCTGTTTGGAGGACACGGAGAGAGGGTGTGGTGTTTTGCAACTATTATAATTCTAGATTCTCACTGCCCCTAAAAGCAACTTGAGGAAAAGTTTCCTTTTATAGAAATTTACATCTTCTTTAGCAGAAGTGATGGATTCTTTAGGTAATGAAATAGACTTTGATGGTGTTGTGGGTGATGACATAACTGACGGCAGCTGTATCCATTCTTCATCCTTAAACATCAGAGCTGAGAGTCGGGTTACTGACGTAGGACACGAGGTGTACTGGAGCTACAGTCACACTGCCGTGACTACCAGATCCTGGAAACAACTTCTGAATGTCTGCCACGGGACTCAACAGGCAAAATCTGGAACCTAAATGCATACAGCCAGATGCCGAACTTTCTCAGATCAAGCAGTACCCCAAAATAAGTCCTTATTCAAGGACCAATGAAATTAACTTCTTGTTATTTTCACGTAATCAAAAGTGTCTCACCTTAGTTTCCTTCAGTTGAGGTGCTAAACCGGCCGTGTTCTCTTTAGATTCAGGGGGAGTGGGTGATCCCAGGGGAATATCTGTTTTTGGAGCCTAGGGAGAGAGAGATTTTATATAAATTAAGCTGTCTGCTCCTCCTGAAACTCAGAAGCACTTCTACTTTAGTACTTTTCTGCACAATTTGCTTTCCTGACTTCCTTTCTGGATGAAATAGGCAGTATATGTCCCTGAAATAGCAACTTAGTATTACCTTTTAACTTTTGAGCACTCTAGATACAAAAGTTGCAGTCTAATCAGATTCTGATATTTAAAATCCTTTGTTATTAACAAGCTACTTATTTGCCATTCTGATCCTGTCCTCACTCCCAAAACAAACAAACAAACACAAAAGTTGCCATTTCTCACTTAGGCATCAGTTTCTGCCAGCATTGATATAACTTAAGTTAAAACTGACATCTTTGGTGTCATTTTTGGTGGCTAGTAATAAATGATTTATTCAAATGAAAGGTGTTACTTAATAGAAGCTCCTGCAATACCTGAAGAGGGAGGGAGGGAGGGAGGGAGGGAGTGGTATTTTAGAAGAGCTAGCTAACCTGTCTTCAACAATTACATTAATTACATTTGAAAAGTAAATCTCTGCTCTTTGGAAGTAATTTCTTCATGTACTTTGGAGGGAAGAGGGCTACATATATCCAAAACTATAGTATATTCAGTTTCATGTCTCAGTTCTCTACTGAATCTACCATGCTGCTTGTTTTCATTTTGTACATATGAAGAACAGAAGTTTAAAAGCATGTATTAAAAACAACAACAACAACAATAAAATGCCTAGGAGCCTGTCTTTTTGTCCTTAATTCCCAGGTAGTTTTTCTTAATAGTACTTCTTTTTTACTTTTTTTTTGGGGGGGGGGGGGGGGCGGCGCTGTGAGGCATGTGGGATCTTCATTCCCTGACCAGAGATAGAACACAGGCCCCTGCATTGAAGGCTGGAGCCTTAACCACTGGACCACCAAGGAAGTCCAATTTCCAGGTATTTCTTAACTATTCCAGAAAGCAACATCTGGATCAAGAGTTTATAACCCTCTAGATGGAGGACCCTGGTAGGCTGCAGTCCATGGGATCACTAACCGTCAGACATGACTGAGCGACTTCACTTTCCTGCATTGGAGAAGGAAATGGCAACCCACTCCAGTGTTCTTGCCTGGAGAATCCCAGGGACGGGGGAGCCTGGTGGGCTGCCGTCTCTGGGGTCGCACAGAGTCGGACACAACTGACGCAACTTAGCAGTAGCAGAATCATTCTGAAACTAAAATTTAGCTCTGAGACATTTCGCTACTCTAAGACTTCCTTGCTACTGAGAGCAGTCTAAGAATGACAAACAACTGGTCTCTCTCAAAGAAAGAGTAAGAACCCAGGAGCCTGGTAGAACATGCTCTACGCTCCAGACTTTATCTCCTAAGTCTCCCTAGAATGCTTCTGGACAAAGCCCAAATCCAGATCGGTTTCTGAAAATTTGGAAAAGGAAAGCAAGATGGTGTTTCCTGAAGTACATTTTTCATGTTGGACTTCATGTTTTCCTCAGCTTGCCCGAGGAGTCGATAGCATAACCAAGATTCCAAATGATTGGTCCTCATTCCAGAGTGCTTAGGTCCATCCACTCGGCCACGAGTGCAGCCTCTTCTCTCGTGGGCCCTCCTTTCTCACACATGCAGCTTCCGAGTCAGATGTGAAGCCACAAAGCAGGGAAGTGAGAGGCCCCTTCTGATGGACCCAGAGCAAGATGCTCTGGTGATTGGGCCAGCTCTTCAGAACACCAGGAGAACAACAGCTACTAGTTAAAGGCGATCACAAATGATTAAGGAAATGGGCTGAAAGGAGACAAAGGAATTTATTTTCTAGATTGGCCATTCACCACTTAAAAATTAATAGGAATCTGGGCAAATGAGACAGACAGGAAAGAACAGGAGCCATTCAGTCTCAAAGGAGAAAGAATGGTGAGGAGGAGAAAAAAAAAACCTCTAAGAAGACTAGATACTTAGAAAGAATAAAGCCAGACTCCTAATAAGAAATCAAATAAAACTCCTAAACACAGCAAACAGCTCTAAAGCTAGAGGTTGTTTGAGTGATTTTCATTTTTTAAAGGAATTTTTAAAAGATCTTATAGCCAGTGGGGCCAAATTCCAAAAGATAAGCCAAAAAAAGAGGCCTACTCTGACTAGAAGAGGAAACGGGTTTGCGGAGCAACCCCAGTCGTGAGGTCTGGGTTCCCACAGAGCCAGGACTCACCTCCCCACTGAGTGGTATCTCAATCGGCTTCGGCTTCACGTCTATTAGGTAGAAGGTCCGGGACAGGAGCAAAAGAGAAGGTGGGACATTCTCCTTCAGGTGGAGGTCCTGCCACTGGAGAACAGAAGAGGGATGAAACATGACAATCACAGACCGTTAGAGTTGGACGTGACACCACCCCCCCCCCCTCCCGCTCCCTGCATCTCCTCCTCTCTGGTCTCACAGCCCCCCAGGCATATGCTGAGTACTAAGAGCAAGGACAGGGGCATGTCTCCTGGCTGCTGCATCCCTGCTTGGGCCCTACAGCCCCTCACAGTCAGAGCTGCTGCTGCTGCTAAGTCACATCAGTCGTGTCCAACTCTGTGCGACCCCAGAGACGGCAGCCCACCAGGCTCCCCCATCCCTGGGATTCTCCAGGCAAGAACACTGGAGTGGATTGCCATTTCCTTCTCCAATGCATGAAAGTGAAAAGTGAAAGTGAAGTCGCTCAGTTGTGTCCGACTCTTAGCGACCCTATGGACTGCAGCCTACCAGGCTCCTCCATCCATGGGATTTTCCAGGCCAGAATACTGGAGTGGGGTGCCATTGCTTTCTCCTCACAGTCAGAGAGGGAGGTTCAATTAACCTCTCACACCAACTGTGGATCAAAGGAGGTAAGTATCTTCAGTATAAAGTAGATAAATGTAAAAGATTACATCAACCTCATTCATAACTAAAGAAATTAACATTAGACATTAGAATGAGATGTAATTTTTCAAGCTCCAAATTGGCCAAATTTTGGATAGGGGTGTGTGTGTGTGTGTTAGTCACTCAGTCATGTGAGTCTTTCTGACCCCATGGACTATCGCCCACCAGCTCTTCTGTCCATGGAATTCTCCAGGCAAGAATAATGGAGTGGGTTGCCATTCTCTCCTCCAGGGGATCTTCCCCACCCAGGATCGAACCTGGGTCTCTTGCACTGGAGGCAGATTCTTTACCTACTGAACCACCAGGGAAGACCATAGATAGATAGATAGATGCACACAAGACAAAATTCAAAAGGTAAATTACCCTATTCTCTAGCTACCCTATTTCCCTCCCTGGAAGCAACCACTGGTACAGTGGTTTGTGTCAGTTCCTGATACAATCTTACAGCAATATCCTATGCGTATACAAATATACATTTAGGGACTTCCCAGCACTAGTGTTTCTACTACAGGGGGCGTGGGTTCGATCCCTGGTCGGGGGAACTGGGATCCCACATCCCTGCGGCATGGCCCAAACAAAACAAAACCTTAGTGGTGGCCACAACACTTGAGCCAATAAAATATTAACAACAAAACCAAATATATATTTATATGTTTATCTTTACACTAGGGTGACACATACACACTTTTGTCCCTTGCTTTCTTTCACTGAAGTATCTTGGAAATTGATTTGTACCAGTAGATGTAGAGCTGCCTTCTTTTTATTTCTTTATTTTTTGGCCACACCATCCAGTGTGCTGGATACAGAATCCTAGTTCCCCAACCAAGGATCAAACCCACGCCCCCTTCAATGGAAGCACAGAGTCTTAACCACTGGACTGCTAGGGAGGTCCCAGAGCTGCCTTCTTTTAAATGTCTGTAAAGGATTCCATTGATGGAAATGCCATAATTTATTTGATTATTGTACTAATTAACTTTAGGCTGTTTTCAGTCTTTTGCTATCATAAGTGGTGCTGCAATGGATAATCTTCTAGGTATGTCATTTTGCACATGTGCAAGAATATAGGATAAATTCCTAGAACTGAAATTTCTAGGTCCAAGTAAATGCATTTTTAAATCTGGAAAGCTGTTGCCAAATCTCCATGCAGGATTTTACCAGCACTCCATGAGTGCCCTTCTGTTCTTACACCCTCCCCAACAGCATGTCACCCACCTCTGACCTTTCCCAAGGTAACAAGTGCATGTGGAATCTGATAGTTTTAACTTTTTTTTTTTTTAAGTTAAGACATTTTGTAAGTTTATCATTTTTAGCTTTTCCTTTCTATGACATGTCAGCCATATCCTACCACAGGATTTTGGGAACAGTAATCCATAGCAATCCATGAAGATTGTATGGTTGGCTTAGTTTTCTTGCTCCCTTGAAGGGGGATTGTAAAATAACACATCCATCCAACAAAACAATTTGACAGGATGAAGTGACTAAATACCCTACATGCAGGAAATAAATGATGTTTAAGTACCCCCTGGAACATGCTCCCCTTCCAGTCAGAGCAGGTCCAGCATGGAGGAGGAAATCACTCCCTGATGTGGTTCAAAGCCACAACAGTGGTTCCTAGCCCTACATAATTTGTGCACACTTTTTTTTCAGCTGTGCCAGACCTTAGTTGCAGTATGCCAGATCGATAGTTGCATAACTGAGGCATGGCGGCCTTATCTGCGGCACGCGTGATCTTTAGCTGAGGCAGGCAGGCTCTCTAGTTGCGGCGTGTGGGATCTAGTTCCCTGACCAGGGATCGAACCTGGGCCCCCTGCACTGGGAGTGTGGAGCCGTAACCGCTGGACCACCAAGGAAGGCCTTCCACAGCACCTTTTACAGTAAGGGAATGAGGACTGTAATAGGAGTTATTACTTTGTTTTAAAGCAGTTAAAACAGTTTAAACGCTCCATTAAAATCCACTGTTTGGGAGAGAGTATGTTATCAGAGGGGAAGCTGCTACAAAGCTAACACTTGACCCTGGTTTGGGGTATGAATTGGGAAAGCAGCCCCAAAAGGTGTAGGCCTTCAGGGGGATTCACCCGGATGACAGGCCCTGTGTCAGAGCTTCAGCTCGGGGCCCTCATGATACCCGGAGGAGGAGGCACATTGGAGGGTGGTCCCAAGACTTCTGTTCCTTGTGTACCTATGCCTTCTCCCAGTTACTCAATTAAACGTTAAACTCCGTGCTGCCATGAAGGGATTCTGCAGATGTAATTCCAAGTCTAAAGTCAGCTGACCTTAAAATATGAAGATTACCCAGGTAGGTCTTGCCTAATCACATGAGGCCTTAAATACGGAGCTAGAGGTTGGGTGAGAAGTTCACTGTAGATGGAGAGGCCGGAGGGGCTGAGAGTGGCCTGGGGCTGGGAGCCAGTGAGGAAACAGGGCCTGCACTCCCACAGCTGTGAGGAGTTGAATTCAGCCAACAAACTGCATGAGCTTGGACATGGAATCTCCCCCATGGCCTCCAGAAAGGAAAACAGCCTGTACTTCTGACCTGCAGGACCCAGAGCTGATCAGTGGGTGTTACTTTGAGTGGCTAAGTTTGTGGTGGTGTGTTAGCAGCCACAGACAACTATTCAACAGAGTACCATGTTGCAGTCAAAGCCAGCTTCTTCAGCGGCCCATGGCTCTGCCAAAGAAGGCCAATTAGGTAAGATGGTAAGGCAGAAATTTAAAAACAAGGCCTGAAAATGGCGGGGGGGGGGGGGGGGGGGGCTTCCCAGATGGCTCTAGTGATAACGAACCCTGCCTGCCAATGAAGGAGACATAAGAGACATGGGTTCAATCCCTGGGTCAGAAAGGTCCCCTGGAGGAGCGCACGGCAACCCATTCCAGTATGCTTGCCTGGAGAATTCCATGGACACAGGAGCCTGGAGGGCTACAGTCCATAGGGTTGCAAAAAGTCAGACATGACTGAAGCAACTGAGCAGACATGCAAACAGGACGGGAGAGAGTTCCAGGGAACAGGGCCCAGGAAAGCGACCACTTGCCTCTGTGAGCTGCTGTCTCAGCTGCCCCTCAGTGAGACCCAATGACAGCATCCCTCTGGCCCTGCAGGCAGCTTGGAGCTCTGACACACTCAGAGCATTCACCCCTTCCTTGGCAATTACCTGGGGGAAAAGAAAAAAAAAAAAACAAACAGAAGGAATGGCATCAGGTCCTTTGGTTCCAGTTTTGCCTAATCCTTCAATTCCTACAAGTCAGGGGAAAGGCAGAATCAGCTAGCTTTCCCACTCTGTCCCCTGCACTGACTGCCACAAAGGCCAGGCGCTCAGTAAAGCCAGGTGACCTCAGGAGGTGCAGTGGTGGAGGTGAAGGGAATCCTGCCAACAGGTGTGAATAATATCAGAAATTTATAGAACTCCACCGCCTGACCCCGAGGTGTTTCTCCCTCTTGATTGCCTTGCGCCTGGTTGTGACAGCTCCACTCCACTTCCCTTGAGTGGCGACTTTAAGACTCATTAGAAAAGCATTCCATTTGAAACGCTTTCAATGTACCATTTGTTGCACATCCCAGCAATATTCCTCCCCCACCCCCCAACCCCGTAAGAACAGCCCCAACTCCCTGGGCCTCAAAACTCCTTCAATAAATAACACAGTTTCTACTTGGTAAGACCCCAAACTATGGGACTTCTGGGACCAGTATTGTTTATTCCACAGTTTTGAAAGCAACCACTGAAATCTAAATGGGGCCAATGGGATCCTGCCTTCTCAGTTCTGGGAATCCTGCTCCCTCAGGCAGAATGCTTTTAAAGCAGCTAATTCAGATTCAAGAAACATTCTTTCCACTTTGTTAGGACACTAACCAGTAGTTACAGTCCAAATGGTGCCCTTACTCCTGAAGATGTTGGGGTCCTTCCTTCCCTCCTTGGTGGTCCTTGGCCACCCCTTCTTGCCAGGGCGGCTCACCAAGATCCAAGGGAAGGAAGCACAGGGCAAGTGTGGGGGGCGGCAGGGGAGGGGTGGGCGTTGAGCACTGTCCTTGGCAGTGAGATCTGCTGTTCCCCGGGATCTACTAAGCTGCTGTTCCTTCCCCATGGGTCCTAACTGGTTTTGATTAGCCCCAGCTAAGACATCCAAGCTACTCACTGCTTACAAGACCTTCTCAAGAGCCCAACAGGCAACTTCAAAAGTGAGTCATCAAGGTTCAGGTTATCAGCGGTTGCTCAGACCACTCATTCTGCCAGAACCAGCCTCCAGGCAGACCTAACAGAAGGCACTGCACTTTGTCACAGAGCCACCCTAAGACAGTTCCCAAGGCCAGGCTAATTCCCTCCAGCTGTAGTTCAGCTCTTACCTCATCATCTGCTTTTATAGACTTCAGCCTCATCAGTAGCTGGAAGCGAAGCAGATTGTTGGTTCCAAAGGACTGCAGTTCCAGCAGTTTGCAAAGGGCCACCAGCTGAGGTCGGTCGAGGTGCTCCAGGGTCAATTGATCCTCAAAGAGTTTGGAAAATTGAACTATCTCCTTGGTGCTGGGCTTGTGGCCTGTCTGGACCTAGGCAGTGGGACACAGGGACTAATAAAAACCTGCTTCCTGCTTAAAGAATCTTCCCTGTAGACCACGTGAAAGATGCCAACGCATTTATGGATTCTATCTTATGTCTGGAAGGGGGCCCTGAGTTACAAAGAGGAGTTAAAAAAAAATCTGTCAGAAGTCAGCCTAAATCAACTGAACATCAGGAGACGTTCAAAAGTTTGAGTTTCATTGTACTGTTTTTCTAAGTAGTTATTAACATCTTCAAAGCATTGATGGCTTTAAGATAGGTTTTCTGCAAACTCCCATAAATTTTTGAAATACTGTATCTCTGTAACTGAGATACTTGCAAATTCAGAGATGAGGAACAATCTGGAAGCTCCGTGATGACACGGAGTTGTCTGGTTTTATATAAAAGACTGACACCTGTTTGACGTAGGAGGAGAACTGGGTTGAGGCGTCCCCCAGCTGGGCCCTGTTCCTCTTTGCCATTTCTGTAATCGTTTCTTGAAGGAATTTCGCTAGTTCCAACTTTGCAGCCATTTTCTTTCTCTGTTTTTCTTCCTTCATGATGGAAGAGGAAAAAGTTAGAATTAATCCTTCATGATTACAACTTGATAAAGATGAGAGAAACATAACTGTGGCGTTGTTGCTTGTCATCTCTACTTCATGAATGAATATTCTTGTTAAACCTAATTGAAGGAGTTTTGTGAAAACCAGAGAAAATTAAAAAGTAGCCTCGATTTACAACTTTTCTCCTTAATCTTACCTTTCTCACTAATGCAATCATCATAAATATTGGATGGGTTCAAAATAGTTCCCTCAGTGGAAGACTTTGTCACTCTTTAGAATAAAATACACACTATCTCTTAACCTGGTGCAAACCATCTAGGTCATTGGTCAAGCTGATCCCTGGTCTGAGTGACCCCAGATTTTCCTTGCCCACAAACCAAACTAGGAAATTAAGCTAATGAAGCTTACAGGTTAAGAAGAAAACAAACACAATTAATTACAAGATAATAAAGTGCTATAACAGATATAAACAAAGCACTATGTAGAAGGGAATTAAATGCATACTCTTAAGACATATGTTAACCACTAATTCTAAATTCTAGTTCACCATCAGAGATATAATGTGGTAGTATTTTCAAAATAACCATGATCAGGGTACATACAGAGGAACAGGAATAAATGTGTTTTATATACATACATCAGATCAGACCAGATCAGTCGCTCAGTCATGTCCGACTCTTTGCGACCCCATGAATCGCAGCACGCCAGGCCTCCCTGTCCATCACCAACTCCTGGAGTTCACTGAGATGTCCATCGAGTCAGTGATGCTATCCAGCCATCTCATCCTCTGTCATCCCCTTCTCCTCCTTCCCCCAATCCCTCCCAGCATCAGAGTCTTTTGCAATGAGTCAAATCTTCGCATGAGGTGGCCAAAGTACTGGAGTTTCAGCTTTAGCATCATTCCTTCCAAAGAAATCCCCCCCATTAAGTTGCCCAAGAGATTCTAATGACAAGCAAATCATAGCAATCATTGTTTTTCTTTTTTTATTTTTTAGAAATACCTTAGAAGAATCAGCCCCCTAGAATCACACAATGGCAATACAATAATTAAAACTCACGCAACCATCGGTTTCATTCATCTATTTATTGAACATTCACTGTGCGCTAGGTGCTAGGGTAAAATGGGCAACAACAGGTAAGAATTCCTGCCCTCTGGAAACTTCTAGTCTAATGGGAGAGACAAACATTGTCAATAATAAACCAGCAATTCCACTGCTGCTGCTGCTAAGTTGCTTCAGTTGTGCCCAACTCTGTGCGACCCCATAAATGGCGGCCCACCAGGTCCCTCCATCCATGGGATTCCCCAGGCAATAATACTGGAGTGGGTTGCCATTTCCTTCTCCAGGTGGTTCCACAAATTAATGTAAAAGTATATCAGGCAATGAAAGAGAAGTGCATGGTGCTGGGACCTTGTGTAAGCAGAAAGCTAGGTACTCATCTTCATTCTCTTGCTCTCTCCCTCTGTTCATGGAACAAAGCAAAGGAGAAAGTATTTTCTAATACTGTGGCCATGATATGTATGTGCATATGTTTAGGAAACAAGCAATGTTGAGGAAAGAGGAATACTTAGACAAACCACTACCTCATCCCCCACCTCTTTCTGCATTCACTAACAAGTTCCTTGGGGACTTCCCCGGCAGGTCAGTGGTTAAGACACTGCACTTCCACTGCAGAGGGTAAAGGTTCAATCCCTGGTCAGGGAATTAAGATCTATCATGCCACATGGTGCAGCCAAAAACAAAACAAAACAAAAAACCCAATCCCATGGTATTAATCCTAGACCCTGACTACTTTAAATGTAAGTAAACTAATTTAAACCACTGCCAGGCAGTTAAATATTGCAATTTGATTCTACCCTTTAAATCTGTCTTAAACCTATCTTCAAAGTTTTACTCCTGATGAAACTTATAATTCAGGTTTTGTCCTCCCTCTCTCTCTCTCATGCTACTGTAATAACATTCCAGCTGATTCTCATTTGGCTCTGTCCTCTTTAATCCTTCCTGCCAGCAAATTGTTTTCCTAAAATATAGCTCTAATCATGATTGATTAGGTGATTTAGATTGATCTAATATATAGATCACTTTTTTTTTCCTCATCCTCTGCTTTGCATTCACCTTCTATCAATCAACATAGTCAAAGTCTAAATTCCTGAGGGTGGTGGATACTTTCCAACCTGACTCCAGCACAGTATGTGAGTCTCATCTTCTCCCATGGATCCCCTGGTGCTCCCTGCTCCAACTACAGAGGACCAGTTGGTGGTCTCTGATTATGTCATACACTTTTATATTGTTAAAGCATCTTAAACGCTAGTCCTTCTATCCAGAATGCCTTTCAAACAGTGTTGTAAAATTCTACTATTCTGTCATTTCCATGGTCACTGAGGCAGGGAGACATGTCTCAGTCTGATTTAAAAGTTGCCTTCTTTGTTCTCTCATGGGGCGGAGTCCATGCCTTCATCCGTCTGTCTGGCAGAGTGGCCAAGATGGAGAGAATGAAGGCGCTGCCTTGGTTGGCCAGCCCTTCACCTTCATAGTGGCCATCAAAGGAGGAGGAGGACACCCTCCGCTCGGGAGCTACTCATAAGCACGCAAGGGTCTGTTTGAGTAAATCATGCCTGCTGGTCATCTAGTCACAGTTAATTTTTGTGTGGCCAAAAAATAAATTGAAAAAAATAATTTTAAAAAAATTTATAGGGGAAATAGGAGCAGGGGTCAGGAGGTAGCTGGACATCCTCTCTACTTTCTGCTCAATTTTTCTGTAAACCTAAAAACTGCTCTTAAAAAGATAAAACTCTATTAATTCTTTTAAAATCTTTCAAAATCCTCATACCTTTTTGGATTCACTTTCAAAAGTTGATGGCAACATCTCTGGGAAAAGTTTCAGAAACACTGGCAGTAAGAATTCCATGAAGGGGACGATGATGAACACCATGAACGGAACCAGGCGGAAGAAATCAGCACAGGTTCTCAGCAGCTAAAGAATTAAAGGCATATGCAAATATCCATTATTCCTGGCCATGCCAAAAACAAAAGTCTGCCTCAATTCTGAAAGCATTAAAAACCCAAGGCAGCTATTTATAAAATGGAAAGGCCGGATTTTCCTCTGTACCTTAGCTCAGAAGTAATGTTTATGGGATATCTTCAAGGAAATCTATGACAATCAAAACATATTATTGGCATCTCTGAGCTTTCATCTAAGTCAGTACTTTAATAACATGGTATCTGTTACAATTGGTTTTTCAAATGCATATACTTAATACATTAACAGCAGTTTCTACTCCAGATGCACAGATCAAACTTGAAGCCTCTCAACTCCTTGGAGAAATTAGAAAACACAATTATAACCATTCCATGGGCAACTATACACATATTTTAAGAGCCCATCTACAGGTATACAGCAAGTTGGTTGCAGATAAGTCAGAAACTCTGGTTCTCACCGTGAATTACTACTCCTACTCTGGGATTTTTTCAGAGGAATTTAAAAGTTGGTTCATCAACAGTTGGTTTCAATTTTACATTTTCTTTCTCAAATATGACTCTTGCCTACCCTTCTTCTCTCTCGTCTGGTCAGCACCTGTCCATGCAACAGCCTCCAAACCATCCTGGCAGCAACTTTGGTGTCAATCCAAAGCAAATAGAATCCATTGTAATAATATTTCAGTTCATCCATAATTATTTGTCTATAAGATCGCTTTCCTTCCTTAATCTTCATGCCCGCTTCTTTCGTGGGCTGAGGGCTTGGCACCTGAGGCTTCTTTGCTGTTTGCTCCTGCTGATGTTTATTGGGGACCTCCTGCAACCAGCAAGTTGAAGTGTGCAGCTCTTGGAAGATTCTGGCTCGTAAATGAAGTACTTTATTGCCTGACTGACTTGGATGGGAGTACTTTTTGCTTCCATAGTTCTTCATATAGGTTTTGTTTAAATGGGAATCTGGCAAGTGAAGAAATGCAAATGATGGGGAGTAAGAAGAGCTGGTAGGCTGGACAAAATGGCTAGGGAATCTGGAATAAAGACCAACAGCCTCTAAGTCAAGCACATACTATTACAGAATGAAAGAGTAAAGAAATAAATATTTTATCTGGTAAAAATAAAACAATCGTTTTTAATCCTGCATTTTTCAAAGCTGATCATGTTCCTGAATGAATGACATACAACTTTTTAGCCCAAACGAATAACAGTATGTTTTGTGGGTGAATGATACACTCTGTGAGATATATTAATAAGTTAATTCCTAAGGATAACTGTTGTGTTACAAGCTAGAAACTCTGTGACTATCAATTTAAAAAGCAAACACTTTTCCATCGGGGCTATGTGTGACAGTTTTGTCTCTATTGTCATTAAGCAGGTTGTACACTTGTTTTCAGCTACTCTACTGATGATAGAAATATTGTTTGAATGAAACACTTCATGGTCCCTGTGGGGATTAACCAATCACATAATACTGCTTTGTCTATGCAGTGCCCAGGGACTCCTTCAAATAAGAAGGACTTACAGCTGAAATGTTATTCATCTAAGACTCCTAAGGAATGTTGGGAATAAGAATTAGAATTAGGCTCCCCAGCCAGGGATCTCTACATTCCAGTTTTGCAACAATTCACAATCTTCAGCTAAACTGACACATCAGATTGTTTGAAAATAAAAATAAGACCCAGTTAGGTAAAAGAAAGTTTCTGGCAAAGAGATTTCTTTTCGCAAAGAGATGGCTTTTTCCATTCCTTCAGACTATTTTTGCCAAGATAAAGCACTTTTTGAATGGCCAAAAGGGAAAATGTACAATGTATTTGGCACACAGTAAGTTCTCAGTTAATATTCTTTGGAATAAGTAAGTGATAACAGACCGTACTGCGGCAAGTATAAGCCCTAGGATTGGCTTGCTTGCCAGCCATTTTACTCCTTTTTACATCTAAGGGCTGCATGTAACATTCATCAGTTACGGTGGTGTCACTGTAAAGCCATTACATTTTCTATCTTACCTGTTCCACACTTTTACAAATTATTCAGCTTGAGTTCTAAAGCATATAGAAAATCTAGGATAAGTTTAAATACATTAAAATGCCTGCTTCCTAAAAGCCAACACAATTAAAACCAAGAAAGCTTTAATTGTGTACTGAGTCTATCCTTTTACATGTATCTTTTCCATCTAGAAAAATAAGGTTCATATAAATAGTGGAGGGAGGAGGGAATCCCAAGGCTTACCTTGTCCGGGCAATAGCTAAGACTGTTTTATAACTGTAGAAGGCCATATTTATATTTCTTTCAATGAGTCAACATAGGGACCTGGGCAGAAGGAGTAAGTAAACAATTCAGTACCTTAAAAACATACCAGTTATTCAGATACTAGGATTTAAGTGTTATAAACTACTTCAAGGGTAGAAAATTTGCATATTCTATTCAAAGTGTAAAATCTCCCTCAAGTTCATTTCCAATTTCATTCTTCATTTCCACCAATCAGGAGTAATATTTTCTTAGCCCTGCATTTGAGAATGGTACTTTTAGATCCCCACACATAGAAATGATCTCTAATACAATGATGTTCATATTATGTTATGGTCTTCAAAGATATTTTGATTTCTGGTAAATAGTACTTAGTAATTTACTTGAATGGTTGCCAAGTGTCTAAGAAACTGATCGAGACACACTTATTTGTAGCCTAAAATTACAAGTAGACAGTAAATTTTCTTCTGCATTTGTTTTCAATTATCTTTACTCCTTACTTGGCCAAGCTGCTGCCAAACCTTTAAAGACTGAAAATACTCATCAGTGAAAATATGCAAGATACCTACTAATAATTCAAAAGGGGAGGAAGCCTGGTTTCCTATGCTAACGATTCTCCAAAGAGCCCAAGTGAAAGTCGCTCAGTCGTGTCTCTTTGTCGTGTCTTTATACAGTCAATGGAATTCTCCAGGCCAGAATACTGGGGTGGGTAGCCTTTCCCTTTTCCAGGGGATATTCCCAACCCAGGGAATGAACCCAGGTCTCCCGCCTTGCCGGTGGATTCCTTACCAGCTGAGCCACAAGGGAAACCCAAACTCAGCTTTAAACCTTTAAATAAGCTTTGCCAAAAATTTTGACCATCCTACCAGCGCTTTTCAGCCAAAGGCAGCAAGGGAATTAGTTTCTCACACTGTCAACTGTTTTCCTGCAGCTGGGAAAGGAGTTCCAGTCCCTCCTGGTCAGAAATCTCAACCATAGAGCTGACGTCTTGAACAAGAATTCAAATGATACTCCAGAACATCTGAACCCAGACCAAGGGCATGTCGTCTCCTGTTGGAAGGGGACAGTTACTCTGCTCTGAGCAACCACTTCCCAGGAGGGCGGGGCCGAGGCCGAGGCGGGGCGGGACCGAGGCGGGGCAGGGCCGAGGCGGGGCGGGGCGGAGTCGGGCCCGGGGTGGGGCGGGGCCGAGGCGGGGAGGGGCGGGGCCGTCGGCAAGCCCCGCCTGCGCTTCCGCACAGCGCCTCCGGCTCACCCGGGCCCCAGGCTCCCTGGGTTACCTTTGCCTCTGATTCTCGGCGACACTGGGGCAAAAGGCGCCTTCGGCTTCCCCAGAAGATGGCTTTTGTGCGCCTTGTGCGTTGATGGGCTGTGTTTGCTGTGGTAGGGCCGGGGGGGGGGGGTCTTTGTTTTTTTGGAAAGGGGATGATGTGGGCAGTGGGACCACGAGCTTTGGCGGTCCGAGTTTATGGAAGGAAGGCGAGGAGCATCGGGGCGCAGGGGGCGGGAAAGAAATGAGGAAATGAAGCGCAGGAGCGGGGGGTGGAGGCTGAGCTCAAAAGTTGGGGCGCGGGTAGGGGACCGAGGTCAGGGGCTGAGGAGAGAGCGGGGTGGGGCCTGGAAGATGTGGGGAAATCTGGGCACCGATGGGAGGAGCAGGATACGGAGAGGAGCGGGCTCCGGAGGAAAACAGGCGGGCGCGGTCCACCGAGTAACAGCCTGAGGACTTGGCCCGCCCGCCCCTACCTCCTCCGGCCGGCTCCCGGAACGGTTGCCTCAGTCCTCCAGTGCCTTCCCAATGCCCCTCCTCCCCAGGCTCCCCCAGCTAGAAGGGCCAGAAGCCAAGTCTCTATGGCTCCACCTCTTTCCTCTGCCATCACGTCACTGTGAGTGACGACACCACCCGCCAATCAGCTCGCAGATTCTGGGGCGCGAGGGCGTCCTTCGCGGTGGCAGCCCAGGAGGCAGAGAAGTCCGGTTCCCACCGGCGAAACGACTCGTCTACCAGGTTTAGTTTAAGGAGTTGTCTGTGATGGGAGGCTCAGCCCTGCCTGTCCCTCTTCTGTAGGCTGTGGATTCACATCCCTCCCCCACCCCCAAAACCCTTTCTTGAAGACTAGATGGAAGAAGCTCTTACTCTACCAGTAGCATAATATGCCTGATAGTCGCCATGGTAACCATCTGGGAGTCAGCAATTACATCACTTTGATGTATCCCCCTTCACCTTCCAACTCCGCAACTGCGGGCGGGGAAAATAGCAGGGAGAGGGCATGGCAGAAAGGGCCGGAATGGTGAGGAAAACATTCCTCTCCTATCTCTAGGGTCAAAAACTGGAATATTGTGAAATCTGCATATGGAAATATGAATTCCACTAAAGAAAACTGCTTTATTTATGTTATCTCGACAGACATTGTTTATGTTCAATAGTGTAGAAATCTCAGTATTTAAAATGTATATTATAGTAGTCGTGCGGTGACACTGCAGGTTTGGGGGCACTTCAGTTCCCAGGTTGGGGAACTGAGTCATTTTGGGAACGTGAAAGATGTAAAAATGTTTTCGCTCCCCAGTTACCTCTACCCATCCATTTTATCTTACTCTAGAAGGAAAACAATTTTGGTGGGTCACCTTTGACTAACACCAGACAGGAAGGAATCGCTTTCACACGAAGGCTTCTCTTAACATGTGAATGACCACAAACTTTACTCATCTGGGCTGCGCATTTGAAGAATAAAAGCTGACGGGTATAAAATTTCATTCTTTAAAAAAAATGAAGGCAGCTTTTAATCCACAAAGCTTTTTTTTTTTAAACTAATAACCAAATAGATGAACTGTGTTAAATGGGCAAAACTTCTCGGTGTGGCCACTAGAGGGCCCATTGTGCATGTCTGATAGCCAACTTTCCACATAAAGGCTTCCCTTCATGTTCTATGTTTTCTACAATTAAAATCTATAAAGCTTTGGTTTCTGTACCTTTCCTTCCCTGAAAATTCCCAATGGTAAATTCTGAACTCTAAAAGGCTAGGTAGGTATACTTTTCACATTAATTTCATAAATTAATCACTGCATTATCATGCACACGTACTTTTCTGGAAAAGATCATAAAAGATGCAAAAATATTCCTCTCAGTTCCCTGGGAGACATTTTATACCGGGAAATTATTCTTATTCATGCATTGTATTCATTTACAACCAGGCACAGTGAAAATCATTAAGTATTCATAAACCAGATGAGCGATTCCAAACCCAGTATTTGAAAGATGAGCTAGACTTTCTACCATGGCCATATGTCAGCAATCCCATTTTAAAAAGGGAAGGGTTAAAAAATAAAAATAAAAAGGGAAGGGTTAAGAATCTTCCTTATTGAAATCCATTGGTTCAAAGCAGTGTCTGCCTTCTGTTACCAGACCTGGTGGGTGGTTTTTTTTTTTTTACTTTCAGGATAAGTTATTTATCATGTAATGAGTTTCTTAATATAATCTTCAGAAGAGAAAAACAATTTTTTTCCTCCCTAACCTTGGCCCTGAGAATTGTAGGTTGCTTTCTTAATGAGCTATTTGCTCACTTTCTATGAAGAAGAGAAAGCATGTCTGAACCTAATGTTAGATGCTAAAAATAGAAATTATTATTTTTAAGTTATTTCCCTAAATATGGCTCCAGACCAAATATTATTGACAATGTATATCTTATGCAGGAAGAGACTGTGCATTTACTTTACATAAACTCTTGACAGCACAGCTTTAGAAGCAGATTAAAATAAAATCCCTGGGAATAATTTTCCACATTCTCCTCAAGGGGACAATCCAAGTGTCAGGCCAAGGAAACCGCTTATCAACAAAGCAAGAAAGATACAGGAAGCTGGAAAAGAAGATGGAGGTAGAAAGGATCTTAGGAAAGAAAAAAAAAGACCAATTTAACCTCTCTTTCCAGGAGATAGAATCAAACATTGGAAATAAGTTCACGAATCACCTTTGGAGACTTGTGTTCTGAAAAGACATTTAAAACAAAGAAAAATGTGCTTTTATTGATTCCTTTAACTTCTGGTATCACAAGCATAGCAACCACACAAGTATAGGTGTATAAATAGTTAAGGATAGTAATGGAGATGCTTAATCCTGAATATCATAACTTAGCATTATTAACAGGGTGGTGCTTTTTAAAAACGAATCCATAATTAGTAACCATGAAAATCATTGATATGTAGGACTCTTTAAATTTCCTGTTTAAGTGGTATTTACAGATAAAGATAGCAGGAATTGCCCGTAACAGTACCAAATAGGTCCCGCACTGTAACGTCGGTGGAGA
Organism: Bos taurus; assembly: GCF_002263795.3. NCBI lineage: Eukaryota > Metazoa > Chordata > Mammalia > Artiodactyla > Bovidae > Bos > Bos taurus. Next base: position 33,525,536 of record NC_037354.1, on the reverse strand, counting down.
GTCTAACGTCTAGTGGGTGATATGACTTCATGATTCTCGGAACCGAGTATTGGTTTCCTCATCTCGCTGCCTGTGTTTCCTTTGTACATTCACGTCTGCGCTGCCGCGTCCTAAGTCATTATCCCCAGGCCCCAGGAAATATCACCAAACCGTCACACTCCTGCAAGACTCGTTTACCGTGTCACGCACTGAGACCTTTTATTGTTTCACATAAGTTTCCTAGGATGGGGTGGGGGTGTGTGGATATAGGGTAACAGAGAATCTCGACTCCCGCTTCCTCCCTCTCCTTCCTGCGTGCGTGAGCTTGGACGAGGACAAACGCCCCCATCCCTCGAAGCGGAGGTGTGGCCGGCGAGCAGGCGAGGGCCTGGCACGTGATGGGCGAGGAGCCCTCGGGATCGGGGTGCGGGTTGCGCCGCCTTTCCCCCCCGTTACCCACAAGCCTCCGGGCCCGCGGGTCGAGCAGGAAGCGGGCGTGCGGGGGCCTGAGGCCTGCCCGGGAGGCGTCTGAGAAGAACTGCGGTCCGGGCTTGGCCCCCAACGGGCTCCGGTCTGAGGCCGCCGGGTGGGACGCTGAGCTCCTCTTTGACAGCGGTCGGGCGGGAGCCAGTCTGGGAAGCACAGACATCTCTGTCCCCCTTCCCCACAACCGGGCGCCCGTCTGCAGGGGGATTTCTAAGGTCTGGGGACGGCCTCGCGGTGTCACCCCGAGGAGTCCCGCCGTCGGGTGACTGACAGACGCTGTTATTTCCTCAAGCATCAAAGAACACGCACGAGCACACTTTGGCCTCACCGGCCCAACCTCCACCCCGTCCTCTAGTTTTGTTTTGTTTTTCACTCGGCCTCCGCATGGCACCTTCCTGTCTCTCCGCCCGGATCGCCTGCGGTCTCACTTCTCGTCTAGACTCCGCCAGGCGGCTCGCGTTTCTGGCTCCCCCCACCCCCACCCCCGCTCCTCCTCTCCACAGGCTGACGAGCCTCTTCCTCCTTTCGGCCCTTGGCGCTCCCAGCCCCGGACTGCATTTCCCGGCAGGCGCCGCGGCCAGCGGCCAATCAGCGGCTGAAGATTTGGCGGCGGCGGCGGGGGCGCCCGGAGAGTCGGGGTGGGGGGGGGCTTTGTGCGCGGTGGCGGCGGCGGCGGGAGCGGGCGGCGGCAGCGGGCGGCCAGGACGGAGGCGGAGGCCGAGGGGGACTGTCCACACTGATCGCCCGCGGAGAGGCGCGCGAGGCCGCGTCGAGCCCCGAGGACCCTACTGCCCCGGCCCGGCCGCCAGCCACGGGCTCGTCTGTGGGAGCTGCAGCTGCGCGGCGACCCCCATCCCTCCGTCTCCGCCGCCCACCCTCCCGCCCGCAGCCTTCCTCCTTTCGCTGCGCGGCCGGCCCCGGCCCGGCCCGGCCGTGGCCCCCTCCTCGGTGCCGGCCGGCCATGGCAGAGGCGTCCGGCGCGGGGGAAATCTAGCCCGGGGATTTCATGAGGCCTAGCTTGGTTCCGCCTCCTCCCGCCGCGGACCCGGCGGCTGCCCGCGCCCCAGCCCCACTCCGGGCCTCCGTGTCTCTCCTGTGATCGTACTGACACGGCCGGGGGGTTAGAATGGAACAAACTGAAGGTAAAGTGAATGCGCGCTTGTATGTGTGTGAGAGAGAAAGTGTGAGGGTGTGTGTGTGTGTGTGTGTGTGTGTGTGTTGGAAGGGAGGGCTGAGGAGGGGACGACGAGGAGGGGGCGACCTAGGAATGGGACCCGGATCGGGAGAAAGACCTAAGCAGGGATGGGAGGACCACTGGGTGGCCCGGAAGGGCTCGAGGGGGGCTGGAAGGATGGGGCAGGGTCGGGGTGTGGAGGGGATTGGGAGGTGGAGCTGGGGAGGTAGGGACTGGGATGAGGGATGGAGTGGCGCTGAGCTGGGAATTGGGAGTAGAGGTGGGATGGGGGCGGGGATAAAGATGGAACGGGGGAGGGGGCAGGGAGCGAGGAGAAGAGTTGGGTTCGGAGATGGGAGACCTGGGCGGACTGAGCAATAGGCAGGTTTGGGGGTGGAGTGTGTGAACTAGAGGAGAGTCTGGGGGAAGGAGAAGGAATGTGATGGAGAGACGAGGCCCTAAGGGAGCTATGAGGGAATGAAAGTGGAGGAAAAGGTGGATTAGGAAAAAAGGATAAGAAGTGATTGAGACAGGATGTAATCGGAAGATAGGAAATAGACTCAGGAAACCGGGAGACCCAGGATTGGGCTCGGGAAGGAAATGAACTGAATGTTGACAAGGGGTGAGAACTACGAACCAAGCGTCACAGAGTGGGAGGAAAAGAAGGAGCAGGGGGATTGCTGGAGTGTTAGGAAGGGAAAGCCTTTTGTTCCTATATTTGTGTATTCTGTGCGTTTTCTTTCAAGGCTCGAGAATGGAGAAGCTAGTGGTTATGGTGTTGTGAAATGGAGAGGTGTGGGTTTTACTGCTTTGAGGGAGGAGAAGGTGTGTTCCTGTAATGGTAGCAAGACAGGGATAGCCATGGCCATAATTTGATGGTTTTGGTGAGGGAGTGAAGACTATTCAGATTTAAAGGGGGCAGGGGCAGCCATGTTTGCTGCCAGGCACTGCAGTGTAAATAAATTCCTTCTTGTCTCCGACATCAGTAGGATTCTAGAAGGGGCCAGTCCAGATTTTTAACCCCCCTTCTTTCTATTCATGAACTCTTCCCATACATCTTGGGGTCATATAAAATTATTTATATCCACCAAAGGAGGTAGTAATGTTTTCCATCTTGTGTGTTTCGCTGCTTTCTCTCACCTCTCTTTTCCCTCTTCCTGCTGGTTGCGAACACGGCATGCTAATGAGCTTCAGTGTAAAATTTAACCCTTTTAATAAAGTTAAAAGTATTTAATACTGGGTGAAGGAATCATAACTAGTCTCTCTATTTCAAGCATGCTCATGAAAAGTCTTTTAAATATTGGAAATGCATTTGTTTCAGAAGCTTCCGAAGCAGTCAACGTGTTTTCTGCAATTCTTTGAGTAAACAAGGAAATTGCCTGGGTTGTTTTACTTGGGCTTGTGCTCTTGGCAAAACACTGTGGGGGAGAAGAGGGGATTGGAAGGTCTCCTGTGGTAGAATATCTACTTTCTATAGTTCGAGTGTTGGAAAATAGAAATGTGTGTATTTTTAAAAGATTTTTCTGATAGCTCTTGCTTATAGAGGATGGGTGTGTTAAATGTTTTCTTTTTAAAAATAAACCCTCCTGCATCCCTTCCCCTTGCTTCCATACAGTTGCTCAATACAATCTCCAAATGTCAGTTCAGCACAGTGCAATGATCTGTGAAGCAGGCATGCAGATCTCAGAGCATCGTTTAGGTGCCAGGTTTTTTTTGGTGGGAACTTCAGATCACACTCTCCAGGAAAGCAACAGTAACTCTAATGTATTCAAATGTATCTACTTGTGTGATTTGAAAATAGTTACTTACTATTCTAAAGGTTTAAATACTAACAAATTTAGATAAACTAAGTGGAGCCTGGTTTATTTTCATACTGAAAAGGATTAAATGTGTGAGTGACCTTTTGTTTTTGCTATATTATTGTAATTGGGGGAATCCAAACTTTAATCCGTCATATTGATATTGAAATTGTTCTCTAATACCAGTAAAGCCTGTTAAAATTTTAGTATGATTTTATGGACTCAAACCAGTTGTACTACATTTTGATTTAATCTTAGTGCATTATCCTTTTAAGTTGTTAAATAGAGTTTTAAGATATGTTCTTGGTCTTTTGGAAAAATTAAATAGAAAATTATTAGAGTGTTACTCTGGGAGAGCACTTTCAGAAGAGGGGTTAGATTTACAGCTTGGAGTGTTTTTGATTTGATAATATTCAGCCTGAATTTTTAAAGAATCTTATGAGGAAAAGCTACTCTCAAAAAAACTGTTCAATATGCTTTTTTTTTGGAATTTCTTTATATGGTGGTTTCATTTTTATATCTCCTGCTTGATTGACATGTGATTTGTAGTTAATTTGTAAATGAACTAACAGTGCCATACATTTTTAGGAAAATGAGAGACTGTTGTGTATTAAAATAAGAAAAGATTCTTGGAAGCTTGCATTACTTAAAAAAAAGTACTCCTATAAATTCAGCCTTTTGTAAAGATTCAGAATTTTGTAAAGAGAAAGGTGCCCTGCCCAGCTCCCCTGAGTATTCTGATTCCTTGGCTAGGGAGTCATATAATGAGGAAGGCTACTCTGAATAGATGATTCTTAATTAAAATCCAGACTTTGCTCTCATTACCATGTCCATCATTAGCTCACCTGTGGCCTGTGATAGCTTTTTTTTTTTTACTTTAAGTTAATAGATATGTGATTTCTTAGACTGATCAGATTGAATGAGTTTTGGGTAAAGGAAATTGGTTGCCTTGAGGTTGGTCATGCTTGAATGAATTGTCAAAGTCCTCAGTCAGTTGTCGGATTCTAAGTATCCAGAAACTGGGTATTCAGTTTCTGGAGTTCATCATAACAACACTAGTAATAGCTGCTGATAGTTGTTGTCCTCTAAACATGTTCTGGGCTAAGTGACTTTTGTGAATGATTTCCTTCTATCCTTCCAACAGTTGTGTGGGGTTTCAAATATTAAGAGAGACTGAGAGATTTTTTTAAGGTTAGCACTCCATTCTCCACAATAACCATTTTGAGGTTTCTTGTGTGTCCTCCTAGAAAATTCCTGTACATATGTATATACGTTTGTCTTAAAATACATAAAATTGGATCACACTATTCGCATTTTGCTTTTTTTGTTTTAATAGGCTACCTGGGACATCCTTGCAAACCAGCACACATGGACCTACAGCTTTCTTGTTTTAATTTTTTAAGGGTTATATAGTATTCCATTATTTGGAATAGGACGTTGTTAACAAGTTTTTGCTGTTATAAGTAGTATAGCAGATCCTGAATTAAGTCCCTGACAGCCTCTTTATATAGAAGAGGTATAGTCCAACTACTTTATTTTACAAGAGAAATCACTGAGACCAAAAAGTTAAGTCCAAGGCTTCGGTAACAAACCTGTTTCCTGACTCTTTATCCCAGGGGTCCCCAACCTCAGATATCTAATGCCTGATGACTGAGGTGGAGCTGAAGTAATAATAGTAGAAATAAAGTGTGCAATAAATGTAATGCTCTTGAATCATCCTGAAACCAACCCCTCCACCCTGGTCTCTAGAAAAAATTATCTTTCACAAAACTGGTCCCTGGTGCCAAAAAAGTTGGAGACCGCTACTTTATACCACATCATGTTACTTAATTATTGTGAATGTACTTGTGCTTTCTGTCAAAGCTCAAGGTGAGGGGGAATACTCAAGGTTAGGCATGGTTAGTATAGTGAGCGCAAGGGGCTTAACTTGCAGTGAGGTCAAGGCTTTTCTTTTTTTCCATACTTTGTTCACCATGCCATACATATATCATATGCACAGAATATTTTTACATGTATAAGTGAGTCTTGCCCAGGTATCTTGAATTTTGTTTTGAGTAATCAAGTAGCTTTGGCAGAATTTTTCCTGTTTTAATTAAATTGTCAATGAAATTTAAAAAAAGAAGAGGTCCAGCTTGGTCCTGGAAAAGAATTTGGAAAGAAGATTCAGACAGTAGTAAGTTTGTTAAATGAGCTAAAAGCACCTAATTGAAGACAAGTTTTTTTAAAAAAATCATAGGCACCATTGATTGTTTTAAATTATTTTTTACTATAAGAAGAAAATTCATAACCATGGATACTTATTCATCGAGTTCTTTTAAAACAAAAAATCTGTTTTAAACACTTAAAAAATTAAAATCATTAGAGCTTTAGAAAGGTTTAGAATTTGATATCCATAAAATCTGTTTTTGATGCAATGCTGTTTTTAGTTTTACTTAAAAAAAAAGTTTGTATTATATGTTGAAAGAGCAGCTGATTTATTAATTTGTTAATAAACAACATGTCCAGCATTTGAGTTTTTAAATGAATGGTGAGTTTTACTTCTGCAGGCTAATCTTTTAATAAATATAAATATAGATAAATTTAAGGAATTGATTATACTATGACTATCTAACACTTTTTTAAATAGAGGGTTTTTGTTTCATTTTTATTGTTGACCTTAATAAGGACTTAATGAGTATTTTTAAACACTTCTGTGTTACATTGTGCTCATACATGACAATAAGGGAAAAGGCATATTTAAAATTTTGTGATTTAGAAAATGTTCAATTTTTACTAAACGGATGTGTGTCGTTACTTCTAAGGCACATCTGCCTGTTGAAAGATTTTGGATTTGAAAAGCTCTTTGATAAATGGTTTTTGGCTTATTTTTAAATTTTATCAATAGATGTGCATCTGTGTTATCACTGAGTGATCTACAATGAAAGCTCTTTATACTAGGTTCCCTTTTTCATCTAGGTTTAGAATTATATTGAGAGGAAGGCGAGTACGAAAATGAAAAAAAATTTACTTTCATATAGTTTCCTTTTAACAATGTTTGAGTATGAATATTACGGTCTGATAATCCTTTGCTGTTACATGACACCTTCTGAGAGTGTCCCAGTCTTTTTCGACCCCAGCGACTGTAGCCTGCCAGACTTCTCTGCCCAAGGGATTCTCCAGGCAAGAATACTGGAGTGGGTTGCCATTTCCTCATCCAGGAGATCTTCTTGACCCAGGGGTCAAACCCACATCTCCACAGTCTCCTGCATTGCAGGTGGATTCTTTACCTCTGAGCCACTGGGGAAGCCTGTTTGATAGAATTCCAGCACAGTAACGTGTGTGTGTGTGTGTGTGTGTGTGTGTGTGTGTGTGTGTGTGTGAAGTTGGAAAGCCCAAGGATTATTTAACTCAATTTAAATAAGTAGGCATTTTAAATTAAAGAAATATGTGGCTTCCTTGTATTTTGTGGGTGAAACAAAATTTAGTTTATCAAATTGATTTGAGATAACGAAGATTAGGAAGTCTCATGTGGAGGCTTGCCTACTGGCATTTTGGCCTTAGGCAAGACGGTATTGTGTCTGGTGAGTCTTACTGTGGAGTCATAAGAAAGCAATACATAAAAAACAAAACCTTAAAAGCCCTCTTTAAAGACTTTAAGTTGTAAAATGTGACATATTTATAAAAAAAGCATAAAACCTAAATGTACAGTATAAACAAACAATTAGAAAGTGGACATCATGGAGTCATGTCCCAGGTAATAAGTCCTTTAAGAAAAGCTGCAAAGACAGCCTCATTGGTTTAAGTGATATTGCTGTAGTTGTAGTTGGTCTTGAGGGATAATGGTGTGCTGAAAACTAAGCGGAAAAATGAATAACCAAGAGGGAGGGGTCAACACTCAGTAAAAACTGAATTACCAGTTTTTGTTGTTATCAAAGTGTTACCTAGACAATTAAAAAAAAAAAGTTTCCCAACATTTGGTGTAGTCATTTAGTGATTTGAAATCTTGGTGCTTTACTAATGAACGTGGAAAAAAATAATGCTGAATCCTACAACAATCATGCTGTGTTACACAAAGTTGTTTCTTCAGAGTTCGTCTCCGTTACACTTTCTGGTCAGATTCAGTGACTACTGGTTTTAGATTTATGTGCAAACTCTTAACAATGGCTTTTGCTTCGAAAATGTCAGATTTGCCTATATCAATAATCTCCTAACTTAAGTATCTTATTTACAAAAACTAGTTTGACTCTCTTGCTTTCACATTAATGTAACCATGAGGAAAAGTACCAACCTGAGAAGCAGTCAGCAGTGGCAGCCTGTGTGACTCTTCATCTGTGGTGCATCCTGAGTTTTACCCTCACTGCATCTTGGCTAGGTGAACCAAATTTCTTTCTTAACTGGAGAAACCTATTTTAATATGCTCCCCTCGATTTCTAGACTATTTTCTTATAGATTGGGAAAGGTTAAATGTTGGCTTTAGGGTTTTTTTTTTTTTTTTTAGGGAATTAAAAAATAAAAGACATTTATTTATTTGGCTGTGCCAGGTCTTAGTTGCATCATGCAGGATCTAGTTCCCTGACCAGGGATCGAACCTGGCCCCCTGCATTGGGAGTGCAGTCTTAGCCACTGGACCGCCAAGGAAGTCTCTGGAGGATTTTGATAGCAGAAAAAAGTTGAATTTTTTTCCTCTCTGACTACCTGATGAACACAGTCTATTTGAGTAAAATTCTCCAACGTGACTTTGTGAAGGACATTTTTATAAATGACAAAGGACATCTGCATACATAAAGCCTCTTCCTGGCTTTTGAAATTTTGTTATTTTAAGCCCTCTGTGTTTCTCATGATCTCTTCAGGATCCAAATACATCAGAATATGGTATTTCATGTTTGGTTGTGGTAAGAAGCTTCTTGTTATGCTTTACCTAGAATTCCAATAGAATGTTGTTCTTTTTTATGTTGGGTGAACGTTAAATACATGCCTAGCTAATTTTTCCTCCTGCAAGAAAGAGAAATGTTTATTTTCAATCTTGAAATGAGCATATATGTTTTCCTAGATATGGAAACAAACATGATTTGATACAGTTTTTAAACCTAAATTAGGTAATTTGGTTTTGTGTATTAAGTAAGGTTAATATGCTTTTGGTCATCTCATGTTTTCTATGTTATCACCTGTACATGTAAGCCTTGATCATTAGAATTTATTTTATTGTGTAATGGAATTAAGGTATTGAGGTTAAGGCATTAATTAAAAAATTACACCTTTATGCCTATAGGTCTACACAGGTAGCACCCCAAAGAAATGCTGATAGCCCTATTAGTTTTTAATTTTTAATGGAAAATTGTCCTTTCCAAAGTGGCTGCTAGTTTAAAAACATTTATTATGTTTAAATTATGTAAGTCTTATTTATTATAGAGAAATTGAAAACTGCAGTAAGATATAAAGATTATAATCCCCTGAAATCTTACCAACTGCAAATAGCTGCAGTTAACATTTTGTTCTGTATCCTTCCGGTGTCTTTCCTATGCTTTTTTTTTTTTTTTGGACAAATTGTAATGGTGCACAATATCATTTTATAACCTGCTTTATTGTGAAATAAATTTTCTTGAGAATGTGATTTTTTTTAACTTGATATATATAATTGTATGTGTGTGGCATATCTGTTTATCATTATTCTGTCGATGGTATTTTAGGCAGTTTGCAGTTTTTAGATATTGTAATTTGATGAATATTCTTAAATATTAAAAAATTATATGACTGATGATTTCATTACAATAAATGTAGAATTAAGAAAGGTTTTTTAATAACATTTTTGTTGAAAAATAATTCACATACTCTACAAATCAGCCATTTAAAATGTACAGTGTAATGGTTTATAGTATATTCACAAAATTGTTCAGCTGTCACCACAGTCAATTTTAGAACATTTCCAGCAAGGTTCAAACAAATTTAAACTCCCAGCAATATCATAGAGGCTTTGTTTTTTAAAAATTGCATTTATTTGTGGTTTTTAAAAGTGTAGTATAAGTATACAAGGACACAGCAGCTTGTGTGGTATAGTTTTTTCCTTTATAATTCCTAGCATTTATTTTTGAAAAATTTTATTTCCAGCTTTATTAAGATATAACTGATGCATACTTTGTATCTGTGTATGCATTGATTTAAAACTCACCTATGATAACAAGATGCTCATATTCCTATGTTAAGAAAACATGACAAAGTATGTGGTAGATTTTTTGAATTATAAAATCATCTTTCTGTTCAAGATGCCTTTAATGAGACAGTATTGTATATGGTTTTAAAATACCTTTCTTTTCATTCAAATTTTATTTAGAAACATCTTTTTTTAGAAATTGTCTATGGAAAGTATGCTATACCTATATAATCAACTGTAGCAAACTTGTCATCATATAAAAAGTATGGCTTTGTTTTTATTAAGAGACTTGCTTTGCTCTGACTGACCTTCACCCTGAAAGTTGTTCTGTTTGCTTTGAGCCATTTAACAAAACATCCTTTTAAAAAAAAAAAAAAAAAACAGGCAGTGGACTATAGGGCAAGAGTCAAGGAGAACTCAGTTCTTATCCCCACCATACCTCTTACCACTGGGGCTCAATGTTTTCTTACCTCTAAAGTAGAGATGAAAAAATGACTACTTTTGGAAATTATAGGGATCCAAACTAGAAGTGCTAGAGAGTACTTAGAACTAGACTGGGCACGTAGCTGATAATAAATGTTTTTTTAATATAAGAAAAATAACATGCAACATGAGTTATTCTTTAGTCAGATGTTTCTTGGGTGAAGATGTGAACTCAGTTGGCCTAAATGCACTTCCATAGATGTTAAAGGTTGAATGGTAATTAGTGCTTGAGCCGATCTTTGCATGGGTTATATGGGTGTTTCTCAGTTGGTAAAGAGAATTCATGCTGGTGCAAGTATAAACATGAAGTTAACTTTCCAGTCGAAATTTACTTCCACTGTTGTTATTACAACAGCTTGATGGCTATAGCTTCACCAGTGCTTCGTGTTCTGATGAAGCAAATAAGTGATAATGTAAAATTTGAATATATGGTATAAAGTCCCTTATGTTTTCTTCATTGTTTATTTTAAAGGTGAAATGTTGAATGCAATTGAACCTAAAATACTAAAGTGATGAACCAAATGAAAAAAACACTGGTCTTTATAGGAAAGATAAACTTAGTAAATTATCATTTTAGATGTTATGGTAAATTGCTTAGTACTTTAAAAACTACATATCATTTCTGTGATACATTGCCTTGCTATGGTAAAAGAAAGTAAAATTTTAACAATCTCAGACCAATTTACTATAATTAAACATTTTGCCAGGGAAAGAGGAAGGAAACTATGTGGATGAACTTGTTAGTTTACTAGACTTCATAGTAAGTAGAACAAGATGACGGATGTAAGTCACATGTCTGTCATAATTTTCACTGTGAGCTAGTCTCCTTGACGTAAGGGATTGGAAAATAATTTGATGTGAATTTTCTTTCAGTGGTTGCCATATCTGTTGTTACCCAATGTGGTCAAGAACAAAGTGAGGATGGCGAGGTTAAACCAAACAGATAAGGGAAATTGGGTGTTTTGTATTGGTGCAAGGAAGTTCAATAGTAATGTGGTTTAGTCAGGAAAAAATAAGAACTACAAAGCAACCTAAAATGTTGTGTAACTTAATGGAATAGTAACTTAATAGTCAAGTGAAAATTGTATGACAGTATTTAGTGACAGGGCTCCTGGTTAAATGAAATTATAGAGTGGGGTTTTGGGTTTTTTTTGTTTTTATATTTCATTCACTAATTGTGTTTAATTTCACATACTTCACTCCTTTTTCCAGGATATTTTAATGTCCTTGACCATCATCTTTCTCTTAACATATGTTTAGTGGAAAATTATTAAGTGAAAATTTTAGAATATATTTGAGGTGATGACACTGGAGTTAAAACAGATTACGGAGTAGTTATGTTTATAACAATTATGTTTTAAAAATAGTGTTGCTGCATGGAACTCTGCTCAGTGTTCTGTGGCAGCTTAGATGGAACGAGAGTTAGGGGGAGAATGGATATATGTATGTGTATGGCTGAGTCCCTTCACAATTCACCTGAAACTGTCACAGCATTGTTTGTTTATCGGCTATACCTTACTACAAGAGCAAAAGTTTAAAAAAAATAGTGTTGCTCTATTACTAGTGGTATACACTCAGAAAAATTAAAAATGATAAGAAAAAGTGCCACTTCTCTAACACATTTTGATCCCTTATTTAGTGAATTTTGTAGAAAGAAATATGGTGATCATGCTTTACCCTTAAAATCTTATTTTTGTAAATAGGTATTGGTTGTGAATTCAATGTAATTGTTTGCTATTGCAAATAATTAACGCCTTTAAATAATATCAATAGGGTAGGTGAGACAATAAAGTTAATTTTTAAAATCACATGTTCTTGTCAGCATGCATATCCAAACCATACATTTATATGTTGGTGACTGGGAGGAATCATAGTTCGTTTTCCCCTTGTTTGGGGTCATTTCAGGTGACCTGGATCACCTCATTTAACCTTTATTATGGGCTGTAAACAGAAGTCCTAACATGTTGTATGTCTTCAGAATTCATGAAGCCAAGCCAGAGAGGTAGAATCACAACGAAAACCGAAGGCTCACGACTTCAAGGCCAAAGTCAGAGCACATTTTCCCTTGTCCCTGATTTATCTTACCTTATGTGGCATGCAGGTCTGATTGCTCAATTTCCTTGTATGTGATTTCTGTCGAGCTTTACAGTATTGTTCACCAGTTTCTTGAAAAAAATGTATTATCACCTTTATGTTTATAAGCTTTTTTTAGGATGTTTGTGTTTGGGTCAAATTGGAGAAATGATTTACATCCACACTGACCAATAGAGTTTTCTGCAGAGATGGAAATACCCTGTCTCTGGCTGGCCGGTATAGTGGCCACTCGTCACTGTGGATTTTGAGCACTTGAAATGTGGCTAGTGTACTTGAGAACTAAATTTTATTTAATTTTACGTTGTTTAAAATTAATCACATAGCCCAAATTTAGGTATTCTTTAAGGGAAGGAATTAAATAGAAGTGGACATTTTCACCCTTTTTGCCCTTGTGGTTATGGTATATTGTGTTTTTGTGGGGTTGGGATTTTAACATCTCATTTTTTCAAATGCTCATTATTTTAGATAGTAAATCATTTACAGGAAACAACTTAGTTATTTGATTATTTTATACCATACAAATTTTAAATATTTAAAAATTTTAAGTAAAACAATTTTATAAAAGTCTTTTTAAAAACTTTTGATTGTTGCAGTTATAAACAGACTGTGTACAACTGATCAATAAAATGGTTTCATTTCAGTATTTTTTTGGCGTCATTATGGTTAAATAATGTTGAAATCTTAAACTTCTTATATTACGTGGAATAAGTGACTATAAACTGTTATTTAAATCTTTTTACTATAGCCTCGGAAGCCTTTGAGACAAAGAGAACTTGAAAGAAAATAAAAGATATGGCTGGTAATCACTTCTTCACATGTCTTCCTCCAGTCTTTCTATATGACTAATTCCTGGTTTGGATTCTACTAATCCTTTTGATAACAATCCAGGAGTTACTGTATCCTGCAGTCACTGTATCCTGTTTTATAGTATTGATAGCTTATCATCATCTGAAATTTTCATGCTTCTTTAAGCTCCATGAGACTAGGATCATATTTCCTTTGATTTCCTAGGACCTAGAACAGGGCCTGGTACATAGTTGATGTTCAGTAATAAACCATGTCACAAACAAAAGGAGAAAAAGACTTTGTGGGGAATTAGATATATTAGTATATCTGGAATAAGAAGCCACTTAGAGTCTGGGTATAGGCAGGGTGAGGGTCAGCTTTTGATTCTCTTGGTGATGTTGGCGTGAGCAATATATGGGATTAGTTTAGAATGATTTTGTATAGAAGCATTTCTCTGGGAACTCTTATTTTAAAAAGAGACTTTTGTCCAGGCATACACATATGTACTAAATAAATCGTCTCCACATAAAACATCATACAATTGAGAAAATGGAAAAACAAGTGAGAAAATATTTCCATGGTCGGTTTTTGAGTATTCAGCCTTATTTCCTAACCTCTTAGAGATTAAGGGATTTACTTGAAATCACTTATTTGTTTGCCACTGGTCGGAACAGAGAGCGCTGCCAAACTCTGGTTTTCCAGTGTGGTGTTTTGACTTATCATCTTTGAATGGACATCACTGCGCAGCAGACATGGGCACTTTACCTGATAAAAGCACTGTTTGATAGTGGTTTGAGTTATCTGTGGGTAGTCAGAGATCAAATGTCTCTTCCAGTAAATTGGGTGATTTAAGTTCTGATCTTTAAATGCCAGCATGGTAAGTGTGAAAAGGGTGTTATTTTTACTAATCTGTTCCTGTACATAGGCTTAAATAGTTAATGTTTTGAAATGTGAATGAAAATCTTTTTATTTAGGCAACATATACATTACTCACCTTTACCAAATAAATTTCCAGTGAGAGGTTGTTCATTAGACAAAATGTTGGCTTGGTAGAGTTCTTTTGGATGGCTGCAAGGGGGCTTTATTAACTGTGGCTATTACATGTTTAACAGACATTTAAACAATAGCTCTTACCGTAGTGCTGTCTTTACTACTGCAAGTTTTCTCCATACCCATCACATAATTTTGTGAAAATCAACCACAAATTCCAGTGTGGCCTGAAGATTTTGATTGTCTGATTGAAAGATACAGTATTTTAGTAATGAAAGGATCCATAACATTATCATGTCGTGCATGATGATGGCTTTACTGCCTTTTCGTTTTTTGTGTCACGTCTCTGACTAGAAATCCAGAGCATGGACAGTGGCAGTGATTGTGGTAACAAAATGGGAAGAAATCCTTTCCTTCCCTTCCGCATTGTTAAAGGTGGCAGCAACACCTTCTTAGCAATTAAAATCTAAAGGCTTCTGGCTGTCTAGGGGCAGGTCGTAGGTCACATTAGCATCTTTGTATCCATAGATAGGACTATTCATGTTGTGGTGGGCTAAAACCTTTGCAAGTGACATTTCTGTTTCGTGCTCCCCAAATCTTAGGTTAAGGAATCTAAGGGAATTTTGCTCCTCCCTACCTATTTTGCAGTAGAACTAATAAAGACAAAGGGAGTGTTTAGAAATGCCGTCAGAGAAGACACGGCATTAGTTTCCTGTTGACTCACTAACAAATGTTGTCAAACTTAGCGGCTTAAACACAACAAAATTTAAAGCAGTACACATTTATTATCTTATCGTTCTGGGTGCTGGAAGGCCTCCGTGGGTCTCATGGGGCTAAGATCAAGGTATGAGCAGGACTGCGTTCCTCCTGGAGGTTCTTGAGGAGACTCTCCCGGCCTTTTCCACCTTCTAGAGGTGCCTGCGTTCCCTGGCCCATGTTCCCCTTCCTCATTTTCCGTGCCAGAGCAGAGCGTCTTCCAACCTCTCTCTGACTCTTCTCCATCCCCTTTTCACTTGTAAGGATCCTAGGCACTACCCTGGGCCTATTCACACGGATAATCTCTCCATTGTCAAATCCTTGACTTCATCACAACTGCAGAGTCCTTTTTTTTGCCACGTCAGGTAGCGTGTTCACAGGTTCTGGGGATTAGGATGTGGGCGTTTGGTTGGGGAGTCCTTATTCTTTCCATCACAGCTTCTATGCAAGTTGAAGATGCAGCCTTTGTTAATTGTAGGGATGTTTCCTGAATGGTTGTCTTTCTGAATCGATACAGATGTGACAGAAAAGTGATTCCATGGCTACTGACGGTATAGCGTGTGGTAAAGGGTACAGGTCATGAGGCAAGACTACCTGCTTTGACTCCTGTCTCTGCCCTTATTTCATGTGTGACCTTGGGGAGGCCACCTAACCTGTCTGTCCTTCAGTTTCCTCATCTATAAAATGGAGATACTGCAAAAAACTGCAGGAGTTTCCTGAAGATTAAATGAAAATACTTGTAAAACACTTGGAACATCACAGTGTAAGTGCTCAATAAATTATTTTACTTGAAGCATTTGAAAGTATTTTTGTTGACATTTCAGAGAGATTCTTAATATATTACAGATTAAAATCTGGGTCTATTTTGAGTTGTTGCAGGTTTCTTTGTTTAACCTTTGAATACTCATAAATATACCATATTCAGGAAAACATCTGTGTATTAGTCATTGAAAAATAGTATACAAGCTGAAGAAATAATGAGCATTTTCTTAATTAATAATTAATGAATTTATTTCCTAAAGAGACATGCTAACTTTTTTTTTAAGATTTTTAAATCTTTTATATCATTTATGAATTGTATTTCTTAAAGTGACATGCTAACTTTTTTTTTTTTTTTTAAGATTTTTAAATCTTTTTTCTTGTTTGGTTGTGGTGGGTCTTCCTTGCTGCACGCGGGCTTTCTTTAGTTGCATCTGGCGGGGGCTACTCTTCTTGTGGTGTGCGGGCTTCTCGTTGCGGTGGGTTCTCTTATTACAGAGCATGGGCTCTAGATGTACGGGCTTCAGTAGTTGCGGAGTGTGGGCTCAGTTGCTCCTCAGCACATGAGATCTTCCCAGACCAGGGATCAAACAGGTATCCCCTGCGTTGCAAGGCAGACTCTTAACCACTGAACCACCAGGGAAGCCCTTTATTTGTTCTTTATAGACTCAACAGAGAAGCAAAAGACAAAACAAAAGAGAACAGACTCTAGTAAGGATGTACATTTTGGTCAACATCCTTTTAGGGCAGTGGTTCTCAACCCAAGGGTGATTTTGCCTTCCAAGGGACATTTGGCAATGTTTAGAGACTTTTTTTAAAAATTATTATTGGCAGGTGGACTACAGGCATCTAGTGGGTAGAGGCCAGAATGCTGATAAATATCTTGAATACACATGACAGCCTTCTCAAATGTCAGCAGTGCCGACGCTGAAAACCCTTGTTTCAGAGTGTGAACTTGATGAGTTGTGTTGCTTTCTCAGTCTGATTCTCAGTCATATGTTTGAATTTTGGACCACTTTTTAAAATACTTGGCTGCACCAGTTCTTAGTTGTGGCCTATGGAATTGTTAGTTGTGGCAGGTAGGATGGAATCTTAAACCACCGGACCACCAGGGAAGTCCCAGATCACTTCCTTCTTGATCAGTGGGTTACGTCAAGTCCAGATGCTAAAGACCAAATTTGATTTGGTAACTCATATTTGGCTCTTGGGAAATGTCAGTAATTTTAGAGATTAGTATAACGTGCACATTTGATGAGGTACACATTGGAATTATCTGCATAATTTCAGATTATGAAGTTGAAGTCCTACTATGGTAAATACTAATGCTGTGATTTGGGGTTGTACTTCTCCCCCCCTCTTTTTTTTTAGTTTGAGGCTGCACTGTGTGGCATGTGGGATGTTAGCTCCCCAACCAGGGATCGAACCCACACACCCTGCACTGGAAGGTAAAGTCTTAAACACCGGATTGCTGGGAAGTCCCTGAGGCTATACTTTTGACTGTAGTTTGATAGCCAAATCCTACTTAATTCTGTCTTCATTACCTGGTTGGAAATGAACATTCAATAAGATAGAGGTTCTAATTTCCTTTTGTCTCTTCTGCCTTTCCTGTGTTCATTTAGCAGTCTTGTTCATTCCCTAACTGTGTTGGGGGAGAGAGTTAACAGCAGTGAGCAAAACATAAAAGTACCCGTACCTCTGGTAGAAGTGAAGTATCAGTTTTGTCTTTCTGGTTGGTTGGTTTTTCCATGACCAAAGAAGGCATGGCTACCCTTTGCTTGGAAATTAAAGATAAATATGAACTTTAGAAATCAGAACACATTTGGCAATTCTCTGAATGCTGAAGTTACTCAAAGACGCCTCTAATACAGGTTGGCATTTTAATAGAAGGTGATTTTGTATTTAGTCCGGGTTTTGTATTAGCCTATAAATGATCAAAAAAAAAGGGTGTACCTGGTGGCTCAGTTAGTAAAGAATCTGCCTGCAATGCAGGAGACCCGGGTTTGATCCCTGGGTAGAGAAGATCCCCTGGAGAAGAAAATGGCAACCCACTCCCGTACTCCCTTGCCTGGAGAATTCCATGAACAGAGGAGTCGGGCAAGCTACAGTCCATGGGATCACAAATAAGGGACTGTGTGATTTAACTTTCATTTTTTCACTTTTATTAGTTTCAGATTCTTCTTATAATTTGTTATCCTCAACAGAGATAATGTTGTGATAGTTTCTCTTAATCCCATTAGTAGTGGTTGCAGTTTTTATACTCTGAACAAAAGACAAAGCTTCATTGCTTAATATAACTGCTCTTTTGGAAAATATGAATGCTAATATGTTAATAGTTTATATATGCCTATAGAATGATTAGATTCATGCTAGCAAGCTTCATATTAAATACAGTTATGTAAATATTCAGTTTCCTGGGAAAAAACATCTCTTGTCAACCAGTGACTCTTTTGTATGCTGTGTTTATACTCTGAATTTCCAGAACTTAATAAAGTATCTTCCACAATAAGTTAATTCTCATGAAAAGATTACTTGATGAAATATAGTAAAAGTACATACTAAATTTTTGAAAAAGCTTAAAAATAGTAGGGGGAAATTTTGTTTTGTTTTATTTCCTCTTAGTCCTGATTACCTACTTTTCTTTTCTTTTTTTTTTTTTTAATTCTTGCCGCCGCCCCCTCCCTCCCGCTTCGGGCTAGCGGCCGACCTCGCGCCTGCGCACACGCCCCGGTGCCGCGATTACCTACTTTTCATTTGGTTTTATGTTGGTCATATAAATCAAGGTGCAGATACTTGCCTGCTTTATTCATGATGCTTTTAGGAGGGACAAAGCAAAACTGTATAATCAGTTGTAAATTCATGCTGCTAAAAAGGAGCCTGTGGCATTTCAGTAACACTGGTTACCTAACGGCTCTTAGCGCATATTAACATACATCGTTCATCTAAGCCTGTAGCCCGTTGCTGTAGCATTCCCTTGTGTTTGATCTGTTTATTGACAACGTGCTCACCACTTGATGTCAGTTTCAGAGATGGAATAGTCCCGTTCCTCATTGTAAACTTCCAGTCTTGCCATATTCTCTGGCATTGAAGTTGTTTTATTTCCCTGAATTATGTAATGTCCTTTCATCAAATCCTTGTAATTTGGTTTTGCAGCATATCAAGAAGTATATGTATATAATCTAGATCATTTAGAAGGTGTGAAACTAAGATGCCAAGGAAGCTTTTAACTGTTTTAGGTGATGTAGGTTAATGTAACTCCCCTCCCTTCCACAGTTTAGGACTGTTTGTTTTCCTATGCCTGGAAATGTCTGAGGTCCCCTGAATCCTCTCTGTCCCACATCCCCCCACTTCTCACCCTCAGATGCTTTCCTTTGGCTTCCAGGACAGTTGTCCCTTTGTGTCCACAGAGACTCTTGTCTTGCTCATCTTTTATCTCTAGTACTTAGGACCAAACGTAAGACAGGCCCTCAGTATGAAATGAATAAGTGCATTTAATGGAGCCTCATCTCCAGCACTTTCCCTTCATGCTTTTTTTTTTCTCTCTCCAGTAGTAATGCACCTGTGGGATTCCAGGAACCACGTCTGAATTTTCATCTCTACAGCTTTAGTGCTTAGTGTGGTGACGGGTACATAGTAGGTGCTCAGTAAACAACGTGCTTTATTAGAGGAACCTGTATGGATTGGGGTGGGGACAACCTGGCTGCAACTTTTGGTCTCCCTCCTATTGTAGCAGCAGCAGAATGGGAAGGAAGGAAGAGCTGGAATGAACGTCGGCCCAACATTGTCTCGGCCTACGGAGGGCAATTAGCAGACAGCATCTGGTATCCAGACTGGATGTAATTAAGTATTTTACTCTTATTTCTTACTCCAATGTTTTGAGATTATGTTGACTTGCATACATACCCTTCCTATAGCTCAAGACGGCTCTCTCTGGTGTATTAGTGCTCTAGTGGGGTATAGGTAGGATGTGGGTGAGGGGTGGTCTGGAAAAGCTTCTTGGGGCATTTTAACACAGCCGAACAGAAGCTTAAAAGCTGAGTGATATGAGAGAGGAAATGAGAGCAAGGTGGAAGCCAAGGTCGGAATACAGAAGCAGGACGAGAGAAGGCTGGACAAGTAGGCAGGGGCCAAATCTAGAAAAGGCATTTTGCTTTCTGGAGTTTATTTTAAGGCGTGGAGAGCCATGGGAAGTTAGTGCATTTTTGTGTGTGTAGGGGGGTGTTTTTAAGTACTGTCAATACTAGACAGAGTAGATTGGAGGTGGACAGTTTTGGAAGCAGGAAGAACGGCTTGAAGTTACTACTTGAATTCATATGAGAAATGACAAGGCACAGCCAGTGAACATAGCCAGAACTGAGCAGATCTGGCAGAAGGTTGGAGGGTAGAACCCAGCTCTGCTCTGCACTTCGTTTATCTTCTCCTGGTCTGGAGTTGTCTTCTCACTCATTTGTGTTATCTTTTGACGTACAGTTAAAAAAATATTGTTGATTTTATTCATCAATGTTTTGTACTCTTTATGTATTGTTTAAGAAGTCCTTCCCCACCTTAAGGTCATAATGATCTACTTCCATTTTATGTTTTTGTTTTTCCTTAGAAGTTTTTAATTTTTGACTTTTTATATCTGGTCTTTATTTCACCTGGAAGTGGTATATTACATGGTGCTGCTGCTGCTGCTAAGTCACTTCAGTTGTGTCCGACTCTGTGCGACCCCATAGATGGCAGCCCACCAGGTTCCCCCATCCCTGGGATTCTTCAGGCAGGATCCTGGAGTAGGTTGCCATTGCCTTCTCCAGTGCATGAGAGTGAAAAGTGAAAGTGAAGTCGCTCAGTCGTGTCCGCCCCTCAGCGACCCCATGGACTGCAGCCTTCCAGGCTCCTCCATCCATGGGATTTTCCAGGCAAGAGTACTGGAGTGGGGTGCCATTACGAGGGTGTAATTTTTTTCGTATGTGGATAAACAGTTGTCTGGTACCATTCTTTGAATCTCCTATCCTTTCTTCACTCATCTGCCATGACTCTTCTGTTCCATGCCAAATTCCTGTGTAAGCTTAGGTCTGTGTCTCAGGTCATAGTCTGTTTCATTGTCTGTCTCTTTGCCAGTACCTCACCTTTTAATCACTGTAGGTTACTAAATGTAGAGCTTTATATTTCGAGTACATTGTATATGTGTGTACAAACCAGTAAATCTTTGTATGGATATTGTAGACTTTATTGTTGAGAAATATATGCAAATACTTTCTTTTTATTTATTTATTTATTTTTTGCAAATACTTTCTTGATTTCATTTTAGAGCATTCCTTTTGATATAGCCTCGGTTGTTTCCTCCTCTTACCTAACCCCACAACCACCACTCTGCTTTCTGTCTATGGATTTACCTATTCTGGACATTTTACATAAATGAAACAAGACACTATGTAGCCTTCTGTGACAGCATTCACTTATTTAAATTGAGTCAAATTGACAGATTAGCAGGGCATTCTGTAGGAATATTACTGTGTCTTTTAAGAAAGTAAGACTATAATACTGTATCTTAGTGGGGAGCAAGAAAAGAAAACCTTACCAGTATTTATTTCTGTTTCATTTTTATTGTTTAAGCATCAGATTCAGATTTTATTTCTTCATTTATTAAAGAGAGTGGCCAGTCTTATGCTTTTGCTTAATTGCTTGATGAATAAATGTCCTGTAACAAATCCTGTTCTAGAAGAGCATTTTTGATGCATCTTGAGTTTATGAGATAAGGATGGAGCAAGACTATTTTGATTTGGGTAGATGTTGGTAATTGTATAAAAACGATGTGATTCCTTTTCTATCTTGGTGGATAGATGAGTAAAATCACGTGACAATATACAGGAAATATATTCTCTCCTGAATTGTTTATTTTTTAAAGCAAGCAGATTTTCCAGTTTAACCCAGAAATTAGTCACCAGCTTAGAGTTCTTTTTAGAAGGCTACCTCGGAAAGTACCTTTAAGTCGTGTACCCAGATAAGGTTTACTAATAAAGAACATTCATTTAACATACTAAAATACTGTGAGCCTTGGTATCATTTGGAGAATTGATGTTTTATTAGTATAATTGCTGAAATATAGTTCAGAAAAGAAAATATTTTCCCCTTAATCATAACATGAAATTTTAACTTTTTTTGGGGGGGTTGCACCACTTGGCTTGCAGGATCTTAGTTCCCTGACCAAGGACTGAACCCAAATCCCCCACAGTGAAAGCACAGAGTCCTAACCACTGAACCACCAGGGAATTCCCCACACTTTTTTTTTTTTTTTTTTTTGCATTAAACTTTCAAAGAGTTAGCCTCAATCAGAATGGTAGTAAACCTCTTTAAATGATTCAGAAGTTTGACCAGCACTCTTTTCAAACCTCATGATTTTGACATCCTCAAATTTTCATTCCAAAGTCATAAGGAAATTAAAAGAACCTGTAGAGTTAATATATTTATGTAGCAGCCTCCAAATTCAAGCCTTTGTATTATCATGGGAATTTAACAAACTGAGAGAAAATGCCCAATTTGTCAGAAATAATTTGCTTTTATACCACTATAGTTACAGATATGGATAGACCGCTGTAACTACCAACTGTGTAACTCTTGGTTGCTTTTAGAAGTACTTTTGTTTGTTTGTGAATAAATGTTAAGTCTTGTAAACTGATACAGTTTTAGTTCCTTCAAAAGATAAGATAACTTAAAAACAAATGGAACACCACTTCAATTTATTAACTTTGTATTTCCTTGACAGTGGCATGCTCCAGTCCATAATGTCGCAAAGAGTTGGGCTTGACTTAGCGACTGAGCAAACAAAAAAATTTCCTTGATTAAAAATTTTCAAGCAGGACACACTTGGTTTGAAAGATTGACATTGAGTTGTATAGTCACTGTACCAAATTCAGTTAGTGCTTTTTGTCTATAGCATAGCCAGATAGCCAGATTAGATGCTATCAATTCTAGCTACTTTTAGTGATTAAAAGGTAAATATTATTACTCATTCCCTTTTTGGTACTAAAGAGGCATGATCAAGTTCTTAGAACCAAATGGCTGATTTTTTTCCCCATAACTTTCACCCCCAGTTTTCTGTATGTGCAGTGAAGTAAAAATGTCAAAAGGCTTGTGAAGGAAGAATATTAATTTTTAACATAATTTGCATCTTGTTCATACTTGGTAGCGGTTTTATGTTTCCTGATTTTTAAAGGTGTGTGTTTGGACTCTTTAAAAATATTTCTGTCTTATTTTCAAAAAGGATGAATGACTCACAGTTTTAAAACAGAAAATTATAACAAAATTATATACCTCTGTTCTTTTTTTAACAGTACACTTTTGTCATTACATTACTAACACACAATTTTTAAATTATGAAAGCCAAAATGGGTAATACAGAATTTATAGCTTATAGTCAAAGGATCACTCTGATCATGGATGTGATTAAAATATGAAGAGAACATACAAGCAAAAAGAAAGGGAGTCTCCTAGCATTTAGGGGATTTTAGCATTCTTCCTATATAGATTCTGCATGTTTTTTCAAGTTTTTACTTTATAGAGGCCCTGGTTTTACCTTTGCAGACCTATGTACTAAAAATAATGGACCCTTTTTAAAAAAAATAAAATTAACTCCTGTTACCATTTTCTTCTTGGTGTAGATTTGGGGAAAAAATAGTAAAATGACTCCCTTGATGCTGTCATCAAGAAATCTTCATATTCTGTCATTAAATATGAGTCTCAGTTGATATTTTTGGAGGGGTAATGCTTGTATGTATTCAACTGATTTCAAATACAGGATCTGACTTTCAAATGTTAGTGATCATTCAGTTAGAAGTCAGTATATGAATATATTTGATAGCTTTCTCTTGTTACACCTCAATTTGTATATACTTAAATTTAATATCAATTTTTTTTTGCTTTAAAGCACAAATAACCTCTAAATTTTGAACATGATGTATTGTTTTTATAGTGGTTTGCCACAGAAATCATCAAACAGTAAAAATGCCAGGTTTTCAAGAAGCAGCATAGCTGGTTCACATCTGTAGACTGTCTGCGTGCACTGTTACTATAGAAACACATGCAGACTGTGGATTTATCATAAACCTTGAGAAATATTTCTTGTGCAGTTCACATAAAGAAACATCTGGATCCCTTGTTTATCCTGGAGTAAAGGGAGGCCACCCTCTTCTGTGTTGTGGGAATCACGTTATATTCTACTATTTTTCTTTAGCTGTAAAAATTGTAATGATATATCAAGTACACTGTGTATTTTAGTAAGATTGATTATAACAACTGGAATAGGTTTCAAAATAAGGATTCATTTTCATGCTAAGTCAGTTAACTGTGATTTTGACAGTTTGAGCTAGAGAGCTTCCACATTCTGAATTTCATATCTGCAGTATTAATAACACTAGGGTTTTATTTCTGTTTTTTGCATGGTTCCAAAGAGTTTATCAGATTACTTAAAATGTTGACATTTGTGTATTTGCATATATACATAAAACAATTACGTAGAATCTTCAGGTCACTGGGGTGCTAATGTGGTACACACGTAAGCCTGGCAGGAACTCAAGTGAGATCAGGCTTGGAGGCACAGGACTTTGAAAAACTGGATGTCTGAGAGGAGTCGGGTGAAGAGGAAAGGGTCACTTCAGGAGTTTGGCTTAACCCCACTGCTCAGATCTCCACCTCTAGCTCCTTTCCCGTCCTTGGGAGAAGGGGCCCCATTTTCAGACTGTATCCCCACGACATACTAGCCCACTCCCTAACATCTTGATGTGGTGAACGCTCTCCAGAATCCTCTGAAGCAGGTCCTTGTAAATATATTTGTATCAGAGAAAACAAGGCACTTTGGGAACATTACAGCTCATTCTCCTACACATACATCATTCTAGGCAGAAAGTAAAAATTGGTTGACACTGGGGTTTTAAATAGATCCCCTTATAAAGGAGTTTTTGATATCTTTCAGTCTTTCGTTGGGTTAGTAGACTCTCCTTGGAAATGCATTTGACTTCATGTCAGTCTCTCGGGGCTTTAAGCCTCGCAGGGAAGCATAGTCCAGAACTAAGGAGAATCTCAGTAATGGCTTAGAGAATGGTCAGATTTTGCCAAGGATATTCCTGAGGAGACCACAGTTGCCTTTATATTATCTTTATATTATCTTGCATTCTTCATAGAAAGATCCTCAACTACTCTTTGAAGCAGTTCATTTATACGTAATAGCTCCCTTAAGTTCATACAGTTTAGTTTCAGAGATTCACTGAAGCCCCGCCTCTAGCCTTCAGTTTGGGTTCTGGGAGCATATGGATGAATAAAATTACTTCCTGCTCTTAAGAAAATCACACAGACAGTTTCATGATGAATTCTAAGAGGTATTATTTATCTTAGGAAACAGAGAAAAGTTACTCAGACTAGCATGGAACTTAAGTGAATACTTCTAGGAAATGACTTTCTGAGTTCAGGATGGTTAAATAAGCCAAAAAAAAAAAAAAAAAGTAAAAGAATTGGGCTTCCTGGGTGGTGCTCATGGTAAAGAACCCACCTGCTGATGCAGGTTAGGTGTAAGAGATGCCTGTTTAATCCCTGGGTCAGGAAGATCCCCTGGAGAGGGGCATGGCAACCCACTCTAGTATTCTTGCCTGGAGAATCCCATTGACAGAGGAGCTGGGTGGGCTACAGTCCATGGGGTCACACACAGAGTGGGACATGACTGAAGTGACTCAGCATGGCAGGCATAGGAGACAATATTAGTAAAGGTACAGTGGTGTGAAATCCCAGCGTGTACAGTGATTCCGAGTAACCTGACGTTACCAGTGTACAGAAGTGACTTGAGTCTGGAGATGGGGATGGGGACTTGCTTGGAGGGCCTGTGTGCTCTGTGGGCCAAACTACTTTGGCTTTTTCTAGAAATCATTGACAGCTTTTAAACAGAAAAGTGATGTGGTTAGATTTACAAATTAAGTAACCTAGGAATGTATTGAAGGGGTAATTGATCTGAAGACAAAAATGGGTTATTTATATGACACCTTTAGAGCTACTTCCGATTCCAAAAAGCCTGAATAATGATGTCAGTATGAGGAATTTTAACCTATAATGAAATATGAAGTGTTTTTTTCTTGTGGAGAAGAAACTGATGTTAAACATAGGAAAATAAGTACATACAGCACGGTGTGTAATTCTGTAAAGTAGAATCCAGCAGTATGTACAGTCTACAAAAGGAAATTGTTCACATTAGGATAAGAATTTGTTATGGTGACTTAGACTTTACATTTAACATGTCATGAATACTTGAGTAGCTCAGTTGTTCATCTGAAACATCATATGCTTTTTTTTTTTTTTTTTTTTAGACTTTGTATCTGAGATTGACTTAAGTAAACTTTTCTGTTATCACTCCTCTCCTGAATAAGCTGGAGAATGAATGGCCTAAAGCTTTAGTTGATAATTTTCAACTGTTTTCCTTTAAAAAATGTCTATGGAGCTTCCCTGATGGCTCAGTGGTAAAGAATCCTCCTGCCACGGGTTTGATCCCTGGTCAGGGAAGATCCCACATGCCTCGGAGCGACTAAGCCTGTGTGCCACAGCTACCAAGCCTGGCTCTAGAGCCTTGGAGCCACAGTTATTCAGCCCACATACCACAACTACTGAAGCCCGTGCACCTAGAGCTTGCATAGCATGACTAGAGAAAAGACCATGCACCAACGAAGACCCAGAACAGCCATAAATAAATAAACAAAATTATAAAAAATGTTTGTGAACAGCTTCATCAAAAATAAGGGAAAAGTATTCATTCATTGATTTCTTTTCATCTTTTTTTTTTTTTTCATTCACTGATTTCTTTCATCTTAAAAACCAGTGTGAAAACATTGGTCAGAGGAAGAATTTGTCCTAAATTGTTGGCCTGTGGTGGTTTCATTTACTTGGAACTACATATTACAATGGACCGAATACTAGTCCATTACGTCTCCCACCAAATTGTTAGCTCTGGGCAGCGGAGCTAACGCTCAGGAAGTGTGCGTTATGATTTCAGTAAATAATTCAGTAAATAATTACTTCAGTAAGTAATTCAGTAAAGTGAATGTTTGCGTTGCTGTTTACTTGACATACTTAGGGACTGTGGGCAATGCGTTTACTTGTCAAGAGCCAGTTTGTGGGGCAGAGGGCCTCTGTGTGGATTCTCCATTTACAGGATGTCTGGCTGAGGAAGTCACTTAATCACACTGGCCTTCATTTTCACTTGTGAAATGGGGGTAGTAATAGTATTTCCTCAAAGACCTGTTTTGGGGAGTGAAATAATCACACAAATGTGAAGTATTTGAGATAGTATTGACGTGTAGTTAAGTCCTCAAATGCTAGTCATTATTACTATTACTTTAGTAATACAAAAAAGGTTAAAACATCTTTATCAGGGCTTTGTTAATGACCAAGGTGTGAGAGTTTTTGATGACTCTTGTGGAGTAGTTTTAAAATGTGTGGGTGAAAAACACCTAACCTCCAATCCTGCCTGTCTTTCGTGGTCTAGAGGCCTCCTTGCCTACATGAGCACTGTTCTCAATGTCTGTTGTAAGTGTGATGACACACAGTGTAACTCTTAGTCACCTTCTGTTTAATGTTGTTTACATTGTTTACTGTTTTATGAGTCCTGACCATAATATCCTATCTTGTCTTATATACTAAAGAAACTGTAAATGCCTTTGGGTCAGAGATCAGGTTTTTCCTAAGTTCTGTGTGCCCAGCATTGTGCTGAATGATAATATTATGGTAACAGCCAACAGATACTGAGCTCTAACTCTGGGCATTGTCCAAAGTACTGCTCATGGATTCTCTTAATTCCTACAGCAACACTTTTGCTGTTGTTTAGTCACTAAATTGTGTCCAACTGTGTGAACCCATGGACTGCAGCCCACCAGGTTCCTCTGTCCATGGAATTCTCTAGGCAAGAATACTGGAGTGGGTTGCTATGCCCTCCTCCGGGGAATCTTACCAACCCAGGGATTGAACTCGCATCTCTGGCTCCTAATTCTCTATATCAGTGTGTCTGCTGTTTGAATGCTGGCCACCAGACTCCAGTATGTATAAAAATCACTATGTAAAGAATTTTATAGTTTCAAAATATCTTTTTTTTTTTTAATTATCAAAATTGCTTTCTTGATTGCATTATTGTGTTATTTGGAGGTGCAATATGAGAAAGTGTGGCTCTATTCATGCTTAGACTTCCTAGAAAATATGATACAGTGAGCCATTTGGCTGAGTTGGTCAGAATACGCTGTCAAGATTTAATGCATGCTGTTCTGCCTTAAGAAGCAGTTGCTTTTTCTTTTTAATATTTCTTCCAGCCCCTTAGCTAAATTTTTTTTTTCCCCAACATTTCACTTTCAAATTTTTCAAATCTTTAGGAAAATTAAAAGACTATTATAGTCGACACCTGGATTAGTTGTTAACATTTTTTGCCTGCTTTGTTTTACTCTAGATATATGTACTGTTTAAATGTTAAACCATTTGAAAGTTGTGGATCCTAGGACACTTTAAATATTTAAGCATAGCTCTTCTAAGAATAAGGACATTCTCTTACATTAACAGATTAGTGTTATCATACCCTTGAAAATTAACAGCACCATTGTTTAATAGCTAGTTATTTTATTTATTTTTGAAATATTATTATATTTATTTCTTTGGCCGTGCTGGGTCCTAGTTGCTGCAGGCAGGACCTGCAGTTGCAGTGTGTGGGATCTAGAACCTGGGCCCCCTGCATGGGGAGAGTGGAGTCTTGGTCATGAGGGAAGCCCCTAGTTTGCGTTTTAAATTTTCATTTTCTCCTAAACACTGTTTTTTACCTCATTGTGTATGCTTGTGTTTACATCCAGGATTTAATCAAAGTTCACGAATTGCACTGGTCTTTTCAAATAAAGAGTTTTGTAACTTTCACTTTTTTAAGAGCCGGGGCCAGTTTTCTGAGAGAAGGTCCCACACTTTGGATTTGTCTGATTGCTTCCTCATTTTGAGGTTTGGTGTAAGCACTGGGAAGGGGACTTGGGGAATGATGATGTGTGCATGAATCACACCACGAGGCCCAGGAGGCCAGCTGGCCCGCCTCTGGTAAAACCGTGTCTACTCCCTCGTGTGAAGTGCTCTGTCCTGTGCGCAATCCTGTTTGCAATTGGTAAGCCACCTGTAGAGTGATGAATATTGAAACCGTCATTTAACTGGTCCCATTTTTGCTCAAAAACCCTTAGTGGGTCTCTCACCATTTCCTAGAATGTAAGAGTATAAGGATATTTTTTATGAGATATATACTTTGCAGATACCTTTCTCTCTGCCTGTGATTCACTTTTTTTCCCTTTTAACTGTGTCTTTTGAAGAGCAAGAGTTTTTAATTTTGAAGTCCATTTTATCCATCTTTTTCTTTCGTAGGTCATGATATTTGCATCCTGTGGAAGAAATCTTTGCCTAACACAATCGGATATTTTCTCCCATGTTTTTAGTCTAGAAGTTTTATGGTTTGAGTACCAGGTTTATGAACTAACTTTAAGTATTTTTTTGTGTAAAGTAAAGTAAGGGTGAGGTTTGCTCTTCCCAAACAGCTATCCAGTCATATTTTTTTTCCAGCCTTGTCTGTTGAAAATACCATCCTTTTTCCTTGAATTAGTTGTTGTTGTTCAGTCACTATGTTGTGCCCAACTCTCTTGCAACCCCATGGACTGTAACCCTCCAGGCCCCTCTGTCCGTGGGATTCTCCAGGCAAGAATACTGGAGTGGATTGCCATTTCCTTCTCCAGGGGATCTTCCTGACCCAGGGATCGAACCCGTGTCTTCTGCATTGGCAGGCGGATTCTTTACCACTGAGCCACCAGGGAAGTCCTTTTCCTCGAATTACTTGACACCTTTGTGGAAGATCAGTTGACCATGTAACTATGGGTGTCAGTGTTTCTGTTTGTTTTTTTGCAATAAGCATAACTCATTTTCTACCAAACCAGGGATTAGTGGGTGAGTAGAGTTACATTATAGGCGAATATCCCCAGAAATCCTGCAGGTCAGTGAAGGTATACTAGTTTTAAGCCCTTTGAAGTCAGGGATGCTTTCATTCATTTATTAACTAAACAGTATTGAATATCTAGCCTTGAATAAGATATCCATAGTCCCTGTGCTTGTAGAGCATGCAGTGGAATGAGGGAGAGAGACCATAAAAAGGCAAACGCATATTTGTATAAGGCATGTTACTGTAAGTGCTGTTATAAAGGACACAAAACAGACTCAGTGAGGAGAGGGTGCTAAGGACTGCAGAAGTCTTCTCTGAGAGATAATGAGTGTTCAGGTAGTTGGAGCAACAGAGGTGAAAATTCCAATGACAGAAATGAAGTGGGCACATTTGAGAAATTGATAAGAAGCCCCTGTGGCCGGAGTGCGATGCTTCTGTGGCGAGTGATGGTAGATGACTTTGGTAGTTTACAAACTGAGGCCTGAGCGCGCAGGCATGATACTGAGCCCGGATTTTACTTGAGTGCCACTGGGAGGGCATTGAAGGTTTTGTTGCTTATTTTTGCCTATTTCAGTAAATCATGTCATTACTATCTAGATGAATAACTCAAACATAACCAACGGCTCAGAAACCTCCCTGTGGCCCCCTTCCAGTGTCTACAGCACCATTTTCAAGAAAGCAGCTACTATTCTGACAGCCGTCCCCATAGATTTAGGCCTAACTTCATCCTGTTTCTGACCCCTGTGTAAATGAAATCACACTGTGTACTGTGTAAGTGGAATCGCCGTGTCTGACCACTTTTGTTCAAAATGACGTTTGTGAGAGTCCTCCCTATTGTTCGTCTTTCCTGCTATATTTTGAGGGGCGGTTGCACGGTTGGATTCATTTTTTTAAAGGTGACGGGCCATTCTCTGGGGACGTGGGTTGTGTGGAGATCGGGGAGACGGTTGTGCAAGAGCCTCGGTGAGGAACCAGAGGTGGAATGAGATAGACCAGCGTGAGTCAGAAGCCTGGGGAGTAAGGCTCGGGTATTTTATGGATCGGCTGGACAAGAGTAGAAGTGAGGGAAAGGGGTGTGTCATGATTCCCAGGCTTCTGGCTTCTGCAGCTGGTAGGTGGAGGTTTCATTTTCTTCTCAGGGGAAGGACTAGGGGAAGGACACATTTAAGTAAAATAGAAACTGAGAGTTCACTATTAGACATTTTAAGGTGCTTGTGGGATGTGAGTGAAGCTGCCTGACAGGCCCTTGGGTTGTGTGTCTGGAGCATATTGGGTTAAAGTGGGAAGTTTG
Organism: Bos taurus; assembly: GCF_002263795.3. Lineage (NCBI taxonomy): Eukaryota > Metazoa > Chordata > Mammalia > Artiodactyla > Bovidae > Bos > Bos taurus. Next base: position 33,494,861 of record NC_037354.1, on the reverse strand, counting down.
GGTAGTTCAAAGATTATGAGGCAGCCGCCATGTAGAGCATCCCATGCTTGGTCGCTCAGTCCTGTCCAACTCTTTGCGACCCATGGGCTGTAGCCCCCAGACTCCTCTGTTCAGGAGATTTCCCAGTAAGGATACTGAAGCAGGTTGCCCTTTCCTCCTCCAGGGGATCTTCCCAACCCAGGGATGGAACCCGTGTCTCCTGCACTGCAGGCAGGTTCCCTACCACTGTACCACCTGACATTACTTGGTTCTGTACTGGAGTTAAAAGATACAAATTTCACCATTTTATTCAACTTCTGTTGGTCGTGTGACTAAGGGCAAATCACATGATCTTTCTGAGCCCCATCCCTTCTCATGTGTAAGATGGGGGTAATACTTTGCATCGTAGGATTAAATAAAGTATATTAGGCCACAGTTTATAGATATCTGGCTCAGTGGGTGCTCAGAAAAGGTCATTCATGCCCTTGCAATTTGGGTTGGTAAAAAAAAATCAGATTGTGGAAAATCTCGAAAGGCACAGAAGAGACTTGGTGTGTGAAGTTCAGAACATCAACATAGGAACAGACTCGGTGCAGGTTGGCTTTAGAAGCATCCCCTGGCAGCTGTGCAGGAAGAGACTAGAGGTGAGAAATACCTAGAAAATCAGTTGTTGTAGTTCCAGGATCAGGTGCTGACGAGGGCCTGGCCTGACATGGATATAGAAATCAGAGAACAAATCAAGGACTTCCCTGGTGGCTCAGCAGTAGAGAATCTGCCTGCTAATACAGGAGCTATGGATTTGATCCCTGGGCTGGGACGATTGCACATGCCGCAGAGCAGCTAAGCCCATGCACCGCAGCTGCTGAGTCTGTGCTCTAGAGCCCAGGAGCGGTGACTGCTGAAGTCCATGCACCCTAGCGCCCGTGCTCTGCAACAGGAGCAGCCACTGCAATGAGAAGCACACACGTGGCTGCTAGAGAGTAGCCTACACCCTCTGCAGCTAGGAAAAAATGCCTGAGTAGCAGTGAAGACCCAGCACAGCCAAAAATAAATAAATAAAATTGTTTTTTTAAAAAGGAGAACAAATCAGAGTTCAAAGGAATAGGTACTAAACTTGTCCAATGTTTAGTTTTATGGCTTCACTGAGAAGGAAGAATCAGTCACCCTCATATGAACCTGAGGCTCCTGGCCTGGGAGCTGGAAAAACAGTGGAAGCAGCGAGCAGTGCAGGGTAGTCTGGAAGCAAAGCTGAGTTAGGAAAGGACAGTCTGCTAAGCTTTGAACATACGACTCTCAAGACGATTTTGTGTTGTCTCTGGGTGGTTGGATAGTCTCTGGCATGGGGTCTCGTGAAAGGAACACAGGATTAGAAAGCTAAGAGATTGATTCTTTTTCAGGCTTACTTGCTAATTAGCTTTGTAGTCTTGGGAAATTTGGCAAATATTGAATGTAGTTATCTGAAAAATGAAGCTAACACCTGCCCTGTCAGCTTTACAGGATTGTTTGGCCGATCAAATAAGAAAGTGTGTGAAAACACTGTGTAATTGCAAACTCGTATGCGTGCATGTGTGCTAAGTCACTTTAGCGGTATCCAGCTCTTTGTGATCCTTTGGACTGTAGACCACTAGGCCCCTCTGTCCGTGGGATTCTCCAGGCAAGAATACTTGGGTGGGTTGCCATTTCCTTCTCCAGGGGATCTTCTCAACCCAAGGACTGAACCCATGTCTCTATGTCTCCTGCATTGGCAGGTGGGTTCTTTACCACTAGTGCCACCTGGGAAGCCCTCTAACTTTTATACTGTAATTGTAATATAGTAATGTTATTTCTTTTCTTAGTTCAAACTAAAATAAAATATTTGGTTATAGGGCTAGAGAAGAGAAGGGGGAAAATGCCAGACTTCTTAGAAGTTTGTGTTTGGAACTAAGTCAGAAGTATCAGAAATCTGAATTGTTGTTCAGTCGCTCAGTCATGTCGGACTCTCTCTGACCCCATGGACTGCAGCACACCAGGCTTCTCTATCCTCTGCCGTCTCCCAGAGCTTGCTCAAACTCACACCCATTGAGTTGGTGATGCCATCCAACCATGTCGTCCTCTGTTGTCCCCTTTTCCTCCTGCCTTCAATCCTTCCTAGCATCAGGGTCTTTTCTAATGAGTTGGCTTTTCATATCAGTTGGGCACAGTATTGGAACTTCAGCTTCAGTATCAGTCCTTCCAGTGAATATTCAGGATTGATTTCCTTTAGGATTGACTGGTTTGATCTCCTTGCAGTCCCTGAGTGCATGTGCCTGAAAACCTCTGAAGACTATGGGATGTTATCTGGAAGCTGATCTTGTGTATGACAGTTACAAGAACCAAAAACACAGATTGCATGATGTCAAATGCTGGTGTTTAATTTGCTTTCAAGTTGGAAGTTTGGAGAACTGTTGAATTCTACCTGTATACTTGCCCCATGTGTGTTTACAGAATTTAGAACATACTTTCTTGTGTCTGTGAAGTACATATTTTTGTCAAGGGTCAGATTAGGGTAAGGTTCAATTCTTAAGCTATATATGATTTCTAACCTTTATGAGCATTATCAGTATGATATGCTGGTTAGGAACACGGACTCTGAGACCAGACTGTCTGTTGGGAGCGTTAAATGGTGTCCTGTTTGTAGAGCTCTTAGAGTGGCTCCTGGCATGTACTAAACTCTCTTTTAAGTGTTAGTGGTGGTTATTATGAAATGGTTAGTTGCTGTTTTAGCAGTGACCAAGCAATAAAGAACAGAGTTGACCAAAAGGTTCATGTGGGTTTTTCCATACAATGTAATGGAAAACATCAAATGAACTTTTGGGCCAACCCAATACGTGAACAAAAGAAGCAAATCCTCTCAGAACTTAACATCTGAGGAAAGTGGCAGTGGCATGATGGCAAAAATCTTGGGCTTCAGAGTCAGAGATGCCTACATGCAAATCCTAATTCAGCCTCCTTGGCGTTGGGGTTTAAGCAAGCCCCCGAAGAACGCCTCTGCAGCTCGCTTTCTTTATCTGTGAGCCAGGAGTCACTCCACCTTGAAGAGTTGTTTTGAGGATTAAGTGAGATATGTAAAAAGTGCTTGGCCCAGAGTAGATGCTAAGGAAGTGGGAGTGCTCTCTCACATCCTGTGGCTGCCCCCCTCCCCCTCACCTCACTCCAGTATAGAGCAGTAAAGGCAGTTTGATTTTCTGTAAGCTCTCATATTCATTCGTTTGCAAGTTAAGAACTGGTAACATTCATTCCACTTGGAAACATCAGAATCAACAGCTGTTTTATTGGCTACACCTTGGAAAATGTTGTCCGCTTTTATTTCCTTCTTCCCTTCACTGTTTTGGCTTACTTGCTTTATCGTTTTTCTACTAGAACCACGATGGTGAACATTACCAGTAAATCACGGAATTGAACTGGGCTCTAGTCTCCGAATCCACTTCCCTGCATTCTGCCCTCTACAGTTAGCTCATCAGACTTGACACAGTAGTGAAATCCTCTCAGCCTTAGAGCTTTTTAGAAGAGGTGTTTACAGGATTTTCAAAATTATATCTGGGCAGTCCATTAATCTCCTGTCTCAGGATGTGGACCTGTCAAACCTATGACAGAGCAGAGTGGTCTTAAAGCATTTCCTAACAGATGCTCATCCATACTGTAACATTGTCACACGGTGTGGGCAATTCCAGACACCTTCTAGAGAAGGCACAGTAACTGTAAGTAAAGCAGTGACCTGGCCAACAGTGTGCAGCAGGATTAGCTGCAATATGGCCTTAAAATACTCGTGCTCTATATATGGAATCTAGAAAGATGGTACTCATGAACCTACCTGCAGGGCAGCAGTGGAGATGCAGACAGAGAGCAGACTTGTGGGCATGGAGGGTAGGGGTCAAGGCGAGGGTGAGACGAATGGAGATAGTAGCATGGAAATATATCCAGTACCATATATAAAATACACGGCCAGTGGGAATTTGCTGTATGACTCAGGGAGCTCATGTGACACCCGAGAGGGGTGGGATGGGCTGGGAAGTGGGAGGGTGGTTAAATGGGGAGGGGACATATGCATACCTATGGCTGAATCAAGTTAGTGTATGACAGAAACTAACACAATATTGTAAAGCAGTTATCCTTCAACTAAAAATAAATAACAAATACATATAGAACTGGAAAAAAAAATACTCATGCCCTAGGCCTCACCCCAGATTTACTGAATCAGGGTCATCAGTATATAGATCTTGACATGTGCCTTTTGTAAAAGTAAAGATGATTCTATTATCTGTATCACTGATTAAAAACAACTAGACCAGGTTCGATGCACGATACTGGATGCTTGGGGCTGGTGCACTGGGACGACCCAGAGGGAGGGTATGGGGAGGGAGGAGGGTTCAGGATGGGGAACACGTGTATACCTGTGGCGGATTCATTTCGATATTTGGCAAAACCAATACAATATTGTAAAGTTTAAAAATAAAATAAAATTAAAAAAATAAAATAGGAAAAAAAAATAAAAACAACTAGATACTGGCGAGAGCATGGGAACTAGCCGTCCCCTCACACTGTTGGTATGAGTATAGATTGATATGGTACAGCCTATAATAAACTGTTCTATAGAACAGTTGTACAGTATCATCGGAATTTCAGACCTGTCCTAGAGAAATATATATACGCATAAAGATACAGTTTCAAGAAAGTTTTCTGTAAGCCCATTTATAATATCCAAGAGTTGTGAGCAACTGAGTGGTTTTCATGGTTAAATATGGTAGATTCCACAGTTGTTTACAGTGTGACCACAGCCACTTAGAGAGTAAAGGATGTATGAGAATGATCTGTACATGGCTGATGTAGAAAGATAGCTAGGATTTATTTTAAGTTGAATAAGCAAGTCACAGATTAAACTATTTTAAACATTTTGTGTGTAAATATATAGAGAAAGATCTAGAAGAATACCCACTAAAGTATTTACAGTGGTTACACATGACTTATTCGGCCTTTTAAATTTTGTATTTAAAATATTTGCGATAAGATTTTATTATTTTTGTAATAACAGAACCACTGGACAAAACATGAATGATCCAAGGAAAACTCCCATGGAACTTAATTTGTATGCGTCAAGACACTGCTGATTTTGCAATTACCAGTTTTAACTGAGACTTATAATCTCTAACTTGGGAAACAAAGGAATGTCAAAACTATTTTGCATGTTTGCAAAGAGGACAAAATTTTTGTTACTCAAGTTATTATGACAGTCATTGAGTTTCAAACAGATAAGCATTACAATAAAAAGTGTTTGTTCTGTGTCAGAATCACATTGCTGCTTGTTTTAAAAACAGTGTTTGTGCAGATCTGGATATGAAAATGGGCTTCAGAATATTTTATTTTAATCCTTTGCTATTGATTAGCCATCTAGCCTTTGAGGTTATTAACTAACACTTTTTGATCTTTCTTTTAAAACTTTAGGCCCGATGAGAGAAAGGGAAAGTTAAGGATGCTGGAGCAGAACAATGGATTTCTCTTTCTCTTTCATGCAAGGGATCATGGGAAACACAATTCAGCAACCACCTCAACTCATTGACTCCGCCAACATCCGCCAGGAGGATGCCTTTGATAACAACAGTGACATTGTTGAAGATGGTGGCCAGACACCATATGAAGCTACCTTGCAGCAAGGCTTTCAGTACCCACCCACAACAGAAGATCTTCCTCCACTCACGAATGGCTACCCACCGTCCATCAGCATGTACGAAACTCAAACCAAATACCAGTCGTATAACCAGTATCCCAACGGGTCCGCCAACGGCTTTGGTACAGTTAGAAACTTTAGCCCCAGTGACTATTACCATTCAGAAATTCCAAACACACGACCCCATGAAATTCTGGAAAAGCCTTCTCCTCCACAGCCACCACCACCTCCTCCTTCGGTACCACAGACTGTGATTCCAAAGAAGACTGGCTCACCTGAAATTAAACTAAAAATAACCAAAACTATCCAGAATGGCAGGGAATTGTTTGAGTCTTCCCTTTGTGGAGACCTTTTAAATGAAGTCCAGGCAAGTGAGCACACAAAGTCAAAGCATGAAAGCAGAAAAGAAAAGAGGAAAAAGAGCAACAAGCATGACTCATCTAGATCTGAAGAGCGCAAGTCACACAAAATCCCCAAATTAGAACCAGAAGAACAAAATGTAAGTTGAAACATCTTTTTGAAAATTTTTGTAATATTTTCACATTTACTGGAAGTCCAAGAGATCTTTTTCCAGTTTTATCTCTTCAAATGTAAATATTTCTGATAACTTATTTCTTCTGATCTCTGGCAAGGAGCTTGGGTTATGATGACAGGTGGTAAGTAAATATTTGTTGAGTAAATGAATGGACATCATCAGAGTAAAGAAATATTTTAAAAACATGTGACACTAAAAGTCTTGCCTCCGATGTCTTTGTTTAGCAGTCTCACTTAATCTTGCTTGTAATAAACTGGCTTCTGAAGATGAAGAGGAAAGTCAGTGAGAATATGGTTAATGAAATTGGTTTCCCATTGTTCCAGAACTTCAGCTTTTTTTTTGGTCTGGTTGCACCAGGTTTTCCTGGCTGCTCGTGGACTTTCTCTAGTTGTGGCAAGCAGGGGCTAATCTTTGTTGCAGTGGGCAGGCTCCTCATTGCAGTGGCTTCTCTTGTTGCAGAGCACAGGGTCTAAGGCACTGGGGCTTCAGCTCCGTAGTTGCGGCTCCTGGCTCTAGAGTACGGGTTCAGTAGCTGTGGCTCATGGGCTCAGCTGTTCCACAGCATATGGGATCTTCCCCAACCAGGAATGGAACCCATGTCTCCTGCATTGGCAAGCAGATTCTTATCTACTGTGCCACCAAGGAACCTCCTGGACCAACGTTTGCCAGGAGAGCTTAGATTTACACTCATCACTAGTGTGTTTGCTGCAAAATAACCTGAGGTAAACAAAGGAACTCTTTATTAAAATCAGAGTTAGTATTCATCAGTTCAGTTCAGTTCAGTCACTCAGTCGTGTCCATACATACTCATTAAAACTTCAGGTAGCATTTTATAAAAGTCATCCTTTGGTAGTAACTTAAGATGCGTGCTACTAATTTTTTTTTTAACATCTCTGAGGCTTCAGTTTTAATTTCCTTAATAACGAGGTATGTAACAAATCAATTCTAGCTTGAATGAAGAGTTTTTCATTAATATTCTAATGTACAAGTATGACTTGAAGATGTCCCCAGACCTATTTGGGAAGAAATGAATGCTTTTCTATCTGGTATGCAAGTTAATTTGTTATCTTCTATTCAAAGAAATGTTTACATCTTACCAACTCATCTTTTCCTTAGTAGCTGAGTTCCACTTCTTTATGCAGATCAACATGATCTTTCACTGGAGTAAAAGGTCACACTTGTCCTAGGCTCTCACAAGTGTCAGTGTGATAAGTCAATATGTTTTTCTCATTTTCTATTGTTTATCTTATTCAGTTAACAAATATCCACTGAGTACCCAATGTGTGCTAGACACTTTTCTAAGAATTGAAAGTTGGCCAGCAAGTGAAAAGATGCCTACTTCCTAGTAAGAGGAGCCAGAAAACACACACACACACACACACACACACACACACACACACGTGTGCGTGTGTGCATGTAAACGTGTCTAGGTTCAGATAGTGATAAGTGCTATGAAGAAAATAAAACTTAGTGATGAGATAAAGAGAAATTGTGGACACTAGCAGTTCTGCCATCTTAGTTCTGTAGCTGTAAAATGACACTGAAGCTAAGTGGTTTATGAAATGCCTTTAAATTTCTTAAGTCATTTATTAAATGCACTCCCCCTCCCCACACAGATCTTAGCTCGTGTAGTATCTTACACTGCTTATTAAGTGAATGAATCAGTGAAAGGAGAGGAGTTAACTTTTTCCCCTCCAAATACATCCACTGTAGTATTTCTTTCACGGACCTGCAGTGAAAAGACATGCGAAGCCCTGGTGACCGTTGAGATCACGAAAATGCATAAAACCTGAATTTGGTTCTAGCTGAGGTTCTAAGAACCATCTTGCTGGCCCGACTTTCTTTTGCTGTAAAGAATCCGGCAAATAGGAGAATATCCAATTTTACTTACTAGGCTAGACTTCTTGCCTCATTGATAAAAATATTAAAATGTACAGTTTAAAATATATCTCACAATAGAAATAGGGCTGGAAGCAGTTAGAGGCAAGAGAAGATAGCCTATTCATTTTTCATATCCACTCTGCTTTATTGGAATCCAGGAAATAGTTCAGTGCAATGATATGTCTAGTAGTCACTTTTCAGTGAGACTTTAAAGCCGATTCTCTCTTTGTTGGTTGTCTGCTATGTCTGACCGTTTATATCACTTAAACCTTCAGTTAATGGTTATATCCAGGAATTAGAATGGTTAGATGTGATTTAAGAGTTTTAGTTCATTTTCTTTTTTTTAATCATGTAGAAGAAGGAAACGGCAACCCACTCCAGTGTTCTTGCCTGGAGAATCCCAGGGACAGCAGAGCCTGGTGGGCTGCCGTCTATGGGGTTACACAGAGTCGGACATGACTGAAGTGACTTAGCAGCAGGGGCATAATTTAATATTTCATTATTTAGGATCTTACAGTCTCTTGGGGTAAAGGAATGTCAGTTTGTTTGAAGATATAGACGTGGTAAGTGGCATTGATTGCTTTAAATGTTACCAAGACCATTGCCTTAAAGTTGAGCTTTGGGGGAAAATCTAGGGTTGTTTTTTTTTCCCTTGTTTTTCTCCCCTCACCCACCACATTTTCTTTCAAAGAAATGTAGTGAAGAGCTAAGCTCTTGTTAGTTGAATTTGATTAATTAGACTTTTATGGCACACACGGGGCAGGTCTAAGCTTATGGGAAGGTGCCATAAAAGTGATGCTGCGCTCTGACAGTAGAACATTGAAGCTGGTGTCCCAGGACCCTGCTTGTTGTTAGGGCTATGCCTCTGCTAAGCCGTGCAGACAGGGATGTGCATGCATCAGCCTGTTTTTTTTGTAACCGTGTATGGTTTTGTAGGGGTTTCCTTGAACAACGTTCCTTTTGCTTCCTTGAGGATGGTTGATTTAAGTGTTTTAACTTTTGATACCCTTGTGACTCCTGGCTGTCGCTAGAGGTCCACACCCTTGGTGTCCAGAGGGCTCGGAAGGGAAAGAGAAGCCCACGGAAGTGTCTGCAGACACCACTGGACAGCTCCCCTTCCCCTTCGCCCGAGGGAAGCCCAGTGAGAGCTGGTGCCTGGAATGACTATCCTCAAGCTGGGTTCATTGATAACTACATCTAGGTGTACAGATGTATATTTCTTCCTTAAAAGCTCACTCATATGTTCTTTTTTGAGACAGATAAAGCAAACAAAGTCTCATCTAAAAACAAGATTCCACTCACTCCTATTTTCTTTCCTTTTTTCTTAGTATTCTCTCTCCGAGTATTTCCTCCCAATTCTGAGCTATCTTTCCTTCTAAAGAGCGGCTGTTCTGTGGAGCAACCTAAGTACATCTTTCCAACAATGAAGATGTGTGTCCAAACAGCTCAGCAGCAGGAGACCTGCTATCACTACTGAAATTGTGTATTTTGTAAAGCTGCTTTAGCTGCTTTCTCTCCCACCAAATTAGAAACATGTGGAAATGTTTCTGCACTTCTTCCTACTTGGCAGGTGTAATGCCTCAGGCATGTGAGCGTAGGCTCTGTTTAAACACTGGCTTCCACCAGCCCTCGGTGGGCTTATCCACTAAGGCCAGGCCCAGTAACTCTCAGCTTGCCGTTTTCACATATAAAAAGCCAGACAGCTTCTTTGGCCCCATTAGCACTAAGTTAGAGGTTATATCTCGTTCTCCAGCCTCAAATTGTTAGATCTTAAAATCCTTAGAAACTGTTTATATGCATTACAAACTTACAGGTTATTCAGAAAGTAAAAGAAAAAAATGCATGAGCAGTTTACTGGCTGTACATTTTTCTTTCCACCTTCAATGATGACATAAGGTTTTGGTTCCTGTAGAGAATACGATTTTACTTAATGTTTGAAAACTCTTAAGGATTTGGAACTCTGCCGGATTTGATGTGTATTATTCATCCTGATAAATTTCTTTCTTGAATTTTAATAAAAATACTAGATATTTGTGTGTGTGTGTGTGTGTGTGTGTGTGTGTGTGTGTGTGTGTGTGGTTAGAACTGCGTGGCTTGCAGGATCTTCGTTCCCTGACCGGGGATTGAACCCGGGTGTTGGCAGTGAAAGTCCCGAGCCCTAATCACTGCACCACCAGGGAATTCCCCCAGTTTTTTTGAAAGGAATATTTAGGGCAATAGAATTTTATTTTAGCTGCCATTAGCATATTTTTTTCTACCAGATTAAGAAATTTCCTATGATTCTTTACTGGAAAAAAAAGGTCTTTCCACGTGAAATCAGCTAAAAATGTAAAGAGATTGTATACCCATAAAAATCATTCACTTGAAATTAAGATGACTCTAAAGCTATGAAGAGTTCGCTCACTGTCATCTTTTTCTCTGATGCTTTCTCTTCCTAAAGCAGCACTGTTAGTACCAAAAAGGTATCTTCAGTCCCTGTTTGGTTTTAATCTCTTTTAAGCTTATCTATCTTTTGAACAGTCGAAGGAAAGTGGATTTTATACCCAGCAATATTTTATCTGTTGGCAATTTCTGACTCCTTATTTTTCTTGACTCCTAAGCATTTGACTGCCATTGAGCATTTCATCTTAAAAACTCCCCTTCTTAATTGATGTTTGTGGTAATATGTTATCTCTCTTTACCTTTCTTTTGAGCTCAAGTCTCAGATCTCCAAACGCCTCCTAGATATTTCTGCTTTGCTCACATGTTAGCACGTTTTGCAATGTATATTCACGTTCTATTATTGCAGCACCTTTATTTGACTTTTTTTTTCTTCTATTTTTATAGTTTGAAAGTTTAGAATAAATCTTCTTAGGCTTCTTTTTCTCCCTTGTCATTTCTTTCCTTTTAAAATGACTGTGTTTATTAAAAAAAAAAAAAAAAAAAACTTAGTTCTTTGAATGATTTTAACTTTGTTTCAAGCCAGCCTGAAGGCAAGGCAGGCTTCCCTGATGGCTCAGTTGATAAAGATTCCACCTGCAGTGCAAGAGACCCTGGGTTGGGAAGATCTCCTGGAGCAGGGAAAGGCTACCCACTCCGGTATTCTGGCCTGGAGAATTCCATGGACTGTATAGACCATGGGGTTGCAAAGAGTCGGACACGACTGAGCGACTTTCATTTAAAGGAAAGGCAAACAACCTGGAACCAACCAGGAAAATCAGGAAGAGATAAGACATTTGAATAATATAAAGATTTTGAAGGAAATCCTGTCTTTAATCCAGAAAGGGAGAAATGTTTATGAGCTTCAGATCAGCTCTTACAATAGTAGGATTCCATCATCTGGCAGAGATGAGTCACTCCTTATCTGTCTGGCCTCAGAGTTAAAGGTCCTTGCGAACGCTCCGACATCCCCAAGACTGAAGGCAGGGGAGGAGGAGGACTTGCTTTCCCAGCTACACACAGGCTTGCCCAGGTGGCCCTGTCCTCCTGCTGTAGCTTGAGAATTCAGAAGCTGAGGTCAAGGCTTGCTCTATATCTTTGGACTGAAATGAAGCTGCTTATGCAAATGTGGACAGTATTTTTAAACTGCCTCGTCACACCAGTGACCGGGGGTGGGAGGGGGGGAATTCTCACTTGAACATAGGTTTCTGTCTCCTGCTCAGTGAGTGAGTCCTATCGGATAAGCCAGTCATAGCACCGCCACGGACGATCAGACAGAGTTCACGTAGTGCCGCCACCGCCTTCTTCCACGCGGGCTACTTCCAGTATTTTCAGTAGCCTCCTCATTAAACATCCTGCCTCCCCTCTCGCTCCTTTCCAAGATATTCTCCACACAACAGCTAACACGATCGTTTTAAAACAGAAATTGGCACGTGTTACTTCTCCCCCTAATCCTCCTCTGAGGCTTTCATTGCACTTGAGATAAAACCCTTGAACATGGCTCACAAGGCCCTGGTGAGGTAACCTCTCTCCTCTTTGGGGCAGTTGTGGCTGCCGTAAGGGCTCCTTTGAAGTTCCTACCTTTGTTTAACCTCGGAGACTTCACACATGCTGCTATTCTCTGGAATGTTCTTTCCCCCACTTTTTTTTACTGGACTACAACTCCTCTTCTTTTGGTTCAGATTATACTTTCTCAGAGAGGCTTTTCCTGATAGCTGCATGCCCATACACTGTTAACTTCTCTTCATACATTGTATGAGTGTATGTTTGTGTTGAATTCCCAAATGGTTCAGCGGGTAAAGAATCTACCTGCAACGCAGAAGACACAGAAGACGAGGGTTCAATCCCTGGGTTGGGAAGATCCCCTGGAGAAGGGAATGGCAACCCACTCCAGTATTCTTGCCTGGAGAATCCCATGGACAGAGGAGCCTGGTGGGCTATAGTCCATGGGGTTGTAAAGAGTGAGACATGATTGAGTGACTAACCGTGCTTCATGTTTGTCTGTCTGTCTGTCCTACCCACCTGTGAGCTCTTTGAGGTCAAGCGTCACATCTGTATGTTTTGCCATTGCACACCAGCTTCTAGAACAGGCCAGGAACTCTGGGCGCTGTCCAGTGAACGACCGACACGTGGGGATTGGCATATGAGTCTCGCTTATCATTTCCTAACAATTTTCACAGTTTCTTTTACTTAATAAAACTTTGTTTTTATAGCGGTATCTTAAATGTCTTGAATGGAGAATAAGTAACTTCTAGAATTAGCCATAGTTTTTAAGTGAAATTAGACCTAAGTGAATGGTCTCTTAGACCTCTCTTTTTTTTAAGTCATCTACATTAAATTCTGTTCTTTGACAAGTAAGAAAAGTTTTTGAACATTTTAAATTACAAAAGCAATTGCTTTTTACAGAAAATGCAATATACAGGTATCTGTCTTTTCTCCTCATTTTCCTAATCTCCTTCCTCAAACATAACTACTCTATAATCAATTTATTGTACAATGTATCAAATATTTTTCAAGGCATGTCCAGGTTATTTTTTAAAATATTTTTTTTTATTTTATTTTTTTGGCTGCACTGGGTCTTGGTTGCTCACGGGCTTTCCCCAGTTGCAGTGTGAGGGCTTCTCTTGTTGCAGAGCATGGGCTCTAGGCTCCTGGGCTTAGCTGTTCTGAATCACGTGGAGTGTTCCTGGACCAGGGATCAAGCCCGTGCCTCCTGCGCTTGGCAGGCAGATTCTTAACCACTGGACCACCAGGGAAGTCCTTACAGGCTGTTTTTAAATAACAGGACGATGTTGAGGGGTGTGGGTTACTGACTTGAGATCGTGTTGCAGTCACCATCCCTGTGCCTAGATTTTCTCACTTTGTTTATTTCTATAGGACAAGTTCCTAAAATACAATTGTTAAACTAAAGAGTTTGTTTTGAGTTTTGCTCCCAAATTGCCTCCTCAAAGGTGTGTAGAAATCAACTTTTAAATAACGTATTTGTAGGTTTTTATGAATAGGAAAGTAATGTGATGTTATTGTAGGCAATTTGACAAATATAGAAAAGCACATCCAGAAAATCATGTAGTCTGTCTTCTGGTGGTACCCTTCTGCTCTTTTTTTTCCTGTACACATAAAAATTATTTTTCCAGGATTGGAATCACATTATACAAACTGCTTTGCAGTTTATTGTTTACAAATAACATTATATTGTTATTTTTCTGTGTCACTTAAAAATTCGTATTAAAATTCTACTAACTAGTTGTATTACAGTTTATTTAGTTAACTCTGTACTTTTGGACATCCAGACTAATTCTAGTATTTGCTCTTGTAAAATCACCAATGTGATTGTCTTTGTATGTATGTTTGTGTGTATATATGTATGTATCAGTGCTTTTTCAGTATACATTTTTAGAGTGGATTTGCTGGGTCAGAGTCTGAAAATTTAAGGCTTTTCATACATATTACCAAATTGTTCTCTAGAAAAATTCCAAGTTACTTCTTACTAGCAATCTCAGAGTGCCCATTTTTCTGTCCTCGGATAGGTTAAAAAAAAATGAGACTCAACAGATTAAGAAATTAAGTTTTTAAAGGGATAGCGTAAGAAGTAGGAGCATTGGCTGTGGTGTAGAGTGGACATGGGATGTTAAGACACAGTGTCATATGCTGTGGACGTTATACTCCTCACATTATTCAGTTAACGTATGTGCCTGATTTCCTGTTTCGCTTTCTGTTTATATGTGTGTCACTGTTCTTTGGTTTGCTGCCATTTTATTCTTTTCACCCAGAGACCAAATGAGAGGGTTGACCCTGTATCAGAAAAACCAAGAGAAGACCCAGTGCTGAAAGAGGAGACCCCGGTGAGTGGCTTAGTGAATACTGTCTAACCAAACGTGGTATGAGAAGGTGGGTGCAGAGTGATTAAATCAGGACACACATAGCACCGATTATTACTTCAGGAATTTTACTGAAATACATCTTGGAGCTGGCTTAAGAGGCAGTTTTGTTTTTTTTTTAGGGAATTACTTTCTTTTAAAATCTATGACCATTTTTTCATACTTGTGAATTTTTGAGATCACTTATCAATAATTTGGCGATAGAAACCATCCATCCTAATTTTAATATTTGGGGTGGGGCTTATTAATTATTTTCCTCCTCTCTTCCCTTTTGCTAGATATGGATAGCAGGCATCAGACAAAAGTATGAGTGAAGATAAATTTTCCATGGTTAGCATGTTTGATGTATTTTGTACATTTTTCTTTTTAAAAGTTTCTTTTCTACTGACAGTTTTTTATGACCTTTTCCTACAGGTTCAGCCGATGCTACCTTCTGTTCCAACAGCAGAGGCGTCCGCTGGTGTGAAGTTCCAGGTCGGCGATCTTGTTTGGTCTAAGGTGGGAACCTATCCTTGGTGGCCTTGCATGGTGTCCAGTGACCCCCAACTTGAGGTGCACACCAAAATTAACACAAGAGGTAAGAAGAGGCATGAATGGGTATTGGGGCAAAAAAGTGACTCTTAAGGGTTATTATGAATATAAAAGTACATACATGATAATATAATCTGACTCCACAAAAACACATATGTGTGTGTGCACTCGTGCTTAGTAGTGTCCAAGTCTGTGCGACCCCCGGACTGTAGCCCGCCAGGCTCCTCTGTCCGTGGGATTCTCCAGGCAAGAATACGGCAGTGGGTTGCCATTTCCTCCTCCAGGGGATCTTCCCGACCCAGGGATCAAAGCTATACCTCAATGCCAGTTTTTGATGAACTGTGTAATAACAACGGTTATCTTAACTGGCAGAGGCTCTACAGCTGACATAGTCCTTGTTTTCCCTTGAAACATCCTATGTTTGTTTTATAATTTCTCTCACATTTCTTTTTTAAAAACAAACAAACCTTAATCTGACTGTCCTCTGGTATGAATTCCAAAAGAAAGCAGACCTGTAAGTAATGAAACACCTTATGTGAGCTTAAAGACATTTGGGCCAAGCTTTCTTTGAACATTTTTGTTTCATCTTTGATGCCTGTGGGTACTAATTTTTTACTCAAAGAGGTGCTTTTAATCCTGATAAATTTTGTGAGATGCTTTTTTCCTCCTTAACTCCCATTTTATTTTTGTGGTTTTTTGAGGTTTTGTTTATTTTTAATTAAAAACTTTCTTTTTACTCCATTTTCAAATCTGTAAATTTACTGAAACATCCCTAAATATTCAATGTGATAAATAAGTATACTTTGAATGGCATAGAATCCTACCTTAGGAATGTTAATAAATGTTAAGAAGATGTTTGACCAAAATCTATAGGGTAGATTCCTAGGAATGGACTTGCTTATTAGTAGCCAAAGGAAGGTTGGAGTTTGGAATTTATTTCTGGATATTTGCTTTGTGGAATCACTTGTCAGTCCCTTATTGCCTGTGACAAGTTTGCACCTATTTCTTTTTTTCTCATTTTAAACTTCCTATATTGGTGCCTGTTCACTGTTATGAGGCGGAAAAAGGTCCGACAAGTCAGATTTGTGATGAGATCTGCCATATTTGCAACTGTTGTGCTGCCCAGCAAGGGATCCAGCCAGATGCAGAAGACAATCATCTTGTCATTATAGTGCACTGATTAACGGTTGGGGAGACTGGAAGCATCAGTGGGGCAGAAGTTTAAAAAAAAGGAACATTACCTACTGTCCAGCACAGGGAGCTCTGCTCAGTGTCACGTGGCAGCCTGGGTGGGAGGGGAGTCTGGGGAGGATGGAGGCGTGGGCATGTGCGGCTGCGTCCCTTGCTGTGCACCTGAAACTACCACACAGTGTTAACCCAGGACAAAATTATGAAGTTTTTTAAAAAGTACATTGTTGAATGTCCACTTTTGTGCAAGGCACACTGTTGAACAGTTCTTTTGTAGGACTTCCCTGGCTGTCCAGTGGTTGAGACTCTACACTTCCAGTGCAAGGAGTGCAGGTTTGATCCCTGGTCAGGGAACTAAGAGCCCACATGCTGTGTGGCATGGCCAAAAAAAAACCAACAACACAAAAACAGCTCCTTTGTATGTGTTCTTAAGCAGCCCTTGTGGCATCAACACTGTGAAGCAGGGCCTAATATCATCTTGCTTCAGATCTGTAAATAGAGTCTCAAAGAAATCTTCCTCCATCACCTTCACTCTTAACCGCTAGTGTATAATAAGGGGAGAAAATAACTGAACCCCCTGCTCATGAGTTATAGAGGCTGAGGAAGGCAGTCCTAGTTCCTTCATTTATGTAGTAAGAGTGTTAGACTATTAATCTCTGAAGTGCCTTGCACTTTTAATAATCTGTGAATATCTTGAATGAGAGAAGACAGGGACAAGGATTTCCCAAGAGGGACAAGCCTTCTTAGATAAAACAGTGCGTGTCTGGGCCTCCAGAGCATTCTGAGATCCTGCATTACGTGAGAGCTGTGGTTCCTCAGTTCTCTCCCCTTAGAAAACCAGCCTTTTGGGATTATATAAAGAAATTTTTTTTTTTTCTGGGATACAAAGGAAGGTACAATTTATGCCTCATCTTGTATTTCAAAGGAAGTATTTGCATTCATTTTATGAATTAATCTGGTCTGGTCCTCAGTACTTTAGTGCTGGAAAAACTGAGTTTTGTTTGTACTATTGAGGAAACCAAAATCTGAGAATTTAGGTTTCAAAAATGTACCTTCTGATAATATCTTCAATTTTCTCTTTTCTGCAGTAGTTTTTGAAGTAATAGCCTTCCCAAGATACGTTTTATGTGCCGTAAAGTTCACCCTTTTAGAGCGTGCAATCTGGTGGTGTTTAGCACATTTACAGTTATGCGGCCATCACCATGACCCGATGGGCTTCCCTTGTGGCTCGGCTGGTAAAGAATCTGCCCGCAATGCAGGAGACCCCAGTTCAACTCCTGGGTCGGGAAGATCCACTGGAGAAAGGGATAGGCTACCTACTCCAGTATTCTTGGGCTTCCCTGGTGGCTCAGACAGTAAAGCATCTGCCTGCAATGAGGGAGAAAGGGAGGATCCCCTGGAGGAAGGCATGGCAACCCACTCCAGTATTCTGGCCTGGAGAATTCCGTGGACTATTCCTTGGGGTCGCAAAGAATTGGAAGTGACTGAGTGACTTTCACTTTCACCACAATCTAATCTGAAAACTTTTTTTCATCAACCCAAAAAAGAAGTCCCGTATCTATTAGCAGTCACTCCTCATCCCCCACTTTCACCCCCCAGCCCTGAGCAGCCACTAACTACTTTTCATCTCTGTAGATTTGCCTTTTCTGGACATTTCATATAAATCAAGTCATACGATATGATGCCTTTTAGGTCTGGTTTCTTTCACTTAGCACCACGGTTAGAAGTTCATCTATGTTGTCTCTTTTTATTGCAAGATAATATTTCATTGCATGCCTGTGCAGTGCAGTTTTAAATGAAGTAGTTTTTTGACAGTTTTTCTGAAAACCAGAAACACAATATAAAACTTGATTTTGGTGATTACACTCTACACGTGATACCTGAGAAGCATTTTGTGTTGCTTATTATCTAAACTGCTTTGTAAAATTTACCTTGAATTTTATACAGTAATCTTTGGTTTCCATATTGTTTTTAGTCAGTATTGCTATTAGTCAGATTCTTAGCATTGGAAAACATAGTTAACGGTTTTCACACATAAAGAGATAATTCTTTGAAAAGCACATTGAAAGATGTTTGGATCGGATACCCATTTTAAGTTGTATTTTATCGTTTAGGTCTTTCTCATTTTAAGTTTAAAAGTTAAAACTGAAATGCTTTTTCTGCTTATAACAATACATTTGGTCAGAAGCCAGAGGTGCCCAGTCTCATCCTCCAGATATGGAACTTCATTCTATATGACAAACTCTAGGTTTATCCAATATGATAAAATTAACTATTAGAGAAATGAAAAGCCTCCCCTTTCAAAAAAAAAATATACAGTACAGGATCCCTGGGGACTTCCCAGGCGGCACTAGTCCTAAAGAACCCTGCCTGCCAGTGCAGGAGACATAGAGATGTGGATTTGATTCCTGGGTCGGGAAGATCCCTGGAGGAGGGCATGGCAACCCACTCCACTATTCTTGCCTGGAGAATCCCATGGACAGTGGAGCCTGGCGGGCTGCAGTCCGTAGGGTCACAGAGAGTCAGACATGCCTGAAGCCACTTAGCACACACACACACAGAATCCCTGATTGTGAGCCTAGATATCATGCAGTGTCAAATTATCATAGTTTCTAAAGGCTCACTCTTAGCGTCTCTGTTTTGTAGCATACTTATCCTGGGAACCAGTCTAAGAGTAGCACCACTGGAGAGCTATGGTTCTCAGATGTTTTGGTCCCAGAACCCCTTTTACTCTTGAAATGTGAGGACTCTAAACACTTTAGCTTTATATAGGTTATATCAATTACTGTTTATGTTAATTTAAAAGTTAGAGCTGAGAAAGTTTAAAATATTTACCAATTAGAAGAAAATATACTCTGTTATTTGCAGAAATTTTTCATGTTTTATGAAAAATATTTTCTCAAGCAAAAAAATTGAGAAGAATGGTATTTTTACATTTTTGCCAATTGCTTAACTGAAAACACTAGATTCTTGTATCTGCTTCTACATTCAGCCTATTATGGTTTGTTGCTCTGAAGAAAAGGAAGATAATCTGGCTTCACACAGATGTGTAGTCGGAAAAGGGAAGTGTTTGAATAGCCTTTTCAGATAATTGTGGACCTATTTCTTTGATATTACACCCATACTCAGCAAGAAGTGGGTCAGTTGCAATATGGAATCTGAAATCCTGTCAATAAACTTTTTGTACTTCATGACATTAAAATCCATTGGTTCTGTCTTATACTTTGAGTGGATCTTTGCCTTTTATGACTTAGAACATCATATATTAGCCATTTAAAACATATTTTGTGCCTATCTTCCAAATGTTGACACATTCCTTTATAGATAGTTTTAAAAAATCACTTTCTTTAAGTCACCACTTATTTCATCAGAAAATTCTTTGATTACTGAGAAGTTGGAAAATTCCTAGGGACAGATACTAGTTTTCCAATATTCTAATTTTTCTTGAAAGATCAAATTTTATTATTGGCAACAAACACCATCAGTTGTTTTTCTTGAAGTGAAAAACTTGTTTGTTCATTTTTGAGAAAATATCTGCCAAACTCTGAAGTTCCAATAACCTAGTTTTCCTCGCAGTCATTCTTTCAAGTAAAAATGGTGTTCTGTGAAGAGGTGGCCGGGTCACCATGCAGTTCAATCACAAAAATTTTTCCCCTCTTGACAGCCATCATATCTGAAGTGCACAGAAGTGATTTACACCCTTCCTGTGTCATCACGCAGAATATGAGAAAGATGTATGTTCAAGGGTCGAGACGTTGTTGTTGTTCAGTTGCTCAGTCGTGTCTGACTGTTTGCGACCCCATGGACTGCAGCACACCAGGCTTCCCTGTCCTTCACTATCTCAAACTCAAAGGGTTGAGATGTAGTAAAATTAATCATTTTTACTGCTTCATCAAGGGCATTAAGTAAAACTGGCCTTTTTTTTTTTTTAAACTGCCAGCGTGTGACTGTGAAGGATACAACACCAGTGTAATTTGGAGTCACTCGCTGCCTTTATTTGTGCTGAGATACCAGCAGTCTGACCCAGCTTGCTCTTGCCGTATCGACTGCACATGTCAACATCTCAAAAAAGACATCTTCTTCATTACAATGACAAAGGTTTTGACCTCATGGGAGCCTGGGGATCTCTGCAACCTCTCCTCTTCTCCTGGGTCTGTGTGCCACGCTTTTCAGTTCAGTTCAGTCGCTCAGTCGTGTCTGACTCTTTGCGACCCCATGGACTACAGCACGCCAGGCCTCCCTGTCCATCACCAACTCCCAGAGCTTGCTCAAACTCATATCCATCGAGTCAGTGATGCCATCCAACCATCTCATCCTCTGTCATCCCCTTTTCCTCCTGCCTTCAGTCTTTCCCAGCATCAGGGTCTTTTCCAAGGAGTCAGTTCTTCATATCAGGTAGTTAAGTACTGGAGTTTCAGCCACACTTTTATGTCAAGAGAAAAGCAGTTTGATCAGCTCTTAGCTTTTAAAAGTCCAAGAAAATATGCCTTTTTTGAGGGAAAAATTATTTATACCCAGATTTGTTTGTAAAAAGGTTTGAGGCCTGTGAAAATACATCGTGTAACCAAGGTAACAAATCTGATAATGAGCAGAATATTTGTAATATTTTTTTCTTCTTAAAACTCACTGTACTAATTTTAATCGTTTGAGGTGATTTTTATAGTAGCTATTAGTTGTGTCATTGGTAGATGTTGGATTGCATCTTTGGATGATCCAAAAATTACAAGTTTTAATCAGAGTAAACCGGGGAACCCAGCTTAGGTTCACATTTTTGGCAAAATATACGTGGCTGCTTATGCCGTGAAATGACTAACAAGAATTTCTGCTTGCAGGTGCCCGGGAGTATCACGTCCAGTTTTTTAGCAACCAGCCAGAGAGGGCGTGGGTTCATGAGAAGCGGGTCCGAGAGTATAAAGGCCACAAACAGTATGAGGAACTACTGGCTGAAGCGACCAGACAAGCCAGCAATCACTCTGAAAAGCAGAAGGTGACTGATGACATAGAAGCATGGTCAACTGAATACGGATTTTAAAGGACTTAATAATTTAGTAGAGCTTTTCATACTTGAATTCAGGCAATTACAATGATTTATTTTAGTCCTCTAAGTTCAATTTTAATAATTTATTATCACTGTGTCAAATTTTACATATAAACAACATCACAGTCCTCTCAAAAACTTTTTCTGCTTAATACAATTTTGGCTTCTATTTTGAATTCTAATGCATAAAGTCTAATAGATGCTAGTGAAATGTGAATATTGTCAGAGATTTCTATTCTTTTCATTTAATTTCAGCATCCTGCCCTAATTCCCCTTTATGCTTGTTTAGCAAAATTGTTCTATGAAAGTAAAGTTTTAAAAATATTTAGTATTTACACTGAGACAGGCACTTTTTTAAGCATTATATTTATGTGTTAATCCATTTAATCTTCATTACAATGTCAATGAGGTGTAGAGACTATTATTCCTATTTCTACGGATGAAGAGATTGAGGCACAAAAAGCTTGAGTAGTTGGTTCAGCCAAGGTCACATTAGTGATGGAACCAAAGATGACGTGGTGGTGGACGCATTAGAATTTGGACCTGTATTCTTGATAATGTGTCTGGTTGAGTTTTTTAACTCAACTAATTTAGTGTGGGCCTCTGGTGATTCAGAAATGTGTTCTGTTTTCACAGTAAGCTAATATTATTTCAGAGGATTTTGATGACTTTTATTAAACATTCTGTAACATGTTACAAATTTAAATGTCATTGTTTGACACATACTATACTATCTGATGGTTCCATTAGCTAATTTCTGGCTCCCTCAGTCTAAGCTCCCTGGCTAATTCCTGCTTGTTTTGGTCATTCACATACCTTTATTCAAAATTTTCTTAACTGTCTTGCCAATCCAGTCGTCTGATCAGGACTGTGGAAACTGTGATTCAGGTTTATTTTTCCCCTCATACGTTCCTGTCTTCTCGTGTCTTGTCGACTGTCACGCATTCCTCGGGGCTCTCCTTTCTCTGCACCCTGTTTGCATCCTGGCACAAGCCGGCCGCATAGCTCCAAACACTGGTTCTCTGCCCCTCCCTTAGCTCTGTTGTGGTCTGTGCAGCACCCCTGAGCTTGAGGGTGACGTTTTTAATGTTTGTGTTTCCTAGGCCACTGAAAGCAATCATTTCTGTCACCTTCCTTCTCTCCGCCATCATCATTACTAGCTTTTTATGACTGTGATGTGAAGAGGACAACTCCTTGGAGGGACTCGTCCAGCAGAGTGGGCGACAGGGAAGGGTTTACCATCAGAGAGAGTGGACCTGCGTGTCCTCGGTAGTAGCACGGATCCATCAGAATTACAGGCTCAGAACATTTCCTTTATTTGCCTGAAGACCCTGAAGGTGTGTATGCACACCTGGAAAGACTATAAGACCACATGGGAAATACGCATGGGTTTCAATGTCCCTGTTGGAATAAAGTGTTAGTCGCTCGGTCATGTCTGACTCTCTGCGACTCCATGGACTGTAGCCCACCAGGATCCTAGGTCCATGGGATTCTCCAGGCGAGAATACTGGAGTGGGTTGTCATGCCCGCCTCCAGGGGACCTTCCCGACCTAGGGATCAAACCTGGGTCCCCTGCATTACAGGCAGATTCTTTACCAACTCCGCCACCAGGGAAGCCCAGTTAGAATAAAGCGTGTTCCCTAATGCCTGCATCTTTCTTTCCAGATTCGGAAACCGCGGCCTCAGAGAGAACGTGCCCAGTGGGACATCGGCATTGCCCACGCCGAGAAAGCGCTGACCATGACCCGGGAGGAGAGGATAGAACAGTACACTTTCATCTATATTGATAAACAGCCCGAGGAGACTTTATCCCAAGCAAAAAAGAACGTTGTCTCCAAAGCCGAAGTGAAAAAGCCCCGAAGACCGAGGTCGGTGCTCAATGTGCAGCCAGAACAGACCAACGCCGGGGAGGCAGCCTCCTCGCCCTCAGGTACTGAAATGCGGAGACACAGCCAGCGGCGGCACACGGGCGTGGACGAGGACGAGCCCCCTCCCGTGAAGGTGGCCTGGAAAACCGCGGCAGCGAGGAAATCCCTACCAGCATCCATCACCATGCACAAAGGGAGCCTGGACTTGCAGAAGTGTAACATGTCTCCCGTGGTGAAAATTGAACAAGTGTTTGCTCTGCAGAATGCTACAGGAGATGGGAAGTTTATCGATCAGTTTGTTTATTCGACGAAGGTATCTCCTTTTCTCATGGGTTTTCTGGGGGAACCCAGGTGTCTAGTAAGTAGTCAGTGTTGGCATTTAAAAAAAAAACAACCCAGATAACACAAGGTCATCATCTAAATACCCTTTGTATTCACCACACTTGAAATGTACAGTCAGTTTACTATGTTTAAGATGGGGACAAAAAGGACATAGGCAAAAAGGCTTTGTTTTCCTTCTTTTTCCCCCCCTCTTTTGTAATATCCCCATCTGTACTAGATTAATCTTGAGCTGTGCAGCCAAAATTGAGCTCAGCTCCCTAAAATTATGGGAAAAAACTGGGCACTTTGCCCATTTCTAGTTTGTGTGGTTAGCTTTTTTTTTTTAGTTGCAAAGTATGTTTCTGATTAAATCATCTCTGTCATTTATCTGAATTAACCATTGTAAGCATTGTACCTGCTGATCCATTTGGTGGCACCAGCAATTTTGTTCGGCTCACGTTGGCTTGGGGTACTCATGCATTTTAGGGAAATACCAGAGCTGTGTGTGTCCTGTCACAATGAACCATGGTGATAGCCTGGGTAGGGGCATGAATTCAGCCTGTTCAGACAGAATGCCTTCTTCAGCCCGCCCTGCGCCTCCAGTCAGGGCACTTACAGTTTAAGGCTTTAAAACTTTTATAACATTTGTCATTTTTAATATACCTCTTCACTACCCTCCCAGCCCGCCCCATAACCGTGGGCTTGTGTATTCAATTTAGTGACTCCTCATGGTTGTGTGGGGTTCCCTTGTGGCTCAGTAATGAACTGCCTGCCAATGCAGGAGGTGCATGTTTGATCCCTGGGTCGAGAAGACCCCCTGGAGAAGGAAATGGCACCCCACTCCAGTATTCTTGCCTGGAAAATCCCATGGACAGAGGAGCCTGGTGGGCTGCAGTCCATGGGGTTGCAAAAGAGTCGAACATGACTTAGCAACTGAGCTCACATGCATGGATGTGTACAAGTTTTGAAGAATTCTGTGGTTATTTCTTAACAGTGTCACATGCTCATTAAAATAAATAAATATAGGGGCGCCTCATCAGTGATAAATTTTCCCCAGGTGTAAATGTCCTCTGTTAACCTGTTTCTGCCTACAGAGTCAACTAATTTCACTAAGGTGAAGCTCCATGGAAAAACTTAAGTTATAGTCCCCATTTGGTTCTGTGAACAGCTTTGACTAGCAAATAAATCCTTTGCGTGCTTTTTGAATGTGAATTGGCTTCATTCTTGGAGCTGGTTTTTATCTGCTTTGGGATGCACAAGTCAAACTTGGTCACCCCCCTCCAAAGAGTGCTATTTAAATGAAATTTGAGGTAAAACTGACATTTTAAAAATGAAGGCTTTAAAAATACATATACTATATTTATTAATCACTCTTTTATTTCACTGCATTAAAAAATACCTAAAATGAGACAGAACTGAAATTGGACTTCTGTCTGCTCCAAATTGTTTATTGGGTGCACAGTTTGGTCATACTGTGATCTAAGGAGAGTCTTGTCTTTCAAAGACACATTGGCATTTTTATCCATGTAGTAGAGTACTTTACCACATAAAAATGCCTACAGTTCTCTTACTGCGATGTGGGTAAAGGAAGAGACCATTCAGACCAGAAAATGTTTTGGTTTTGACAGAAGAATAGGTAGTACGGGTTTTTTTTTTTTAGTGATATTTGTCATCTGGGCTTAACAAATAGTTTTTTTTTTCCCCCAATAATCTCATCATACATTTTAGAATACAACCTGATGACTTAATAAAATTGTTCTGATAATGGCAAGGATAATAAAGTAACTGCAATCAAAAACCGTATAAAATCCAAGCACATTATGATGGTCTTAAGCCATCTTTATAAGCCAGCAGTGCCATTTGTCTGGTAATCACCTGTTTGTTTTTTTTTAATTTGCCTTATTTAAAGGGAATTGGTAACAAAACAGAAATAAGTGTCAGGGGACAAGACAGACTTATAATTTCTACACCAAACCAGAGGAATGAAAAGGCAACTCAGAATATGTCGTCTCCTGAAGCAACATCTGGTTCTGCAGGTGGGTATGAGTATAGAGTACACAGACCCATTTGAGGTCTTGGTTCTGCTGGATGATCACATGGCAACTGTGTTCCTAGGAAACCTTCATTATCAGAATCAAGTTGTATTTTTAAAAAATCAAATTATAAAGGCAATTATTTCAATAGAGAATGGTTTAGGGACCAAAGAGCTTTATTGATAGTAACAGTGATGGTTATTTTTCCTATAGGAATTTAAATAATAGGATTCTATGATGAAAAGAGCATAGTTATAAAATCTATACATATCTGACTTAGATGCATCATTTGATGATCTGTCTGTGTGAAAATAACAGCTTTAGTTTTTCCGGCAGTATTAATACACACTTCTGTTTCCTCCTTTATCCCCTGTGGAACTCAAATTGGTGGATGCCCACGCTTTTTCCATTTCCCTTAGGTGTGCTAGATATCGGTAGCTGAGGTCTCGGGCCTAACTCTCTTATTAGAATCTTCTCTGATTAACAAATAGCTTGAATTGAAAACCAAGATACATTAGTGTAACTCAAAGGAGAAATGCCTATATTCAGTAAGATTGTGCCTTTGGAGTAGGCAAAGACTGACTTGTAACTTAAATTGAGTGTCTGGTTGGTTTGGTTTATATAACAGTATTACTGCTGCATACAGCTGTCAAGAAAAGAAATAGATATCAACTAACTTGATCATTTGAAATCTTAGAAGAAAGGAGTATGTTTCACTTTGTTCTTTATTTTTTTTTTTTTTTAATTTTTTTGGAGTATAGTTGCTTTAAAACAGTGTTGTGTTATTTTCTACTGTATAGCAGAGTGAACCAGCTATACATATACATATATCCTCTCCCTTTCGGACTTCCTTCCCTGTTCTTTTGAAATTTTTTTGGAATCTAAGAAGTGACCAAATAATTGTCCAAAAGGATTAAAGTCTTGAGACCTGAGGTCGTAATCTTAGATCAATAATAATTCAGGGAAACCTGTAATTGAGGGACACTAAGAGATAAATGTTTTTGTAAGGGAAATTTTGAGTCAAAATTCTTCTTACAAAAGTTAAATAAAAACAAACATTATTCAGGAAAGAACTTGGGCTACTTTTCTTTTAAAAAAAAAGTGACAGGCCTGCAGGATGGGACGAGATGGTGGCGTATTCGTAGTGGGGCGGAGTAAATAGGAAGCCTTCATCCGGCAATGAGTTGGGAGAGGAGGCTGCATTCAAGGGGAGAGTGGCCAAGTCCAGAACCGAACTTGCAACTTGTGTCGTTTCAGAGTCCTGTACAAAAAGTGAAATTACAATGTTGAAGCAATGAATAATGGACTTAGAAGATCCTGCATTAATTAGCCATAGTTGAACGCTTTTGTTACCTTCTTAGATGCCGCGAGACGGTTGGCCTCAGTGCTTTTTAGTTAGGTCCAGGTTTTGTCATCTTTCTTTACACTGAACGGGTGGTAATTTGTCTGAATGTCAGCATGATACTTAGATTAGGAGGATCAGTAAACATCCATTTTTCTCCAAACTAGGGAGAAAGTAAATTCTGCATAGAATACTAGATTGATCTTCAATATTAAACTTTGACTTTTAATGGAGCTTGGTGTTTTCTTCCCCTCAGCTACTGAACATTTTATCTTCATGTTGTCCTTTCCATTTAAGTTCTCCTGTGAATTTTCTTCTTTCCTTTTTTTATTTTTTTAAGCTGTGGAAGGTTGTAATTCTTTTTTAAAAAATGATTTTATTTGTTGGCTGTGCTGGGGCTTCATTGCTGCGCAGCTCTTCTCTAGTGGTAGAGAGCAGAGGCTGTTCTCTACTTGTGGTGCACAAGCTTCCTGTTGCGGTGGCTTCTCTTGTTGCAGGGCATGGGCTCGAGGGCACGTGGACTCTAGGGCACGTGGACTCTAGGGCACGTAGTTGAGGCTCCCAGGCTCTAGAGCACAGGCTTAGTAGTTGTGGTGCAGGGACTTACTTGCCCTGAAGCATGTGGGATCTTCCCGGATCAGGGATCAAACCCGTGTCTCCTGCACTGGCAGGTGGATTCTTTACCACTGAGCCACCATGGAAAGTCCAGTTATTATTCTTTATATCGAGAAAAAGTTCAGTTTCTTCCCTAGGCAGACATATGTAAGTAGATTGTAAATGACTTTTGTGATCTTACTTTAGAGATGAGCAGTCTAAAGCTTTGACCTTGGTTTAAATTTGGTTGCCAGCTGTAGCTGATAAGCATATTTTGCCTCCTTAAATGACCATTTTGCTCCTTGTGAAAAAACTTCTGTGGTTGAAAAGTCAGAAAAGAGACCTGGTCTCCCTTCAGAAACTGATTGCATCATCATCATCTCAGTTGGTGTTAACTACTCATGGAGAATTCTCAGGCTTTTTCTCAGTAAATTTAGGCGCTACCTAGAATGTGTGGCACTGCTTCTTTTCTGTGGTTTGAGGAATCATATTTGCATTTGTACAAGATCTCTATGCTATTTTCCAAATCCAGAGATGCTCACTTCTTATCCCTTAGAACATAAACAGAATACTTTTTCATTGTTTAGGGTTTTTTTTTTTTTTTTTTTTTTTTCATTTTTGAGGTTTTGTTGGGTTTTTTTTTTTTGGCTGTGCCACATGTCATGCGTGATCTTAGCTCCCTGACCAGGGATCCAACCCGTGTCCCCTGCAGTGGAAGCACGGAGTCCTAACCATTGGACCACTAGGGAATTCCCATTTTTAGTATTTTTATTTTATCTAAATTTTATTTATTTTTATTTTTGGCTGAGCTGGGTCTTCTTTGCTGCACCTGGGCTTTCTCTGGTTGTCATGAGCGGGGGCTACTCTGCAGTTACAGTGCGTGGACTTCTCATTGCAGCGGCTTCTCTTTTGGCTGCAGGCTCCAGGCACGCAGGCTTCCGTAGTTTTGCAGCTTGCGGGGTCTAGAGCACAGGCTCCGTAGTTGGGGCACATGGGCTTAGTTGCTCAGCAGCATCTGGGATCTTCCCTGGACCAAAGGATCAAACCAGTGTCTGCCTGCATTGCAAGGCAGATCCTTAACCACTGGGCCACCAGGGAAGTCCAATGTTGTTTTTAAACATAGTAGAGTTTATATGTTCCTTGGGTAGCTTTCAGAATAATTTGAAGGAGTCACCACATTGCCTTATCTTTATAAGATAATAGATCAAATATCATTTGCCCTTGATGGAACAATTATATGTTGTCATCCTCAAAATAAGCAAAGATTTTTGTTTGTTTGTTTGTCTTATGCAGTTCTAGTTTCATTTTCCTCTTTCCTGGTAGGTACTTGAGTATTGATAACTAAACCGAAATATGGATCTCTGGAATACTCAGGTGTCTGTGAGGGTGGGATGCCTCTTGTTTTAGTTGATGTTTCCATCAGTGTAAAGAGAAGAGTGAGAGTAAAGGACACATTCATTTTGTGACTTCTGTGCTAGAAATTAATTAAGCACAGCTCAGAAACAATACGTTATTGTCAAACTGCCTGCTCCTGCCCCTGAAAAAGTAATGGGATCCTTCTTTGGGCTTTCGACAAAGGTGATGAGAGCTGTTTCCCCTTAGACAAGACTAATGAAGCCAAGAGGTATACAGGTGATGTGAACCCTGTATTGAGGTAGCTTCTGCAAAGTGGTTATCATCTAGTGAGGACTGTTCAGGTGGGCCAAGTGCTGAGAAGACAGAGAACAGCTGCGCGGAAAGCGTTCTTCCTGCTTTGGGTCACAGAATGAACCATTCTGGGATCCATTCCTGACTTAGTGTTTTCTCACACTGTGGCCTTAAATGTCAGTTTTATCCTTTCCAAAACGGGGTCGCAGAGTTGGATACGACTGAGGGACTGAACTGAAATAATGTGTTTTATTGCAAAGACTCTTACTGTTTAAAAACCTTCTTAGTTTCTTTTTTTCACTATTTAATATTAACAGGCTTGAAAATTTTTTCAGTGAGTTTTCCATGACTATTTTTAAAGGATTCTAGTCCCTTGATAGTCAAATTAATGATTCATTATTCGTCACATTTTTGTGTTTTTCCTCCTTTTTTCTCTTTGGTTGTTAGTAATATAACAATAGTACATCCAGCAGCCAGCCCTGTTAAGCATTTTAAAGGTAGAATTAATTTATTTGTTAATGCAAAATACATAGTACTGAATAAATTTTGAACCATTACTTCCTAGTGTCAACTGAGAATGCAGTCGTTTTCATACATTCCCGCCATCCCTTCATTCCTTCACTTATTATTGCCTACGAGTGTTGATCGTCTATTTTAGTTTGACTGTATAATTTTTAGAAACTTAATTCCTCTTTATTTGTATAGTTTAGCGTCTTTCATGAATCCTAGTCTCAACTTATCAGCCTTTACAATTTAACCTACAGTTTTCTGTGTACTCCCAAGTGTTTTAATAGTTTTTAATGATTTGTAATTACAAGACCAAAGGTAATGGATGAGAAAAGCAGGGAATTTGGTCAGATCTTAATTATTTAAATGTCAAGGCATCCTCGAGTGAGTTTTTATTTGCTTGTTTAAATTATCTTTTAGGCTCAGTAGAAAAGAAGCAGCAGAGAAGATCAATTAGAACTCGTTCTGAATCGGAGAAATCCACTGAGGTTGTGCCAAAGAAGAAGATCAAAAAGGAGCAGGTTGGCTTTCTACCTGTAGAGAGTTAAAGCCTTGTATTTGTAAATGTTGTGGCTTATGTTGGTACCTTAAAAGAAGGCGAGACCTCCCCAACACTGGATTTCCCTTCTGGACTATCTCATGCTTCTGCCCTGATGAATTCCAGTACCCAGTTCTAAGACAGCATCCCTGTGATTCTGCTTCAAGCATTTTCACAGAAAACAGTCAGGCTTCAGGAGATGGGAAACCAGTGGTCCAAGACTTTTAAAAATTCCTCTCATTTATTTTGAATTTTCTGTTATGAGCAAAATGATTTCATGTTTTCATGATTTTTATTTGGAACCATCTCTCAGTCCCCCCCCCCTTTTTTTAATTTTAATTTTTGACCTAAGCTGCTAGTATGTGTTAATTTTATTTTTTAAATAAATCAAATTAACCGTAAGAGTTTTATTTAAGAAACATAATCATAGATGATCTGGTTTTTCTGCTGATATCACAGATTTTTTTGGAATGTTGTTTTCCCAGTAGAATGACACTCACCTGTTATTGGGTTATCAGATACACACTATTTAAAAAGGGAGGGGCATGTTGACTGAAGGGTATTCAGCCAGTGTAATCATTGTAGT
The DNA here is from genome assembly GCF_002263795.3 of Bos taurus. Lineage (NCBI taxonomy): Eukaryota > Metazoa > Chordata > Mammalia > Artiodactyla > Bovidae > Bos > Bos taurus. The sequence continues at coordinate 33,464,297 of NC_037354.1, read as the reverse complement.
AATAGGCATACTAAGTTACATTTTCAAAGAAATTTTTAGAAACCATTACTCCTTTAACTTAAGCTCACAGTCAGAATTTCTCTTCATTGTTTAAAAAGATATTCATTTTTACAGACCAGACGGCTGCTATTAAACAAAAAGAATTGTGAATAGTATTAGTTCCAATAAGCTTTCTATTTTTAAAACCACTCAAATACATTTAGAAGAATGTGGAGTTTTCTATTTAAATGACTTCCTTCAGAATTTTAAACTTCCAAACTTGAGGTGATTTTGTGGGTGCGTCATGGTATCAGCAAGCATGTAAAACAATTTTTTCAGAAATAGTTTAATACAAATTTAAATAGTATACTAATCTGATGTTCTTTTATCATCATTAGCTTTCATACTTAGGAAATTATATTCCAATAAATCTTTCTAAGCTCTTGCAGGTCTACAGTATTCCTTACCAAAATGAAGTTGCGACTTTGCCAGCTGGTTCTCCAGTTCAGTCTGTGACCAGCCAGACTAAAATTAATAAGGAGAATGAGTACCAAAACCGGGACAGATTGTTAATGCACTGTGTTTAGTTAGTAGCAGAACAATACCAGTGATTATTCAGAAGATTTTATATTTGTATCGCCAATTGTATCTTGTAAAAGCTCTTCTGTTGTATGCTTTTTTCTACCTGTTGTAAAAAATAAAAAATAAAAAAATTTTTAAAAAAGCTTAAAATAATCCTTAAATATTTACAAACTGTGTTGCAACATGCATATTTCACCACATCTCAAAGAAAACTAAAATTCAGTTTGTAGCTTAAGCAGGAACTCCTCCAAAGAGCATCCTTCCTTCAATTCCAATGGTTCAGCCCTCCAGTTACCACGCATTTTACATATCCTTTGGCAGAGTAACTTCTGATCTTGCTGTCCTAATGTAGGATCAAGACATTGTTCATAAGACACTCAAGAAAGCGCTTTTGCAATGTCGCAAATTTAAGTTTGTACTAGCAGCAGAAGTATTGAGCTTCCAGCTGTATGGAGCCCATAGCACTCTCTACAGAGAGAGTCCTGGTCCCCAGCAACTGAGATGCCAGTGCAGGTGCGGAGGGTCTTTAAAGTGGTTGTGAGTTGCATTAACCTGAGTATCATAGTGGGACTTCCCTGGTGGCTCAGACGGTAAAGCCTCTGTCTACAATGCGGGAGACCCAGGTTTGAGTCCTGGGTTGGGAAGATCCCCTGGAGAAGGAAATGGCAATCCACTCCAGTACTATTGCCTGGAAAATCCCATGGACAGAGGAGCCTATCATAGTAAGTAAAAGAGGAGTATCATAGTAAGTAAAAAATTACCCTAAACCTCTTTGGGGTGGGTGGAGCTTACAGCAACCCTGGGGCTGCTTGTACAAACAACCCCTCTCCTGCCTCCCAGATGCAGAGGAAAGCATCTGGGTTGTCTTCAGGCACCGAGGAAGCAGTGGGAGAGGGCTGCCCGAGCGCATGTGGCTGAGTGTGGTCCCTTGGCGCCCAGCACAGGCAGCTCGGACTGAAACCCTCCCTGACCCTGAGACAGCTTTACCCAGAAAACGGGACCATGTCCAGATTTCAGATACATTCATTGCTCATCATGACTTAAATTGATGGCCATATTATTCCCCCCACCCCCACTCTGTTAATTTAGCAGAAGGAAAGAAAAATTCCCTACTCATGCTGTATTTTTCTGTCCAAAACAGGTTGAAACAGTTCCTCAGGCTACAGTGAAGACTGGATTACAAAAAGGTGAGTTATTTATAATGTTGCTCTGCATTTTCCTCAATTAAAACCAATTTTAAAGAATTCTTCGTACTTCATGTATTTTTGTGTGTCTCTGTAAATCATTGTTGTCACTCTTGAGTCAATGATTTGTGTGAAACTGAAGCATTCCCCTGTGTTTGTGTGTGTGTGCGTGTGCGCGCGCCTGCCTGCGTGTGTGTCTCTTAGAGTTGATCTTACTCTGTGCCTCCATGTGAAAAGTCTTGTTCGTTTTGGTAAATTGGAGAACACCACGTAGGCTTAATACCTGTTTCCAGCTTTTCTCCTTAAGATTCTGGGGTTTCACTGGTTTATAAACTAGGGATGTGACGAATCCACTTTTTTGGTATCGACTGAATACCGAATAGTAGCTATGGCAATGGTTGGCAAACCTGGACAATGACAAATCAGACGAGACCACCTGATTGAAAAAAAAAAAACTTGCCACGTTTATTTTTTACAGTGCTGTAAAATCTTTTTTTTTGTAAATTAAAATGATTCATAGCCTACTTATGGCCATTATTTGCTGATCTTATGCAGAATCTATTTGAGATATGCACAAAGTTTAAGAAACCTTAAACTTAAGTCTGTACTTTCTGTGTGCAATTTGACTGCAGTACAAACTCCATAGCATTGATTCGTGCGTTTTTTGGTGAGATCAGACTGTATTTAATGCCTGTAGTTTACTCTGGGCAAATTGCATTATTAAAAAAAAAAAAAAAAACACCAGCCTCTCTGCATTCTCGGGGAGAAGTCTGCAGCGATGGTCTCCGTGGAGATCCTCAGCAGAACTGAACAGCCTCTCGGAGGGAACACTGCTTGGCGGAGCTCCAAGAAAAGACATCGCGATCGCTGCGAGATTAGGAGGCCTGATTGCGTTGTGTTTCCACCATTCCACAGGGTCGGCGGACCGGGGCGTGCAGGGCTCTGTCAGATTCAGTGACAGCTCCGTCTCCGCAGCGATTGAGGAAACTGTGGACTGAGATTCCTGTACAATTTCATCCCAGAAACTCCAGACTTGTAGTCTCCATGCAAGATTTCTTTGTCGGCGGCTCGATAAAACAGTTTCTTTGTTTTCGATTTTGATTTTGCCAATCATCACTATTGGCGTTTTCCTGCCTGGTTTCTTCTTCAAGACTCTGAACAATTGCTTTAACATTCAAATGATTTTTTTTTTTTTTTGGTCTGAGCTGGATGGGTACAGCTTAAATCATGGGTCCAGCCTAAAAAAACCATCGTTTAACTTACACTGATCAATTTCAACATGGACTGTTTTTGGGGTTTTTTTTTTGTTTTTTGTTTTTTTCGGTTTTACGTTTTTAAATAAAGCATCATTAATGCACATCGCAGGGTTTTGCCAAACAGCCCAAACTGTATACATTACAATCATTAAAAGCTCTTATTTTTTTTAACATTAGTGCCGTTATCATGGAGAACAGCGTGGTGGCTGCCTGTGGGCAGTCTGTCCTTTTTCTAGCATTTTCAGAAACTCATCGGAAATGGCGGTACCTGTGTTTCCCTCCGAAAGCCTCTCAGTACAGCACTCCTGTTCCTCTGTTAAAACTCCTTGTTAATCCAGTGATCTTTTAGGCCAAGGAAATATGTTGTGGTGGTGTTCTGGGTCCATACACCAACAATGAAGGAGATAGATGTGTGTACTTGTGGTTTTTTTTTAAATCAGCGTTAACACGGGCAGGCACCCTCACTTTATAGATGTAAGGAAACCCTCAGTTGAAAACCTTGTAGGATGGGATGTGATGACGAGGTTCCGGTTAACCTGAGCAGTCTCACGAGGTCCACATCCTCCACCACAGACCGTGGCCACACACCAAGTACTGCTCCCTGCCCAGCCTTTGCGGATCGTCACGGCCCTCAGGAGACCTGTTCCTCCTGGGTCTCTTCTGGACTGCACACCTCCACCATAGCTTGCTGGGCTGATCTAAGATGTCTGTCTGTTGTATGGAAATTTGGGGGGGAAAAAAAAAATGTCCCAAACACAAAACTGTGGGTTGAAATATTAAGCGTCTCCTTGATTCCTTTGGTATCCACCGTGGCTGATCCACACGTTCCACCGTGGCTGTTTCTGTATCGCCTATTCTGCATTAGCCTGAGAGATTGTTGCTTTGTAACTTTTTGCACTATTGTTTTGGCCGGATTTGTATTACACACAGTTTTAAAAAAAAAAAAATTCCACACTATTCTCTGCCTTTTTTTTTTTTTTTCATACTTATTCCTTCCCGCACCAATTCCACACAGAGGCCTCTCATCCAGCTGTTCGTGATTTGGCTGCACTTGAACATTGATTGTCTGTTTACAGCCCTCAGCACTGTGTTGCCTAGATGGCATGACGTATGTCGCGGTGCTGCAGCACTTGTAATGGTCACAGTAACTGCCCTTCACCGAGGAAGTCTCAGATGAACAATTGTGAACATCCAGGATTTATCTGGGGTGGGGGGCAATACTCATCTGAAATGCAAAATTCGGGGGAAAATGGCACTATCCGTGTACGAATCGAATACAAATCAAAGATTTGTCACATCCCTAATAAAAAACAAGAAGGAGGTGTCTCTGCAACCGTATTTGTAAGCTGCACAGTGTGTTGGGTTTTATGTCTTCCCTCCCCCTGCCCCGCCAAATTGAACTGCTCTTTGCATTGCTCCAAATCGATCCGCTGTCCTGCAGTTCTCACCGAGATGGTGTTTAGGTCGGAACTTGGGCTCTGTGCCAGAAAATAGCTTTAGTGCAGGAGCTCGGAATTAAATGTTTTCAAAGAGCGGTTGTAAATTACATCACTCACCATCAGGAAGGTCAGAAGCTTATGAAGTTTTGACTCGTGACTTCAGTGTTACAAAGAGAGCTATGCTTTTTTTTTTTCTCACACTACAGATGAGTTTGGGGAAAGAAAATATTCTCCCACAAGAAAAAATTAAAACAACAAATGTTAAGCACTATTTTAGGATTAATTTCGGTGTGTTGTATTAAGGTGCCAGCGAGATTTCAGATTCCTGTAAACCTCTAAAGAAAAGGAGCCGCGCCTCAACCGACGTAGAAATGGCTGGTTCCACGTACAGAGACACGTCTGACTCCGATTCCAGAGGGCTGAGTGACCTGCAGGTAAGTTTATGTCCCAGAGCCTGGGCGCAGTGCCGTCTTGCTTTGCCAAACCAAGTAACCAAGTAATGCTTTGCCTGGCTCTTTTTTTTTGGCGAGAATGGGGAATTGGGGAAAAAAAAAATACGGGTAGTAAAGAAACCATTTTGGTTATTTCGTAACTTAGGCGTCTCTTAACTTTGCTGTTTACATCAGAGGTCTCCAACCTCCGGGATCTAAGACCTGATGACCCGAGGTGGAGCTGATGTAGTAATAAGAGAAATCAAACGCACAACAAATGTAATGCACTTGAATCATCCCGAAACCAACCCCCCTGCCCCACACCCCCAGTCCATGGAAAAGTTGTCTTCCATGAAACCTGTCCCTGGTGTCAAAAAGGTTGGGGACTGTGGTTTTACATAACAGAAGCGTAGTTTTTTGTTTTGTTTTGTTTTTCATTTTAACAGTTTCTGTCAAAACAGCAGACATCTGGTATCCAGGGGTTTTAGAAAGAAAGAAGAGGTTGTGGGAAGGTTTATTTGACCAAGGCTTACTAGGATTTTCACAGCACCTAATTTTGAGGAGATTTTTGTTTTTCTTAAAAGCCTGTTCCGTTTTCCACGCAGGCAGGCTTTGGAAAGCAAGTCGATAGCCCTTCAGCTACTGCAGAGGCAGACGTTTCTGATGTGCAGTCCGTGGATTCCAGTTTGTCACGAAGAGGCACTGGAATGAGCAGGAAGGACACTGTGTGTCAGGTAGGCAAGGGACCTGTCCTGCAGCCTGAAACAGTTGCCAGGACATCCTGCCAGTAGAACGCTTCCATCCTGTCAGAGAGGGTAGTATATTTCTTTAAAAAAAAAAAATTGTATTCCTTTATTTGGCTTCATTGGGTCTTCCTTACAGTATGTGGGATGTAGTTCCCTAGTTAGGGATCGAACCTAGGCCCCCTGCATGGGGAGCAAGGAGTCTTAGCCCCTGGTCCCAGAGAGGATAGTATCTTTCTGACTTGGAATATTACTTTAAAGCTACAGACCTCAAAGCCACTTCTGGCTCTTTTCTTCCCTTTCGGAGTTGGAATACTTAACTATTCACATGAAACTGTGGGTCCTCGCTGGGATGTTGTTGCTTAGTTGCTAAGTCATGTCTGACTCTTTTGCCACCTTGTAGACTATATAGCCCACCAGGCTCCCCTGTCCATGGGATTCTCCAGGCAAGAATACTGGAGTGGGCCCCTTTCTGAAAAATACTGCTTTGTGCAGTGAAGCAAAGTTGAAGTCTGTGGATTCCAAAGAAGGAATCATCAAAGATCGAGTATAACTTTTAAACTTTATACATATTGGGTGCAGGGAAGAGTTTGCTAGTTCAGTGGTTCTCAAAGTGAGGGCGAAGGGCTAGCTGCACAAGCACCATCAGGATACTTACTGGAAATTCTCAGGCCCAACCCAGACCCACTGAATCAGAAACCGTGGACCAGCAAGCTTGTCTTCACAGGCCCTCTAGTGGTCCCGACGCCTGGTACAGCTTGAGAACTGTTGGTTTTCTGCCTTGTTACAGATCTGTGAAAGCTCTGGTGACTCTCTGATTCCCTGTGAGGGAGAGTGCTGCAAACACTTCCACCTGGAGTGCCTGGGCTTGTCATCACCCCCTGATGGGAAGTTCGTCTGTGTCGAGTGTAAAACTGGTGAGCATCCCTATTCTGGTAGATACGGGCAGCGGGTCGGGGTATGCAGGGCCTCTGTCTCCTCTGAGTGTACAGAGGTTACATCAACCTCTGACTGTGATGGTTACATCACAAACTGTAACCATGGGGAGCTGTATTTTTAGTGGAAAGATGGAGGGGCCAGAAATTGGTTTGGGGGTGGGTGTTACCATTTATTTCTTTTACTCCATATGTAGGCTTCCACCAATCAAAATAATTTATAGAGAAAGAAATAGATAAGTTTTTATTTCTTCTGTGTCATAGCCTCGCTTCTAGGTAAAGTCATGGAAAGCAGGATGTTACCAATAATGTAAGTGAAGAGTCACCTGGTTGTGAGATGGCCTGGTAGTGCTTCTAGGAACCTGTTTGTATGTTTTTGTGGGCTTTATCTCAGTTTTGCTGTGAGGAACTATGAGCCAGTTGGATGTCAAGTATTTATGATATGCTGACCTTACCATTGATACTTTATTATTTTCCTACTCTTTCTCCCCTTTATTTGGATTCTCATAGATACTTATTTTATACTTTTTTACTTGTGTGCCTCCAAAAATCTTTTGTATATTCCAAATTCCATTAGAACAGTAACTTTGTTTTTAACCAAACACTTCCTAAATGCCAGCTGCTGTTAATACTCGGCATTTTATCTTCTTATCTTGTTTGATCCTCATTACATTATGAGATCGCTACTATTATTATGTCCATTTTACAGAGTGTGAAACTGAGGTTCAGAGCGTTTGGTTCCCAGCCTTGCCCAGAGTCACAGACGTACAGGGTGAAGCTGGGGTTCCGGCCCAGGAGGCAGAGCTTGACCCCAGAGTCCTTGCTCTTTCCCACTGCCTTCTGCCACCTTGACCCAGTAGACGGGGATCATGTATCATATATCCTGACCACACCCACACACCCTTACTTATATACACAGGCAAAACCTAAGCTACAGAAGGTGTTTTAAAGAAATAACTTATATTTTTCCCTACGTAAGGTATCGTTTTATTGATCACATTTAGACTCTGCAGAAGAACTTTTGGACAGTTTGCCAGCTGACAGCCTCAGAGTCAGATCATCTACACATTGTTTTATTTGGCCTTCAGAATGAGTTCTGGACGTGTAAACACACAACAAGCACGTACTCTTGGTTCCCCACCTTCCCTACCATGCCCCTTTTCTGAAACTCTGTCACTGAGTCGTTGATGTGCCTGTAGTTTAAATTAAGCTTTCAAATTTTCAGCCTGTAGTTTAAATTACTGATGGGAAGGACCATGTATCTCAGTATTAAAACACTCTTAGGGCTTCTTTTCTAACTCTAGAATCCAGCAGAAATCTGCCAACAAATGTTAGATGTAATCTAATTTGGTACACATCTGCTAGAAAATTTAAGAAGGAAATTTGCTTTAAAAACAATTTAAGTAAAACAAAGTTAGAGGACTCATACTTCCTGATTTCAGAATTTACTACAAAGCTACAGTAATTAAAACAGTGTAGTACTGGCATAAAGACATAAACCAATGAAATAGATTAGGGAGCCCAGAAATAAACTCACATATATGGTCAAATGATTTTTTAACAAGGGTGCAAACACTGGTCAATAGTGTTTTCAATAAATGGTGCTGGGAAAATTGGATCCACATTCATTGAACTTGAACCCTTACCCTATGCCATATATATATGTGTGTGTGTGTATATATATATATATATATATATATACACACATATAAATTCAAAGTGATCAAAGACCAGAACATAAGAGCTAAAAGTATAAAACTCATAGGTGAAAATACCAGAAATAAATAAATAATCCAATTCAAAATTGAGCAGACATTTCTCCAAAGTAATAACACAAATGGCCGGTAAGACATGAGAAAATGTTCATTTTCATTACAAACATCATTAGTAATTCAGGAAATGCAAAAGTAACTTTTTAAAATTGCTTTTGATACATTTTTTTATCACATGAAAATCAGTTGGATACCAATGTGGTACACTGCCAACATATTAGGAATATAAACTCAGATTCTTTAGGAAGTTTTTTAATTTGTTTGTTTATCAAAAGATAAACAAACACATTATATGTAAAAAGTATTACAGGATACATGCCTGATAAGTTCTTATACTTCCACTTTCTATTGTTTAAGACAAATGTGACTTCTGGATAGAAAACATTTTCATTGGCCCTTTTGAATAAAATGTGTAACAGGCAGTTTTACTTGTTACTTTCTTATTCTAAGAAGACCATAGTTTTAGGAAGACCATGTCCTACTGGGGCTTCCCTGGTAGCTTAGTTGGTAAAGAATCCACCTGCAATGCATGAGACCCAATTTGATTCCTGGGTCAAGAAAATCCCCTGGAGAAGGGATAGGCTACTCCAATATTCTTGGGCTTCCGTTGTAGCTCAGCTGGTAAAGAATCTGCCTGCAAAGTGGGAGACCTAGATTTGATTCCTGAGTTGGGAAGATCCCCTGGAGAAGGGAAAGGCTACCCCCTCCAGTATTCTGGCCCGGAGAATTCCATGGACTGTATAGTCCATGGGGTCGCAAAGAGTCGGACATGACTGAGTGACTTTCCCATGCCCTAGTGAGGAGGGAGAGCAGTGGAATCATCCCCATGCTAGAGCCCTAAGCCTGAGTCTTACAGGGATTTATAGCTCAGCTCTGTTAGTGTAATGGCACTGCTCGTTACAACAATTTTCATTTATATTAGACTTACTTTGATCATTATGAAAGCCTATTTCATTTTTACATGGAGCAGTTTATGCATTAGATACAGCCAAACCTTTTTAAACTTTAAAATAATTTTCTTTTAATTTTTTACATTTATAAAAGTTATTTTAAAAACAATAGTATTTCTTTCTTATCTATCCATATGTTAAAATGTAATTTGAAATCATATATATGCAATGGGACAACAGCAACCAAAAAAAACCCTGCTGTTCTTTATTTCTGTAATAAAAACAATTTTTAAAAAAATTTGAACATCACTGTTCGTAAGTACTAATTTTGAAGAATTTTTGTAATTCACCCAATTTAACACTGCTGTATTTTATTTCTACAACAAAGCCAGTTAAAAACGACAACAAATATTTGAACATCACAGTTATAAGTACTGATTTTAAAGGATCTTTATGACTTAGTCAAATTGTAATGGTTAGCTACTTCCAAAACCGCATCTAACTTTCTGTAAAAAATCAAAACAAAAAACTATTCCTTGTACATTTTTTTCCTTCAGAATTTTTATAGCATCATAAGAAAAATGAGCAAAAGACTTGAACACTTCCCAAAAGATGAATCCAAATAAATAGCCACTTAGAATTTCCATATGTCACAAGACACAAAATGAAAACGCCAGTCCTGATTTTCAAAGGCAGATAACGACAGCTTTCGGTTGTTTGCAGTTACAAACAGTACTTCAGCCAACACCCTTCTACATGTACAGGCCTTCTCTAACGCAGACAGCAAGTAGAATGTCTAGGCCACAGAAAGTGGATGTCTCCTTTCAGAATGGACACTGCTCTGCTGCCTTCTGAGCTAGTTCTTTCCAGCTTAACTCCCACCAGCAATGCATGAGTGCCGTTTCACCACACCCTGATCACAGCCAGCACTATCAAACTCTACATTTTTTTCCTATTTGATGAATTTTTCCAATGTTACTTGTGGTTTTAATTAGCATTTATCTGATTACTAGTAAAGTTGAGCATTTTGGCATATGTTTATTGGCTGTCTGTCTTTTTTGCTTTCTGTAAATTGCCTGTTCATACCCTTTGCCCACTTTTATATTAGGCCATTTCTACATTGATTTATAGTTCTTTATATCGGTTCAGTTGCTAAGTCACGTCAGCCTCTCGTGACCCCATGGACCGTAGCCCACTAGGCTCCTCTGACCATGGGATTTCCCAGGCAAGAATACTGGAGTGGTGTGCCATTTCCTTCTTCAGGGGATCTTCCTGATGGAAGGGTCGAACCCCATGTCTCCTGCATTGCAGGTGAATTCTTTACTGCCGAGCCACCAGGGAAGCTCATAAGTCTTGTGATCTTTGCTTATATATGTTACATATATTTTCCCCATGATTCTTCTTTATTTTGTATTGATTGATGATTGGCTAATACATGGATGCTAAGTTGCTTCAGTTGTGTCGACTCTTTGTGACCCTATGGACTGAGCCCTCCAGGCTTCTCTGTCCATTAGATTCTCCAGGCAAGAATACTGGTGTGGGTTGCCATTTCCTCCTCCAGGGGATCTTCCTGACCCAGGGATCAAACCCGAGTCTCTTATGTCTCCTGCATTGGCAGGCAGGTTCCTTACCCCTAGTGCCATCTGGGAAGCCCGATTGATTGGTTACAGCATAGCTGATTTATATTAGTTTCAGGTGGAAACCATAATGATTCAATATTTTCATAGAATATACTTCTTTCAAAGTTATAAATTATTAGCTATATTTCCTGTGCTGTACAATATATCCTTGCATCTTACCTATTTTATTGTACATAGTAGTTTGTACCTTTTAATCACCTACGCTTATCTTGCCCCTTTTCACCACTCCTTCCCACGGTAACCATTAGTTTGTTCTGTTTCTGTGAGACTGTGTTGTTATATTCATTCATTTGATTTTTAGATTCTACATATAAGTGATAATATCACATATGAACTCTTTATATAACAAAACATAATCCTTTGTCATCCTTGTTGCATTTATTTTTCTACATCTGTTTGTTTTTCACTTGTTCCCATTTTTTGTGGTTTTTTTTCTTCCCCATTCTAATTGTTTCTATCTCAAAATGTTTGGCAGATTGACCAGTGGAGCCATCTGAGCTTCAAAGTTTCTGTATTGGTTTCTAATTGTAGTTTCAATTTCCTAAATAGTTTATAGAACTATCATATTTTCTATTTATTTTTGTGCCAGTGTTAATAAGTTCTGTTTTTCTAGGAATCTATTCATCCAAATTTTCAAATTTATGCAAAAAGGTAGTGACATCCTCCTATTTGTTTAAACATTTGTAGGATTTGTAGTGATGCATCATTTTGCATTTCTGATATTCTTAATATTGCTGCTTTTTCTGCATTTTTTTATTAGTAACTTGTTGCCAGGGATATCAGTTCTTTTTCAAAGAACCGAGTTTCAGTTTTGTTAGTTCTTCCCAGTACCTATTGACTTCACCCCCTTCTTGCAGAGTGCATTCACTGGTGCAGAATTCTGGCTTGGTAACAGTTTTCTTTCAGCCCTTAGTGATAGCATCCCCTGGCTTCCAGCTTTCTCTTTCCATCAGCTTTCAGTCTTGTATCTCTGAAGGGGATTTTAATATTTTCTCTTTGTCCTTGATTTTCTGCAGTTTTAATAAGACATCTAGCCATAACTTTCTGTTTTTATTAGGATCATGAGTTTTCATTTTATGTCTGATCTACAAATGGAAATTGTGATTATCTGATGACATCTGTCTTCACTGGTTATTTGTTTATTCTCAGTTGGGAAGACCTTGCCACTCTCAGGTGTTGAAAAATTCTGCTCTAGGTTTTCTATGGACTCTATTTTAGTGTAAAGTGAGAAATGGGGATCTGAATTGCTTTTAGTGCTGTATCTTCAAATGGATGATCAATTATTGTAGAAAGTCAATTATTCTAGCAAGTTTTATTGTCATATTTTAACTATTTGTATATTAAAATCTTTTTGTATATTAAAATCTTACACATAGTAGTAGAATCTGTGGAGGGAGGAGTTAGCTCTCTGATATCAGTAGCTGCTTCTGTTTAATCCAGATTTTCTTTAAACTGTGTTCCTCACCAATTTTGCAGGACAGCACCCGTGTTTTTCATGTAAAGTGTCTGGTGCGGATGTGAAGCGTTGCTCTGTCAGCGCTTGTGGGAAATTTTACCATGAAGCCTGTGTCCGCAAATTCCCCACTGCCGTCTTTGAGTCAAAAGGCTTCCGCTGTCCCCAGCACTGCTGTTCTGCCTGCTCTATGGAGAAAGATATCCACAAAGCAAGTAAAGGTAAAACAAAGCTAACGAAGGGGACAGCGTTTGGGGTTGTTTTAAGTGCAGTGGCAAACAGTAAGCACGTTATTATAAAGAACATTGGGCATCCTCCCTTTGTTTATCTGTAGCTATTGCAGCTGGGCCACAGTAGATAGTAAAGTAAGTGGTAAATAGATAGTAAAATAAGATAGTAAAAAACACAGTCGTATCTGACTCTCTGTGACCCCAGGGACTGTAGCCCACCAGGCTCCTCTGTCCATGGAGTTATCCTGGCAAGAATACTGGAGTGGGTTGCCATTTCCTTCTCCAGGGGATCTTCCCAACCCAGGGATCAAACCTGTGTCTCCTGCACTGGCAGAAGGATTCTTGACCACTGAACCACCAGGATAGCCCTAAGATAAGTGGATTCTAGGTTCTAATCCAGACCATGAGAAGAAAATTCCATATGTTCAAAATTACCCCTGGAAATTCCTTCAACAGGTGCCATACTGACAACCACCATTTCTCCAGCACTGGAGCAGACACAGATTTTTTGAGTGACCTCTAGATGGGCACTACATTTAGGGACCATACAGCATAGAAATGGCAGAGCCAAACTAGTGAGATTTTCATTCTACTATAACCAGCATCATCCTGGGTCCCCAAAGATCTCCCTTTGTGTCAGCAGATGCCTTGTGACCCAGGGTCCTCCCTGACCATCTTCCAATAGGTCGCATGGTGAGATGTCTGCGGTGCCCAGTCGCCTACCACTCCGTAGATGCTTGCATTGCCGCCGGCAGCACCCTCGTGTCTTCCTGCGTTCTCATCTGCAGTAATCATTCCACACGGAGCAGTGGCTCTTCGTCTGCTGTAAATGTAGGCTTTTGTTTCGTTTGCGCCAGAGGTGAGTCTCGGTCCTTTCTCTTCGGGTCTTTCTGGGTTCATTGGTATATTTCCCCGTTAAAAACAAGTTCCAGGAATACCCCTAAGAGAGATGAACACTTCAGCAACCGGTCCCTTTTGTTACATTAGATACTCAGACTGTTAGAATATTAATCCTTCCATAAATTAAGCTAAATTCTGCTTAATTTCTTAGTAACTTAGAATTAAAGATGAGTCCTCAGTGTTCCTATTTGGAGCGTCAAAAGATTGCAGTTGACCCTTGAACCACATGGGTTTGAACTACCCGCACCCACTTGTGTGCACTGTTTTCTCAGTGTGTACTCCAAGACTTCGATCCAGTGTTGGTGGAATCCGCAGATGCGGGAGAGAGACGACTGTAAAGTTACAAAAGATTCTGACTGCGATTCTGACTGTTTAAGGGTCAACTCTCTTCACTTTTCCAAACAATTCTTCTGTTTGAAATAGAATCTTCTCATGTCATATTATGTAATCCAGAGTTTTCAACTAATTTAGATTTCACTTGCAAGGCAAGAAGAGCACATTTATTTTTCAATTATTTATGTTGTATTTTATCATGTTTTGGTCTGGCATCAAGGGAGGCCTAATGGGATACAGCCAAGGCAACATATGGGGTGTATTACTTAAGAGCCTGCAGTGCAGGCTTTCTTACTTGCCAGCTGTTGATATTTAAGTCTGCCAAGAGATTGATCAATTAAAAACAATATTGTGTCCCTGAGGGTGTCAGTGAACTTGAGTTCATGATAAATCTACAGTAGAATTTCTTTAGTTGAATATGATACGGAGTATTCAGCTTTACAGAATGTCTCAGCTATATTATAATAAAAACAGTGTTTAGTGTAATATAAAGTGTAAGCATTTTAGAAATCAATTAATATCCCCAAACACAGTTTGTTGGGATTTTTTTGTCATAAATGCTGTTTTCTAAACTTCCCTTAGTGTGAAATTCTTGAAAGGATTCTATGGCATATCAGGCCTATTAGATTATACTTAGCCCATATTGCGGAGAAGGCAATGGCACCCCACTCCAGTACTCTTGCCTGGAAAATCCCATGGACAGAGGAGCCTGGTAGGCTGCAGTCCATGGGGTCGAGAAGAGTCAGACACGACTGAGCAACTTCACTTTCACTTTTCACTTTGATGCATTGGAGAAGGAAATGGCAACCAACTCCAGTGTTCTTGCCTGGAGAATCCCAGGGACAGGGGAGCCTGGTGGGCTGCCGTCTATGGGGTCGCACAGAGTCGGACACGACTGAAGCGACTTAGCAGCAGCAGTAGCCCATATTGAAAAAGAAGTTTGAGATCTTGTTTTCTTTTTTTAAAGAATTTTTTATTGGAGTATTGTTGCCTTACCACGTTGTGTCAGTTTCTGCTGTACAGCAAAGTGAATCAGCTCTATATTTACATATATCCTAACCCTTTGTTTGGATTTCCTTCCCATTTAGGTCACCACAGAGCATTGAGTAGAGTTCCCTGTGCTGTACGGGAGGTTCTCATTAGTTATCTACTTTATACATAGTGGTTGTGTTTTATTTTGTTTAGGAGACAGTTCTTTCAATTTGGTAAAAGTACTATAAAATATTTTTAATAGAATTTAGCTAGTGTGATAGATCTTGAGTTGTTTTACTTTTGTAACTCTCATTTAAAAAAAAAAAAAAGGACCAGAGGAGGTGGACAATAAAGGATTAAGTAACTGGTAGTCCTTGTAGCAGCCAGCTGAGTCAGTGCACACATTGCTTTGAGCTGGCCTGTTTGGCAAGCATGTGGGGTGGCCGCTGTCAGAGAGAAGTGCTGGGTAGAACAGTGAGGGCAGCTGTATTCTGCCCTGAAGGCTGTACGGCACAGGGAGGAGAAGATTGGACGTGTCTCATGCCACATTGCATTAGCCAAAGAAAATGTCAGCATGTGCCTTGTCCCTCTCCCCCTTCCTAAGAAAGGCATGACAGGGTGAAAAAGCTGAATGACTAGCTTTAGAGACTTTCAAATAGATGAGTATCAGTGATAACATAAAGTCTCTGTTGCTTTGTAAATAGTACTTTTACTCACTTTCACTTGGAGTGATGGGGGTGGTGTGTGTGTGTATGTGTAACTGAGCCAACATTTTATTAATAAATATCAAGTTTAAAACTATTGTGTTGGCTTACTCGAGAGTACATTCTGAATCAAGTACCATCAGTAAGTATATCAACCAATATTTGTTTTTGCTCTATTTCATTCAATGATTGGGTGACCTTTAAAGCAGGTGTTTTTTTTATTTAAGTAAGGTAGAAAATAACCCCTTGTCAAGGAACCTAGTTTTAGAGCAAATTCTAACCGTTTTAACTTTCATGCCTTGATTAAAAGCTTGACATAATGGAAACTCCATGTTTTAACAACAGGATCACATTTGGATTTTATCAATTTGGCAGTTATTCTGCAAGATTTGCTGTACTGAAATGCCTTTTTAAGAACAAGATTATTTAATTCCCAAATACTCTAACTGCAGCTTTGCACAGTAAACAGAAACGTTCATTTTCTTTTCCAGCATTTTACAGAAAATGATTCTAAATAGATCAGATGCTAGGATTTGAGAAGGGCTTAAAAGTTCTCCAGAAGTAAATGATATGTGTTCCTTTATCAGTTTTTATAGAGGGTCTCCTTTTTTAAGGGGATCTATTGTAATAAATCCACACTTATTAAAAGGGATACTTCAGTCCTTTATGTTTTGGCGTTAGGAAACTTAGCTTGTGTTGCAGTTGTTTCTCCCTCTGCACAGAGGATTTTTGTCTTAGTTCCTGGTTATTGGTTGTTTAAAATCATTAAGCTAATTCTTAAAGTCTGAAATATCTGGAAATATTTTTGGAAATGCTTCAGTGTTTAGAGGAACAACCCACCTCCCCTGCCCCTCATGGTGTTTGTCATAGGTGCCATTTCAGTGCAGTAGAGATTCTTCTGCATTCCCTTTCATCTGGAGGGTGCTGTAAAATAAAAGTTACTTAGCATTCTAAGTTGTTCTTCCCTATTTAAAAGCCACTGTACCACTTTTCTCTATTAAATGTATAAAATTCATTCAACATTATATAACCTTTATTCAAAGATTCTTCTGTATTACCAATTAGCAATTTCAAGTTCCATTCACATGAGAGATATTTCCTGAATCTGTCTCAGTGTCGAGCAGCACCAAATGAAGATAACATCCACCAAAAATAATAAATGGTCACCCCTTTAGAAACAAAACTCTTCCCTCTTCTCAAAAAGATCTCTGCGAAGCTGCTGTCATGATTTGTACTGTAAAGTCTTAGATTGTTATAAACTGACCGGTAACCACAAACAGAAAGTTTCCCTGGTCCTGCAGGTCCCTCAGCCACAGGATGGACTGAACTCGGGGCAGGAGGAGGAGGGAGTGGGGAGAGGTGTGTGCTTCAGGTGGGTTAGAGCAGATGGTGTTTCCTCCAATAGGACAGCTGTATTAGTGGATTGAAAGGACATTTTTATAAACCCTTAAGTTGGTTATTATCCTAGCAGGACAAAATTTTAAAGATTTGCAGTACCTCAGTGAAGTTCAGCAACTCACAGCATCTTTAAAATCATGTATCATACTGATAAGAGGAAAGCTTCATTGTCTGACTGAGAAAGCTGGAATTTGAGGGTATCTAAAGATCTTAGCAGAGAGGAAGAGAGGCCCAAGTCTGCTGTTCAATGCTGTTTGATGTATTGAAGGTGACCAGCGTCTCTACTGTGTCATGTAGACAGTTCTTATTTCCACTATTAAGTGATACGTCATTTTGTTCTTTGGGTTGTCATCATAGTCCTTCTAAACATTGAGGAACATAGCTCTGTTTTCCAGAGTGGGTTTTCAGAATGACATCAAACACAGTTTAATCCTCAAATACGAGTCTTTTTTCTGGGTGTGTAGATTTCTGTGTAGAGATAAGGCACTGAGTAGCCTAAACTCCCTTTACTAACTGTAGAAAGCTTTTTCTGTCAGATCTTTCTTTTTCTTCATATTCTTTTTCCCCCACCTTGAAGCACAGCTACATAGTAGGTGTTGGTTTATTTTTCCTCATGGAATCATGGGTAGTTTCATTGCAGCTCACATCTTTCTGTTTGTCTCGTATAGGGCTGATAGTGCAGGACCATTCAGACCCCATGTTCAGTTCCTATGCCTATAAGTCCCACTACCTACTGAACGAATCAAATCGTGCAGAGTTGATGAAATTACCTATGATTCCTTCTTCGTCAGCTTCCAAAAAGAAATGTGAGAAAGGTAATAATCAAAATAGTTTATCTCTTACTTTTATTTTTGCATTTCCTATTTTTTTTCTCTTTAAATGAAGGGGGAAAATGTATGCCTGTCAAGCACCATCTGTTGCTTTCAGTAAATTCTACCTTGGTGGCTGTGACTGTCTTCATATGGCTGCAAAATTATTAAAAAGGGCTTAAAATAATTCTGCTATTACAAATTTTTACTTACACTTCTTGAATAAATTTTCACACATTCCATATATCTGTAGTTATTAAAATTGAAAGACTAGGATTCTGCTTAATATAGAAATGTATTCTGAGACCTCTTTCTCTTTTGCCTGAACTACCATTCATTGTAGAATAGAAGAGACAGGATGTAATTTGTTACTAACTTTCAACTAAATAACAAAATAGGTTATTAAACAGAAGGGAACAAAGATAGCTGACACTTAAAATTTTGACTCTGGAATACATTCTGTCATTTTGTTTCTTAAATGTTTGCTATGAAACCTAATTGCCCTTCTCTCAGGAGACATTGGTGGGCAGCTGGGAGAATGCACAAATACTGGAGCTTGAAAGGCAGCCCAGCAGAGCTGAAGAATAACTTATGGATAATTTATACACAGAGAACAAAGAGCTAAATGTATATCTTTATATTCTCCCAGTTAATTTAATCTATGGAAGAAAAATCTTGTGTTTTGCCTTACAGAGCCTACGTGTAATGCAGGGGGGGAAAAGTAGTTTAACAATAATGTATTATTGGGGGAGTTATTATTCTAGAGGGTAAGATAAATAACCTAGAAGGTGAAGGCCTTTTCCGGTATACATTTCCGTTATGATCTGGGGCCAGGCTCAGAATCTTTAAAGAAAATTTAATTCATTTTTTTTCTTTCTTTGTGTTGCCTGCTGCTGATGTATGTTTGCTGTTTGTCAGACATCTGAAGTAGCGACCCATGACTAAAGGAAAGTATAATTAATCAAGTTGGTTAGAACCCATGGAGAAGGAGGCTGAGAGACTATTGACTTTTTTGTCTGTTTTCCATTGAAGTCACAGTATGGCATCTTACTGGTGATACCACCTGTTTCCAAAAAAAAGATGGACATGGGTCTGACTAATTCCATAGTGCAGTAAAATTAGACTACCCAAGGCATTTTAGGAAATGCCTGATTTCCCTCCTGGCGCCTTTATAAAATTAGACAAATTCAATTGTTGCTTACTTTGTGTTCAGTACTCGGTATTGGCCTTGACATGAATTGAAATTATTTTGAGCCCTCTGTTTGCTTAGCTTGAACCGTTATCTTTCTTCTCTCGCACCCTAAAGCAGTTTTCTTGCATAGCACCAAGGTGGAGTGTTCATATTTTTATTTTTCTATTTCCCTGTGTATTTTTGTCAAAAAATCGTGATGATTTTCACTGATGATTCAGGGTCTGTATTTCCTCTGAAATAAGACTTAAAATTCAGGACTATTCCATAATGTTAAAAATGGCCAGCCTGACTTTTCCACGTCAACCCAAAGAATCACATGTCCTCAAAGCTATTTGCAAAGACCGCTCTCCCTACTGGTCATTTCTTTCTGATGGAAAAATGAATTATTTCATTTTATTTTAAACTTACAGAAGAATTCCCTACCTAGGCTGAGACCACTCAGGCAGCTAATCTCTAGGTTGGAGAATTGAAACAATTAATCCACATTGAGATCTTCAGACAAAGGGGAAAATCCAAATGATGGAAGTAAAAGCTTTTAAGCAGAGGAAATATAGTAATTTAATTCATCACTGATTGTACATGGATTTTCTTTTTGTTTTTATGTTAATTAGTTAGAAGTTTGAAAGTCTACAGGAAGACAAGATTTTCTGGAAAATTGATAGCAAACACTCAAAAGGTTGGAGCATATAATTTGATAAAGTTGTATAGTGGGCTCTTAACCTTTTGCTTACAAGACTTTAAATCTCAGTACACTCATGGGTTATAGACTTGGTTTTCCAATGAAAAAATGATTTTTTTTTTTTTACAGTAAATGTCTTTATTGTATTTCATCTTCAGTGATTAACATTCTTCTCTGTCACTTGTTGAAATACCTAATCTCCCCTCAAATTTCTTTAATTTTTTGCATTTAAAAATAATATTGTTTCATTTGCTGCACCTGTTTTTGTCTTAATACAGAGATCATTTTGTTTTTAAAAGGAGAGGATTTTGCTAGGCTACTTAAAGAGATCTCCTTGTATGTTATTCTTGATTCTACCTGATGCTTCTTTCATGCTATAAAGCAGTGGTTCTCGATATGATGTCAGAAAATATTACAAACAAAATTTTGAACTATGTTTAATATTTCAGAAAGTCTAACAGAATCAGCCATTTGTGCAAAATACAGTTGCATGAGTTTCTCTGTATTTGGCTATGATTTTTAACAATTTAATATGATAAGACTAGTTTTGTTACTGGGATCTGAAGCTCCAATTGGCTATTAGATATTTCTGTAGTTAATTAAAACATAAAAATTATTGTGGCTTTTTAAATGTTTTTTTTTGTTTTGGTGGGCTTTTTGGTTGATAAAATATTTGAAAACATGAGTCCATGGGAAAGAGAAAGGGGATCCTTGGTGATGAAAAAGTTGTAAACCACTGCTATATAGCCTGTTTGACTTTCTTTGTCTTTCCTGAAAAGGTAATGATAATGTAATCACAAATTCAAGATCCTTTTGCTTTTTTGTATTCTTACAAGTGAAGAAAAAAGTAGTGGTCAGCCTATTGGCTATTTTCATTCTCGCTAATATTGTTATAAAGGGATTTAGTTAGCTGTGCCACTGGATTAAAATACAAAGCTGACCATTGTTTACTTTCTTAGCTCTCAAGGAGAAAAAAAGAGTACATATTTTTCTGAAAATCTGTTCTCACATCTACTCAAGGCTAAAGATTTTATGCACCTATTTGTCATATGTTAAGAGTCTTAACCCCCAGCTAAACCAGTGCCTTATTAGTCCTCATTTCAGAGGGGTGAAGAGTCATATTTTTCCTACTCACAGTTCCTCACATGCTCTGAGTTTCTGGCCACTGAAGCCCTCCCTAGGAAGGACTGAAGTAGCTAAGTCTGTTTATTGTCTTGTATTTTAATCCATCACTATATAACTCAATCCCTTTGTTAATTTCTCTCAATCTGAATCACATTTAACTGAAAAGATAACTTTCTTGTCTCTCTCTTTCCTCTCTTCTTAGTTATTAAGACTGTTTGTTTGTTTCAAGGTGGACGACTGCTCTGCTGCGAGTCGTGTCCAGCCTCCTTCCACCCGGAGTGCCTGAGCATAGAGACGCCTGAAGGCTGCTGGAACTGCAATGATTGCAAGGCTGGCAAGAAGCTGCATTACAAGCAGATTGTTTGGGCCAAATTGGGAAATTACAGGCAAGTTTTTCCAAGGACAAAGAGGAAGTATTCAATCACTGTTGAGTAGTTCACAGTCTGTACAAGTGTGGCCAGGAAACAGGTACAACACACAGCACAGCCACTTCCTCAGAAAAAGAAAGAAAAATTTTTAGTCTGGGTTTTTAGAAGACTGGGAAGGTTAGTGGTGGTTAGATTCCCCCACACCGCCCCCCGCCTTTTTTTGGTTGATTGACTTTTGTTTTTAAGTTCTGAAAGTTATTTTATCCTAATGAACTATGGTACTAATAGGATTTGGAATAAAAGGTTTCATATGGATAGTGGGGAAGACTTTTTTCTTTTTGCATTCTAATTAGATTTATGTTCATTCCTGGTTTCTAGTGAAGTTAACAGTTTATATTCTGGCCAAAATAACTCTTTCTGACCCAAAATCTGTTTTATTATAGTTCTAGCTAGAAGCTCTAAACTGTGTGCAAAGAGGGAGCTTTTTAGACTTTAGGGAGAGAGGTATTTCATTAGGAGCCTTTAGTTCTTAAGGGAATGAAGCAAGAAGTATGCATGGGTGCCATTATTTTATTAAATCTTTCTCCTCTTAAGAAGCCTATTTTTGGACCGCCCTTGAGCCGGGGTCGCGGGGCCAGGAAGTCGGACCCCCGAACCTGAGTGGTCGCCATGGCCAAGTACCTGGCCCAGATCATTGTGATGGGCGCGCAAGTGGTGGGCAGGGCCTTTGCCCGGGCCCTGCGGCAGGAGTTTGCAGCCAGCTGAGCAGCAGCGGACGCCCGGGGACGCGCAGGACACCAGTCTGCGGCCGAAAATTTTTCTTTAAAAAAAAAAAAAAAAGAAGAAGCCTATTTTTAACAAATCTTCACGCAAAAGGATAGTGATATGTTTTTAAAATTTTACATTCTACATTTTGAGGTATATGCTTATTATTTTACTAAGAAAATGGATGCTATTCAAAAGAACACAGTGAAGTTCTGCTTTTCAGTTAGAATCCTAAATAAGTTTCCATAGAATTTCAAACATGCTGTAATTTTTTTAAACAAGAGTTCTGTCATTTTCTCTGTTTTAAATAAACTGCTTGCTTACCTATTTAACCTTAAAAACTTCATTTTTAGCTGACATGAGGGGCATTGAGAAGCTCCCCTCCAACCAATTTTTTTAACAAATGACAGGAAACTTCCATGTTCTTTTTTTTTAAAATGGACACTTTGACTATATAAATAATTTTCCACTTTACAGCAAAAGATATAAATTTTAAAAGGCAAATATCAAACCAGGTGTACTCGTCTACTCTCAGTAAGAAAAGAAAAATACCTTCCTGAAGGAAAAAGGAGCAGAGAAAGAGCCAGTTTGCAGAAGAAGAGCAAGTGGAAAATAAACATGTGAAAAGTGCCCTGCCTCACTAAAAATGTACATGAAAAAAACAAAGTTTATTTTCAATTAACAGGCTGGCAGAGATTTAAGAATACTAATTCTGCAGCTCAGGTGGGCCTGGAGAGACAAGGGCTCCTGCACAAGAAAGGCATCATGTGACAGAGCTGAACTGTGCACCCCTGGACCCCGCACTTCCCCTTCAAGGAGTGAATCTAAGGAGAGACACTGGACACGCGGGCAAACTTGTCCTGTAGGGATGCTCATTGCAGTGGTGCTTCTAGGTGCAGAAGGAATCCAGATGGCCAGTCAGTAGGCGATGTGTCAATCCATATTGCAGGATGCCTAGAAGACAGAAGAAGGGTAATGCTCACGGTAACATGGGAAATGGCCTCAGTGTACAGTTAACCTCAGGAAGCACGTTAAATAGTACATAGGTTATCTCTCCGTATACGTATACAACTTGTAAAAATTGGAGCTTGCGATATAATACGTTTGTATTATTACCTGGAAAAAACATCTAACGTTAATAGTCTGAGGCATGAGATTATAAGGAGGAAGCGTATTCAGCTTTTCTGTTACACATTTCTGCGTTGTTTTAATTTTTAAAAGAAACTACATTTTTTTGTGTGTGTATAAAACTACATTTAATAATTTTAAAGGTATGTCCTTTTTTAATTGAAGTGTAGTTATAGTGTTGTGCTAATTTCTGCTGTTACAGCAGACTGACTCAGTTACATACATACATACATTCTTTTTTATATTCTTTTATGGTTTATCACAGGGGATTGGATATAGTTTCCTGTGCTCTACAGGAAGACCTTGTTGTTTATCCATTCTCTACGTAACAGTTTGCATCTGTTAACCCCAGGCTCCCAGTCCTCCCCTCTCCCTCCATCCCCTTGGCAACCACAGGTCTGCTTTCTCTCGGAGTCTGTCTGTGTTTTGTAGATAAGTTCCTTTGTGCCATGTTTCAGATTCCACATAGAAGTGATGCCATATGTACTGGTCTTTCTCTGACTTCCTTCACTTAGTATGATAGTCTCTAGATGCGTCCATGCTGCTGCGAGTGGCATTTTTCGTTCTTGTTTATGGCTGAGTCATGCTCCACTGTGTAGACGCACCGCATCCTCTTTACTCGCTCATCTGTCGGTGGACAACTAGGTTGTTTTGTAAATGCTGCTGCTGTGAACATAGGGTGCGCACGTCTTCTTGAATCCTGGTTTTGTCCAGGTCTGTGTCCAGCAGTGGGGTCGCTGGCTCATGTTGTAGTTCTGTTTTTAGTTTTCTGAGCACCCTCTGTACTGTTCTCCCTAGTAACCATACCAACTACATTCCCAGCAACAGTGGAGGAGGGTTCCCTTTGCCTCACACCCCGACCAGCATTTGTTATTTGCAGACTTTTTAATGATGGTGATTCTGACTGGCACACAGAACTTTTATAATTAAAAATATATATATTTTCCAGGAGGGGATAGATACAGGTTTGACGAATAATAGATAAGATATTCCCGGATAGAAATATCAGAAATAGTAAAAAGGCTTTGTTGTTGTTTAGTCACTAAGTTGTCTCTGACTCTTGCAACACTATGCACTGTAGCCTGCCAGGCTTCTCTGTCCATGGGATTTCCCAGGCAAGAATACTGGAGTCAGTTGCCATTTTCCTCTCCAGGGGTTCTTCCCAACCCAGGATCGTCTCCTGCATCAAGCCCTCATCTCCTGCATTGACAGGTGGATTCTTTATCATTGAGCCACCAGGGAAGCCCCAAGGCCTTCAGATAAATTTCAGAATGTTTCCTTTTTAAAACTTTCTTTTGTCTTTAAAAAAAATATAATTGACATTATGTTAGTTTCAGGTATACAGTATGATGACTCGACATTTGTGTACATCACAAAACAATCACCACAATAAATCTAGTTAACATCCATCACCATATATAGTTAAAGTTAGGCCCAAAGCAGAGCTTGACAGGCCAGTGACATTTTATCTGCCTGATTTTATGTCCATGGACTAATTCGTAATGTATTTTTTTCAATCAGACCTCTCTGGGCCCCATGAAACTTTCTTTTCAATGACTAGTTATTCTGATGTGAGACTTCCTGGGGGAGACGTGGGCCTGGAACAAGGATGGCAGAAATCATACCCCCGTCTGTCTGAGCCAGTGTGTGTGGTTACCACATGCACCCCACATGTGGCCTTAACACGAATCAGAAATACAACCACTGCCCAGCCTGCTTTGAGAGGAACCAAATACTGATTACACAGAATAGTGTTGTTTTTAGCAATTTGAACACAGGCTTCTACCCACGTTTTAATTAACCCACAGGTGAACATGGGGTGCTTTTAGGTGACGCATGTTCATCACTTATCTTCCCAATAATGCCATTCATTGTTCATCAAGTAAATGGTTTTATGAGGCATGTGTAAAATGCGACTGAAAAACATTACGTCTGTGTGCACCTACTGTTGGTATCAACGATCGGATGTACTACGGGGACCCCCCTCAGTTCCCGACCTGCCCAGTTGCAGGAAATCTTCCAGCGCACCTCGCAGGTGGCTCCCCCAATGATCACTGTGGACCAGTCATCACGTGAAGCATGGTTTTTTTCAGGCCTGTCCCAAATCCCACATCTATTATGATCTAAGATGAATTAGATTCTGAAATACACACTGATAAAAGCCTAGTACATTTGGCCAGAAAATATTTTATCCTGGTTGACTAGAGAGTCAGAAAATGCCAGTTTGAATGGGAGCAGGCATTCTCCCAAGAGTTTATTCTGATTAGCATCAGTTTATTCTCAAAGGATTCCCTTGACTACCAGGAATAAACTTCTGTAGTTTGAAAGACAATCTTGGAATTTAGAATGTCACATTTGGAGAAAAATGTGACTTTTCCAGGACTGAATCTGGTTTGGAATATTTTACTGGCCAATTCTAATTCTTAAGTTGTATTGTAGGTTCACTGTTAACCTTATTAGTGTGCTTTATTCTTATGTATACTTTTATAAATATCAAATATTAATATTTAAGGAAGAAATCAGATCGGGTGTTTAGGGCCTAGTTTGTTTAGTCTGTGTTCACCATTTCACGCATTAATTCATTCATCAGTATGTTGTTAAATGACTTGTGCTTTGGGCAGGATTAAAGGTAAGCGAGGTGTTCTGTGTCCTTAGATTTGCAATGAAAATTACACAGTACGAAACCTGTGTCTTTCGGCTCCTGCCAGCCGTGTAAAGCATAGCACAACTCTCCATCCTCCGCTTTCAGATGGTGGCCGGCCGAGATCTGCAACCCCCGGTCTGTGCCGCTGAATATCCAGGGCCTCAAGCATGACCTGGGCGACTTCCCCGTGTTCTTCTTCGGCTCTCACGACTACTACTGGGTCCACCAGGGCAGAGTGTTCCCTTACGTCGAAGGAGACAAAAGCTTTGCCGATGGACAGACCAGTATTAACAAGACCTTCAAAAAAGGTACGTTGGACGCCATTCACCGTGGCTCAGAACTGACGCTCCTGTTGATCTGTCCGCACGCCTCACTCATGGAGGACACGTGCCGGTAGGGAGTTTCACCAGGTGTTATGACCTGGCGTCCATAGTTTCCAGTCACGTTAGAACCACCTCACAATCCAATCACTCAGAAAAACCCGTTCAGTGGAGTAGACTGTGCTGTGTGTGTGAAAGAAGTTTTCTCAGTGATCTTACTACAGACGTGGAGATTTTTCTGGGAACGCAGAGTCTCCTTAATTAAGTGAAGCACCTTTGCCACAGAAGAGTAGTCAGCACTTCCCATGAAGAGCCTTACAGCTGTTTTCTGTAAAATTTTTTGCTGTCTAATTTTGTTAAACTTTTTTTTGCTGTGTATTGAGGTAAATCCCATCTACAAACAAGGTTGTGATGGTTTCAGGTGAATAGCAAAGGGACTCAGCCGTACATATCCACGTGTCCATTCTCCCCCAAATTCCCCTCCCATCCGGGCTGTCACATAACCTTGAGCAGAGTTCCCTGAGCTACACAGGAGGTCCTGGTTGGTTATCCATTTTAAATATAGCTGTGTGTTCGTCTCCATCCCACACTCCAGAACTGTTTCCCCACCCCCTGGCAGCCATAAATTTGTTCTCTAAGTCTTAACAGCTGTTTTTGCAACAAGTTGACGGGAAGTTTAGCTTTCTGGGGCAGAGTGAAGTGAATTTAAATCTGGTACAAGGTAAAAGCTGCTGTCAGGTTCCTGTGGAAACCCCTGACCATTGAAGGGGGGCCTCTTTTCCATGGTGGCAGCTTGCACAGAGCAGTCAGTGTTCAGCTGCAGATGAATTATATCCCATTTCAGTGTTACTCTATCCTGGTGGTAAATGGTTACTTCCAGGACATAATTTTAAAAAGAAAACCTCAGGTCCCATTTCGTGCATGGGGAAGGCAGGGTAATAACAACTCTCCTAGTGGTTTTTGTTTATTTGGTGTGGGGTGTTTTTATGCTTTGTCCGGTCTTATTGGCAGCGTTGGAAGAAGCTGCAAAACGTTTCCAAGAATTGAAAGCACAAAGAGAAAGTAAAGAAGCACTGGAGATTGAAAAAAGCTCAAGAAAACCCCCTCCATACAAACACATCAAAGTGAGTCTTCACCCATGAAAATGCTGGTATTTGACAGACAAGGTGAAACTGCTCTCTTAGTAGTTAGAAGGCCCCGACTGGCTTGTAAAAACTTTATGCTGATTACAGCTCAGTCTGTGCAGAACAAGCTTCTGCTGGAGCATCCGCTGGGAGCCGAGGCTGCTGCGCCGGGAGGGCGAGGACTTTGACGAGTGAGCCCCTCATACTGAGGAACAACACGTTTGATGGGAATTTCTGTGCTTGCTCCTCAGCCTGTCCTGTAACCAGCAAGAGTATAGGGATTTAGCCCCTTTCTTCCAGAGAGCCCAGAGCTGTTTTCAACTTTATGAAATGGTCATCAACTGATAGGAGGGGAAAGACACAGGATAAATGAGGACTCGCGTCAGGTTTTGGTATTTTTGTCAACTTAAGAGAGGCAGCTGTTAATCTCAGCTTACTCAACTGGGGAAATCCTTTCTCAGGGTCACCCCACAGGCAGTAGCGGGGCCAGGCGGGCCTGGGTGTCTCCGATGTCCTGTTCAGATTCCTCCCTCCCACTTGTGATTTTGTTGCCAGGCCAACAAAGTGATAGGAAAGGTACAGATCCAGGTGGCAGACCTGTCGGAGATTCCCCGCTGCAACTGCAAGCCGGCCGACGAGAACCCTTGTGGCTTGGAGTCCGAGTGCCTGAACCGGATGCTGCAGTATGAGTGTCACCCCCAGGTGTGCCCGGCGGGGGAGCGCTGCCAGAACCAGTGCTTCACCAAGAGGCTCTACCCGGACGCAGAGGTCATCAGGACCGAGCGGAGGGGCTGGGGCCTCCGGACCAAGAGGAGCATCAAGAAGGTAGCACGGGGCGGGGCGGCAGTGGGTCAGACCAGGACCCGTGCCTCTCAGAGTGTGTCAGTAAGGATTCAGTACACAGGGATTCATTCCACAATTCTGAAACTTCTCAGGTTGAGAGTTTGGTACTTCTGGAGCAAGTAAGAAATGGTTAGAAGAGCAGATGGTAAAGAATCTGCCTGCAGTGCGATCCACGTTTGACCGCTGGGTTGGGAAGATCCCCTGGAGACCGGAATGGCTACCCACTCCAGTATTCTTGCCTGGAGAATCCCATGGACAGAGGAGCCTGGCGCACTGCAGTCCATGGGGTCCCAAAGAGTCGGACACGACTGAGTGACTTTCACTTTTCCTGTGATCAGTCATAAGAAGGAGAAGGGATATTGGTCATTCTATCTGAAATATTTTTTACTTGTTAAGCAAACTAGATTTAACATAGGTAAAAGGAAAAATAGTGAAGTTAAGAACATACTGGACAGAAACTAGCAAACCCAGGACTTTGCTCCAACATTGTAATTAACCATGAAGCCCCAGTCAAGTCACTTAACCCAGGGGTCTCCAACCTCTGGGATCTAATGCCTGATCTGAGGTGGAACTGATGTAATAATACTAGAAATAAAGTGCACAATGAAATGTAATGCACTTAAATCATCCCGAAATCATCCCCCCTCCCCCATCCATGGAAAAATTGTCTTCCATGAAACCAGTCCCTGGTGCCAAAAAGGATGAGGACTGCTGACTTAACCTCTCTGAGCCTCAATTCCTCTATCTCTAAAATGGATATAATAAACCCTGCCCTACATGTGAAAGAGTTGTGGCTAGTCTCAAATTAGATCATATATACAGAGCAGCTAGAAAAAGTTGAGATCTTTAATACTTATAAATTATCTTCATTCTTATACTTTGAGGTAATTCTTCAAAGCAGTCTCTTTGTTTAACACAGGAAATGTGTGCCCATTGTGGAAAATATTTTAATCCAAATAACTCAATTGAAAATCACCAATAAATCCTACTATTCACACAGTGGCTTTTAACCTTTAGAGACCCTGAGAATCTTCCAGGGTCCTTGTTACAATGAGTGTCAACTGAAATATTGGTGACAGGCCTAAATAATCTGTTTTTTAAAAAGTTTGTCTTCTCCACCTAGTCCCCACCATCACCTTCTGATGTGTACAACTTACAGCCATGTTCTCTGAGAGAAGATGGGCCTAATAGGAATTTAAAATTACTCTTGGCATTTTTCTGCCTTAAAAAAAAAAAATCACCTTTATAATGAAATGCTGTATAACATAGAACAGAAATTCAAACAATACAAAAAAGATAATAAAGAGTGAAATTCCCCAATTCCTGCCCTCCACACCAGAGAAGACCATTGTTCTTAAGTTGGTGTGTAGCCTGTTAGAACTTTTTCTGTGCAGTTACTACACACAAACGGAGAGAGGTTAATAAAAGGAGACCATGATCGTCCAGGCTGTGTGGCCTAACCGGGGCTGTAGTTGAGCAGGAAAGAAGTGGTTGGACTTCTGACATTTCGAAGGTAGCACCTGCAGGATTCGCCAGCTCAGTGGGTATGTGGATTGGGTTGCTTGGTCAAAGGCCATCTGCATTTAAAGTGTCATCATATAGGGACTTCCCTGGTGGTCCAGTGGTTAAGAATCCACCTTGCAGTACAGGGGACACGGGTTCGATCCCTGGTCTGGGAACTAGGATTCCGCATGCTATGGAGCAGCTAAGCCCCTGTCACCTGAGCCTCCTTCGTTGGTAACATGGAGTTGTAACCACTGGACCGCCAGAGAAGTTCCAGATTTCTGCCTGCTTAAAAGTTCTTTATTTTGTTACTTTTAACCACAATTGAATTCACAGTTAATGGTTTTAAGTCCAGTAAGCAACTCCTTGAGGCTAAAGATTTGTCACTTTTTAGATGCCTAAAATATTTCTTTTACAAAATAACTAGACAGATGTATTCACAACCATATCGAGTTGACAAGACTTAACATACCTCGTTTGATATCAGCACTTTTTTTCAGTATTCACCAGTTTTCATAGAATAGTAAATAGAAACCATAACACATGGTTTCAGACCTTAAAAAGCCACAGAACCCTTTCTTCAAATGAAGCCTTGACTTGAATCTCAAGCGTGTCAGGCAGGTAAAGTGGAGCTGATTTGGTCTGAACCCCCTGCTCGGTCTTCAGTCCAGAAAACTCGCCATAAAGTAAGGTATCACCAGGTGGCAGTGCAGCCAAGATGCAATGAGACCCACCTGGGAGGGCGGCGAGACCGCGGCCGGGCCAGGTGTTCTCAGCGGCCAAGGCCCAAGTCCGGACCGCGTGGAGGGAAAGCCATTCAGGGCCGACTGCGCACAGTACGTGCCCGTGCAGAGCTGTCCTGTCTCGGCGTCTCAGGCGGAGGGGAAACGCGGCTCCCTGTCCCATCGGTTACAACGGGGGAGAGAAGCCCCCAGAAGCGTGCTTGTGTGTTGACCAGGCCCAGCCGAGAGGAGCTGTAGCTGCTTGAAGCAGACGGGCCCTCGCCCATGTCCCCTGTGGCCAGCCAGCCGGCCGGACGCCCAGGCTGACCCACCATCTCCCTTCTCTCATGCCAAAG
Organism: Bos taurus; assembly: GCF_002263795.3. NCBI lineage: Eukaryota > Metazoa > Chordata > Mammalia > Artiodactyla > Bovidae > Bos > Bos taurus. The sequence continues at coordinate 33,433,878 of NC_037354.1, read as the reverse complement.
TCACAGTCTCGTCTTTTTATCGGTGGGAAAAGTCTTTTTATCGGTGGGAAAAACCTAAGTATCCATACGTAAGGACATTGGCTTATGCTTTTAATGACTCATCAGAATCAGAAAAGACTACAGTGCTTCTCTTTAGATGACTGATGCTCTCGGTTCTGTGATACTGAGCAATGAGCGGTGAGCACGGCTGGTGAGAACTTGGGTTGGGGGCTGGGGGAGGAACACAGGTCTAGTAAAAACAATAGCAAATACATATTAATTTACTCCCTGAAGACATTTCTCTGCCTCGGAAATGTATTTTTAACACCAAGAAATCCTATAGTTAATGTTGTTGCCCTAGATTGAATCAGCCAAGTCTTCGAGGTGAAAGGGTGATTCATGATTATGCATTTATAAACATGAGAGGTTGAATGTACGGTATTTACGCTTATTTTAAAAAGGAGCTTATTAGTACACACCTGTTAGAACAGCAGAATGAAAAACAGTGACTATCCCATGGGCTTCCCTAGTAGCTCACCTGGTAAAGAATCTACCTGCAATGCAGCAGACCCTGGTTCGATCCCTGGGTGGGGAAGATCCCCTGGAGAAGGGAATAGCAACCCACTCCAGTATTCTTTCCTGGAGAATCCCATGGACAGAGGAGCCTGGTGGGCTACAGTCCACGGGGTCACAAAGAGTCAGACACGACTGAGCGCACACATACCACATGCTGACGAGGACGTGGGGAGGCCGGCGCTCTCATACATGGGGAGTGTGTGGTGGGAACTCAAAATGATCCCGCCACTCTGGGAAATAGCTTGGCAGTTTTCTAAAAAATTAAACATATGCTCACCATATGACCCAGCATTTATCCCAGAGAAATGAAAACCTTTGTCTACATATAAACTTTATCAAAATGTTCACAGCATCTTTATTTGGTAATAAAAGCTTTATTTGTTACTCAGCAGTAATGAAACAATAAACTATTGATACCCACAACAGCTTGGCTAGATCTCAAGGAAATTAAGCTTAGTTTTTCTTTAAAAAGCCAATCTCTAAAGGTTACATATTGTGATTCCATTTATAGCACACCCTCAAAATGATAAAACTATAGGGTTGGGAAGGTCCTACTGTTTAGCCCTGGGAACTATATTCAATATCCCATGATAAACCATAATAGAGAAGGATATAAAAAAAGAGTCTGTGTGTATGTATAACTGAATCAGTCTGCAGCACGTCAGAAATTAACACAACTTTGTACGTCAACTAAACTTCCATAAAATATAATTAAGGAAAAAACGATGGAGTTGGAGAACAAACGAGGGACGGAGGATGGGCAGGGTTGTGAAGGAGCGGTTCTGGGCCTCTGTGTTGACATGACTGTGGTGGTGGCTGCCTAACTGCCCACCTGGTAGAACTCCGGAAACGCACGTGTGTACACATAACAACACACATGCACACAAACAAGTGCTTGTGAAATCCTCAAAATCTTGTCCCAGTGTCAGTTTTCTGGTCTTCCTTTGTATCGTCATTCTGTTTCCAGGAAGGTTTTGGGTTAATTCTCTTGGGTTACACATGTGGTGTTTGGGAATGCTTTCTAACACAATACACTAATTGTTCCTCTGCATGTTGCATGCTCCTCTGCAGGGTGAATTTGTAAATGAATATGTCGGCGAATTAATTGATGAGGAAGAATGCAGATTGCGAATCAAGCGAGCCCACGAGAACAGTGTAACTAATTTTTATATGTTAACTGTTACCAAGGTAAAATTGCTTTTTTTTTTGGTAAGAACAAAGGATTTTTTTGGTTTAGTCTCATAGTCTTAGGTTGAATTCCGTTTCCTTCCTCTAATTTGGTTTCATTTCAAGCAAAACATAATGGTCTGTGGTAGCCAGTATGCGTCCCGCTGTAATATGCTCATTTTACCAGAATACAAATGTGAGGGATTGTCGCAGGTCACGTGACACAGCGCCGTGCATGAGAAGGTGACCAGCAACAAGGTTAACATACCCGGGTTTGAGCCTCAGCTCTTAGTCCTGGAAGACCTGGTCCCCAGTTTGGTTATCACCAAGGGAGAGAGTCACCGCTGTGATTCTAAGTCACAAACCACCAGGAGAGTTCTGCTTTAGCAAAAAAATCCTAACTATAAATCATTCTGTATATTTAGACTTTTTTTTTTTAATGAGTCAGGAAAAATGAATGCTGTCAAAAGAGACAGTAAAACTTCTGATTTAATACATGCAACTGTGGGTGTTACTTGAAGCACATTCACTGCAAAACCTACTTTATTGAATTTCTCCAACAGTCCTCTGATTTATAGGTGACGAGAAACTGAGGCCCAGCCATGAGAAATGATGTGTTGAATATCTTGTTACAGCTTAACGAAGTACCTGTGTTTCCTATGTTCCAGGCTCTCTCTAAAACTGAATCAGAATAGCATTAAAAGAACTAGAAATCACTGAAGAGTATTAGTTTAACTGTTATGTCACTGAAAGTTTTACCACTTTCACAAACAGATAATGTATAAACATAAAATGCCATTTATTCATGGCTGCCGACTGTCCCCTTAGCTCCCAGCCCCACTGCCAGTGACCCCTGCAGCCATCCAGACAACACTAGGGGGCTGTGTCCTCCAGAGCCTTTCCGGATTATCAGAGTGTAAATTCAGGGAGCCAAAATGTTGGGCTTCTTACGATACCTTGAACTTTCATATAAGTAAATGTAAGTGACAAAGATTATATCCCAGACTCTAGCTTTTCCATCAGCCAAATCTCCCAAGTCTTTGTGCAGAGAAGTGTCTCGCTTCTGTTCCCTCTCTCTTTGTGGCCTAAGTTCTCGTCCACCTGCGCCCCTGGCCCCCAGCTCTGCTTCTCGCTCAGAGCAGGGGTGGCAGCAAACCACCATCATCCCCGTCTCAATTAACATCCTAACTGAGCACGCTCTGCTCAGAAAACACCTTTCCTTCAGCCCCACACCCAGCTGACATTCTAAGTGGCGTTATCTGCAGTCTGTTCCTAGAAGCAAACTTTAAAAGAACCCAGACTTCACATTGTCTTACTTGCTCTGACTTGGTCTCCATGTAGAGAAGAGGACTCGGTCAGTCGTCCAGGAGCACATCTGTGAAGCTGTAGGTGGTCAGGCCTCGGCTGACGGTGCTTGGCGCTACCCTGGGGCTCCTGCCTGCGCTGGGGGTTTCTCCGACACGCTGATGCTCAGTTTTATGTCAAAGGAGCTCTCTCTTCCTTTCTTTTCTTTCTGAAGGACCGTATCATTGATGCTGGCCCAAAGGGAAATTATTCTCGCTTTATGAACCACAGTTGTAATCCAAACTGTGAAACCCAAAAGTGGACCGTGAATGGAGACGTTCGTGTTGGGCTTTTTGCTCTTTGTGACATTCCTGCAGGTAAAAGGAACTTAACTTGCTTCCTCTCCCAGGACACTCTTCAAGTTTTGACCCTCACATATTTATTCAAATAAAATAAAGAGCTGTGTTTAGAATTATCTGTCATTAAGAAGTAAAACTCTATCCTGCAAAAGGGAGATTAGTAGAAGCAAATTCGTTCTCCAAATGATTGCTGTCTGTTTAATGTAAGCAGATGTTTAAACTTTTGTTTTCTTTTTTAATTTAAAGTAATGAGCCTGCGTTAACATCAGCTGGTTTCTTGGGCTATTTGTGGGAGCTTTCTTATTTTGTTTTTTAGTTCGAAAGAGCATTCTGTTCCAAATTAGACATAAAAAGCTTTTTGAAGCAGTCACTGCTTTTATTTTTCCTTACCCATCCACCATCATAACAGCAGAACTTAATTTCTCCTTTGTTAGAAAAATGGGTGGGAAGGGAAGTGCCATAACTGAAAGGGATTTAAACTGTTTCTAGCACTCACTGTGGATTGCTGAGGAAGCTTGGACCTCCTAGTTTGAATCCCTGGGTCTTCGGTTTGTATAGTAAACCTGCATTTAGAACTCATTTTCTGATCATAATGTAAGACATTAGCTACTGAACATGGTATGGTTGTGACAATTCCACGGTCATATTGTTCACTTGGACACTAGGTGTGAAATAGTTTTAGAAAAAGAGGCCTGAACTAGAGCCTGTTTTTCTTGAGCACAGGTTTCAGATTCTCAGTCTCTCTATCATAGTGTTTGACCACTTCAGTGAAAAGGCTATGATGGCCTTTGCAGAATATTTCTTTTGCTTTAATCATTGGTGGATGGGGACGTCTTCTTCTAGCTTTTGTTTGTTTGTTTGTTTTCCTTTTCCCCATCACTGTGTTCAGTGTGGAACAAGGAGGAGGGAAGGGTCTTCATATCAGAATCATGTCTCTCTTATCAGTGTGAGGCTGTGTCTTTGACGGCTTCTCTCTTCCCCGGGACTTGAGTATGAACAGTTCTCTCTCTTGTGGCCTAGGGATGGAGCTGACATTTAATTACAACCTGGACTGTCTGGGCAACGGCAGGACGGAGTGCCACTGCGGGGCAGACAACTGCAGCGGCTTCCTGGGCGTGCGCCCGAAGGTCAGTGGTAGGGAGGGCGCTGCTGGAGAACCGTCTCAGGAAGAGTGGGCCAGATGGTTTCATCTGTCAGGTTCCGAACATGTTTGTATTTCTGATTGAACTGGAAGTTAGTAGACTCCTTTTCAAAAACATTTTTAAAAAATTCACCTTACCCTAAAAGCCACCCAGTTACACACTTTAAACTGGTGGATTTTATGGTTTGTGAATGATATCTCAGTGTCTTTGCAATTTTGAAGAAAAAGCACCTATTCAAAAGTCAGTGAAAATGAAGCACAGTTTTTTAAAATAGAGCAGTGTCCTTCTTTTTTTTTTTAATTTGGCTGCACCAGCTCTTTGTTGCAGCACATGGGCTCTTCTAGTTAAAACATGTTGACTCTAGTCCCTGACCAGGGATCGAACCCAGGCCCCCTGCGGTAGGGGCACAGAGCCTTATCCACTGGACCACCAGGGAAGTCCCAATAAAGCCTTGTTTTTCTTTCATTTCTGTTACGGGACAAGCCCTTCTGGAGTTTTATCTAACCGGACAACAGATGGATTTAAGTGAACCTGAGGTTGTAGGATTTTCCTTTTCCGTAGCGCTTCATGCGCTGTGATCATTAAAACTATGGTCCCTCTTTCCCACCAGTCGGCATGTGCCTCCACAGCTGAAGAAAAGGCCAAAAATGCTAAGCTAAAGCCGAAGCGACGAAAAATCAAAACGGAGCCCAAGCAGCTGCACGAGGATTTCTGTTTCCAGTGTGGGGATGGCGGGGAGCTGGTCATGTGCGACAGGAAGGACTGCTCCAAAGCCTACCACCTGCTCTGCCTTAACCTGCCGCAGCCGCCCTACGGTGAGCGCCTCCCCCCCGCCCGCCACGTCCAGCCCCCTGTGGGCCATGCGATGGGCAGCGGAGAGGACAAGTGGCTGGAGCAAGCAACTCTCAGTGCACGGGGGGACGCCTGTGGGCGGCAGGGCTGGGGTCTTGTGTTCCCTGAGGTGGGCAGCTGGCTCTTGTGGTGTGGAGCTGGGGGCAGAGCTCACACTCACGCCGCCAGGACCACACAGACCTCTCGTGGGCCAAGGCCTGGAGCTGTGGTCAGCCGGACGCAGCCTCCAGCTGGAGAGGCAGGTGGGAGGTGGGGTGTTTGGCGGGCAATGGACCCGGGCACTCACTGGGCTCTGTCCTTCTTCCCGCCTCTCCAGGAAAGTGGGAGTGCCCCTGGCACCAGTGCGACGAGTGCAGCGCTGCGGCCGTCGCCTTCTGCGAGTTCTGCCCCCGGTCCTTCTGTAAAGATCACGAGAAGGGGGCGCTGGTGCCCTCCGCCCTGGAAGGCCGGCTCTGCTGCTCAGAGCACGACCCTGCGTCCCCTGTGTCCCCCGAGTACTGGAGCAAGATCAAGTGTAAACTGGAATCACAGGATCACGGAGAAGAAGTCAAGGAGTAAATGGGCAGGGAAAATGTCCTTCTTTTTATTTAAAGGAAAAAAAAGGAAAAGAAAAAAGTAGAGGACGCGTCAGTGCAAGAAGAGACCGCTGCGACGTGGGCAGCCTTGGCCAGCGGTGCTACCTTGCAAAAGCGGGAGCGGGGAGATGGTCCGCAGGCCGAAGCCGGTGGTGGGCTCTGGTGTTTTCAGTTCTGTCGGTTTGGGAATTCCTGTGTGGAGGGTTAGATTCACTTGGTCTTTTCTTGCCTTTTACTGTGCTTCAGAGCCTTTGCAGCTGGGAAAAAAGAGCTGTCTTCACTTTTTAAAATAAGAACAGACAGAAAAGAAAGTTTTTGTTAATGAGATAAATTTAAAGTCTAGGATGTGTTCCATGGGTGTACAAAACAAAAGTAGTCATCATTCCTTTATTTATTTTCATTTTTTAAGATTCTGAGACGCGTAGTTCAGATAGTCTGATCAGTGTATGTGTGTACATGTGTGTTTTAAGTAGGAATTGCAGAAAGCCCTCTAGAAAAGGGTCTGGCGGTGTCACAGGCCCCTCTCCCGGGCAGAAGGGCGGCTGGCTTCGCTTTCCCTTCCAGGTGTCTCTCATGGTCTTAGAGACGGCTCTGGGAGGACTGAACCTGGCCTCTTGAAAACAAAAGCCCTCAGTGGATATTACCTCTGTGGTCTTAAACTCGGCGGGCTTTCTGATATGACTTTACCTAGAAAGGTATGTAATGTGGTTGCTGGTTTTTCCTTCTGGAGGAAACTAGAAGCAGATGGCCTCACCGAGTCTGAAATGTTCTCCGATGATAATGGGTATTTTGGTGAAGTGCATTTATGTGGGATGTGAATGCAGTGTTTGAATGGACATTCCTATTATCCTGGGGCACTGGTAAAGGCAGCTAAAGGCAGATGAAGGGCACGGACCAAAAGTTGGATCAGAGGAGCTCCCTTGTCTGTCCAGCGTGCTGTGGACCCTGGTCTGGCTTGGAGAGAATGTGGGCGTTTTATTTTCCGTCTCCTGGTCAGACATCAGTTTCCTCAGGGAAACTACACAAATGAATTTGAATTTGTGTGATTTGAGTAGCTCTTTCTGTTTAACTCCACATTTGAGGGTGAAAGGGGTCAGGGCATTCCCCAAGTTACCTGTCAGTTATCCAGTCCTTAGACTCGCCCCACTGGGGAAGGGAAGCACTTGTGCAGGGTAGGTAAGGGCCCCGCAAACACACTTCACTGCAGGAAGCACTTAGGGAGAGCTCCCGAGAAAGCAGTATTGGCAAGAATAGACGCTCGTGAAGCGGACTGTCTGCCCCCACAACTCCCTTGCTTGTAATGCGTAGGAATATGTCTACTCCAGGATCCCCTGTATGGATCCATTAGTCCTGTCAGACCTTGTTGTAACACTGTACTAAGTAGAAGTCTAGGGTTAGCTTGAATGAACGTTAACTTTCTCTGTGAATTTTGACTGCTTACAATTGCCTGTACCTGGCAGCATTTATTTTCCCTCCCGAAGTACCCAGTGACCTTACAAAAAGGCTGGGAAGATGGATGCTCCACGACATTCCTTCAGTTGTGCTGTGTGTCCCCTTTTTTCTTATCAATTTAGAGCTCTTCTCTGGAAAAAAGAAAAAAAAAATCTGTTTTGTGCCTCTTTTTTTTTTTGTATGTATATGTGCAATTATACTGGATTTTTTTTTGTTTAAAAAAAACAAAAACAAAACAACAAAAAAACAAACACTACAATTCCTTTACTTAAGCTCCTAAACTGCCATTTGCGTGATTCCAGCAAATAATTTTGAGGTAACTTATTGAGCCTCCAGTAATTGTATTGATTAGATACGGTCTCAAAAGAAAGAGCAAGATAGAAGATGCTACACGTGTTACCAAATGCGACTGCCGCCAGTCACATGAATCACAGCTCACCAAAACACTACACTTTGCTCTTGAGCAACTATAGAGTTTGATGTCCTTTTAAAAAAATAACTTAAGAAAATCTATGTTTTATCATACTAAAACTTTATTTTATATATGTATATGATAAACGTTTGCTTTTCTAAACTTACTAACATGAAGGAATTCCTTTAATATTTGAACTGTAACTCGCGTTGAATCAGTATCCAACATGAAATCTTCTTGCTTTGTTTTGGACTTAGTGCTATTTAATATCTGACTTTTATATGGTAAGCCAGGGTATATCCTGTATACTACAAATACCTTAGGTTTAAGTATTTTTATGCAACTTCTGCATTGTGTCACATTTGGTTTGTGTATCTGTAACAGAGCTCTGCTGAGAGTGTTCTGATTTGGGGTGGGGGACAGCGGGGTGGGTAGGTGGGGCGGGTGGGGGTGACTAACAGGATTGTTCTGCCATTTCAGAAATCAGGTTGGAAAGCAAAATCGCTGACCGCAGCTCTGGAGTCCCTGTCCGGGAATGTCCTCTAACAGTCTCAGAAGTGTTTTCAGTCCTGCCAGTGCCAAGGAGCTCTACTCACACCTTGTGGTGTCAGAAGTTTACGTATTTTAAAGGTGCAGGCTGTGGAAGCAGGCCAAAGAGTAAGTCGTGCTTTCTGTTTGCGAAGTATCCATCCATACAGTGTGCATAGTATCCGAGCAGCATGCTTGCCTGTGGCTCGCCATGAAATACTGCGACAGACACGTTGCTTACTCACAGCCGGAAGTTGTTATTTGATTTGCTAACTGTGAAATCGAGCTGTAGTCAGACTGAAAATGGCTGGTTTTTACTTCTTATCCAAAAATGAAATAACATCAAGCAGCATGGGATAACAACGGTCATATTTTTTTTTTGAACCTAATGTTGGTTCAGAGAAAAAGTGAATGTTAAGGTTTTTGAGAATCAGCAGAACGCTTCAGAAACTGGGTCTGTAACAACTAGAGGTGAGATTCCAGACCTTCCAGGCCCTGGTGGGAGTGGGGCGCTGCCTGTCGCTTGTCAGGGGGTGGGGGGGTGGGCTGCATTCCTGGAAGGCGGAAGCAGCTGGAGGAAGTGAATCATTTCTTGACTGTCTAATCAGGGCTACAGTTAGGAGTGAGGTGGGTTTTATTTTCATTTCTCTTTTTAACACGTTCCCACCCTATCCTAATTCTCAAAAAAGCTCTTGCCTAAGCTATAAAATAGGCTGACTTTTAGAATCATTAAAACTTGGAGATTTCTGTGTGTTCAAGTCAGGAACACATCTAAAGACTAAAAAAATAAAATAGGGAAGGGGAAAGGCTGCTCCCTGCTGCCATTTCCACAAAGTATTTGGAAGCAGGTCTGGGAAGAATGCTGTGACACCCACAACCTCGAGATAATCACATAAAGGACTCTCAGACAGGGTGACTATCAGATACCTTTCTTTCCTGATCGTGAAGCTGTTTCCTTACTTCACAGTAGCTTGTTGCATGGTGTGTTCCTGACAGGGTCCAGCCCAGACCTGCAGTTTGGAAGCAGACGGGCCAGCCATGTGGAGCGCAGGCTCTGGACTCCCGGGGATTTGTTGCTTGTCTCTCATTTCATTTTAAAACAGAAAGCTCTTCTTTAGCATTCACCTTAAAGTTAAGATGCTTCCGTATACCATGTCCCATTAGGATGAGAAAATTGGTCACCATGGCGTGCTGACAGTTTGGGAAGCTCACACCAGTTGTTCTTCTGCAGGAGGGACAGCACGAAGGGACAGGGGAAGTTGCTTAATTGGCGAGCAGTGCAAATTAGACTTGAATTACTTAAAAAGCTGGTGTGTCTAGATCCTTCGAGTTGGAGCTGCAGCAGACATGAAGTGATCATTTGGAACAACTTCCTTTAGCCTCAGGCCACCTAGACTTGGGCTTCCCTGGTGGCTCAGCTGGTAAAGAATCCACCTGAAATGCAGGAGACCCTTGTCCAATTCCTGGGTCGGGAAGATCCCCTGGAGAAGGGATAGGCTACCCACTCCAGTATTCTTGGGCTTCCCTGGTGGCTCAGCTGGTTAACAATCCGCCTGCAATCCGGGGGACCTGGGTTCAATCCCTGGGTTGGGAAGATCCCCTGGAGAAGGGATAGGCTACCCACTCCAGTATTCTTGGGCTTCCCTGGTGGCTCAGCTGGTTAACAATCCGCCTGCAATGCGGGGACCTGGGTTCAATCCCTGGGTTGGGAAGATCCCCTGGAGAAGGGAACGGCTACCCACTCCAGTATTCTGGCCTGAAGAATTCCATGGACTATACAGTCCATGGAGTCACAAAGAGTTGGACACAACTGAGTGACTTTCGCTTTCTTTCACCTAGACTTGGTCTCTGGTTATTTGTAAACAGAGAGTGGAACTCACTTCCATTTCCAGATAGGCTCGGAAATAGACTTAGACAGCTTTGCCATGTACTGACATATACGAAAGAGCTGGAAATTTGTATATACTGAAATCTACCAACGTTTATCTGGGGAGGGGGACTGGGAGAAATGGGGTCACAGTAGGGTGAGGGAGGGGAATTATAATGTTTACCACAGGTACGAAGTAGTCACTTTAACATTGAGACCTCTGCCTCATTGAATTCAGGTTTTTTAAGTACTTGAAACTCCTCAGATTCTCCTTGTTTTACAATTATTTTTAAATTTATGAAGTAGAAAGCATTGTTTTGTACACTGTTTTGTCTCTTACCCTCTTGAAGTTGGATTAGAGGCGAAGTTCTGCACATGGGAGCGTCCACACTAGGTCTCTCAGATTCAGTGCACGTAGTCGGGGAAGAGACTCCTGCATGAAATACCAGCAGCATTTACATGAGTATTTCTTACGTATGTTCTTTACTTTGTTACTTTGTCAACCCTATCCCCACACACCTCTTCTTTCCTTTTAATAGATGCCTGTGTAGGGAAAAAAAGAACTTTGCACTTATGTTACACTCCTGAAATGCCAGGTGTGACCTGTGTGTTTCAAACTCATTTCCGTTCTTTCTCCAGTCAGTCCATGGCTTAAGTGACAAGTTCAGGTGCGTGTGGCACATTTGTACGAAGGGGTAGGAGGTAGAGAAATACCTGTCCTTCAGGAGTATCTCAAAGTCATTAACGTGTAAGAGAAAGGGAAAAGAGTAGTTGCCAAAGTCCTTTATTCAGTCCTTCGTCTTCTCGTGTGACATCACTGCATCTGCTAATTGGCAAGAAAGCACCCTCGGGTTCCCCTTCCCCAGCCACCAGACCCCTGATGTGTGCACACCGCTGTCGTATCCATCAGATGACGTAGATGAGGGGTGTATATGGTGTAACTCTTGTCAGTTTAGAAGTGGACTGGATAAAATGTCCTTTTCCTTCATTGTCACTAACATTGCTCTTTATCTCATTCGTGCTGTCACATGCCCTCCATGTTAAACAAGAAAATCCTATCGCCACTGATAACTAAGATGCTAAATGATGATTGCAACTGGCTAATAATAAGGTTCTTTTTATATATAAGGGTGTGTGCATAATTGGAATTGACATGAGAAATCCATTTGTATCCACTTGTGATATTGCACAACAACCACAGATACCTACAGATTCTGTTTTCATTTCCTCGTGATCTTTATCTATGATAATGACCTTTGTAGATTGGTTATTTCTGTACTTTGTTTATCTGTAATAAACTTTGTAGATCCTGTGAAATGTTATTTTGCCTAAATCACTTGAGACTTGAGTCTTTAATAACAAAGCATCAATATTCACTAAAAGTCAATCTCTTTTATTAGAGTTTCTGTGACTTGGCTAGAAGCTCCTGATACTAAGGATTAGTGTTCATTTTCCCTGGGGGGCGTTCCACTAGGGCATTACTGAATAATGACTTGATGTTGCCACATAGACTTCAAGATATATGATATTTGGGGGATTTTGTTGATTGGCCCATGTTTTATTGCATAGTGTGAAATGTTTAAAGCTTGGTTAACCTGTATATAGATAGGTTATTGTTGACTAGTTACAGTGTATTAGGATTGCCTGTAATATTTAAGCTTCTTACTACTGTGTGTGCTGGTAGGAACATATAATTTTTGTACATTCTATTTACTGAGATGTTACCTATTTTATTTTACAAATACTTTGGGATTCAAATTTTTTTTTTTTTTTTTTGCTTCCGTGAGGATTAATTTGGAAGATTTTTAATGACATTCCACTGATTTCCGATTTTGCTTGAGATTGACTTCAATAAATTGTCCTGTATGTTCCAAAATTAAATATATGGACTTGTTCATTGCCTGTAACTTCTTGCTACAACTCAGTGGCCAACAGGCCACCCTGGGCGGGAGGGGGCCAGAGCGGGGTTGGAAGACCTCGTGCGTCTAACCTGCCGGTGGGCCCCGCAGCCCAAGGTCTAGCCGAGCCGCGGAAAACTTGGACCTGGCAACGCAGCAACACAAAACGCGCACTCTGCGCGCTTCCCGGGAGCGGAGGCTGAGTGAGTACGAAGCGTCGGGGCGGGCGTAGGAAGGCGGGTGGAGAGACACGTGGGGAGCGACCCCTCCCTCCGTCGGACCCGCCCCACCCGTCTTCCCCGTCCCCGCCCCCGACGTGATGCCCCGCCCCTCGACTCCCCGCCCCCAGCGCCGCCACGTCAGCCTTGAGCGCGCACCGGGCGATGGGCAAGGGGAAGGCGGCGGCCCTCGCGGCCGAGCTGGGCGTGCGGCTCGCGCTGTTCGCGGTCTTCCTGTAAGGACTTGAGCTCTGGCCCCCTCCCCGACCCCGGTCCTGGTCCCTCAGCCCCCGACCCTCCTTTCCGAGACCCGGCCGGGTTCCGCGCGCGCTTGCCAGAAGCCGCCGACGCTCCGCTCCTTTGTGTCCCCTTCAGGGTGACGGAGTTGCTGCCGCCCTTCCAGAGGCTCATCCAGCCTGAGGAGATGTGGCTTTACCGGAATCCGTACGTGGAGGCAGAGTATCTCCCCACCAAGCCGATGTTTGTGCGTGGAGGACCAGCCTGCCTTCTGACCGCGCTTTTCAGGGCGTTGGGCGGTCATCCCGACTCCGCGGCGACATTTATGGGGAGTTCGCTGCTAGACGGGGCTTCGCGTCGCCGTGCTTCTCGGCGGGGTTGAGAGCGGATGTCCCTCCGCTTTGGCTCGGGGACACGTGCTGGGGGGCAGTGCTCAGGGCGGCCAGGGGAGCTCGGGGCCGTGGCCCCTGGACGCCACACCTGCAGGGGGCAGTTCAGGTCTGGTGTGTGACTTCTACTGTTACTCCGCTCCTCTTGCTGTCGGAGGTCTTGTTTTCAAGCCGATTCTGTTCTCTTTCGTGTGCTCAGCTCCGCTGTGTCCCATGCAGGTCATCGCCTTCCTCGCCCCGCTGGCTCCAGTCCTACTGGCCAGGTGTCTCAAGGCGGCGGACGCAGCCGACAGCCGGCAGGCCTGCCTGGGTAAGAGTGACCCCCACGCTCGGCCATCGGGTCTTTCCCCCGCCCCCCCGCCCCCCCCCCCCCCTCATGGAGCTGGTGGCCTCAGTGTGTGGAGGCCATGTGCTGCGACTCCCTAAGGTGACTCTGCCTCCCCTCTACCCTACTTTTTACCTGTGACCTCTGGGTCACCTCCCAGGTACACCTGTACGCACAGGACTGTATGCACCTGTGGCACCGCAGTGGCCACCAAGGCCCGCGTTCCTTTTATGCTCCAGTCTGGCTGGAGGCTGACCTCTCTGCTGTCCCAGGAGACAGTGTCCCCTGTGGCTGTGCTGAACGAGACAGGGACCTCCGCAGACCCACTGACAGTGAGTTTCTTTGCTTTGCAGCGGCCAGCCTGGCGCTGGCCCTGAATGGCATCTTCACCAACACGATCAAACTGATAGTGGGGAGGTGAGTGCCCGAGCAGCCGCCTGCCGTCTCAGCCCTCTCCGGTCAGGAGAGCGGGTCACGCAGCCCCAGCCCTATCTTCCGGAGCCTCTTCTCTCTTAACGCTTCCTCCCTTCCCTCTGCCTTGGTGCCCGGCTGACTCTCGGGCTCTTTTCTGCCCAGAACAGCACATTTCCCAGTGCCAGAGTCAGTGTCCTCCAGAGCACCCTGAGGAAGCTGCAGCATGACTGGCTCTTTCCCCTAACAATTATGCGCTGCAGCCGCTTTTTTTTTTTTTTTTCTGATTTAAATACTAACCTTGGAAAAATAAGGCTTTTCTCTTAGTGGTGACTATCCAGTCCAGTTTCACTATTTTGCCTGGGATGCTATTTGACTGACAGTTAATAGGTTAATCGATGTCTAATACAACCGAAGAACAATTTCTGGAGTTGTAAACGATTCACGTTCAGACCTGGCCGTATTTCTTCCAGGCCACGCCCAGACTTCTTCTACCGCTGCTTCCCGGATGGGCAAGCCCATGGAGACTTGATGTGCACAGGAGACAAGGCCGTGGTGAATGAGGGCCGTAAGAGCTTCCCCAGTGGCCATGCTTCCTGTATGAATACCATGTGAACTCTACATCCCTGTTCTGGTTTTTTTAATCATTGAATTTAACCCAGGGGAACTAACTTGTGAGGATGGGAACATCTCACGCAGTCTTGTTCTTGTATCTAGAAGTCAGAGAGCCCCCGTTCTTTAATAACAAGCTTGAACCTCAAGTATTAAACATTTAAGGACAGAGGACGTAGTTTCCCTTCATGAAATTTGAACATTTTATTATTACTGTATTATCCTGCCTAAATCCTGCAATCTCGTGCTAGTCGTAAAAATACTAACCAGCCTTTATGGAAGAGTTCGGAGAAGGCAGTGGCACCCCACTCCAGTACTCCTGCCTGGAAAACCCCATGGACGGAGGAGCCTGGTGGGCTGCAGTCCATAGGGTCGCTAAGAGTCGGACCCGACTGAGTGACTTCACTTTCACTTTTCACTTTCATGCATTGGAGAAAGAAATGGCAACCCACTCCAGTGTTCTTGCCTGGAGAACCCCAGGGACGGGTGGGCTGCCGTCTCTGGGGTCGCACAGAGTTGGACACGACTGAAGCGACTTAGCAGCATGGAAGAGTTACTATATAGTCAGGTGCTTCCAAAAGCATTTTAGATTCATGTCTCATTTGACAGCAATATTAGCCCAATGAGATGGCTTCTGTTATTTTTATGATTCCCATTTATATACGAGGAAATGGAGGCACTGGGAAGTGAAGTCCCATCACTAGGAGTCCAAAAACTCTCTTCCGGGTACATGTCACTCACTTTGGGAGATAATCCTTCATTTTCCCTTGTTTTCTCCTCCCTCGTAACTGACAGTCTCGATCAGTGATCTACACCAGAAGCTACAAAAAGGGCTAAGAATATGTTCCTAACCCTGTCTTCTTCTTTTCCTTTAAAAGACGTTTTCCCCTCTTCTAGTCGCATTTGCCGGTCTGGCCTTCGCATCCTTCTACCTGGCGGGGAAGTTACACTGCTTCACACCAAGAGGCCGAGGGAAATCTTGGAGATTCTGTTCCTTTCTGTCACCCCTACTCTTTGCAGCTGTGATTGCACTGTCCCGCACCTGTGACTACAAGCATCACTGGCAGGGTAAGCATCACAGGCCTCCAGGCCGTGGACCCTCCATGGTTCTCCCGTCATTTGTCCCCCGCACGTGGCATGGGACACACCCCTGGGTGTCTGCTGAGTGAACAGACAAGTGTGCAGAGGATGGTCTGGATCTGAACTGAGTGTGGTTTATTGCTACATGGAAAATGAGAAAGCACACTGTTATCTTTTAAACAGATTACCAAAGAGGGACATCCTAATTTTCCCATTACTTTGAAGCATCGTAAGTTCAGGAAAAAATCAAGAAATTTTTTACAACCAACCTCAAAGTTCAGTTTACTTACTACCTTAAAAATCAACTTCACTGTCAAGGTTTTTGTTCAGTAATGGAAGTAAAATTTAAGAAAACATAAAATTGTAATTAAACCAAAGAAATTTAAGTTGAATGATATAGTAAATCATCCAAATTACAGAGTATCTGCAGAGAAAGCCCAAAATTCAAAAAAAACAAAACAAAAAAAAAACAAAAAAAGCTGACAGTATCAGCTAGAGGCCCTTAAGAGCTGTTCTGAAGAATAAACTAAATTTTTACAAAGAGAGGCAACTCCTAGAGAGTTTATTCCTTCCTCTAGAACCCTTTGAATGGTGAGGAGGAGTTTTTTATAGTATTCAATGAATCTGTTATTCTTCCAAACTAAAAAACTCAATGCAGTGAACTCAGAATATGCCTTGTTATACTTACCTAACTAAAGATGTGTTTTGATTTGGTGTTTAAGGGAACGGCTTGATAATGACCATACTGCAGCTATATGATAAAACTAAGAAAATCCCCCAAAACGATAACCCTGGAATGTAGGGGTTTTGCAGAGTAGCCTTGGAGGGTCAAGCTCCCTCCACCAGCAAGCATGACTTGTGAGTGAGGGAAAGCCATCTCCTCTGTCTTCGTCCAGACGTCCTGGCTGGATCCGCCATTGGCCTGACGTTCGCGTACAGCTGCTACAGGCAGTACTACCCTCCGCTGACAGACGCCGAGTGCCACAGGCCGCTGCCCCTCAGCCCTGCTCTTCCTGCCCCGCAGAAGCAGCCCCGCGACCTGCAGCCTTTCTGTGTTTAGACCCTGGAGCCGCCTCCCTGGAGAACAGGCCCATCGGACCTCCTCTCTCCCCACGCCCAGGACAAGAATGTCTGACCTTCACCTCCTGAGGACAGGTGAGGACAGACGCCCACAGGCTGATGCAGTTTTGCCCCGGCGCACGGCTCACAGGGATTTATCAAGAGGGGTCGAAGTCCTTTTTCACTACTGTTTGCCATGCATAGTTCCCCAACAGCTTACGAGTCTGGTCCACCAGATTGGTATCCCAAGATCCAGTGTTTTCACATGTAACTTCAGTACGGCTCTTAGAAGGATTATGTTACAAAGAAGCATTTACCTTAGCATCACTTTATCCTAGACACTAGCATTGATTACCAAAACTTAATTTCCACTTTCCATAGCTCAGAATCTTAAAATCCAGGGCATGAGCAATTAAATTATTTTACTTCTGTTTACTTTCTCTGGTGGGACAATTCCACCCCTGAAATGGGAGAATGTCCAATTCTGGCTAATTTACCACTGTTATGCTTATCCAAGTCCAGCTAAATAGTGCTGTCCCTTCTGAATTCTGTGAACATAAGTGATTTGATAATTTGCTGAATTACTGAGTAAACACAGTAAACAAGAAAATGGTCAGGAGCGTCGATTCAGTACCGACAGCAGATCCCGGTTCCTGCCGCACCTGTGCTGAGCCGAGCTCAGGAGCCGCTCTACCTCCAGTCACGGCTGCAGACCTGTGCGAACACACCCACCCTGCCACGTGGCTGAGGCAGGAGGGCGCTCAGAGACTTATCTGGAGGACAAATCAGCGTCTCCTGTCCTGTCCCCAGTGGGCCATGAGGAACAGTTATGGGACGTGGTCGGAACTGATGCACGGAACCTGAAACCACCCTTCTCTTTATGCTGACCGTACTTTAATATGACCTTGTTTTGTGTATTTCTTTCTATAACATTTTCAGTGCACCTTTTCCTTATGTAAATGCAATATGCAAATAAAATGGTGAATGTGGGCTTTGCACTTAAAGTTCCATTTGAGAACTGAAACATTTCAAAGTTAAACACTGGATTCCCCTTCTAACATAAGTGATTCAACTGTCTCCAGCAGTGGCTGATGTTAATAATACCAAAGAGCTCTCAATATTTACCTTATAATCACCGTACTTTAAAGTCAAGGGGAAAAGAACCCGAATGTCCGTTCTTTGTCCAGTACTTTTTTTAAACTTGTTTTAGTAACACAAAAGGGAGGAGAAAATGGTTATTGTACTGATTCTCTTTGGTCTTTGATGGATGAGCCAGGTAGAAGTAGGCAACTGGTCAAATTGGTTTTATTTCATTATTTACTAAAGTTTTAAATATAATCACATAAAAAACAAACATTTCAAAAAGTGCAAAATATTAGAAAGCTAATCAGTGCTATTAATCTTTCCATGCAAACAATCTCTCTTGCTGAGAATAAGCAATACCAATTCTGCAGCTGGGAATATGTATAAAATGATACTCTACCAGAGTTTAAAAATAGGCTTGGTCAAGAGATTGCACATGATACAACTGAAGTAGTGCAAAAAATATACAACTGAATAAGGAATTTAAGTCAAGCTTAGTACCCTGTGTAAGTGCATCCATGATACCAACACGGGGATACACAGGATATAAAGCTCTTTTCCAGTCACCTGCCCTTCACCACCAGGAAGGAAACACTTCTTAGTATAAACAGTGGTTTATCTAACAATCCGGGGTGATGCTGTTCATCTTTGGTTACAGGGACTCACTCTTGCTTGTCCTCTGGCTTACTCTTACAATTTACTTACTCTGTTAATAGGAAGAGTAAATTTAAATTTGAAGACAACAACTTGATGAAAGCTTCCCCTTTACATTGAATGCTACCTCATTCTCAGTAACCCTTATTTCGGTCTCAGAGTTTATGTAGTAAATAAAGCATCTCATAGAGCTGAAACGTCTTAGTGGCTTGGTCAGCATTAGTCTGTAAGCAGATGGACACAGAGGCCAGGCTCTCACCAGTACCCCAACCTTATGCTGTCACAGCGATGGCGTGTGTGAATGGTAAACGCCGGGGGTCTACATTCACCCATCTCTCTTGCACCTCTGACACTGACTGCGGCAGCTGTTCCTAGCCCCAGAGCCAGGTTTCTCTTTCGGAATGAGAAACATCTCCCCCTGGGCAGACCCACCCCTCCCCCAGCGCTGCCTGTGCTGGGGCCTGTCCAGTTGTTCCCTGCACTGCGGGGACTCAGAGGCAACAGTGTCTGTTTAAAGAGAACAGTCTTCAACACTCCCTTCACACAAGCAGATGTGGCAGATGGCTTTCACGAGTTGTTCCACCATGAACACACCACTAAAAGGTTTTATTCATCACTTCATAAGCAGTCAAAGCTGTGTAACTGCAGGTTTGTCAGCATTTATAACTTTACCCTAAACTTAAGAACTAACAAATAACTAGGTTGGACTTCATCTAGAGTCTCCCAGTTTGAAGTATGATATGATATAAAAAGGCAAGTCTAGGATATGTAATATCTTTATAAAGATGTACCTGATGGAAACTAAACTGTCCACTTTAGACTCTTAGAGCAGCTCAAACAGCTGTAAAAACAATGAACATCCTCTGTGAGTCCTAGCAATAAATCTTGTCAGTCAACTATAGAAAGTAAACAGTATTTATAATTTTAGTCTTTCTTCATACAGTACGTGTAGAAAACAAAAGTTGGCTGGAGGGAATCTGACTGCCCACCAGTCTCCCTCCTCCACTTAGATCTAGCCTTCCAACGCAGAGAACACCCATGACCATAAGCAGACCCAGAATGGCTTCTGAGTCTCAGGAGCCCACTACCAGATTAGAATATTCTCTAAAGATAAACAATAACCTAGAAAAATTTACACCCAACCCAAAACAAACTCAAGGCAGGCTTTATACCATCTCAAGTAATAAGCAATAGAGTGTGGTATGTAAATACCATCAGAGAATTAAAGATACAGACTACCCGCAGCCATGAAGAAAGAATGGCGAATGTTTCTGTGAAGCCAGTGGTAAAAAGTAACAGGGTCTTCCCTTTGCTTTTCCACTTGCTTCCAGAGAGGAAGATTATCTTCCAGAGACCCCAGTGGTGAGTAAGTGGCAGGCAACATGCAGGGAACGACATAGCTGAGAGGAAAACGCGGGAACAAAGAGGCAGGTTTTCTGGGGAAGGATCCCCCAGTGTCCATCTAGGGGAGAAAGTGGAAGAGAGGTCATCACGCTGAAGGTAACCAGAGAGAATGCCAGAATCTGACACACAAGCTTTCTAACTATTAATACATATATACAAGGCTGAGTAATGTAAATCCCAGGTTGGGCTGTCTATACTTAAAGCTGAAACTGTTGTAACTGCAAGGAGCTCAAACCAGTCCATCCTTAAGACCACCAGCCCTGAATATTCACTGGAAAGGCTGATGCTGAAGCTCCAATACTTCGATGCTGGGAAAGACTGAAAGCAAGAGGAGGAGAAGGCGGCAGGGGATGAGTTGGTTAGATGGCATCACTGACTCAATGGACATAGATTTGACCAAACTCCAGGAGACAGCAGAGGACAGAGGAGGCTGTTGTGCTGCAGAACATGGAGTCGCAAAGAGTTGGACACAACTTAGCGACTGAACAACAATAACAATGTAAATCCCAGAATGGACTGTATGTACTTAAAGCTGTAAATGTTGTCATGGTAACTTTTAGACGGTCAGAACCATGAAGATTCTGAGTTTAGATCCTAAAAATGACAAGTGTTATTGGACCAAGTTGCTAGCAAAACACACACTAACCTTTCTCTAAATGGCCTCCAGTGCTTTTTTCCCATGAATTTTAACCAGAGTCCCTCTAAAAATTAGTAATAACCTAGATCTTGGTGACAAGCAACAAAAAGTACATTTCCAAGCAGCTTTTGAGGCTCCACATGTTATATAGGAATAATGCTACATACATGACATTTAAAAACTTACATTAAGCAGCCTTAGGTGGTTCATTTTTACTGTAAAGGCTGATCAAGGAAGATACCCTGGGTTTGGTAGATTTCTTTGAGGACCAGCAGTACTGTATCTTCCGACTCCCTGGAGAAAGAAAAGATGATGTCGTAAAAGGAGACTACCATTTGTACTAGGTGTTTTACATACACAACCACCTCACAGTTCATTTTTTTTACTGTTTTAAAAAACATCTGGCTCAGAAGTGGTGTATCTGACAGTGGCTTGGAAGGTAACCTAACAAAGAAGTTGTTTGTTAGGTTACCTTCTAACAAGTCTACGTTGCGTTCTGTAATATAAAAAAGCCAGTAGTAAATGACCAAGCCCTCCCTCCACAGAACTCCTTCTTGGGACAACATGGAAGAGTCATCCAATTCATCACCTTAATTTTTTAAATTTTGAGTCACCTTTTTAAAAGAAAAGCCAATACAATCATGTGGATAAAGATCAAAGATACAAAAGGATGTAATAATGAAATCTCCTTCCCACTATTTCTAAACCACGAGTTCCCAACTTCTGACAACTGATGTTATCAACTTATGTATCTTCCAGATATTATTCAGTGTGTGTACAAGCCATTACTTATATCTGGTTCATAAAGAAATATGACTATAAAAATAACATCCATGGATTGTCTTACAGGTATATGGCTCAAACACTTTTCTAGGTCTGGGGTTTGACATTTTTTGAGCCATGGACCTATTTGAGAATCTAATGAAACCTATGCATTTCTCCCCAGAAAAGACATCATACACATATACTATATACCCAAAATCGTAAGTAGAATTTCACTAGATTTGTAGACTTTTTCTGTCCCCTACAAGCTCTGCACGTGGACTGCAGGTTAAGAAATTCCTCCTATCCCAATGAGAGGAGATTAGCTAAACCAGATATTAAAATGGTGTGATCCTGGTGCATAAATAATGAGTGAATAGAAAAGAACAGAAAATTCAGAAGTAAGACTTAAAAACCCACAGAAATTTAATACAATGAAGTTAGAACCTCAAATCTATTAACAGCGTTTTCCAGATGGAGAGCCATTTGGAAAATGATTTGAATCAATTCACATCTTCTTACAAGGATAAATTTGAAGAGAATCAAAGATTTACATGTAAAAATGAAACCCTAAAATATCAGAATAAACTGTGGTAAGGAATTCTCAGGAGAACAAGGAAAATCTAAGCATGATACAAATTCCAGAAGCCAAAAAAGAAAAATCTGACTACATAAAAATTAAAGTTTATACTTAGCAAAAAAACCAATGTACACAATGTTAAAGACAAACTGGGGAAAAGTTATTTACAACTCATATCACAGATTTTATCAATTAAAAAAACAACAATTCAATATGAAAGAGAATAAAGAATATAGATAACTCCCCAAAAGAAAATTAAAATGGTCCTTGAGTATATGTCAAGATGATCAACCTTGTAACAGAGAGGGGAATAATTACAGCATGCATTATACATACACTAAAAGTCACAAAACATATCTGAGAGAAACTAAAGACCACAATACACTGAGAGATACGATGTTTGTGGGTCAGAAAACTCAGCATTATTAAGGTATCAGTTCTCCCCACACCCCCAAACTGATCCACAGATAAAATGCAATCACAATCAAAATCCCTAAAAAGCTTTTTGGTTGAAATTAACAAGTTCATTTTAAACTACATGTGGAAATACAGAGGACCTACAATACCTAAGGTAACTACTAATAGGCACAACAAAGATGAAGGGCTCACAGTACCTAATTTCAAGCCTTACTATGAAGCTACAGTAATCAAGACAGGGTTTTATTGATGTAAAGACTGACAAACAGATCAACAGAACAAAACAGAGCCAAGGCAATTCAACAGTTTCTCCATCTGAATAAACTTTTCAACAAATGTTGCCATAATAACAGTAAAGCCACAGGCAAAACAATGAACCTCAATCCTTTCCTCACACCATATTTAAAAATTAACCAAAATGGATCACAGACCTAAATGTAAAAGCTAAAATGACACAACTTCTAAAACTAAAGAGAAATAAGATTTGATGTTGGATTTGGGCTTCCCTGATAGCTCAGTTGGTAAAGAATCCGCCTTCAATGCAGGAGACCCTGGTTTGATTCCTGGGTTGGGAAGATCCCTTTGAGAAGGGATAGGCTACCCACTCCAGTATTCTTGGGCTTCCCTGGTGGCTCAGATGGTAAAGAATCCACCTGCAATGCCGGAGACCTGGGTTTGATCCCTGGGTTGGGACGATCCCCTGGAGAAGGGAAAGGCTACCCATTCCCATATTCTGGCCTGGAGAATTCCATGGACTGTATAGTCCATGGGGTCGCAAAAAGTCAGACACGACTGAGCGACTTTCACTTTCACTTGGCAAAGATTTCTTACCTGTGTCAGAAAAGCACAAACATCAGTAAATTGGACTTCATCAAAAGACATTTTTGCTTTTCAAAACATACTTGTTGGACAAATGAAAAAACCACATCCTGAGAGAAAAAAAGTATCTGAAAAGGACTTGTAAATAAAGTATAGGAAAATCTTGAAACTTAATAATGAAATAATCCAATTTTTTAAACGGGCAAAAGATTTTAACAGACAATTCACCAAAGATGATGCATGGATGGCAAGGGGGATCAATCAAGGTGGCAGAGGAAGAAGACATGGAACTCACTCCTTGCCAAAAACAGATCAAAAATGCATCTATATATGGAATAATTCTCATTGGAAACTGGCAGAAAAACTCCTGTACAACCAAGGCTGTGAGAGAGATCCACATGTAATTGGGCTGGACAGGAAGAAAAGTGATCAGGTCAGCACCTGTGCCCCTGAGAGGGGACTGGAAGGAAGAGGGAGAACACTGGGGCAGAGACCCATCCCGGGGAGTGAACAGTGAGCCTCAGGTGGGATGCTGCAGGCCTGGGGTCCTAGCTGGGGGAGATGAACCACCCCTGGCTGGCTGGCAGGCAGGCAGGAATAGCAGGAAGGCTGTGGGAAGGAGGGACAGGGCGTGTGTGTGTGTGTGTGTGTGTGTGTGTGTGCGCGCGCGCGCGCGCTCGCGCGCGCATGCTGGCTTGTGTACCCCCACAGGGAGAGCAGGGCAGAGGGGGCAGTTGGACGAGCGCTCTAGTGGCTGCCAGGTTCCCCGCCTGGGCATATACCTCCGCTCCGCATCCTCCACCAGGCACAGCGTCCAGGGGCAACCCGGGCCTGGGGCAGAGCCTGCTTGGGGGCAGCAGTCACGGTTGGCACTTACTCAAGTGGCGCATCAGAAGGAGCCTAGCACTCTGACAGCAGCCTCTACCCCACAGCTCCCGCAGGATATACCCGGAGACTACACACAGGCCCCAGGGACCCTGCAGGGTGGCCCTATGACGAGTGGTGGAGGCTGGGCACAGTGATGGGCTGTGAGGGGCCAGGGGGACATGCACGTGAGGCTGCGTGTGAGCAGAGCAAGGGAACAAGTGCAGCTCCGGCAGGCAGACAGCTCAGACCTCTGCCTGCAGAGGGTCCACGTGGGTGCCACTCTGGTCAGTACTTCCCGGCTCTGGGGCAAGGCTTCCAACGCAGGGAGAGGGGAAAACACACACCCGCAGGGAACAGAGCCAGCCTGGGCCCGACCCTTGCCTCCAGCAACTTGGATCAGATCCTGTCCCAGCAGGGTGCCAGCCACTGGGCAGGGGCAAAGGTCTGCCTCACACCCAGCTCCAGCCCCACCCCCTGCTGAGGGGATATCTGAGGGAATCCAGCTCTCCCAGTGGAGACACTGGGCACACGCAGTCTGTATAAGGATGCTCCCACATCAGAACACCCCTTTAAGACCACAAGAGGTAACTGTTTCACCTAAATTCACAGTGACAGAGAAAGTTAAGCAAAATAAAAACACAGAGGAACTGCTTTCAATTGGAACAAGAGAAAAAAACCCTAAAAAAACAAATAATGAAACAGAAATAAACAATTTACCAGGTAAAGAATTCAGAACATTGTTAATAAAAATGTTAATTGAATTTAGGGAAAAGAATAGATGAACATAGTGAGAATTTTTAAAAGGAACTAGAAAATATTTAAAAAGACCCAATCTGAAGAGAATTCAATAGCTGCCAAAAAAAAAAAAAAACACCACACTAAAAAGAATGAATAGCAGACTAAGTGATACAAAAGAACACATATATGATCTGAAAGACAGAAAAATGGAAATCATCCAATCAGAACAGCAAAAAGAAAATCCGATTTTTAAAAATGAAATCAGTATAAGAAATCTCTGAAATAACATTAAATAACCAACATTCACATTACAGGAGAAGACAGAAGAGAGCAGGGCATCGAAAATGCAGCTGAGGTGATTATGGCTGAAAACTCTCCAAACCTGAAGGAAATAAGATATCCAGGAACAGGAAGTACAGAGGACCCCAAACAAGTTGAACTGAAGGAAACCCATACAAAGAGAAAACATAATTAAAATGGCAAAAGGTAGAGAGAGGCTTCTAAAGGCAGTAAGAAAAAAGAAAACAGAATCCCCACCCATAAGACTATCAGCTGATTTCTCTGCAGAAACCATGCAGGCCAGAAGGGAGTGGCATGATCTGCAACCTAGAGTACTCTGCCCAGCAAGATTACCATTTAGAACTGAAAGAGAGAACAAGAACTTCTCAGACAAGCAAACACTGAAAGATTGCATCAATATTAAGGGTTTTCTCTAAGTGGAAAAGAAGTACAGAGTAAGGACTGAGGACCAACAACTGAACTGAGCAGTATGGAGATTAAAAGACAAAAAAATGTGAAAGCAACTGTAACTACAATAAACATGAAACAGGAAGATATAAAATACGACATCAAAATATGGAGGAGGGGAACAGAAATGTAGAATGTTCAGAATGTGTTTGAACCCATATGACAGCCAGTTTAAAACAAGGAAATATAGGTCAACATATATGAACCCCAAGGTAATCACAAATTAAAAAAAAAAAAAAACACAACAAATACACAAAAACTGAAAAGAAAGGAATACAAGCATACTGCTAAATAAAATCATTAAACCACAAAGGCTTAGTTGCTCAGTCATATTCGACTCTGCTACCCCATGGACTGTAGCCTGCCAGGCTCCTCTGTCCATGGGATTCTCCAGGCAAAAATACTGGAGTGGGTTGCCATTCCCTTCTCCAGGGGATCGTCTGGATCCAGGAATTGAACCCAGGTCTCTCGTACTGCAGGCAGATTCTTTACCATCTGAGTCACCAGAGAAGCTCCCTAAACCACAAAGGAAGAAACAAAAAGAACAGAGAAGAACTACAAAACAACTGGAAAACAAGTAATAAAATGCAATAAGTACATATCTATATCAATAATTACTATGTCAATGGGCTAAATATTCCTATCAGACAAAACAGACTTTACAACAATGGCTATAACAGAAGACAAAGAAGGGCATTCTATAATGATAAGGGATCAATACAATAACAAGCCATAATGTTTAACATATATGCATCCAAGACAGAGCACCTCAACATGTAAAGCAAATACTAACACACCTAAAGGGAGAAGCTGACAATAACACAGTGACAGAAGGGGACTTTAACAGCCCACTTTTATCAATGGACAGATCATCCAGACAGGAAAGCTATAAGGCAACAATGGCCTTAAATGACACATTATAGACGATCTGAATATATTAGATATCTACAAGGACATTATGTCCGAAAAAAGCAGAATACAGACTTTTTTTTTCCAAGTGCACATGAAATGTTCTCCTGAACAGATCACATGTTAAGAGGATAGAAATTATACCAAGTATTTTTTCCAACCACAATAGTATGAAACTAGAAATCAATTACAGAAAGAAAAACAGGAAAAGAACTCACATGTGGAGATTAAATGATATGCTACTAAAAAAACAACAGATCAATAGAGAAATCAAAAAGGAAACCAGAAAATACCTTGAGACAAATAAAAATGGAAACACGACTCTCCAAAAATCTATGGGATGCAGAAAAAACAATCTAAGAGAGAAGCTTATAGTGATACAGGCCTTCCTGAGAGAGGCCTTCACTTCCTTGAGAAATAAGAAAAGTCTCAAGCAAACCTACCACCTAAAGGAATTAGAAAAAGAAAACAATGCAAAGTTAGCAGAAGCAAGGGAATAATAAAGATCAAAAAGAGAAGGAATA
The DNA here is from genome assembly GCF_002263795.3 of Bos taurus. NCBI lineage: Eukaryota > Metazoa > Chordata > Mammalia > Artiodactyla > Bovidae > Bos > Bos taurus. The sequence goes on along the minus strand of NC_037354.1, from coordinate 33,407,315 downwards.
AAACAGATCTTAAAGAAAAAAAAACAACAGGGCTTCCCTGGTGGCTCAGTGGTGAAGAATCACCCGCCAATGCAGGAGACACAGATTCAATCCCTGGTCTACCACGCCCGTACTCTAAGAGCCCTGAAGCTGCAACAGATTCAATCCCTGGTCTACCACACCCGTGCTCTAAGAGCCCTGACACTGCAATGACTGCAGCCCCGTGCCCTGGAGCCCACGCTCTGCGACGAGCAGCCGCCACAGTGAGAAGCCCACGCACTGCAACAGAGTAGCCCCCGCTTGCCACAACTAGAGAAGCCAGTGCAGTAATGAAGACCCAGCACAGCCATAAATAAATAAATACAAAATTTTAAAAAACAATAGAAAATATCAGTGAAAACAAGAGTTAGTTTCTTGAAAAGATAATGAGAAACTGATAACCTTTAGCCAGGCTCACCAAGAAGAGAGAACCCAAAATAATCAAAATAAGAAATAAAAGAGGAGAAATTACAACTGATACCACAGAGAGAGAAAAACATAAGAGGATACAATCAATAGTCATATTCCAGCAATCTGGACAACCCAGAAGAAACGGACAAATTTCTAAAAAAACATAAAAATTGGCAAGACTGAAATCAATAAGAAACAGACCATCTGAACAAACCAAACACTAGTAGTGAAATTGTATTTGTTATGTAAAAAACTCACAGAAGGCTTCCCTGGTGGCTCTGTGGTGAAGAATCTGCCTGCCAATGCAGGAGACACAGGTTCGATCCCTGGTCCAGGAGGATCCCACATGTCGCAGGGCAACTAAGCCTCTGCATCACAACTACTGAGCCTGTGCCCTAGAGCCCAGGGTCCTCAACTGCTGAAGCCCGCGCGGCCTAGAGTCCATGCTTCCCAACAAGAGAAGCCACCGCGATGAGAAGCCCACGTGCTGCAAGTAGAGAAAAGCCTGTGCAGCAAGAGACCCAGCACAGCCAAAAATAATAGAAAATAAGTAAAAATTAAAAATTAAAATACGTAAAAATAAGTAAAAGTTACATATTAAAAAAAAAAAAAAAAAACTCCCAGGAAACAAAAGTCCAGGACCAGCTTCCCAGGGGGATTCTAGCAAACTACAAAGATTTAACACTCAACCTTTTTAAATTATTCCAAAAAATTGAAGAGGAAGAAACTCTCCCAAATTCATTCTTTGAGACTATCATTATCCTGATACCCAAATCACACCAATACACTACAAAAAAGGAAAACTACAGGCCAATGTCTTGGATGAATATAGATGCAAAACTCAACAAAATATTGCAACAATCCAAAAAAATAAATAAAAAGATCATATACAATGATCAAGTGGGATTTATCCCAGGGACACAGAGATGCTTCAATATTCACAGTTCAATCAGTGTGACACACCACATCAACAAAAGGAAGGACAAAAATCACATGATCATCTTAATGGATACAGAAATAGCATTTAATAAAATTAAATATACATTGACAAAAATTCTCCAAGTTGGTATAAAGAGAACATACCTTAACATAATAAAGACTGCTTATGACAAACCCACAGCTATCATCATACACAACAATGAAAAGCTGAAAGCCTTTCCTCCAAATTCAGGAACAAGACACAGATGTCCACTTTTGCTTCTTTGATGTAACATAAATAGTACTGGAAGTCCAAGCCACAACATCAGAGGAAGGAAGGGAGGAAGGAAGAAAAAGCACCCATGTTGGAAGGGAGGAAGTAAAACTGTCACTATTTACAGATACGTTATACTTTAATACAGAAAACCCTAAAGCCTCCACCAAAAAGCTATTAGAACAAATGAATTCAGTAAACTTGCAGGATACAAGATTAATATACAGAAATCTAATGCTTTTTATACAATATTAACGAACTATCAAAAAGTTAAAAAAAATCCCATTTAAAATTACATCAAAAAGAATAAAATGCCCTAGGAATAAACTTAACCAAGGAAATGAAAGCCTATACTCTGAGAATTATAAAACGCTGAGAAAGGAAACTAAAGATGATATAAAGAAGTGAAAAGATATTTTGTGCTCTTGGATCAGAAGAATTAATATTATTAAAATGGCCATACTACCCAAAGCAACCTACAGACTTAATGTTATCCCCAATGAAATACCCATGACATTTCGCACAGAACTAGCACAAATGAATCTAAAATTTATACAGAATCACAAAAAGCCCTATATTGTCAAAGCTATCCTCCCAGACTTCGGACTATACTACAAAGCTACAGTTATCGAAATATATTAGCACTGGCACAAAACCAGACACACAGAACAATGGAACAGAACAGAGCCCAGAAATAAACCCGCACAGCCACAGTCAACTCACCTACAACAGAGGAGGCAAGAATATACAATGGAGAAAAGACAATTTCTTCGATAAGTGGTGCTGGGAAAACTGGACAGCAACATGTAAAAGAATGACATAAAATCTCTGCACACCATATACAAAAATAAACTCATAATGGATTAAACATCTAAATACAAGTGTGGAAACCACAACCTCCTAAAAGAGAACATGGGCAGAACACTCTTTGATATAAATCATAGCAAAATATTTTGGGTCTATCTTTCAAAACAAAAATAAGCAAATGGAACCTAATTAATCCATAAAAGCTTTTTGCCAGCAAAGGAAACCACAGACAAGATGAAACCAAAAGCTACTGAAAAGGAGAAAATATCTGCAAATAATATGAGCAATAAGGGGTTAATATTCAAAATATATAAACAGCTCATAAAGCTCAATATCAAAAAAGTCCCCAAATAACCCAATCAAAAAATACGCAGAAGACCGAAGAGGCATTTTTCCAAGGAAGACATACAAATGGATAATGGGCACATGAAAAGGTGGTCAATATCACTATTCCTCAGGGAAATTCAAAACCAAAATGAAACATTACCTCACACCTGTCAGAATGGCTGTCATCAAAAAGAACACAAATAATAAATGTTGGCAAGGATGTGGAAAAAATGGAACTCTTATCTGCTGCTGGTGGGAATGTAAACTGGTGCAGTCACTGTAGAACATGGTATAGAGGCTCCTCAAAAAAATAAAAACAGAACTACCATACGATCCAGCAGCTCTACTCCTTGGCATTATATCCAGAAAAAATGGAAACACTAACCTGAAAAGATATATGCACCCCAGTGTTCATAGCCACACTATTCACAATAACTAGGGTATGGAAGCAACCTCAGCATCCATCAACAGACAAATAAAGAAGATGTGGTACATATTTACAATGGAATAATACATAGCCATAAAAAATAACAGAATTCTGCCACTTGCAGCAACATGGATGGACCTAAAGAATATTATGCTTAGTGAAGTAAGTCCTCATTGTATCACAGGTATTTGATAGATATAGAAAAAGCAGGATAGGGCAGTGCTCATTTGAGATTAGAATGATGGCTTATTCATAATTATTAATACAAAATAGCACAATCATGTCATTTGAGGGATAATGGGCACGTGAAAGGGTGCTCAACATCGCTAATCCTCATGGAAATTCAACACCACAGTGAAATATCCCCTCACCCCTTTCAGAATGGTTGTCATTAAAAAAATAATAAATGTTGTTTAAAATAAATACAAATAATAAATATTTGGTCTTAATAAATAATTAAGGCTGAGCATTGAAGGCTTAATAAACAAAGAAGGCTGAATGCCAAAGAATTGATGCTTTCGAACTGTGATGTTGGAAAAGACTCTTGAGTCCCTTGGACTGCAAGGAGATCCAACCAGTCCATCCTAAAGAAATCAATCCTGAATATTCATTGGAAGGACTGATGTTGAAGGTGAAACTCCAATACTTTGGCCACCTGATGGGAAGAACTGACTCATTGGAAAAGACCCTGATGCTGGGAAAGATTGAAGGCAGGAGGGGAAGGAGATGACAGAGGATGAGATGGTTGGATGGCATCACTGACACGATGGACTTGAGTTTGAGTAAGCTCCAACAGTTGGTGATGGACAGGAAGGCCTGGCGTGCTGCAGTCCATGGGGTCGCAAAGAGTCAGACACGAAGGAGTGACTGAAGACAAAAAAAAAAACCCCAAAACAAAAACAAACACTTACCAGTAGCACAGATGGCTTTGTAAAGCAAATAAATATTCATTAAAACTTTCAATGGGCTTCTCCTGTAGCACATAGTCAATGCGCTGGCCTCCATTCAGCATTCCCACATGGATAGGGGGGGCTTCCTCTTTCACTGGTACAGGGTTCTCTTCTGTGTTAACATCTGGATGTGAAGGAACCATGGTCAGAATATAGAAGCTTCCAGCCCTCCAAGGCTGTCCTTATCTCCCTTTACACTCCAGCCTCAGCAGAGGAGGAGCTACTCTGCTCAGAAAGCTCTCTCTCTCTCCTCTCAATGCCCTTAAAGCTTGTTTTCAAGCCACACTGATTTTATCCAATCCCCTTTCTTTCCCATACCTTTGACAGCTAATTCCATTTACCTTTGGTTTATAAACTAAATGCAAGCAGGGTTGGAGAAGGAAATGGCAACCCACTCCAGTATTCTTGCCTGGAGAATCCCATGGACAAAGGAGCTTGGTGGGCTACCGTCCACTGGTCCCACTGGTCGCAAAGAGTCAGACACGACTGAGCGACTTCACTTTCACTTTCTTTGGTTTACAAACTAAATGCAGTTAGATCGCCTTAGGCAGTTGAAAAGAAACTCCTTTTGCAGTTAAAAAGCAAAAGAATGCTGAACTAACTGTGCAATCAAAAGAAGTGTCCCAGCTAGTCCCCAGCCAGGAAAATAAAACTGACCCATGAATACACAAACATTCCCTGGTAAAAGCAAGGTTCTTCACAGTGTAGGCTCTTAGCATCACCACCACAGTGCCCGAGTGGGGAATGGTTTAAAGCCTAGTTACTAGATGCTCAGCTTCTCTTAACACTTTCCCTCACAAATAATGTGTTTCCACAATTTGTGGCTATTTGATGACAGACAGAAACCAGCAGAGCTGAAGGCCCAGTAGGACTCATAGTCTAGTGCTGGTTCTCAACAACAAGGGGAAAGTTAAGAAGACCCTGGGAGAATAAGAACCAGACTTCAGGGAGTCCCTCTTCTCTGGCCCGGTGCAGGTAATCACTGTGTACAGAGTCACTGACCACTATGCTTCTCCGAATTTGACTCAGGTTCTGCTTCTGTTTCTTCCGCAGTTTCCGAAGCTTGTAAGGCAGGGTATGGAGCTCTGGTGAAAGACTTCCAGGCCATCCGCAGCGAACCTAGCAAGTTATTCTTAAGGTCCATGCTCATCCTGGTCAAGCCTTCTCTCAGTTCTGAAACACATGTGAAAAAGAACTCTACATGGTTTACGGAGATAAAAGGGCTCAACATAGCTAAACAAAGTGAACAAGGTCCAGTCAGCCTGCACTGACCAGAAGGTCTACAATTATCAGGTTCTGGACTCAAGACATACCTAAGTGCATCCGCTTCCTGCCTTTATGATGTGGGATCAGCATTGGCTCAAATTCCACTCCTGGGACCACCATTGGTTCAATCCTATAGGCCACAGGATCAAACTACATGCAGAAAACAATAGTTACATATACCTCTGCTGATCATAATGATGGTCTCAGGAATAAGAATAATTATAAGCTCATTTATTTTTAAATGTACTTGTTCTGTCCCCTTTACTTCCAGGTTCATATTATAAATTTTCTCATTAGTACAAAATAGTATAGAAAAAAGTAAATCAACACAATAGACTATCATATGCTCTTCACCAATAAGCCCTAACATTCAGGCAAAATCACAAGAGCTGTCCAATGCTTACAGGGTGATAAATATTGAAGAAACCTTTGCATGTTGGAAATCTGTAGTTGGGGTCAATTCTTTTCAGTCCCCGGACAGTAAGGAACATTCCAATGGGAGATCCAAAAGCAAAGAATATTTCTGGTTTATAGATAAGCCGGGGGTATTTTACAGGCACCTGGATGAAGGAAATAAAAGCATCTCTTACTGATAATAAAAGTTACATCTGTTTCTACAGTACAAATGGCAAACAATAAAATGACCAAAGAAAATGAGTACTGTTTACCTGCCCAATGCCGACGTCCAGACCATCAGTACTACTGTAGAACTCCGACTCTTTGGGGATATTAGACATATTTGCCCCAGCAGGTGATTGAGGGGTTGGTCTATTAACACCCTAAAGAATAAACAATAGTTCTGTGGAGCTGCTAAGTAGTAAAAAATATCCAAAGGATTATACAGTTTTCTACCGGTTTAAAAGGATGCTTGGGAAGGTTTTGAAACGACAGTCAACAATTTTAAGAATCTCTCAGAAAACAAAATACAGCTAATGAAAACCAAAGCTGCCTTCAATTATGAATTGATATCCCTACATGCTCTGAAATGATGAAAGCTGTACAAAGCCATCTGGATAGTAACTGAAATTTTGGGCAACCATCATGAGAGAAAACAGCAGCAGAGCACTGTGGGGCGCTGGGGGCTGCTGAGTTCAGTGCAGTCCTATGCCTTTCTAATCAAAGCAGACACTATGTCTCTATCAGCCTTAAACCAGAACCAAGCAACCTACTGAACAGTTGAAAGATAATCATCTAGGCTATGGAAAGGAATTCAGTGGCCAAAAATACTCAGTGCACAAGTACTGTTACAACGTGGTTATACTTTGAATACATTATGCTAAGTGAAAGAAGCCAGTCACAAAAAGCCACATATCGTGTAACTTCATTTATAAGAAATATCCGGAATAAGAAAATTCAGAGACAGAAAATACATTAGTGGTTCACAGGAGGGACGAATGGGGAGTGACTGCTGTTGAATATGATGTTTCTTTTTACAGTGATGGAAATGTTCTGGAATTCGATAGTGGTGATGGGTATTCAACTCTGAATATACCAAGACCCACTGAATTGTATATTTTAAAAGGGTGAATTTTATGGTATGTGATGTGCAATATATTTCAATAAACTAGTTATAAAGCTACCCAAAAAAGGAAAACAATTGAATGGTAGAAGTCCAGGGGAGATAAGACTTCTGACACTGATAATATTTTTAAAGATATTAATAAAATGTATTTAGTTTCTAAAAAACAGAGCCAAAGGTAAATTTTTACAACTGCTTAGCTCCCTATACATCTCAAAATGCACAAGGGTACAAGGGAGTCAGAACACTGTTTAATCCCGTAAGCTATATTAAGCACATACCATTGAATTTTTTCTGGTCCTAAAGTAGTTTAGTATCTTCTTTCTTGGTCCTAAAGGAATTCCCATTTCCTGAAGGTCTTTGTCTGTACATAAAGTCTAAGCATAAAAAATCAAACACTGTTTTTATTTCTAGGCAAAATAAAATCAATTAAATGTCCTATTCTCTGAGAGGAATAGGCCTAAGCACTCTGTTGTTCTTGGCTTTACATGACTAAGAGTCCCCAGTGGTAAAGCATCATTAATAACTTTATCTCTTAATAAAGGAGTTTAAAAAAGGAATATAAAATATCAATTCTGGAGTTATCAATGCTGTAGTAATACAGATACTATTGTAAAAAAAAAAAAAAAAGCCTACAGAAAGGAGTATCTAACTTCATGACAGAAAAATCCTCCACGGTTTCCACGCTCCTCAGATGTTCCATTCCTGAGAAAGGTTATGTTCCTGTTCATGCACGTGAGCAGTGACACACAGAGCAGAAAACACACCAACAATCCAGATGTCGGCTAAAGGGCTGCTCCCTGATGAAGTCTTCCTTCGCTCCCCCAGATTAGATCAGCTCATCCTGTTGGTATACTCCTAAACCACTGTGTACTTTCCCTACTTAGAACTTAGCACAGCTGTAATTAATTATGTGTTTGGCCATCTGTGTCTCTTCCACTAAGCTATAAGTACCATGAGGTTTGAACGATATCTGCCTTATCAGCACTCTACCTCATACTTGGTACAGCTGCCTGATCATAGTAGGTATTTAGTAAATACCTGTTAAATGAACAAATGTGTCACAAACCTTAAAAAAAAAAAAAAGGCACACCTGAGGTGGCAAAAAAATAAGCAAATACCCATAAGTAGAGCTCTGGAAAGTGTAACAAAATAAGAGCTGGAAAAGTCAGTGGCCTTTACACCTGCTCTCATGTTTTCAGAGCTGTGCTGGATTTTAGTCTTTGCTCTATTCCTATTATCAACGTGGCTCCTCTGAACTTTGAACTCCCACAAAAAAAAGATCACTTTATATGATGGAAAAAAAAAAAACAACAAATAATGCTAAAGAGCATTACTGATGATAAAGTATGTATGACTAAAATGCTTCTAAAGGGCAGACTCTTAGCCAGCAGTATGATGAAAATAAGCAATAAAAATACTGAAAATGGAAGAGTGTACAGTTTTAAAAGATTATTTTTACCAGAGCTTCCTTATCTATTTTCTCCTTCTCAAAGATACTAAAGAATTCAGACAGTTGAAGTTTCTTCAACTCTTCCTCCAGTGTTGGTGTATCTCCTTGATCCATGAAAATACTTGGCAAATCCTAAAAATTAAATTGTAAAACTTATATTGTCTAAATTCATTTAGATTTTTTTATTACTACTACTTTGCAATAAAGAAAAGCACTATGTAAGATAGCCACACAGTATCTTAACTTTGACTAAATCGAAATGTATACAAAATATAAACTAAAATGTGATTGATCTTTAAGTTTTTGCAGTCGATTAAAACTTTATATGTTTTTAAATAAATGACTCGGTGAATGAATATTAAAGTATTCTTCATCATCATTAACAAAACTTTCCCTGAGCTCTTAGTAGTGTTTAAGGACAGCTTTCAAGCAGAATTTCTATAAACTATATCAATTTGCATTCAATTCATTCTTCATTTCCTCATATGCAAATTCCATTTCAATTCAATGATTCTGTAACTCTAGTAACAGATCAGTAGAGAAGGCAATGGCAACCCACTCCAGTACTCTCGCCTGGAAAATCCCATGGATGGAGGAGCCAGGTAGGCTGCAGTCCATGGGGTCGATAAGAGTCAGACATGACTGAGCGACTTCACTTTCACTTTTCCTTTCATGCACTGGAGAAGGAAATGGCAACCCACTCCAGTGTTCTTGCCTGGAGAATCCCAGGGACGGTGGAGCCTGGTGGGCTGCCGTCTATGGGGTCGCACAGAGTTGGACACGACTGAAGTGACTTAGCAGCAGTGCGTATTTATAATGAAATAAGATAACCATAATTATTTTCTGTTCAGTTCAGTCACTCAGTCGTGTCCGACTCTTTGCGACCCCATGAATCGCAGCACGCCAGGCCTCCCTGTCCATCACCAACTCCTGGAGTTCACTCAGACTCATGGCCATCGAGTCAGTGATGCCATCCAGCCATCTCATCCTCTGTCATCCCCTTCTCCTCCTGCCCCCAATCCCTCTCAGCATCAGAGTTTTTTCCAGTGAGTCAACTCTTCGCATGAGGTGGCCAAAGTACTGGAGTTTCAGCTTTAGCATCATTCCTTCCAAAGAAATCCCGGGGCTGATCTCCTTTAGAATGGACTGGTTGGATCTCTTTGCAGTCCAAGGGACTCTCAAGAGTCTTCTCCAACACCACAGTTCAAAAGCATCAATTCTTCGGCACTCAGCTTTCTTCACAGTCCAACTCTCACATCCATACGTGACCACTGGGAAAACCATAGCCTTGACTAGACAGACCTTTGTTGGCAAAGTAATGTCTCTGCTTTTCAATATGCTATCTAGGTTGGTGATAACTTTTCTTCCAAGGAGTAAGCGTCTTTTAATTTCATGGCTGCAGTCACCATCTGCAGTGATTTTGGAGCCCAAAAAAATAAAGTCTGACACTGTATCCACTGTTTCCCCATCTATTTGCCATGAAGTGATGGGACCAGATGCCATGATCTTCGTTTCCTGAATGTTGAGTTTTAAGCCAACTTTTTCACTCTCCTCTTTCACTTTCATCAAGAGGCTTTTTAGTTCCTCTTCACTTTCTGCCCTAAGGGTGGTGTCATCTGCATATCTGAGGTTATTGATATTTTTCCCCATAATTTTGATTCCAGGTTGTGCTTCTTCCAGCCCAGCGTTTCTCATGATGTACTCTGCATAGAAGTTAAATAAGCAGGGTGACAATATACAGCCTTGACGTACTCCTTTTCCTATTTGGAACCAGTCTGTTGTTCCATGTCCAGTTCTAACTATTGCTTCCCTGACCTGCATACACATGTCTCAAGAGGCAGGTCAGGTGGTCTGGTATTCCCATCTCTTTCAGAATTTTCCAGTTTATTGTGATCCACACAGTCAAAGGCTTTGGCATAGTCAGTAAAGCAGAAATAGATGTTTTTCTGGAACTCTCCTGCTTTTTCCATGATCCAGCGGATGTTGGCAATTTGATTTCTGGTTCCTCTGCCTTTTCTAAAACCAGCTTGAACATCAGGAAGTTCACAGTTCACGTATTGCTAAAGCCTGGCTTGGAGAATTTTAAGCATTACTTTACTAGCGTGTGAGATGAGTGCAATTGTGCAGTAGTTGGAGCATTCTTTGGCATTGCCTTTCTTTGGGATTGGAATGAAAACTGACCTTTTCCAGGCCTGTGGCCACTGCTGAGTTTTCCAAATTTGCTGGCATATTGAGCGCAGCACTTTCACAGTATCATCTTTCAGGATTTGAAATAGCTCAACTGGAATTCCATCACCTCCACTAGCTTTGTTCGTAGTGATGCTTTCTAAGGCCCACTTGACTTCACATTCCAGGATGTCTGGCTCTAGGTGAGTGATCACACCATCGTGATTATCTGGGTCGTGACGATCTTTTTTGTACAGTTCTTCTGTGTATTCTTGCCATCTCTTCTTAATATCTTCTGCTTCTGTTAGGTCCATACCATTTCTGTCCTTTATCGAGCCCCTCTTTGCATGAAATGTTCCCTTGGTATCTCTCATTTTCTTGAAGAGATGTCTAGTCTTTCCCATTCTGTTGTTTTCCTCTATTTCTTTGCACTGGTCGCTGAGGAAGGCTTTCTTATCTCTTCTTGCTATTCTTTGGAACTCTGCATTCAGATGCTTATATCTTTCCTTTTCTCCTTTGCTTTTCGCTTCTCTTCTTTTCACAGCTATTTGTAAGGCCTCCCCAGACAGCCATTTTGCTTTTTTGCATTTCTTTTCCATGGGGATGGTCTTGATCCCTGTCTCCTGTACAATGTCACGAACCTCAGTCCATAGTTCATCAGGCACTCCATAATTATTTTAGAATGTGGCAAATATTTATAGAAGCATATTACTATTTTGCTTCTATCATCCAAGAATAACAGAGATAATTACAAATCTGTTAAAATTAAAATAAATGTAAATTTAATATTATGGTATGAGACTAAGTGGGAAAAAAAATCTAAAATCTAAAAATCCCTAAGAAATAATACGAGAAAACCTATCTGAACATCTAAATTACCTTTTTACTGTCAGTATCTCCCAAAGAATCTTTCTGATTTGTTAGGATATCAAACAATATAAGCGAACCTGTAAGTAAAACAGAAGAATAGGGGACAATTTTGAAGCATTAGCACTGAACAGCTGCCTTTTACACAAAAAAAGAATAAGCCAATTACCCATGTAGCAAAATCTACTAAGTAGGGAGTCTTTCTTTCCAATCCACCATCACCCTTCCAACCCCTTCCTAATATTTCATCACACACCAGTTCTAGACCTCTGAATCTGACACTGATAAAAGACACTGTACTTCAAAAATACTTAAAAGGTATCCATAAAATATGATAGTCCTCTCCAGTCATAGAGAATTCATTACCTAAACTATGACCAGCAATGGATACACTCCCTTTGAAATCAGGGTTCCTCTGCAGGAAAAGTATATAAATTCGGTTCATTTCAGAAGCGACTGTGTCCACGATAGTCTGACAGTAGGTGGGGCTGTTGTAGAAGAAGACATCCAGAATCGTGTCGTTTGTAAAGTGCCTGAGGCGGTTAATGCTAGGAAGGGTTATTCGCTGCAGATCTCTGAAAAAAGGAAAGATGTTTTAAGCAGAAAACTTAAATTCCATAACCTCCTTTATGCTAAAGAAATAGTAAAGCTGCAATAATAAACACTAATGAGCCATTAAAACATACTCGAAGAAGATACACACCATTCCCTACTCCTGACCCAAGCTGGTTAAACAAAGGGATTGTTCAGCACTTAATAATGTAACTCTAAGAAAATGACACAGAAGTACAAAAAGTTTTTTGTTGAACAGAATTTTATATACACTCTCAGCTAACAGCAGAGATGTTCCTAAGCATATTAATGATCAGAAAACATTACAATCACAGGTAACAACTCAAAGGTGTAAAGTACTACTCACACATCTACACCAGTGGAATGCAAGGGACTGTGCCAGTTGACTGGGAGAAATTCTACCCTCCCAATCTGCTGATTTTCTTGGGCTTTCTTAAAATGAGTCTGTAGCAGGTTCAAAGAAACACTGCGAAAATCATTAACTAGAAAAGAAAATTAACTAATGCATTAACAGTGAAGCAATCAATTCACAGAATTAGGATGCAACAGATCATACGATTATACCACACTCATCTACATTTGCTTAGAGCACCTACTGACCAGAGCCAAAACTAGAGCGATATTTAAGAAAAATTAATACTGCGTATAGGAAAAGACACTCCTTTCATATAGAACTGCTTATACTATACAAAACATTTTCATTAAACACACACACGCTAAGTTCAAAACTTCTGTGTCAGATGAACTGTTTTATTTTTTTAAAAGAATCACTTGACGATGTCAGTTGGCCTTGCACTCAAACAATCATTCATTATCCAATATTTTAGGAAAACCACTGATGTTTAGAATTCATATTACATTGATCTTAACCTTCTAGAAAGTTTATGCTTAGAAGCATTAGTCATTAGGATAAGACTCCCAAATTGGGACAATTAGACTATGAATACTACCTTTCAAAATCAAGTTCAGAGATCAGATCAGATCAGCCGCTCAGTCGTGTCCGACTCTTTGCGACCCCATGAAATCAAGTTAATGACCTAAATATTCCAGAGTATCATGAGGTTTATCACAGTCTAAGTTAAAAAAATGTAGGTTTCAGTTGTTCATTTAAACTAGATTATCTTTATGGTCACATATTTATGGTTCCCTTTAAATTTGGAATAGTTACAAACAGGACAATCACATCATAAAACAATTTTATCAGACTTGAAGGCTTATTCACTCAAGAACTTAGTTAAGAGTATAAACCTATTAGCCTAAGGAAGTTACTAGCACTTTAGGTCTAAGCTGGGAGGCTTTACTACCTTGCCACCTGTCTTCAGCTCTCCAAATCTTATTATGCAGCTAAGAGGACAGCCTAAGACAACACTATCTCAGCTCAGAGGAGCACTAACAGTCCCTTTACATGATCTAACCTGACACGCTTTGCGAACCTACCACACTGTACAATGCTTCGAAAGCGGAGATCACAAGCAGGTCCGATCCCATGGACTACAAAAACCAAGTGATCTATTTGTAAAGGTTCCCCTACAAGTGAAATTATAAAGAAAAGTTATTCAGTATAACCAGTCATGTATTCCAAAATCAAACATTCACAACAAGTAGGTAATAGAAATGGGCAGGTTAAAATATGAGCAGATTTTTTTTTAAAGACACATATTTTCCTATATTTCACTACTTAGTAAAAATATTGCGATTTTACTTTGTTTCTAATTTATCTCAAAAGTGTTTCTAATTTATCTTAAAAATATTTGGTTGGTGCAAGAGTAATTGCGGTTTTTGCATTGTTGAACTTTGCCATTTGATATTGGAAAACATTTTAAATAAATGTGATTATGTTATAGATCTAACATCTAAATGTGTTTTAATACACATTTCTCACCTTCTTTCTTTGCTAAGTACTATTACTTGCTGTTTATTTTATTCTTATTTTAGACTATGAAAATGATGTTAGACAAAAAGCAAATTCGAGTGATTTTCTTAAATAAGGTCAAAATGGGTTGTAAAGCAGCGGAGATAACGTGCAACATCAACAGTACATTTAGCCTAGGAACTGCTAATGAACGTACAGTGCAGCAGTGGTTGAAGAAGTTTTGCAAAGGAGATGACAGCCTTGAAGATGAAGAGCATACTGGCCAGCCACTGGAAGTTGATAATGACCAACTGAGAGCCATCATCAAAGCTGACCCTCTTAAAACTAACAAGAAGTTGCAGAAGAACTCAGCATCGACCTTCTACAGCTGTTCAGCATTTGATGCAAATTAGAAAGGTGAAAAGGTTCGCTTAGTGGGTGCCTCATGAGCTGACCGAAAATTGAAAAAATTGTCGTTGAAGTGTCATCTTCTCTTATTCTGTGCAACAATAATGAATTATTTCTTGATCAGATTGTGACATGGGACAAAAAGTAGATTTTATACAACGACCGGCGACAGCCAGCTCAGTGGCTGAACCAAGAAGTTCCAAAGCGTTTCCCAAAGCTAAAGGTGTACCAAAAAAAAGTCAAGGTCACTGTTTGGTGGTTTGCTGCCAGTTTGATCCACTACAGCTTTCTGAATCCCAGCGAAACCATTACATCTGAGAAGTATGCTCAGCAAATCAATGAGATGTACTGAGAACTGCAACGCCTGAAGCCGGCATTGGTCAACAGAAAGGGCCCGATTCTTCTGCACAACAGCACCCAACCCCACGTTGCACAAACAACACTTCAAAAGTTGAACAAATTGGGCTACATAGTTTTACTTCATCTGCCGTATTCACCCGACCTCTTGCCAACTGACTACTACTTCTTCAAGCATCTTGACAACTTTTTGCAGGGAAAACTTTCACAACCAGAATGAGGCAAAAAATGCTTTCCAAAGAGTCTGTCAAATCTGGAAGCATGGATTTTTATGCTACAGGAATAAAACTTATTTATTGTTGGCAAAAATGTGTTGATTGAAATGGTTCCTATTTTGATTAATAAAAACATGTTTGAGCCTAGCTATAATGATTTAAAATTCATGGTCCAAAACTACAATTAGGTTTGCACTAACCCAGTAAGTCAGTGAAAGAATTTTTCAGGATTTTTAAACTTTTTATTTTGAAACAACTGCAATCTTACAGAAAACTTGAAAGAATAGTACAAAAAATCTCTTTTTCACACAGATTCCATACTTTACCATTGTTCACACACATTTATTTTTAGAACCATTTGGGAGTAGGCTGCATACATTATCAAACTACAGACATCACATCTCTTTAAACCGTTAATATTTTGTGTGTTTCCTAAGAATAGTCTCTTGTATAACAGAGGGCAGTTACCAAATTCAGATAATTTGGCATTGACAGAATACTTAAAAGGAATTTTATAATCCAGTTAAATATATTACAAAACCAACCATAAATGCCCCTAGCTAGAGACCAGTGGATAACCATCAGGGTCTTAATAAAAAATAGTTTCCCCTGGTTGAAAAACTTCAAGGACACAAGTTACCAGGAATAAATAAGCAAGCAGGAAGAATCACATTTCTTAGAATTAGGACTAAAGCAGTTTATTTGTACTTAGTGACTTCCTGATTAGTAGTGCCCAAATTTTATCCATCCCACCATATATACTTAGCAACTTCAAAAGAGATTTTTATACCTATTAAGATTCTCACTAGATCAAGTAATACTAATCTTAACTTAGAATAAGCCCATTGGATTAAAGACCATTTTTTAAGCCTCAAGGTAATCAATATCATAGAAAAAGTCCACAGTTTAAGTCATAAACAAGTATATCAGAAGATAAGAAAAAAATGAATGATTAACATTACCACAGTGAATGTCAACAGAGATGTTCTCAACCCCCCTCTTCACTGTTCGAGGTCGACCTTGCTCAGCAGGTGCTGAACCCCATTCATCGGACCCTGCAACTGGCTGGTAATGCACCATAAGCTTAAATAAAAAAGATCAGAGCAATAAAGATATTTATTCTACATTAAAGACATCTTAATACCTTCTGAGGGGTGGGGACAAGTCTTTCAAAACATAAAGTGTGAAAGAGAAAGTCACTCAGTTGTGTCCAACTCTGTAATCCCATGAGCTGTAGCCCACCAGGCTCCTCTGTCCATAGAAGTCACCAGGCAAGAATAATGGAATGGATTGTCATTTCCTTCTCCAGGGGAATTTTCCCAACCCAAGGATCAAACCTGGGGCTCCTGCATTGCAGGCAGATTCTTATGAATGCAATATAAAAATTTCCAAAGGTTATCCTATGTAGAATCGCTAGAAAAAAGAAACCACTAAGAATTAATTGCATTCTCTTTAGTAACTCAATTAATCTTAATCCTATCATTAAAGTCAAAGTGAAGTCCCTCAGTCTCTTCGAGACCCTGTGGACTATAGCCCACCAGGCTCCTCCACCCATGGGATTCTCCAGGCAAAAATACTAGAGTGGGTTGCCATTTCCTTCTCCAGGGGATCTTCCTGACCCAGGGATTGAATCCAGGTCTCCCGCATTGTGGGCAGAGGCTTTAACCTCTGAGCCACCAGGGAAGCCCAATCCTATCATTAAAGAAGGGCCTTAAAAAAAAAAAAAAAAAGAAGAAGAAGAAGGGCCTTAATTTGCTTTACCTTTGGATTGTGTAATATAATAATTTCTCTGTTGGGAGACTCCAATTTCTTTTTCCATTCATCCAGAGTTACAGCAAGCATGTAAGTTTCCTTAAAACAAGACACATTTCATTAGATTTCTCTAATGGCTTTTCTATTAAAATTGAACCTCTCTACAAGAATACTGCTAGATAAACAATTACAGTAAGAATATCTTACTCCAATTTATCAAATTTATTTTAATTCTCTTTAAATGACAACAGACACTAGTATAGAATAAAACAAAAAACAATCAACAAAAAATAATCATTCTGCTTCTATCATCTAGACTGGAAAAAACAGCTATACACTGTCAGTAATGCCTAAAGTGGCTTCCGACATCAATACACATTTTGATATATTTCTTTCAATGATATTAATGCATGTATATTATCCACAAAATTAGGATATTACATATACAGTTCCTTCTCTTGATTTATCAAATTTTAAAATTCTTTTAAAATTACAATAAGTATCAGAACAAAGACAAAAATCAGTCCTAATTCCATCATCTAGACTAGAAATAATCATTGTTCACATTTTGATTTATTTCTTTCAACAATATTAATGTCCTACTCCAATTTAAAGCAAATTTCAGAATAGTTTCAGAGCAAGAAAAATAAAAGCAAAAATGAACAACTTCATGGTCATAGTTTAAATACTAACAATGATCACCATTAGAGAAAAAAATTTTTAAAGACATAAACAGTTTCTGTAATATTTTAAAATCTGAAAACTACTTTATCCTGAAACGGACTTGCAAAAAGAAATGCCATAAACTGTGATGCAGATAGAACCAAGCTCTCTTTATAAATTCACAAAATAAGTCACAAAGAGGAAGAAAAGATTATTAAATAAGAGAAGAAAAGGAAGAAAATGAGTAAAAGAGGTCAAAGGAATACCTCTAGAACTTCGCTGAAGCTCTCCGAGTATGGAACATACTTATTATCTTTGTCTCCTTTGTAAAACCAGGTACATCGTCTCACTTCTGAAGCCAGCTCATCCCAGTAAACAGCATACCGCATCCTCTCCCCCAAATGAACATCATATCTACCCCCATCAGTGGGAACAATTCTATCACAATCTTTTCCTATTGAGGATTGGAAAGGGGAAAAGCAGCACATAGTATAGCAAAATAAAATACAACTGCCACTCCCAAAATACAACTCTGAGTTATATGCTAAATAATGTTATAAAGCACATGAATGATTCCTTTCTTCTTGGCTAAACCATCAAAATCATTCTTGGCTTTAATGAAACATGAAAAAAATAATACCCAAATACTATTTTGCTCTTTTTCTGAGGAGATTATAGTATCCCTTAAAAAAAAAACAACTGTAAATAAGAAAGCTTTCCTGAATTTTTTGCTTAAGGGGTCAAAAGGTAAATTAATGACCTCATGATGATAAAGTACTAACCAGCATAGAAAAAACAAGTGAAAAATTAAAGAATTCATTCTTTTGCAATATGATACTACCACCCACCATTCTTTTTAAACAAAAACTGAAACATAAGAAACATTATTGGATAACTATGCAGAAATTACAATAGGCACTGTTTTCAAAATACAGACCAAATTTTGAATATTATAAACTCACTGGACAGTAATGCAGAACTTCAGTATTAAAATGCTATAGGAGATAACTAGAAACAGCACTCACTATAATGACTATCATATTACAGTTTTAAAGGAATGACAGTAAGTCCTCGCCTGTTACAAGTCATCACTTTCACCCTACCAGAGCTGTATGCCTCTTCCAGCTGCTGTGAATCCTGCGAGTTGAAAGGAATCCATGTCTCCTTAGAATCTATTATCTTACAATAAAACCAATGAGGAGAAACTGGTTCATACAAACTGCCAGCATCCATGTCTAGGAGCTCAAAGGAACTACATGAATTTGGTGATGGAGATGGGTCTGACTGGGACGACTGTTCCTGCTGTGACTCCACTGATGACATTTTGTTCTCTAAAAGACAAAAGAAAACTCTCAGAAAAAAAATTTCCTTCTATTAACAGTGTAATTGTTCATACACACAGACACACACACACAAAACAGGGTTATTTTTAGGAGGAATTTCTGGGAAAAAAAAAAAAGACAACACCTAAGGCAGCCACACAATTTAAAATATAAATAACAAATTAACAGCTTTTTGTTTGGTTGGTTTTTGTTTTTTTTAGGGAGGGAAGGAGGCTTTAAACAAAATGCTTCTTATAGTTAGATCAACGGGCTTTGCACTGATCTCCCAATCCTCCCAGAAAACTACGATTTTAATTAAACAAAACTGGAATCATGAGAAACGCATGGTCAAAATCTTGATTGCAAAAACACCCCAAACCACTTTACCCCAATTTCCAATATAAATCTAGTGCCAAAGCCAAAAACATTTACTCCAACTGTTTTTAATAACACCTGCTTTTAGGCTCCAGATTACGGGAATTACAACACTGAAAATAAAACTATTCATTTAAGGTAACAGTCACTTCTTATCAATCCTTGAAGGGTGCTGAAGCACGGACGAAGGTACAAATTTCTGAAAACGCGAACCCTCGCTTGGGCCACTGCGCGCAGGCGCGCGCCCACTCGCACGGTCCAGGTTTCAAGAGGAAAAAAGTAGCAAGTGACCTTCTTGCCCCAAGGAAGACTGACCATTGTGTTTCCCCTTCACCGCTCGGCAGAGACTAACCAACGCTGCAGACAGACCACAAAAGGGAAACCCAGGCTCCGGCGAGGGGAGCAGGCGAGACCACCTCGGCACTCAGTGCAGCTGGACCGAGAACACCCGGCCTTCCTCTGAGCCGCCGCTCCCCGGCTTCCGCCACTTTTTATCTTTTTTTCTCTCCAGCACGAATTTACCTCCACCACCTCGCATGTCCCCTCTCCCCAGGACCCCGGGCCTCCTGCGACCCAGGTTTGAGACCTCAGGACTCGCGGACGCCTCTCCCCGTCCCGCCTCCAGCCCCGCAGCGAGCAGCGGGACGCGGGTGGAAACCGGATGACTTCCCGGCGCCTCCAGGAGCCGTCGATACCAAGAGGGCCCAGGCCGCGTCCCTGAGACCGAGGCCACCCCCCGCCCCGCCGGGGCTGGTCCTCCCGGGCCCCCGCTTCCCTGCCTCCGGGCATCGCGCCCTCCTCCGCTCCTGGCATCTCCATCCCGCAGGGCCTCCCAGCCGCCCCTCGGGTCGGGGGCCCGGGGCCCGGCCGCCGCGGACTCACCTGGCTACCTCACAGCCTCTCGCGCTCTGCTGCCCTCGCTCAGAGGGGCACGACATGTCCCCGCGGAAGCCTGCCCCGCGAGCCGGGGCGGGGCGGGGCGGAGCTTGCGGGCCCGCGGGATTCGCGCCAACACCGTTCTCCACCGCGCTCCCAGTAGGCGAGCTGCCAGCCGGCCGGGCCGCCGAGAGCAGAGAGCTGAGGTGACGGGGAGCGCGCAGTGGAGCGACGGCCGGGGCTTGGAGACCCGCAGGGGCGCTGGCAGGAAGTGTCGCGAGAGGTGGAGGGACTCGCGCGAGATGTTATCCTCGGAACCGGCTGGAGGTCGGCGCGTGGGACTAGTGGGTGTTGCGTGCGGCGTGCCCTCCGCTCCGAAGCCTCCCGCGGGTTCTCGGCACAAGGCTCAGGAGGTCTTTGGAAGGGAGGGACGCGGCCTGAGGCGTTACGAGTGGAAAGCCTGTCAAGTCTCGGTGAAAGCCAAGGTTCTTCGAGCAAGGATAAACGAGCCCAGCCTCTTCACTTTATAGAGAGGAAGACAGACGTCCTGGCCCCCGTGGTACCCCGGCTGACCTGCTAATGGCCAGAATGGTGCGAGGACGCTGGCATGCTACCCCCTGCTGAAAAGTTGGGCAGGGCGCTGGCAGCAGCTGCGGCTGTCCAGACCTTCGCTTCTGGGTGCTGAGAACACACATGTTGGCATTTGCAAGGGGAAAAAGATCTTTGGGGCTTTGCCCTTCTTCCTGGCGTTTATTAGGATTTCGAGGCTGCCGAAAAGGTGTATTTAAAAGATGTTGAGGTGAGCTTGGCAGGATTCAGAAGCCGCAAGGGAGGTCGGAGGTGATATTTTTGTCTTAACAAGATGACATGACTGAGGTCAAGAGTTTAAATGAATTTCTTAAGTAGTAGAGCTGCCCAGATCTCCTGAGGATTTAGTTTTCTGCAAGACCTCAATTCCTTTGGGCCTACAATACTTTTCTGTTTCCTAACTAAATTATAGGGCAAGGGTTCAGGGGATGTTTGTCAATCTAATTTCTTCAAAAGCTGAGAATAGGAAAACTAAAAGTTTTTGTAACATACTCTCTTACTGTTTAAGCCACACACAATTATCCACAAGTTTACTTATACCTTCTCAAATTTATAACACCTGAATAGCTTCAGTTCTCTGCAGAGGATAAAGCAAGCCAGTTACTAGGATGCTGTTAGATGACTAATGTAACTAATAACAGTAGCTGGCTTTTACTGAGCTCTTACCATGTTCTAGGTACAGTTGTAAGCATTTTACAAGTATAATCCCATTTAATTCTCACAGCAACAGGGTTTTGTAGGTTATCTCTATTTGCAGAGGTAGTTAACATGCTACCAGCAAGTGATGGAGCTGTAAACCCATGCTCTGTTTTCTGAGCCTGCACCTAAGTAACTTAACCTAAAATCAGTTTAGTGATAGAATTGGAACTTGAATTCCAAGCTCCTCTTTCTCCAAATCCCTGATGCAGCCTCCATACCAGGTGGTTCAGTTTTGGGGGGAGGCTCTCAGTACCCTCTATACTAACTGCTGAGAACCCTGTAGACAGGGTCTATCATGATTTAGTGTACTACATGTTACCACTGAGAAATTTAAACAATTTATTTGAAAATAAGAATCCATTTCATGTAAATATTTTTGTGGGAAAATATTTTCCAAACATTTTTTTTAATCAAAGAATATTGCTTTCATTTTTGTAAATTTCTTTAATGTCTGGCTTAATAGAAAGCCATTGGATTCGTGTATTTGCCTCTGCATTCAACCTGTTATTAATACAATTTTAGTTTTGGTTGAAGTACAATATATGAAGAAAATCCAGCCTCACTGAACTGTGTAGATGGAGAAGTCTTTTAATAGCCTTTTGAGATAAATTGTAGGATATTCTAATACTGCACTAAAATTCAACAAATGGTAGCTCCTTAAAAGTTAACTGCAATGTGGGATCTGAAAACTATTAGTGAATTTTTGTTCTCTGATACATTAAAACCCATTGGTTTATTCTGTACTTTAACTGGATCTTTTACTCATGCATGATTGATGGCATCATGCATTGATTTGGAAAATAGTTCACTGAGCTATGCAGTCTTTCAAATGTTAACATACTTCATTATCTTTTTAATTACCACCAATCTAATTAGAAAAGCATTTTTAAGTATTAGGAAGCTGTCAAGCTCAAACAAGGTAAGTTTTCCAAAATTCCTTTTTCTTTAAAGGTCTAATTTCATCATTAGCAACAAATACTGTCAGTTGTGCTCCTTGAAGCGACAAGCTCACTTGGTTTTCAAGAAAAGTTCTGCCAAATACCTAAATCTGCATAGCCACAGTTTTTGTGTTATTTGTACTTTCAAATAAAAATGATGTTCCAGGAAAAAGAGCAGCTAGTTTTCAAGTCCAGTATGTTAGTTGCATGTGCTTTTTCCTCACAAGACCAGCTGTGGTATTGTGACTTACAGGAAAAACATCTATTCGGTCATTCAGATGTATGAAAGTGAAAAGTCACTCCGCTGTATCCGACTCTTTGTGACCCGACCCCATGGACTATACAGTCCATGGAATTCTCCAGGCCAGAATACTGGAGTGGGCAGCCTTTCCCTTCTCCAGGGTATCTTCCCAACCCAAGGATCAAACCCAGGTCTCCCATTGCAGGTGGATTCTTTACCAGCTGAGCCACAAGGGAAGCCCAATACTGGAGTGGGTAGCCTATCCCTTCTTCAGGGGATCTTCCCAACCCAGCAATTGAACCGGGGTCTCCTGCATCACAGGCGGATTCTTTACCAACTGACCTATCAGGGAAGTCCCATTCAGATGAATATGTATATTCAATTCACAAATCCTAGCTCACAGCTCTCCAAACCCTTGGACTTGCCTGAGCTATAAAAGCAGTGGGATAATATTTGAACTCTCATCCTCAGGTCCTAAAATACCTCAGGGAAAGTGACTCTGGGACAGAAAGAGGGGGAGCTGCTTCTCTGGAGAATCAACCATGTGATTAGAGGGTGGTAACTTTCAGTCCCAATGCCCAGCCTCCGGGGGAGGGCAGAGGGGTTAAAGGTTGAATTAGTTGCCAATGGCCAATGACTTAGTCATGCCTTTGCAATGAAGCCTCACTAAAAATCCAGAGGCCAGGGTTCAAAGAGTTTCCAGGTTGGAGAACACCTGTGAAGATCAGGGGGACCCATGTACCTGGAGAGGGCATGGAAGCCCTGCCCCCTTCCACCAGGCCATGCCCTATATCTCATACCCTATGTATAAACTGGAAATCTAGTAAATAGATGGGTTTTCCCAGGATTTGTGAGCTGTCCTGGCAAATTCACTGAAGCTGAGGAGCAAGTCATGGGAACCTCTGATTTGCAGCCAGTTGGTCAGAAGCACAGGTAACGACCTAGATGTGTGACTGGCACCTAGAGTGGAGGACGGTCCTGTGGGGCTGAACCCTTTACGTGTGGAATCTGATTCTGTACCCGGTAGACAGGGTCAAAAATGACTTGAATTCTTGGACACCCTGCTGGGGGTTCAAGAATTGCTTGTTGGTGTGGGGAGGCCTCCACCTCCACATACACAGTTGAAATTGGGTCTGGAAACCCTTTTTCAGCAGTGTAGTTTTAGCCTGCAGAACTGTTTCATGCATCCTAACCATTTTGTCACATAGAATGTCAAAAAGGTGTGAACTCAAGGGTTAAGAGTTAATAAAATTAATAATTTACTCTTCATGAAGTATGGAGAAGGCGATGGCACCCCACTCCACTACTCTTGCCTGGAAAATCCCATGGACGGAGGAGCCTGGTGGGCTGCAGTCCATGGGGTCGAGAAGAGTCGGACTCGACTGAGCAACTTCACTTTCACTTTTCACCTTCATGCGCTGGAGAAGGAAATGGCAACCCACTCCAGTGTTCTTGCCTGGAGAATCCCAGGGACGGGGGAGCCACCAGGCTGCCGTCTTTGGGGTCGCATAGTCGGGCACGACTGAAGCGACTTAGCAGCAGCAGCAGCATGAAGTATATTTTTAAGTGAAACTGGCATTTTTTTTTTTTTACAAATGCATGACAGTGGACAATACAATGACGAATAGCACAATGTGTTTCCACTGCCTTAATTCCTGGAAAGGCACCAGCAATTTTACCCACCACTGATTTTCCATCAACAGTGCAAATGGCAGCAACGAAGCAAAAAAGGCACATCGAGTCCTAGTACTACTGGGAAAACAGTTTGCATCTCGTGACCCTTAAAGGGATCTCTAAGACTCCCAGCCTCCACGGACCACCCTTTGAGAACTATACAACAATTAAGTGTGCCTAATCTGGGGCTTGGAATAACAATACCTACCCTGAAGGAGTTCACAGTCTCAATAGGAGAGACAAGCAGGTAAACAAATACATCTTATCCAGTGCTGTAACAGAGACCAGATACACCAGTAGTTACAAAAGAGGGAGTAATCAAATGTCCAGGCATACCTCTAAAAGTTATCATTCAGTAGGTCTTCAGTGGGATTCAGGAATCTGCATTTTAAACAAGCCCTCTAGGTGATTTGGAAGCATAGGAGAAGGCAATGGCACCCCACTCCAGTACTCTTGCCTGGAAAATCCCATGGACGGAGGAGCCTGGTAGGCTTCAGTCCATGGGGTCGCTAAGAGTTGGACACGACTGAGCGACTTCACTTTCACTTTTCACTTTCATGCATTGGAGAAGGAAATGGCAACCCACTCCAGTGTTCTTGCCTGGAGAATCCCAGGGACGGGGGAGCCTGGTGGGCTGCAGTCCATGGGGTCGCTAAGAGTTGGACACGACTGAAGCGACTTAGCAGCAGCATGAGATCCACACTTTGAGAAACACTGCCTTAAGAAGTATAAATTGCAAGTTTCCCACTTCTTTCGAGAATAAGTCGTATTTCAATATTAAAAAGGTATTGCGTGGAGTGCCTATCAAGGCATTAAGTGTTCTGAGGACAGGCTGTGTTTGGAGAGGTTCTCAATCCCTGGTGGACACCTAGGCATCAAAAGTTGAGACGACTCCACAGATGTCTCTGATGCACTGACTCTAAGATAACAAGGCTGGGGCCTTGGGCTGTGACAGTGATTCTCAAACTCTGATGATCAGAAGAGTGTGCTAAGTAGATTCTTTACATTTCAGATCCATGCCCGAGATAGTTAATCAGAGGGGTCATGACTCTACATTGTAATCAAGAACATACAGGCTGCTACTGTGAGGCAAGTACCATGAACTGACTTTGTTTTATAAAAGAAGTTAGAACAAGAGGAACCACAAAGACATCAGAGTGATGTTCTTTTCCAGCCCAAAGTTGGCGATTTTTATAAGTTCATAAACCATTCCTAAGAATGCATTTTATTACTTTATAGCCACAACTGAATACTTTTGCCCCCAACTTAAGTAATCTTAGCTTTTAGTTTTTTCGCTTTGAGGAAAGTGACTTGTACTTTTCCTTGTGTTGTCTCTTATTTCAGTGAAGGTTGTTTTGAGCTGATAACTTCGATTGAAACTGTACAGCAAGGCATCTCTCCTCAGGCCCCTGGAGGCTTCCATCAGACCAAGGTTTCCTCTTAGCTAGGGTTGTCAGAGTGAGCATATGCAAATGTAGCAAGTGCAAAAGTAAAATAAAACACTTCAAGAAACAATCAGAGAAAATCTTCAGGAAGAATAATGAGTTCTCAGAGACTTGATACCAAAAGTCCTTAAAAGGAAAAACTGATAAATAGGATTTCATCAAAATTAAAAACTTTTGCTCTGTGAAAAACTGTTAGCAGGATGAAAAGACAAGCCACAGACTAGGATAAAATATTTGCAACCCACCAATCTGACAAAAGACCAGTATCTAGAAAACACAAACAAGTCTCAAAAGTCAACAGTGAAAAGACAATCAATGGAACCCAAATTTGGTTTCAATGCCATTCTTCAGGAACAAGGAGCAGGAAGAATAATTGCTTCTAGGACTAAACAGGAATATACAAGATGAGCCTGGAGACCCATGTAGTGCTGGGCTCCCAGAAAAAAGCCCCACACAACCATGGGGGTATATATGTCAAAAGGACACAACTGAAAGAGCTCCCAATGGCCAAAAGTAAATAAGGTAGCACTAGATCATAACATGGAGAAGGCAATGGCACTCCCTCCAGTACTCTTGCCTAGAAAATCCCATGTACGGAAGAGCCTGGTAGGCTGCAGTCCATGGGTCGCTCAGAGTCGGACACGACTAAGCGACTTCACTTTCACTTTTCACTTTCATGCATTGGAGAAGGAAATGGCAATCCACTCCAGTGTTCTTGCCTGGAGAATCCCAGGGACGGGGGAGCCTGGTAGGCTGCCATCTATGGGGTCTCACAGAGTCGGACACGACTGAAGTGACTTAGCAGCAGCAGCAGCAGATCATAACATAAAGTATAAAATAAATAAATATGGGTCCACTCAGATATAAAGAAATACATAAATGGGAGACAATCAACAAATATACCTTGCAGGGAGAGTCTTAAGAGTTAACCAATAAATACTCTGAATGAGTTGGAGGACAGGGACTTTCTTCCAAAGAATACAGTTTGGAAGTGGGGGTGGGGGGTGGGGGAGTGGCGCAAAAAAGACTGTAGTGGAGAAACCTGACAGGCTCCACCTGAGCCAGGTGATGACAGGTTAGCATCGACAGGATAAGCTGCGTCGACAGTATAGCCATTCAATGTCTGATGAGAAAGGGCATTCACCTCTGTGGTCTTCCTCCCCAAAACACAAGCCCCAGTGTGATCAGGAGAAAAACATCAGACGAAATAAATCCCAGTTGAGGGGCATTCTATGAAACATCTGAACTGCACTCCTCAAAACCATACAGGTTATCAAAAACAAGGAAAGTCATGGGGGTTCTCCGGTGGGCTGGTGGTCAGGACTCTATGCTATCCACCCAAACCCAGATTCAATCCCTGGTCAAGGAATTGAGATTCCACAAGCCTCACAGTGAGGCCAAAACAAAACAAGGAAATTCTGAGAAACTGTCATGGCCAAGAGGCTCCTAAGGAGATATGATGACTCAATGTAATACAGTATCCTAGGTGGGATCCAGGAAAAGGAAAACGGTGTTAGGTAAAAACAAAGGAAATCTGGATAAAGTATAGACTTTAGTCAATAAGAATGTATCAGTACTGATCCGTTAGTTGTGACAAATACACACCACTAATTTAACATGTTGATGGTGTAGTATATGTTGGATCTCTGTATATCATAATCCCTCTATAAATCTAAACTATTCTAAAATAAGAAATTTATTAAAATAAATAGTTAGAAAATGAGCAAAAGACACACAGGGACATTTTTACAGAAGAGCATATACAACTGGCAAATAAGCATGAGAAGAGGTTCAACATTGTTAACCATTAAGGAAATGAAAGTTAAAAGCACAATGAGATATCATTACACACTGATCAGAATGGTCAAAATAAAAAACTGACACCACCAAATGCTGGCAAGCATACAGAGAAACTCCCACACTGCTGGTGGGAATGCAAATGGTACAACCTCACTTTTAGGAAAGTCTGGTAGTCCCCTAAAAAATTAAACATGCACATATCGTATGACCCAGAATGGCACTCCTGGGCATTTATCCCAAAGAAATGAAAACCATGTCCACACAAAAACCTGTGCATGAATGTACATAGCAGCTTTATTCATAATAGCCCTAAACTGAAACCACCCAGATATCCTTCCACAGGTGAAGGTTGAACAAAGGTACATCCATATCACAAACTACTAATTAGCAATAAAAAAGAACTACAGATACAGGAAACAACTTGGATGAATGTCAAGAGAATTTTGCTGAGTGGGCAAAAAACCCAACCTCTAATGATCACATACCATACAATTCTATTTCTGTAACGTTCTCAAAATGACAAAATTCAGAAATGGAGAACAGATTTGTGATTGCCACGGATTTAGTGTGGAGGGAAAGGAGAAGCAGGGGTGGCTGTGAAAGGTCAACAGGAGGAACGGCGGTGGCGATGGGACTGTTCTGCATCTTGTTCCGTATCAATGTCCACATCCTGGTGGTGACGTGGCGGTGAAGTTCTGTGAGATGTTGCCATTGGAAGAAACTGTGTAAGGGGCACAGGAAAGCTCTGCATTATTGCAGAGTTAGTTCGTCTGTGAACTAACAAATTACCTCAGAACAAAAACTTTAATTAAAAAGATACCATACAGGGCATCCCCTGGCAGTCCAGTGGTTAGGACTCCACTCTGGCATTGCTGAGGGCTGGGCTTCAATCCCTGGTGGGAACTAAGATTCCCACAAGCTGCTCAGCACGGCCAAAAAATAAAGAAAGAAAGAATACAATACAACTGGCACTCCTATCCATGAGTTCCACATTCACGGATTCAGCCAACCATGGGTTGACAATATTTGGAAAGAAGAAAAAAAGTTCAGTCAAGTTCCAAAAAGCAAACACTTGAATTTGCTACACATTCAGCAACTATTTACATAGCATTTACATTGTATTTACAACTATTTACATAGCATTTACATTGTATTAAGTATTATAACTAATCTAGAGGTGATTTGAAGTATATGGGAGGATAAACCTAGGTTTTATGCAATTACTACACCATTTTTATATAAGAGACTTGAGCATCCATGGTTTTTGTACTGGAACCAATCCCCCACCCATACTGAGGGATGAGACTATATCCCTAGTTAATCTGGATTTCAGAAAAACAATTATTTTTAGTATCATTATGTCCCATGCAATATGAGGAACACACTGATACTAGAAGATGAGTTGTTGTTTATCTGAAATTCAAATGTAACTGAGAGTCCTATATTTTATCTGGCAACACTACTCTTGGCATTCTACCAGGGTAAGGTGTATATTGTGAAATAAAAGAGTTGGCTAGAGCAAATGTGCTCTGATCTCAGAAACCCCTAAATCCTCCCTTCTCAGTAGCTGGCGTCTCCTCTGCTCACATTTTGTACTGTGTGCTAACCGTCCACCACTTGTGATGAGAAGAGCCACACAGAGAAGTAAAAATTATCCAGATAGTCTTCCCTTCTCAATTTCCATTTAAAACAGATATTCTTTCCAAGAAAGAGTATGAAAAAATAATTAAACAGAATAGTCATGAAGCATTTTCTAGAGGCAATTTTGAGTCTCCAGTAGTGAACAACAATGGTGTCCAGTATAAAAACACAACTAAGAACTAACAGACATCTCAAAAAAAACTCTAACATGAAAAAGATGGCAATCTAAAAAGAAAGGGAACAACAATTTGTAGGAAATTCATTATTCAAGATGAAACAAATATCAAGAAATTACCATTAATGTTCTTAGAGTTATAAGATCCCCACAAATAAGAGCGGAATCACATAGAGAACAAAAAATTCTAGAAACTAAAAATATGGTAGGTGGAAATGTAAAATTCAGTGGTGAGTTGGAAGATAAAGGGGAGTAAATCTCCCACAAAGACAGCAAAAAGGCAGAAAACTGAAGTGAAAAGTCAAAGAACCAGGCTAAGAAATCCGTAACAGAAACAGCAAGAATTCTAAAAAGAGGTAATAGAAATGAGGGTAGCGGAGGGGGAAGAGAAACAAAAAACCCGAGAAAATATTATAGGACTTAAGGGCAGGTGTCTCCAGAATGAATTATGCCCAGGAAAATGGACAAAAACAGACCCACACCAATGTTATACTGTTAGGAAATACTCAGAACAGAGGGGACAAAAATAGCCTACAAGCTACCAAGAAGAAAAACCAAGTTTTAAACAAAGGATCATGAAAACACCTTTTCAAATATGCAAGATATTTAAAAAATTATTTCCTATATACCTTTTTTTTCAGAAAACTACTCGAGAACAGGCTCGACCAAAATGAGGGAAAACACTAAGAAAGAGAAAGACACAGACTGCAGGAAAAAAAGAATCCAACAGAAGAGGCGGAGAGAATCCCCAGGATGAACAGAAGACACCAGAATAAGTATGCACCAGGAACACAGCCGTTCTCCCGTCAGAGGGCCCCAGAGCACAGCTTGTCCAGGAGCCTGAAACTGACCACGTATATCTGAGCATCTTAAGAGAAGATGAGACAAATGATGGAGGGTTTGAGGTCAAATTAGTCATAAGTCATCAACAAACCAAGTAAGACAAAGGATTCATTCCAGGGAAATTCATTCATTCACAATTCCAGGAGTTGTTCAGGCAAAGTAACCAGTTTACTACACAAATAAACTCTGGTCAGCATTACATAGTATAGTAACGAACAACAGAACTACCAGGTAAGTGGATGGAGAAACTGGAGGGAGGAGGGCTGCAATGTGTATATGGCAGAGGCAGAGAGACCAGACCATCATCTTCTACAATAGAAAACAAGTAGAAACAGCCTAAAATTGACAAATGAAGAGGGAGAAATACAACTGTGTTATTAAAAATACTGGGATTTCCCTGGTGGTCCAGTGGTTAGGACCACGCTTTCCACCGCTGGGGGCCACAGAATCATCATTCCCTGGTCAGGTAACTAACATCCCACAAGCTGCACAGTGCAGCCAAATTTTTTTAAAAGGTTAAAAAAAATCAAGAGAATTTTCTTAAAAAAACTTAGTTGAAAGTGGTTACTTTTGTAGAAGGAAAAATGAGAGTGTGACAGAGAGCTCCTTTTCATAAACTTTAAATTGCTAGCTTCTATAGAATTATTTGAGTCTTTAAACTCATAACTTTTTTAAAAAGAAAAAAAAGATGAAAAACTCCAGTCATCAAGTATCCGTCCCCCAAAAAACTTTAATGCCAATTTAATCTATATTCTTCAACTTAAAAATCTTCCTACCTCTAACGGTAGGAAGATTTTTAACCAGCTAAAAATCAGTTTTAAAAGCCCTATTTTTCAAAGCATTTGGAAGAATTCCCCACCAAGAATGTAGAGACTAGCCCATGCCACTGATACTTCATCGGGACTTACTTGTGTAAATGTTTATACTGGCGTTTGTATTTGGAACAATAGTGGTTATTATAAAAAAGAGATAGTTGTGTTTAACATGCCAGATCTGGGTAACTTTATTCAAGATTTTCACAAAAATTATCCCCAAAGTAATATTAGACACTTTTTAAAAGTCCAGATTTGAAATATCAAAAACATTTTGAATTCAGTCTGGAGTGAATACTAAGTCAAGAACTGAATCAAATCCACACACAAATAAATGAACACCAATTTTCCTTACATTCACTATATTTTCTGGAAGAGGCTGCCAATTTAGTTTTCCTTTCCTTGACACTGGCATTTAGAATCATTTTAACATGGTTTACATCTTTAAGTTCTAAGTCTGTACTTATCCTGAATGCTGCTGCCAAGTCGCTTCAGTCGTGTCCGACTCTGTGCGACCCCATGGACTGCAGCCTACCAGGCTTCTCCGTCCCTGGGATTCTCCAGGCATGAACACTGGAGTGGGTTGCCATTTCCTTCTCCACTTATCCTGAATATCTTATTATAATTAAAACTATAAATCCAGAAGCAATAGCCCTCCCTTAAGAAGGAATCCAATTAATAAATACAGAAGGACTTCGAGAAACAAAGTCACACTGGAACCTCACAGTAGTAACTGACACAAGAAAGATCTGCCAATGGATTAAAAAATGAGTGGGCTGAAGTTTAAGCAGAAACGGGACATTTGCATAGCTCACGTTATCTCCAGCAAACATTCAGTCACTACAAAGGAAAACACAGGAAGTTTACAGTAGCGATTTCTAGACACCACCTTAGGTAGTGGCTAAGGTTAGTAACACCAGAAATACATTACCGCGTCAGGGGTCATGGATACACTGTCAGAGATCAGAGGACACTATGATGACATGACAACTAAATTCGAGGCAGGATCCTGGATTGGATCCTGAAACAGAGAAACGGCATTAGTGAAAAGACCAAGACAATCTCTACTTTCCAAAATTCTACTTTAGTTAATAGTATTGTATCAAGGCTAATTTCTTAACTTGACAAATGTTGTACAGTTATGTAAGATGTTAATGTAAAGGGATCATTAGTGAAGAGTATACAGAAACTGCTGTTTTTACAACTCTTCAGGAGGTCTAAAATTATCTAAAAAATTTTTTTAAATAACTGTTAAAAACACACACACATATGTATGTGTATATAAATAAATCAAGACTTCAGGGAAACTGGTATCATGGGCATTCAGTTAAAAAATAGTGTTCTTGCCTGTATCAGTCATTGTCTCACTGGTTTATGAGCTTTAAAGTTCTCCCTCTTCTAACATTTGTTTCAACTTTTAAATTTTCATAAAAAAGCCTTTTTTTAACATTCCTATATTAGGCCAAAAATAAAAATCCTTGAATAAAATTGGCACCATATTATCTCATAAAATCACTCATATCAACCTAAGACCAATCACTATTTTTACTCTAATTGTTCTCATCATACGTTTGTATTTTTTTTTTTTTAATAAGGAGAGAAAATGGCTGAAAGATTTGTTTTCTTATTAATAGGCCTGGCAGTCAAGAGGGGAAAAAAACACATTATCACTTAGGTATCTTATTAAGAAACAGTAGTTTTTCCAATAACATATTATATACTGGAACTCACTTCAGATATAAAAAGTAAGTTATCTACCTAAGTCTCTTCTACACAACAGCTTAGAGCTAGCTACCCAAGCAAAGGGCTTTCCTGGTGGCTCAGGAGTAAAGAATCCTCCTGCCAATGCAGGAGACATGGATTTGATCCCTGGGTCGAGAAGATTCCCTGGAGAAGGAAACGGCAACCACTCCAGTATTTTTGCCTGGAGAATCCCATGGACAGAGAAGCCTGGCACGCTACAGTGCGTGGGGTTGCAAAGGAGTCGGACATGACTGAGGGACTAAACCACCAGCACCCAAGCAAATCCAGCTAAGACCTTTTCAGTATCCCTTTCTTAACCCTGGCTCCAAAGTGGCTGTTATTAGTGGTGGTAAACATCTTTTTTATAAAACAGGCAATATGTCTACACAATTTATTCTAGGGAAACAAAGCAAACCATCACATCTGCCTTTAAAAGAATATAATTTCCCACTCTGGCTGTGGCTGATTCAGTCCCAGAGCGTGAATCCTCTTTTACCCTCTGCATATCCTACTGTACACTGAGCAGGTAAGCTGAGCTGAAGTCTGCTCATAGCGACCCTGACGGTGAAGCTACTATTTTAGATGGAGAATAGCATTCCCAAATGGTTGTGCTTATTACTTTTGCAGTGAGTGTTTCTACTCAGCATGGCATTTTTCATTTGTGTTCATTTGTGTTCATGACAAATGTGCCCTGTATGGAAGCAGCTGTAGTAAAAAGATAATGAAGGAGGGGGAAGGAAATTTTAAAGGGAGCTTCATCCAAATACAATGAAGAAAGCAAAAAAGAATATGCCCACATTTTCATTCCTATAGGCATGCCATTTCCAAATTAACCTTCTGATAGTAATAAGAAAAATACAAGTGGTAAAATTCTAACCTGATAATCTATACAAAAAAGGAGACAATCTACCTCAGAAACTCATTACACTGTGCAATATATTCAAGTGGTGAAAGGTTACAAATTTATCCAGAACTGCCATACTATCTGGCTGTCAGTACAGTCTGTTGAGTAATTATATTAAACATATTACTACAAAATATACCAAGAAGTAGAGAATCATACTATATTTGTGACCTGCAAATAACAAAACAAAACAGAGGTCCAAGGGGGCTAAAGTCCAAGCTGTAATTTACACACAAAGTGTACGGTGAAAGCAGTTACGACGTACAAAAATGTGACAAGTTATCCAGATGTTTTAAAAAACAGAGCCTGTCCAAAGAACATCCAGTCTATCCTGTAGGTTTCTGAGGAGCCTGTTACGTAAGGTGAATTCCCCTCCTGCTGATAAGAAGCAGCTTGCCGACGACACCCATATATTTCTCACTGGGCGAGTCTACTTGGCAATAACGATAACCCGAGAGCTCTCTATTACATTCACTGGTCTGAAAACAACTCATAACCCAACTGTTTTTCCAAGTCCTTTACCAGTTTTTCAAGCTTTCTATCAAAGGAAAGTTGGAATGTATTGCTTCTTGTCGTCAACAGGCATTTCAAAAAGAGGGTAATTAACCAAAATCAAGAGTTCTTTGGTCGAGTTAGTAACAGGCTTCCCCTTTGTTCTAAATCCCTTCATAATCCCTTTTTTTCCAATTTTTCCAGTATGGCCTGGATTTTACAAACCGCCTCTTTCCTGGCCTGCCGGACGGAGTCCTGGCCCCCAGTTTCAACTGAATCCAGTTCCAGAAGTTCCTTGGTTAGCATCTCTTCCAGAAGCCAGTAGGCTTTGTCTGTCTTTTTTCCTACGAACTCTTCTACTTCTTGCTCAAGATACTGGACCTTCTCCAGCACATGTATGATTTTTTTAATGCTTGGGGGAGTCCCTTCATCTGAAGATAAACACTCTTCAGCAAGATGATTACCCTGGTCTTGAGTGCTGGGATGTTCGTGGGAGGCGTTACCATACAGATGAGGCTCAGCACTATACTGGACCTGGGGATCCAAAAGCTCCGAACTGTCATCGTTCACTGATCCCGAGGACTCATACTGATGGACATTGCAAGGAAAGTTGTGCTGGCTCATGCCTTGATCTGGTTGGCTGTAGGTGTAGGAGGAGTCCTTGGAGTGGGAGAGCAGAGAGGGGAGAAAAGCTGTTTTAATGGGAATCCATCAGCATCAGATTTGTTAGCCCCCATCTTCCACCTGACCAGGAAGGTACATGAAAAGATTCCCCACCAATAAAACTGGACAGCCCTCTTAAATCATTTGAGGAAAATACAGCTCTGAAAAGATAAAAGGCAGAGAATTCCTGAGTATACAGGCTGGAATCTACCCTGAGGTAGGTCATCATCATGAACACCTCATAATCTATCTTTATCACCTCACAATCTGACCAGTGACTTAATAAATGGGAATTAGATAGTCTTTTTCCCCTTGAGAGAGAAAACCTGAAGACAAATCTTAAAAAGGAACCTGGCCACAAGCAAATGATGTTCAAGTGTACAGTTTAATAAAACCATGCTATTTCTCATTGGTTTTGTCTTCTGTCTGGAGATGGAGGTAACAAAATCTAACCTCTGGTTTTAACTTTCAGATAGTATTACAACTAATAAGAAAATGAGCACTTTCCTGTCTTTTAAAAAAAAGGAAATGAACCTAAAACTGCTCTAAAATATAGTCTATTTTAAAACAGAAAAAAAAGGAGGCGGGGGAACTGGGCCACATAAAGTTGTAGGTGATGGCCACCAGCTTTTTGAAACTAGTCCCCCCATTTAACACAGGCCAATGCAGAGAAATCCCATATCGTGCTCTCTTGATTACCCAAACATTAAAAGAACAAAGTTCAGCAGGTCTCCTACCTTAGGCTGCGGGGGTGGCGGTGAAGGAGGTGACTGAGGAGAGCCACTGCTAGGCCACGATGAAGTGCTCTCGTTCATGTAGAGACTCCCCGGTGGTCCTGAGGGCGCAGCTGAAGGCCAGGGGTACCGGGTTCCCATTCCATAAGCACCTGGAGGCGCCCATGAGTCCTCCTGGGGTCGTACAGGGGGTCCTGGTTGTGGAACACTACGATTACCATCCCCATAAGGGTAATGCGGTACGCTCATTCCAGGGTTCTGGGTTGAGAGGAAGGAAATATGCTGGTCATTGCTAAAAAAAACTTAAAGAAGTAATGAAAATATTCTAGCGTAAACAGATCCTGAGCTGCCTCCTCTCTGCTTAACAGTGTATACTTTAGCTGCTACAGGATTAAACTGGGGTATTTCTAAACAGTTGCATACCTTCTCCAAACCTACAAAAGCTTGGTTCCAAAGATATCAGGGGCAGGTTTGGTGACTGTCAAGCTCAGAAGGAATAGAGCCTAAATTTTAACAGCTGAAGCACAGCACAGAATTCCCTGGGAAGTGAACAGAGATTCCTAAAATATTTAAAAATATAAACCTAACCTCTTGAAGTGAACAGAGAAATAAACTTGGTACCATTCATTAACAGTTAAAAACTAAAAAGACAACAGAAGGGCGCTTACCTGTGAAGCAGGATATCCCGGAACCTGCCCCCTAAGAGGGGGTGCTTCAGTCTGGCAGTCCTGCTGGGGGTACATCCAACGGGAGACTGGGGTTGGGCTGTTGCCAGGTGAACGGTAAGTGCTTGGAACCTCTGTGGAGTAATTGGTCTGAGCATACCCAGGTGTGTAATAGGCCCCAGGGTACGAGGCAGTATTTGTCCCCGGGCCAGTGGGGTATGGTGGGCCATATCCCCCATTTGTGTAAGAATTCAAACTCTGGAAAAAGCAAAGTTGGAAGAAAAGAGATGAATGAGTACAAGAGCTGAAATGCCCTCACCCTGAGAACTTTGGGAAGAAAGGAGATGAGTAACTAATGAAAATATCAACTACCTAAGCAACCCTTGAGAGGTGGTCTTATATTATTATTGTATACATATATTAAACTGATTATCACTTTACAGTCCCTGTTATAACAGTGGGAAGGTATATTGTGATGAAAGATGAAGTAATGGCCTTAGAACGGTGCTTTTCAACCATTTTCATAAGAACACCTGACAGTTACACCTAACGGGAGGGAGCCTGTCCCCACACACTGGAAAAGGGGCTCTGGGAAACCTGGGAGAATGGCTAAAGAAAGAAGAAAAGGACCCTGATACAACAGAAAGAAAAAAAGACCACAGAGATAGACTGAGCCCTGCCACAGGCTTTGTGTTTACTCTCTCTACTTTTTCAAGCAGGAAAATGGAAATCATTAACTTATTCTGCAGGGTTATTGTAAAAATTAAATGAGATGACATATATAAAGTGCTCAGTACAGTGTCTGGTACATGGTATGCTCAATAACTGATAATTTTTATAATACCATTGTTGTTAGTATAATTATGGCAAGGCCAGGAAATGAACCTGATCTGATTCCAAGCCTTGTTTTTTGTACTGTCTCACACTGCTTCCCAAATTACAGCGGACAGAGACAAATTCCTCACATACTGCTTCCTGCAGTTTTATATCAGCTATCCAGACTATTATTGATACCTAGAATCCTCAGTTTAGTAATCCAAATAAGACTAAAGCTAAACTTTAAATGATTACCTTCAGGTTTTCCGTTAATTTCTACTCTACCTTGTAAGATGGTAAAAATGAAATCAACTTTTCCTGGACTCATCCTTCTAAAACTAGACAGTCTTTCCCATTTTAGGTAGAAGAAGAAGAAGCTTGTGATAATAAAATAGACTTATTGTGGTGATCATTTGATAATGTACACAAATATCAAATCATTATGTTCTACATCTGAAATGAATACTAAATGTCAACTATACCTCAATTAAAAGAGTAGAATCCTGATACCTTCTACAGTTGT
Source organism: Bos taurus (assembly GCF_002263795.3). Taxonomy (NCBI): domain Eukaryota; kingdom Metazoa; phylum Chordata; class Mammalia; order Artiodactyla; family Bovidae; genus Bos; species Bos taurus. Next base: position 33,370,123 of record NC_037354.1, on the reverse strand, counting down.
TAATGATTAAAGAAAATGAAATTTAAATCTGATTCCAAGTCTACCACATCAAAAAGAGGGACAGGGACTTCCCTGGCAGTCCTGTGGTTAAGCCTCGCATTCCCATCTCAGGGGGCATGGACTCAATCCCTGGCGGGGGAACTAAGACCCCCCATGCTGCAGGGCACACTCCCCTCACCAAAAAAAATAAAATCCCTTATACAACATACACAGCTGAAGACGATTAAAAAAAAAAGAATGTGACTTTGTACCGTTATTCAACTTCTAGAAGTCCTTCCTAAGGGACTTTCCCTAAGGGAATCATTTCCTAAGGAAATGATTCAATTAGAGAAAAAGTTATAAGCATGGATTTGTTCATCAGAGTATGATTCACCATCACGCAGTAATGAAAGCAACCTACACGTCCTGCACTGATGGAATGATTAGGTCAGTTATAGGCTATTCATTGAAGGAATTTTATTCCGTCTTAAAATTCATTGTAGAATTGACCAGACATCTATTGACATTAAAGAATTATTTTTAGTGTTTATTTCTTTAAGCTTTAATAATGGCATTGTGGTAATGTTTTAAAAACGACCCTGTATATTAAAGATATATACTTAAGTATTTACAAGAGAAATAATGTGATATTCAGAATTTTCTTCAAAGCACATTAAGGACATGGGTGAAACATGAGGGCCATGTATTGATGATACTTGCTGAAGCTGAGTAAGGGGTACATGGGAGATCACTGTGCTATCCCATTACTTTGGATTATGTTTGAAAATTTCCGTTATTAAAAAAAAAAAAAAAGAGTTCTTGTTATTTCACCCTGTAACAAGTACATAAGATAACCAAAAAGTAATATTAAAAAGTATATGTAAAATAAGTTTAAAACTGGATAAATATAACTGGGAGAAGGCTGAAAACAAATTTACCAGAATATGGACATATTATGATGACAGAGTGGCTTGTCTCTCTTTTATTTCCCAAGTATTTAGTAATAAAGTTGTATTATTTTTATAGAAAAAAAATTATGCTATTAAAAATGTCACAAAATCCCAAGTATGTCTAGAAACTGGTGGGCTGCACAGACCATAGCTACTTCCATCTAGTCCAATTTTTTCATAAAGGGAAACTTGTATCTAAAGACAGCAAGCTGGGATTTGAAACCTGTCAGCTGATATGGCAACAGATAAAATCTGAAACTGATCCACTATAAGGAGAATTAAACAAAATCTCTGACAGTCATTGAATTTCTGTAAGACGTCTCATTCTGGATTCCAGAAAAATCAAGAGACTGGAGCTCTTAAAACTCAAAACATATTCCAAGTGCTGCTTTTGTTCTAGAGGTAAATGTAAATATGACTCAGCATTTGAAAGTCAAAATACTGTCACACCATATGGTGTCTCACTGCAAGCTGAAGATTATCCGGGAGGAAATACTTCTTCCAAAAGTTGGTTTTACAATTGATGGACTGCTTATAGATGTAGAATCCAAAGGGGAGAAAAGTAGCCAGGTCTCTCACCCAGAAAGTGATACACTGTTAATGGATTCCCTTTCCATTTGGTAATATATGACTATCAACAGCAAACAGACCCAATCCAAGTGGGAAAAATTACTTTTCCATTAGCAACACCACGATTCCTCCTGTTTTGGTTATCTCGAAAAACATGGAAAGCTTCACCACAAAAGGACTCCAAGCCTTCATAATTATCAGCAGTCAACATCACCTTGAGTTTCTCCTGACACTTGCTTTTGGAACTGCCCAGTTTATCATCATCCACTGGTCATTTCCTCAAGCATCATCTCTACTTATAGAACTGGTCCAATTCTTGTCTCACAAGAGCTCCAAACCACGGTACTTAATAAGCTATATTTGACAATCCAGTTCTCCTTTAAATTAAATGAACAGGTTATTACAGGTTCTGACCAAAGTCCTTTTGCATCATGATTTCTCAACTTAGAACATTTAGAATGAAGAAGACTTCAGTTGTCTTTCTCTGAGCATTTCTATTCCCAGGCACTCAGCGTTCTGTGGTGAAATCTTCCAGAAGTCAGGAGAATTATCTTCTTTATTAGAAAATCAATGTGAAACATCTGTCTTTCCTCCTTTAGATATGTGGGGAAAGCAGCTTTAGAAAAACAAGTTGCATTTGTGACCAATGAGAGGGTTTTAAACAAACAACAACAGAAAAAAACTACCACAGGGACTTCCTCGCTGGCCCAGTGGTTAAGACTCTGAGCCTCAGCACAGAGTTTGATCCCCAGTCAGGCAAACGAACCAAAAACCCCCACCACAATCATTACTAGAAAACCTGTGTGTTTACCATACTTTTCCTAAGTACCCTCTGGGTCAATAGATCAGAGCTACAACATGCATGATTACAACAATCAGAGTCAGAAGAACATGTATTAGCCTTGCAATCCTTACAGACCATGACTAAGCATAATCAAATGATCACAGTTCAGAGATGTTTCAGAGTTTTTAAATCTTCTGAAGAGCAGGTTGGCAGCAAAGAAAATAAAGAAGTTCTTGGCTCTCTAATCACTGTGAAAAGTAATCTGGTTGTATTAAATAAAGATGTACATACCCAAACCCACCAATTCCACACAGTAGGGATATGCTTGTCTCGTATGTCATACAATAGAAAAGGGAAAAACAATGCTGAGTTAAAAAAAGCAAGCTGCAAGAGAATGCTAGGATGAAACCACTTACATCAAGTTTAAAAACTTGATAATATTTTAAAATAAAATGTTTTAAAAATGTTAAATTGTACTATAAAAATGCATATACAAGTAGTAAAAGCATAAAAACACATATGATACATAAATATAACTTCAGCTTCAATCCCTGATTGGGGAACCAAGATCCTGCAAGCCATGGGCCATCATACACAAAAACTTTTTTTAAATGGGCAGAGGATCTGAATAGACATTTTCCCAAAGAAGACATACAAGATGGCCAGCAGGTACATGAAAAGGTGCTCAATATCCCTAATCACCAGGAAAATGCAAATCAAAGCCACAGTGACACGCCACCTCACCCATTCTAGAATGGCTATGCTCAAAAAGACAATAAGTACTGGGTGAGGATGCTGAGAAAAGGAACTCTTGTGTACTGCTGATGGGAAGGTAAACTGGGACAGCCACTATGGAAAACAGTATGGAGATGCGTCAAAAACTAAAATCAGAACTACCGTATGATCCAGCAATTCCATTTCTGGGAATACGTTCAAAGGGAACAAAAACACCAACTTAAAAAGTTATCAGTACCCCCATGTTCACTGCAGCATTATTTAAATAGCCAAGACACAGAAACAGCCTAAATGTCCAGCAGTGGATGAATGAATGAAAAAAAGGGAGACAGATATATACACACACAATGGAGTATTATTTAAGCAAAAAACCAAGGAAATCTTGCCACTGGGACAACACGGATGGACCTCGAAGGCGTTAAGTTAAATGTGATGCACAGACAAATACTATGTGATCTCATTTATGTGTAAAATCTAAAAAACAAACGAACAAACAAAAAAAGCCAACTCACAGATACAGACAACAGACTGGTGGTTCCAGAGGTAGAGCAGTGGGTTGGTGGTCAAAGGGTACAAACTTCCAGTTATAAAATAAATAAACCACAGAACGCAACATGTACTCTAGCAACTATAGTTAGATACTGCATTTTACATTTAAAAACTGACTGAGAGAGTTTTTCTCAAAAGTTTTCATCACAGAGGCTTTCCTGGTGGCTCAGTGGTAAAGAATCTGCCTGCCCCTGCAGGGGACATGGGTTCGATCCCTGATCCGGGAAGATCCCACATGCCACAGAGCAACTAAGCCCCTGCACCACAACTACTGAGCCCAGAAACTACAACTACTGAAGCCCTGGCAGCCTAGAGCTTGTTCATTGCAACAGAAACCACTGCAATGAGAAGCCCACGTGCCACACACAACTAGAGAGCAGACCCTGCTCTCCACAATTAGGGAAAGCCTGCGTAGCAAGGAAGACCCGGCTGCAGCCAAAAACAATACATTAAAAACTTCTTTGATCACAGAAAACAAAACTTTGTAACTATGTATGGTAACAGATGTTAACTAGACTTATGTGGTGATCATTTTAGAAAGTAAACAAATACTGAATCTTTACATTATACACCTAAAAGTAATAATAACATTATATGTCAATTATAGCTCCATAAAGTAACAAATTTTTAGAAATAGGTACATTTTGCATTTGTTGTTTCCAGGTCCTGAGAAATAATCTATCATGAGTCAAGCCACTTCTGCCTTACATAGTATCTGCCTAGATATTTCCCTACCTCTGCGTTAAAAATGTTAAAATGATTAAGATAGACTCCATTACATAACAAAACCCCACACATCTTTACTATAAAATCTCCACAGGTTCTGAAAATAAATCAGATCATCAAGAGAAAATTCAGAAAGTTTATCAATTTCAGATCATACCTGGCTTTGCATTTCCGGTCTTACAGGGTATGTACTTGGGTAAGGAGCCCGAGGTCGGGCAGCAGAATTCCAATAGTTAGAATTGTAACTAGGATATGGTGGCTGCTCCTAAGGGAAAAAAGGAAAGTAAATTCACTTTTACTAACATCCTTACGTCATTCTGAAAAGCTGATATAGAGGCAGGTGTAAGCATGGAAAAAGTCAAGAGACAAAAAGCAATGGGACCCCACTCTAAAATCACTCGTTATTAAAACTGATGCAGATACACGGTAAACTGTGCGTCCGAGAACAAAGCAGTTATTAACTATTCTTGTGTATTATGCCAAGTATATTCAATAACAAATGATAATATCTACTATGTCCAGACAATTAGCAAAACCGGCGACATTCAATTCCTTTACCCCTCTCCAATCCCTAACCCATCACTACTAATTTAATGAGTGCAGCGCAGTTAGTTCTTTGCCATTGTTAAGAGTAGTATTTACTTATCTCAACAGCTTTGCAACTTGTAGTTGATATTTTACTATTAAGTGAAAAGTGAAGTTGCTCAGTCGTGTTCAACTCTTTGAGACCCCATGGACCAGGCTCTGCTGTCCATGGGATTCTCTGGGCAAGAGTATTGGAGTGAGTTGCCATTTCCTTCTCCAGGGAGTCTTCCCAACCCAGGGATGAACCTGGGTCTCGCGCATTGCAGGCAGATGCTTTTACCTTCTGAGCCACCAGGGAAGTCTTTTACTATTAAACTTGACTTCAAATGCAAACGTCTTCAATACTCAACTTCTTTGCCTGCCACACCCCTAGGTTTTTTTACATTCTACTTTCTGCTATGGCTAAGCTTTCTTCTGGCAGCCCAATGCGAGAGACCCGGGTTCGATCCCTGGGTTGGGAAGACCCCCTGGAGAAGGAAATGGCAACCCACTCCAATACTCTTACCTGGAGAATCCCATGGATGGCAGGGCCCGTCCATAGGGTCTCAAGCAGTATCAGAAAATTAGGTAAAATAATTACCAAAGAAGAAAATCTAGCTATGACATTAATTTCTACAGCTTTCACTCTAATCATTTGCATAAGCCAATATAGTCTGATAAGAAACAAGATCAACTCAAAACTTCTCAGGCTATTTTAATATATGTACTTTTATCCCATAAATTGAGCTATTTTACTTTGAGCTTTATAGTTTAATTTTAAGCTTAAATAGGATCTTCAAATCTTCAAATATGGTTTCACAAAGAAATTCACTGGCAGTTGTAGTCACTGAGAATTTAATTATCACCATCTGAGCTTAACTGCACTGCTTACCAGTTTCATAACACTTTGTTTTCAAAGCATGCAGTTATTCCACATGACATTATACAAGCTGGGCAAGTAGCATCTCCTTTACATAATATAGCAACTAGAGCAATACAGAAACGAGCAAACTTCACACCCTAACAACCAGATTTCTCAATCAAGCAAATTCCTCTGATTATTAACTACCTTCCTTCCCCCAATTAAGTGGCATTTGACTCAGTTGTTTCTCTCTAACAAAGAATTTGAATCTTAATTAAAAAGAAGTGAAAAGACAAGAGTTGAAGCTGACTCACCCCAGCAATGCTGAACCGACACCTAAATCCCCAGAACGTCCTTGGTTTCTGTCCTTTCCTACTGATTCTCCAAAGCCCCCTCACATTTTTACTGCCTCTCTACCCTCCCTCTCCTCTCTCCTTCCTTACTCAGCTTTCCAACACCTTCATCCCTTACCACTCTCCCTCAGATGTACTCACCCTGCAAAAACCAACTACCCACTGACTTCCCATCTGCACTTCACCTAAGTATCAGTGGAGAGAAACACAAGCTCTCTGGTTTCACACAAGCAGATACTCAGCACTGCCTAACAACCATACCACCCTTCCTCAGTATGTTCATCCCACTCTGCACAGCAACTACTAATACTTCACCTTCTTGTCCCCTCAGACCTCCAGCATCCTCTTATGATGACACCCCTCACTCATCAACTGGTAACTTTATCTCATCCTTCACGCACACACACAAAGCAGCATTCAGACAGAAACTGTCTTCCTACTTTCTGAAGTTAGCAATCTGTCCCTGTCTTCTCAGAATGTGTGAATGAACTGTCTTTGGCCCTATTAAAAGGCCAAATCCTTCCTGATAGCTCTGGACCACATAACTTCTTACCATCTACAGAACTTTCACGAATTATCTTTCTCCTAGTAGAGCAGATTGCCTCTCTTAAAATACCAACTTGCCCTCAAGACTATCCTAAACAAATATTAAAACCTATTTTTAAACTACTATAATTAACAGTGTGACAAGTGATTGGGTGTCTAATGAACAATAACTTGACTAACAATAACCTGATAGTTGCTGAAGATGAGTGATGGTATCTGAGGATTTTATTACACTAGTTTCTCTACTTTTACAAAATGAATGTGTCACAAGTTTCATAACAAAAAGTTAAAAATCAAAGCTATGGGGCACAAGGTAGACTTCCCCTAAATACATCCTGTTTTGTACACTTGACTTTAGAATAATTATGAACATTTTACATAATTATGAAAGATAATGACGTATTTTTAAATCCCTGAAAAGAAGCAAAATAAAATAAACACTAAATATTGAATTGATAAGACAACTTCACAGAAGGAAATTCTTACGAGTGAGTATAAAGCACAGTAATCTGACCAACATTACAACTGAGGTAAATAGTCTGTAGACTCCCCCAAATGAATTTTTCAGTAACCATATTAATAATTATCAACATTGTTGGTACTGCTAATGAATGATTACACTGGTGTGATTGGAAATTAGTATTTTCATAATGGGAGATGAGGGATACAAGAATAATGGAATAAGAGGTTTCCCAGGCGGCTCCGTGATAAAACATCCGCTTGCAATGCATGAGACGCAGGAGATGTGGGTTCAATCCCTCGGTTTGGAAAGATCTCCTGGAGGACGGCGTGGCAACCCACTCCAGTATTCTTTTCTGAAAACTCCTATGGACAGAGAAGCCTGGTGGGCTACAGTCCATGGGGTCGCAAAGAACTGGACACGATTGAGCGTCAGCGCACACACACGTTTCACTCATTTATTTCAACAAATGTGTTCAAGGACCCACGATTAACCAAGCACTGCAGTGTGTGGACAAACAGGGGAGGCCCCACGGAGTTTACATGCCACAGAGGAGGTAGATAAACCGTAAGCAAATAATCAACAACAGCAGAAAGAATAATGACTTAAAACCCCCACAGCCCGGGAATTCCTCACTTCCACTGCAGGGTGCACGAGTTCCATCCCTGGCTGGGGAACAAAGATCCTGCAAGCCGCCCAGCAGGGCTAAACAAAAGACCGTATAGTCCTTAAACTTATGTGAAAATTTTAGTTTGAATTCAAACTGTATCTTAAAAAAAAAAAAAAAAACTCTGACAAATTGATAACCACACATATACAAAAAAATTAATTCAAGTAACTCTTCAACAATCTTCTGAAGGATATCCTTAACGGTATACCTTCTAAAGGTAAAGAAATGCAAAGAAATATTAAATTAATAACATGCTATCAGTAATATTAGTGTTTTAAGTTTTCAACTATTTTGTGTGTATTATAGAATAAAGGAAATCAATAAATAAAACAGTATTACTGAGAACCAGTATTTTCACATGGAAAAGGATAATATATTGACTAGAAAAAGATGAAGATGAATTGTGCATGGTGGATGTAAACTGGAGGAACAGGTATAAATTCACATATTTTAAAAATGTAATTTAACCTTGTATGCAAAACAGAGAAATACGGGTAAGTGACAGCATGCAGGTGTTAAATAAAGGACTTAGAAGTCAACACAAATTCTAATAACTCTTTTGCACCCCTGCCCTCCACCTTGAGACCAGCATATTCCACATAGGAGCTGTCATTTGAACCCAGCCCAGGACCTGAAGATGAGCCCCTGCAGCGACCACACAGAACGTGAGCAGGAAACATTCACTGCTGTTAAGCTACAACTCGGAGTTGTTTTTTACTACAGGAAAAATCAACTGATGAGATAACTAAACATCCAGTTGGAAACATAACCATACATAAAAAAGAATTATTCCTAATGACTTTTAAATCGTATTACTTTGTACATTCTCAGTGGAATATATTCCAAGGACCAGGTAAACTGTAAAGAAACCTAAACTCCACCCATGAGTTAACTCTTGGTCAAAATACAGGTATTATTACTTGCTTCATTGAGACATCATTTACTACCATACAATCTGCTCATTTAAACTGTGCAAGTCAATGGTTTTTAGTATATCCAATATACGAAAGCAATATATGTGATCATCACCACAATCAATTGCAGAACATTTCAAACCTCAAAAGGAAACTGTTTCCATCAGCTACACCCTCCTGTCTGCCATTCCACAGCCCTGCACCACCACTACTCTATCTCTATAGATAGGCTACTCTGGGCACTTCATAGAAGTGGTAGCATATATCATACAATATGTGATTTGTGGTATAAATTGTGACTGGCTTCTTCCACTTATGACTTAGGAAATTACAAGGGTTTCCAAGAGACCTATGCCAAAAACCTGGGGTAGAGATCAATACATATATATTTTTTTCTATTCTCTCACAGAGCACAGAGTTGAATCTTTTTTTTTTAATCCAGTCTGACAATCCCTGTCTTTGACTGGACTGTTTAACCTATTCACAGTTGATGCTATTATTGATATAGGTGGATTTACATCTGCCATTTTACTTTTTGTTTTCTATATCTCATATTTGGTTTTGTGCCTCTATTCTTCCTTTACTGCTTTTGCAGCCAGTGAGTATTTTCTAATGCAGCTTTTTAATTTCTTTACTGAGTATATATAAATATTTGTGGAGCTGTTAAACTCCACAAATTTCCAGCTAATTTCTCTACTATTTCAACAAGACCCTGGGATGTGAATTGTTCCACAAACCAATCCAATCACATTTGGGGTCCTTGGAAGGGACACCTCCCAAAGTCTGTGTCTGAAATGTGTTCTGACTCCAATCGGCTCCTCCCAGCTATCTTTTCCCCCAGTTCTCTCCAGCTAACTAGCTAGCCTACAGTTTTAGTCTTTATTTGCAATGAATCTACCAATCTCCTCCCAACTGCCTTTCACAACTACCTCTAAATTTCTGAGAACATCCCCAGGCTTCAGGTTAGCCATATTCTGATGCAAATAAAGTCAGTTCCTTTGGGAAAACATCAGGACCTACTGGTTTTACAGCTTCCGCCTCCAGAGAAAAATGTCTGAGCCACATTCTGCAGTTGGGTTGGGGACAAGGGTGTGCTTCTGTGAGTCACCCATGCTTTAAGAGCTGAGCACCTGGAAGAGGGAAGACAGGAACCTCAGGCCTTCCCAGCTCGCCTCCAAGCCAGGGAAAGGGTGATCAGAGCCCCGGTGTCCTGCTCAAGGTAAAGCCCCCATTCCACAGGGAGGGTCAGGGTTGGGGTAGAAACACAGCTACTAACCGCGCTAGCCCGGTCTGTGGCCTCTGCAACAGTAGCTGGGGGCGAGATGAGCAATGCTGACGTGCTGTTCTCCCAGGATGGCTGGGACCTGGGGAGCCAGCAGCTTTGTTTTATTTGCCATCCAGTCTGGAATGGAGTTTCTGTATCACTGAGCCGGGGTGGGAGAGGTGGAGGATCCCACAGAATCTCACTACTCTTACTGAGTTTGAGTACATTTTCTATCATAAATGTTTCTTCGTTTGCTAAATTAAATTCCCTGAGACGATTTCCAGAGACTTTAATATGGTTGTTTTAAAAATATTTTTCACCAGTTTCATGGAGGACTGGGCCCACAAGAGCTCCTCACGCTGTCATGCCCGAGTTGGAACCTGGCATTATTTTAAAGTTATTTTATATGTTATTGCAAGACTGAATTAATATGAGTATTTGTAATTACCTTAATATTGTTAAGAAACCAAGATTTCATATAAAAGTAATAAATACAGTGCTCACTTCAGCAGCACATATACTAAAATTGGAATGATAACAGAGATTATTATGCCCCCTGCACAAGGATGACACGCAAATTTGTGAAACTTTCCATATTTTTTGATAACACTGTATCGTAAGTGATTAAAACTAGCTAATTAGCTAAGAGAATAGAACTTAAGTATTCTCATTAAAAAAAAAAAGATAAATATGTGAGGTGCAATGAATGTGTTAATTCTTGATGGTGAGAATCCTTTCACAACATACACATATAGCAAATTATCATGTTGTATGCTTTCAATATATTACAATTTCATTTGTTAACTGTACCTCAATAAAGCTGAAAAAAATTTTAAAAGTAATAAATACAATCTAAGAAGAAAAATAATGACATTAAATTTAAATTAACACAAATATGAACTCATTTATTTTTGTTTTAAAATACTTAGTCACAACATTGAAAATCAACTATACGTCAATAAAAAAATCTTAAATGCTCATTTTGTATAACTCTGTTCATTTAAAAGGTCTAGAAGCAATGACAACACAATAGCAATCAGTACACCTCACACCAAATGTAACTTCTGTACTAGTGATCTTAAAAACTATTAGCCTTCAGCAAGGAGATCAAACCAGTCAATCTTAAAGGAAATCAACCCTGAATTTTCATTGGAAGGATTGATATTGAAGCTGAAGCTCCAATACTTTGGCCACTGAACACAAGGAGCCGACTCATTGGAAGAGACCCTGATGCTGGGAAAGACCGAAACAAAAGGAGAAGGGGGCGGCAGAGGATTAGATGGTTGGACAGCATCACCAACTCAATGAACATGAATCTGAGCAAACTCCGGAAGACACTGAAGGACAGGGAAGCCTGGCGTGCAACAGTCAGTGGGGTCACAATGAGGTGGATACGACTGACTGAACATCTGGCCCTCAACTCCAAACCCAGCATTCTGTAGCTGGCTCTGAGATGCAGGATCAGGTCTGTAAACACTCCTCTTTATCACTTGTTTACTGTTTGATTCTGCCAATAGGGGGCACCAGCTTAGAGGAGGGGAGAATGGACTTGATCCTTCCTGTGTGCTTGCTTGCCTCCAGTTTCTGCGACTGCCAGGCCAGCAAAGCCCGGCAACCTGCAGGCAGTGTCGGCCAGCAGCCGTCTCCAGACTCCTCTGGTTTCCTAAGAACTCCCACGGAAGTACCAATGCCAGTGCCTCCTTGGTTCCAGTGACACAGGTCATTCTTCCAAGTTTCCAGGTTCTATTAATTCCACAATCTCTCCCTCTTTATTCCCCAGCCCCAGGAACTGAGGTTGTTCCCTGCCATATCTTCTGAGTTACTTCCATATTCTCTTTTTACCTCTTCAGATCTCCAACACCCATTTAACTACTTTCCTAAATCAAATTCTAACGAACTAGTATAGGTTCTATTTTCCTACCTGGATCCTGACACATATAGCTTCTAAATAAAATTCTCTAATTAAAACAAAACAAAACAAAATCAAGATGTCTTAATGGAATGGCTGAGTATAACATCTGGGACAGGCTATATAACAAGCCTGGCAAATCTTGTACCAGAAATCAAAGAAACAGTCAAATATCAATGGGTCATGTCAAAAGAACTCTGAACCCAAGAAGAGGGGTAGGGTCTCCCATTGGCTTAATATAAGATCATTTAAGCAATAAAAAGAATGACTGCAACTGACTGAAACACACTTGAAATATTGAATGTATACGTATAGACATAAGTATATGTTATACAAATGAGCTCATAAAAATATTTTTTAAAATAACACAGTTCAAAAAAAAATAAAATAAAATAACACAGTTCTTTTTCTGTAATTTTAATGCGGTTTAGAGATGAAAAAATACTTTTCCATTTTATCCTGAGTCCTTTTTTTTTAAAAGGTGGATTAAATTTTTATACCTTGATTGTGATAGTGCTTACATAATCATATGCATTTGTCAAAATTCACAGAGCTATCCCTTAAAAATGGTGACAAAGAGTGAACTCAGTGAAGCAGTAAAAATTATTATTTGTATTAAGTCTTAATTTAAAAGATTGCCTTTGCTTTTTTTCCCCCTTTTGGACAAAATGGAACAAATCTAAAAATATTCCCAATAACAATGAAAGTCTGCAGCTCAACGCCTTCCTAACATGACACTAATTCTGTGAAATAGCATTTGGTTTCACAGGAAGCTGGCTGAAGCTGTTCTAAAACCAAGTTGCCAATTTTATCATGTGCCCAAGTCTTTCCAAACCTTTTATGTGCTGTCTGAAACTAGCCAAAGGTGATGCTAAAAGATGATATAGACAAATATGATAAAAGGTTTTTACAAGTGAGACTATTATGAATTAAAATTCTTGTGACAAAGGAAATTTTATTAAAATAATGCAAGTTTACTTTCTTCTCTTTTGAAAAGAAATACCTAAATCTCAGGTGAAGGCTGAAGTCAACTCCCTTCATATTTATCATAGAACTATCTAGTCCCATAAGAAGTGGATATATGGTTAACTTTACAAAGTGATTTGCCACCACGCCTCCAAAAATATCTCCAGCCCAGACAAATCAAACAGCAGAGGAATCTGAGTAATCCTGGTTCTATCTAAGATCCCTTTACAAATTTTTTTTTCCCCCCCCACAAGAATTAGACAAAAATTATTAGAAAACTCCCAGGTGGCTTCCCAGGCGGCTCAGTGGTAAAGAATCCACTTGACAATGCAGGAGCTACAGAAATCATGGGTTCAATCCTTGGGTTGGGAAGATCCCCTGGAGAAGGAAATGGCAACTCACTCCAGTATTCCTGCTGGGATAATCCCATGGACAGAGAAGCCTGATGGGCTGCAGTCCATGGGATTGCAAAGAGTTGGATATGACTGAGCACACACACACATGTTAGAAAAATACATTATAAATTATTTTTATAGCAATCTATTCCAAATATCACTAAAAAGCACTTTCTGCTCCTGTATTGGCCCATCATCACAAATCTCAGCTTTATTCTCACATGGGTCTCTGCTGTGCTTCCTACACAGCCTCCTTTTCCCTCGCACCTGCTTCAAACATTCACCATATTGAGTTCCCAGCTATCCCATCCCACTTCTTTTACCCTCAGAAAGCCTCCTGCTTCATCAACCAAGAGCTGGAACTCCTGCAATACCCTCCCCTCCCAACAGCTTCATTTCCCCTTCTCTAGCTCTTAAGGGGGTTTCTCAGGTCTTCCTCAGTTCTTACTCCACCTCTTCCCAAGCCACATTCCATCCTTCTGTTAGTATCTTTTTTCACAATCTACTAGCTTTCTCTCTCCTCTGCTGACAAACATTCTCAAGCCACTGAGTCCTAAAAAGGCTTCCTTCAACCCTGGTTCCCAGTCAAGTGGCCACTTCCTCATTCACTAACAGTTTACACTAGTTGTCTTCCCAAATCCCCCAGTGATTACTTTTACACTATTTTAAAGTCTCACCATTAAAATCAACAATACTTTAACTGCCAATCCAAATGCTTCTCTTCAGTTCTCATATCACTAACCTGCAAAGTAGCAGTGGTCTATATCACATGACATCCTGCTCTTCCTCCTATACAAGTATTCTCACTCATTGTCTTCTGGGTTCTCTCTGTCACCCTCCTAGATCTCAAAGCTCTCCCCTGGCAGCATAACCCAATCAGGTCATTCACCCACGTTTCCATGTGGTGACTCTCCAATCACTGTCTCCATCCCCTGACTCCCTGCTAAGCCCTACATCTATTGCATTGTTCCCACAGACAACAACTCCTCAATGCCACAGACTGTAAAACTGGACATCGGGAAACAAAAACAGAAAATCTCAGACATCTCATTAATCAGTCGCATACACTGCATCCAGAGCTTGGTAACCACCATCACAAACTGGCTTCCAGCAGAAATGAAATAAAGGTGGGACTTCCCTGGTGGTCCAGTGGTTAAGAATCCACCTTGTAATGCAGGGGAAGGGGGTTCCATCCCCAGCTGTGGAATTAAGATCTCACATCTACACCGCAACGAATGATGCCACACAACGCAACAAAGATCTCACATGCCCCAACTAAGACCTGATGCAGCCAAACAAATCAACATTGTTTTTTAAAAAGAAATGATCCCTAGTTTTTGGTACAAAACTAAACCACATCTTCCCATAAAAACCTGTTCCTTTTCCTTGTTAATCCTGCTGCTGCTAAGTCACTTCAGTCGTGTCCAGCTCTGTGCGACCCCATAGACGGCAGCCCCCCAGGTTCCCCCGTCCCTGGGATTCTCCAGGCAAGAACACTGGAGTGGGTTGCCATTTCCTTCTCCAATGCATGAAAGTGAAAAGTGAAAGTGGAGTCGCTCAGTCATGTCCGGCTCTTAGCGACCCCATGGACTATAGCCTATCAGGCTCCTCCGTCCATGGGATTTTCCAGGCGAGAGTACTGGAGTGGGGTGCCATTGCCTTCTCCTTGTTAATCCTAGGAAATACTAAAAATTCAGAATCCTTCTGTTTCTCCTGCAATCCTCACTTCCAGTTGATATACCACCTTTGAAAATGCCTTTCGAATCTATGTAACTCATTCTGAAACACGTCCAAAAAATAAGTAGACATGGTAAATATAATAAAAGCTAATAAAATCTAGGTAGTGGGTATGTGGGTCTTCACATACAATTTCAACTTTTCTATGTTTGAAATGTTTATAATAAAATGTTGAGGAAAAAAACCTATCTACATTCATTCAGACATTGTTCAAACACATGCCGTTTTCTTTTCTGACCTAATTTGGGAGCCTAACCTGAGCTGTCTCCC
Organism: Bos taurus; assembly: GCF_002263795.3. Taxonomy (NCBI): domain Eukaryota; kingdom Metazoa; phylum Chordata; class Mammalia; order Artiodactyla; family Bovidae; genus Bos; species Bos taurus. Next base: position 33,354,920 of record NC_037354.1, on the reverse strand, counting down.
CAAACCCTCCCGTTGTAACCATCCTGCAAGATGAGCCCCAGTGACCCTGCCTTCTGTATGCACATCTGAGTGAAGATGCCTCCCACACCGTACCGGGGTCAGTCTCTATGACTAGTAATATACAGCATGTGTGAAGGTGTAGCACTTCCAGGATGAGGCTGTAAGAGGCTGCGGCTTCCCGCTCCCGTCCATCTCAGCACTCTCTCAGATGACTTGTTCTTGGGGAGCATGTGAATCACCCCGTTGTTGTTGTTCAGTCACTCAGCCATGTCCAACTCTTCACAACCCCACGACTGCAGCACACCAGGCTTCTCTGTCCTTCACTATCTCCTGGAGCTTGCTCAAACTCATGTCCATTGTGTTGATGATACCATCCAACCATCTCATCCTCTGTCACCCCCTTCTCTCTTGCCCTCAAATTTTCCCAGCATCAGGGTCTTTTCCAATGAGTTGGCTCTTCACATCAGGTGGCCAAAGCACTGGAGTATCACCTTCAGCATCAGTCCTTCCAATGAATATTCAGGGTTGATTTCCTTTAGGATTGATTGACTGGTTTGATCTCCTTGCTGTCCAAGGGACTCTCAAGAGTCTTTTCCAGCACCTCAGTTTGAAAGCATCAATTCTTCGGTGCTCAGCCTTCTTTATGGTTCAGCCCTCACTTCTGTACGTGACTACCTGAAAAACCACAGCTTTGTCTAGACAAACCTCTATTGGCAAAGTGATATTTTGTTAAAAGCTTTGGGCAGGGCCTGAGATACAGCATTTCCAACAAGCTCCTAGGTGATGTATGTGCTGCAAGCTTAGGAAGCAAACGACAGCACTGCAAGTGTAGCTAACAAGGTAAAAAAGAAAGGAAACAGTAAGAGGTTCTCCATTTTCCCTGCCGTATTCAAACACATTAATATAGAGTCAAGCCTTTGTAGTGGTTCAGAGCAACCTCATCTCGATATGTTCAATTCCATTGCGCAACGCTTCTCAAACATGATATGCATATGAATCACGTGAGGATCTTATTAATCTGCAGCAGCAGTAAGTATGGAGGAGGAAAGAGTCTGCACTTCTAACAGCCCCCTATCGAAGCTGAAGCTTCTGGTCCATGGCCCACAGCTTTAGAGTAAGGTTTTAAAGGGTTCCTATACCCTTATGATTATACAGTGGAAGTGAGAAATAGATTTAAGGGACTAGATCTGACAGATACAGTGCCTGATGAACTATGGACTGAGGTTCATGACATTGTACAGGAGACAGGGATCAAGACCATCCCCATGGAAAAGAAATGCAAAAAAGCAAAATGGCTGTCTCAAATAGCTGTGAAAAGAAGAGAAGCGAAAAGCAAAGGAGAAAAGGAAAGATATAAGCATCTGAATGCAGAGTTCCAAAGAATAGCAAGAAGAGATAAGAAAGCCTTCCTCAGTGACCAGTGCAAAGAAATAGAGGAAAACAACAGAATGGGAAAGACTAGAGATCTCTTCAAGAAAATTAGAGATACCAAGGGAACATTTCATGCAAAGAGGGGCTCGATAAAGGACAGAAATGGTATGGACCTAACAGAAGCAGAAGATATTAAGAAGAGGTGGCAAGAATACACAGAAGAACTGTACAAAAAAGATCTTCACGACCCAGATAATCACGATGGTGTAATCACTCACCTAGAGCCAGACATCCTGGAATGTGAAGTCAAGTGGGCCTTAGAAAGCATCACTACGAACAAAGCTAGTGGAGGTGATGGAATTCCAGTTGAGCTATTTCAAAACCTCAAAGATGATGCTGTCAAAGTGCTGCACTCAATATGCCAGCAAATTTGGAAAACTCAGCAGTGGCCACAGGACTGGAAAAGGTCAGTTTTCATTCCAATTCCAAAGAAAGGCAATGCCAAAGAATGCTCAAACTACCGCACAATTGCAGTCATCTCACACGCTAGTAAAGTAATGCTCAAAATTTTCCAAGCCAGGCTTCAGCAATATGTGAACTGTGAACTTCCTGATGTTCAAGCTGGTTTTAGAAAAGGCACAGGAACCAGAAATCAAATTGCCAACATCTGGTGGATCGTGGAAAAAGCAAGAGAGTTCCAGAAAAACATCTATTTCTGCTTTATTGATTATGCCAAAGCATTTGACTGTGTGGATCACAATAAACTGGAAAATTCTGAAAGAGATGGGAATACCAGACCACCTGACCTGCCTCTTGAGAAATGTGTATGCAGGTCAGGAAGCAACAGTTAAAACTGGACATGGAACAACAGACTGGTTCCAAATAGGAAAAGGAGTACGTCAAGGCTGTATATTGTCACTCTGCTTATTTAACTTATATGCAGAGTACATCATGAGAAACGCTGGGCTGGAAGAAGCACAAGCTGGAATCAAGATTGCCGGGAGAAATATCAATATTTCTGCATCTCAGATATGCAGATGACACCACCCTTATGGCAGAAAGTGAAGAGGAACTCAAAAGCCTCTTGATGAAAGTGAAAGAGGAGAGTGAAAATGTTGGCTTAAAGCTCAACATTCAGAAAACGAAGATCATGGCATCTGGTCCCATCACTTCATGGGAAATAAATGGGGAAACAGTGGAAACAGTGTCAGACTTTATTTTTTGGGTCTCCAAAATCACTGCAGATAGTGATTGCAGCCATGAAGTTAAAAGACGCTTACTCCTTGGAAGTAAAGTTATGACCAACCTAGATAGCATATTCAAAAGCAGAGACATTACTTTGCCAACAAAGGTTCGTCTAGTCAAGACTATGGTTTTTCCTGTGGTCATGTATGGATGTGAGAGTTGGACTGTGAAGAAGGCTGAGCGCCGAAGAATTGATGCTTTTGAACTGTAGTGTTGGAGAAGACTCTTGCGAGTCCCTTGGACTGCAAGGAGATCCAACCAGTCCATTCTGAAGGAGATCAGCCCTGGGATTTCTTTGGAAGGAATGATGCTAAAGCTGAAACTCCAGTACTTTGGCCACCTCACGCGAAGAGTTGACTCACTGGAAAAGACTCTGATGCTGGGAGGGATTGGGGGCAGGAGGAGAAGGGGACGACAGAGGATGAGAGGGCTGGATGGCCTCACTGACTCGATGGACGTTGAGTCTGAGTGAACTCCAGGAGGTGGTGATGGACAGGGAGGCCTGGCGTGCTGTGATTCATGGGGTTGCAAAGAGTCAGACACGTCTGAACGACTGAACTGAACTGATACCTTTTTTAAGTCTGACATGTTTGACTATGTAAAACTGCAAAAAATATGTCAAAAACCACAAAAAAGTCAAAAGACAAGCCACAAATTTAGAAAAGACATTTGTAGTATGTAGGGCATCACCTTTATCTTTTTTATTAGTTTCCTACTGCTGCCTAAGAAATTATCATCTGATACTTTTTGAGTTTCAAAAATATCTGCCTGAAAAACTCTTGAAATGATTTACAAATGCCCATTACACATTCCAGCTTTATCCTCCACCCCTCCAGCACCATCACCCACCTGTGTGCACACCTGTACTCCACCATACCTAACAACTTCCTGCATGACACTGAGATCTTGACTTCTCTAACCTTAAAAAAAAAAAAAAAAGTCACAAAGTCATGTCCAACTCTTTTGTGACCCGGACTGTAGCCAGCTAGGCTCTTCTGTCCATGGGATTTCATAAGCAAGAACACTGGAATGGGTTGCCATTTCCTTCTCCAGGGGATTTTCCCGACCCAGGGATCGAAACTGGCCGATTCTTTACTGCTGAGCCACCTAGGAAGTCCTCTCTAACCCTAACCAAAAACAAAACATACTTTTGTTTTGATATCACAGCAAGTCCAGGCAGAGTCTTCAGCTCAGCGGGCCTCCCCTCTATCCCTTCAAGTGAGCCTCAGTCTAGTTTGCCTACTTACAGGCCAAGTATTTCATCACGCTACTCCGTCATGGGACCAAAATCCCACAGCTCCTTATTCCAGATTTAGACAGAAAAATTATGGACCTTTCTTAACAATTAACCTCTCACTACATGTTTTTTCTCATACCATTTTTTCAAGATATACCATAAACCTCACCCTTTTAAAGTGTACAATTCATGGTTTTAATATACTCAGACTTGTGCAGTTATCATCATTAAATTCAGAGTATTTTCATCATCCCCAAAGGAAACCCCATACCCTTTATCTATCTTTCTCAGTGTCCCCAGGTCCACAGCTCCTGGAAACAACAAATTTTTCTACAGATTTCTATATCCTGGAATTTTCCAAAAAATGGAATCATACAATATTTGGTCTTTTTGTCTTCATCCATGTAGCACATTTTCAACATTCATCCATTTGAAGAATGTTTCAGTACCTCATGACTTTCTATGGCTAAATAATTTCATTGTATAAATACACTGTGCTGCGCTGTGCTTAGTCCTTCAGTCCTGTCTGACTCTGCGATCCTATGGGCTGTAGCCCACCAGGCTCCTCTGTCCATAGGGATTCTCCAAGAAAGAATACTGGAGTGAGTTGCCATTCCCTCCAGGGGTATGAGTATACTATATTTTATCAATTCTTCAGTTGATGAGCATTTGGGGTATTTCCCTTTTTTGGTTATCATAAATAAAGTTGCTATGAACATGTGTGTACAGGTTCTTATGTGGACATGTTTTCAGTTCTCTTGGGTATATATCTAGCAGCAGGCTTGCTAACAGTACACTTAACGTTTTTAGGAACTGCCAAACCGTTTTCCAAAACACTGAACCATTTTACATTTCCACCGGCAATGTCTGGGAATTTCATTATTACATTTCAACCAATGAGAATGTTATAATTCCTGAAGACAAGGAGAGGTGTGCCCTCACCATAGAACCGTAATCCTCTACGAAGAATATTGCATTAACAAAACAGAAGTATATTTCCGGCACGACGACACAGAATAAAATGTCAGAGGTCTTAATATATTGAGCAACTGAGTTAACCTTTCACGGTCAGCAGTTCTTCCATCGTAAAACAGGGACGCTGTAATGACATCTACGTTGCAGTCACCGTTACGATTACACACAACCCACGGATAGGTGCTTTCCAACACTGATGATGATCGATGATTCAATACCCGGCTATGCTTTAGGGGCAAAGGGCTAAATGCCCAGATCCCTCCCTTTCCTTCGCGTTCCTTCCCAGCGGGAGGGGGCTGCAGCCACATCCGTCCTTGGAGAGAGGCGGCCCCCACGAACCACGCAGGATAAATTGTGAGGATTGGAAAAGCAAAGCCAGGTCACTCCAGCCCAACCTCATCCCCCAGACGAGAGATTCGCAGCCTGCTACTCAGCTTAGCAGGTTCAGCGCAGGATCTTTTTGTTTTTTTCCTGGTAAGAAGACATTTATTACGGCTGAAGCGCAAGAGAAGGGGCAGAGAAAACACAAGCATATACCCCCACCCACGATCCTAGTCTCTTGTCTCTCCAAAGCCGTATTAGGAAAACGCACGAAACCCAATTCATTACGAACTCTTGGCAGCTGTATCAATCCCAATAGCCCTCACCCCCAAAGACTCCCTTATCGGACTCCCCCACCCCACCCTGGGGACCGGTGGCGCAAAGCTCACCTGGTGGCCTCCGCCAGCACGACCTGGCTCTGACCAGGCGCCTCCAGACGCGTAGTAGCCATCGCCTCCTCCGCCTTCCCCCGGCCAGGTGGTCTCCGCCGGGCCGCCCCCGCGCCCCCGCCAGGAAATGGGAGGCTGGGGAGGCTCGGGGCGTGGGGGATAGATGGGCGGAGGCGGGTGCACCGGAACATCCCCACCCCCAGGCCCGTAGTAGCGGCCATAAGACGGGCCGTCACTGGGGCCGTAGCCCGAGCGCCTCAAGGCCGACATGGGCTCTGCCGCCCCCAGGCACTTCCCGCCCCCCTGCCCCTCACTGCCGGCCCACCGCGCAGGCGCCGGCGGGGAAGCGCGAATGGACCGCAGGGAAAGGGGGTCGGCCTGCAACAGCCAATCCTGGCTGGATCCCGCCCCCCCACCCCCCCCTCCGCTTCCGCGTCCTGAGAGGCCGAGGGCGGCTGTCTGTGTCTCTGGGGTCTAGGAAGCAGGAGAACGAGCGTTCCTTAAAAGGGAGAACACACCTCCGCACTGTCCGTGCAGTCTAGACTCCTCTTCCCCTTCTCGTCAGGGCTATGGAAAGGGTATCCCGGGGCGGGGGTAACCACATGAACGGTCCCGCCTCTTCCTGAGGGCGGGCACGTGGCCCCGGAAGTGGGTGGTGTACATGGCGGCGTTTCCGGCAGGCCCCGGCTGCTGAAAGCCGCGGCGGCGGCGTTGGTCCGGGTCCGGGTTCCTGTCCCGGTCCCGCAGAGGCGGCGACCGCGGTGGGAGGAAGGAGGTGTGGGACGCGCTGGCCCACCGCCGCCATACGCTGCAGCTCCATCTCGACTCAAAATGAACTATATGCCTGGCACCGCCAGCCTCATCGAGGACATCGACAGTGAGTAGTTCATCTCCTCAGAGTGAAGTCTAGGGTGAAACCCTTCCTCCCAGGAGGGTGCCTCTTAAGGAGGAAGCTGATAGAATGAGTCCGGGCCGGGGGCGGTGTGTATTTAGTCCAGTTCTGGACGTCCGGCGTTGGCATCCTAGCAGGATGCCGGAGTCATGGGACACGCCGTTTGCCACTTTGTCGACTTCTGCCTGTATCCCGCCTCTCGCAGCTTCCACCGGATCTCCCGGGCAAGCTGTTGAATTCATTTCTGCTTTTCAGGGATGCGGCTGCTGAAGCTCACATGTGAAAGTTACCGTTTCCCCGGTCCATCGTCTCCCACCTGTGGTATTTCGAAGTACCAGGTGGTTACTGGGTGGATGAATGAGAATTCTCAGAGAAAGGGTTCTTGCAGAAACGAAAATAGTAATACAACAGCAGTTGGACTTAATTAGCACTAAACGTAGGGTTTATACTGTGTGGCCGTTTGCAGTCTTTTACCGTTTGAGAGTATTTAGCTTTTCAGACTGGAGAAGGAAATGGCAACCCACTCCAGTGTTCTTGCCTGGAGAGTCCCAGGGACGGGGGAGCCTGGTGGGCTGCCGTCTATGGGGTCGCACAGAGTCGGACACGACTGAAGCGACTTAGCAGCAGCAGCAGCAGCAGCAGTATGGAGAAGGCAGTGGCACCCCACTCCAGTACTTTTGCCTGGAAAATCCCATGGACAGAGGAGCCTGGCTGCAGTCCATGGGGTCGCTGGAGTCGGACACGACTGAGCGACTTCACTTTCACTTTTCACTTTCATGCATTGGAGAAGGAAATGGCAACCCACTCCAGTGTTCTTGTCTGGAGAATCCCAGGGACGGTGGAGCCTGGTGGGCTGCCGTCTAGGGGGTCGCACAGAGTCGGACACGACTGAAGTGACTTAGCAGCAGCAGCAGCAGCAGCTTTTCAGACTAGGTAGTGACTTTTCCAGAAAGACTGAGTCACTTCAAATTTACTTTTTTTCTCTGTTAGTTTTCTCTTACTGTTAAGACCTCCCTTATTCCTAGTCACTATCCTGAAGAAGAGCTCGGTTGTATCAGTTGTCTTTTGTTCTTCCAAACTCTGATCTGTGAGTTACTCCTAAAACAACACTTTTTAAAGTTGTGCACAATTGTGTGATCTGTCTCATTAACTTGTAATTGCTGCGAAACAGTTACCACGCAGTTCCAAACAAGTTCAGCAATCTTCTGCAGTTACTGTGCATGTAAAGAATGAATTTGTGATGAAATCCTCTCCCTATCCTCTGAAATCACTTTTTAGATCCAAATTAGTGATTTTGCTACTGAAGGGAATGTAGTGTAGCTTGGATCAAATTCATGTGTGAGTAACCACTGTACACGCCTGTCTGTAACGTGTAATGAAATCTTTAATTCTAATTGTCTGAGGATGGTGCCCTCACCTCTCTTGTTATGTATCTGAGTTATTTGAGATCCCTAGCACATCCTGCCGTTCTAACAAAAGGAATTGTTTTTCTCAAGTCTCTAACCCCTTTTGCAGATTCCAAGCTCCTCCTCTACTCAATGGTTTCAAATCACTTCATATGCAGCCTTCACTGCAACACACACACACTTTCCTCCTCTCTCCTCAGTCTTTCTGTATTTTCACACATCTTCTCATCTCATTTGGAAGTATTCCTCCCTTTCAGTCTGTGTCTTATTTATTTTTCCTTCCAGCTGCTTCTGGAATCCATTAATACCCTTTTTTGCTCATATCTTTTGCTCCCCCTCATGTATGTTCTTGTCTGTCATATTTTTTTTTCAGTTATATTTCACCATCAAATTCCCATTCCTTTTTTCACATCTGTACCCCTAAACCTCTTAAATATCTCCCATTTTAGCTGTTTCCTGGCTACCTGGTGTAGACCACCTCTGTCACCCTGCAGTCAGATTTTTTGGTCAACACGCTTCTGAAACTGCAGTCTTAAAAGACATCTGTCTAATGCATTCCTTCCCCTTTTTGGCACTGTGATGCCATTATCATAGGATTCTTCATTTTCTTGATTTTTCCAACACTGGTACTTGATTTTCTTATCTCTGCAACAGTTATTGTTCCCTAAAATAAATGGACTCCTACGTTCCATCTTTGGCTGCCGCTTTCTTTAAATCTCTAGGAGAGTTCCTGGACTTTAATAATGGTATCACCTCTTTGTGGGCATATCGGAAATTGCTCTGATCCAGACTTCTTTGGCCTTCCAGTCTTAAATCTCCAGTTGCCAGCTGACGTTTCTGCACAGGTGTCTTGATACTACTGGAGAATCACAACAGCAAAACACCTTCCACGGGATCTTGCTTCTTTCACTCCTGACTTTTGGTACATGGTCCTTCCTGACAAGATGACTCAAAATTCCTGCATCATCTTTAACCCATCTCTTAGCTTCCCACTCTCACACACATATCTACATATACAAACACTCTTGGTTGACCAATTCCATCCCTTATAACTGCAGTGTCTTGATCCTCTCATCCTCTCCCTTCCCATCTCTGCCCTGCTTCAGGTCTCTTCTTCATGTCTCAGACTCTGGTAATATCCTCAAAACCATTCTTTTTCTACCAGTTGAATCTTCAGAGTTGTCTTACTCCCCATGAAGTCACATCCAAACTCAGCCTGCTCCCAGTACTTTTCTGACTTCATCTCCTATTCCCTTCACACCCTCAACTTTTAGCCACACGTCTGGATACACAGCTCCCTTTTCTTCTGCCTAAATTACAGATTTCCCTCCTCTTCCCAGTCCCTGTCACTCTTCCCATGGCCAAAAATTATCTACCTTTTAAGGTCCATTGGAGGAGGCAATGGCAACCCACTCCAGTACGCTTGCCTGGAAAATCCCATGGACAGAGGAGCCTGGTAGGCTACAGTCCATGGGGTTGCCAAGAGTCGGACACGACTGAGCAACTTCACTTTGACTTTAAAGTCCAACTCAGATACCTCCAGCTAGATACAGTTTCTCTCAGTCTCATGTAATTAAGATTTGCCCTCTTGTGGTACTTAATTATAGCAACAAAAAAGCCTATAAATTCCTTCAGGAAAGAATCACTGTCTTGTTGCACTGTTCTGCATCTTTATTATAGCATCTGCATCTGCATCTTTATTATAGCATCTGCATCTTAATTATAGCAACAAAAAAGCCTATAAATTCCTTCAGGAAAGAATCACTGTCTTGTTGCACTGTTCTGCATTGTTCGGTCGCTCAGTGGTGTCCGACTCTTTACAACCCCCTGGACTATAACACACCAGGCTTCCCTGTCTTTCACTGTCTCCCAGAGTTTGCTCAGACTCATGTCCATTGTGTTGATGATGCCATCCAACCATCTCATCCTCTCTTGCCCCCTTCTCCTCTTGCCCTCAGTCTTTCCCAGTATCAGGGTCTTTTCCATTGAGTCGGCTCTTTGCATCAAGTGGCCAAAGTATCAGAGCTTCAGCTTCAGCATCAGTCCTTCCAATATTCAGGGTTGATTTCCTTCAGGATTGACTGGGTTGATCTCCTTGCTGCCTAAGGGACTCTTAAGAGTCTTGCATCAGTTCTTTGGTGCTCAGCCTTCTTTATGGTCCACGTTCTGCATGTAGAAAGTGAAGTGAAGTTGCTCAGTCGTGTCCGACTCTTTGTGACCCCATGGACTGTAGCCCACCAGGCTCCTCCCTCCATGGGATTCTGGAGTGGGTTACTGGAGTGGGTTGCCATTTCCTTCTCCAGGGGATCTTCCCGACCCAGGGATCGAACCTGGGTCTCCCACATTCCAGGCAGACGCTTAAACCTCTGAGCCACCAGGGAAGACTTAGAAAGTACTTTATGCATGGCATTAAAGACAAATAAGTGATTTTTGCTAGCTATTCTGGGCTTCCCTTGTAGCTCAGTCTGCTAGCTATTCTAGTGACTGGCTTACTGTCATTCTTCAGTGTCTCGAAGAGTCACCTCTTCAGAGGGGTTTTCCCTAGCCACCTTCTCTCCCCGCCGCCCCCCCCCATGTTTGTTTATTTACTTGGCTACACCGGGTCTTAGTTGCAGCACATGGTATCTTTAGTTGCAGCATGCACACTCTAAGTTGTAGCATATGAGATCTTGTTCCTGGGCCCCCTACATTGGGAGTGTGGAGTCTTAGCCCCTGGACTACCCTGGAAGTCCTCACCACCCTCTCTTCTATAGCTTCTTTCCCTCCCTTTCTCATATTATCCTGCTGTCTTGTTTTTATTCTGCTAGACTAATCACCATAGGTCATTTTTTTAAATATGTTTGTTTTTCTCCACCAGGCTTATAAGTTCATGAGGTTGGTGACTCTGAGTCTTATTCTCTACTATATATCTAGGCCCCAGAACAGCACATAGCCCTCAATATATTCTGTTGAATTTTTGCTCTGGTTTTATTATCAGCATCCTCATTTTACACGTCTTTGGTACTGTTTTTATTTAAAACCGTCTCTGATTCCAAAGTGTGAAATAGAAACTCTCTAAGATGAGGGGAAAATAATTTTGGAAAATTAAGATCATAAAGACCATCTAGATCAAATGTCCAAATTGGCAGGTATAGAAACTGACATGATGCTGACAGGGTTTAACTGTCAAGCACTGGCATCTGGAGCCAGTCCGTTGGGCCCCCTGACTGCGTGCCCAGTCCTTCCCCACTCTGCTGCCCCTCTTAGATTCTTTTCACCACGCATCTTCTCATCTAAACTAATCCCCAGCTGCCTTGGTCATCCCTCTAGTTTCTCAATGAACTCTGCGTTAAATGCTCTGTAATAGGAAATGGTAAAGCTTAATCTGCTACTAACTCTGTTTTTGTTTCCCTGTAAACTTGCTGAAGCTAACAGTTCATTTTTTAAAGATCTCTTTTCCTCTCCCCAGAAAAGCACTTGGTCCTGCTTCGAGATGGAAGGACACTTATAGGCTTTTTGAGAAGCATTGATCAATTTGGTATGTATTACATGAGTCCATGATGATAAGAGCCATGGTGGCTTTTATCATCCCATCCTCTGGATGATAAGAGCTGCCCACTGTATTTTTATGTTGTTTCGTATTGAAGTTTATCTGCAACTTTTTTCATGTACCTGGCATGATGAAATAGTGTTTTAAGTCACTACATCATTGTTTTCTAAATTACAATTAGGTGGTTTGAAAGCTTGTGTTTACAAGCTTATATTTTATTTCTAAAACTGGTTTTCACTACTAGAACATGTGGTTACAGTGTTTTGGACTATTTTTTATTTTCCCCATTAGAGGGAGCCAGATGATAGAAATACACTCAGTCTACTGAAAAGGCTGCTCATTTGTACATTGGCTTGGGTGCGACTACTCTTCAAAGCAGTTCCTGCCCTGAAGGTAATCCCTCCCTGTCCAATGAAAAGTGGGTCAGAGGCCTTTCCTGAAGCTTTTTAGGGACCCCCAACATTAAGCTCAGGATTTTATACTTTGGGATACATCAGACTCAAGGTCTTAATCTTGATTCTGTCTCTTGCGTTTTTCTAAAGAGACCTTATATTTGCTCCTGTCTTGAGAAACTTCAGTTCATGTCAACATTTGTTGGACATCAGCTAGGTCAGTGGCTTTGGGCCTAAGGAAGAACAACATAATTGAAATACTTATAAGAATCACAGATGATAGTACTGTTGTTTCTTCAAAGATGACAGCAGTACCAACTGAAGGAAGAAAAGTAATTTTTCTGCACAGACTGTGGTCCTAAACCTTAAGTCAAATTCATCAGACTACATGAGGGGAAAGTAGTGAATACTAATGTTACTCTCAGATTACCAAATTACAGTCATCTAACACAAGGGGAAAAAAACAGATTACTGTTGTATCATAATCCATTAATACCTACATTGGATTAAATGAATCATCTGTACTGAAACAAAGTTAAATCTTTGATAAATCATCACACACACATACCTGCACAAAGTAGAAAAAATGTTTCCTTCTAAAAGAAAAAAAAGATAACTTCTGCAGTTGTTTGGACTTCAGAGTTTTCCAAGTACCTTATCATATTTTCTTATAGTCATGTTGCTATCAGCAATTAACTCATAAGGAATTTAATTTTCTTCATTTATTTCCACCATCCTTCTTGTATTAGTGCAACATAATCCCAAGTACTCTATTTGCAGTTGTTTAAAAATCTCCAAGTGGTGTGTCTGAATGAAACAGGATGAGATTGTTTGAAATTTTAGCATTTTCCAGAATTAGAAAGTTTGAAAATCATGTTCAGCTAATCGTTTCTACTCAAGATAACTGATTGAGTTATGGACCTTTACCTGTAAAGTAATTTGAACTAAATGTCTTTGTTTCTTCCCTGTACACTTATAGCTAACTTAGTGCTACATCAGACTGTGGAGCGTATTCATGTGGGCAAAAAATACGGTGATATTCCTCGAGGGATTTTTGTGGTCAGAGGAGAAAATGTGGTCCTGCTAGGAGAAATAGTAAGTGAAAACTGTTAAGCTGCTATGGCTCTTGACAATCACACCGGTTAGGTTTCTTTTTGTCTTCTCAAGAAGGAAAAAATGTTTCCACCTTCACCCAGCTTCTCACGGGAAACCACCAAATTAGCTTAAGAAAGGGATATTGTAAAAGGAGAGCTTCAGAGAACAGTCAGCTTTGTTTCAGTGCCTACTGGCATATTAAAGATTTTGATCCCATTAGCAGTAAAATATCATGGATTTTTACCTGATATCAAAAAATACTGTCCTACATGGGAGTTTTTTAGCAGTCCAATGGTTAGGACTCCACACTCTCACCGCAGAGGCCAGGGTTCAGTCCCTGGAACTAAGTCCGAGGAGCTGAGTGGTGCAGCCATTATATATATAAAACACTGTCCCACACAAATGTGTTCATTAGAAGATTACTCTTGTATCTTTAGTAGCAGAAAATTGAAGTCCGATACCTAGCGAGAGAAGAATAGTCCAATGAAATATGGCTTCCCAACACTGGAATATTTTGTAGTCATTTAAACAGCTGTTTGCAAACGGTCTTCCAAGGCGTACAGACAGTTGGGTTGGGGGAAAGGCACATGGCATGTACAGTGTGGTATCTGTGTCTTAAAGGGAGCAGGGGGCAAGAGTGCCTGCAGCAGAAGCCTTTCTTCATTTTCTGAGAATGGACTCGACCTCACTTGGCTTCTTAGCTCCCAGTCAAGGAGGAGGTTCATATTATCTGTCAGGAAAGCCAGCTGTCAAGTAAAAAGTTAAATCCTCTCAAGTGGTGTTTCTGTAGGTGTGAGTGTGTATGTATGTGAACCATTAGAAAACTACTTCTCCAAAATATATATTAGAACTACTCTGACATTTTTAAAGAAGATAAAATGATTTCACAGTTTACATTAAACAGTTACTTTAAAAGTGCTTTATTTAATATCTTTGACTTGATCCTGGTGCTTCTGATTATTGCGTTTTCCAGGAAAATCAAACCTTGATTTTATCTTTAAAGTTTTCAGTAGCATTTCACAATCCCTAGCCACATGTTAAGTCAGGTTTACAGAAGTCTTTGGAGAGAAGTGGCTTGGTCTGTAGCTGTTTTTTGTTTGTTTGTTTGTTTATTTGTTTTCATAGCAGTTTTTAACTATACACCATTCGCGAAAGTAAGGAGGTAATTCTGCCAGGGTCGTGTTTGTTCATGTTGGAAACAGAAAGAACTAATCAATGCTGTCCAAGAATTGCTATGAAATATATGAAGTAACTTTCAAGTTTTAAAAATATTTTTGTGGTTGATGTAAAGCACCATGGTATCCTGGGATGTAGGGGTCGGGATTGTCGTCTGACTGAATATTCAGAGGAACTGCCCAATCTCTGGATGGTAGGATGGTGGGTGATTATTTTTTCCTCCTTTTTTACTTTTCTGAATTTAACTTTTAGAGAGGAAATGTATTACTTTGCTATCAGGGGAAAGATTTAAGTCACAAGACCACACACACACACTGCTTTAATTGAAGAATAGAAAACAGCACAGATACACTTTCTGTGCCAGTTACATTGGCACAGACACGGCCCTGTGTAGATGTATGTGAAGAGAAAAATTTGTGTTTATTCTTGAAGTGTCATTGTTTCCTGGGAGCCCTTTCGTGGAGAAGAGTACTCTTTTTTTGGTATGTTAACGGTTCAGATTCTGCAGAATTTTTTATAGTGGTATTACTAAAGAAATACGGTTCGGGCCTGCTTCCACAGTTCTATGAATCGATGGTCTGTTTGAAGACGTGTACCAATTCTAGGAAAACGCAAAACTAGAAGCCACGTGCATTCTGTAGACACGCAGTTGTTTGTGAAGTCCCTGGCTTCTACCTCAAGGATAATGAGACACACGGCCTTAAGTAATAAGCTGATTGTTGGGAAACAGCATTGTCATAACCACACAAATAGCTCAGCGCATAACATTGGGAAGTCCAGGAGGTAGGACACTGAGCCAAGAACATTGTCTTCCCTTCTGCCGCCCATGGGCTGTGAGGGAAGATCACACTTGATAATGTATATTTTGCTGGATGCAGCTAACTTTTGGGGGCAGGGCTTGCTTATGGAATTTATGTGGCTTTCGCTCTAACCTCTCTGGGAGAGTCCTCCATCCGTGGTGTCACCGCTGTGGCTTCTGAGGCCTTGGCCGCCTCTGCAAATTAGCATCTAGCAGTAGGCTGGAACGTTTGGAGAGGTGGCGTTTGCGTTGATGCCTTCCCAGATTTTTAAGTAAAAGTCGGAGGATGAGAAATGTGAGTACCCTGTCCGTGGAGGCTTTCCATGTTACAGAAACACCAAGTGATACCTAGATAAACTTCTTAAGGAGAAGAAACAGTCAGTAGATGGATAATTTTATAGCAAAGTTCTGCATTATCAAGTTGGTTATCAGATGTTTAGGATGTTCAAAAATAAAAATATTAGCATATTTTACCATATTAAATGGGAAATGTAGCCAATATTTGTGAAGAATGTTGGGGCCAAAATGGTTTACTAACCCAGCTGGTTTGCTGGGGTTTTCTCCAGAAGACTAGTTGCCATGGGGGAGAAAGTAGTCCTGTGTTAACAGAGGGCCAGTTGATTGCCTTTGGCTTGGGGGCTGGGGGTCAGGGGTTCTACTTTGAATCAGTGTTTTATACTTTTTAGCGAAAAAAAAAAAGCTCCAGAAATTACGCTGACTTTGACTATGTATAAATACAAAATTTATTTTAAGCTACCTTGACCTCGGTGACTTCTCTCTTGGATTTCCTGGGGTTGGGCAAATAGCTGTAAGAAAAGTAGTTCTTAACTCATGTAGGACTTTGCACAGACTAAAGCTTTGTTATGCACACTGATACTGATTCCTGTTAAACCACACCCGTGTGTTCTATAGGAGTGTTGCCAGCCATTCCTTTGTAAAGTGTTATCTGTCCATAGGGTGTTTGTGCCCTGGCACAAGTAAAATAACTCAAGCCTGATATAGGAATCCATTTGCCTTTGTATCTGTGATGTTTTCTATTCTTGGTCACAAAGTAAAGTTTTCCAAACCTGCTTGTTTTGTAGGACTTAGAAAAGGAGAGTGACACACCTCTCCAGCAAGTGTCTATTGAAGAAATCTTAGAAGAACAGAGGGTGGAACAGCAGACCAAGCTGGAAGCCGAGAAGCTGAAAGTCCAGGCCCTGAAGGATCGAGGCCTGTCCATCCCTCGGGCAGATACTCTCGAGGAGTATTAAGTCTTCTGCGCAGAGACTGTCGCTCTTGGGGAGCAGGGCTGTCACTAAACGAAGTGACAGCCTGGTCACCTCACACATGTGATGAGAGACTCTATAATAGAGTTTTGAAAAGTCATTTTTATTTTTAATTCTTTCACAGATGCAACATGAAGAAATCATGTGTTCTGTTTTTGTTTTTGTTTTTGTTTTTCATTTTAATTACAAAATCATCGTCTAAAGAAATAGTGGCATGGACTCCTCTCACTCATCACTGTGGAGCCAACAGCTACTTCTTTACATTGCTCTTCTCACCCCAAATGAGCGGCTACAGGGGACAGTCTTCATTTACTTGTAAATAAAACTCGAATCTCAAAATTGCAGTGTTATTTCCCAAGTTTGTGTTGCCTTCAGTGACTGGGCATCATTTAATTTCTCCTCTCAGAGGTATAAGCAGTCCACACACACACACGTGGAATTTCCCTTCTGTCACAATTCCAACCTACTATAGTTTTAGTTCGTTTATTTGGCTGTGCCAGGTCTTCGTTGCTGCACGTGGGACCTCTAGCTGTGGCATGTGAACTCTTAGTTGTGGCACGTGTGGAACTGGGGCCCCTGCATTGTGAGTGGAGTCTCAGCCACTGGACCATGAGGGAAGTCACTTACGAAGGAGTATTTTCATACTGAATATCCTACAGGTCCTCCCTTGTCCCCTCATCTTTTTTTTTTTCCACTAATAAAAAATGTTCAGGCTTGAGGAGGGCTCTTTCAGTGAGGTTTTGCAGCTCTTGGTTACAACAGAAGCTGGTGTTTGAGAAGCAGGAGTGGTGGCAGCTGCATCACCAGCTGTGTTCCCATGAGATCCACATGACAACTTCTCTAAATGCTCTGTTAATTTCATGAGGTTTTTCTGGTCATTTGGCTGAGTCTTGAGCGTCTTATGCTGTCATCAAAAAGAAGCACAGATAAAATGGTGTTTCAGTGACTGATAGATCTAGGTTCTTCTCTGCCCACATGTCTTGGCTGCCAGCCCCCAGTGATGCCACCTTTCTGGTGTGATGTGATCTCGTAAGAGGCTGTACTTCCCAGGAGTTCAGTGTTGGGTATTGGACAATGTGAACTTGGAATTGGGAGACAAAACGGGTTAAAACCCAGACTGTTCTCTCTGGCACTTGGGTTCAAGCAAGTCAGTCTTCCTCCTTGACTCTGTTTTAACTGTAAAATTATTCCAGATACTTAGAGTCTGTTGAGCAGAGACATCTTTTGCAGAGAAGATACTTAAATCCAATTCCTATCTTTGAGTTACTTTATAGTATTCAATTGGAGAAGGCAATGGCACCCCACTCCAGTACTCTTGCCTGGAAAATCCCGTGGATGGAGGAGCCTAGTAGGCTGCAGTCCATGGGGTCGCTAAGAGTCAGACACGACTGAGCGACTTCACTTTCACTTTTCACTTTCATGCATTGGAGAAGGAAATGGCAACCCATTCCAGTGTTCTTGCGTGGAGAATCCCAGGGACAGGGGAGCCTGGTGGGCTGCCGTCTATGGGATCGCACAGTCGGACACGACTGAAGTGACTTAGCAGCAGCATAGTATTCAATATACTTCACATTTTATGAGCTCAGGGGTTTGCAATGGTTTGAATTCAGTGTTTTGCAGATAAACCATTTGACCTCAGCTATTCATCACTGGCTTGGTTTCAAAGGAGGTAATATGAGAAAAGTTGCACTTTATGATTTATCTTGTGTGTTTCACCTCTAACCTTACCGCTGAATAGCCTTAATTTCTTGTTCCCACATGAAGGGGAAAAGCCCATCACCAACTGTGGAAGATGTGGTTAACTTTCACTACAAGAAAATTTTGAGAGCAGAATGTGTTGTTTTTGAGCACCACTGTTTGAGAATATCCAACACCTTCAAGAGATTCAAGTTCACTGTAATCTTTTGATTGTATAATTATACAAAAGATTATAATATTGTAATCTTTTTGACCTCACTCGGACAATTCCACATGCAATCATAAGATTTATGATTTATTCTTCTGTTCAGAAGAAGACAATTCCCATAGTAGGTCAGGAATTTTCAAGCCATGGCTGGGTTTCAGTCATCAGGTACGATAAGGTACTGCCCTTTAGACCATTGTCGCACAGGCTAGAGCTGAAGGATGGAACAAGATGAGGCTCCCTGCTCCCTCCCCTTCATCTCCCTGCCCCTCAGTGCAGGGATCGCCCTCAGTTCTGCCCAGTCCAGGCTTTTCGCAGATACTGAAATTACCCATCTTCATTCTGACGTAACTGGGTGCAGCAGCCTCTCTCACTCTCCCCGCTGTTCTTTTCCCCTTTCCTTGGCTCTTGACCTTTCATTGCATTGTCAGCTAAATTTAAACCTCAATATCTGTTCTCGCCTACTCAGCTAAAGTCCCAGAAGGCCCTGGGTACTCAGCAGAGCCAGATACCCTCATACCATCCGGCATGGACGCCACGTCAGCATGAACCACAGAGGTACCCGGGTGTGATGGCTGCAGAGTGGCCTCAGTTCTGCTCACAGGAGTGCGAGTGACAGGCTGAGTGAGAGACAGTAGAGCAGGTGGAGCAAGCCTGGGTGGGGCCAGAATCTCCTGTTGTCTTGTTTATGACATACTTGCCTCAGACAGCTACAAGAAAATCCTTCCCAGAAGACCCATTTTAAATAGCAACACCATCCCCAACTATATCCTTTGCAGCTTCGTCTTTCACCAGAGCAATTACTGCAATCCAACATAAATTTCACTCCCCCAACAGTGTAAATCCTTAAAGCAGGATTTTTGTCAAATTCACTCCTGTGATCGCACATGGAGAATGGTGTCAGGCACATATCAAGTCTCAGTACGTATCTGTGGAGTTGAAGGAAGGATGGATAAATGATGGATGGATGGGGGATGCGGTGGATTCAGGCTAGTTACTAAGATACTTTAGAGACCAGTCAGAGAACTCAAAGGACGAAGACAGCAGGACTCACCCAGCAACCAGGAGTGGATTAATTAGCAGAGATCCTTACTCTGAATATGGAGATAATTTCTTACTGCCTCCACTGGAGACTGCAGCCCTCCAGGAGTGAAGAGTTGGGAGATGACTGATGTGAAAATGCCTGGTAGAGCATCCCAGGGAAATGGGGCCGGGGTGGAGGAGGACTTGTCAGGGTTGCTGGAAGTAACAGATGCTCTTTCTTCTGTTTCCCTCCCACCTGCAGTGCTGCACCCCCACCTCACATACTACCCCTTTATGAAGTGAAAGTCGCTCAGTCGTGTCTGACTGTGACCCCATGGACTATACAGTCCGTGGAATTCTTCAGGCCAGAATACTGGAGTGGGTAGCCTTTCCCTTCTCTAGGGGATCTTCCCAACCCAGGGATACAACCCAGGTCTCCCACATTGCAGGCGGATTCTTATGCAGCTGAGCCACAAGGGAAGCTCATATTACCCCTTTGGGGTCCCCCAAATAAGGAAAGCAGGAGACAACTTTAAGTGTGCTTGCTGTTCCCAACCAAGCAAGTTTTGTATCTGAGTGACCCAAGATCTTCTAACCTGAAAGAATTAGGAAACCAACCAAAGAAAGTGGCACATTTCTGTCTGTACCAAAGGCCTGGATCAGTCCACCCTGCTTAGTGCTCCTCTCCCTGTCAACTCTGGCTCTGCCAGGCCTATGTGGGAGCAGAGAATAAAATCAAGCCCTTTTCTTCTCACTTCACTGCTTTGCCTCTCTTTTCCCCACTTCTCAGCTTCCTAGATTTTATCTATTCTCCTTGTTTAAAAAAAAAAAAAAAAGAGTAGAAAAAGATTTCTGTAACTCCACTCTAGCCACTTAGCTAGACCCTGGGCTACAAAAAGCCCTCAAGTGCTCTGGAAATACGAGGAATTGAGTAATGTCGGGGCACCAGCCCACCAGCAGTTAGGACAGCAAAAAGAGAGGGCCCAGTGCTCCCCATATCCCAGGTCAGAAACCCCAACTGCCTGGGAATTCATCTCGAAGACCCAGTTTTACCGACGAATAAGTTTGCATACAGTAAACTTCACTCTTTAGCGTACAGTTCCGTGAGTTTCAACTACTGCATGTAGTTACGCAACCACCACCCCTATCCCTTTGAATTTACCTTTTCCCGGCCTTCCCCAGACCCTGGCAAACCACTGGTCTCTTTTCTGTCCCTGTAGTTTGTGTTGGCAACTAATTCAAAATTTTCTAAAAATGGTGCGTAGGTCAAATATCTGGAAGGTTAAACTCAGCCCACCTGCCTTCAGTTGGCGCTTCTGGTTTAGGCTATTGCCAAAGACAGCTTTAACTGCGGCCCCTGCCAAGCATCCCCGGCTTGCTGGGGGACAGAAAGACGAAAACAAGAGAACCAGTGTGAGGGGATAACCGAGTGCACCGCTGATCACCCTGAGATCTGTCAGGTGTAAGCGGCAAATATGGGCCCCGCTTTTCAGAGACGAATTTGCAAGTTTTGTAAAGAGCACACAGCCGTAAGAATTAGTGCAGTTCATGACTACACAGATGGACCCAGCGATCATCAGAGTGAAATGAGTCACAAAGACAAATATCACATAATGTCACTCATTCGTGGAATCTAAAATACGGCACAAATGAACTTATCTACAAAAGAAACAACAGACTCACAGAACAGCGGATCCCGAGCCAGAGGGGGAGGGAGGGGAGGGATGATGGAGATGGACAGACGCAAACTATTAGATAAAGAATGGATAGACAGCAAGGTCCTGCTGTACAGTCCAGGGAACCATGTCTACTACCCTGCAATAAACCATAATGGAAAAGAATGTGGTCGCAGAGTCTGGCACGACTGGGCAACTGAGCAACAGCAACATATGTATAAGTGATTCACTTTGCTGGACAGCAGAAACTAACATTGTAAATCTTCACTTCTGAAAAAAAGGTGGAGAGCAGATTGTGCGTCCCGGTATCTTTACTTCGGAACACTCTTGAACTTTCCAGCGGCACCTCTCAGGACCTCCCGTTTCCTGTCTATTAAACAGGGATCCCAGGCATCCCTGGTAGTCCAGCAGTGAGAACTTGGTGCTTTCACTGCCAAGGGTTTGACCCCTGGTCAGGGAACTAACATCCCGTAAGCCGTGCACGCACATGGTAAATAAATAAATCAAACAAGGATCTCAATAGTGCCAACTAGTTTGGCTGGTCGTAAGGACTGAGTGACTATATGTGAAGAGCTTAGGACAGAGGTCCCCAACCCCGGGGTCATGGTCAAGGACCCATCCTCGGCCTGTGAGGAACCAGACCACACAGCAGGAGGTGAGTGGTGGCCAAGCCAGCGAAACTTCATCTGTATTTAAGGCCACTGCCATTCCCCATCGCTTGCATTACCACCTGAGCTCAGCCGCCTATCAGATCAGCAGCAGCATGATAAATGTAATATGCTTGGATCATCCCGAAACCACACCCCCAGGCCTGGTTTGTGGGAAAACTGTCTTCCATGAAATGGGTCCCTGGTGTCAGAAATGCTGGGGACCACTGGCTTAGAACAAACCCTGGCCCAGGACTTCCACATCAACCATTATAATCTACTGAGTCCCCAGCACTGAGCCAGACTCATGGGAGGGACTCCACATCCTCGGCGAATTTAGGCTTAGTCTCCTTTGTACAAGTAAGAATTACACAATGGCAAGCAACTCAGACTGAGGAAGGAAGTGCTGAATTACATCAAGTGTTCTCTGTAGGGAGGTGAACCAAAATGACCTCAACCCCACGAGTTAAACTTGCCTTAACTTTCTGCTGCCCTCTCACAATTGGCCCCATTGGAGGAAAACATGCCCTTCTTTCAACTGTAAATAAGCTTGTATCCTATAAACAGTATGGAAGAGCTGGAAGAAAGTCAGTGCTTATTGAGAATCTCCAGAGTGGCAGGCTCCGAACTTTTAATTATCTATCACTTTCCTAGTGGATCAGACAGTAGAGAATCTGTCTGCAATGCAGGAGACACGGGTTCGATCCCTGGATCAGGAAGATCCCCTGGTGAAGGGAATGGCAACCCACTCCTGTATTCTTGCCTGGAGAATTCCATGGACAGAGAGCCTGACAGGCTACAGTCCACTGAGTCGAAGCCACAACACAATTACCTAGCACTGTGCTAAGTGCTGGGGAGTCCAAAACTTGAAAAGGATCCAAGCCCTTATGAAATTTCCAGGTCCTAATGGAGTTTACAGACATGGATAGAAGGGAGGACCCACAGGTGTGGGGTAGAGGAACACTGGGAAGTCTGTCTCTCCCTCTCAGTTTCTCTGTTTTTCTTTCGCTTAAGAAAGTCTTTAAAAAAACATGGGTGGGGAGAATGGGTAATAGCCTTATTGACACTGTGATAAATGTTTGTCAAGGGGGCCCAAAGGTATTGGATTCTAATTAAAGAGTAGAGTGAGGGGATGTCCAGAGCTGGGAGCTGGCCCGAACGTGGGGGCACCTCAGGAGGGCGCTGGCCCGGGGCTGGAAGAGAAGCTGGGGGCGGGGGTGGGAGTCCAGAGTGCCTAGACACTGGCTAAGATGTATCGTTACCTGATTTAAGCCTCATTACTGCCACGAGAGGATTATACAAAGAAAAAGAAAATATACCCTGATTATACAGATAAGGAAATTCAGATTGAAGAAGCAAGGGCTCCCAGGCATAAAATAAGTAGTGGGAGGGGGTTGGGAAGTCTGTCTGTCTGTCCTCCAGCACATAGCTTTCCCACATACCCAAGGTGATGCTCAGCACTCACCTCCTCAGGGCTGGGCCCAGACTAGCCCAAGGTCCCCCTCTTCAATGCTTGGCTTCTGTCTCCTGGGAACCTGCAGAGGAATCATCCCAGGCCCACCAGCTTGCTCTGAACCCCGCCGTGCTCTACAAACACGGCCCAGCTGAGCACCCTCAGATTTCCTGCCCCCTGACCCTGATGCTCTACCTGGAATACCTGCCCCCCACCCCAGCCCCTCTCACACCTGGCTGACTCCTTCCTGACCTGACTCTCCACACTCAGTTCAAATGGGACTCCCCCCAGGAGCACCCCTCCTCCTCTGCCCTACCGCTCCCCATATGGGGCCACACCGTTCACTTTCCCCTAAAACTGTAGAACTTCATGGTGGACACTCAGTGAAAGAAAGAAATAAAGTGACGTCACTTAGTCGTCTCCGACTCTTTGCGATCCCATGGACTGTGGCCTACCACCGGGTTCCTCCATCCATGGGGTTTCCCAGGCAAGAGTACTGGAGTGGGCTGCCATTTCATTCTCCAGGAGATCTTCCCGACCCGGGAATTGAACCTGGTCTCCCACATTGTAGGCAGATGCTTTATCATCTGAGCCACCAGGGAAGTCCACTGGACACTCAGTAGAGGACTCTTGAGGGAGTGAGCGAGCCCACGGGGCCCACCCTCCCCACTCGGGGCCTCCCCATCCAGCCTGGGCCTTGTCTCTTCCTTCCTGGCCTGTGGCACCCCCCGACCCCCACCGGTCTCCTCCAGTGGGGTGGCGGGGTGGGGGGCTCTGCCCTCATCCGCAAGCAAAGCCAGAAATGGCTTCCAGAACCACAGAGAATTCCCAGACCTCTCTCCCCATTCTACCACTTGGAGGGACCGTGAGAGTTAACCAGGCAAGGCTGAGGAAGAGAGCCTTGGCCCTGGGGGAGGTCACCAGCACACCGCCCCCACCCCCCACCGCACCCCAGAGTCAACGGCAGCCTCTGACATCAGCAGCAGCTAGGGCCCCCACCCTACAGTCTCCCCCCACCACTGCCTCCCCGTCACAGCGGCCATAATTCTCCCCGAGACAGCCACGAGGAGACCTTGGGCATTAACTGCCCCATCTGTCCTATAATAACCCCTCCCCACCCCCCTCCCAGAGGCACATGTGCTCGAGGGTGCACGTGAGCGAGGAAACAGAGGCCGCCTGGAGCGGCTGGCCCGCTCCCTTTCCCCGTGACCTCTCTCCGACCCAGCTCAGGCTGGAGACAAACAAGAGGCTCCCTCAGGTGCCTGTGACTCCGTGTGGGCGGGAAACAAGGCCCTCAGGTGGGTTTCCTAAGTCAAGGCGTCCCTGGGGCCAGCAGCTTCTCGTCCACAGACAAGGGGAAGCAGCCTCTGCGCTGGGAGGGCGGAGGGCCAGGCCCACCAGAGAGAGAGCAGACATGTACTTGCAGTCACACACATCAGGACCCACACGGCCCCTCTAAGTGGGACGGACAGTAGGGAACAAGCCAGTTCCAGGAGGTTGGGTGGTCTCACAGACTGGCTCCGGGGGCCCCTGGAGGGTGGGCCAGGGGCTCTGGGCAGCCACTGCTCAGAGCGGAGCCCACAAAAGGGGCTTCTCAGGGATGCCCCACTGCATCAGCAGGACTTGAAGGAGGGTGTGAGACTTGCCTGCGCTGCATGGGCAGCAGGCACCTGGCCGGGCTCTGGGCAGGCCCTGTTGCTTTCATCCTTTCTGGAGCGAGCGGACACAAGAGCTGTTAGCAGCCTCCCACTGCTTCCCTGTTTTTCAAGCCTTCCCTCCACCTCCAGGCAGTGGTGACACAGAACCCTCTCACCAAGAGGGCAGGCCCATGTTGTTCCGTGTTGTTCCGTCGCTCAGTCCTGTCTGACTCTTTGTAACCCCATGGACTGCAGCATGCCTGGCTCCCCTGTCCTCCACTACCTCCCAGTTTGCTCAAACTCAAGTCCATTGAGTCAGCGATGCCATCCAACCATCTCATCCTCTGTCATCTCCTTCTCCTCCCTCCTTCAATCTTTCCCAGCATCAGGGTCTTTTCTAATGAGTCCGCTCTTCGCATCAGGTGGCCAAAATACTGGAGTTTCAGCTTCAGCATCAGTCCTTCCAATGAATATATATTCAGGACTGATTTCCGTTAGCACTGACTGGTTTGATCTCCTTGCAGTCCAAGGGACTCTCAAGAGTCTTCTCCAACACCACAGTTCAAAAGCATCAATTCTTCGGTGCTTAAATTTTTTATGGTCCAACTCCCACCACCATACATGACTACTGGAAAAACCATAGCTTTGACTATATGGATCTTTGTCTGCAAAGTGATATCTCTGCTTTTTAATAAGCTGTCTAGGTTTCTCATAGATTTCTTTCCAAGGAGTAAGCATCTTTTAATTTCATGGCTGTAGTTATCATCCACAGTAATTTTGAAGGCCAATGCTAATGTGATTCTCTCAACCCCCAACATTCTTGCCAAATGAATTTGGCTGAAAAGCAACCTCAAGGTCAACCTTAAAGGGAAAAGATATCCTGAGAGACCAGCAAGCAGGCTGAGATGAGATCTCCCTCACTGGGCCTGGGTCATAGGGACTACAGAGGAGAAGCTGGGCTGTCTCATGAGTCCCTGGTTCAGAGCTCAGGGCCCCCAAACTGCAAAGACTGGGGCTGAGCACCCCAATACCCTGTCACTCTGTCTTTTTAAACTTTCAGCTCATGTCAGGCCCTATGGAAAAACCTGGTTAGCCTAGGTTATTCAGGAAAGTGTGAGAAAGGAAGGGGGCCCAGCCCAGGCCCCCTCTCTTAGTGTCTCTGGCCGGCTCTCCCCACTGTGAGCTTCAGGACTCAGTCCTGCTTCAGAACTAACCCCTGAGAAGGGAACTGACTCTGCACAGGGCTTTGGTAAAGGTTGTTGGTGTAAATGGATGAATCAATAATTGAACAGCTAAGGGCTTCCCTGGTGGTCCAGGGGTTAAGAATTGGCCTGCCAATATAGAGGACACAGGTTTGATCCCTGGTCCAGGAAAGTTCCACATGCCATGGAGCAACTAAGCCCTTGAGCCCAACTACTGAAGCCCACGTACCTAGAGCCTGTGTTCTGCAACAAGGGAAACCACCGGAATGAGAAGCCTGCACACTGCAGCTAGAGAGCAGCCCTCACTCACCGAAACTAGATAAAGACTGAAGACCCAGAACAGCCAAAAATTAAATAAATTAAAAAAAAATACCCTGGAGAAGGAAATGGCAACCCACTCCAGTATTCTTGCCTAGGAAATCTCATGGACAGAGGAGCCTGGTGGGCTATAGTCCAAGAGGTCGAAAAGAGTCAGACACGACTTAGCGACTGAACAACAGCTAATGAGAGGTGTAAGAATAGCTTCCCTGGTGGCTCAGATGGTACAGAGTCTGCCTGCAGTGTGAGAGACCCGGGTTCGATTCCTGGGTCGGGAAGATCCTCTGGAGAAGGAAATGGCAACCCACTCCAGTATTCTTGCCTGGAAAATCCCATGGATGGACGGCTACAGCCCATCGGGTCCCAAAGAGTCAGACACGACTGAGCGACTTCACTTTAACTTTCAAGAATGAATGACAGAAACGAACAAAGACCATTAAAAAAAAAAAAAAAATTGAACAGCTGAACACACAGAGTGTCAGGGGGCTGCATGAGGAACCCTGTAAGGATGGACTAAACGTCAGCGGGCTAGAGTTGTCCCAGACCTGCTGCCAACCAGCTGTGGGACCTTGAGTGGGTCATTTCCACTGCCAGTTAGAACAGGCAACATGATAGCTGTGACTTTCAGCTTTATCTGGAGATTTTCCAAGGACTATACACCAGGAACCTGGCCCCTCCACCCTGAGGAGCTGCTCTGAAGACTCATCAGTGGGTCTGTAGGTGAATGAGGTGAATGGGTACATGCAAACAACCACACATCTTGATAGAAGGTTGCTGCCGGTCACAAGGAGCCCATATCTCCTTTAACAATTATAGTGCTTTCCAAATAAGGAAAGATGCAAGAGTCCGGGCTCATCAGAAATTTCTCCTGAAAATATCTCAGTATCTGAGGGCCTGTGCTGCCTCACTGTCAACTCCACCCTGGAGCCCTCTTAGGGGTTACTGTAGGACAGTGACTGTAGGAGTTATGACTTCATCCTTGTATCAGTAGAACCGGGAAACCTCAAAGTTGGACAGAGGTCAAAGAATTTCACTTAGAATTTGGGGAAGTCCATCAAAAATATCAAAAAAGGTTTAAAAGCACTTGGTCAAATAGGATCACAGGTCACTGTAAAACTGCACTTATTTAACCAAAGTGACAATAAAAAATTTCAAAGGCAAATACAGATCTTTACAACAGATTGCTTAAAAGGTAAAGAAACATTACAGTCTGTTATGGAAAGCAGATCAATATTCTAAGAAAACTTTGTCCTCTTAAAGGGATAGAAAACCAAATTCCGGCTTTACATCACCTTGCTGCTGCTAAGTCGCTTCAGTCGTGTCCAACTCTATGCGACCCCATAGACGGCAACCCACCAGACTCCCCCGTCCCTGGGATTCTCCACGCAAGAACACTGGAGTGGGTTGCCATTTCCTTCTCCATACATCACCTTACCTTTGCTTTTTTTTCATTGCATTAATGTTCATTGAGAGCCTACTCTATGTAGGTGCTCTTCTGGGTCTAGGCACAGAGTAGTAAACGGAGTCCCTGCTGCTTGAGCAGCCCACATGCCAGGATGAAACTTGTGTTTGAACCTGCCCGAATTAAGTATGATCACGGTCACATGGAGAAAATCAACCTCTTTGAGCCTCAGTCTTCTTTTCTATACAACTGAGTCATACTGATTCCCTTGTGGTTTGGTTAGGAGTAAGCCAAGGCAATGGCACCCCACTCCACTATTTGTGTCTGGAAAATCCCATGGACGGAGGAGCCTGGTGGGCTGCAGTCCATGGGGTCGCAGAGAGTCGGACACAACTGAGCAACTTACTTTCACTTTTCACTTTCATGCATTGGAGAAGGAAATGGCAACCCACTCCAGTGTTCTTGCTTGGAGAATCCCAGGGACCAGGGAGCCTGGTAGGCTGCCCTCTATGGGGTCGCACAGAGTTGGACACGACTGAAGTGACTGAGCAGCAGCAGCAAGCCAGATAATGCAACAGAATCACTTAATGAGGTATAAAATTTAATGCCAATGTTAGTTACTCCTCTAACTAGTAAATGACAGGATGTATGATTTTTTAAATCTTTGTTTTGAATCTTGGATTTTTAAATATAAATTCTTTCTTTTTAATTGAACACATATATTTTTTCAACTCTCTATATATGCTCTTCTTCAGATTCTTTTCCATTATAGGTTATTAAAAGATACTTAGTTCCCTGTGCTATATAGTTCAGTTCAGTTCAGTCGCTCTGTCGTGTCTGACTCTTTGCGACCCCATGAATCACAGCACACCAGGCCTCCCTGTCCATCACCAACTCCCGGAGTTCACTCAGACTCACGTCCATCGAGTCAGTGATGCCATCCAGCCATCTCATCCTCTGTCATCCCCTTCTCCTCCTGCCCCCAATCCCTCCCAGCATCAGAGTCTTTTCCAATGAGTCAACTCCTCACATGAGGTGGCCAAAGTACTGGAGTTTCAGCTTTAGCATCATTCCTTCCAAAGAAATCCCAGGGCTGATCTCCTTCAGAATGGACTGGTTGGATCTCCTTGCAGTCCAAGGAACTCCTTAACTACACGCATTTCCAGTCCTTAGGCTTTTTTTCCCTTGCATACAAAAATGTTTTCCTATTTAACTTCTAGTGGTTTTAATTATATATTTTAATTAGCATTTTCAACTCTTAAAAAATCCTTACTTTCTAGTGAAAATAAGAAGTAAGCAATTATAAATTGTCTTTTATATTAGTATTCTGTAGATTGGCAAACTAATATATACTATTTATAATATCTAAAAACATGTGCTTTCTTATAGAAAATGTCTCAATTTGACACCAAGCATAGTTACTAATAGTCCTAAATATCTTTAGTTCATCTGTAAAAGGAAGCCTATGTTCAGTAATTAACGTTTTAGTAACTTAAACACAGATCTTCAATAAACCTCCATCATTTAATTTAATTTAGCAAAACTGGACAATGTGAAGTTACCAAATATCTGGGGAAACTATTTTTAAGTGGCCATTCCTAAAGTATAATTATTTCTAAAGATTTTACCTAAAAACTCTTATTTACATTTAACTCACTTATAAAAATTTATCATACCAAGTTATTTTTCTTTCTGATAAATTTTTGTAACAGAAATAATACGATCTTATTTGACTTCTGGTAAACCTAAGTACAATAAAAGCATTATATTTAATGTTGCTGACTCTAAAGACATATCTGTATTCATTAAGCCAACAAACTCAAGCTAACTTTAATAACAAATATTAATTTAATACTGAATAATTCTCAGAATATGTGAACCTGAAATTAATTTGGGTTAGTTTCTAAGAATTTATATAAGCATTAATTTCCTGTGTAAGCCAATTAAATAGAGCTCATTTCCAAATTAATTTCTGTGATACCACCCAAAGGTAGAGACATATCATATTTAAAATGATATCTATATATAACAAATAGTGAAAGTGAAGTCGCTCAGTCGTGTCCGACTCTTTGCGACCCCATGGACTGTAGCCTACCAGGCACCTCTGTTCATGGGATTTCCATTCCAAGCAAGAATACTGGAGTGGATTGCCATTTCCTTCTCCAGGAGATCTTCCCAACCCAAGGATTGAACCCGGGTCTCCTGCATTGTCAGCAGATGCTTTACCGTCTGAGCCACCAGGGAAGTCCATATATAACAAGTAGAGACATATCTATATCATAGCTATAAAGGACAAACATATAGAAAGGCACAATCAGATCTCATAGCTTCACTGTAAAATTTAGTCATAAATCAGATTTTACAACATGAAACTCAATAGCTTGCAAATGACAGTTTGAATAAGTTAAGTTTCCCAGCTTGAGTTTTTAAAAGAGACTTCTTTTCTGTCTCTCTCTCACTTTTTTCCTCTCAGTCTCAGGAATTAGGTCTGGTAGAATATTTACAGCTCAAAGGCACAGAGAAGGTAAAGCAAATTCTTCCTAGAACTTGTTCCTTTAAGGTCAGCATTCTGAAGATGGTTTATGAAGCCAACTTTCTATAATTGTATGCACAAAAGAGTTTTGGAATGTCAAAAAGAGCCCCCATCTTGCTAAAGCAATCTTAAGAATGAAGAATAAAGTTAGAGGGATGGGAGGGGAGTCTGGGGGAGGATGGATATGTGTATATGTATGGCTGAATTCCTTTGCTGTTCATCTAAAACTATTACAACATTGTTAATCGGCTATACCCCAGTACAAAGTAAAACGTTTTTAAAAAAAAGCTGGAGGTATGGTCATCCCTGACTTTAAACTGTACTACAAAGCTGCAGTAACCAATATGGCACTGGCACGAGAACAGACACACAGATGAAGGGAACAGACTAGAGAGCCCAGCAATAAACCCACACAGTTATGGTCGGTTAATCTACGGCAAAGATTTTTAAGAATATACAGTGGAGAAGAGAGTCTCCTCAGTAAGTGGTACTGAGACAACTGGGCAGCTACATGGAAAAGAATGAAATTAGAACATTTTCTTACACCAAATACAAAAATAAACTCCAAATGGACTAAAGACCGAAGTGTAAGACTGGAAACAATAAAACTCATACAAGAAAAGCTAAGTAGAATGCTTTGTGACATAAAATTGAAGTGGTATTTATTTTTGGATCTGTCTCCTAAAGCAAAGGAAACAAAAGCAAAGATTCATGACATCTAGTTAGATTCAAAAGTTTTTGCATATAGCAAGGGGACATATGTATACTTACGGCTGATTCATGTTGATGTTTGGCAGAAACCGACACAATTCTGTAAAGCAATTATTCTTCAATTAAAAAATCAATTAATTAAAGAAGGTTTTACACAACAAAGGAAACCATCAACAAAACTAAAATACAACTTACTGAATGGGAGAAAATAGATATGATATGACTCATGAAGGGTTAACATCCTATATATATATATATATATATATATATATATATATATATTCATCCAATATATATGCTCATCCAACTCAGTATCAAAAAAAAGGACTCAATTTAAAAATGGATAGAAGACCTAAATAAACACTTTTTCCAAAGAAGACATACAGATGGCCAACAGACACAGAAACAGATGCTCAACATTACTAATTTTCAGAGAAAAGCAAGTCAAAACCACAAGATACCACCTGACACCTAGATGGGTATCATCAAAAAAAACTGTAAATAACAAATATGAGTGAGGATGTGGAGAAAAGGGAACCCTTGCACACTGACAATGGGAATGTAACTTGGTGCAGAAACTGTATGGAATTTCATCAAAAAACTGAAAATAGAACTTCTTACCATACAACCCAGCAATTCCATGGGCTTCCCTGGTGGTTCAAATGGTAAAGAATCTGCTTGCAATGCGGGAGATCAGGGTTCAGTCCCTAGGTTGGGAAGATCCCCTGGAGGAGGGAAAGGGCAACCCACTCCAGTATTCTTCCCTGGAGAATCCTATGGACAGAGGAGCCTTGGAGGGCTACAGTTCATGGGGTCTGATATGACTGAGTGACTAACACATCACTTCCAGCAATTCCACTCCTGGGTGTTTTTCCAAACAAAACAAAAACACTCTTATGGATACCAGAGGGGAAGGTTAGGGGAAGGGATAGTTGGGAAGTTTGAGATAGACATACACATACTACTTTATTTAAAATGGATAACCAGTCTGGTCCCAGCGAAGCCAGCAAATTCGGGCCTTTGGCCGTAGCCTTTCTTTGGAGTGTGCAGAGACAGTGAGAGGCAGACCAGCAGGTTGAAGCTTAAAAGTCATGAGTGGAGACCTGAAACGAATAAAAGATGTCGTCTAAGAAGTCACACGAAAGCCATCATCTAAAGATGCTGAGAGTAAGGATCTTTGTGATGAAGCGTCTATACCTGGTACAATCTCAGCCTCGGTTTGAGGCTGAAAAGGATGCTCCAGAAGACACTAACCTGGGACACTAGCAACCGTGCTGAGCCGGCTGCCCTGGACCCAGGGCAAAATTTCTTCTGTGTGTAACTGGAACAGGCTTGGGTGGAGTGCTCTTGTTGCTTCCCCTGGCCTCCTCTTTGGGTTGTGCTAAGTGGTACTTAGCAGCTAAACAACAAGAGCAACAGCAAGCAGCAGGGAAGGGGCTGTCACGGTGGCTCAGTGGCAAAGAACCCGCCTGCAATGCAGGAGGCATGGGTTCGATCCCTGGGTCAGGAAGATCCCCTGGAGGAGAAAATGACAACCCACTGCAGTATGCTTGCCTGGGAAATCCTATGGACAGAGGAGGCTGGCAGTCTACTGTCTATGGGGTCACAAAAGAGTCGGACATGAGCGAGCAACTAAACAAGTGGCAAGGAGACTTGGAGATGTTTGTTTTCTTTGCTAGGTGCCTGCAGTGTGAAACAGAGCTGAACAGCTTTGCCTGAAGCAAGTGAAACGATTCCTCTCCTAAAATAAATTATTATTTGTGATAAATAAATAAAAAGGATAACCAACAAGGACCCACTGTATAACACAGGGAGCTCTGTTCAATATTACAGGACAGCCTGGATGGGAAGGGAGTTTGGGGGAGAATGGATACATGTATATGTATGACTGAGTCCCTTTGCTGTCTACCTGAAATTATCACAACATTGTTAATTGGCTATACTTCAATATAAAATAAAACATTTAACAAACAAAAAACAAAAACACTAACTCAAAAAACAACATGTGCCTGCATGTTCCTAAGCAGCATTATGTACAACAGTTAAGATATGGACGCAACTTAAATGTCCGTCAACAAATGAATGAATAAAGACGTGGACTACTACTCAAACGTAAAAAGGAATAAACTTTCACAACCACATGGATGGACCTGGAAGTATTGAGCTAAGTGAAATAATTCAGACAGAGAAAGACAAAGGCTTATATGTAGAATCTAAATAATAAAACGAATGAATAATAAAAAAAATAGGAAGAGTTCCGTTTTGACGATTTTCAGGGTGACATTTCCTTCAGTTCCCAATTAAATAAGGACTTAAAAGAGTAAGTTCCTTATGTATTTTACATGAATCTGGCTGGGGTGTTAGAGGTTGGCTTTCTGGCACCCTTTCTTTAACCTAACTGAGAAAAGACACTAGGCCAACCTCACTCACTCCAGACCATTCTTTCAACTGCTGGATATAGTGTCTTTCAACTAAGCAGATCCCAGGGTCTTTCTGGGAGGCAGAGCTTGGGCAGAGGAACTCTCCCAGTATCTCTCAACTGGGGACCAGATACCCGTTACACACCACCAGATAAAACTCACCAGTATCAACCAAAACCCAGAAGATTTAAGAACCAGGAGAAACTTACCCCAATTTGTCTGGACTGGCTGAGGACGGGCGTGTACTTTCAAGGCTCCGGATCCTCATCGAGTTCAGGCCAAGGAGAGAAGCCATCTCTGTGCTCCTTCACGGTCACCAAGGCTGCTGACTGAAAAACAAAAGAAGCACAACCAGAGAGCTGTGAGTTTCCGCTTTATCTGGGGGCTTCCTGAAGACCTGACCCTGGGACACGGCCTCTCAGAAATCGCTGAGGAACTGCTCTGAAGTGGCCGAGGGCCTGGGGAGGTCGGTGTATGTGGGATTTAGGTGAGGGGGGTACCGACACTCAAGCGCACATTTTGGTAGAAGTTTGCTCCTGGTCACCAGCAATGGGTTTCTCTGTTCATGATTTTAGTATGAGAAGATGTAAGAACCCAAACTCATAAAAAATTTCTCTTGATAATGTTATAATATTGAGGCTTCCCTGGTGGTCTGGGGGTTAAGACGCTGTGCTCCCAATGAAGAGGGCAGGGGTTCGATCCCTGGATGGGGAACTAAGATTCCACACGACTCATGGTGCAGCCAAAAAAAATGGTAATATTGTTAACTCTCTAAGGACTCATTTCGCCTGTTTTTTGCACAGTGCAGCCAAAAAAACAAAACATGATAATATTGATAACTATCGAAGGACTAGTTTTCCCTAGAGCACAAATTGCCTCATCCTTATCTTATTCCTAATTTCTTTTCATGATTACTATAGGTCAGTGACCACAGGGGCAATGACTTGATTCGTGTAGAACTGGGGTGGGGTGGCCTCTGCCAGCTCCCAGCAGATGCCCTGAGCACTCTACCTGGGCAGAGTTTCTCAAAGCCTAGAGTACAGTTCATAGAATACCTTCATGGCAATCACTTTGGAATTGTTTTTTAAAATGCAGCTTTCACAGTCTCAATTCTGGACCTACTGAACCTGGAGTTTCTGAGTGGTGGGTGGGGGGGGGGGGCGAGGGGGCGGCGCGGTGCAGCTGCAGAGCCACACTCTAAACAGCAGGCTGCTGGCCAACTGATGTCACATGTGCGCACTTTTTTTTCTAAATTGCCTTGACCACTGCTTCTCCCTTTTCTCTCCCCTCCATCCATCCCGGTCAGGATCAACCTCCCTTCCCCTTTCTGCACCCTCCCTCTCCACCCCAGCTCCCCGCAAATGGCCAAAGACTCCTGGTGAGGCAATCTCTCTATCCTTGGTGCCTTCCTTTCCACGCTGAGTGATGGCTTTTTTATCTCCCGATGATGAAACACAGCCTTCAGCTGGAGGTATTTAAGGCTCAGAAACACATCATCTGGCCGCAGCTGCAGGGCCCGAGGCCACAACCCTGTCAGGCTGAGGAAGCACAGGAGCAGCCATCCTCCGGGACCAGAGGCCACAGCAGGAGCCCTCAGCATCCCCGCCAGACTCCACACCTGCCCCTACTGCCAGGAAAGATGCTTCTCGCGACATTTAAGCTGTGTGCCGGAAGCTCCTACAGACATGTGCGCAGCATGAAGGGTGAGCTCCCGGGACCCTGTCTGGGCGGCCAGGGGCTCTGCAGTGTCTAGTGGGGAAACGGCACACCTCGGGGGCAGGCCTCTCAGGGTCTGGCCCCAGCTGTGCCTCTCATTGAGGCAGCCTGGGCAAGCCTCTCACCTTCTGCACCTCAACGGCCCCCAACTACCCCCTCACTGAAGAATTGAGCTGGACACGAAGGTGCCTTCCAGGCTCGGTCATCCCTGGCATCCTCTGCAGGGCTCCAAGCCGTCTTGGCTTCTACCTGACTTTGCCTTCCTCTAGGAATGGGTACCAAGGGTGCCAGGGAAATCCTGGCTACAGTGGCAGTGGGGGGAGCCCCGACTCCAAGCCCCCATGTTGGCAAGCCTGAGAGCTGATGGGTGGGGGAGAGGGAGAGAAGAAAGGGGAGTAGGACAAGAGCACGTGGGGGGCGTGGGGGGGCCTCTTTATCAGCATCATACAGTTGGGAGTATGCGCCTTAAATACCTCCAGCTGGAGGTGGAAATCAGTGCCTGCAGGACCCAGGGTCATTTGAGTCAATCCCCTCAAGGGGCCACAGAGCAATCTAAATGAGTCCTTTCCAATTACATTGGGCTCGGCTGGCTACTGTTTAGATAGAAGCTGCACTGGGAGAACTGCACCAGCATGGGACTGTTCTCTCAGCAAGACCCCCCCAGGCACACGGAGCAGTTATTCTCACAGACCTCAGGGGACAGGGTGTCTGCAACACTGGGATGTTTTGGTTGGGCAACTTCAGCCAGCCTGGGTGTGGCCCCCACCTTCAGGTGGGGCCAGTGAGACAGAAAGCAGGTTTCTGGGCCCTGGAGTCATCCCTCTGGGAATCCTTCCCGATCAAGTCACTTTCCCTCCAGGCCGGCTTCCTCCTCTGTGATGAGAGGAAGGGTGGAAGGGTCCATCTCTAAGAGGAGCTTTCCTGCTCCTAAGCAATGATTTCCCTCCGTTTTTGGCAGGGCTGCAGCAGCAGGCTGTGCTGGCCATCGGCCAGGAGCTGAACCGGAGGGCCCTAGGGGGCCCGGCCCCAGCTGCGTGGATTAACCAGGTTCGGCGTCGCGGCTCTCTCCTAGGTAAGAGCTGAGGTTTCTGGGCTTCTGCCAGTAGCAGGGGGCTCCCGGGTGCAAGCGCTGTGTGTGTGGCTGTGATCCCCCAGACCCCGTCCCCCCACCCCTCCACCTTCCTCACTCCCTCTATGGGAATGGCGTTGTTCACAGCCAGACCTCTGTGTCTAACTCAACCTGCCGGCTGGGACCCTGTGACTTTGGTCTGGGCTCTTCCGGGATCCAAAGGGTGAAACTGGTGGGAGGCTAGAAGCTCAGTGTCTCCTTGGCTTTGCATCCAGGTTCTCAGCTGGAAGACCCTCTCTACAGCGACCAAGAGCTGGCCTATATCCAGCAGGGAGAGGAGGCCATGCAGAGGGCCCTGGGCATCCTCAAAGACCAGGAGGGCTGGAAGAAGGAGAGCCGGCAGGTAAGGGGGCCACGGAGGAACCCACAGCTCCTCAATGTTACGGTACCATTCTCAAGGCCAGCTGCAGACTCTGCTCCTCTCAGAAGTCCAGCCTTGAGCAGTAGTCACTGGACAGCAAGCAGTTTTTTGTTTTTGTTTTTGTTTTTAATTTGGCTGCCCTCAGTCTTCATTGCTGGGAGCATCTCCTCGCTTTCTCTAGTTAAAGCGAGCAGGGGTTGCTCTCTAGTTGCGGTACAAGGGCTTCTCATTGCCATGGTGTCTCTCATTGCAGAGCACAGGCTCTAGGGTGAGCGAGCTTCAGTAGTTGGAGCTACTGTGCTGTAGAGCCACAGGCTCAATAGTTGTGGTGCATGGGCTTGGTTGCCCCGGCATGTGGGATCTTCCCAAACCAGGGATTGAACCCATGTCTCCTGCACTGGCAGGTAGATTCTTTACCGCTGAGTCACCAGGGAAGCCCCAGTAAGCAGTGTGAATTCTTCTTTCCCAAGAATATACCCCCAGATACTCTTGTCCCCCATCAAAGATGTTCTGGAGACTTGAGTTTGAAAAAAGCTGTCCCCGTGTCTTTAGCTCCCCTCCAGGATGTGCTGTACACCCATTCAGATCATGCAGTGGGGATTCTAGGGTCAGGAGAGGCCTCATCCTCTGGTCAGAAGTGCCAGGGCTGAAGCACCCTTAGCCCACCTCCTGGCTGACCTTGCAGGAGTGACCTGGGTTCACCTGTGACAGGGCTGGTCTGGAATACAGGGGGCCAAGGCCCTCTGGGAAGAAGGCAATGGCACCCCACTCCAGTACTCTTGCCTGGAAAATCCCATGGACGGAGGAGCCTGGTAGGCCGCAGTCCATGGGGTCGCTAAGAGTCAGACATGACTGAGCGACTTCACTTTCACTTTTCACTTTCATGCATTGGAGAAGGAAATGGCAACCCACTCCAGTGTTCTTGGCTGGAGAATTCCAGGGACGGGGGAGCCTGGTGGGCTGCGGTCTGTGGGGTCACACAGAGTCAGACACAACTGAAGTGACTTAGCAGCAGCAAGGCCCTCTGGTGTGCCCCGCTCCTGAGCACTGCCCTTTCACTGGACACTGGGAACAAGGACTTCTGAGTCCTTGGAGGGCTCTGCTGAGAATTGGCTCTATTTCCGTGGCCAGTTCACAAGCCGCCCACTGGCCAAAGTTCAGGCGAGGTCTTTCCTTCTCCGGGTTCTCTGAGTTAACAGACTACGAGTTTGGGAGTCAGGAAATCTGGGACCTGGGCCCAGCACTGCTCTTGCTAAGGGTCCTGGGGCATCTCACAGACCTTCTCTGGCCATACATCCTTCTGGTGTAAAATGAGGGATTGGACTGCAAAAAAAAAACCTGTGTGAAATTAGCTGGTTGCAGACCACTTTCTTCACTCCCAAATGAATCTCTCTCTCTGGATCTTTGAGCTTCTGAAGTCAAGTAAGGGCCTTCTCAGGTGGACCTACCCACCCCTGCCAACATTTACCCCCAGGATGTGGGAAGACTCTGTAATGAAACATGTTCATTTTCTCCAAGTTAATCTCAATCAAAAACCCAATGCAGGTTTGTTGAAAATTTTACAAAATAATTCTGATTTTTATCTGGACGAATAAATACATGTCAATGTTTAAGAAAATACATTGATCCTCAAGAAAAAAGGGCCCAGGGGACAGGCAGGTTACCTCTCCAGTCCTCAGCACATGTACAAGGCTGGTGGCAGGAAACAGGACCTCCTCTGCCTTTATCAAAGACAGTTCCAGGCTTCCTCGGGTTCAGCCTAGAGTTCCCCTGGCTGTTCCCCTCCTGCCTTGCCAGGCACTGTCTGTGTCCTACACTGGGAATATTTTTCCTCTTAGCATTTCCCCGGGGCTCCTCTCTCCTCACCAACAGGCCAATGGGGACGAGGTGCTGAGTAAAGTGATCCCTGACGTGGGCAAGGTGTTCCGGTTGGAGGTGGTGGTGGACCAGCCCATGGAGAGGCTTTATGAAGAGCTTGTGGAGCGCATGGAGGCCATGGGCGAGTGGAATCCCAACGTCAAGGAGATCAAGGTGGGGAGAGCCGGTAGGAAGGGTGGCTGCAGCAGTCACAAGGGGGCAGCGGCGAGCTGGAGGTGGTGCCTCTCCCCCTACCTGGCTGAGTGTCTCTGGTTCCCTGTGGCCTGGCAGGTCCTGCAGAAGATTGGAAAAGACACGGTCATCACTCACGAGTTGGCTGCAGAGGTGGCAGGAAACCTTGTGGGGCCCCGAGACTTTGTGAGCGTAC
Organism: Bos taurus; assembly: GCF_002263795.3. Lineage (NCBI taxonomy): Eukaryota > Metazoa > Chordata > Mammalia > Artiodactyla > Bovidae > Bos > Bos taurus. Next base: position 33,316,449 of record NC_037354.1, on the reverse strand, counting down.
GCTGTACCAAGCGCCGGGGCTCCATGTGTGTGCTGGCTGGCATGGCCACACTCTATGAGGAGATGCCCCAGCAGAAGGGTGTCATCAGGTAATACTGGCAGCAGCCTCCAAAGCTCCCATTCATTTATTTGGCTGGGCTGGGTCTTAGTTGCAGCACGAGGGATCTAATTCCCTGACCAGGGATGAACCCAGGCCCCCTGCACTGGGAACATGGAGTCTTAGCCACTGGACCATCAGGGAAGCCCCAAATCTCTCTTTTCTAACACAGCCTGGGGACACATGCTTGCCAAGTGTGTGATGAATCCCCAGCTTCAAGGATCCAACCCTTGGTTCCTACCCTCCGTCTTATTTTCCATAGCAGGGGAGGAAGACAAGATGGGCCACACTTCTAGGGCCAGGTTGCGCTGACCCTCCCAGCAAGTTTAAGAAACTTAGTAATTTTCTAAAACTAGAGGTAGGGCTAGGTTTAGCGGGTATGCTCAGGTCCAACTGTAATGTTGATGAAAACAGAGTCCATACCACTTAGAACACAGTTGCTATCGGAGTTCCCCAGGGCCCCCAACACCACCCTGGACCCTTTTCCAGCCTCCCCGTTATCCCAAATGAGAGGCTCTGCAGGCCTCCAGGCTCCAACTGGCATTTGTTCTGACGAGCTGGTGACCCTGCCAACTGTTAAATCTCACCCTTGGCAAATAGCAATTCTCCGATGAGACTTAAAAAAAGATGAGGTCCGGGAGGAATGTGGGTAATGTAACTAGCCAGCATTCAAGAACTCGGGCTTGTCCTCTTGACCTGATGTGTCTTTACCCGGCAGAGCGGAGCACGGCCCCACCTGCATGGTGCTCCGCCCCTTGGCTGGAAGTCCCTCAAGGACCAAACTCACCTGGCTGCTCAGCATTGACCTCAAGGTAAGGCGGATGGGAGGGGCCCACGGGGGTGGTGAAAAAAGTAGGCTCTTACCCCTCCCACCGGCTTCCCTGGTGGCTCAGATGTTACAGAATCCGCCTGCAATGTGGGAGACCGGGATTCAGTGCCTGGGTGGGGAAGATCCCCTGGAGAAGGGAATGTCAACCCACTCCAGTATTCTTTCCTGGAGAATCCCATGGACAGAGTCTGGTGGGCTCCAGTCCATGAGTTTGCGAAGAGTAGGACACCACTGTGCAACTAACACAGCCCTCCCATATCAGCCCACAATAACATGAAGGACCCTCCTCCATTTTGAGAGAAGTGGACCGCTGCAGTGGGAACAAACTTGAGTGATGGCCTGCTATCCCATCATCTCAGAAGCCTGCAATGGCTCCCTCTTACATTTCATATCCAATTTCAACTCGGTAGTTATTTTAGAAAGAAGGAAACTTAGGCCCCCAAAGGTATGGTAGCTAGCTCAGGGTCACACCGTAGGGAAGACAGGGCTGAAACCTGTCTGGACAAATCCCTTGCTTCTGACATGGTCCTGACAGCAGGGCAGTAATGCAGTCTTCCAGCCCCTGACCCTGAACAACTGGGAGGGTGCACCTCCCAACAGGGCTGCAAGACCGAGCCCAGGCAACCCACCAGGTGTGTGACAGGGATCGGCGGTGTCTAGGAAGGGACGCCAGCCACAAGACGGCCAAATTCTTCTTTGACTCTAGGGATGGCTGCCGAAGACCATCATCAACCAGGTCCTCTCGCAGACCCAGGTGGATTTTGCCAATCACCTGCGCAAGCGCCTGGAGTCCTGCCCTGCTCTTGAAGCTAGGTGTTGAAGGCCAACTTGCGGCTCCACCAGCTCCCGGCTGAATGGGTTTGAGGGCTCACGAGGAGGCCCCTGCTAGAAGACTCCAAGTCTGTTAAAGATCTCATCTGAGGACAGTGGGACAAGGTGGTGGCACGTTTTCAATAAGATACTACAGCTCAGCTACTACAGCAGCATTTTAGTACCAAGAGAATGCGGACAAGGCTCTTCTAACTTCATTCACTGATGAGCTGTAAAATGAAGCATAAGGGTCTCAAAACATTTGTGAAACTTTTTTTTCCTGGGTCCTGACAGCGTCTACCTAAAAATATCTTGAAAATGCTACCAGTTAAGGAATGCAGGGTGCAGAGGGTGCAGAACCCAAGGATCAGGTTGTCAAGCTTGAGGAGGTCAAGAGGTCTGTGGGCAATGTGTGCAGACCGAGGTCTTGCACAGGGCCTCCCACAACCCTCTGCTCCTCTACCAAGTGGGTGGACAGCTGCACCAAAGAGTAAGCAACTCCCACAGCAGACGGCTTCTAGAACTCTAGTTCAAGTGACCTTACGGAAAAAATACAGAACTGTTATACTGATTCCCGTACTTCTTCCATGACAGGAGTCAGAATAAAGAATTGTAACTAACATAAAAACTTTCAGTTAAGTCTGTACCCGATTTAAAATTCTACTTTTTAAAAATCCATGCTAATAAATGGCAAGCTCATACTAAAGGAGCCGTGGATAAAGATTTTAATTAAACTAAATTTCTTACTTCATTCAAAGGAAAAACTCCAGGGGACTTAAGAATTTCAATTATGTAGGATGTTACTGGAATCTTTCATAAAAATTTAATTTGGAAAATACGCACAAGACTAAATCAGTTCTTACAAGAACTCTATAGCTGGTAGCTGATTAATGGGCATTGGAAGATGAAGATTTTGACTGAAGATTTTTATTTACCTAAAAGGATAGAATCAAAAGCAAGGGACTGAATGGTATTACTGAGAAAATCAAAAAGCAAATTTTACTACTTTCCCACTAGTTGCTTTAGATCTGAAATAGGAACTGAATCTTTAGTCTGGAGTCTATTCTGCCCTCTTAGCTTGACTCGGGGCTGCAATTTCTCTGCTTTAACAGGTCAACATCTTACTATCTTGGAGGAGATGGCTGGAAGAAGGTGTGATAGCATGAGAGCAAAATCCCTTTCCAAGGTCTGAGAATTGGTGCTCTAAACATCTAAGTTGAGATGGGGTTATCTGGCTAAAATACATATGCAGGATGAAAACCCAACCATTATCACTTGAAGTGTTTCCATTCCAGTGCTAACAGCATTGATGATTTACACCATGTGGAATGTCAGGCTAGCTAATTAAACAAATTAGCAGTAGCAGAAATGCTGGTATTTATTGAGGCATTGAGACTGTACAACTGACACAGGTATATATTAATATTTATTGTTTCTTATTAGTCTATTTTTGGCATAGATGAAATTATGTTTTTCCAGCCTGGAAGCTTCAGAGTGAGAAGGAGTAACTGTGGAAGTATTTCAAGAACAGAATTCTCCACTCCCAGCTAAGAGAAAGGGTTGCTTGTTGAAAGGTGTGTACAGCAACACATGCTCTGGTTTTGAGAACAGGCTGACAGTGAGAAATGGGCTTTCAACACACACCATGTTTGCCTTTTCCAAACTATGCTACTGTGTCTTTGAGGGGCCTGGGGAGATCTTTTCTCACTTGTTTTTCATTGGAATAAAATGAGTTGTCAGTGATGACCTGCTTACAGAGACCATTTTATACAGAACTGTATGAAAAGTGGGTATTCCTAGAGCCCTTCAAATGAACCCTGTCCCACATGCACACAATATGATGCATACAGGTAAAACCATTATTTCCATAACCTCTGATTTATGAAAGCGAAATGTACAAAACCCTGATTTCATCATTTAAACAGGAGTAGGTGCACAACTTCTTTTTATATGTCATTTAAGTGGTCACTTATATTACAAAAAATTTACCCCCAGCTTCCTCTTAAATACCACCACCCTCATTTACTCAGAGTTCTTCACACTCTGTTGCTCCAGAAGCTTTAAAACCACTTCTGCTCTGTAAGACCCACCACCGATGAATAGACTTCAGCCTGATTCTGTTGGGTTTCCTGTTAGGAGGTAGAATGACCAAAACAAAGAACCTCAGTGATTCATTAAGAGACAAATAATCAAAGCTTCTGCGTTGATACAAAGTCACTTGAAATTTGGGAAATTTCTTAAACAGCCATAATATATGGTGATCCTTGGCAACGTATTACTGGCCTTTTGGTGAACCACCCTACCTACTAACCTAGGTAGGAAGTTACAAGCAGGGAGTCTGCAGCAATCCTGGGAGGACTGCTCTGCCACTGATTAAAAGAGGGAGGGGGATGTCCCTGGTGCTCCAGTGGTTAGGACTCCATGCTGCCACTGCAGGGGGCACGGGTCCAATCCTTGGTCAGGGAAGTTCTGCAAGCTGTGGTGTGGCTCCCAGCAAAAACGTTGTGGGGCGGGTGCAGTGAAGATAGGGAAACACACACAGCCCCAGGGGAAAGGTTCATTCTTACATTTCAATTTTTAGTCTTCTGAAAACTGCCCCCCCTTCTCTTTTAAATATTTACTTGGCTGTGCCAGGTCTTCAGTGTAGCACATAGGATCTTAAGTTATGGCAGAGAATCTTATAGTTGGGGTAGGTGAGCTCTAGTTCCCTAACCAAGGACCGAACCTGGGCCCCCTCCCTTGGGAGCTTGGAGTCTTAGCCACCAGTGGAGTCCTTGAAACCTGCCCTTTAATCATCAGCTAATACAAAGGAAGGGAAGCAAGGCAAGAAGACAATCTACACAGATCAACAGCCAAGTTCAAAGGGAAGAGATGGAGGGAGACCATGAGCCCTGTGAAGTTCCATCTGCCTTCAAGAGTCTGGTTTCACAGGGCAGACTGGGTGGCTGAGCTGGCGGGTGGAGACAGAAACCTGCTTCTCTTCACCAATACTGGCTCCTTAGGGCGCCCACTTTTCCAACAGTCAGCACGTGGACCCCAACCTGAAAGGGAAGCAAAGTGCCACATACACTCGAAGACAAGTTTTATTTGGGAAGAGCTTCTCACTGTTAAAGCTGCAAGCAAGTGCCTTTCACAATGACAGTCCTACGAACCTAGTAGTTTCAGAGATCCCAGTGTTCAAAAGTTCATCTCAAAATTAAAAGCACACCCACACCAAAAGGAAAACATTTTTAGACTGCTTTGGAATGTAGTCGTGGATTCCAGCTCTTCTCAGAAACGGGCCCACTACTTCCTGGGAACCAGGTGGGAGGCAGGCAGTGCCCACAGAAGGAAATGTCTCTAAATAAGTTAGCTACTGGACGAGACGACCCCGTCCTCCGAAAACACAGGAAGTAGCATGTCTCAGCTGGTGGGCTATGTGGTACAGCCCTTTGCACGGGGCGCTTATGGGATCCCAGGGCGGCAGCTGTTGCGGTGTGGTGTGCACAGGGAAAGCCGTCCCGGAAGGGCGAGTAACGAAGGGCAGGGATCTCTCCCAGTCCCACTCGGCCTTCAACTTACTACAGCAGAGGCCCTGTTCTGTGGGGTCTTCGGGAAAACTTGCAACAGTTAAAAAACAAAAACAACCCCCCCCGCCCCCCAATACAATTTCCCAGAAAGTCTGTATCTGCAAAGAGAAAGGGACTTGGTCAGGGCTCCCACGGGGGGCTCCGCCTTCCATCCACTTCCGTCTCCACGTGATACAAGACATCGGCCAGAGTGTGCTCCACCACGGCGCCCCAGCCCATGTCACTCATCTGTGGGGGAATAAGGGACAGAGAGTGAGGTGAGACGAGAGCAGCGGCGGCAGGAAGTAACAGAGACGATGATGCCCGCAGGCGGGTTCAGTGGTACTCACAGGGCGGTACGTGAGATCCTTTGGAGGGTACTTGAAGCATGGTCCAAAGTTTATGGAGACCTGGGACAAATTCAATCCAGGCAGACGTGAAGAAAGGGAAGAAAGTAGTGAAAACCTGAGCATGACAAGGGAGGCTTTTAAATGTAGCTGTGATATTCAGCGTACAACTGGAACAGAGGGTATACATTAATAATTGCTCAAAGTGGTCAAGGCATCATGAATCAGGTAAACAGACTTTGCTGACTTCTGTTTATAACCTAAAGATTTCCTTGTATGACTTCAGCAGTGGTTACTGACAAGTAAAAGGACATGGAAACTTCCAGGCACTGCCTTTACAAAATTTTTTTAAACTGGCTCTAATGACAGTCTCCTTCATGCTGATCATATTAAAAAAAAAAATCAATATAAGCAATAGTCACTAATGATGGTAGGTTATCATGACACATAACAGCAAATTAATTTATGCATATACACACCTTATATCCTTTACACTGAACAGCACAGGCCACGCAGCAACATCCAGAGGAAAGGTGTGGAGCACAGTAACCAAGCGATCTTTATCTACCCAAGCAGACACTTCCTGAAGTGCCCAACTATTTCTGGAACCAACAGGAGGGCTACGCTGCCTGCTCACTCCTAGGCCTTTCACACGTCCTTCTAGAACCCAGCTCATGGCTCTCTGACCACAACGGCTCACCGATCTCTCTCGAGCCATGTTCGCAGGATGAACAGAGGGTACGTACCGTGCAGCTCTTATACAGGGAGATGGCTGGAAAGTAAACCCCTTCAAAAATGTCTTTGTAAGCCACACCTTGATTGACACCATTTTTATAAAAAATTATCTGAAACAAAAACCATGGTTTCACTTCAGAATTTCAAAAAAGAACACACTAAAATGAACTCTGCTGGAGGACACTTTACTAGCGGTTTGTGGGCAGCACGACTACGGAATTCAAAGAATAGCATAGCTCATTTAACAGCAATAGCTGACACTTATTATGCAGTATCTTAGGTTTTCTCACTGCATATCTACATGCATTGTTGGAGCAAGTGCTTACATTTATCTGTTTCTGAATTCCTATGCTACTCACACCAAATAGTTCCACTTTGTTATTCATTATATTTATAAAAAGTAGCTGGTCTTCCACTGGCCCCTTGGAGCAACACCCTTTTAAGCTTATTTATTTGTCCCCTTCCCTTGCCTCACTCAGGTCCTCCCTTCTGCACTTCTACTTTGAAAATCTCGCAGGTCTTCTGTCAAGGTCCTAGAATTCTCCTTTATCCTTTCTTTCTTGAAACTATCCTGAATTTTCTCTCTTAACCACCTGAGATGGACTTCAGGAAAAGCTGCTTTTTCTGAAGTACCGTTCTCTATCTCTTCTTCCCAGGAACAGCTATGTTGCACCTGGCTGTATTTTCTGGCTCAATTAACTGCTTGCCTTCACTACTTTTCCCTAAAACAAGCGGAATCCTAAGTGTATTCTCCCACATTTGCTTCTTTTTTTTTTTCCCCACATTTGCTTCTATTACTGTCAATCACAGGTGGCTTCACAGCATTTTTATGGAGGAGTGTCCCCAGCTCAGGACTTTTCTCCCACCTTCTATTTTTGGCCCTTGTGGTTGGTCCAGATGCACCAGCCCTTCTTTGATTGTGCTGTAACCTTGGACAAACATATTCCCAGCAACCCTGGAGAAGGGAGGTGGGGAAAGTTCTAGAAGACAATGAATAAGGCATCAGAGCTCCTATTGCCCCGGGTCACATAGCAAGGCCAGCATGTCCTACTCCAGGGTTCACCCCTCTGCACTTGCTCCCTGCTTTGATAAAGGACCGCTATCTCTGACTTGCTTCCTCGACTGCCTGCAGACGTTGCTTATTCAGCTGCTGTTTTATATCCTTTTCTCCAAGAACCCAGGTCAGCCTTCTCGCGGCAGCAGGCACCCCAGGGAGAACCAAGCACAGCAGGCAGGAGAGCGTGTTGGCCCTGCTGTTGTTGTATCAGCAGAAATCCCTCCACTGCGCCGTGGGCCTCAGTCCCCTCACTTTCATAACAAGGGGCTTGGGCCCAGAGAACAAATTCTTCTACTTCTGACATTTAATAACCATGACTCACCTCACTGTGAGGAGTCTGCTTTAGGCTCTTCTCTGCTTTATCCACAAAGTCTTTTTCTTCAAAATACAAATAACTCTTGAACTTTATTAAAGCCTTGAAAACCGAGAGAGAGAAAAGGAACAGTGAAGCAGCAGCTACATCATCATGAAAAAAAAACGGCCAGATTCACATAAATAGCATGAGTCTTTGTGTTTTGAACAAAATTAGTATCTCTGCAGAGTCAGGTTTGTTATACTTTGAACCATGTGCATCTTAAGAATTACCAGATGGTACACACTTATTAAACATCTTCATAAAAGGCCCTTACTAAGACTCCTCTGTCCAAGGGATTCTCCAGGCAAGAATACTGGAGTGGGTAGCCTTTCCCTTCTCCAGGGGATCTTCCCAACCCACGAATCAAACCTAGGTCTCCCACATTGCAGGTGGATTCTTTACTAGCTGAAACACAAGGGAAGCCCTCTGAAGTACTTGGCAGAGGTTACTTGGTGGGGGTTAAAAAAACATGGATTAATGGGTGACCAGGTCGGTAGAGGAATGAATGGATAACATGGTTTTTGCATATTGATTTGGCTGCATCAGTTCTTAGTTGTGGCACACAGGATCTTCGTTGCGGAGCACGGGCTTGGTTGCTCTGTGGCATGTGGGATCCCAGTTCCCCAACCAGGGATCAAACCCTGTTCCCTGTACTTCAAAGTGGATTCTTACCCATGGGACCACCAGGGAAGTCCTTGGATAATATATGATAATGGCAGAATCTAGGTATTGGGCATTTGGACACCTACTTTTAAATTCTTTGAACTGTGTTATGTCTTAAAATTTCCAAAATGAAATACTGGGAAAGATAAGCATCAAGAGAACATGCAGCTGCAGGTATCGGCTGCCACTGGTCTTCAAACCCAGGGATCTCTCAGGAGGACAGACTCACCTTATCTTTGTAGGTATCGGGCAGTGACTTGGCTGTCTCTGTATCTTCGGGAAGGTTGATATAAAATCCCAGGACGTCTCCCTGTCCGTAGCCAGAAGAGTAGTGTTTGCCAATGGACTGGTGGAATTTGGTTCCCTTTTTGCTCCGCCAAGAATAACTAAATTTATCATAACCTAAGGGAGCCTGAAGGTTACCTGTTCCAATAAGAACATACACAGCAAGTCAGGACTGCAAGTCTACTCTGGCCTGCTGAAAGAAAAGATTCTACTCCTTTTTAATTTTTTACGAATTTTGTCAAACTGCTAACAAACTATTTCTCACAAGCAGTGAATTATAAAAATATTCCTAGGAACTTCAACCTACCTAAACCTTTAGGAATTGAACATTATGCCCACAAAATCCAATAAGCCCCAAAGTCATGACGGTCAACCAGATGGTGGACACCTCTCCACCTGTCGCCATGTCTGTATCACGGCCCTGGCTTACCTAACGGCTGGGACCAGCCCAGTCTGGCGGCAGTGTCTGGCGGCATCTCATCCACTGTGATTTCAAAGTACCAGGCACCTTTCCGAACCCCATGGGAAGCCCGAACCATAGAGTAGCCCTTCTCGCCGACCACAGTCAGCCGGTCATCGGAGATCTTTAACTGGGGAGCTACAGTGATAGAGATGAAAAGAAAAGCCTGCAACTTATTTGAAATACTTTGGAGACAATAGCCACAAAAACACAAAGTCTCTTACCCTCCAGTTAAGCAAAATTAAAAACCAGAAATGTCAAGCCAGGAATTTGAAATATTAGTTTAGGAATTAAAAACTTCAAGATACAGATGAAGGCAGAGAAAGAAAGAAAAAGGAAAAAAACTGTCAAGCAGCCACTTGTTATTATATATGATTATTTAAGATGGCAGGTTAAATTATATTATTCCCTAAAATACAACTGTGTTTGGATCCTGATGTGTGACTAAATCATCAGGATTTAGAAGACATTTTATTTGAAACAATTTCAAGCTTTCAAAATAGTAGAATCGTCCTATGTCCTGCACTCAGCTCCCCAAGTGTGAACACCATCTATGACCACATATGAGGACCATACTGACAGGACGCAGTACGTGCGATCATTTCTGTGATTCTCCTGTCGAGAATGCAGAACCTGGATCACGAGGAACCAGATGAAACTAAACTGAGGGATACTCTGTAAAATAACTGGTCTCTTCTTTTTCAGAAGTGTCAAGGTCAAAGTCTAGGAAAGGTGAAGAAACTGTTCCAGGCTGAAGCAGAATTCAGAATCACAACTAAATGCAGCAAATTACTTTCAACTGGATGCTTCTGCTATAATGGACACACCAGATCATCTGGAGAAACCTGCACTGCATCTGAGGATGGGATGGAAGTAATCAGACGCTGACTTTCTGCCTTCGGTGGTTGTGTACTGGTTCCATAGGAATGTAAGTGTAAAAATAACTACTAGTTATTTGATATTCTTCCTGTCAAGGGATGCAGTCTAATTTCTCTCCACTTGAGTGTGGAATGAATTTAGTGACAATTTCCAAATAAAACGAAGTTAGAGTTGACTGTCCGACTTTAAGATGGGTCAAACGCATTATGGCTCCCTGATCACCTGCTCTGGGAGAAGTTAGCTTCCAGTGAAAGTGAAAGTCGCTCAGTTGTGTCCAACTCTTTGTGACCCCACGGACTATACAGTCCATGGAATTCTCCATAGCTTCCAGGGATGAGGACAAATTAGCAGTCTATGGACCACAAGTGAGGATCTGAGGGCGTCTCGTCAAAGCTGCGTGACTGAGCCGTCTTGGAAAGAGACCTGTCGGCCCCAGCTAGGCGCTTGATGACAACCTCCTGAGTTTTCCTGAGCCAGGCCACACAGCTAAGCTGCCCCCAGATTCCTGACCCTCAGAAACCGTGGGCTGATGAACACTGGTTGCTTTAGACTGCTAAGTGTTACAGTGATCACTGTGCAGCACTAGATGACACAGGGAGAACGTCCTGTCTGTAAGAAACACAAAATAAACCTCTCAGTGGTTGAAAGGACATCATGGCAACTTACTCTCTAGCGGTTCAGGGGAAAAAAACCAACAAGTTTCCTACAGTTCTTACAACTCTCTTAAGAAATAAATCTGAGGGGACTTGCCTGGTGGTCCAGGGGTTGGGGATCTGCCTGGCAATGCAGGGGATGCAGGTGCCATCCCTGGTCAGGGAACTAAGATCCCACTCGCCATGAAGCAACTAAGCCCACGGGCACTGCAGTGAAGACCCAGCACGCAACAACTAAGACCTGACACAGCCAAATAAATACAGAAATATTTTTTTTAAATAGTAATAATTTGGCTCTCTTGGTGGAGCAGATCGTAAAGAATCTGCCTGCAATGCAAAAGATCCAGGTTTGACCCCTGGGTTGGGAAGATCCCCTGGAGAAGGGAGCGGCAACCCACTCCAGCATTCTTGCCTGGAGAATTCCATGGACAGAGGGGCCTGGTGGGCTACAGTCCATGGGGTCGCAAAGAGGTGGACACGACTGAGCAACTAACACTTTCACTTTCTTTAAAAAATAATAAACAAATCTGAGATAACTTCAAAATAAAGTTTAAAAGATACTATATAGACGGTTAAGTTTTAAAAGGCTCAGCCCAGGCAGCAGGAGCCACTACTATCCTTGCACTAAGTTCTAACAAGTCACTGCTAAGGTCCCATGGTCTCTCTTTTTCTCCCCTCCAGAATTACAGCTAATGGTGAAACAAGACAAGGATCACTGCTTAAACCCGGACGTCGCTTATCTGGCCCTTCCCTACTCTCAAAGCATGCTTGTCACTAGCAGGAGTCAATCCTAAACAGTTCATCACCCCAAGGGGTTACGTCCCAGTGACTTCACTGTCTCCTTCACTTTTGATTGACAAGCATCAGTACAAGAGTTACAGCTTTTAGCATCAATTCAAGAAATAATGAAGGGGACTTCCCTGGTGGTCCAGGGGTTAAGAATCTGCCTGCAAATGCCGGGGACAGGGATTCGATCCCTGGTCCAGGTGGATCTCACATGCTCGGAGCAGCTAAGCCCGCGCACCACAACGGCCGAAGCCCGCGTGCTCTGCAGCCCAGGCTTCAGGACGAGAGGCCACTGCAACGAGGAGCCTTCGCACGACAACAAAGACCCAGCACGGCCAACAAATACATAAATTTTGAAAAAATTAGAAAGTTAAAAAAAAAACAGAAAGAAAGAATGAAGGGCTTCCTAATGAAATAACTATATGGATGTGTTCAGATTTAATTAAAAGAAACAAGTGAAAGAGGCATATTTTAAACAACCATGGAAATGTGAACTCAGTATGGAATAATTAAGAAACTATTATTCACCTTCATTAGGTAACACAATGGCATAGTGGTTATGTTTTTAAAAATCCTTGTTGGAGATAAATACTGAGATATTTATGGGTGAAATAATATGCTATCTGGAATTTGCATTAATACTCCAGAAAAACAGCAAAAAAAATTCATGAAGTACACCTGTCTAACAGTAGTTTCTTTAAATTCACTTTCCCATTCTACAGGATAATGAATGCTATTCTAGTAACTGAATAAATTATGCCATTAAAAGAACTATTATACATTAAAAAAATAGTTTCACATTTCAAAAAAGTCATATACAAAGTCAAAAGACAACTGACAAACTGGGAGAAAATACACCACAGACAAAGGGCTAACTAACATCCCTAACATATGAAGAGACAAAATATCAAACTCCCAACAGAAACAGGGGAAATAAAAAAACACAAACCTAATGCACAAGGTAACAACTCAAACAAGAAAATAACATTCAAAGAAACACAAAATCCTGAGACTCCACTTCTCACCTCTCAGATGGGACAAAATTAATACCTAGGAAATCTTCTGTTTGTGAGGTTATACGGAAACAAACATTCTCTACATTGCTGGTGGAAATGCAAACCAGCACAACCTTTTGAAGGGAAACTTGGCAATATTGAACAAAACTACATATATACTTATTTTGGTTCAGCAATTCCACTTCTAGAATTCTACCTTGGAAAATACACCACCAATAATACACACACACACACACCAAAGCTATCCACTGCTTCTCTGTCAATCCAAAATCCTAGCAACAACCTAAATGCCTATATTCAGAGTGGCTGAATACACCATGTACATCCACATAATGGCATATCATAAAGCTAAAAAAAAAAAAAAAGTGGACGAGCTCTTTGAAATAGTCTGGAGTAACTGCATGAAGCAAAATGCAAGACTCCCTACAGTATGCTGCCTTTCTGTACAAAAAAACAAAGAGCAAAGGAAATACATGTGTGTGCTCGTCTGTGCAGAAAAAACACAGCCAGGATGAACTAGAAACTAAAGAGCCTGGCTAAGTGCAGAGGTGGGTGGGAAAGCAGCAGGGGAAAAGGAAGAAATGAGGGCGGGCAGCAGGGCTGAGGAGGCAGTGACACTGAGCAAACCTCAGTGAACAGCAGTAATTCTCAGAACCCCGGTAATGTCACATGTACCCTTCACACACACACACACGCCCCCAGTGTGCAGGAGAACCCCAATGGCATACCAACACTAACAAGTAAGCCTACCTGTATCACAAATGAAAGCTGTGACCACGCTGAAGGAGGTGGGGAGGAAAAGAACTAAGCCAACAGTATCCACACGGGACAGTGCAAGGCCAAGACCGAAAGAGCTGTACACACATGCTGTAATCTCGTTAGTGAATGCTTCCTACAGTGGTCTGCAATTCTCAAACCACCCTGTGTGCACATTCGACATGAATAAGTAAGAAAATGTGCTGTAGATAATTAGTCAGGTTTCTCACTGCTCCAGAAAGAAGTTACAAACAGAAAGGTGGGAGGTTGGATGACTCTATGGTGGTTTTTCAATCTCTCAGTCATGTCTGACTCTCTGTGACCCCAGAGACTGCAGCACACCAGGCTTCCCTGTCCTTCACTATCTCCAGGAGTTTGCTCACTCATTTCCACTGAGTCAATGATTCCATCCAACCATCTGGTCTTCTCTCGTCCCCTTCTCAATCTTTCCCAGCATCAGATCTTTTCCAATGAGTTAGCTCTTCACATCACGTGGCTAAAGTATTGGAGCTTCAGCTTTAGCATATGTGTTTCCAATGAATACTCAGGACTGATTTCCTTTAGGATTGACTGGTTTTGATCTCCTTGCAGTCCAAGGAACTCACAAAGTCTCTGCCAGTACCACAGTTCAAAACCATCAATTCTTCAGTGCTCAGCTTTCTTTATAGTCTAATGCTCAGATCCATACATGACTACTAGAAAAACCATAGTTCTGACTATACGGACCTTTGTTGGCAAAGGGATGCCTCTGATTTTTAATACACTGTTTAGGTTTGTCACAGCTTTCCTTCCAAGGAGCAAGCGTCTTTTAATTTTATGGCTGCAGACCCTACAGTGTTTGATTAAAATCCAAGGTGGCAGAGTAAACTCGGTACAGGCCATGTACGTGTGTCCGTTACGACGCAGACACGTATTTTCCACCTGGATCCACCGAGGGAGCCCGGAGTACCACCCCGCAACGGCGAGCATACAGAACGCTCACATCTTCACTTCTGAGGCTGCTTCCCCAATCAAAGGAATCTGGGTTCCCTGGAGAAGAAGCTGATACTTGGCCTGCAGCATAGAAAATGTGAGATGAACCAGAAACAAACAACTTGTGACGCAAGTAAGGGAAAATAAACGATGGGGGCTTATCAACAGGACACAAGAGATTCCACTGGCAACAATGTTAAATGGACCCGGGGGGTATTATGCTCAGTGAAATAAGTCAGAGAAAGACAAGTATTCTGTTATCATTTTTACGTGGAATCTAAAACACCTAATGAATGTGTGAAACAAGAAAGAGATTCACAGATAGAGAGAACATACTAGTGCTTACCAGAGGTGCATGCAGGAAGCGGGAACGGGCAAGATACAGGCAGAGGACCAAGGGGCACAAACCACCATGTGTAACCCAACGGGCTATGAGAATACACCGTACGGCATCAGACAACACAGCCATTGCTTTGTAATAACTTTGAGTATCATCTCTAAGAATACCCAACCACTATGTTATAAACCTGAAACTAATATCCTAAGTCAATTATACTTCCAAAAAACCAAACCCCACAGGAACCAACCTGAAGAAGCTCCTAATGACCAAAGCTGGAGTAATTTGAATGACAAAATAAAATATAGCCTACAAAATACATAAATATGTGTTAAGTCCACAGTGATACAAATAATCAATTAAATAATTAAATAGAGAAAAGAAGAAATAGCAAACGATTAGGCAAACACCACATTAACAACAAGATCCGTGAATGGATGCTAAAATTAGTGGGCAAAACTTTAGAGAAACAGGATATTTGTATAACCTTGAAGGATCTTTCCCTAAGATATGTATTAACTACAAAGGGAAAGAGAGTAGAGAGCCAGCAGAAACCACCTTAGCCAAATGACTGTGCCCACACGATCGATAACAAGACACACGGACATCACAAGCCTATAGAGATGATGCAGTAGGAAGGATCCATGTGCGCACTGCTCTTACAGGAGTGTACAACCACAGTCTAAATGTGAAAAAAAAGTCAGTCAGACCCTCACTGAGGAACACTCAAAAAGTAGTTGATTAACACTGCAAGGGACTATGAAGAAATAATTGAACGCAATGTGAAATCCTAGAAAAGAGGCATTAGTGGAACACTGGTGAAATTTATAAAGTCTTTAGCTTCATTCATGGTATTTACTAATGTTAATCTCCTGGGTTTGTTGTTTTTCTGGCTACGCTGAGCAGCCAAGGATTGAAGCTTCGCCCCCTGCAGTGGAAACTCAGATTCGTAACCACTGGACCTCCAAGGAAATCCCATCTCCTGGTTTTGATAACTGTACTGTGGCTGTTTAAGGAGAAACTCCTTAGGAGAAGTTTGACGACAGATATATGAAAGTTCTAGTATTTTGTGTTTTGCAGCCTGGTGGCTCAGACGGTAAAGAATCTGCCTGCTATGCGGGAGAAGCAGGTTCGATCCCTGGGTCAGGAAGACCCCCTGGAGAAGGAAAAGGCAACCTACTCCAGTATTCCTGACTGGAAAATTTCATTGACAGAGGAGCCTGGCAGGCTATATGGTCCATGGGGTCACAAAGTGTTGGACATGACTGAGCGACTAACACTTTCACTTTCAATATGGAAATTCTATTATTTTTGCAACTTTACTGTAAGTTAAAATTAGTTCAAAATAGAAAATTAAAAACAAAAAAGTATCTGTATATAAATGGCTAGAGCTTATAAGGACAGACAAAGAAGGAAATGACTTCCTGCATTCCGGCTGAGCCTAGTTAGAGACGGGGTGAGGATTAGATTGGCAAGTCCATCTAATTCTAGACAGGACAGAGCTGACGATAGTAGTTCTGAGCAACACAGGGCCCAGCACAAACATTAACAGCTTACCCACCTCGATCATGGAGGGCTAACAAAACCCGTTCATATAAGCAGGCTCTGTAGAGATCTCCCGGAATCGGTTTTCCTGCCCAGCAGTCGAGTTCGAGCTTCTCAGGGTCAGGGGCGTGGGGATCGGGCTCAGCTAGAATATAGCGATAGCCATCTTTGTTAAACGGGTGTTCCAAGGGGTAGCCATGAGGGGGAAGACGCTGAGCAGAAAACAAAGGGTCACTGCAGAAAGGAAAAAATAAAATCAAGAAACTACAACCCCCTCCTCTAGCTCACGTGCCTTCAATTCTGTCAGACAGGCCTCTGCTGTATTCAGTTTCAACTGGAACACCGGCAACTTCAAATGTTTTTCATTATTCAAATAGATCATTCTGCCCTCTGCAGGCAAGATGGGGAAATGAGAACTACTTTATCTGAATATGCATCTAAGCCAGGGAAGACAGGGCGCAGAGGAACAAGGGCGGTTTCCTGCAGCATGTTTATTACTACGACTAAAGAACAGAAACTCAGTGATATGAACACCCACAACCTGTTTCCAGTCTGAATAAGAAATGACCTGGATTTCGTCACCCCAGTACTGAACAAAGTGAAGGGAAGAGCTATCAGGGGGACAGGCAGGAAGTTTACTGTGTAAGAGCTGACCTTCAATACTGGTTTCTTTCACTGCCTGTGGTCCATCTATCCTTTCTCAAGATGCCTTAGCGGAACTTCACTCCCAGGTCAATCACCACAGGGTGCTTCCCTGGGGCTGTTTCATTTACAGACAAGTTCCCTGAACAGGGCACCTAGTCTGGGGCTACTTGACCCCTCAATCTGTTTAGATTTGAGAACAAGGGGCAGGCTTGTGCCCGCAGACGCTGATCTCTTGCCTCACTGAGGGGCTCTGCAGCCCTCTGACGTGGTGCGGGGGGTGTTCACCTCCGGGCCTTCTTGGTGGTCCCCGCGGTGCTGCCGTCCTGCTGTTTGCGCTTGGCTCCTCTGCCTTTCCCGCTGCTTCCTGCTGCAATTCCTCCTTTGAAGAGAAGGCAGATCCCTTTCAGTGAGCTGTGACAGGCACCCCGTGGGACTCTCCCCTGGGACGAACACTCCCAGCGTGCATTTGTGTGACACCACAGGATTTCCTTCCCAGAAGCATACTGGACTTCACCCTGGTTCGCCTGAGTCTGCTGGGTGGCTCCCAGCACAGAATACTGGGTTCTGGCAGCGACTCCAGTGAACCCAGCACTAATGAACCTGGGTTACAGCTGTGCCCTTCGCTTCTTAAATGAACTGCAACTCCTGGAACGCTTTCCAAGGATGTGACACAAATGCATTTTCACTCATTCAGACTGCAGACACCCACAGCTGGAAGTAACTGCGTGGATAGTTTTTTCCCACTCAAATCAATACAAACATCCATAAGGAGAACATCCTCACTGAAGGGATGCTCGCTTGCATGAACTACACACGGCATAGTCCATAAACATGAGAGAGGCACAGGATCTGCTAAAGCGCTGAACTTGAACTTCCAGCAAAACAGAAGTACACCAAACGTGGAAACAAAAAACAGAAATACTAAAAAGGTGTTTCTCTTCAGTGCTGCTAGGCATCTGGTGTGGTTGTACATGACACAAGCAGGAAAGGTGGCTTTAAATTTAGTCAGCAATCTTTACAATTATTAAAATTGTGCCAACACATCAAATTTAGGTTAGACGAATCTGGCTTGTGGAAAATAAAGAATTTATAAATTAAAAAAAAAATGAGCTACATACTAAAAGCCACAAGGAAGACTACCTTGTGCATTTAAATAGGTACTTTGAAATTTCTGTCCAGTTGTCATTCCTCTCAATTAGTTTGTTTTTCCAACTTCCAGGAAACATCCCTGAACTGCAGGAAAACACCTTTATGTAACAACTGCATGGAGTACTGTATCTTAATTTGGGGCAAGCTGGGAAATTATCAGCAGTTCTGCTGCAATAAAGAGAGGATCAAGACGTTGAAGGCAGATCATATTCTGCACAGACAGGACCAGATTTATGCTGAACTTCCTTTTATGAACATATCAGGTGTCACCCTGTCCTCATAAAAGGCTTAATGTTGAACTGTTAAAACATCAACATCTCTATAGTTTGTTACCGTAATCAAAAAACTATTAAGGTTTTATTGGCGTTGCATTCCAATAATTTTGAGACAAGTTTTAGATCCACGTTGAAAAAAACAAGCAACACTAAGGGGGCTGCTGGCCGTGTCAGGCAGAATATGACAACGTACAAGCTTCCAATTACTAACATTAAACCGGAACTACTGTTTCATATCCAGTGCTACTGCCACCAACTCCACAAGGCTTTACAGTCTTAACTCAGTTTCAGCTTCTATCACAACTCAGCAAAAAGCATTTTCCAAACCACAAAATACTTAAGTCTGAGAGGCTGAAAGAAGACAGAGGAGGAATTCACCTCCAAAAGAGGCTCCACCTGTAAGAACAGAAGTGGCACCGTGTATTCATTTGTCAACTTGTAACAAAAAGGGGAAAAATAACATAAAGAGATGAACAGCACACTTAGTTATATTAGTAACAGTGGAAATGGTTACATATTTAAGACCCTATGGCTCCAGAAGAGAAGGTAAGGACACCATATGTCAGATGAAGAGCTGGCTGCCTCCCCATTATGTCTGCTTTCAATGTGTTGCCATTAGTAGCAAAGGGCTGTCCTGCTTTTAGATGGGTCAGACAGAAAAACATGCTACAGTGGGTGGTCAACACAGAAATGGTGTCATGTGCATAAGCTGAAGATTTAGGGCAAGAAAAATTAGAAGATGGGTAGGAAGTTAAATAACAGTAGAATTAAGGAAAATTTGAGTGCAAAGTATGTGAACCTAAATTGTTAGTTATAAAGATACAGATGGGGAGTCGAATATAAACTTAGTAAATCTGACCTTAAAATTGTACTTTGCTTTATGTTAAATGTTTCACTTAAGACCAAGTGTAAAGTAACAAAAATTTCTCCTCTACTACCATAGCTCAAATCCATGGCTAGCCCCTAAAAACTGAGATTTGGACTTTAAAGCATCTTAGTAAATACCTAGTTAAGAGTCAGCCCCAAAACTGCCCAATTCTAGGCACATGTGGGTTCAATAGCTTACAAACATTTCATCCATGAGATATTTAAACACTTACCATTTAGATTCCCACTGGTAGACACGGCACTACTCTGTTTTTGGTTGTCATAAGCAGGACCGATGTTACTAAGATCCTAGAGGGAAAATATTCAATTGTAGAGGGTGGCTACCTAATCAAACCAGCCTGGCAATGCTAAAAAAAAAAAAAAAAAAAAAAAAACCCAGGAGAAATTCTAATAGAATGGCAACCTAGACTCTGAAGCCTGCAGAGGTCCCAAACTTAGATGCTTCAGGGATCAGCAAGTCACATGTGTGAGGCAGCCAAGGGTGAGGATGGAAGTGCTTTCAGAATCAGGCTGAGCCAGGCTGGGGGTGGTGGAGGGGGAATGGGGAGGGGTGGTAGAGGACCAAGGGCAGACCTCCCTGTGGGAATCCAGGCCCAGTGTGGCTAGAGCTTCACATTTTACAAGAAAAGACAGAAATCTGAATCTCTATGAAATCTGAGGTGGAGAGAAAATCAGAAATAACTTGCAATGGCGTATTTGTGTTACAAGTGAGGACATGGAAGTTTAAAAAGATACAAATGGTATGTGTCAAGTCACAACATTTTAAGGAAGAGCTGCAACTAACACACCGGTCTCCCAGTTTAAGGTGAGTGCTCTTTCCTTCACATGGAATAAGAACCATTTATTTGGAGCCCACTGGGTCATAGGCATTTTTAAGTGGCAAATACACAAATGTAAGCACAGCCTGATTCTGTCCCCGTGGCTTAAAAATCAAATGGGGGCCTGTGAAGCCAATTAACGTACCTGATCCAGAAGGCCAAATTTGGGGTAATCTTCTTCTGGGTCCTTACTCCCTGGATCAGGGTGTTCCTTTACTAAGAACACGTCTCTTTCTTTACTCTAAAAGGAAACAGTATTTTAGTGTTATTGGAAATTTTATATTTACACTGAATGGATGATTAACCCCTAACTCCCAATTCCTAGGTGTAATCTCCAAATCTCAACACCAACACCCTGCCCCCTGAAAAAAAAAAAAAAAACCAACACACACCAGTACTGTTTTTCTTTGATTAGAAAACTAATGCATGACCGTCAAAAAATACAAACAGTAGAGAAACTTGAAAAAATGAGAGCCACCATCCTTCATAACTCACTCATCCCCACACCTCACAGAGATACACAGTGGTAACAGCTTGCGCTGATGTCTCCCCAGGTGCTCTAAGTCTAACAACAATAATGTACAGAATAAAGTTTGTTTTTTTAAATCAAACAATTGTCTCCAATTTAGGCATAAAACTATACTTGCCAAAGTGCAATGGACAAAGCATTCAGCAGTGTACATAAAACTACCATATCTTCACTTAAGACTACATGCGACTTACTGATTTAGTGTGAAAACCATTAAAATTTACAATTACTAAGATTTAATACTGTTGTTCTCCTGTTCTTAGTCATCACATTATTTCAGTGAGAACACCATCAAAAAAAAAACACCCAACAAAATCCATTTATTTATATACATATATATAATTTCTAGTATAAATTCTTACAAGGAACACTGGATTTCTAAATGTTGAGTCTAGTCAATTTTAACTGACTTACCATAGTTTTCACAATGTTATTTGGCCAGGTCATTTTCCCAGGTCTTTGTCTGGTCGTCATGCATTCCCAGTATTTATCAATAAACGGTATGATATCCTGATTTTTAAAACAAAATATATTAAAGCTTTTATAGCTGCTTTCAAAATTATGCTCACACACACACACACACAAAACTGCTGCATTTTCAAAGATCTCATCAGAATCAAAAGACAGATGCATGGTTCTCATCTTTTAATAACTGAATGAATATATAACTGCATGTGAACAACATGTAAGTTGTGGGGAATTTCAAACAAGCACATACAACTCTTAGCCACACAGGGCTTATGATCCGGTTAAAGGGAAAAGATGCGCCCTCGTCTCCTGGTGTCCTCTCTCCTGAGCTCCTGCTCCTCCGCGCTGGGGACATCTCTACCTGGACATCCTGCACGCACCTCAGACTCCTTGTGACTAGGACTGACCTTGAACCTCACCTCACAAATCTGCTCTGCAGATTTCTATTCTTGCTCTTCGCACTCAGGATCACCCAGAATCACAGGTTTGACACACGGAGTCACCCTCATCCTTCTCATGCAACCTGCACATCTCAGCAGTCACCAAATGAACTTTAAAATTCCAGAAAGTGTTCACCAATCAGGCCTCCTTCCTGCTCCAACTGTGGTCCTCGCCAGCCTCTGTTTACACGACTAACACAGTGTCTGAACTTCATCCTCTGTCACCAACATCCTCCCACCCTAGGCCACCTGCCCCAACCTACCACTAACGTCTTTCACCAGATTAAGTTCCGTGAACATGGAAGCTTTACTCAAAGGAGCCAGGCTGAATTAGGGGAAGTATAACGGAAAAGGGAAGACTGGAACGTCTTCTTGTTCGAGAAGGTAAGAAGAGTTCAGACTGATAGGGACATATCAAAAAGTGTCTGAAGTCAGCCAGGATGGGGCTACACTGGTCAGATCTGAGCATCAGAAATCCAGAAATCCCATGATGGACTATAAAAATCAGCGAGTCTTAAAACTAAAGACAAACAGCAGCAACAACAATGACCGGGGAGGACGGGGGGGGGGGCGGCGCGGGGCTCTTCTTTACAAAAGAACTGTAACCAATAAATATATTCTGTTGTACAAGGACCACTCCATTAACTGATTGAGGTTAGGATAATCAGTGGTTACAATTACCACTGCTTGAAAGGGTTGCGAGAACAAGATATTCACACGAACTCCATGTATTAACCATAAATTACTTAATGATTACAAAGAAAAAGAGTCTCTTTACAGTGGAGAAATCAAGTGGTCACATTTGGGATCACTAATAATAAAACAGAGCAATGTCTTATGTCTCCTAATGGAATACAGAGAAAAACACATACTACCTACATAATATTCTTGCCAAAAATGTTTAAGCTAAACCTAGTCATAAGGAAACAAGTTGATAAATCCGAATTGAGGAACATCATGGCAAACAACTGTCTAGGCTCTTCAAAATTTCAAATGTCATAGCAAACCAAAAAGAAAAAAGGAACTGCTCTAGAGATAAAAGGGACATTACAACTAAATTCAATGTGTGATCCTTGATCAGGTCCTGGCTGGAAGAAAAAGCTATGACGGACATTATTTAGACAATAATGTTGAGAAAATGTACACTGTATACACAAAATACACAAACTATAAGAAAACTGCACTGACATTAATTCTTTTGAGTGTGGTCATTGTATTGTGGTTATGAGAGAACACTGGATAAAGTATAATATCTACAATTTTATAGATATTATACTTGTAAGCCTTAAGTCTCATATAAGCTTATCGGGAAAATATACATATTGGTAGATAAAGCAAACACAGCAAAATATTAACAGCAGGCACATCTAGATAAGGAATAAACAGGCATTTATTGTTGTATCTGAATTTTTCTGTATATTTGAAAAATTCAAAATAACAATTTGGAAGGAAAAAAACCAAGCAACAAATCTAATCATAGCACACCTCTGTTTAAACGCATTCTTTTTAATATAGGAAAAAAGCTGGGCAGGGGCAAGGTGGACCCTCTGATGACTCCCTCAGCTTTCAGGATTAAGCCCTAACTTGTTTGTTTAGCAGAAAAGGCCTTCCTCAGTCTGATCCCGAATATACTGGTCTCACTAAACAATGGAACAACTGACTGGTTCCAAATAGGAAAAGGAGTACGTCAAGGGTGTGTATTGTCACCCTGCTTATTTAACTTATATGCAGAGTACATCATGAGAAACGCTGGGCTGGAGGAAGCACCAGCTGGAATCAAGATTGCTGGGAGAAATATCAATAATCTCAGACATGCAGATGACACCACCCTTATGGCAGAAAGTGAAGAAGAACTAAAGAGCCTCTTGATGAAAGTGAAAGAGGAGAGTGACAAAGTTAGCTTAAAGCTCAAAATTCAGAAACTAAGATCATGGCATCTGGTCCCTATCACTTCATGGCAAATAGATGTGGAAACAGTGGGAACAGTGGCTGACTATATTTTGGGGGCTCCAAAATCATTGCAGATGGTTATTGCAGCCATGAAATTAAAAGACGTTTACTCTTTGCAAGTAAAGTTATGACCAACCTATATAGCATATTGAAAAGCAGAGACATCACTTTGCCAACAAAGGTCCATCTAGTCAAGGCTATGGTTCTTCCAGTTGTCATGTATGGATGTGAGAGTTGGACTATAAAGAAAGCTGAGTACCGAAGAATTGATGCTTTTGAACTGTGGTGTTGGAGAAGACTCTTGAGAATCCCTTGGACTGGAAAGAGATCCAACCAGTCCATCTGAAAGGAGATCAATTCTGGGTGTTCTTTGAAAGGACTGATGTTGAAGGTGAAACTCCAATACTTTGGCCACCTGATGCGAACAGCTGACTCACTGGAAAAGACCCTGATTCTGGGAAAGATTGAGGGCAGGAGGAGAAGGGGACAACAGAAGACGAGATGGTTGGATGGCATCACTGACTCAATGGACATGGGTTTGGGTAGGCTCCGGGAGTTGGTGATGGACAGGGAGGCCTGGCGAGCTGCAGTTCAGGGGGCTGCAAAGAGTCAGACACGACTGAGCGACTGAACTGAACTGAACTGAACTGAACTAAACACCCTATACCAACCAGTGCTGTTCTTTTTCTTTTGGTCAAGTCATGCGGCTTGTGGGATTTTAGTTCCTCGATCAGGGACTGAACCCATGCCCCGGGCAGTGGAAGCTGAGTCCTAACCATTAGACCACCAGGGAAGGGGGAGTCCCCAGCCAGTGTCTTTCAAACTGTAGGTTGCAGTCAATTAGTGGGGTATACAATCAATCTTGTAGGTCAAAGCTAGCATTGACTAGAATAGAAAATATCAGCATGTGGAGAGAGAAGGTGAGAGGGTGCTTCAGTCTTGAAAGACTCACGGATGGGCTGACCATCTAATTTTAAATACTGACTTTAGTCATGTGGTTTAACAATAAAGGATATATATATATTTTTAATAAGTCAACCTTTTCCCTAACAAAATCTATGATAGGCATCCATGAAAACAGCTCAAACTAAGCTGAGAAGGTTCACCTCAAAATCTGATTATTAATCGTGGAACAGACAATTGTTTGCTTCTGTAAAGCCAATCAAAACTATTTAAAGATTCATCCTTCTAAGAGCTAAGCCAATGACATAATGAACACACACCAGGAAGTTAGTAAATCACACGAAATGAGAAAAATGGAATCACTGAATCTACAGTCATATATTCATAGAAACTGGGGGAAAAGAACTTGTCAGGCTGTACAGTTGACCCTTGAAAAATCATGGGGTTAGGGGGACTGGACTGTCCACAGTCAAACATCCTCCTAGAGTTTTACAGTTGGCTCTCTGTATTCATGGTTCTACACCCAAGGATTCAACCAGCCTTGAATTGTGTAGAACTGTGGTATGTATATACTGAAAAAATCCACATGTAAGTGAACCAGTGAAGTTCACACCTGTGCTATTCAAGGGTCCACTGTATTCAGAAGTTCCTCCTGCTTCTCTGGCATGATTGCAATGACAGTAATTCTATCTCTACCTTATCTTTGGAGAACATGGTTTTTGGATGCTCATCTTGTGTTCGGGACTGCCACGTTAGGTTGGCCAAAGCACTAAGGCACATTTCTTTTAAGTCTATAAAAGCAAAAAGGAAGAAAGAGTTACTGTAGTAATATATTCCTGCCACCAGAGGAATATTCAACCAGATGGTCCACAGATTAACAACTACAGCATCATGTGATCTAAAATGGACAGGAGCAGGCATCCAGAGCTAAGCCCCAAGGTAAATTCTACCAGCCTTGTGGCAGAGGTTCCCCAACTTGGCTGAGCCCAGATCCCTTTTCTCTGCCGGTTACCAGAGGAGGTCACCATGCAGCCCTCCAGGGCTCGTCCTTACTTGCTTGCTTCCGGAGGAAGTAGGTGTTCCCGCTATGATGGCACACGTTGCAGTGGAAACTGTAGTTGGTCATGAAAGGGAGGCAGGATCTGGAGAACGCCAAATTCCGCACATTAGTGAACCTCTGAACACACGCTTCAAAGAAGTACATCAACAGGGATCCTTTCCCTCAGTGAAAGTTAGATAATGATGCTAATATAGTAGCACACTCTTAAAACTTGAAAAGGGTACCAAAACAGGCCCTTTGTAGTTTTACAAATAGCTGAACTTTTCTGTCACAAAAATTTAGCAGGACATTATCCACCACAGTTGATTCAACATCTGGCAGGCTCTGACTGGAGCCCCTATCCAGGCTAGTTTATTACAGTTTTTAAACACCTAAAAACACTTGTGGAAGAAGACAAAGCAGTCTCTTTGAATATCTTTGCACTGAAATATCTATATTTAAGTCTCTTTGTAAAGTGTCAATAAAATTGTTGGAAAGGGCAGACAGAGGTATAAAAAGATTAACTTCAAAATGTAAATAATTATTCAAGAACAACACAGAAGTCAAAAAACATTACCTGCCTCATTACCAAATGAATCCTACAGATGACCGTCTTTAAGAATTTATTTTTTATTTACTTATTTTTTAACATTCACTCTCTTTCACATTATTATTATCTTAAATATTTATTTATTTGGCTGCTCTGGGTCTTGGTTGTGGCACACGGGATCTTTGTTGAGGCATGTGGGATCTAGTTCCCTGACCAGGGATTGAACCTGGGCCCCCTGCATTGGGAATGTGGAGTCTTAGCCACTGGGCCATCAGGAAAGTCCTGTTTTTAAGAATTTAAAGGACTGAAGTAGTAACTTCAGATTTAAGAGTTAGGGAAGATTTTTTGAGGACACAAATTATGAACTGGATTTGGAAAGACAAGTTGCTTTTCTTTTCTGTAGGTGAACTATTTCATGTATAGATGAGAAACTGCAAATTTGGAGGCAAAGGGGCAATCTGGTGCACACCAGTTTGACCAGGGGAGGGGAGTTGTCAGAGATATGCTGAAAGGCTTGAAAGGTAGGAAGTAGCAGAGGCCTCACATGCCTGGGGAAGTGAATTTTCTCTGTGGGTAACAGGAACACCTTGAAGGGGAAGCCATGTAGTGAAAGCGGAAAGTTTGGTGATAGAACAGGTCTGAAGGGAGGAAGAGATTAGAAAAGGGAATATGTGAGAAGCTTCTTCAGCAGTTACAGAAGGTTAAAAAAAAAGGCCTCACATAGAGTGAAATAACAAAATTGGACAAGCAAGTATACAAGAAGAAAAGAAACTGGTTAAGCTTAGGGGCTGATTTTAAGTGAGGGGGCAGGAAGTGAAAGGAGTCCTAACCACTGAGACTCCTGGTAGGTGTCAGCTCACTTCCTAAGAGATGAGCTGGGGGCAAAAGCAGGCCTGACTGTTTGAAGGCAGAGAAGCCGGTGGAAGGAACTGGGGGCTAACAGGACCCGTGCCTTAGTGCAGCGTGGTGGCTGTGCTGGTGACTGGAAAAGCATAGGAAAAGCTTGGTCCTGCAAAGGAGAAAGCAACAGAGAAACCAAAGACTGGTTTAAGTTGGAAAAGAAGAAATCAAAATAAAGACAGGTTTATCGTGGACTCTGCTGAAACTCAGTTGGTAAAGAATCTGCCTGCAGTGCAGGAGACCCAGGTTCAATCCCTGGGTCAGGAAGATCCCCTAGAGAAGGAAATGGCAACCCTCTCCAGTACTCTTGCCTGGAGAATTCCATGGACAGAGGAGCCTGGAGGGCTACAGTCCAAGGGATCACAAAGAGTCGGACATGACTGTGCGACTATCTTCAGCTCAGTTCTGCCGAAACTAATTTAACGTATCCTTAAAGAGATGTTTCCAGGTGTGTGTCTACCACCACCATTCAAGGAAGTAAGAAACATCCTTATGAATGTTAAGATCAAGTTCCCTCACCTGTACCTCTCTCTACAGCCCCTTCTGCAAACAGCCTGTTGTGGTAAGCTCATTTACAGGAGAGAGAGGCAGGTGTACAATTATTAACAAACACGATCAGGTGGTTAGAGCAGTTTTTTTCATACCCTGCTAGCTCACTCACTCACTCCCTCCATCTGCCATAAAAGATAATCTGTCCAACCCACTGGGTTTTAGGTGTAACTTCTCAAGTTCAGGTACACACTGGTCACCAGCAAACCTCTGAACTATGGTTTGATTCGTCTCTGCATCCCTCCGAGTTATCTCTCTGGTAAATTTCCTTTCCTAGGCCCTGTTTATCCAAATAAACTCTCCTTGTGAAAGTGGCCCAATTTGAGGTCTTTCCTAACTGACCAGCTTGTATATTTTCTCTTAGGTCTTTCTACCAAGATCAATTCTTCTGACCACTCAGTATTTTTCTTTCTGTTTAAAACATTCAATCCTTCAATATCAACAGTCACATGTTAATTAGTATATTAATACTACTTTTAACTTTTTAACTAGAAGGCATTCAACAGATTATAAAGGAAGGTATTTCTTCACAAACCAACCCAAGGGACGTTAGTTTCAGAACAAACAATGCAGCCCTCTTTTGAGATAGTCTTATATAAATTTATTTGAATATGGAAAGAACACCCAAGGGAGCCAGCAGTATAGTCATTTCGGTAGACAGTGAGTCAGTAATGCTCTCTTGCTAGCTGTTGACTGAATCTCCTGAATAAGGAGCCTTTCATTCTCAAATTCTTAATATGATTTTAATTCACTAGGAGAGAGGCAAAGACTGGAAATTGATTTTGCTGAGCAGAGAATTCAGGACACCTAAAGGGAGTGAGTTAGAAACCAAAAGGAAAAAGGATGTCAGGCATGAAGAGGCACCTGCCATCTCAAATTTTTGACATCAGGCTTTATCCACCATGTACGCCAATCCTTTCCCCCAAATCCACAATATCCAATACAAGGCTTAAATGGTACTGTCTCAGATTTGTTTATGTAATGCTTTGTAATTGCAGTTTTGTCTCCTAAGCACAAAGACAAAGATAATACCTACCATTCTACCTATTAAGGGCAATGCCCTTAGTAGACTAAAAACATGCTCAGACTATTAAAACAATTTCTGATTCAAATCCTACTACTCACTGAACCAGAATCAGGAGTCATGGGAAATCCTATGCATTTACATTTGCCCACACACCTAACTGGGCTTCCCTGGTGGCTCAGATGGTATCTTTACCTGCAGTGAGGGAGACCTGGGTTCGATCCTTGGAGTGGGACCATCTGTTGGACATGTTGAGATCTACTATTTAACACAGCAATTCTCACAAAGGACTTTGAAAAATACTCACGAGGTATCTATACCAAAGGTGTCTGCTGTGAACCATTTGGTACATATTCCACACTGCAGCTCTACCTCTCCCAACTGACGGCCATTTTCTTCATCCACGGAGCCTGCCTGAGTATCCATCACCTCTGAAGTATCCCCAGCACCTTCCTGTGTCCACAGAACCATCAGAGAATCATGTCAGTTGATCTGATTGTATTTTTGATTCGCTTAAAAACTTAAAAAAAAAAACACAAACAACCCTTTTGCCTGGAATTGCTATTTTCCAGTACTTTGCCAAAATGACCAGTGCAAAGGGAGAGAAGAAGGGTACCCCCACATGTTCTCTAGGCCTTTTAGAAAACATAAGAGCTGCTCCTTTGGCCACATACATGCAAATCTACAAGAAAGGTAATCTTGTAGATATCAAAGAAATGCTGCTGCTGCTAACTTGCTTCAGTCATGTCCGACTCTGTGCGACCCCACAGACAACAGCCCACCAGGCTCCCCTGTCCCTGGGATTCTCCAGGCAAGAACACTGGAGTAGGTTGCCATTTCCTTCTCCAATGCATGAAAGTGAAAGTGAAGTCGCTCAGTCGTGTCTGACTCTTAGCGACCCCATGGACTGCACCCTACCAGGCTCCTCCGTCCATGGGATTTTCCAGGCAAGAGTACTGGAGGCCATTGCCTTCTCCTCAAAGAAATGGGCACTGTTCAAAAATGAATACCCTGCAGAACAAAACTGGAAGAGTCTACAATGTTACCCACCACGTTGGCATCATTGTAAACAATCAAGTTAAGGGCAAGATTCTTGCCAAGAGAATTTATGTGTGTATTGAGCATATTAAGAACACTAACAGCTGAGACACCTTCCTGAAACGTATGACGGAAAAGGATCAGAAAAAGAAGGACGTCAAAGAGAAAAGTACTTGAAATGTACTTGGGCTCAACTGAAGCGCCAGCCTGCTTCACCCAGAGCAGCACACTGTGTGAGAACCAAAGGAAAGGAGTCTGAACTGTTGGAGCCCATTCCCTACAAATTCACAGCATCACGGATGTAAAGAAAACAAAAGACCTGAATGGAGGGGCGGCTAGGGCAGGGGTGGACACACAAACTCTTTAAAAAACCAATCCTATTGACTGTGCAGTAGAAACACTCAAATACTTACAAGTGTATCTTTTCCATTAGAGGATTCTGTCTCCAAGCCACCACTTACATCAACCGAGTTTGCATCACTGTAAAATAAGGAGAGCATTCATGGAAGAAATTTCAGAAGAAAACCTGAAAACGCCTATTCCCAAAGATGATGATCCAAGTACAGCTGAACTTCACATCCCTACTCTTTTTCAGCCAAGCCGATGCTCAGACAGGATGCTCAGCATTAGGAAGAAGGCGGCCAAGATGAACTCAAGCCCGTGGGGCACAAGGAAACCTTAACCGCCCTTGCAGACAAGTCTACAGCGGACAGAACTAGTCCCTGGGGAGGTTCGCAGAGATGCACCTCTCCATCTCTGTTTTCAGAGGGACCGATACTCCTTCCAGCCTGGCAGTACAAAGTGGTTTCCCTCTCTGGGAATTCTGAAGGGTTCCTGCTAAAAAAAAGCGGGCGGGGGAGCTACCAACCCCCTGCTGGGGGAGCTAGGGGTGGGAGGGAGGCCGAGAAACCGGGAAAGGTGTGCAAAGGGGCGTAGCCTGAGATACGATTCAGAGAGGACGGGTATAGCGGCGGGCGGGACGAAGGCCCCGGTAAAGGCAGGGCGAGCCTTTGGCCGCCAGGCCTAGGTTCGGAGGAGGGATGGTGGGAGTGCTCACGGGAGCGGCGGGATTCAGAAGGGACCGGCCTCCCGCCCCCTACCCCCGTCTTCCTCGGGCCGCAGGGTGCCTTACCCGCTTTCGGCCTCTCCGGAGCCGGGCTCCGCGGAGGCTGGAGCAGCAGACGTCCCCTCTCCGGCTGGAGCGGCCGCTACGGCTGCTGCCTGCTTCGTCTCCCCTTCTTCTGCCGGTGTTGCATTAGCAGCTGCTGCCGGGCCTGGTCCTGCGCTCACTCCCAGTCCTGGTCCGCTTCCCGCCGCCGCCATCACTGCCGCCTTCTAGACTTCTCGCGAGAATACTACCTCTTTCTCGCGCGAGATGCTCGCCGGCCTGCTCACCTTCAAACAGTAAAGGACTCACGGTGGGTCCGCCGTCTGCCTGGGGAAGGCTCTCTCCAAGTCCGCTTTAAGGTCGGTCGGGCGGGACCTGGAGACTGGAGAGCTACAAATGCAGCCCGCGGAAGGTGGTCGGGGCTTGCTGGGTTTTTTCTAGGACGCAGTTCGTATGAAAGTGGACGCAGCGCATTTTCGTGGCCGAGACTGCAAGTCACCGCGCAGATGAGGCACCCTGAGAGCGCTGGCGGCCTAGAGGCCCTGGACGCTGTGTTGTGTTCTGCAAACGCCTCTCACCGTTAGAGGTGGAACATGCCTTCCCACCCCAGGAGTTTGTTATCGTAAGTTGTCCTCCTGATCTGCCACTTTGAGCAGGTTAGTGACATCTGCAGATGGGCGCCTGGACTGAATCCCAGAGCCCCATCTACGCCGGGGAGGGGACGTGGATGGAGTCTCCAGGCGGAAAAAGTCGGAAGCACTGTGTTCCTGAAGCTGCAAGCAGCGTAATACCGTTAAGAGGAGGAAAATGAAGCCTGAGTGTTAAGGTGCTGGAGGACTTATGAATATAGAGAAATTTGGTCCTTAGAGAAAGGGACAGGTAATAGGCCAAAGGTAAGAACTTGAGGAATCAACGACAGTGCAGGGAGGTGATGTTGGAGTGAGCGGAGTCATTCGGAGTCGTGGTATCCAAACTCCTGGAAGTATTAGAGCCAGGACATCTTTCAGGAAATCAGTGTTTACATCGTAATTTCTAGAAAGCTGCCTAAAGATACACCTTTCCCCCTATTTTTTACACTTTCACTTCCACTCTTCTACCACTTTACAAAAGAAAGTCATACGGGGAATCCAGTCTGACTCCGTGATGTATCGTCCCAGGCTGTGAAACCTCTGGGACACCACACACAAGAACGATTGGGAATACATAGATATTTGATTTCTGATTTCTTCCCAATTTCTTGCTTTTAACAAAATTGAAGGAGTAGCTTGTAGATACTACCGGCTGATACAGATTATTTTTTCGAATTGTTGGTGATACATGCTTCAAATAGGTGAAACTTTTAAGAAGAAACAATAACTGCACAAAGTATCTCCCCCTAATATTTATTATAGTGGCAATTTTAACATATAGCCACAAAAATCTTTGATACCTCCTTGCTCCAGCAAGTAGAATTTGAATTATCCAGTCCCTCAAGTGTGTGCGAGGGAATTAGTGCCTTGCTTCTAAAACAGAATGTGGAAAAGGAGAATAGTAGTTTTTACAGTGGGGAAACTGGCAAACACCTCTTTAACCAAGTGGTCAAGGTTAATACCAGTGGGTGAAGTCATGTTGTTATCAGTTATCCCCTGATGTGAGGCAGTGGAGAACTCTACTTCATCTATGGAAGTCTTTGCAAAAATTCACGACCCCAGACTAATCAAGAGAAAACATTAGCCCAATACAAATTGAGACCTTCTTGAAAATACGTAACCAGTACACCTCAAAACTGTGAACATCATGAAAGACAAGGAAAAACTGAGAAACTCACAGATTGGAGAAGACCAAGGAAACATGACGATTATATTGAAGTGGGGTCCTGGATTGTATTCTGGAACTGAAAAGGGACACGAGTGGAAAAATTGGTGAAATCTGAATAATAAAGTCTGTAGTTAAATGATAAGTATTATAACAAATTTATTTTGTTCCCTGTACTGTGCTTTAAGATACTGACTGTAGGGGAAGCTGGATTATATGGGGGACCTCTTTGAACTATCTTTGCAACTCTAAAATTAATTGAAAAATTAAAAGGTAATTGGTGGGGGCAGAATCCACACTGCAGTGGATTGAGAAATGAATAGAGGACTAGAAGTAGACATAGGTGTGCAGACACACATTTCCTCTTTTTTCCTGATGCTTTTTATTTTTGTAAAGAAGAGACCTCAGTTAATACAGCAAAGTGTCAACATCTGTCAAATTCGTTTGAGTGTTACACGATTCCCTGCTCTGTCTCAGTGGTTTTGAAATAGTCTCTAAATACATGTTTGGCTCTGAAGGTGAGAGAACAATTGGATGGAGAGAACAATTTCTGAAGGAAATGCAGAGTTGGAGCAGAGGGTAGACTGATGAAACAGCTTTACGCATCAATAGGAAGGGAGAGGTTGAAAATATAGGAGGCGTGGTGGTTGATGGAGCAGCTTTGTGAAGAAAGTGGGTGCGGAGTTAAGTGAACTGGCAGAGATGGAGAGGTTATTCTTGATGGCAAGGAGGGGCTCCATCTCGTGAGACTGGAGGAAAGAAGGGGCAGTGGAACAAAGATGCCGTTACTGATAGGGGAACAGGAGACCAAGGGGAAATATTGTTGGCTGAGCTCTGAGCCTATACATCTGTGGCTTCCATTTCTGTCTTCCATGCTGTCTTCCAACATACATATAACAGCAAAGATGAATGGAAACCTTGGAGTTTTCACTGTTGCCTTGTAGGTAAAACAGAGCCAGTTTGGGGAACAATCAAAGACGATAAAAAGCTGTTCAGATGATTTAACCATGGCACCTGAGAAAGCAGAGGAACTGGAAAAATGAAGAATTCCGTGTCGAAGTTTGGAGAAGGCAGGAACTGGAATGGTGAGAAGTTAGAGTACTTGAAGATCACTTGAGCATCAAGACTTCAGGAGAATTCCATGACCAGCTCACCTGTGAGTAAAGGTAGACGAGGCAAGGAGGAACCAGACCTAACTTCTGGGCTTTGAAAGCAAGACATCCACCAAACTGGGCACCTCCTCAAGGTTAATTAAAATTAAAATCACTAACAGAGCACCGGGTTGGAGGTTTAGGATGCACACACAGAAACACGGTTTTGGAAACTCTCACCTGAATCTCCCCAATTTCAGGCTTTCCTACTCCAGTATATCTTGGCCAGTCCTTCCATACACCACTGAATCACTTCTTGCCTGAGGAAGGTACTTACTGCCTTTCAGAGAGAAGTCAGACTCAGCTCCGTGCTCAAGAGCGCCCAGCAAGTGGTCTCCCTGTCCTGTGGGAGCCCACCACGCTCAGCAGGACCTGCCCCATCTGCAGCTTCCTGGGTTTGGTCCTGCTTCCCTGCATTTGCTCTGCTTTCCTGCATCCTGTTTGCCCTTTGCTCCATCTCACATCCACGTGCATTACATCAAGACCCACATCAAAGTTGTCTCCTCTGCAAACCTTGCTTCCTGCAGTTTTTATGTGGGTGCATATGATTCAGTAGTCCTGGTTAAAAAGAAGCATATGTTCTGGTGGGCCCACAGTCTAGAATCCCATTTGGCTCGTCTGTATGAGGTCTAATGCAGGGAATTCTTTCCCTCTTAAACCATGATATCTTATTCATAATATACTTTTCTAAAATGTTCAAAAGGATCAGCTCCCCAACCCACATTCAGTTCGTTCTTGCCTCCTCTTCTTTGCTTGGGGTGTTGTCTCTGACTTGAATGGCAAATGTTAAATAACACATTTTAAAATAGTATTGTGACCATTGTTTCACCAAGCACATGCACACGCGTGTGTGTGTGTATGTGAGAGAGAGAGTTGCTCAGTTGTGTCCAACTCTTTGTGACCCATGGACTATAGCCCACCAGGCTACTCTGTCCATGGAATTCTCCAGGCAAGAATACAGGAGTGGGTAGCCATTCCCTTCTCTAGGGGATCTTCCTGACTCAAGTATCAAACCCAGGTCTCCCACGCTGCAGGCAGACTGTTTACTGTTTCAGCCACCAGGGAAGCCCATTGTTTCACAATATAAGATTTAATTATTTTAGATGACATTAATAAGTTTAAGAAGCAATTATTTTGACTGATGTCATTTCTGGACTTGTTTTTGTTTTTGGCAGTGCTGCATGCCTTACAGGATCTTAGTTCCCCAACCAGGTGTGAACCTTCGACCACTGGAGAATTCCCCAAATTTCTGGACTTGAGAATGAAAAACGAGATAAAAATTAAAAAGCAGTATTATACTGTGATCCTACTTTTGTACGTATTTGTTGGTATGCATGTGCGTGCTCCGTGGTGTTCAAGCCTGCTGCCATCACTCCAAATGATGCCTTTAAAAACTTCTTCCTGAAAACCATCTGGGAGTTTGGGTCTTTTGAGCCCAAACCACCTTTTCCCTTGCTGGGCCCTGCGATAGACCTTTTCTGCTCCGATGTTTGGGCTTGTGTGGTCTCACTATGTGTCGGGCACATGAACTTGGGTTCGATGACAGTACTTCTATCATCTTTTGAGCAGGAAAAGAAGATGTTTCAGACCCTTAAGGAACCAAAGTTTTCTCATGTAAAAAGAAAACAGGGAATTCCCTGGTGGTCCGGTGATTAGGACTCCATGCTTCCACTAAAGGGCACACAGGTTTGATCCCTGGTCGGGGAACTGAGATCCTGCAAACTGCATGGTCCAGAAAAGAAGATACATGGATTCCAATTCTGCAGAAATGGACCCAAATCTGTGTCCATTTTATGTCTCTATCAGCACCCATGGGCTTGTAATAATGAACCGGCCTACCAATGCAGGAGACGTAAGAGACATGGGTTTGATCCCTGGGTAGGGACAATCCCCTGCAGGAAGGCATGGCAACCCACTACAGTGTTCTTGCCTGGAGAATCCCATGGACAGAGGAGCCTGGTGGGCTCTAGTCATGGGGTCGCAAAGAGTCAGATACAACTGAAGCAGCTTTAGTGTGAGCATACACGTATACACACACACACATCAGTACCCATACTCAGCCCTTGCATGAATATTGTCTTGCTGGGCCTTCAAAGATGAATGAAGGTTTTCAGAAAGTCCTACAACTTAACAACCCACTTTTTGACCTTCTTCCTCCCAGGAGCCTGCCCTTAGCAAAATAGAGTCATCCTTTGGAATCTGAGGCGGGGATGGTTCCAGGACCCCTGAGAAAACCAAAGTCTTCAGATGCTCAAGTTCCCTTAAATAAAATAGTGTAATATTTGCTTATAACCTACACAGATCCTCCCATACACTTTAAGTCATCTCTAGGTTACTCATACCTAATACAACATCAATGCTATGTTAATAGTTGCTGGTGCACGACAAATTCAAATTTTGCTCTTTGGAAGTGATGAGTTTCAGGAAAACGTTTTTAAAGGCAAGGTGAGGGACGGGAAGTCCCAGGATATATGGTCAGTGCGTGCACAATTCTCTAATTGGTTGGTGAGGTGATAGGGCGATGTCAGGGCTTAACAATTCTTAGGCTCCAGTAGGTCTGGGTGCAGTGTGTTCCTGGTCACCAGTTCATTTCTTCCCCTGGGTGGTGGATTTAGCATCTGCAAAAGAACTCAGGAAATGTGCATCAGATACTGTGATCTAGGTGCTTCAGAGAGGAGCTAAAGCCGAGGATATGGGGAAGGCCTGTTCATCCTCACACCGCCCCCCAAATCCCCAGAAGGCCCCATGGGCTTCTGCTCGGCTACCACGGAGCTTTGTATAAAGCTCACAATACAGCAGGTGTAGTGGAAGAGTTTCTGAAATAGTAAATTTCCCTTCTTCTCCCTGTTTAGTCTTCTACCACTTTCCCTCCCTCTCTCCCTCCCCACAAAGTGCTTAACCCTGGCTTTGCATTAAAATCATCTTGGGAGCTTAAAAAAAGACACTGCCCTTTGGACAGTATGATTGAACTCTGTAAAATAGGGGTCCCGGAACTGATAGAGTTAAAAAAGCTTCCCACATGGTTCTACTGTGCCTCACTGCCTCCAGGAGACAGGGCAGAGGGAAAAAGAAATGGCCTATTATATCTGTTCCTTAGAAGCCCAGAAAGGGCTCAGACATAAGTAGAATATTTGGGATAAATGCTTTTCCTTCCTCATGAAGAGACTACCCAGGAGATGAGAAGGGGTGGGCCATGATTGTGTAAAGTCTAGGTGGAGTAGCCTGGGACTCAGCCTTGCAGGCACCTTTTTGCCCTGGTGTGGCCCAGACGAGGCGGGAAGACTCCTGTGTCCTCTAACCTGGTCTGTATGTAGCAGAGGGAGCAGCAGGAGCTCAAGGGTCAAGGCTCCGAGGATGCACAAGGGCCCATAACTGGACACCAGGTGGCGCGAGGGAAGGCTCGGTGGATGCCCAAGTGGGTAGGTAGCATCAAACACCAGCTGCCCCCACCCTGAACACCGGAATCCCTGTCCCTAGAGACTTAAACACAAACTCCTAGGAAGAGACAGGTATATAGCCCACAACAGAACACAGTTCAAAAGAAATCCTGTGTGGGATTATATGAAGAAATGTAAAGAGAAGGTAAAGAAGAAACTATGTTCAATCATGTAGAAGAAAAGATGTCACCTGCCATATCAGTAAACAAAGGACATTGCAGCTACCACCAGCCATCGCTACAAGAGTCACCATGAAGGTGCACCCTGAGGGGACTCAGGATGAGAAAGCAGGATGCTAACCTAGATAGTTAAGATGCATATGGAAGGGATGAATTCAATGAGCCCGTGCTAAATTGCTTCAATCTTATCCAATTCTTTGCAAGCCTAAGGGCTGTGACCTGTCAGGCTCCTCTGTCCATGGGATTCTCCAGGCAAGAATACTAGAGTGGAGGCCATTTCCTCCTCCAGGGGATCTTCCCCACCCAGGGATCGAACCTTGGTCTCTTTATGTCTCCTGCATTGGCAAGCAGGATCTTTACCATTAGTGCCACCTGGGAAGCCCTTTCCATGAGCCCAGAGTCTTGCACCTTCCATGCACAGAAAAGTGCGCTAAATTCCTTAACTTGAGGTGTCTGTTTTCCTTTCATTAATAGTAATCTTTTCATGCTCCAACTACCTGGTTTTCATTGCAAAAACTCCTATATCCTGGCTCTTCCCTTACTTTTTTCAGAGCAGCCTTTCAGAGCTAAGAGACCATCTTTTGAGCTTAAGTTTTGTCCACGAAATAGAACATAATTCTCAGCTTTTAGGTTGTGCTCTTTTTTTTTTTTTTTTTTAGTTGAGAATTATAAAAAGAAAGATAAATTCCTTGCCAACTTGAGCTGTGGCCCAAGAATCTCATCTGTGACACTGGCCAAGATGAAAGTGTTAGCCTCCAGAAGAACTGTATTTGTACTTTATAGAGAGGATCCTGGGCTCCCAGAAGGCTTCAGCATCTGAGAGAGAGAGAGAGATTGTATGGACTCAAGCATGTCCCATCCCTGTACCAGCCTTGGCCAAGAGTCTCTGGACCCTTTCCTAAAAAAGAACATCTGGTTAGATGCCCAGAACTCTACAGATTCCTAGGGTTTCCCACTGCTCACCCACTCCCCACACCACCCCATGCCCCAATGTTTTTATCATCTATAAAGCAAAACAAAGCATTTTGTGTTCATTATAATTGTCACAAAGATGGAGATAATTATTGTGGTGCTTCGTCTCACTGGGGATTCCTTCAGTCTCTGCTGGAGCTCTTGGTCCTTAATCTCCAGTGTGTATAAACTGAGTGGACTAAAGACTCATGATTACTTCCAGTAACCAGGTACCTGGGTCCTACTCAACTATCTAAAAAGAGTTCTACTCTTCCTTTTATTAGAAAGAGGTAAATCTCCATGTGGGCATGGATTTTATATAAATATAATATACAATATTAATAAATTATTTATATATGTGACTATATAGTGAATAATATATTAAATATACAATATATATTATATAATTATATATTATTTAATATAATTATATACAAATAAAATATTTAATATATAATATATTCTATATAGAGATAATTATATAATTCTATGTATTAATTATATATTATAATATATATTATTTAAGTAAAATATAATTATCCTATAGAATTATATAATTCTATAGAATTAATATATATCAAATGATATGTTATTTATATATAAATATATAATATATTAATATGTTTTAATGAATTATCTAAATTTATATATAATATATAAATTATATAAATAAATAAATAAACATAGGCCATATCGGATCTTAGTTGCAGCACGCAGGATCTTCGCTGCATTATATGGGCTCTTTCATTTCGGCACACAGACTCTCTAGTTGTGTTGCAGATTCAGTTGTTCCAAGACATGTGGGATCTTAGTTCCCTGACCAGGGATGGAACCTGCGTTCCCTGCATTGCAAGGCAGATTCTCAACCACTAGACCACCAGCAAATTCCAGGGATTATCTGCTTTGTTCATTGATGTATCCCAGACACCTAGCCCCGGGGCTGGCACATAGAAAGCATTCTAAGAAACACTTGTTGATGAACAGTACGGCCTTTCTTTCCTAGGAATGAGGCTTGTCCCACTGTGAGGTCAAAGTTGTCACCAGTCCCCACGGAAAGCAGCCCAGAGGGCTTGGTAAGGGGCTCTTGTGCATCTGACGACTTTGGAAGCAAGTTGGTGCTTGTCAGTCCTGGGACTCAGGGGCGCTGACTGGCCAGGTCTCCACTCTG
This sequence comes from Bos taurus, assembly GCF_002263795.3. Taxonomy (NCBI): domain Eukaryota; kingdom Metazoa; phylum Chordata; class Mammalia; order Artiodactyla; family Bovidae; genus Bos; species Bos taurus. Next base: position 33,277,367 of record NC_037354.1, on the reverse strand, counting down.
GCCCTTGTAGTGGATGTAGGCTTGCTGTGGTAAGCTTGGATGAATAAAGCTGCTGTCAAATTATGTGGCTCAGCAGTTCTCAGAGTGTGGTCCCAGGACTGGCAGCAGCAGGCTCACCTTGGGACTTGTTAGAAATGAAGTCTCAGGCTCCCTACCAGACCTAGAATCAGAGACTCAGGGAGTCCCACCCAGAAATCTGTGCCCTAACGAGTCCTCCAGGTCATTCCAATGTCCAGTAAAGTTGAGAACTGCTGATGTAGCCAGGTGAGGAGCTAGAGGAGCGGTCCACAAACTTTTTGGCACCAGAGACAGGTTTCCTGGAAGACGATTTTGCCATGGACCCGGGGAAGGGAGTGGGGAATGGTTTCAGGATGATTTGGGCACAGTACCTTTATTGTGCGCTTCATTATTATTACATCAGCTCCACTCAGAGCATCAGGCATTAGATCCTGGAGGCTGGGAACCCCTGAGCTAGAGGATGAACAGTGTCGGAGGCTCAGGGCCCATCCTGAGTGCTAAGAGGGCATGGGTTAATGATGAGTGTGTGCTCAGTCATGTCTGACTCTGCGACCCCATGGGCTATAGCCCGCCAGCCTCCTCTGTCCGTGGAATTTCCCAGGCAAAAATACTGGAGTGGGTTGCCATTTCCTCCTCCAGGGAAGGTTCCATTGATTTGCAAGAGAAGCTCATAGAATCAGAGAAACACTTCTGGATGGAACGGATGCACGGGGCAGGGTGTGGGGGAAAGGACACAGCTTCCATGCTCTCTCAAAGCACCCCACTATCCCCAGATCTCCACGTGCTCGCTGACATGGAAACTCTCTGAACCCTCTCATTTGGGTTTTTCATTGACTATTGATGATGGATGGGCTTCCCTAGCAGCTCAGCTGGTAAAGTATCCACCTGTAATGCAGGAGACCCGGGTTCGATTCCTGGGTTGGAAGATCTACTGGAGAAGGGATAGGCTACCCACTCCAGTATTCTTGGTCTTCCATTGTGTCTCAGCCTGCAATACAGGAGACCTGGGTTCGATCCCCAGGTTGGGAAGATCCCCCGGAGAAGGGAGGAAACGGCTACCCACTCCAGGATTCTGGCCTGGAGAATTCCATGGACTCTATAGTCCATGGGGTCGCAAAGAGTCGGACACGACTGAGTGACTTTCACTTTTGCTGATGATGGAGTTCCAGCTCTTCTCCCCTCCCAGCTTGGGGGTGGGGGGTGGGGGGTGAGACTGAAAGTTCTCACCTTCTAATGTGATTGGCTCCCCTGATGACCTGGGCCTTGCATCTTTAGGTTTCCCAAAGTCTCCTCATTAACTTCCCAGAAGACACCTTTATTACTCTCATCACAGGAAATTCCAAGGTTATTCTGCGTCAAGATTGGGGCAAAGACCAAATATTTGTTCATTTATGCCATATCGCACAGCTTGCAGGATCTTAGTCCCCCAACCAGGAACGGAACATGGGCCATGACAGTGAAATCCCTGAGGGAGACCTAACCACTGGACCGCCAGGGAATCCCCTATATTTATCGAAATCACAGCATCTAAGCAAGATGCATCCTTCCTCCTACAGCATCCTTGGGAGTCGTGATAAGAGCCTGTTGAGAATGCTTGGGTCAGGCCCTGGGGAGTCCTCATGGAGAGCTTTCTGTGGGAGACCAGGAAGGTGGGCTGGGGGAGTGAGGGTACACTACCTTCCCTCACTCTACCCCTACCAAGTTCTGCCAGGACGTGGCAGATGCTCCTTCTGTTGGAACTGAGGGGGATGCAGTGAGGAGCTGAATGTGAAGGAAGCTGCCCAGTGCAGGTCCCCTGTCTACCTGGGGAAGGACAGCAGTTGTCAGAGGAGACTCCAGTAGGGGATACCTGACAGCAAGCTGGCCTCATTCTGCGGTAAGAAGAGACCTAAGTTTGTTTTTGTCTTTTTTTTAGCCATGCTGTGCGGTTTGTGGGATTTTAGTTCCCAGACCACGGATCGAATCCAGGCCACAGCACTGAAAGCTCAGAGTCCTAACCACTGGACTACCAAGGAATTCCCTTTTTTTTTTTTAAGTCTTTTTTTTTTTTTTGACCTGGCTTTTGGAATCTCAGTTCCTCAACCAGGGATGGAACCAGTGCTCCCTGCAGTAGAAACTTAGAGTCCTAACCACTGGACTGCCAGGGATTACTTTTTTAAAACATTGTTTGGCCGTGTTGCATGGCATGTGGAATTTTAGTTTGCCAACCAGGCATTGATCCCACGCCTTCTGCATTGGAAGCATAGTCTTAACCACTGGACGGCCAGGGAAGTCCCAAGAGATGAAATCTTGACCTCCTTCCTTTCCCCTCCTTGACAAAAGGAAGTTTCTGAATGAACCATTAACTTGCATGCAGTTACTCCAGGATTTAAATGTTCATGATGCAGGCCCAAGGGCCAGGGTCCTCTGCTACCCACCCCACACCAGACCCAAATACCCCTCTGGTCACGTACAGTGTGTAGCATCCGTGTGTATTTCCACACATCCAGGTCAGCTGTCTCACGGGTCAGGATCAACATTTTCCCTCCTGTTCTCAATAACCCATGCTCAACCCTGCAGGAAGGCAGTTGTAAGTCCGGGGATGGAGTTAAAGTCTCCAGAAAGCATTGGCTGAAGGTTCTGGTTGGAGGTGCTAAACAGGACATCTTGTCAAGGGAGGGACTATCCAGTCACTATTGAGTAGTAATTCCAATTACATTCTTTTTTTTTTTTTTTAAGTGGCACTGGGCAGCATGCAGGATCTCAGTTCCCTGGCCAAGGACGAACCCATGCCCCTTGCAGTGGAAGCACGGAGTCTTAACCACAACACCACCAGGGAAGTTCTCAATTAAATCTTGCAGAAAGCGAAGAACTAAAGAGCCTCTTGATGAAAGTAAAAGAGGAGAGTGAAAAAGTTGGCTTAAAACTCAACATTCAGAAAACTTAGATGAAACATCATCTTAGATGGCATTTGGTCCCATCACTTCATGGCAAATAGATGAGGAAACAGTGGAAACAGTGACAGGCTTCATTTTCTTGGGCTCCAAAATCACTGCAGATGGTGACTGCAGCCATGAAATTAAAAGATGCTTGCTCCTTGGAAGAAAAGTTATGACAAAACTAGACAGCATATTAAAAAGCAGAAACATTACTTTGCCAACAAAGGTCCATCTAGTCAAAGCTATGGTTTTTCCAATAGTCATGTATGGATGTGAGAGCTGGACTATAAAGAAAGCTGAGTGCCAAAGAATTGATGCTTTTGAACTGTGGTGTTGCAAAAGACTCTTGAGAGTCCCTTGGACAGCAAGGAGATCCAACCAGTCCATCCTAAAGGAAATCAGTCCTGAATATTCATTGGAAGGACTGATGCTGAAGCTGAAACTCTAATACTTTGGCCACTTGATTTCAAGAACAGACTCATTTGAAAAGACCTTGATGCTGGGAAAGATTGAAGGCGGGAGGAGAAGGGGACGATAGAGGATGAGATGGTTGGATGACATCACCGGCTCAATGGACATGAATTTGAGTAAGCACCAGGAGTTGGTGATGGACAGGGAGGCCTGGCATGCTGCAGTCCACGGGGTCGCAAAGAGTCGGACACGACTGAGCAACTGAACTGAACTGAACTGATAGCGGAGAGTGGTGGTGCCGTCTTGTTCCTGTAGGGGGCGCACTTCCATACACAGGGCTGAACAGCGGGAGGGGTGAACCCCAGGACACTCACTCTACAAAGCGCCCACCCACGAAGATCTTTTTTCTCTGTGCAGTGGGATGGCTCCTTGCCGGGAGAAGGCTGATCTGCCATCTATGGAGCTAACCGAGAGAGGAAGTCATACTACTCTCTCTCCAAATCAGATCAGCTCCACACTGGCACAATCGGTCAGTGAACTGAGTAAAGAAAGGTGTGGCAAGTTCATCGGGGTGCAGAATATTTGGGTGTCAGTGTACCTCTGTTGGACACGGAGCTTTCTAACACGCTGTCAAGGTTCCTCATCTGAGTTAGAGGCTCAGCTCGGGAGCTGGGGAGGGGCGGGGAGGGGGGGCGGTAGTGGGCTCCCGGGTGGTTCTCAGAGGGCTCAGAAGCAGAAACTATCCCAGGAGCTGGGATAACCTGAATGACAATCACACTTGTACCCACGGTTCCAATGCAAAACAGAACCGCTGTTGTAGAGGCTAAGAAGTTTCAACAGTTCCAAGTCCTGACTGTCCTTGCTTCTCTGGTGGTTCATATGGTAAAGAATCTGGCTGCAATGTAGGAGACCTGGGTTTGATCCCTGGGTCAGGAAAGATCCCCTGGAGGAGGGCATGGCAACTCACTCCAGTATTCTTGCCTGGAGAATCCCATGGACAGAGGACCCTGGCGGGCTACCGTCCATGGGGTCACAACTGAGCAACTAAGACTTGCTTCTCCCAGGTTAGGGCGGAGGGACCAGGAGCTTGAACACAGGTACCACTTTTGATATCGACTCAACAGACATGAGTTTGAGTAAGTTCTGGGAGTTGGTGATGGACAGGGAGGCCTGGCGTGCTGCGGTCCACGGAGTCGCAAAGAGTCGGAGACGACTGAGCGACTGGACTGAACTGAACCACTCTTGGCTTTTCATCTAAGGGAATGGAATGGAGTCACTTGGAGAGGAATGGTCCCTTGTTTTAACAAAGCTTTCCAGCAGGAGGCAGCACTGAGTCAAACACAGCAACTGGAAACTAAAACATTCCTCTTCAGAACCTTACTGAGTGAGTGAGTGAAGTCGCTCAGTCCTATCCAACTCTTTTCGATCCCGTGGACTGTAGCTTACCAGGCTCCTCCATCCATGGGATTCTCCAGGCAAGAATACTGGAGTGGGTTGCCATTTCCTTCTCCAGGGGATCTCCAGGGATCAAACCCGGATCTCCCGCATTGGAGGCAGACGCTTTAACCTCTGAGACACCAGGGAAGCCCCTTAGAGAAACAAAAATAGCAGCTCCAAGTCTTCCTTTTAGAATGGTCTCCCTGCACATAATAACTTTTAACTCACAATTACCAGTCAAGAAATTTAACACGCATATTTCTGGAGGATTTGGATTTTTTGTTTTGTCCTGCTTTTCAGTTTCCTGGTCTTTCCCAGATTTTTTTTTTTTTTTGGAGAAATGAACTCTATTATTTAAAATACGAAAACTTTCAAGATAAAGATATTTTTATTTTATATTTGTTATTAAAAGCATACTTTAATAAATTACTTAGATTTACCTCATCCAAAAAAAAAAAAAAAATCTGTCTCCCTGTCCTCTGACTTCTGAACAGTTGGGGGGAAGATGGCTGCACCTCCACTTTGGCCAGGGGGCTTCGTCTCTGCAGGACACATTCAAGTCCTACTCTTTGGAATGTGTGCATCAAGAGAACCTAATCTGTAAGGGCTGTACTTCTCCCCAGTTAATCTGCAGTTTACTTACCTTTTCATATGCGTTTAATCGGCTGCAGAGAGAAGGGAGGCTTTATTCTAGTTCATTCCAGAAACTGAGGTGTCTATGGCCCGTCATTGGGGTGCTGTCTCTTCCACTCGAGATAAATTGCCCTGAGGCAAGGAGCACAGTCCTCTGCTTAGAGGAGTCAGGGAGGGCTGTACATGCTAAATTCTGAAATTCAAAGCACTGATTTTGTCGTTATTTACAGGATTGGCCGATGCGTGGAAGCTGTGTCAATGCCATGAGTTAGGAACTAAACTTCAGGGAGAAGGGACTTGATTGGACAGGTAGGGTTTTGATGTAGGGAGGGTCTTCCTGGACGGTGGATGACCTGAGGTACAGGGGGCGCCAAGAGAGCATGTAAGACGGAGGAATGTCGAAACAGTTGGATTTTCTAGATGAATGAAGAGGCTGCCCCAGGGCAGTGGACATGGGAAGAGGTGCTGTCTTTGATCACTTGGTGAGATGCAGGAAGTCATGGAGGTTTCTGGTCTGACCACACAGGAATGCCAGGGCATTGACACAGCTTCCACGCAACGGCCAATCCTGTAAAGAACGCTTTAAGACATTTCCAGGTGTCCTTCTCCAGAGTACTGCTTGTCTCCAGATCAAGTCAAAAGATCCTTGGGACACACACACGGTAGCTTAAAACAGTTCCTTGTCCTTTTCTGGCTCATAGCGTGTGGTCTCTGCCCCACAGCTGTCACTGGGTTTTCCCTGACTACAAAATCAGAGCTTTGGGTGATGCCCGAGGCGGGCAGACCCAACTGTGAGGGTTTCTTAGAATATTCCCATGGATGCTAAATTGGACCGTGGGAGCTTTATCTCCCGCACAAGATTTTAAGTTCCCTGAGGAACAGGACTGTGTCACAGACCTTTGACACTCCACAGCAACCCAGCCAGGGTGATGCTCAAGAAATACCTGGGTTTTCCCAAGGAGATACTTCTGTTCAGTGGGAAAGGCTCACCACATGTGAACAAATTTCTTATTGTCAGAGAGGCCAACTTTTTACCCTTGGACACTGAGATGTGGGACCAAGAAGGGGACTGGACTTGTGATCATGGCCTTGGGTTGGACATCAGAAGGGGAGAGAGTAAGAGGTTTTTAGGGGAAAGTTGTGTCAATCTCTAGTTTGATCCTGGTTGGGGCTTTATTTATTGTTGGGTTGGTTTTATTTTTTTAACGTTTTTTTTATTTTGGCCATGCCATGCAGCACGTGGGATCTTAGTTCCCTGACCAGGGCTTGAACTCCTGCCCCCTGAATTGGCACTGCAGAGTCTTAACCACTGGACCATCAGGGAAGTCCCCTAGCTGGGGCTTTAGTTGTTGTCTTTGCTCTGGTGGTGGCCCCTCCACAGTCTCACTTCCTATCCATAGGAAAAGTACATGCTGCATGCCTGAGTCAATCTGCCCTGGATCCTCCCACACTCTGTCACCAGGCAGAATCCAGCTGCCATTGCAGTCCAGGGAGGGAAGGAGATTCCAACTTAACTGTAGGGAAAAAGAAAAAAGGAAAAAACAGGCAAGGGACTCAGCCATTAAGGCCTTCTGCTCCCCAAACAGCAGGCTGATAAGTGCTCCGAGTCCAGAACTGGTGAGCTCCAGGTTGGCCGTGGCCTCTTGGACAAGGGCCATCCGCCCTTCAGCACATCCTGTGTATGAGATGAGAAACACTTGCTGCTTCTCAGTGGGCCCCTCTGCCTGGTATTTGAAGCCCTTAGAAATCTGAACCCCTTTGTCATTTATGAAAGGCACCCCCAACCTCACAAACTGCCTGCTCTGGCCAAAGCAGGCAACTTGATGCCCTGTCCTGGTACAGCCTGTTTCTCCAGGACCACCTGCCCTTGGCCACCCAGGCCCCGGCCTCCTCCCAGCCAGGTATTCTCAGGACCCAGCTGTAGCATCAGCTCCATGAAGCCTCCCCTATGTGGACCACTCGCTGGAAACCAATTCCTATGCAGTCTCTTTCATGCTACCTTTTCTATGGGCAAATCTTACATTTCAATGAAATCCCCAAGGCAGGGAGCTTCTTCAGGGGTCTGTGGCCCGCTAGCAGTCACACAAGGGACACTTGATGACAAACACCAGGGGTCAGGCCTTTGATGCTTGCAGGGTGGGGGCTGCAGAGCAAAGGGGACTGCGCCACTGGACACGTTTCGGGGGGACCTAGCCCAGAAAAGAGGCAGCCCCCAGCACCAAAAAACAGGAGATGAGAGTAGCACAGCTCAGCCCTTGCCAGGACGACACCTGTGATGGAGTGTGTGTGGTTCACTTCCTGAGCCGAACGACAAGGGTAACCCATGTTCACCACCCCCCGCCCCACCAAGGGTCAGTCGACCATCAATTTGAGAGGCCAACAGGCAGTGCTTGAGAAGCATTAGCCATCCATACAGAGTTGAAAAGAGCTCAGACAGGGGCCAACTCTTGGCCCTAGGGCGAAGGTGGCTTTTATTTCCTTTCTCAGGAAGGGAGGGGGTGGGGAGCTTTCCCCACACACCAATCTAAGTGAGGGGGGGGGCGCGTGGGTGCTCCCCCAGAGGAGGGGCCGGGAGAGCCGGAGGACCGTTCAGAAGGCCTCTTCTGTGTCCACTTGCCGGCCCTGGGCTGCGGGATGCGCCCGAGGTCACTGCCCTCCGGGTACTAGTTCCTGCAGAGTTGGAGGCACACGGAGGTATGTGCTGGTGTCCACGAAGAAGAAGGGGGAGCAGGGGCCCTGAGTGAGGGAGCAGAGGGCTGGGGCGGCTGGCCCCATGCCCACTGCCTGCCCAAGATGGTCGCTTGCATAAGGCCTGGCTGGTGTGCTTCTCCCAAGAGGGGCCGCTGGGGCCTGGAGGCATGGCTCGCTCCGATGGCTGGCCCTTTAAATGTCCATCTCAAACTGTGACTCTTCACCTGGGGAGAGAAGGGGCAGAGGACCAGGTGAGCCATGGGCAAATGGCACAGTTGAACCTTCGAGAGGCCGGGAGGGGGTGCTGTTTCCCATTCTGTTGTTCCAACAGGGAGAGCAGGGGCCAGGGGGTATGCTGCTGAGGACAGCGGACAGAGGGCAGGCCCAGGAATTCCTGAGACACACGTCCAGCTGTGCTCACTCCCCTGATCCCAGAGCAGAGACCACGTCTCCCCACCGGACAGCTGACAGCCCTGTGTTCTGGATCACTTGTATTTTCTTTAAGAAGAGTGAATGGCTCCTTATGATTTGAAATGAATACAATTTCACAGACACATACTCCTTAAAACATAAAACCTTTCTGAGCATGTGTCCCAACTTCTGGGTTAGGACATGGGACCGTAACCTCCTCTGCCTACACCCGATTCCCCAGAGAAGAGCCTGACCCTGCGATACGGCAGCTATTTGGGGAATTCAGCTGCTCGTTGCCCTCGCCCAACTCTCACATTAAAATTTCCAAGTAATTCACGCAGTGACACATTGTTTTCCTTTTTAATGGAACTGCCTTGTGCCTGACCTCCTGGCCAAGGCTGCTCCAAGGTTCTGGAGGGCAGAAGGCCTGCTCTGACCCCCACGGGGGAACAACCACCCTTGACTTCTGGTTATGTTGACACAAATATGTGTGTCCAAGGGCAGGAGCCTTGGCTTCTTATATCCAGTGAAGCAACATGAAAAACCAGTGCCTCCTCCTTCAGCCCACCCCATCCCAACAACCGTGCGGACTATGAGGCTGCCATGGTGGGGTCAGAGCCTTTGTTGTGGGCCAGCGCAGCTCGAGAGGCCGGGAGGGGCGAGGGTATGCAAGTGCAGGCGGTGGACAGCCTTCAGGTTGCGGTGACCGAGCCGCTGTTGTGTTGACAGCCTCCATCCGCAACGGCCAGTCTTTGGTTGAAGGCGAAAGAGGAGTGGAGGACCAACCACACGACTCTGTCCATCTTTCTATCCTTTTAAAAAATAATAATTTCTTTATTTTTGGCTGTGCTGGGTCTGTGTTGCTGCTAGTTGCAGCCAGCGGGAGCTCCTCTCTGGTTGCAGGGCTCAGGCTTTTCACTGCAGTGGCTTCTCTTGTTGCGGCTCTGCGCACACGGGCTTCAGGAGCTGAAGCACGTTGGGGCATTAGTTGTGGTTCCTGGGCTCTAGAGCACAGGCTCCCTAGTTGGGGGTGCACAGGCTTACTTGTTCTGAGGCATGTGGGATCCTCCCAGGCCACGGATCAACACAGGTGTCCTGCGTTGGCAGGCAGGTTCTCTACCACTGAGCCACCAGGGAAGCCCTGTCCATCACTTATCACAGGGCAGGGAACCTCGCTGCCTGGGCCGTCCTTGCTGCTGGGCTCTGTGGGTCTGTGTCCACCTCTCTTTTGCCCATGGCTCTCCAAGTGCGGCCTGCTCTGGGAGGTGGGGCTCCTGACTTCCTGATGAACCACAGCCTGCAGGCCCCAGGGAGCTGGGTTCCATGCTGTCAGCAAGGCCACCCAAGCTTGAGGGCCCAGCTGCTTCCTGTCTGGGCTCGGTTGCTGCCTTCGGGTGAAGGGTCAGTGGCTTCCAGGCTCTGCCAGTCTCCTCCCGTAGTAAGAGCTCAGATGCTCTGGCCAGCCGGTCCCTGGGAGATGGTATTCAAGCACCTCTGCGGAGGTGGCTGCTCTGATTGATGGGAGGGAGTTGGGGGTGGGAGGAAGAACCCAGCCTCCCCTTGTCCACTGCAGAAACAGCTGGTTGCACTGTTTCCACGGCCTGATCAACTAGGACACCAGATGTCCCTGTCGCCTTTCTAATCCCACAGATGTGTAATTTCCTAGAGGGCGAGGACGCTGTGCTTTTGATAAGTAGCTTCCTGCACAAAAACATCCTGGGTGTGTTCCAAATTGCTGCAGACACACAGAAATGCCTCAGGGACAATTGTATAAAGGTTATCCAAGGGCTTATCAAAGCAGCCGCCTGGATGCCATCTCCTTTCAAACAAGCTCCCCGCTAATGAGACTATCTGATGAGGCTGAATGGCCTTGCCTGAGCTTCCTGGGCCCCTTTCCTGGGGAAAGTGGGTTCCGATGAAAGTGCTGCACCCCAGACCCTTCCCTCGCCCTGTGTACTGCTCCACGGGGCAGGAGCATCCCCGTGCTCCCGGAACACCCACTCCCACGCCCGCTCTTCCGCTTCCTGGAGTGAGAGCCCAGCCGTTCCCGGCCACTCACCGCCTGCCGGCTTGTCCTCGGGGCTGCTGCGCAGGTGATTCTGCCTGGCTTCCGTGGGGGGCTCATCGCCTGTAGGGCTAGTGACCCCGGGAATGGTGGGCAGGTCCCGCGGGGGCGTCTTGGTCACAGGTGAGTTCCGACACTCCATCAGGAACTTCCGGTCATAGATGATCCTGGTACCTGCAAGGGGGCGGGGGCACGGTTAAAGCCACGGAGAAGGCCCTGGCCTGCTTTTTCCCCCTGAGGCCTCGCTCCAGCAGAGGCGGCAGGCTTTCCTGCAAAAGCCCGGGCGGAGGTGTGAGGCTCACTCACTGCCTCCTGCAGCCCAGGACTCTGCTGTCGCCGAACCGCCCCATCTCCCCGGGGTCAGTGGGTGCTCAACGGAGAATTTTTTTTTTAATTTTTGGCCGCACCCTACCAGTGGCATGTGGTTAATTCCCTGACCCTGATCAAGGATGGAACTCACTCCTGCCCTCTGCATTGGAAGGCATAGTCTTAACCACAGGATCCCCAGATAAGTCCCCAAAGTGGGTTTTTTATGCGTTTTTCAATTCTGTCCTTACACACCCTTGGGGAATATCCAGTATCTTTTAACTCCATTTGACAAAGGAGCAAAGAGAAAAGTAAGTGATTTCTGCACTCTACCGATCCAATAACCACTCCCCACCAGTTAAATATGAGAACTCCTCCTGTCTGGACTTTGTGGAAAAGAGTAACAGGGAGCACCCCAGCCTCACCGCAGCTCTCTTAACTCAGTCCACCTCCCCGGAGACGCCCCCACTCCGCCCAGCGTCCGGTTACCCATCCTCTGTTCACGTGTCACCCGACTTCAGGGTTTCTCCTCAGTCTGCCCTCCATTCCTTTAATTTTCACTCTGCTTTCTCAAGTGTCACCCCAGGGTGAGGGACCACGTCTTATAGAATCATTCACTGACCTTAAGCCTCCCAAGAGCCCTCCTATGAGGGCAGCTGCCTGAGAGATTCCTTAAAAAAAAAGGAGCATGTTCTCAAGCACAGGAGCCAGGGAGGAGGCCTGCTGATTCACAAATAACAGTGAAGAGTGAGAAGGTGACTCCCATTGGGACCCTGTCTAAATCCTGATCATCTCTGCAGACCCACTGTGGTCTTAGTAACATAACACCTCCAGAACATTCGCTAGTGGCTCCCTTCTCCACAAGGAGCAGGCTCCAGGCTCAGCCTTCAACAGGCAGAGGCATCTAGCTAGAATTTAAAACTGTCTTGTTGTCATTATGTTCTTTTTATAGCTACTTCTCTTTATGGCAAATGACTCTGGTTTTCCATATATAGCTGTGATAGCAAACTCCCTTTTAATATATACAACAGGATGTAATTGAATATGGTAATGGTACATGTTATATATCACATAAGCTATAATCTACATAATAAAAGCTAGGGAATTCCCCGGCAGTCCAGTGGTTAGGTCTCTGACCTTTCACTGCCCAGGGGGTGTGGGTTCAATCCCCAGAAGGGGAACGAAAGATCCCACAAGCTATGGGGCTCGGCCAAAAAAATAAAAACAATAAATTTTAAAGGAGAGGTGATACAAAGATAAATATTAAATATACATACAAGTAGAATGCAAAGTATGATAAAGACTGCAGAAGAGAGGGAGGGATAATGAGGAGTTTGGGATTAACACATACACACTACTATATAGAAAACAGATAGATAACCAACCAGGACCTACTGTACAGGAAGAGCTATACTCAATGTCTTATAATCACCTACTGTTGTTTAGTCGCTAAGTCCTTTCTGACTCTTATGACCCCATAAGAATGATTTTCCAGGCAAGAATACTGGAGTGGGTTGCCATTTCCTCCTCCAGAAGATCGAGAATCTGAAAAACAATAGATTCATACATATGTATAATTGAATTACTCTGCAGTATACCTGAAACTTATATTCAGTCCTGAATATTCATTGGAAGGACTGATGCTGAAGCTGAAATTCCAATATTTGGGCTACCTGATGCGAAAAACTGACTCATTGGAAAAGACCCTGATGCAGGGAAAGATTGAAGGTGGGAGGAGAAGGGGATGACAGAGGATGAGATGGTTAGATGGCATCACCGACTCAATGGACATGAGTTTGAGTAAACTCTGGGAGTTGGTGATGGACAGGGAGGCCTGGCGTGCTGCAGTCCAGTTGCAAAGTCGGACACGACTGAGTGACAACTGAACTGAAATATCTGAAACTAACACAATCAACTATACATCAATTAAAAAATGAAGACTATAGGCGGATGGTGAATGGCTTCAGTTTAGAAACCAGGATGCAGGGACTCCAGGAATGCCCATCCTCATCAACAGCTCTGAAATATGTCCCTCACTTAAGGGCTGTGCTGAGCAACATTCCAACAGCTGACGTGCGTTTCTCGATGTTGAGCACTGACTGTCTACTAACCCCGGAGACAGGAGAGGGATGGGCTTGCATCTCTGAGCTCTGATGTGAGTTAAGATTGGGCTCCCGGTGCAGAGGAGGACCTGGGATGAGGAAGAGCAGGGGGTGGTGAGGAAGACCCAGGATGAACTTCGCCTCCTTGCTAGTGTTGACCTGGTCTGACCTCGGCCTGGGCCAGGCAGCCACCCGGCCTTGCTCTCCTGGTCTGGGGCGAATAATGCTGAGGTTGGGGGCCCTGCCCCTCATCATCAGGAGGACTACAGTTCAGAGCTCACGTTTCTAAAGGGGAGGGGTGAACAGCAAAGGACACAGACCTGGGGCTGTATTTTAGGTCCTGCTACCACCCAGCCCTCTCTGGTGGCTCAGATGGTAAAGAATCCGCCTGCAGTGCAGGAGACCCGAGTTCGATCCCTGGGTCAGGAACGTCCCCTGGAGAAGGAAATGGCAACCTACTCCAGCATTCTTGCCTGGAGAATCCCATGGACAGTGGAGCCTGGTGGGTTACAGTCCATGGGGTGGCAGAGTCTGACACGACTGAGACGATCACTTTTACCCACCAGCCGGGTGGCCCTGTGCCCCTTCCACCTTTGAGCCTCACCTGTAAGGGCAGTTTCCTCACCTGTAACATAAAGGGCTGTGTGCCGACACGCCCAGCGGGCTCCAAATGGAGAGCATCCGTGCCCTCTCTGGAGGGAGGGCATCCTGGCTTCAGAGATGGGCCCATTTTTCTCTGTTTCTTAGTCATCATGGCCTGGGCACCCTACCCCCTTATCTCCTTCCCACCCGCCACCTTGACATTTTTAAAAATTTTATTTATTTTTATTGAAGTATAGTTGACTTACCATACTGTGTTACTTTCTGGTGTCCAGCAGAGTGATTCAGTAATATATGTATTTCTGAATATATATCATATGCCTCATATTTTTTCCCATTATGGTTTATTACAGGTTATTGAAAATAGCCCCTGGTGCTATACAGTAGGACTTTTGTCTGTTTTGTGTTGGCTGCACCGCACAGCTCGTGGGATCTAAGTTCCCTAATCAGGGATGGAACACTGGCCCTCGGCAGTGAAAGCAGAGTCCTAACCACTGGACCTGCAGGGAATACCCTATTTATCTATTTTATGTATACAAATTTGTATCGACTGATCCCAAACTCCTAATACCACCTTGGGTTTTTTTGTTTCTTTGTTCACCGCGGGGTAGAGCAACTGACCCTATCAGAGCTGAACCTGAGAGCTAGAGATTCAGTCATCTCAAAAAAAGAACTTGGAGGTCAGCAGCTTCTGAGGTTCTTTAAAGGTCACGAGCCCCCAGTGGTTTTGTTGTTTTTTAACAAGTGTGGTAAAACAAATAACATGAAACTTAGCATCTGAAGTAATCTTAAATGTACAGCTGAGTTGTTTAAGTACACCCACATTGTCATACAACTCATCTCCGGGCCTGTTTTCATCCTGCCGAACTAAAACTCCATCCAGGAAACAATCCCTCCTACCCCAGCCAGGGGCATCCACCACTCGGCTTCTGTCCGAGTTGGGGTGCTCTGTTGTATGTTAGTAGCTCAGTTGTGTCCGACTCTTTGCGACCCATGGACCGTAGCTCGCCAGGCTCTTCCATCCATGGAATTCTCCAGGCAAGAATACTGTAGTGGGTTGCCATTTCCTTCTCTAGGGGATCCTCCCGACCTAGGGATGGAACCTGGGTCTCCTGCATTGCAGGCAGACTGTTTACCATCTGAGCCACCAGGGAAGCCTGGACTGCTCCAGGTGCCTCCTGTAAGTGGAATCTTATAGTATCTGTCTTCTTTCAATTGGCTTGTTTCACTTAGCATAATGTTCTCAAGGTTCATCTACATGGTTGAACTCCATGTGGGAATTTCCTTCCATTTAAAGCTAAATAATATTCCATCATGGGCTTCCCTGGTGGCTCAGTGGTAAAGAATCTGCCTGCCAATGCAGGAGACTTGAGTTCAGTCCCTGGGTAGAGAAGATCCCCTAGAGAAGGAAATGGAAACCCACTCCAGTATTCTTGCCTGGGAAATCCCATGGACAGAGGAGCCTGGCGGGCTACAGTCCATGGGGTCGCAACAGTCGGACATGACTTAGTGGCTAAACAACAATACTCCAGTGTATGGATATACCAATTTTGTTTATCCACAGACATTCAGGTTACATCCACCTTTTGGTTATTGTGAATCATGCTGCTAGGAACATAGTGTGCAAATATCTTGATACTCTCCTTTCAATTCTTTGGGGTACATACACTGAAGTGGCCCCCAGCATTTTAAAAGTCAGTAATTACACTTAAAAGAGAAAAAGAAATAGCCTCTGCACCCTCTATCCTATGGCTAGGGCACTTATTTAAAAATAAAAATCCTCATTTGAGCTAATAAAATCCATAATCTAAATGCCAGTAGGGGTGGCACCATAAACACCCACCCCTGGACTTCTCTGGCAGTCCAGTGACTAAGACTGCACTCTGAGCACAGGGGGCCGGGGTTCGATCCCTGCTCAGGGAACTAGATCCCATATGCTGCATCTGAAAGGTTCTGCATGCCACAATTAAGACCCAGCACAGCCCAATAAATATATATTAAAAAAAAAAACAACACCAATACCCACCATCAGAGTAATTCAGCCAGAGAGGGAGGGTGTGTGTGTGGGATAGACGAAGGGGTAAGCAGTGGTGTCCAGAAAGTCAGCTGACAAGGTAGTGAGCCTGGGATAAGACCACAAAGTCACCACTGACTGGCTCATTTGGGGCCTGTGAGGAATAGGAGCTGGAGATGGAACCGCTTTGGCTTTTTAACTCTTTCTTCTTCTAAGCCTTCATGGGATCCACCTCCATGGCCAGTGATCTGAAAACTCCCAAAGCCTCCCACAGATGAGGCAAACCTAACAAAACACACACAGTCCCATATTGTCGAAAATAGGAACCCCTGGCCGCTGAGGCTGCAGTGCAGCCCTGGAGTTGGGACCTGGTCTGCACACAGGGACAGGAAGTGGGGACCGGCGGGGATGCTGAGGACCCTGTGAGGCTGAACAGCGGCAGCTGGGGATGCTGGTCTGCTGTGGTCCTCTGGGGTGCGTGGGTGTCACACCAGGCGGCACCCCATAACACTCTTTAGCTGAGGACCCACTTCCTCTCCGTGCAAGGGAAAACAAGCCCCCTCCACAAGGGTCTATAATTGAGAGCTTTTGAGGATCTTGCCTGGAGAATCCCAGAGACGGGGGAACCTGGTGGGCTTCCGTCTATGGGGTCGCACAGAGTCGGACACGACTGAAGTGACTTAGCAGCAGCAGGTAGCTTCCAGGAGGCAGAAACAAGATGGTTCTTCCTCCTGCTTCTCTCGCAAGTCATACAAAACACCGAGAACTAGAAACAGAAGCGCCTGTGCCCACCTGGATGCCAACAGGGCTCCGACTGTTCTCCACATCACGATATATGAAGACAGAAAGTGAAGGGAGGAATGGCTCTTTTTTCCCCTTTCCTTGTTCTTTTTTTTTTTGAGGGGAGCCTCCCTCTGTGGCATGTGGGGTCTTAGTTCCCCAACCAGGGGATGGAACCCAGGTCCCCTGCAGTGGAAGCACAGAGTCTTCACTGGACCACCAGGCAAGTCCCAGGAATGGTTCTAACAGGGAGGAAAAGGGGGACAGCTAAAGGTAGGAAGGTGGCGGTTGAGGTTGTAACAGCAAGCAAGCAGGGTCGAACCCAGGAAGTTTTGAGAAATTAGAGGCATTGAGGAAAACGGGGCTGGGGGCTGAGAACAGGGACAGGTGCCACCCATCTGTCACCCAGGAGGAGGCCAGGCAGGCAAAATAAGCTGACCTTCTGAATAGTGGCTTCAAACCCTTTGCGCTCCTCGGCTTCAGAATAAAGAGCAAAGATAAAGACCTACAGAGACAGATTTTGGGAGGGGGTTATCTCACATGAAAAAAAAAAACCCAACTAGCCACTAGATTGAGCACTTCAGTCTCTGGAACAGACAAGGCCAGCTCTTGAGCAACTCCTCACTCTTAAATAATAAAGGGAACAGAAGACAAAAAGATAACCAATTAGATGGAGAAGGCAATGGCACCCCACTCCAGTAAGACAGTACCCAAATCCTGGATAAAAGGAAATCAAGAAAAAGAGACAAGAGAACTTGATCAAAAGAATTACTTAAAAGATCAAAAGAATTAATTAAATACGAAAAAAAGAAAAGATACTTTTGCTGAGTTGAGAGAGATGAGTCTTGAAAGACTACTTGACTATCCACTGCAATGAATTAAAAAACCACCAGCTTAAGATTCATTGTAAATCATGAAATCTTCCAGAAAGAGTTGAAAGACAACAGGTGCCCACTGAGGATTGGGAGTAAGAATGTATCAAATTTTTCAGTGGTTACACAGGCAGCCTGAAGACAGTGGGTCAAATGCCTTCACTATCCTGGGGCAAAAGTCATCCTGACCTAGTTTTATACCCAGCCAAACGATGAGCAGGGATTGAACCCTGACCCCTGTGCTTAGAGTCCAGTCTTAGTCACTGGACCACCAGGGAAGTCCAGGGGTGGGTGTTTAAGGTGCCACCCCTACCGGCATTTAGATTATGGATTTTATTAGCTCAAATGAGGATTTTTATTTTTAAATAAGTGCCCTAGCCATAGGATAGAGGGTGCAGAGCCTGGCAGGCTGCAGTCCATGGGGTCGCTAACCAAATAGAAGGAGAACAGAGCCATCTGCAGAAAGTGCCAGGAAGATGGAGTCTATAAAATCAGAGAAAGACCAGAGGCTCCTGGGAATCCCATGCCCGCAGCTGTGTGGCAGGTCCAGAGTCTCCAAACTGCTCAGAAAAGAGGGAAAACGTATGGAGAAATGCAGAGGTCTGCATGTGAAACCATACAGAGAGGCACTTCAGAGGGGCTGGCGGGTATGGGAAGACTTACCTGAATGAAAACTAAGCACATCTTATTTTTTTATAGTTACACTTTTCTTTTCAAAATTGTTCTTTTAGATTTAATTAACACGTTGTATTAGCTTCAGGTGTACAGCAAAGTGATTCACGTGTATCTCTTCTTTTTCAAATTCTTTCCCCATTTAGGTTATTGCAGAATACTGAGACTATTACAGACTGTTGAAGAAAGAGGGCAGCACAGGATGAAATGGTTGGACAGCATCACTGATTCAATGGATATGGACTTGGGCAAACTCCATGAAATAACGAGGGACGGGGAGGCCTAGCAAACTGCAGTCTATGGGGTCGAAAAGAGTCAGACTTAGTGACTGAACAAGACTGTTGAGCAGAGTTCCATGATTTCAGGATTTGGGTACTGAGCACATTTTAAACTAAAGAAATTAGTAATTCTACTTTTAAAAAAAAGGTTGTAAAAAATGGAAATGCTATCACTAAAATCTACACGGCTCATCAAGAATCATAGTATTAAAAACAATAAATATGTAATATAGAAGCAACCTGTGTCCACCAACAGATGAATGGATAAAGAAAATGTGAAATACATATACACAATGAAATACTACTCAGTCATAAAAAAGAATGAAAAAATGTGCCATTTGCAACAATGTGGATAGATCTGGAAGGTATTATGCTTAGTGAAACAAATCAGAGAGAAAGACAAATATTCTGTAATAGCTTATGTGTGGAATCTAAAAATAAAACAAATAAATGAATATAACAGCACAGAAACAGACTCACAGAAAACAGAGAACAAACCTGTGGTTACCAATGGGGAGAGGGAAGGGGGCAAGGCGGTAGAGGATTTAATAGGTATGAATTACTATGTATAAAATAAGCTACAAGGATATATTGCACAACTTTGGGAATCATAGCTATTATTTTGTAATAACTTTAAATGTAGTATGATCTATAAAAATATTGGGTCAGTATGTTTTACACTGTATAATGTTACAAATCTCCATTCATATTTCTTCAGGAACCCTGTCTGATCCCTTGAATCTATTTGTCACCTCCACTGTATAATCATAAGTGATTTGATTTAGGTTATACCTGAATGGCCTAATGGTTTTCCCTGCTTCAATTTAAGCCTGAATTTTGAAATAAGGAGTTCATGATCTGAGCCACAGTCAGTTCCAAATCTTGTTTTTGTGGACTGTATAGAGATTCTCCATCTGGAGAAGACTCTTAAGAGTCCCTTGGACTGCAAGGAGATCAAACCAGTCCATCCTAAAGGAAATCAATCCTAAATATTCATTGGAAGGACTGATGCTGAAGCTGCAATACTTTGACCATCTGACGCAAAGAACTGACTCATTGGAAAAGACCCTGATGTTGGGAAAGATTGAAGGCAGGTGGAGAAGGGAATGAAAGAGGATGAGATGGTTGGATGACATCATTGACTCAATGGACCTGAGTTTGAGCAAGCTCCGGGAGATGGTGAAGGATAGGGAGGCCTGGCAGGCTGCAGTCCATGGGGTCACAAAGAGTCAGACATGACTGAGCACACGTGTGCGCACATGTGCATGCACACACACACACATATACACACACTTTGACTTAAAAAAGAAAAAAGAACTAAGGGACAGGTTAAATGAACTATGCATCAGACATACAGTGCAATGCTGTGCAGGTACTACTTGGAATAAAGTGTACACTGTCTGGGCTTCCTTTGTGGCTCAGTTGGCAAAGAACCCGCCTGCAATGCAGGAACCTGGGTTTGATCCCTGGGTTGGGAAGATCTCCTGGAGAAGGAAATAGCAACCCACTCCAGCATTCTTGCCTGGAAAATTCCACGGACAAGGAACCTGGCAGGCTGCAGTCCACGGGGTCACAATGAGTTGGACACGAATGAACGACTAAACCACCACCACACTGGCCACAAAAAAAAAAAAAAAAATCACAGAACTGTATTTTTTGTTTACTTATCTCTGGGGGTGAGATAAGGATTAAAGCAAGGAATACACCTTTTATACTGAATCCTTTCAAAATAAAAAAATACAGCGATCTGTGTGTTAGTTGCTCAGTTGTGTCTGACTCTTTGACATGTAATAAAGATACAGGGATAGTAAACAAACAAATAAATAAGGATATAGGGTCAGACTCTCCTTTCCTAGTAAGTCAAGTTAAAACTGCCGTGGTTGGAACAAGACAGATTCCCCATGTCCTGAAGAATCTCTGCTGGGCTGGGGAAAGAGTGGTAAGCTCACCCCTCTAGCATCCCCAGGAACTGTATTCAAGGATCGGGACAAGCATTAACACCCACCCACACAACTGCCAACCTTTGCTCAATCACATGCCCCAAGAGTAGGGGTTCTGGGTCATATATTCCCTATCACTGAACCCCTCTGGACCACAGCAAGCCAGGTGTGACGGATGCAAGGGGCCATTAGATACAGGAACAGCCCCCTGATCTCAGACACACACTTAGTCGGAGAAAGACCTGGAAACAAGTGTGTGGAGTCTAGAGACATAGATGGGGACCACAGAGGGGCAGGGAGAGGTCTACCCCGTGTACCACTGGCAACAGGAAATCCAAGCCCCCTGACTCTCAACCCGAGCCATGGAAGCATCCTTGTTACCCCAATTCTACACTGACCCGGAGTTGGGGGAGGTCCTTGGATGATCTAGACGGGAGGGACTACTGGTGCAGAGCCAGGGAATCCAGAACCTGCCTCCCACAGGGTGGGGGCAGAACAGAGGTGAACCTTGCCCCCAACCCTTCCAACCATTTGTGTAGCTGAGATCCTACTGGGTTCTGAGTTCAAGGGTGCATCTCGAACTACATGCAGAGAATAGCTGAGGCTGTCTTCTAACTGGAAGCCCATGTAAATGCATCACCCTGAGTCCATCTGGCTGCCAGAGTTCCCAGCTACGGAGAGAGAGCGGTGGGGACAACATGACGGGGGGCGGGATGTGAATGCCTGCTGTTCTTATTACAGCCTAGTGGTTAGAAACCCAGCTCTCCGGCTTGTTGGTTCTATCCACTCTGGGCATTATTGCTCCATATTGCTGTGCCCTGATTTCTTTTCTTTCTCTTTTATTTATTTATTGGCTGCGTCAGGTCTTAGGTGAGGCACGAGGGCTCAGTAGTTGTGCCTGTGAGCTTAGCTGCCCCTTGAAGTGTGGGATCTTAGTTTCCCAACCAGGGTTTGAATCCGCATCCCCTTCACTGGAAATTCTTGACCACTGGCCCACCAGAGAAGTCCTCGTGCTGCGATCTCTTCCCCTGAAGAATCGGGGTGATGGTGATGATGGCAGCTCAAGCCTCCCGGGGTCACCATGTGGGTTAGCACCGTGGCTCACAAAGTCAGCCCTAAACAAGCAAGTCCTCGGTATTGCCACGACCAGTGTGACTTCAGTTATATGGAGGTTAAAAAAAAAAAGCTGGGATAAACCAGAGGGGAGGTAAGAACCCTGAAAAGAGACTTGGAGAGAAGGGGGCGGGGTTGGGGGGGAGGGTAAGGGCATTCTCCCTCCTGTTTTCATCCACAAAGAAACGGGCTTCAAGCAGCACCATGAGCTGTGGCTTGTTCGGTAACCAGTGTCATCTGGGACTTTACACTCCAGGTATGCACCGAATACAAGAATTGTATATTTTCTTCAGGCAGGCTTTGGTGGTGAGGACAGCTTGCTTGAACGTATAAAGCAAGGCACACATGCCCCAGGGTCTGGTTTCCTCGCCTGTAAACAAGGGCTTGTTCTGGGCTCATTCAAACTATTTTTAAAGCCCCAACCCTAGGCCAGGCTTTAGAGATAATCTCTCGGATGTGTTCCAGTTCTGATACCAACCATTTATTTTTAGGATCCCCTTGTGGGCAGGTGCTTTTAAATTGAAAGTGGTGCAACTAGCTTGGGAACGGGAGGCAGCAGTTCTGGGCTCAAAATTGGATGCGACATTGCACCAGCCCTCACCTCCGAGTCCCAGTTCTTCACTCGGTGAGCACAGAACCCGAGCCTCACAGGACTGTCAGGTTGTGAAAATCATAGCACCATGTGAGCCCTGCCTGCCACAGCCTGACCTGCTAGGTCTCTGTGGACCCCCACGAGGGAGACACCTTATTCTGAATTCATAGGCAGGAAACAGGTTCAGAAAGGCCAGCCCCTTGCAGCCATCCCAAGATAGACCCAGCTTGTCTCGCCTCCCACCCTAAAGACCAGCCTCTGTTTACAATGAGCCAGGCAGCCCGGGCCCCCGCGCCAGCCGGCACTGGCCAAGGGGAAGCCACCAGGGTCTTCAGGCTTCTGCCTCCTCTTCTGCCTGTTTGAGGACAGGATGTTCCCTGGGAGGGAGGCCTCCTACATTCCTCCTCCATCTCCCTGCGGTCCAGCTCCGGGGGCCCAGAGGCGGCTGGATGCGGCTCCTGTAAGTTGAGAAGCTGGACCCTCTTTCTTCCCAGGCCTCCACTGGCAGGAATGTGCCTCCCAGGGGCCGAGGACGTGAGGCCCAGCAAGAGTACAAGCACGGAATTCCTAGAACTGCTGTTCCCCTTCCAGGGGCGGGAGAGCATTTCATAACAGGGTCAGGCAGAGGGCTGAACGCCTGTGCTGGGACGTGGGCCAGCCGCCCGGGAGAAACCCATTGGAACGAGCGTATGCTCAGCTCAGCAGCAGGGCCCGGCTCTTTCTTGCAGGACAGTCTGCTTGGCAAGCACAGCTGACTGGCCGAGGGGGCGGGGTTGTAGTTTGGTAAAGAAGCAAAGCTCGCTCACTCCAAGTCTGCCCTTCCCCTCCCACCCTGCCAGCTCTCCGGGGAGAACCAAGACCCCTACAATCTCTGGACTTCCCTGATGGTCTAGTGGCTAAGACTCCAGGCTCCCAATGCAGAGGACCCGGGTTCCATCCCTGGTCAGAGAACTAGATCTTACAACCAAGACCTGCCACAACCAGATAAATAAATATTAAAAAATAAAATAAAATAACCGCCCCCCGCCCCGCCCCGAAAAACACCCTTTAGGGGTCTTATGAAGGCCCTGGAGTAACAAAGGGACCATCAGCCAATGGCAAATGGCCCTTCCTTCAGGTCCCACGAGGGAACAGGTAGGCTGATTTGAAAATTAAGCAGAAGGGACAAAGTTTCTCCGGAGACAGAACAAAACAGCTGACCAACTTCTAAGGCTGGCCAAGCTCCTCCCCTTTCCCTCTGCACCTGGCATAGCCAAGTAAGGCTGCCCCCTGAAATGCACTACGAACAGTGAGTGCCCTTCCGAAATCCACCACCCCCCTTGCTGCTGGAAAGTGAAGGAGTCCTGTTTTTTTGTGTGAATGGCACACCCCCAAATTCACATGCTGAAGCCCCAACTCCTAGTACCTCAGTGTAACTGTATTTGGAGATAAGGTCTCTTAACCAGGCTATTATGTGAAAAGGAGGCCGTTAGGGTGGAGCCCTAAAACAATGTGCTGGTGTCCTTGTGAGAGAGAGCCATTCCACAGAAGGACCACGACCACCACCTTGAAAAGGGGCAGCAGGAGGTGGCCTCTGCAAGCCACGGAGGGGGCCTCAGCAGAAACCACACTTGGATCTTGGGCTTCCAGACCAAGAAGAATATAAATTTCTGTTGTTTAAACTACCTGGTCTGTGGATTTGGTTACAGGAGACCTAGCACATCTGCACAGGCTCACTGTCCCCTTTTGTTCGGAAGAGAGAAGAGGGAAACCTGTTCACACTCCTTAAGGCAAGAGACCCAGTGCATGTGCTGAGTGTGATCCTGGCCACACCAGCAGTAGTCTCCCTCCCACTCACCTGTGGACCCCTGGGCTCAGACATCTGCCTCTTGCCGGTACTCCAGAAAATCAAGGATATTCAAATGCAGGTGCTGGGCAGAGGGGGCCAGTACCTGAAGCCTGGCCATTTGAAGGGGAAACAAGAGGTAGGCTGGCTGGCAGTTAGTACGCGTGACACCAAGTGAATATATGGCCCAGAGCCCTGGCACCATGTCCACCTGTGTGTTTTGCCTTGTGGAGCTGAGTAGAAGGGCTTGAAAGCAGGACATGGGGTCCATGACTCAATGTTTTCAGGAAGGCGTCCTCTGTTCTTAAACCAATAGTCAATAAACACACAGGCTCGTGATTCCTGTCTCCTACACCTGGCTGGATAAAGCACAAGCTGGCATCAAGATTGCTGGGAGAAATATCAATAACCTCAGATGCAGATGACATCACCCTTAATGGCAGAAAGTGAAGAGGAACCAAAGTGCCTCTTGATAAAGGTGAAAGTGGAGAGTGAAAAAGTTGGCTTAAAACTCAACATTCAAAAAACGAAGATCATGGCATGCAGTCCCATCACTTCACAGCAAATAAATGGGGAAACAATGGAAACAGTGACAGACTTTATTTTCTTGGGCTCCAAAATCACTGCAGATGGTGACTGCAACCATGAAATTAAAAGACACTTGCTCCTTATAAGAAAAGTTATGACCAACCTAGACAGCATATTAAAAAGCAGAGACATTACTTTGCCGACAAAGGTCCATCTAGTCAAAGCTATGGTTTTTCCAGTCATGTATGGATGTGAGAGTTGGACTATAAAGAAAGCCGAGTGCCAAAGTATTGATGCTTTTGAACTGTGATGTTGGACAAGACTCTTGAAAGTCCCTTGGACAAACCAGTCAATCCGAAAGGAAATCAATCCTGAATGTTCATTGGAAGGAATGATGCTGAAGCTGAAGCTCCAATACTTTGGCCACCTGATGTGAAGCCCTGACTCATTGGAAAAGACCCTGATGCCGGGAAGGACTGTGGCAGGAGGGGAAGGGGATGACAGAGGGCACGATGGTTGGATGGCATCACTGACTCAATGGACATGAGTTTGAGCAAGCACCAGGAGATGGTGAAGGACATGGAAGTCCTGGCATACTGCAGTTGCAGAGTCGGACATGACTGAGTGACTGGACATCAACATCTGGCCCTGGCTCTGTTGGCCACTCAGCAGGAGAGGCAGTTAAATCCCCTCAAAGGACTGTTCCTTGAGGCTTGACCCTTGTTGAACATCGTCTCAAAGCATGGCCCACATAAATCCTCCTATCCCTGTTTATACCCAGCTTCTCTCATTCAAAGGAGTCATTTCCCTTCTAGAATCTGGGCTAGCCTTGCGGCTTACTCTGACAGACAGAACACTGTGCAAGTGCCATACTGTGACTTCTGAATAAAGGCCTTAAGAGGCCTTGGAAGCTGCCATGTAAGTAACTCATATTCTGAATGGTGTGAGGCCATGAGGACAGAGAGAGAGCCCAGCCTTCCAGCTGTCCCCAGCAATACCCAGACAGGTGGCTAGGGCCACCTTGAAACTTCTAGCCCAGGGCAATCCAATGGTCAACTGTATGCAGCCAGATGAGTGGGCTCAGACAAGATGATCCAAAAATGTCCAATTTACCCAAAGAATGAAGAGAAATAACAGATTGCTGTGGTGGTGGTTGAAGTTACTAAGTTTGGGGGTTGCCTGTGACACAGCAGTAGCTGTGTACAACAGTAGCTGATACAATCCTTCTCATCAAGACGAGATCTCTGGGCCTAGGATCTGAGCTCTCCCCGTGAACCCTCATGGGCATAGGCAGTGGATTATAAGGCCCATATCCTAAGCATCCAAATGCCACGGGCAGATGTCACATATTTCTGCTGAGTCAGCAATACTGGCCACAAACAAGTAAATGAAGACTATGAATCCCAGTGTCTGAGACCTGGGCCCCAACACTGACTAGTTCAGTATAAAAAGTCACCTCCTTCCACAGTCTGCTTCATAATAACTTGGAATAATACTGGGATAAGTGGGAAAGTTCAGAGAAAGTTAGCTTCTGCTTCTGAGACATTCCAAGATAAATAGTTATACTTGTAACTAAGAGGACAGAAAAGAAACTTTAAACATTCTTATTAAGCCAGCCCAGACCCAGGTCTAGTCTTAGAGACACTAGGTCACCCTGAGAACACTCTCATCACAGGAGTCTTTCACCCTTCACCTTTTAGACATCTGATGTGGCTGGCCGCACTACAAACATGAGTAAGCCATCTCTGAAAGAACTTCCTGTCTAATCTAGGGAACAAATACATAAACAAAGACATGTGAATCATTGTCGTGAATCACAAAAGAGGAAGAACACTGGCATGGATCTCAGTAAAACGAGAAAGTAACATGTTTTTCGTTCATACGTTTGAACACTCAAGAATCAAGAATCTATGTGTACAAATGAACACTTTTCATTCATTTCACCCTGGGAAGCAATCCTTGTTTCAATAATGCTGCCTTTTCCTAACTCGACATCAAATAAAAACCCTGACAAGCAAATGCCTCGCTGCTTTATACCAATAGTCAATATGGCACCATCCTGCTGGCCCTTTCTCCAAATTTGGTAATGAAGTACTTTTTTTTGCTCTTTCAGGAAAAGAACAAACAAACCCCTTTATCAATAATGAGGCCCTGCCACCCTTGAGGATATTGGGAAAAAAAAGTAAGGTCTGAAGGCAACTCATATCCAACAGCTGTGTTTACATTGTTAGACTGTAAGGCCAACCACACTGGCTACTTGGAGTGGGCAAGTCTCATTTAATATCATGTAAGTTTTCAGGGGTGGGGTGAGTGTCTGTCTAATTACTTCAGATACAACTCTGATGCTTATAATTCTATTTCGGGTGTGTTCATCTTTCTAGCTTGCAATGGAAGCCCTCGAGGTCACACTTTGTCTTCCAATGCCATGGCCGTAAGATCAGGAAGGCTATGGGTGCTCTACACCAGGGTCCCTGCCAGTCTTTAATGAAGCACATAGTATGGAATGTTCTAAATGCTTTAAAAGGAAGGTCGGGTCAGTATAAAAAGAGACCCATTATAATTCCCTCTTTGCCTTAATGTCAATGTCAAGTTCTCTTGACCTGTAATAAAGAGGCAGTGTAACTGAGGCCTCGGGACACTGGCCGCGCTCCGGCTTCAGTGCCCAGCCTACCCTATCCTCTTCCTGGCACTCTCTGTTCCAGGGCCAGACCCGGGAGCTGCCCCAAGGTAAGCTTCCTGGGCGCAGGCTTTGTTTGTCTAACCAAATAGGGTGCCAGTAACACCTGCAGTCCTAGCTGCTTACCTCTGATTAACCTTATCCAGACCCAGGGCTTAGGTACGACTACCACCCAAGCCACAACCCCTGTAGCTTTGGGTCAAACATCCAGTAAGGAACTGGGAATGTAGAGGTTGGTGGGGGAAGGGTGGATGAAGGGTTCTGACCCACTCAAAGGTTCTGGTGGTTTATGGTGTTACTTAAGACTTTTAAGACTCACAGATACAGAGAACAGACTTGTTGCCAAAGGAAAGGGGTTGGGGTGGGGAAGGTAAGGGTTGGGAGTTTGGGATTAGCAGATTCAAACTATTATATACAGAATGGATAGAGAACAAGGTTCTCCTGTATAGCACAGGGAACTATATTCAATGTGATAAACCCCAACAGAGGGACTTCCCTGGTGGTCCAGTGGATAGGACTCTACGCTTCCAAGGAAAGGGGGACAGGCTCAATCACTCATCAGGAAACTAAGACCCTGCAAGAAGCATGGCACGACCAAAAAAGGAAAAAAAAAAAAAAAAACCTTAATGGAAAAGAATATGAAAAAGAATATATAACTGAATCATTTTGCTGTACAGCAGAAATGAACACACTGTCAATGCACTATATTTCAATAAAATTGGAAAAAACAAAACCATAAGATTCTACAAACTTGAGTGTTCATCAGTGACACTCTCTTAAGTAATTTTCTTAAGTAAATTTCTCTTCAGTTCTCCAGCTTCTTCAGATCAGTGGTTCAGCCTGTGTAGGGTTAATGAGCATGGAAAGCAAACTGGAGTCAGAGGACTGGAGATGGCTCAAGTCATCTGCTCTTATCCTCCCCTGAGACACACACTGCAGAGCCATTCCCAGCAAGAGTGACCAGCAGATAGTTTACTCCAGTAGCTTCTGACACGATCCAACCACGCAGACTCTGCCAAGAGCCTGGCTCTTCAGAGTCTAGTTTAAAGACAGATGCCAAACCCAACCTCACGAGAAGTTTACCTGGATGGATGCATCACTTTTTTTGTCAGACCACTGAGGAGAGCCTGGTGAGGGCTGTCACATTCCACCAATTCCTGAGAGCTCAGAGAACAGTCCTTATACCAGTCACTGGGAGCTAGTTAGAAATGTGGAATCTTAGGCCCTACCCCTAACCTACTGAATCAGATGTGGTCCCCAGGTAATTCATGTGCCCCCTAGAAGACTGAGAAACAGCACTCTTGACCGAAGCAGAAGGGGGCCAGGAATGACCTTTACTCATTAGGTCAAGCTCCTCCGCCCAGGCAAAGGGTTGTGCTAAAGTGGGCCTTGGAGGAAGACTCTACGCCTTGGTTGTACAGAGGCAAGCCTGGATTCTCTGGGTTATGGACTGTGAGCTGCGTCTCCCTCGCTGGTCACTAGGCTAGTCACTCTCTAGGCTCCTGGCACTGCTAGCTTCCTTCCAGTTGGCCTCAGAAACTGTCACACTGATGCAGAAGCCCCTTGTCCCTCTCCCAAATGAACACCTTCAAAAGGAGGGAGACTGGCTGAGGTCTGCCCCAAACCGCAATTTACCAGTGCAAAGGGAGAAGTGGAAGAGTTTCCCATAAACAGCACCGCCGGCTGTTGCTTCCAAGCTGATCCACCCCATCTAGCAACAAGGGTGCAAAATAGGGCCACTTAAGCCTTCAGGCCTGAGTCAGTGCCCACCCTGAACAGATGAAGCAGTGGCTTACACCTTCACTAGAAGGGACCCCAAAATTGTCCCGAAAGGTCCCAGTAGACACATTGTAGCACAGAAAAAGCTGAGTAGCATGGACTACATAAGGTCCAGCGTGGAAAGAGAGACAGCAAGAGTCACTGGGAACTTTCCCTTGGATCATTTTTAATAGACGCGGCAGCACTTCTTCCCCTCTGCGCTTGGCGGCTGTTTTCTTGTTCAGTTTGGGAAATAGGGTGTTAGATTGGACCATGGGCATGTGTTTGGGGGCCTCGGTGCCGCGTCCCATAAAAAAAGGCGGCCCCCGCTGTCCAGGAACCACTTAGCTGGCTAACAGCTCGCACGCTGTATGTTTTGAGTCAAACAAAACCAGGGCCTCGGATCTGGCTGTGCTCGCCGGGGGTGGGACAGCTGCCTGAGAAAAGAAGCGAGTGGCCCCCGACGCTGCCAGGCGACAAGGCGGGCAGCCCCGCCCGAGTGCGTGCGTCTCAGGCCCGACGCCAAAATGTGCGGCGCTCTTCTCGAGTAGTTTGGGAAGCGGGAGAGGGCGTAAAGGGAAGGGGAGAAGGGCAGGAGCGGGTGAGGACAGCGCGAGGGAGGGAGCAAAGCGACAAGCTCGGGGATTTCATCACTCAAACGCGCTGGCAGGTTTCATCAGCACCCGGGCTCCGGAGCTGGGAGCGAATGCCAGGCTCCCGAGGGCAGCACGAAGCGGGCCCCCACCCGCGCCAGCTCAGCTTCCTCTTCCTCATCCACGCTCCCGGAGGTCACACGGTTCCCTCCCTCCCCTCCCCCGCGGACAGAAGAACGTGTTTTTCTGCATAGCGCGCCTCGCGGCCCCAGGTCCCTGCGCGGAGAACCGCCGCGCGCCTGAAAGAACCATCTGCTCCCCGTGCCGCCGAGGCGCCGCAGGGGCAGGCGAGCACCCTCCGCCCAAAACCGGGGCTGGGGGTCGGGTGGGGTCGGGGGCCTCGGGAAGGAAGAAGGGTTCTGCGAGGGTCATTGATCCCAACATCCCATCCCACAAAACCCTTGGCCCGGCCTCTCCGTGGTGCGTGGCCCACCCTGACCCCACCCTATTCAGCCTCAGAACTGCCCCCAATACCCACAAGGGGCAGCACACCTCAGCATGTGGTGGTCTTGGAAGAGTGTGTTTGTGCGTCAACGATCGGGGGAGTCAGGTGTCTCTCTCAGAAAGAAGAAAACTCCTGGCATTGGCAGACGCTGCACTGGAGTTCGCGCCCGAGGGCTGGCGATCGCAGGCGACCCCCATGCTCGCTCCCTGCGGCCACCTCCCGGACTCTTACTGCCTTCCTGATACCCCGTTCCGTTCTTCCCAGTCATCGCGCCCCGGAACTCGGTCGCCCCGTCCAGCTGGCGGCTCCCGAGCACTCCCCGCTCCTGTTGAGTCCGGACTCCCCACCGCCCGCACCCAGAGCCGGGGCGCAGGGGGCCACCTCCCCGGAGCCCGCGCCTACCTCCAGGGGTGGTGCTGAAGAGCGTGCCGCCGGGGGTGGTGCTGTAGTCCCCAGGGGGCAGCTGCACGCCGTCGGCGAGGACCACCCTCCGAGTGGTGGGGATGGCCCGGCTCGGGGTCTGGCTGCAGCTGCTACCTCCGGACATGGTCGCCCCGCACGCTGAGCCCGCAGCCGGGGCGTGGCCCTAGAGCCCCTCGGGCCTCGCTCCGCCCCGCCCGAGACCGCCCCTTCCGCCTCTCAGGCAGACGACCCTTGGGATTTGTAGTTCCCGCCGCGCCGCCGCGCCGCCGCGCCGCCTACCTTTCCCCAGGGCTGCTGGCTCGGGCGCTCCTCGCCCCCAGCGCTGGCTCCTCGCCCCCAGCGCAGGCTCCTGCTCTCAGGCGGCCGGAGCCTCCGCCCGGCCCCAGTGCCTTCCAGATCCCTCGCAGCCATGTCCCTAGTCCTTTCGGGTCCCCGTTGACACGCCGGCAGGGACTGGTCGAACGGGGGTGGTGGTCGCGAGCTTGCCCTGGTTAATGCCTTGCTGCTGGGTCGGGGGCGCATCTCAGGCTGTGCGGGGATCCTAGCCCACCCTGGCTAGTTTCAACACTGGGACCTCAGCGGAAGGCCTCCTTCAGCCCGCCCCTGTTCCGTGTTCTAGTTCCTCAGACCAGAAGGTGGGCGTTGGTCGGTAGGTCATTCATCAACTGGTTGAACATCGGTCGTGTGGCAGGGGTGGAAGAAATGGCGAAAAATGCACATTCCTTTGCCCGAGGGTGGGGAGAAGGACCCGGAAACCAACCACCCAGTTGGTTGACCGGAGCGAGGTGGGGCGAGATGGGGTTGGACCTCGGTGAGGTGGGTGTTGCGGGGAGGCTTAAGAGTTGGTCAGAGAAGATTCTTGACACCCTTTGGGTTGGGTCCGTAGCCCGCCGCGCTGCCTGAAGTTTGGTAGGTGCTCACGAATGAATCTTCAAGGAGGTCCCCAAGTGAAGGACAGAAAAGCCTGCAGTGATCACTTCTTGGAGGGGAGAGAAAAGAACTTTATTTATTTATTTATTTATTTTGCCCTTTTTTATTGAGGTAAAATTAATATATAACATTATAAAAGTTTCAGATGTACACCGTTGTAATTAGTCCTCTGTACATTACAAAGTGATTATTACTTTTTAATAATTACCATCCATCATCATACAGTTGACCCCTTCCTCCGTTGCAGCCATTCTCCCCACCATTAACTACTGCTACTACTGCTGAGTCACTTCAGTCGTGTCCGACTCTGTGCGACCCCATAGACGGCAGCCCACCAGGCTCCCCTGTCCCTGGGATTCTCCAGGCAAGAACACTGGAGCGGGTTGCCATTTCCTTCTCCAAGAAAAGAAGTTTAAAAGGCAAATCTGGGCGGATTGTGAAGGGTCTTTCACATCATGACGGTGTGTTGCAGACCTTGTCCTCCAAGAGCAGCTGGAGATCTTTATTATTATTAATTAATTTATCAGCCACTCTGCATGCCATGTGGGATCTTAGCTCTCTGGGGATCAAACTCATGCCCACTGCATTGGTAGGGTGGAGACTTAACCACTGGACCACCAGGGAAGTCGCTCAGAGATCTTTTAAGCTGGGGAGTGACACAAGATCTTCTTAGAATGGACTACAGGAGAGTGAGGCCTGAGGTAGGAAGACTGGTTGGATTTGGTCACTCTTGAGCTAAACCCTAGGCCTACGCTGTCCAGCATGCTAGCCACTGGCCACAAGTGCAAAATATCTCAATAATTTTTTTACACTAATTGAATAATGAAATAATATTTTGAATATATTGGGCTAAGTAAAATCTATTACTAAAATTAATTTCACCCGTTTGTGTTTTTTTTGATAGGACTAGAAGAAATATATATATATATGGATTATAATGTATTGCTATTAGACAACCTTGCTCTAGAATGAGGTGTTATGAAAGCAATACTTAAGTTCTCAAAACTTCTTCCTGGAAAACTATGGACTCATCAAATGTTAGCTCTGGCCAGGTACATTATAGCTCATCCAGGACGATACTTACCTCGATCATATTGAAAAACAGAACAAACATAAAACAGAGGCCCAGAGTGTTACAGGAAAGAAAGTGGGGCCCAAGAGGACGGTCAGATCCCCAGGTCACATCCGAGTCCCTGGGATGGTCTCCAAGTGTGGGTTCTTGGCTTCTCACAGGAAAGAATTAAAGAGCGAGTCAGAGTAAAGTGAAAGAAGAGTTCCTCAGGGACTTCCCTGGTGGCGCAGTGGATAGGAATCACCCGCCAGTGCAGGGGACGTGTGTTCCATCCCTGGTCCAGGAAGATTCCACATGTCTCGAAGACACTAAACCCGTGGGCCACAGCTACAAGCCTGCAAGCCTAGAGGCCACACCCAGCCACAGAGTAACCCCCACTCACCGCCACTAGAGAAAGCCCGCGCCAAAAAGGAATGAAGACCCAGTGCAACCACAATTTCTTTATTTTTTTTCAAAAAGGGCTATTTAGGAAGGAAACACACTCCTTAGAGAGAATGTGGGCAAGTGAGGCCCCAGGGCATGGGGTTGTCAGTTTTTATTTTTGCTGTTGTTCAGTCACTAAGTCGTGCCCAACTCTTTGCAACCCCATGGACTGCAGCACACCAAGCTTCCCTGTCCTTCACTATCTTCCAGAGTTTGCTCAGATTCATGTCCATTGAGTCAGTGATGCTATCTAACTATCTCATCCTCTGCCACCCTCTTCTTTGCCTTCAATCTTTCCCAGCATCAGGGTCTTTTCCAGTGAGTCAGCTCTTCGTATCTGGTGGCCAAAGTATTGGAGCTTCAGCATCTGTCTTTCCAATGAATATTCTGGGTTGATTTCCTTTAAGATTTGACTAGTTTGATCTCCTTGCAGTTCAAGGGACTCTCAAGAGTCTTCTCCAGCATCACAATTTGAAAGCATCAGTTCTTCGGCGCTCAGCCTTTTTTATGGTGGAACTCTCACATCCATACATGACTACTGGAAAAAACATAGCTTTGACTAGACGGACCTTTGTAGGCAAAGTAATGTCTCTGCCTTTTAATATGCTGTCTAGGTTTGTCATAGCTTTTCTTCCAAAGAGCAAGCGTCTTTTAGTTTCATGGCTGCCATCACTGTCTGCAGTGATTTTGGAGCCCAGAAAAATAAAGTCTGACACTGTTTTCACTTTTTCTTCCATCTATTTGCCTTGAAGTGATGGGACTGGATGCCATGATCTTAGTTTTTTGAATGTTGAGTTTTAAGCCAGCTTTTTCACTCTCCTCTTTCCCCTTCATCAAGAGGCTCTTTAGTTCCTCTTCACTTTCTGCCATTAGAGTGATATCATCTGCACATTTGAGTCTGTGGGTATTTCTCATAGCAATATTGATTCTAGCTTGTGATTCATCCAGCCCAGCATTTCACATGATGTCCTCTGCATATAAGTTAAATAAACAGGGAGACAAAATACAGCCTTGCTGTACTCCTTTCCTAATTTGGAACCAGTCAGTTGTTCCATGTAAGGTTCCTACTGTTGCTTCTTGACCTGCAGAGTTTTCTCAGGGGATAGGTAAGGTGGTCTGATATTCCCATCTCTTTAAGAATTTTCCACAGTCAAAAGCTTTAGCAGAGTTAGTGAAACAGAGGTAGATGTTTTTCTGGGATTCCCTTGCTTTCTCTATGATCCAACGAATGTTAACAATTTGATCTCTGGTTCCTCTGCCTTTTCTAAACCCAGCTTGTAATCTGGAAGTTCTTCATTCAGGTACTGCTGAAGCCTAGCTTGAAGGATTTTGAGCATAACCTTGCTTGGCACTGCCCTTCTTTGGAATTGGAATGTAAACTGACTTTTTCCAGTCCTGTTGCCACTGCTGAGTTTTCCAAGTTTGATGACATATTGAGTGCAACACTCTAACAGCATCGTCTTTTAAGATTTGAAATAGCTCAGCTGGAATTCCATCACCTCCACTGGCCTTGTTTGTAGTGATGCTTCCAAAGACCCACTTGACTTCACACTCCAAGATTTCATGTTGAGTAACCACACCATGGTGGTTATCTGGGTCATTAAGACCTTTTCTGAATAGGTCTTTCTGTGTATTCTTGTCACCTCTTTTTAATCTCTTCTACTTCAGTTAGGTCCTTATCATTTCTGTCCTTTATAGTGTCCATCCTTACATGAAATATTCCCTTGTTATCTCCAATTTTCTTGAATAAATCTCTAGTCTTTCCCATTCTATTGTTTCTTTTACTTATTTGCACTGTTTATTTAAGAAGGCCGTCTTATCTGTCCTTGCCATTCTCTGGAACTCTGCATTCAGTTGGGTGTATCTTTCCCCTTCTCCCTTGCTTTTTGCTTCTCTTCTTTCCTTCAGTTCAGTTCAGTTCAGTTGCTCAGTCGTGTCCAACTCTTTGCAACCCCATGAATTGCAGCACGCCAGGCCTCCCTGTCCATCACCAACTCCCGGAGTTCACTCAAACTCACATCCATCGAGTAGGTAATGCCATCCAGCCATCTTATCCTCTGTCATCCCCTTCTCCTCCTGCCCCCAATCCCTCCCAGCATCAGAGTCTTCTCCAATGAGTCAACTCTTCACATGAGGTGGCCAAAGTACTGGAGTTTCAGCTTTAGCATCATTCCTTCCAAAGAACACCCAGGACTGATGTCCTTTAGAATGGACTGATTGGATCTCCTTGCAGTCCAAGGGACTCTCAAGAGTCTTCTCCAACACCACAGTTCAAAAGCATCAATTCTTCAGCGCTCAGCTTTCTTCACTGTCCAACTCTCACATCCATACATGACTACTGGAAAAACCATAGCCTTGACTAGACAGACCTTTTTTGACAAAGTAATGTCTGCTCTTCTTTCCTTAGCTATGTGTAAAGCCTCTTCAAACAAACACTTCACCTTCTTGCATTTATTTTTCTTTGGAATGATTTGGTCACTGACTCCTGTACTATGTTATGAACCTTTGTACACAGTGGTTTTGGTCATTGATTCCTGTACGTTGTTACAAACTTCAGTCCATAGTTCTTCAGTCACTCTGTCTACCAGATCTAATCTCGTGAATCTATTCATCACCATAACTGTATAATCATAAGAGATTTGATTTAGGTCAAACCTGAATGGCCTAGTGGTTTTCCCTCCTTTTCCAATTAAAGCTTGAATTTTGCAGTAAGAAGCAAAGGGGTGGGTATTGCTCAAAATTTTCCAAGTGAGACTTCAACAGTGTGTGAATCGACAACTTCCAGATGTTCAAGCTGGGTTTAACAAAAGCAAAGGAACCAGACATCAAATTGCCAACATCCGTTGAATCATAGAAAAAGCAAGTGAATTCCAGAAAAACATCTACTTCTGCTTTATTGACTATGCCAAAGCCTTTGACTGTGTGGATCACAACAAACTGAAAAATTCTTCAAGAAGTGGGAATACCAGACCACCTTACCTGCCTCCTGAGAAATCTGTATGCAGATTCTCAAGAATCTGCAAGAAGCAACAGTTAGAACCAGACATGGAACAATGGACTGGTTCCAAGTTGGGAAAGGAGTACGTCAAGGCTGTATATTATCACCCTGCTTATTTAACTTATATGCAGGGTACATCATGAGAAATGCCGGGCTGGATGAATCACAAGCTAGAATCAAGATTGCCAGGAGAAATATCAATAACCTTGGATATGCAGATGACACCACCCTTGTGGCAGAAAGAGAAGAGGAATTAAAGAGTCTCTTGATGAGGGTGAAAGAGGAGAGTGAAAAAACTGGCTTAAAACTCAACATTCAGAAAACGAAGATCATGACATCTGGTCCCATCACTTCATGGCAAATAGATGCGGAAACAGTGGAAACAGTGACAGACGTCCTTTCCTTGGGTTCCAAAATCACTGCAGATGGTGACTGCAGCCATAAAATTAGAAGATGCTTGCTCCTTGGAAGAAAAGCTATGACAAATCTAGACAGCATATTAAAAGGCAGAGACATTACTTTGCCTACAAAGGTCCGTCTAGTCAAAGCTATGGTTTTTCAGTAGTTGTGTATGGATGTGAAAGTTGGACCATAAAAAAAGCTGAGCACCGAAGAACTGATGCTGTTGAACTCTGGTGTTGGAGAAGACTCTTGAGAGTCCCTTGGACTGCAAGGAGATCCAACCAGTCCATCTAAAGGAAATCAGTAGTGAATATTCATTGGAAGGACTGATGCTGAAGCTGAAGCTCCGATACTTTGGCTACCTGATATGAAGAACTGACTCATTGGAAAAGACCCCGATGCTGGGAAGATTGAGGGCAGGAGGAGAAGGGGATGACAGAGGATGAGATGGTTGGATGGCATCAGCCACTGATGGACATGAGTTTTAGTAGGCTCTGGGAGTTGGTGATGGACAGGGAAGCCCGGTGTGCTGTAGTCCATGGGGTTGCAAAGAGTTGGACGTGACTGAGCAACTGAACTGAACTGAATGAGTAGAAGCAGTATTCCAGCTATTTGGGAGAAGGGATGGGAATTTCCCAGGTTTGGGCCACTGCCCACTTTTTGACTCTTTGTGGTCATCCTGGGGATGTCATGGCACCTGTAGGTGTGTCTTTCAGTTTGCTGATGTGTTACAATGAGCGTGTGCTGAGGCTCAAGGTCTAGAGGAAGTCAACTCGTATGCCATCTTGGACCTACTTGGCTCTTATTGGCTTATGTCTTGTCCTCATGTGTCTGTGTGTGTGTGCGTGCTCAGTCGTGTCCGACTTTGTGACCCCATGAACAATAGCCCACCAGGCTCCTCTATCTCTGGAATTTTCCAAGCAAGAATACTGGAGTGAGTTACCATTTCCTCCTCCAGGGGATCTTCTCAACGTGGGGATCAAACTTGCATCTCCTGCATTGGCAGGTGGATTCCTTACCACTGAGCCAACTGGGAATCTTGTTCCCAGGCTGTGTCATTCTTTTAGGGGTTGTGCCCTGCCCCCTTCCCGTCTCAAGAGAGGAATGGGGCTTTGCTCAAGATCACACAGCTGTGAAATGCTTGAGGTGGAGCAGGACTCGCCTCCCTTCCTGGCCAGCGCCCTTCTCAGCCCACAAGAAAACACAGGGGCCCACCCCCTCCTTTGGGGAGGACTGTTTTGTGAAGATCTGTTTGGTTGCCTTATCAGACGGGCAGGTTTGGCTACAGTGGAAGCTTTAGGGAAGGGGCCTGCTTAGAGAACTCCATACTCACTATGACCTCTCTGCCCGAGGGCTGTCGGAGCTGCAGAGAAGAGTTGGAGGACTGCAGCGGAGTCAGAGGGCTGGGGCTGGCTAGACCTGGGCCCCTCAAAGATCTAGGAAGAACACTAGCATGGGCCTGGTGGGTGTGTGCTGTGTGCAAAGTCGCTTCAGTTGTGTCCGACTCTTTTCGACCCCATGGACTGTAGCCCACCAGGCTTCTCGGTCCATGGGGATTCTCCAGGCAGGAATACTGGAGGGGGTTGCCATTTTCCCTTCCAGGAGATCTTCCCGACCCAGGGATCGAACCCACGTCGCCTGCATGGGCAGGTGGGTTCTTACCTGGGAAGCTACAACCTGGGCCTGGTGCCAACAGCAAATAACTCTTTAGTCCTGGACCAGACTGAAGAGCTATTTCCCTCTCTGGGCCTTTCTTCCCCTAGCATCTCCTGTCAGATGGCAGGAGAGGCGGCCAGTGTTTGAACATCTCTGAGGACCCTCAGTGTTTTATGATATTTTATGTCTTTGATAAACTCACTGCTGAATTCTGTTTCCTGCCCAGACAGTTCACCTCTGGTGATTTCTGCTTCTTCATGGAGCAGGGGCTTGATTAGAGGAAGTTTTGTCATCAGGCATAAGCTCCCACAGGCAGGGACCAAGGGTTTACCCCCACTCGTTTTTGTTTTTAATATTTATTCATTTGACTGCACATGGTCAAATAAATAAGATCCCAGCATGTGGAATCTTCGCTGTGGCAAGTGAATTCTTAGTTGAGGTGTGTTGGAGCTTTTTTCCTGACCAGGGATTGAACCTGGGCCTCCTGTATTGGGAACACCGAGTCTTAGCCACTGGACCACGAGGGAAGTTCCTGCTGTTGATGTTGACAGAGGCCATTGGAATCCTTTTGGGTGCTGCTACCAAAAGCCAGACTTATCTATTTCTATCTTCCCTTCGAGCAAGGGAAGGTCAAAAGAAAGAAAACGGAGTGAGCCAAGGATTGTTTTCTAGAAGAAAGATAAGGAGGGGAATGGGGGAAGGAGGAAACAGTTTCCATCCCAGTTTGCTCTTCTTGACCTATAGACAGGAAAGGCCAAGGGTCCCATCTTATCAGCTGAAGGAAGTGGAATTTCTCTGAATAGCAACCAGGCACACAGGCCCAGCCCTTCCAGGATGAAATGCTTTGTGAGGTTACCAAATAACATCTGGGGTAATCAAGAATGGCCCTAAGAGGGCACTGGCCCTCCCTAGCATCCATCTCAACACCGGTTGAGTGGAGCTGGACCAGAGTGGGGAAGGAGTGCTGGGAGAGGGTCGTGGGACTGGTTGTCTGGGGAGGACAGAGCAGGGTCCACAAGAGGAAGTAAGGCTTCCAGAATCTGGGGGGAGTCACAGTGGAAGCCAGGGGGTCCTCAGGGGTGGGGGAGTAGTGGGAGAGAAGGGAGCTGGTATGTTTGTCTGTTTGAATCCACTCCTCATGTTATTTGATGCTGAAAATGGTCCCCCTTTGTTAGGGGTAACACGACTGAAACCACACCAGCCTGGCTAGGACCAGTATAACCATTTGCCTGAGCTGTTTTAAGACCAGAGGTCCTGGCAGGGAATACGCGGGACTCCCAAGTCACCACCAACTGGAAGAATTCGGGAGAGGTCAAAAGGAGATGCCAGTGGTCTCACCAACCTCCCAGGATCCTTGTCGCTGAGATCCATATTGGCTGGACAATGTGTGGACCCTGACTCATCGGGGTCAGCATGACTTGGCCAGAGACCACCCAGAAACTAATCCCATCCCCGTAAAACCCAAGACTGTGAGCCACATGGCAGAGCTGTTCTCCTGGGTTCCCTTACAACTCCGCCCAGAGCCCCCCTCCCTGCCAAAGTCTCTTGCTTTATCAGCACATGTGTCTCCTGAGACCAATCATCTCCAAGAGTTAGACAAGCGCCCGTTCTATTAGCGAGCATGTTCTGTTGCTAAGCCCCCAGTGGCCTGGGGAGGCTCCTATCCTTTCTTGTCCAGTTCGGGATTCTCGGCCCCTCTTCTGTACGTCCTGCCCCAGGCGTAGACGCAGCCTTTCTTCCCAGAGCTCTGGTTTACATTCCAGACACATCTGTGCGTGCCTGGCTGGTGGGGCTTCTGTGGGAGGCTCCTTGTCCTGGTGGCTGCTGGTCCTGATCCTGGCTGGCCTCTGTCTGTCTCTCGTCCTCCCCGTCTCCTGCTTCATTTTTGGATGGCCCCGCTGCCAAACCTGAGCTGGTGGCGGATGCACGCCTCCACGCCATGCCTCCGGTCACCCCAGGATTTAGCCCCTTTTTGGTACTCGTGGTTCTCAGCAATGCTTGGCCTCCGATAAACTCAATGGCAAGACTATTTCTTACACCAAGAGCTCTTTTCAACGGCCCTCTGTTATCCTCTTGTCAGTGGAGAATCTGCCTGTTTTCCTTTGTATACTATTTTTTTTTTTGGCCACACCATGGGCATGCAGGCTCTTAGTTCCCCAACCAGGGACTGAACGCCCACCTTCTGCAGAGGAGGTCTGGCTGGTGGGGTTCCGTGAGCAGCTCCTTGTCCTGGCGGGTGGGAGGAAGCCTGGAGTCTTAACCATTGGGCCACCAGGCATGTCCTGCCTGTTTTCTTCAACATGTCTTTTTTTTTTTGTACCTTCGGACCTCCTTCACCCATTTCTCCCACCCCCACTCCCTGCCTCTGACAACCACCCATCTGTTCTCTGTGTCTCAGAGCTTGTTTGTTTTTAAACATCTCTTTTGTCAATGGTTGTATCTCCATCTGAGGCAGGAAGTATATAGCAAAGGAGCCTCTAAAGGACACAGGGCTGGGGGGACAGGACACAGGAGTTGACGTGACGGGTTCCCAATGATGAATTTAATGTTTTAATATGACTTCAGGGCTAAAGAGTTTACAAAAAACATTTTATTTTTTTAAAGTCACTCTGCCATCTGCCATCAGAACTTGCTCTGCCATCTTTACCTGGACTTTGAGAGCATCCCTGGGGATCTCTTCTTCTGGGTATGGGAACAATGCAAGGCGCTGGAGAGGGTTGGGGGTGGCCTCTGTGAATGACCCTCTGTGTGTTTACCTGAGCTGTGGCCATGCAGGCTTAGAAGGTTTTATGTGTTAGCCAGGAGAGCGGGACAGCTGAGAGTCTTTGGTGGCAGCTGAAGGAGCATGGCCTGGAGGCCACGAGGGACCAGTGTCAGATCCGTGGTCCTAACCAGCCCTCAGAGATGTATCCATCAGGGTCACTCACATGGGGTAATTGAGTTTAATAGCGGGATGATCTGCAAAGGTATGGCTGGGAGGTTGGCAAACCAAAAGGGAAGTCGTGGGAACTGGGAG
Source organism: Bos taurus (assembly GCF_002263795.3). Taxonomy (NCBI): domain Eukaryota; kingdom Metazoa; phylum Chordata; class Mammalia; order Artiodactyla; family Bovidae; genus Bos; species Bos taurus. Next base: position 33,236,708 of record NC_037354.1, on the reverse strand, counting down.
CTGGGCCTGAAGGAGTAAGACAGGCGTGTTTACTGGAATCTAGAGAGAGACACATGGACAGAGGTGGAGAGGAGAGGCTCACAGGAGCTGTCACCTGCTGTCCAGGCTGGAAAGAGCTGCAAGGTAGACCTGCCCTCCTGCCCTTGCTGGCAACCCACCTGCCCCATCCAGCCGGAAGACAGAGGACAAGGGAGCCCACTGATGCTGCCCTATGGGCTAGCCTCCTGGAGCACCGAGCAGGGCAGAAGAACGTGGAGAGTGGATGGAAGGGGCAGCACAAGGCTTTAGGAAGGGTGCAGGAGGGGCAGCCCAAAGCGAGTGCAGGTCCTGAGCAAGTGAGTGTGTGTGTGTGTGAGTGTGTGTGTGTGTGTAGCCCCACAATGCACTCTTCTTGCTTTGGGGTGAGAGTGGGGACCACAGAACCCTTACGCTCAAGGTTCTCAGTCCTTAAATATTCTCTGCTCCCAGCTTGATACCTGAAATCCCCTCATTAAAAAAAAAAAAAACACAAAACTTTTTGCAGGGAACTGGGAATTCCCTGATGATCCAGTGGTTAAGACTCCCAGCTTTCACTGATGAGGGCCCCGGGTTCAATCCCTGGGTCGAGGAACTAAGATCCGCAAATGAAAAATATATAAAATAATAAAACGAAAAGCTCTCTGCTCCAAGCTAAAGGTTCTGCTAACTGTGAAGTGACCTCCAAGACAGCAGCAGCAAGGGAGAAGAGCAGCGGACGCTTCCTGTGTCCTTACTCTGGGCCTGCACTGAGTGAGAGAGATCTGACGCTGATGAGACAGGTACGTGGTCCCATGGCCTTGCAGGACAAGTGTTACTAATTCACACATGAGGCGTGTGGGGCTGGGGGGCCTAGCCAGCCCCACACCACGGCCCACATCTAGATGTTTTTATAACCCACTTAGTCCAAAGCCCATACAGGTCACCACCACCCCTGTGATCCCCAAACTCCATAGGAGCTGAGGAGCTGGTCTTGACGTGAGGAGGGGGGAACCATCCCAGAGAACAGGAAAGGCTGCAGTGGAGGCAAGGGTGGTGTTTAAGCAGCAGATATTGACTTCTCATTTCTGGGGGCTGGGAGTCCAAGATCAGGGTGCCGGCAGACAGAGCTCCGGGTGAGACCTGGCTTCCTGCTTTGCAGACAGCTGCTGTCTCAGTGTGTTCCTTCAACCAGGAAGCGCTAATTTTGAATTTGCACTGGATCTGCTTCCAGGACTTTAACTCTTTTTGTTATTATAAGCATACATAATGGCCTGCCTCAGGGAGATAACCTGACCCCGCCCACCGGTGATGGACTGTGACATTCTTGAATCCTTTGTGTGGCAAATGGCTCTGGGCCCGGTGCCCACTGCTTGAGACTCAGAAATTCACATTTGGGGAGGCCAGAATCACAGATAGATGTGACATCTTTGTTTGTGGATGTGACAGGGAATATTCCATTTCACACCACCCATGAAATGACTGGTAGGAAATGAAACTAACATATCCCCCCTATCTGAGGCTTCATTTCTTCACCTCCTGCCATCTCTAATCCATAAAAGAATCTGACATCCAGGCTCCCACTAGTTGGCTAATTGGTTATTTTGAGGCGCTAGCCTGCTGTCTTCTCGGTCAATTGGCTCCCAAATAAAGTCCCTTCCTGATCCCAACATCTCATCTCCGATTCATTGACTTAACTTGAGGCAAGCAAAGCGAGCTTGGACTGAATAACATTATCACATGGTGCGGGGAAAGAGAACTCTGTCTCTCCTTTCTCCTTATAAGGACACCATTCCCATCACAGTGGGGGTGGGACACCCTTCTGCTGCTGCTGCTAAGTCACTTCAGTCGTGTCCGACTCTGTGCGACCCCATAGACAGCAGCCCACCAGGCTCCCCCATCCCTGGGATTCTCCAGGCAAGAACACTGGAGTGGGTTGCCATTTCCTTCTCTAATGCATGAAAGTGAAAAGTCAAAGTGAAGTCGCTCAGTCGTGTCCGACTTGTAGCGACCCCATGGACTGCAGCCTACCAGGCTCCTCCGTCCATGGGATTTTCCAGGCAAGAGTACTGGAGTGGGGTACCATTGCCTTCTCCAGGACACCCTATGACCCCAACTAAGCCTAACTATAACCTCCCAAAGGTCTAATCACTAAATACCACTAAATACCTCCCATCACTCCACGGGGGGAGTTACCATCACACATGAATTTGGGACCAGACACATTCAATCCCCAGGGTGGGTTCACCCTGCTTTTCTGGGTGGTGACTGTGCCTCCCTCCAGCCCCCACGGGAAGGGATCCAACATAACTGCCTCTCTTTCCCCTCCCTGGACTCGACATTCATGCTTCCTAACTCAGTAGACCCCACAGAAAGCAGTGCTTTCAGTAGCAACATCTTCGAACTCAAAGTTGATGGCATAGTGTTAATTCCACAAGTTTTGTAAAGAAAATATCATGGGCTCACAATCCACTTATGATCTATGCGACCTGTGTCAGTCACTCTGAAATGCAATTTTCTGTAGCATCTTTTTATAAATTTTAATTTTATTTATTTTATTTTTGGGTGCACTAGGCCTCCATTGCTTTTGCCTGGGCTTTCTCTAGTTGCGGTGAGCAGGGGCCACTCTGTAGTTGCGGTTGGAGGACTTCTCATTGTGGTGGCTTCTCTTGTTGCGGAGGACCAGCTCTAGGGCATGCCGGCTCAGTAGTAGAGGTGCAAGGACTTAGTTTCTCTGCAGCCTGTGGGAACTTCCTGGACCAGGGATCGAACCGGGGTCCTCTGGGTAGGCTAGGTGGATTCCTATCCACTGTTCCATCCGGGAAGTCTGGAAGTACAACTTTCTTATATGTAGAATGGCTGTCCTGGTAGCTCAGATGGCAAAGAATCTGCCACAATGCAGGAGATCCCATTTGATCCCTGAATGGGGAAGATCCCTTGGAAAAGGGAATGGCAACCCACTCCAGTATTCTTGCCTGGAGAATTCCACTGACAGAGGAGCCTGGAAGGCTATACAGCCCATGGGGTCACAAAGAGTCAGACTTAGTGACCAAACCACAGCAACAAAATGGAAGCAACACTAGCCACCTGGGTTAAAACGGGCAGCACAATTTTTGGGACTTGGTGGACTTCCAGTGAGTGTAAAGAGCTGTCTAGAAGCTAACCTCTTGGTTTCCAGGCCTGGGATATGCCTTGACTTTCCATTTCCTTTATTCGAGGGGCAAAATGTGGCATTTATTAAGCATTCCAGGGACTGGGGGCCTTTCACTGTCCATCAGTAGCTGGCCATCCTGATCTTGGAGTCAGTGGGCTGGTTGCACATACGAGAAAACGTGGGGATGAATAAAAAGGAAAGGAAGACCTGTCGTGTGATGGAAGCGAGGTGGCTAAATTGACCCTTTTGAAGCAACTCCGGGGCGTGGAAAGCGCTGAGAACCCGGAGACTCCCACACGGTGAGCAATTTACTCGCTGCTGATCCGCAGCTTCGCGGCTGCTGGGCTGGCGCGCCCTCTAGTGGTCCTCCTGATGTCTTTTTTAATTAGACCAGTTTCTTTGGCAGTCTGTCCTACTTAGCTGCTGCTGCTGCCAAGTCGCTTCAGTCGTGTCCGACTCTGTGCGACACCATAGACGGCAGCCCACCAGGCTCCCCCGTCCCTGGGATTCTCCAGGCAAGAACACTGGAGTGGGTTGGCATTTCCTTCTCCAATGCATGAAAGTGAAAAGTCAAAGTGAAGTCGCTCAGTCGCTGCTGCTGCTAAGTCACTTCAGTCGTGTCCAACTCTGTGCGACCTACTTTAAGTTCACTCAATTTTTTAAAAGCATATGACTTTTTACTTATTTATTTATTATGGCTGCACTGGGTCTTCGTTACTGCAGGCAGGCTTTCTCTAGTTGAAGTGATCGGGGCTACTCTTTACTTGCAGTTCATGGGCTTCTCATTGTGGAGGCTTCTCTAGTTGCAGAGAGAGCACTCTAGAAAGTGTGGGTTCAGTAGCTGAGACTCCCTGGGCTCTAAAGCACAGGTTCAGTACTTGTGGCCCGTGGGCTGACTTGCTCCGTGGCACGTGGCATCTTCCTGGACCAGGGATCGAACCCACATCCCCTGCCTTGGCAGGTGGATTTTTAACCAGTGGACCACCAGGGAGGTCCCCACTCAAGTTTTTACTGAGAGAGTTCTTTGCCAGGGGGGAGATAGTCTAGGCACTGGAGATTTAGCAGAGAACAAAACAAACTCCTACACTAATTCTTCACTTGCTTAGCAACGTCCATCTGGGTCCCTGAAGGCTGATATCTGCTCCTCCTTTTGTATTGCCAAAGATGAAATTTTAAGAAACTAGCATGCATAGACCTCCAAATAAGATGAAACCAGAGCATTGGGTAATACGGGGGCAAATCTGAGGGGAGAGGTATTTTGCTCAATTTTAAGTGACTTGCTGTCTCTTAGCACTTCTTTCCTTTATTATAAATTAAGAATTTGCTTTCCCCCTGCTTTTTAAGTTTGTTCATGAGAGCACTTGCAGAGGTTCTACTAGATCTATGCTATCCAATACGGTAGCCACTAGTCACCCATGACTATTTAAATTAAATTAATTTAAAAATTTAATAAGACTAAAAATGTAGTTTCTTATTTGCACCACTCACATTTCCAGTGTTTATTCCCCACGTGTGACTGGCGGCTATCTCATTGAATAGCACTGATATGTAATATTTCCAATGCAGAAGGTTCAACTGGATGACCCTGTAGCCGTGATGGGGATTTGGCTCGAGGAATGTTGAGTTAGTGTGAAGGTATGATCTACCCATTCCTTCCTTCTGGCTTCTTTTCTTTTAAGGATTGCTCTTATTTATTTGTTTGCTTTTCCCCATGCTGGGTCTTTGTTGCAGTGCACAGGCTTTCTCTAGTTGTGGTGAGCAGGCTTCTCACTGCAGTGGCTTCTCTTGTTGCGGAGTGTGGGCTCTAGGGTGTGTGGGCTTCAGTAGTTATGGTGCACAGGATTAGTTATCCCACAGCATGTGGGGTCTTAGTTCCTGGACCAGGGATTGAACCTGTGTCCCCTGCATATTGGCAGGCAGATTCTTAACCAGTGGCCCACCAGGGAAGTCCCCTCCTTCTACCTTCTTATCTGCAGTTTGGACAGTGGCCTCTGGCTGGTAGCAGAGGGGTGTGAGCCAGAAGACCTAACTTTGTACTGTTTGCTGAGCCAGTTGAGAGATATGCCCCCCTTCTTTCTTCTTCTTCTTCTTTTTTTAAAATTTAATTTTACTTATCGATTTATTACAAACATTTCTTTCTGCCTCACTGCATGGCTTGCAGGATCTTAGTTCTCTGACCAGGGATCGAACCCCAGTGCACAGCAGACCAACAGAGAGAGCTGGGTCCCAGGCTGATCAACCCTGTGGTTGCTTTTCTCTTGGGAGACTTCAGTTGCCAAAGGTTTGTCTCTCTGTGCCCTTGGTCCTGGGTTGCCAGCTCTGCTCTTGACCTCTGCCCTTTCTGGTTCTAACTGTGGGCTGGAAGGGGCTTGGGGAACCTTCTTACCAAGCTCTTGTATACTGGGAAGTCTCTGATCGCCAACGAGAGAGCGAGTGGGCAATGGATGCTGGAGTGTCTGAAAGTTAAAAGTCTCCACTTCTTGAGCCGCTACCATTAACTTAGGAGCAGAGGAAGCTGGACAGAGCATCCTGGTACACAGGCTCTTCTCATTTCTGCGGCTAACTTGTTCTGTGACTATGGGCAAGTCCTTTCTCTTACCCCCAAGTCTCAGTTTCTTCCTATGTAATGAGGGATGTGGGACTTGATGATTTCCAAGGTCTTCTGAAATTCTAGAGTCTGTAACTTGGCCACTGCCTTTGTGATTCTAGTGCACAACAAGTTATTATCAAGATAGAACAGATTCTCCCCTCCCCAAAGAGGAATCTCCTGGCTCAAATGGTTTCACTCCAAAACCTGAAGAAGACTAAACACCAATTTTACACAAATTCTTCCAGAAAATGAACGAGGAGGGAACACTTCCCAACTTACTTTTAGGCCAGTATTATTTTGATATCAAAACCAGATAAAGATAGTACTAAAGAAAGCAACTAGGAACCAATATCTTTCATGAACTTAGACCAATAACTCTCAAAATCCTCAATAAAATATTAGCAAATTTAATTAATTGTTCTAAAATAATTATAAATATGAGAAGGATTATATAAAGGGACCACATAGGATTTATTCCAGATATGTAGTCTGATTCATTATTCAAAATTCCATGGATATCAAGTGGTTAATAAAGTTGAGTTTTAAAAAGCCCATCATAGCAATAAGCTAAATATAATCAAGCTATAGAGCTGTGTTGGACTCTTTGCGACCCCATGGACTGCAGCATGCCAGGCCTCCCTGTCCATCACCAACTCCTGGAGCTTGTTAAAACTCATGTCCATTGAGTCAGTGATGCCATCCAACCATCTCATCCTCTGTCATCCCCTTCTCCTCCCGGCTTCAATCTTTCCCAGCATCAGGGTCTTTTCTAATGAGTCAGTTCTTCACATCAGGTGGCCAAAGTATTGGAGTTTCAGCTTCAGCATCAGTCCTTCCAATGAATATTCAGGACTGATTTCTTTTAGGATGGACTGGTTGGATCTCCTTGCGGTCCAAGGGACTCTCAAGAGTCTTTTCCAACACCACAGTTCAAAAGCATCAATTCTTTGGCACTCGGCTTTCTTTATAGTCCAACTCTCACATCCATACATGACTACTGGAAAAACCATAGCCTTGACTAGATGGACCTTTGTCGGCAAAGTAATGTCTCTGCTTTTTAATATGCTGTCTAGGTTGGTCATAACTTTTCTTATAAGGAGCAAGTGTCTTTTAATTTCATGGTTGCAGTCACCATCTGCAGTGATTTTGGAGCCCAAGAAAATAAAGTCTGTCACTGTTTCCATTGTTTCCCCATCTATTTGCCATGAAGTGATGGGACCGGATGCCATGATCTTCGTTTTCTGAATGTTGAGTTTTAAGCTAGCTTTTTCGCTCTCCTCTTTCACTTTCATCAAGAGGCTCTTTAGTTCCTCTTCACTTTCTGCCATAAGGGTGGTGTCATCTGCATATCTGAGGTTATTGATATTTCTCCTGGCAATCTTGATTCCAGCTTCTGCTTCATCCGGCCCAGCATTTCGCATGATGTACTCTGCATATAAATTAAATAAGCAGGGTGACAATATACAGCATTGATGTACTTACTCCTTTCCCAATTTGGAACCAGTCTATTGTTCCATGTCCAGTTCTAACTGTTGCTCCTTGACCTGCATACAGATTTCTCAGGAGGTAGATAAGGTGGTCTGGTGGTCTGATAAGACCACCAGTCTCTTTAAGACTTTTCCACAGTTTGTTGTGATCCACACAGTCAAAGGCTTTAGGGTGGTCAATAAAGCAGAAGCAGATGTTTTTCTCGAACTCTATTGCTTTTTCTATGATCCAACAGATGTTGGCAATTTGATCTCTGATTCCTCTGCCTTTTCTAAATCCAACTTGAACATCTGGAAGTTCTTGGTTCACTGTACTGTTGAAGCCTCACTTGGAGAATTTTGAGCATTGCTTTGCTAGCATGTGAGATGAGTGCAATTGTGTGGTAGTTTGAGCTTTCTTTGGCATTGCCTTTCTTTGGGATTGGAATGAAAACTGACATTTTCCATTCCTGGGGCCACTGCTGAGTTTTCCAAATATGCTGACATATTGAGTGCAGCGCTTTCACAGCATCATCTTTTAGGATTTGAAATAGCTCAACTGGAATTCCATTGCCTCCTCTAGCTTTGTTCGTAGAGATGCTTCCTAAGGCCCACTTGACTTCACATTCCAGGATGTCTGGCTCTAGGTGAGTAATCACACCATCATGGTTATCTGGGTCATGAAGATCTTTTTTGTATAGTTCTTCTGCATATTCTTGCCACCTCTTCTTAATATCTTCTGGTTCTGATAGGTCCATACCATTTCTATCCTTATTGTGCCCATCTGTGCATGTTCCCTTGGTATCTCTAATTTTCTTGAAGAGATCTCTAGTCTTTCCCATTCTATTGTTTTCCTCTATTTCTTTGCATTGATCACTGAGGAAGACTTTCTTATCTCTCCTTGCTGTTCTTTGGAGCTCTGCCTTCAGATGGGTATATCTTTCTTTTTCTCCTTTGTCTTTCACTTCTCTTCTCAGCTATTTGTAAGGCCTCCTCAGACAACCATTGCCTTTTTGCATTTCTTTTTCTTGGGGATGGTCATGATCAACGCCTCCTGTACCATGTCATAAACCTCTATCCATAGTTCTTCAGGCACTCTATCTATGAGATCTAATCCCTTGAATCTATTTCTCACTTCCACTGTATAATCATAAGGGATTTGATTTAGGTCATACCTGAATGGAATTCTCCAGGCCAGAGTACTGGAGTGGGTAGCCTTCCCCTTCTCCAGGGGATCGTCCCAACGCTGAGACTGAACCCAAGTCTCCCGCATTGCAGGTGGATTCTTTACCAGCTGAGCCACAAGGGAAGTCCTTCATGAAGATAATCATAATCATATCAACTAGTACAGAAAAAACATTTGACAAAATCCAACATTTGTTCATGATTTAAGACTCTCAGCAAGCTAGGAAGAAAGGGGAACTAACCTCAGTTTGATAAAGAACATCTGCAAAAAGTCTATTGCTAACTTCATAATTGATGGTGAAAGACAGAATGCTTTCTCCCTAAGTTTGGGAACAAGGCAGGAATATCTGCTCTCACTGTATGCGTGCTCGCTCAGTCGAGTCCAGCTCTTTTTGACCCTTTGGGCTGTAAGCTGCCAGGCTTCTCTGTGCACGGAATTTTTTTTGTTTTTTTTCAGTCAAGAATACTGGAGTGGGTTGCCGTTTCCTCTTCCAGGGGTCGAATTCGAGTCTCCTGGGTCTCCTGCATTGCAGGCAGACTCTTTTCACACTGAGTCATTGCGGAAGACTTGCTTTCACTTGCTTTCACTACTCCTATTTATACAGTGCTGGAAGTTCTAGTCGCTGTAAAGCAAGAACAAGAAGTAAAAAGGCATACAGAGTGGAAAGGAAGAAGTAAAACTGTCCTTATTTGCAAATGTTACAATTGTTTATAAAAAAAATCCCAAAGACTCTACAGAGGAGCTCCTGTAACTGCTATGTAAGTTCTGCAAGGTCACAGGATACAAGATCAATGCATAAACAACTGCATTTCTATATAGCAACAGCAAATAGGCAGAAACTAATTGTTTCAAAGAAAATGAGATACCTAGTTACATATTTAACAAAATATGCATAGGATCTGTATGCTGAAAATTACTGACACTGATAAAGTCAATCAAAGAAGATGTAAATAAATGGAGACATATACTGCGGTCACGGACTGGAAGACACAGCATAGTAAACATGTCAATTCTTCCCCAATTTATAGGTTTAATGTAATTCCTATCAAAATCCCAACAAGATATTCTGTAGACATAGATAAGCATATTCTAATATTTACATGAAGAAGCACAAGCCCTAAAATGACTAAAGGAATTTTAAAAAACAAAAGAATAAACTGTGAGGAACTACCCCATATAAGATATTGTATGAGACCAGGATGAAATAAAGGAAGGATCAAACACTGACCAGCCCTTTCCTGAAAGTAGAAATAGCATCTCCTCCAAACAGTCTTCCTGGATTAGCTCCTATACTTCACTGGCCCCTGGGTATATACCCTACTTGAACTGTATCAAATTATTTTCCCTTTATTAATATGGGAATTGGTGAGCATTCCTATTTCTCAGCTATGTATTCAATAATCTGCCATACACAGAGCTTGGTGAGGGCATTATAATGGCTTCTGCCTTTTTGCTTTTCTCACCAGGCCCAGGAAGGCGTTCTGAACCTAGTGGGCATTCAGTTGTTTTGCAGCCAGAACAGACTGAGATGATTATTCTCATCTTACTCTTCTCAGGGCCTCCTGGCTCCCACCTGGCACCTTGTCTCCAGGGTGCATCAGGAATCCAAAATCGCAGCTTAGATCTCAGAGGCTTCCTCACCTCCCAGCACCAGCTGCTGATCCCATTACCCAGAGCAGGGCAGGAAGCGCCCAAGGTCTCCTGAAAACTGATGATGTCAGGAGAGTCTTCCTCTGGCCTCCGCCAGGCTCTGCTTTGGAACCCTTGGGGCCACCAGGCTGTCCATTCTGTGGCAGTTCCTCTTCCGGTACTCAATGGCTCATGACGGGGTGGAGGGCTTGGGTTGGGGCCAGGGAAATGGGAACAGTGCAATGAAAAGCAGGAGCCTGTGACTCTTTGGTTTCCAGGCCGGAAGCACTTGGAAGAGGCAGAATCTCTACTTTTTTTTTCCTGGCCGTGCTGGATCTTCATTGCTCGTCATTGCAGTGCTTGGGGTTCTCACTGCGGTGGCTTCTCTTGTTGCGGCTCGTGGGCCCTGGAGCACAGGGTCAGTAGTTGTGGTGCCTGGGCTTCGTTGCTCCAAGGCATGTGTGATCTTCCTAGATCAGGGATGGAACCCACGTCCCCTGCATTGGCAGACAAATCCTTAATCACTGAATCACCAGGGGAGTCCAGCGTTTCATTTTTATATTGAGGAGGTGGTGGAGGGCCTGGCAGGATGACTTTGGAGGGACTGCCCTTCCTGCAGCCTGGAAAGAGGATTCCAGATGCTAGAGGGCTTCCCTGGGGACTCAGACGGTAAAGAACCTGCCCTGCAATGCAGGAGACCAGGGTTCGATCCCTGTGTTGGGAAGATCCCCTGGAGAAGAGAATGGCAACCCATTCCAGTATCCTTGCCTGGAGAATTCCATGGACAGAGAAGCCTGGAGGGCTATAATCCATGGGGTCACAAAGAGTCAGACACAGACTGAGCGACATTAAGAGAGAGACAGATGCTGCTGCTGCTGCTAAATTGCTTCAGTCGTGTCCGACTCTGTGTGACCCCATAGACGGCAGGCCACCAGGCTCCTCCGTCCCTGGGATTCTCCAGGCAAGAACACTGGAGTGGGTTGCCATTTCCTTCTCCAATGCATGAAAGTGAAAAGTGAAAGTGAAAGTGAAGTCGCTCAGTCGTGTCCGGCTCTATGCGACCCCATGGACTGCAGCCTACCAGGCTCCTCTGTCCATGGGATTTTCCAGGCAAGAGTACTGGAGTGGGGTGCCATTGCCTTCTCCGGAGAGAGATGCTAGAAGTGGCTAAAATGACACCCCTGCTCCGGCCCTGTCCTGTTTCCCTGGTGACCACAGATGGTGTCTGTGTGCACTTCCTGTTGCCTGCAAGCCCAGGAATTCCTCACTCCTATCAGAGCATCCTGGAACGCCTTGCTGGCTCTTGGGGCTCCTGCCTTTGGTCTTAAATGGTATCATGGCAGTGAAATAATTTTCTCATCTGTGGGGGGGCGGGGGGAGGGTGCGGGCAGGGAGATGTGAGTCCAGGCATGTGAGCGGAGAGTAAGCCAAACCAAGCAAAGAAGCTCAAGTAAGAAATGAGTCCTAAGTGATGCATAATGGGTCAAGCAAGACCTGGGTGGATGTGCTTGTATCCAGAGCCCAGCACACCGTGGGGCTGAGCGGCTGCCTTTGTCAGAATTCTTCTCTCTGCGTGTGTTTTTCATAGCTCTTGCCGCTCGTGGCCCTCCTAGATCCTTGGGCTGGGCTTCTGGTCCCTTCCGCACTCCCTACAAGTTGGGCATCTTAGCCAGAGGCCCCCAGAAAAGGCTCCCCACCCACGTCTGGGCAGTTGCTGGCATTGCAGGTGGCTCCCTTCCGCCTTCCCACTCACCAGCTTTCTCACAGCACTCACACGGGCCTCCAGAGGAGGACCGGCCAGATCACACCTAGATCTCGTGCTCCCTTTCGGCTCTCAGGCCTCCTCCTTCACCCGTGGGAACCAACAAGGAACCGAGACGGGGCGGTCCCTGGGGATGACCTCCCCAGCAGGACAGAGCTTGGACACCATCGTCTGCTGGCGTGAAATTGGGGAAGTGGTGGGGACAGGCTGCGGGGTTGTCAGGGGGGAACTTTCTGTTTCTCGCTCTATTTTTACAAAATGTACTTACGACACTGGGGACATGGCGGGGAAGGGAGCAGACAGGAAAGAGGGGATTTGGAAGCAAGCAAGAAAACAGAACGGTCCATTGGACTTGCATTCCTGAGGCTGGACTCACGCTAGTCTGCTGTGACAGACTTGGGGCAAGGCTGCCTGCCTCGAAGACTCCAGATAGATTGTTCAAACGTGGGCCTCTCAGAGTCCTGGTTCCAAGAGAGAGGATTCATACATAACAATTTTTTTTTTAACTTAGGGATATGTTTTTTGATGTCCTGGACTGTAAGCCCCTTGAAGGGTAGAAAGCACACTTTTTTTTCCTTTTTTCCACAAAGCACATCTTAACTATCTTTTTGTTTCCTAAGCACATAGCAAGGTGCCTGGCATACAGAAAATATTAAAAACCCAATGAACTGGAAATCGCCCTGAGCTTTCCATGGTGTGTAAGCCTCCCCGCTTAGTTTACAAGGATGGTGAGTGTAGGGTGCAGTAAACAGAGGTTATCTTTAGAAGTGAGAGAGAGTGAAACAAACTCTTGCAGCCAGTCCCCCGGGGGTAGGGGGAGAGGAGCTGGGTGGGTGTGCCTTCTGTCAAAGGCGTAAAGCTGGCAGGAAGTCGGTATTTTACCTGCAGTGTAGGGTCCTGGCCCTTTCCTTGTTTCTCCTGGGATCCCACCTTCTGTCTGCCCAGCCCAGAGGGGCCAGGCAGGTCTCCTGTACCACCAACATCATGGCCATTCCCACATAAAGCTGCTGGGCTGGAATTAACAAACACCTTTTCCTTTTAAGCTCAATTGTAACAACACAATGACTGGGGTCTTTTTACTTTTTGTCTTGTTTCAAACACATACAAAAGTGAAGAGAATAGTGTTTCCCCTCCCGTGTTCCCATCACCCAGCTTCCGGAATGGTCAATGCCCTGCCTCTTTTCACCCACTGGATGATTTTAAAGCTCTCTCCTAGCCATCCTACCGTTTCCTCTGTAATTATATAGTCTCTGTTACCAAAGGAGAAGGGCTTCTTATCTTAAAAACACAACAATAACATCGTCATTCTTTAAAAAGTCAACAATAACTCAGTATTATCAAACATGCTGTCAGTGTTCAAATTTCTTGGATTGTCTCGTATTTCTTACTGAATTTTTAAAGATATCTTTATGGTTGTAAAACATCTATAAATAAAATTTGCCACATTAATCACTTTTGGATGTGCAATTATGTGATTACATTCTCAATGTTATGCAATTATCACCACTATTTCTAAAATTTTTTTCATCATCCCAAACAGAAATTCTGTACCCATAAGCAATAACTCTTCCTTTCTCTTACCCTGGTAATTTCTAATCTAACTTCTGTTTCTGTGAATCTACCTATTTTTGATATTTCACGTAAGTGAAATCCTACCATATTTATCTTTTTGTTTCTGGCTTATTTTGCTTGGACGATGTTTTTAAGTTTCATCCAGGTTTCAGCCTGTATCAGAACGTCATTCCTTTTTAAGGCTGAATAGTATTGCATTGAATGGATATACCAAGTTTTGTTTATCCACTGATGTCCATCTGTTGATGGACACTGAGTTGTTTACACCTTTGGCTATTGTGACTAATGCTGCGATGAACATTGGTGTGCACGTATCTGTTTGAGTCCCTGTTTTCAATTCTTTTGGATGCATATCTAAGAGAGGAATTGCTGGGTCATATGGCAGCTCTATGTTTCACTTTCTGAGGACTGCTGCTGCACCATTTTACATCCCCACCAGAAACGCAGAGAATCCCAGGGACGGGGGAGCCTGGTGGGCTGCCATCTATGGGGTCGCACAGAGTCAGACACGACTGAAGCGACTTAGCAGCAGCAGCAGAAACGAAGAAAGATTTCAATTTCTCCATATCCTGTCCGACACTTGTTATTTTCCACTTTAAAAAGTACAGCCATTCTAGTAGGTGTGAAGTCATATCTCATTGCATGTTACTGATGACTTATGATGTTGTCTTTTGCTGTGCTTATTGGCTATTTGTATATCTTCTTCAGACAAACATCTTTTCAGGTCCTTTGCCCATTTTAAAACTGGGCTGTTTATCTTTTGTTGTTGAGATGCAGGAGTTTTAAAAAATATATTCAGGTTATTAAACTCTTACTAGATATGATTTACAAATATTTCTCCCATCCTGAGGATCGTCACTTCATTTTCTCAATAGAGTTTTTTGATACACAAAGTTTTTAATGTTAATGAGGTTCAACTTATCTACTTTTCCACTTGAGGCCTGTGTTTTTGGTGTCATATTTAGGAAATTGTTGCCAAATCTAGGTCACAAAGAGTTTCCCCTATGTTTTCTTGTAAGTTTTGTAGTTTTATGTCTTAAATTTAGGTCTTCGATCCATTGTTAGTTAATTTTTCTTTGTAGTGTGTCCAAAGTTCAGAAATAGCAGAAGTGAATCACAAAGGCAGTAATTAATAAAAGTTCATTGTGCACACACCAGAAAAAGAGAGTTTTTGAACTGGGAGCATTCAAATGTAGCATGGAATGAGGGGCAGAGATACGTCATTGTATGGCAGTTTATACAGTAGGGAGGCAGTGACTGTTTATTCTTCACAGTGCTTGGTTATAGAGTTTTCTTAAATGATCGGGAATGGTTACTTCATATCAGTTCGGGGAAGACTTTAAGTTTCACTTATGATTTTCAGAGGCATAAGCAAGAGATGATCCAGGGCAAGTTAGTCTTGCTTGTCTTGCACAATAAGCTAAATTAAACTTTGTTTTTCTGACAAAACTGGTTTTGTCTGCTTAGGGAATGAACTTTCAAGTCTGGTCTCTGTTTGATTTTAAGGGTGTAAGGTAAGGGTCCAGCTTCATGCTTTTGCACGTGGATATCTAGTTTTCCCAGCACCATTCGTTAAAGAGAATTTTTTCCTATTGAATGACTGTGTTACCTTTTTGACAATCAGTTGACTATGTCAGGGTTTATTTCTGAGTTCTCAGTTTGATAAATCCTTGATCTATACATTTATCCTTATACCAGGCACAGTGCTGTTTTCATTAGTGTGGCTTCGTAGTAAGTTTTGAAATTGAGAATGAGTCCCCTAACTTTGTTCGTCTTTCTCAAGATTGTTTTTTTTTTTTTTTGCTATTTGCAGCCCCTTGAGACTGCAAAAAAATTCATACAAAGGATTTTATTTTAATTTTAAGATGAGTTTTTCTATCTCTGCAAAAAACACCACTGGAATTTTGATACGGATTGCACTGAATTTGCATATTGTTTGGGGTTGTATCATCAGCTTTTTCAAGTTTCTCTTATTGTTATTTTTTAATTGGAGTATAGTTGATTTCCAATATTGTGTTAGTTTCTCGTGTGCAGCAAAGCGAATCAGTTACATGTGTACATATATACACTCTTTTTAGACTCTTTTCCCATATAGTTCATTACACACTATTGAGTAGAGTTCTCTGTGCTATACAGTTGTATCATCATCTTAATAATATTGTCTTCCAATTCAGGAGCGTGGGACATTTTCCCATGTATTTAGGGTTTTCTTTCAGTCTTTTGTCTCTTTGGTTAAATTTATTCCTAAATATTTTATTCTTTTTGATGCTCTTAGAGATGGAATTATTTTTTCAATTTTTGGGAAGGATTGATCAATGGTAATGTATAGGAATACAACAGATTTTTGTGTATTGATTTTTTTCTTTTTTTTTACCTTGCATTGGCTTGTGGGATCTTAGTTCCCTGACCAAAGGTTGAACTCAGGCCCTTTGCAGTGAAAGAGTAGCGTCCTAACCACTGGACCGCCAAGGAATTCCCCCAACCACACTTAAATTCACTAAAAAACTCATCTTTATTTGTCTCTGTACTTTCAGACTATACCTCTATCACCCACCCTCTGCTCACCCACAAATCCTTCCCTCCTAGCAATAAATAATAAAGTTAAAGTTAACAGACTATAAATATGTTACAAAGTAAAACTTACAGGGTTTGTTGATGCCTCCCGTGTAGAGTATAAGAAAGACAGAGGTCCAGGATGGGACCAAGAGTTTTGGCTGGAAAACCCAGCAGAAGCAATTTGCCACTTACTATAATGGGGGGGAAATGATTTCACTCGGGGATGTGGATGTTTTAAAGAACACAGGTGACCCATCAAAGCACCTCACAGTTGCACTCTGCAGAGGTCTGTTATTTTAATTTAACATGTAATCACTGTTATGACCGGTCAGTAGATTTCAGGTCACCTATCCCTTATATTACCAAAAATGACCCTTGTCTCAAACTTTTATGAAAGAATCCTGATCCAGTCCATAGTATCTTACTGGTTATGCTTAGCGCATGAGACATCATCCACCCAAGTTGCTCAGAGGGACCATACCTCTGCCTTATCAAAGGGCTCAGTCCCTCAAACACTGCCCACACTTGGGACTGGGCTGTACAGAGAGAAATTCCTGCCATTTCCCCCAAGAGCATGTAGGTTTCCTAACGTGCTCTACCAGTTGGGCAAACTTCTCGAGGTTGGGGGAGCTTGTAAAATCAATCGCCCTAAGGTATAATCGACCAAGAGACTTTCTCTTTTGGGGTCCTTTCATTTTAATAAAGAGGTAAGACCGTCAGTCAAAAGCATGTACTTATAGTGATGGGATTTTCAGGGTTTTTTTTCCCTTGGAGGAGGGCATCTTTCTATCTCTCCCGAATCCACATGCTGTACTATCCTTAAAGCAGCAGTTCACTGCAATGGTTCTAAGAATGTTTCTTTGTTTCTTTTTTTCCCTCTTTTTAGTTTTGCCTGCGCTGAGTCTTTACCGCCGCGTGCAGCTTTTCTCTAGTCGTGGAGAGTGGGGGCTACTCTCTAGCTGCAGTTTGCAGGCTACTCATGGCGGTGGCTTCTCCTTTTGCAGGGCTCTAGGGTGCTCGGGCTTCAGTAGTTGTGGTTCTGGGGCTCAGTAGTTACGGTTCGTGGGCTCTAGAGTGTGGGCTTAGTAGCTGTGACCCACAGGCTTAGTCGCTGCATGCCAGGGCATGTGGGATCTTAGATTCCTCACCAGGTATCGAACCCCAGTTGCCTGCATTAGCAGGCAGATTCTTAATCACTGGACCACCAGGGAACGCCCTCTAACAACATTTCTTGATGCTTTGTTCTTCCCGGGGTGCTACAACCTCTCAGGAGTTGTGCTGGGGGAAGGGGGGGCTTCCCACCCTCTTCCTAGGCTGGTGAATCAAGTGAGAGAGTTACCCTGGGAGGAGATGATGGTGGACCAGGTTGCTAAGAGCAAGTCAGTTGGGGAAAGAGTGTTCAAGGAACACCTTGGTGGGATTTCTGGCCTTGGGAAAGAGAAACCTTTTCAGTCGGAAGATATTACCTTTAGTCACATTTAAAACAAGAGCCCAAATGTAATGAACATCAATTCCGCGAGTGTAACTAGGAGTGAAGGAATGAAGGCACCTGGGAGTGCGGCTGAGAACGATGAATAAATGCCCGTGGGGCCCTTTTCCAGGGTGCCCGCCGTGTTGCGCACGGCCGGCCGCTCCGAGAAGCCGCCAGTCTGAACCTCTCCTGTCTTGCTTATGGCCGTCCTACATCTGGGACACCGTGTCCCTCTTCTATGCCTTTCCAAGTCCTAATCACTTGTTCACACTCAATCCAATCCCTGTCTTCACGAAGTTCCTTTCTAATCACCCTCATCTGGAAGTAATTTCTTCTTTCTCAGAATCCAGCACACCCCAGCGCTCACTGCCCTTCCTCTGTCCTTGTCAAGCCGCACTTCTTTTCTGGTGTTTAAGCCCTGCCTTCTAGAATGGACTCTGTGTGAAGGCGGCCACCGTGTCTGATACCTCTTGGGGTCTCCCAGCATCTCTCCTGGGGGCCCAGTCCAGGGCTGTATATAGTAGGTGTTGATTGATGAATGAGTAATGGATGCCATTGCACAGGCATTCTTTCTCAGCCATCATCTGCCAAAAAAAGGACAGGCCTGAGCAGTTTCCCTGGGATGAATGACAAGGCAAAGCAGACAGTTGGTCAGTCAGGGACTTGTCCCATCTGAACAAGCTGGGCTGGTGCTGGGTTTAATTTAGGCTGCTCTGCCCTTCATGCTTTGAAAGGACTTTCCCACGACAGACTGGGAACCTGGCCTTCTGTGCCATTAGCACCACTATGGAGAGACGAGTAGGGACGATGCTGTCGGGGGTGCCGGCCTCTGACCTGGTTCCGCTTCTGCATGGGGCTGAAGCTTTTTGCAGCCTTGATGTTTGCTGTTTCATTCCCAGCTCATCAGCTGGAGCCTGCCCACGTGGAGCACAGGCTCTGGGCTTCGGTTCGGGGGTGGAGGCATGCATCCATGGGCGGGTGGACCTAGGCTGGGTGCACGTGACCAAAAATATGGATGCAGTGACTCACTGCAGGCCGGGAGGGTGCACGTCTGATTGACTTTCTGTGGATTGTGTGTTCACATCTCCAGCGCTGCAGGACTCACGATGGGGTGTGCCTATTTGCAGGTGTGTGTATGTGTGTGTTACACTTGTGCCCGTCTGTGTGGGCCTGTGTGTGCGTGCTCTCACATCTGAGCTTATGCTTTGCTGTGTACATCAGCGCCGCCTGCCTTCACGTGTGGATGGCTATGCAAAGAATGTGAGCCTTTCTCCAACTGGTTCCCAAGAACTGATGGATCCCTCCTGTCCCCAGACCCCAACCTCGGCACAATGTGAAATAGATCCTGATCCATTCGCTAGCTCTTCCTTCTTCCGGGGTTGGGGATGAAGAAATGGAGGAAGACCACAGTGCCTTTAGCTAGGACTCTTTTCCTTGATCATGTCATTTCTTTGGTATTTTGTGGTTCTGATTCGGCTTTGAGAGCCATGGAAGCCCTGAACCTTGAGTGTCTGTGGCACCATTTGGAATAGGAAATAAAAAGGTTCTTCCCCACTACTGGAAGGAGGAAGGAATTTAACTCTCCTCCCAATCCTGGCCACACCTCCTGCCTCCCCGTGCCTGAGTCTGCCCAGTTCCTGGGCTCCTGTGAAAATGCTGCTTCGTGGGAGGCTGGAGTACCTAAGGACGCTGGGGTGATCCTCTCTCCTTGAGGAGCTCTGAACCTTGACAGGGGGAGAGGAAGATGCTTTTTAGCCAAAAAGGAAAGATGGATGCTCTTTAGAAATCCGGGGCTGCCTTCCACAGCCCCCGCCCCAGGAGAGAGCTGACATTCCCAGCACAGTTTACATTCTTTTCTTTTTCTTGCTGCCCCGTCCCACATCCCTTCTAGGTCCTCCTTATTTTGGGCTGGCAGACAGACTGTGCCCCTAGAGACAAGACTACCTTCCTGCCTGGGGAGGAAGGGAGAATGCCCAGCCTTACCCCAGTTTGTCGGGATGCCACCAGCTCCGATTTCCACCCTTTCTTCACCCCTTCTTCTTCTACACTCTCCAGCACCCCTGGATTAACCCTTTCATCTCCTTCCACGAACCAGGGAGCAACCCAGATTCCAGGAAGCGAAGGTCAACGCTAACGGCTGGCCCCCGTCTCCAGCCTGCCCTGCACCTCCACCTCCCTGCCCTCAGCTCCCAAACCCTGTCCAGCTGAGAAGGTGGAACAAGCTGCCAGCCAAGGCCAGAGGAGATAGCCAGGCTGGTCATTTCCTTTGTGACCCTGGACAGTCTCCTACTAAATCCCAATAGTGCGGTTTGTAAAGGAGACAGGATCACCCCAGCCTCCTTCTGCTTCCTACCTCCCGCAGAACATCCACGAAGCAGCATTTTCACAGGAGCCCAGGAAACCTGGGGGCGGGGCGGTGAGGGGGTGAGGGGACTCAGGCACTGAGAGGCAGGAGGTGTGGCCAGAATTGGAAGGAAAGAGGTAAATGCCTTTGTCTTTCCAGTAGTGTGGGAAGAACCTGTCTGTTGTGGGGGAGGGGGCTCTGAGGTACAGCAGGCTGTCCTCAATGGTATCACCTTGGTTTCCCCAAGGGATGCTCTTCCTTGCTTTCTTTCCCTTCTCCACCACGGGACAAAGCTGCCCTGCCTGATGTCTGTGTCCAAAACTGCCGGTCAAACACTGGTAGCGCTGCTTCCGTGGAACGAAGTGAACCCCGACTTTCTCTATGGGATGGGAGTTCCTGCCAGGAGCTTGGACTGGTCCTGATCACCTTTGTATCAGTTCAGTTGCTCAGTCATGTCTGACTCTTTGTGACCCCATACACTATACATGCCAGGCTTCCCTGTCCATCATCAACTCCTGGAGACTACTCAAACTCATGTCCCTCACGTCAGCAATGCCATCCAACCATCTCATCCTCTGTCGTCCCCTTCTCCTCCCGCCTTCAATCTTTCCCAGCATCAGGGTCTTTCCCAATGAGTCGGTTCTTTGCATCAGATGGCCATGTGGGTACTGGCAGAGAGGAAAGTGCCCAGTGAGCCCCAGGCTGTCGCACCCCCACCAGCAGGGTCCACATGGCAGCCCAGAGGCAGTCTCCTCTTCCTCCTCTTTCTCCTCCTGTTGCAGCAAAATGCCTTCTCTCCCCTTGGGATTGGGGGGAAAAAAAAGTGGCATTTCCCTATTAAAAACAAGAAACATTTTTCCCTTGTCATAGCCTCTCCACTGACACCTGGACCTTGACCACTCCCAGACGGGGGTCTTTTCTGATGGGCTTTGGCCACCCCAGAACCCCTGTGAGGCTCAGCTTCCTTCCTCTTTCCAGATGGGAAAGAAAACTCCAGGCTCTGTCTTAATTGGAGGGTCTCATACTTGAGGCGTGGGTTTCCTGTTTAGGGAAGAAGCCATCCTCTTGTTTTGCTCCCTGTCCTTCCAAGCACCGGCCACCTTTGACTCAGCACCTGTTCCCGGAGGCAAAGTATGGGCTGATGAGAGAGAAAGGCCAGAGAATGTGTGGCCCGAGTACCAGACAGGCTCTTGCCTTGTTCAAGCTTTCCCTCTCGGGGAGAGGGATGGAAGAAACCACGGATCCAAGCAGCACAGCAGATCTGCCCTCTTCCTGGTTGCCTCCTTGGCCAGTCAGAGACATGGGCTGCACCAAAGTCAGCCAGTCTCCAGGATGACTGCAGGATCTGGGGGTTGGTGGGCACCCTCACCTGCTCTCTCCCTCCCTCACTCTCCTGACCCTGGGATGCCCCGAGTGAACCTTTCCTGTGTGATCTCAGTCCAGCCTCAGTTTCCCCTCTGGACCTCAGCTTTTTCTTTTTTTTTTTTAGTTTTTGGCCATGCCCTGTGACATGTGGGATCTTAGTTCCCCAACCAGGGAGCAAACCCTCACCCTCTTCAGTGGAAGTGCAGACTCTTAACTGCTGAACCACCCGGGAAGTCCCCCAGACTGCAACTTTTTCATTCTTCCCAATGCTGGTGTTGGACTGGATCTTTCAGATCCTAACTTTTAGCTCTTCTTTGATGCCACCATCATCCTAACCTCCCAGACTGATTATGACGGAAGGAGAAGCAAAGATTAGAAGGTCAGCTGTTCAGAAGTCACACCTACACATGATGTTTGAAGAAAGACAGGACAGAGGGGGAAAGCTTGAACACAGGTAGTCTTGGACAAAGCCCAAGGCTCAGCCTCCTGAGCTAGGCTCCTTACAAACACGCGCACAGACACACACGTATGTGGACCCAGCTGGGGTGCTCAGGGGATTGACCATGAGCTACAATCAACAAGGGCAGAGAGCACGTCCTGCTATTAGAACTTCTGCCGACAGAGCAAGGCAGTGGCTGCCTCTTCTGCTTCTGCTGACAGCGTTCTCCAAATCACAGACCATCACACAACTGGCCCCTGACACGATAGGATGACCTGTTGCATCCTCAGAGCCCCCAGTACAGAAACAGCAGCAGCCTGAACTCAGTAGCTTCAGAGGCCCACATTCCCAGTCTGCCTCCAAGGGCACAGGACAAAGGTCATCTGGGGGCCCAGGGCCAGGGTAAACTCTCACTGGGCAATGCACACTTCTGTCCACAGTTGGATGACCCCTATAGACTGGGCAGCCTAACTCCCTTGCGGCCAGCAATTAGGATGACTTCCCGGCAGTGGGTCACTCGCCTCCCACCCTTGGCAGGCTGTCAGAAACACTGGCACGAGGGTAAATGGGTACATCGCCTGGAGAGGGAAATTTGGCCGTATCTTTTAAATTTGCAAACGTGTATACTGCATGATACAGTGATTCTACAGGAATTTATTCTACAAATATACTTACACAGGTGTGCAATGACATGATTACAAGCGATGCGCTGCAACATCATCTGTTAGGAACGATTGGAAGTCAGTGAGATGTCTATCGGTAGCTGTCTGGTTTCATAGATTCTGGTATATCCCCACAATGGAATACTGAAAATGGGAGGCTTCTGCACATTGGTATGGAAGAATCACAGATATATATTATTAAGATAAGCAAGGTTCAGGACAGTGGGTATATTTTACTACTATTTGGGTCGAAAAGAAAGGAAAATAAAGAACAAAGGCATATATATTTTTTATTGACCTTGCGTAAAATATTAGCAGAAAGATAAACAGGAGACTAATGGTGGCCACTATTAGGGAGATGGCAATTTTCTAGTAAATGAGTTCGTGTATTTTGATGGCTGAATAACGTGAATGTGTTACAGATTCAAAACATAAAATGAAGAAACACAAAAGCACAAGAAGAAGAGACCCAAGTGATGAAAGATGGACTCCTTCCTGCCGGGGAGCCCCAAGGCCAGGGGTGGACGGTGGGTGGGGTGGGGGATGGGCCGGCCAGACTGAGAACGTTGAGGGGATGGGCCAGAGCAGAGGAAAAGCTCTCCAGGTGCTGGGCACTGCTGTCTGCTGGCGCGTAAAAGCCTTCAAAACAGGGGCCAGAATTCCTCTCCCCACAATCTCCGTTGGTTATAGGCCTAATCATTCCCTAAAGGCAGGCACACGCATGTGGTTTGGGAAATCTTGTCTTTCTTGAACGTAAATATTGGAACACACTTCCTCAGATTAACAAGGTCACCCCTAAAGCCATGGCAGCCTTTGAAGCGACTTGACTTCCTGGCACCCCTCTCCTTTCCCCCCAACCAACTCAGATGTCCTGAAAACAAAAACACCCCAAACCTTGCTGAATGGCTGGGATTTGTTTTAGAGGTTACTCTTTGAGAATCTTCTGACACCCCTTGGAGATAACTGGCAACACTCTGGGGTATTGCAAAACCTGACTTGGGGGGGACTGCCCTGACGGTGGGCAAGAGGCCTCCGTCAAGAGGTTAAGACTCCGGCCAAGTGCGACCTGCGCTGCTCGGCAGGATGGTGCTAGGGGTGAGGAGGAGAGGCTGGGCCTGCCGGGGGTACAGCCTGGGCACGGAAGGCATTTGCTTGGGAGCCACTGACCAGCCCTGCTCGCGGGTGAGCACGGGGTCCCTGGGAGATGACACGGGTTCTTTTTCCTTGGGGATAATTTTAGGTCTTCACTTCGCCTCCAGTCTCTCCAACTCCCAGCCCCTGGCTCGGCCTCCCAGAGGGATTGCTGAGACCAGTGACTCGACAGGGTACTGTTGAAATATAGAGCTCTTCAAAAGAGACTTGCTAAGGCATGGCCCTGGAGGCTTTTTCCATCATATTTTCCCCCTTTTCTCCCATTGTTTCTGGAGAGGAAGCAAGATGGCTCGAGGATCAGGTTCTGGTAGGATTTAATAAGGGTATCAGATCTTCCTGCCCTTCAACTTTAACCTAGGGGCGTGTTTTTCAGCTTCATCTCCCCACACCCAGTTTGAGAGGAACTGGCTTAGAGACAGAGCTTGGCTGAGAACCAGTCTTCGGTCTCGGGGAGGGGAGGTGGGGGAGGAGGCCCTGGGCTTCTTAGGTTCGGGGAACCTCTGATGTCATTGTAGGAGAGACTCCAGCAGGCATTCAAGTGCCAGGCCTGCGGTGCCACACACTCCGAGATGCCATGTGTGAAGTCCTCACCTCAGTGTCTTCTAATTTTTAAAAGTTCATGAATAAAATCTTCAGGGAAGTAGAGAAAACTTTGCCACGGTGATGGAAGATTTGTGGAGAGCTGGGAGTGATGGTGGATAAGACTCAACTTGGAAGCCATTGGTTCTTTTTATGTCTTCCCTGGGTCTCAGTCGGGGCAGGTGGG
Organism: Bos taurus; assembly: GCF_002263795.3. Taxonomy (NCBI): domain Eukaryota; kingdom Metazoa; phylum Chordata; class Mammalia; order Artiodactyla; family Bovidae; genus Bos; species Bos taurus. The sequence continues at coordinate 33,212,600 of NC_037354.1, read as the reverse complement.
ATCTAGTTCCCTGATCAGGGATCGAACCTGGGCTCCCTTCCATTGGGAGTGTGGAGTCTTAGCCACTGGACCACCGAGGAAGTCGGCTTCATTCTTTACTTTTGGCTGTGCTGAGTCTTCATTGCTGCTGGGCTTTCTCTAGTTGTGGTGAGCATGAGCTACTGTTCCTTGCCGTGCACAGGCTCCTCATTATGGTGGCTTGGTGCAGTACTTGGGCTCAGTCGTTGTACCGCAGGGGCTCATTAGCTGTCTCTCATGGACTCCAGAGCATGGGCTCAAAAGTTGCAGCCCAGGGGCTTAGTTGCCTGCATGCGGAAATCTGCCCGGACCAGGGATCGAACTTGCATACCTTGCATTGGTAGGCAGACTCTTATCCACTGTGTGTGTTAGTCCCTCAGTCGTGTCCAACTCTTTGTGACCCGATGGACTGTAGCCTGCCAGGCTCCTCTGTCCATGGGATTTTCCAGGCAACAATACTGGAGTGGGTTGCCATTTCCTTCTCCAGGGGATCTTCCCGACCCAGAGATCGAACTCGGGACTCCCGCATTGCAGGCAGATTCTTTACCATCTGAGCTACCAGGGTATCGACTGTACCACCAGAGAAATCCCCATTCATTCATTTTCAGCAGTTGTTATAAGAGAAGCGTTTTAAGAGAAGGGGTCCATCTAGAAGTTTTCTCCGTGGAAAGTGTGGGGAAGGGGCAACATGGAGTGGGGAAAACAGAGAAATGGAAACTCCTAGCATCCTGGGCTCAGTTCAGAGGTCAAATCCAAACTCAAATGAGCAGGCAATCATAAAGACTCCTGGAAAATGGAAGATTTTTTTTTTTCTTCCAGTAGCTGAAAAGGGAAAAAAGAAAGAGAAAGAAAAGTAAGACTAGAATGACAGGGGAGGTAAGTGAATAGAAGGGTAGAGGCCAGATCTCATGGAAGGAGGTCTTGGGAGAAGACGGAAGAAGCCGGTGTCCTCTATGACTTACAGAGTCTCAGGGGAGGATGCCTGCGTGGAGGAGGGGCTGCTGTGGGTCCTTTCCTTTGCCTCCAGGGGGTTACCTTTCCCTCCTAAGCGGTAAGGGGGCGGGGGCTCTTCCTTCCCCGAGCAATGCTCCCGGACCTTCCCGGGAAATTGGTACAGAGTTCCAGAAAGCCAGTGCCGCCAGAGAGCGGGGAGCTGTCACGGCAGGAGAGGGGCACGTCGTAGCAGAAAACACACGGCGTGACTTTACTCTTACGAATCTTACTGGGGGTTTGACTAATAGGAAAGGCGGGCGTCCATCTGGCTTCAGTCCCCACGGCTCGATTCCCGCTCCGGAGGCCCAGCGTGGAGCCTATTGGCCGCGGCCCCTTTAAGAGCCGCCACTCCCCCACCCCCATCCCCTCCCCAGCGGTGGCACCCAAGGGGTGGGGGTGGCGGGGAGACTGTGCGTTCTCGGCCGGTCAAACTGGGGAAGATGGCCCAGGCCAGGGAAATCGCTCCCACGCCCCGATGCCCCCGCCGCTGAGCAGGGTGAGCTGGGAGACCCTTTCCCTCATTCCTTCCCGCCCCACGCGCGACGCGGGGATGGCTCCGTGGCCTCCTGGGAACAGCTCTCTGACCCCGTGGCCAGATATCCCCACCCTGGCACCCAATACTGCCAACGCGAGTGGGCTGCCAGGGGTGCCCTGGGCGGTGGCGCTGGCGGGGGCGCTGTTGGCGCTAGCGGTGCTGGCCACCGTGGGAGGCAACCTGCTGGTAATCGTGGCCATCGCCCGGACGCCGAGACTCCAGACCATGACCAACGTGTTCGTGACTTCGCTGGCCACAGCCGACCTGGTGGTGGGGCTCCTGGTCGTGCCCCCGGGGGCCACGTTGGCGCTGACCGGCCACTGGCCCCTGGGCGTCACCGGTTGCGAGCTGTGGACCTCAGTGGACGTGCTGTGTGTGACCGCCAGCATCGAAACCCTGTGCGCCCTGGCGGTGGACCGCTACCTGGCCGTGACCAACCCGCTGCGCTACGGCGCGCTGGTCACCAAACGCCGCGCCCTAGCAGCCGTGGTCCTGGTGTGGGTGGTGTCCGCCGCGGTGTCGTTTGCGCCCATCATGAGCAAATGGTGGCGCATCGGGGCCGATGCCGAGGCGCAGCGTTGCCACTCCAACCCGCGCTGCTGCACCTTCGCCTCCAACATGCCCTACGCGCTGCTCTCCTCCTCGGTCTCGTTCTATCTTCCGCTCCTGGTGATGCTCTTCGTCTACGCACGAGTTTTCGTGGTGGCCACGCGCCAGCTGCGCTTGCTGCGCCGGGAGCTGGGTCGCTTCCCGCCAGAGGAGTCTCCGCCGGCTCCTTCTCGCTCCGGATCCCCTGGCCTGGCGGGGCCGTGCGCCTCGCCCGCGGGGGTGCCCTCCTACGGCCGGCGGCCGGCGCGCCTTCTGCCTCTGCGGGAACACCGCGCCCTGCGCACCTTGGGGCTCATCATGGGAACCTTCACTCTCTGCTGGTTGCCTTTCTTTGTGGTCAACGTGGTGCGCGCCCTCGGGGGCCCCTCTCTGGTGTCCGGCCCCACTTTCCTCGCCCTTAACTGGCTGGGCTATGCCAACTCTGCCTTCAACCCGCTCATCTACTGCCGCAGCCCGGACTTTCGGAGCGCCTTCCGCCGCCTGCTGTGTCGCTGCCGGCCGGAGGAGCACCTCGCCGCTGCCTCCCCGCCCCGAGCCCCCTCCGGCGCCCCCACGGCCCTGACCAGCCCCGCTGGCCCCATGCAGCCCCCAGAGCTCGACGGGTAGGTAATCGAGGCGAAGGGATCAGGAAGCTTTCTGTATCTCCGCTGGTCAATTTTTTTTGAGTTCGGGGTTCGGGAGGAGAAGATGGGGCTGAGGAGGGTCTTTGCAATCAAGAGAAGGGGGGCACAGAGTAGGGAATCAAAGTGGAACCCAGAGCCCTTTCCTTTCCCGTTTCCTACCCACCCTGCCAGGGCTGGGCGAGGGGGGCGGTGGAAGCAAAGGAGGCGGCCGGGTGGTTCTCCAGCCCAGGAACAACAGTGCGCCCGAAGGTGCCGCGGTGCGGAGGGCCCCCGGCTCGACCGGTCAGCTCTAGTTTTGGTTTGCTAGCTTAGTTCTTTCTCTGTCCAAATTTCTTACCATCTCGCGGGCTGGCTTTGACTTGCCGAGAAGACTAGAGGGCAACCCCCCATCCCCCACCCCACCCCACCCCACCCCCGCGCCCGTCCCCAAGCCTTCGGGCTTAGTTCTGGTTTCTTTGAAAAGTCTGATAGCCCTGAAGGTGAGGATTCGCTTCCGGAATGAAGGCTAGGCGGGCTGAGGAAGCTGTGAGTGCAAATTCTTCCCCAGTAGAAGCGGGTCGGGTTGGAGTTGGGGGTGGGCTTTATGGCTCGGTGGATCCCAGAGGGGCTTCCCAAGGTCCCTGACCAACGGCCCCCCCCCACCCCCAACCCTCGTTCCCACCCTTTGCCCCCTCACCCCAAGGTACTGTTATCTCCGTTTTTTCAGGGCTTCCTGCGGACTTTCTTAGGCCTTGAAGAAACAACTCCATTGATCCGGAACCTTTGGAAAGCCTCTGGCCGGCCTCGGTTCAGAATGAGCCCCGTGGAGTTTCCCAGCTGGAAAACTCTGCCCTCCCCAGCCTGACGACTGGGTCCTGGGAGGAGGCGCGGGGGCTGACTGGGGAGGGGAAATCCTTACCAAGTGGGTTTTCGCTCTCTTTCTGAGAGAAGTTTTCTACACCCCAGCCCTGAACTTCACCGCTGCCTCAGCAGCTCCCGCGTCTGGTTTCCCATGCCCAGGTGCCCGGGCAGGAGCTGGGCTGCGTTTAGCCCCGGGACCCGCACCTGTCCCACTCGGGTGCTGTGTGCGCAGGGGCAAGGCGGGCACCTTCATTCTGTTCCTTCTGCCGCCCAGACCCTGAGGAACCCACCGGGGTGCTGGAGGCCCAGGCTGAGAAGAGGAAGGTGGGGAAGGTCACGGTTTGGGCTTCTGTCCCTGGCTTCCTCACTGTAGACACACCTACCTCACAGCATTTTCAGGACTTTACTTTAGCCTTTGGGGTGGGGGTGGGGGGGCGCTCCTGGTTTCCTGGGAAGGTGAACCATTAGAATGGGTCCCTTTTCCTTTTGAAATCAAATTAATAAATGTTACTGAATGCAGTTTATCCATCGCCCTCTTTCTCTCCCTTTGTTTTCTCTGTGTAATCCACTTAATCCTTTCATAGAGCTGCCTCTGTGACAGAGGCAATAAATTAGGCCTAATCCTTGTCCCTTTCTTCTTGATCCTCTTGAAACAAAGAATGAAAAGTCTTTTGGGGTGAAGGAGGCAGAGTTTGAGCCTTTGACACTCCGATCTCCCGACCCTGGAGGCCGTTCTGCCCTCGGGATTCACTGAAGTGCCCGCAGGAGGGTGGGGTTTGCTGGGCCAGGGATCAGGGCACATGGAGCTCTTGCACTACAAGCCAGAGGTGGATTCATAACATCCCGCTGCCACCAGGAACCAGTTTTGTCCTGTGCTGTACGTGTGTGTGGCGGCACAGACCATTGTTTGTGTTGGGCAGATGTTCTTGGGTTATAAATATATTCTGACATTTCTTATCCTTTCCATAACCTCTATGAACCTCTACCTTCCCACTCCCTTTCCTGGGCAGCAGAAATCTGTATTATCTTCTTGAACTAAAACTGGAGTTCCAAGTTTGAGCTCCTTGATAATATTTTTCCCCCCTTATTCCAATTTTATCAATCTTATCAGGCAGTTTCCAGGGAAAGAAAATTTCTATGGAAACCCCCCAGGTCATTTGTGAGTTCTTATTTAGACTCCGTGAGCAGAGACCATTGTCCAGGCTGATTTACGGGAGAGCCAGTAAATCAGTAAAAGTTGAACGAGCTGGGTGACGGCAGCATACAATGCATTGGCTACCTTCAGGGGCTCCAGGGTTATAAAACTTTGATCGGCCCTGAGGATAAGCTCAGTGGATTTCCACATATGGGTGTTCCCTGTGAACTGGTCCTGGCCTTAGCTGCTTTCTTCTGTCTAGGAGTCCAGGTTTTATTTCTTAGGATGTTTGCATACCAAAGATGACTTTCTCCTTCACTCAGCAGTACGAGGTCTCTGGTGTCTGAGGTGTGGAAGGTTTCTTGGCAAAGACTCAACTGTTGAACCTTTAGTGGAGAAGGAAGTCTCGCTTTAGCCTGAGCATAAGTAAGAGGGCCTCTTCTCTCTCCCCATCTCTGGATGTTTTCCCAACATCGCTGAGGGAAGTTGTCCAGTCGGTGCCAGGGTGCTAGGCGGGGGAGAAGAATGATTTGGGGGTGGGAGGGTGCTCTGGTTTGTAGAATGGTCCTTGAACGCCATCCAGGAGCTCACAGGGCTTGAGTCTTACTCGATACGCACCCGTGTGCCAGCTGTCAGGTTCCTCTGGAGTGTTTAGACTTGCGCTGGAGCTGTGGACTCCGTCTGCCAATTGTCACCACTGTGTCTGACAGGTGGAGAGGCAGCCAGCCACTCCGGTCATTTCTCCAGCAACTTGCTGTCAGGTGTCAGGCCAAGGGAGATTTATACCCTTGGATGTTGAGTGGGTTGCTCTCTGTAGCACGGGCCCGGAGCACTTGAACTGGGGAAGACAAACAACCATCATCTGAACCTAGAGATGTGAAGACTTGCACATGGTGCTAGTGGTGGTGTGTGCTCAGTGGTGCCTGACTCTTTGCGACCCCATGAACTGTATAGCCCTCCAGGTTCCTCTGGAATTTTCTAGGCAGGAATACTGGAGTGGTTTGCTCTTTCCTCCTCCAGGTGATCTTTCTGACTCAGGGATCAAACCTGCATCTCTTGCAATGGCAGGTGGATGCTTTACCACGGCACCACCTGGGACCAGTGAGGGAAAAAGGGTCCATGGAACCGTTGGCTCTGCCTGAGCAGAAGTGACAAGGTGGGAGGAAACGGGATGAGGAGTGACTGGCTTTTTCAGAGGGAACCTGCCTTCTGCAACCTCTGAGACAGCTGAGGAGCAGGCAGAGTTAGGGGGAGGGTGTTGTTGATAACACGCTTTCCTAGGACTCTCCCGTGGTAGGTTCTTCTGTGATGTGCACGTGTGCTAAGTTGCTTCAATCGTGTCTGACTCTTTGCGACCCCATGGACTGTAGCCCACCACGTTCCTCTGTCCATGGGATTCTCCAGGCAAGAATACTGGAGTGGGTTGCCATGCTTTCCTCCGGCAGATCTTCCCAACCCAAGGATCGAACCCACGTCTCTTATGTCCCTGCATTGGCAGGCGGGTTCCTTACCACTAGCGGCAGAGTCCCTAACCTTTTTGGCACCAGGGACTGGTTTCATGGAAGACCACTTTTTCACAAAGTGGTGGTTGGTCGGGGGGGAGGTGTGTGTGGTTATTTCGGGATGACTCAGGTGCATTACATGTATTGTACATTTTATTTCCATTATTATTACATCGGCTCCACCTCAGATAGTCAGACCTTAGATACCAGAGGCTGGGGACCCCTGTTCTGGGGAACAGTGGTAAATGCAGTCTGTGGTCCTCGTGGGCAGTCACGGGATGAACATTCCACACCAGCTTCATTCCTCAGCCTTTACGGCGTCTAGCAGTTTCTTTCTCTCGGCCTGCGGGCACAGGTAAAGGCCATGGAAATGGTGCCCTTTATGGTTCCATCCTAAAAGCCAGAGATGTAGGCTCCCTTCTCAGATCCCTGGGCAGGGGCAGTATGTCTGTGTTTGTGTGTCTGTCCAGCGGAGAAGCGGGAGTTGGCAGAGGCTGTACAGACCTGCCAATGGCCTCCCTAGCCCCCTGCCAAACCCCCTGGGGATAGTCTGCCTTAGGCCAGCTAGTGAGTAGTTGAGGTGTGATGTGAAACTGTTTGATTAGCAGCAACTCCAGAAATCCATCGGCTTTTTCATAGTTCATCCTATTATGGGATGAAAGAAAATCAAAACACATTCCTCAGTTTCCCCATCTATAAAGTAAGTGAAAGAAAGTGAAAGTGAAGTCGCTCGGTCGTGTCCAACTCTTTGCGACCCCGTGCACTGTAGCCCACCAGGCTCCTCTGTCCATGGGATTCTCCAGGCAAGAATACTGGAGTGGGTTGCCGTTTCCTTCTCCAGGGGATCTTCCCGACCCAGGGATCGAACCTGGGTCTCCTGCATTGCAGGCAGACGCTTTACCCTCTGAGCCACTAGGGAAGCCTCTATAAAGTAAACGGAGGATAAATTTTTCTCTTCATTCTTGCCTTTAGAAGGGGAATGAAGGTGACTGGGATGGCTGGCTCTCACCAACCTCTGGGAAGCCCTAGGCAGAGCTTTGCCTCTTCAGCGTTTCTGCAAGCGGCTGTGCTCCGTTCAAGGCATAAGCGGTGCGAAGCGCCCCCTGATGGCTGTTTGAAGTACAACAGGTGTAGACCGAGTTTACAAGCTAGCCTGAGCTGGAAAAACTTGAAGCGACCCTAGAAGCGGTTTGGTCAGGGGAATTCCCTGGCGGTCTGGTGGTTAAGACTGCGCACTTCCACTGCAGGGGGCCCTGATTGGATCCCTGGTCAGGGAAGTAAGATCTCGCATGCCCGTGGTGTGGCCCCAAATAAGTAAGTTTCAATAAATGGATATGGTTTCAGTTCACTTGAATTGCTCAGTCGTGTCTGACTCTTTACAACCCTATGAACTTCAGCATACCAGGCTTCCCTGTGCATCACCAACTCCCGGAGCTTGCTCAAACTCATGTCCGTCGAGTTGGTGATGCCATCCAACCATCTCATCCTCATCCCCTTCTCCTCCCACCTTCAATCTTTCCCAGCATCAGGGTCTTATTCCAATGAGTCTGTTCTTTGCATCAGGTGGCCAAAGTATTGGAGTTTCAGCTTCAGCATCAGTCCTTCCAATGAATATTGAGGACTGCTTTCCTTTAGGATTGACTGGTTTGATCTCCTTACAGTCCAAGGGACTCTCAAGAGTCTTCTCCAACACCACTGTTCAAAAGCATCAATTCTTCTGTGCTCAGCTTTCTTTATAGTCCAATTCCCACATCTGTACATGATTACTGGAAAAACCATAGCTTCAACTACAGGGACCTTTGTTGGCAAAGTTAATGTCTCTGCTTTTTAATATGCTGTCTAGGTTGGTCATAGCTTTTCTTCCAAGGAGCAAGTGCCTTTTAATTTCATGGCTGCAGTCACCATTTGCAGTGATTTTGGAGCCCAAGAAAATAAAGTCTCTCACTGTTTCCATTGTTTCCCCATCTATTTGCCATGAAGTGATGGATCTTTGTTTTTTGAATTTTGAGTTTTAAGCCAGCCTTTTCACTCTCCTCTTTCACTTTCATCAAGAAGCTCTTCAAAAAAAAAAAAGAAGCTCTTCAGTTCCTCTTTGCTTTCTGCCATAAGGGTGGTGTCTCTGCGTATCTGAGGTTATTGATATCTCTCCTGGCAATCTTGATTCCAGCTTGTGTTTCATCCAGCCCAGCAATTTGCATGGTGTACTCTGCATATAAGTTAAATAAGCAAGGTGACAATATACAGCCTTGATGTACTCCTTTCCCAATTTGGAACCAGTCTGTTGTTCCATGTCCATTTCTAATTGTTGCTTCCTGACCTGCATACAGATTTCTCAGGAGGCAGGTAAGGTGGTCTGGTATTCCCATCTCTTTAAGAATTTTCCACAGTTTGTTTTGATCCATACAGTCAAAGGCTTTGGTAGAAGTAGATGTTTTTCTGGAACTCTCTTGCTTTTCTGTGATCCAACAGATGTTGGCAATTTGATCTCTGGTTCCTCTGCCTTTTCTAAATCCAACTTGAACATCTGAAAGTTCTTGGTTCATGTACTGTTGAAGCCTCAGTTGGAGAATTTTGAGCATAACTTTGCTAGCAAGTGAGATGAGTGCAATTGTGCGGTAGTTTGAGCATTCTATGGCATTGCCTTTCTTTGGGATTGAAATGAAAAATGCCCTTTCCAGTCCTGTGACCACTGCTGAGTTTTCCAAATTTGATGGCATATTGAGTGCAGCATTTTAACAGCATCATCTTTTAAGATTTGAAATAGCTCAACTGGAAATGGTTTAGCCCAGTCCTTTGATAAAATGAGACTTCCATGGTGGCTCAGACAGTCAAGCATCTACCTATAATGCAGGAGACCTGGGTTTGATCCCTGGGTGGAGAAGATCCCTTGGAGAAGGAAATGGCAACCCACTCCAGTATTCTTGCCTGGAAAATCCCATGGATGGAAGAGCGTGGTAGGCTACAGTCCATGGGGTCACAAAGAGCTGGACATGACCGAGCAACTTCACTTTCTTGATAAAATGAAGAAACTGATCTCTAGCAAGATGAATTGTAAGTAGCCAAGATTACTTGGCAATACTGTGTTTTCAGTATAAATTGCATGGCATTTGGAGCTGGAAAAAACAAATAAGGATGGAAGTGACCTTTTTTAGGAGTACCAATAAATATACCAACCTTGCAAGAGGTGCTCTCCAAATGTTACCTTGCAGTGACAAAAAAGGAAAAAATACAGCTGTGTAGAAATCAAAGAGCTTGCTGTGCTGCTTTTAACCCAGTCTACCAGACTCCCAAGTTCACTTTCTTTGCACTGACTGTTCACCATCAGTCACACAGAACAAGGGACTTAGCCTCTCTCTTGGCCTGTGAATCAAATGGAGATGATATAATTGCTCTACTCAATTCTTGCAGACTGGTTTTGAAGCTCAGATGAGAGACTGTATGTGAAAAGATTTGGAAACTGAAAGGGTCCTTCCAGTTGTAAGGGGTGTCATTTGAGTGTGGGGCTCCGACTAGTCCCAGGGCTCCTGGCTTCAGTCCCAGGGCTCCTGGCTGCAGCCCTTGTTTGGTCCTGCTTCCATCGACAGCCCAGATCCTGGACTCACTGACCTTTGGTCACTGTGGGTGTGTCCTGCCTGGTCTTCCTTCTGCAGGTTCACCCCCACCTCAGGTGTCAGCGATCCCGCTGGTGTCACACCCATTTCACTGTATACCCCCCCCTCTGGCCCTCTTTTCACGTTCGGACCCTGGTCTAGCCTGTGCCTAACCGTTTGGTCATGGTTTGGCTCACCCTATCTTTGGGTTGCAGCATTTATAATGATCTAATTTTTTTTTTCAAAAACAGTTTTATTTACTTATTTGGCTGCACTGAGTCTTAGCTGTGGCATATGGGATCTAGTTCCCTGACCAGGGATCAAGCCTGGGAATCCTGCATTGGGAGTTCAGAGTCTTAGCCACTGGACTACCAGGGAAGTCTCTATAATGAGCTAATTTTAAGGACAGAGAGGGACTTTCCTGGCTGTCCAGTGGTTAGGACTCTGAGCTTCCACTGCAGGGGGCCTAGGTTTGATCCCTGGTTTAGGAATGACAGAGGATGAGATGGTTGGAATCGCCGACTCGATGGACATGAGTTTGAGCAAGCTCCAGGAGTTGGTGATAGACAGGGAAGCCTAGTGTGCTGCAGTCCATGGGGTCGCAAAGAGTCAGACACGACTGAGCGACTGAACTGAACTGAACGAGGAACTGAGATCTCACATGCTGTGTGGCGTGGCCAAAAAGAAAAAAAAATGATGGATGGAAGGTTTAAGAGCGAGGACACTTCCAGGTGTCAGTGCCTTATGGTATCTTCATGAGGACGGGGCCCTAAAGAGCCAGAAGAGGGAGATGGTATTTTAGTTTGTTAAACCTTCCATAATGAATTATCCCAAACAGAAAGGTATCGTCACAGTTCTAGAGGCTAGAGGTCCAAGACTAAGGTAAGGCGCTGGGGGAAGGCCCTTTTTGTCTCCAGCTTCCTGGGTGTTGTTTGCTTGTAGCTGCCGCAGGGCGACATCTGCCTCCATCTTCACCTGGCCTTCTCCCACTGTGAGTGTCTGTGACCAAAGTTCCCTCCTCTTGTAAGGACACCAGCCACTGGATCGGGGTCCAGCTTGATTCTGTGTGACTTCATTTTAACTTGACTACATGTACAAAGACCCTACCTCCAAATAAGGTCACATGCCCAAGTTCTGGGGGTTAGGACTTCAGCATATCTTTTCGGGGGGCACAATTCAACCCACAGCTGAGGGTGTAATGGGGAAGGAGGAACACTCTCACTCCAGCCTCTGCATGCTCATCTTATTCCTGCTGTTTCGAACCCACATTTCGCAGGCTATTTCATCTATAATGAAGGGCGGTGGGGTTCTTCTAAGCCTTTTCTCTGGGTCCCAGATTTGAGAGGTGATTCATCGAGTCAGGAGATTCCCAGGTGGCTCAAAGGTAAAGAATCTCCCTGCCAGTGCAGGAGATGCAAGAGACAGGGGTTCAATCCCTGGGTGGGGAAGATCCCCTGGAGGAGGAAATGGCAACCCACTCCAATATTCTTGCCTGGAGAATCCCATGGACAGAGGAGCCTGGTGGGCTACAGGCCACAGGGCTGCAAAGAGTCGGACACGACTGATCACAGGCCTCATCAAGTCAGACCTTGTGTTTGTTTTCTCCTGTTGGCAGAATTTGCTGTCCATTCTCCTTTCCTTCCTTGAGTAACAGAACACCTAAGTTTTACCAGGCACATGGCCTACCTAAAAACACATTGGAGCTTCCCCTGCAGCCTGCTGTGACTAAGTGACTAAATTCTAGTTGAATGAAGTGTGAAGCTTCTGGGTCTTAAAGGGAAAAGGTATATCCTCCACATTTGATTGCCCCTTTCCAACTGGCTGGAATGCAGGTGTGATGGTAAGGACTGAAGTAGCCGTGTTGGGTCATGAGATGGAAACCATATATTGCTGATGACAGAAGAACCAGTCAGGGGGAGCCTGTGGGTCCCACAGTGTGAAGTTACCATTTTAGTCCTAAATTGCTTATGTTTCAGTTCAGTTCAGTTCAGTCACTCAGTCATGTCTGACTCTTTGTGACCCCATGAATCGCAGCACACCAGGCCTCCCTGTCCATCATCAACTCCCGGAGTTCACTGAGACTCATGTCCATCAAGTCAGTGATGCCATCCAGCCATCTCATCCTCTGTCATCCCCTTCTCCTCCTGCCCCCAATCCCTCCCAGCATCAGAGTCTTTTCCAGTGAGTCAACTCTTCACAAGAGGTGGCCAAAGTACTGGAGTTTCAGCTTTAGCATCATTCCTTCCAAAGAAATCCCAGGGCTGATCTCCTTCAGAATGGACTGGTTGGATCTCCTTGCAGTCAAGGGACTCTCAAGAGTCTTCTCCAACACCACAGTTCAAAAGCATCAATTCTTCGGCACTCAGCTTTCTTCACAGTCCAACTCTCACATCCATACATGACCACAGGAAAAACCATAGCTTATGTTTAGGACTCTTCAGTTCAGTTCAGTCACTCAGTCGTGTCTGACTCTTTGCAACCCCATGGACTGTAGCACGCAAGGCTTCCCTGTCCATCACCAACTCTTAAAGAGAAATAAACTTCTATCTTGTTTAAGCTGCAGCTGTTTTAGCCTTTTTTTTTTAAAACATCATCTGAATCAAACACATTCATCAGTGAAGGGAGACTACAAGATAGAACAATGAATGGGCATCTCCTACCTTCTGTAATGAATGTGGCTTGTCTTACAATGCTCTCTTGCTTTGGCACCCCTAGGGCACTTCTGATCTCTGGGAACTGGCATCTCCATAAAGTCTGAGTTTGTATTACGCCTGTGGCCCCCAAGTCCATCTCCTTGACATTGATTCATACGGGGACAATGATCCATGAGTGTGTTCGTTTCCCGAGACGACCACAACATATGACCACAACCATGGTCACTTAAGACAACAGAGATTTATTTTCTTACAGTTCTGGAGGCCGGACATCTGAAATCAAGTAGACAGGGCTAGTTCCTTCTAGAGAACCCCCTAGGAGACTCTGTTCCAGGCCCCGGGCTACAGCAATTCTTGGCTTTTGTTGATTTACAGATACATCATTTTGATGTCTACCTCTTATATCACTTTCCCTGTGTCCTTGTGTGGCCTCTCCTTCTCTCTTTTAAAGACACAGATCTGACTTTGTAAGAGACAGATCAGACTTGGATTTGGGGCCTGTTCTAAACCAGGATGATCTCATCTCAAGATCTTTGCCTTAATTATGTCAGCAAAGACCCTTCTTCCAAATAAGGTTGCATTCTGAGGTTCTGGGTGGCGTATCTTTTGTTGGGGGAGGGGGGTTACTGTTCATCCCATTAAAGTGAGAGATCCTTGTAAACTCTACAGAGTTCTGATCTTGCGAAATTATCATCCAACCCAATCACCTCTCATGGAAGGACTGTTCTCTCCAGAAGCTTCTGATGACCTCCAAACACCCATGTCCTTGCATAATCCCTCCCCCGTGAATGTGGGTGGGGGCATAACTTGCTTCTAACAAACAGAAAATGGCAAAGGTGATGGGATGTGATTGTTGTGATTATGTTATATTATATGGCAGATGGGAAGGGATTTTGAAGATGTAATTAAGGTCCCTAATCATTTGACTTCGCAGAAAGGGAGATGATCTTGGGTGGGCCCGACTTAATCAGGTGAGCCCTTTAAGATAAGGTCAAAGATAGAAGAGAGACACTCCTGCTGGCCTCGAGGAAGCCCACCACCATGAGTTCTACAGCTACAAGGAAATGGGTTCCCTGTGAGCCTGGAAGAGGACCCTGTGTCTTAGATAAGACTGCATCCCTGGCCAACACCATCACTGTAGCCTGCTGAGACCCTGAGCAGGAGACCCAGATCCCTGACCCATGGAAACTGAGATAATAAATGTGTGCTGGGACTTCCGTAGCAGTCCAGTTGTTAAGACTTCATGCTTCCACTGCAAGGGGCACGGTTTTGATCCATAGTCGGGGGGAACTAAGATCCTGCATGTGGTAAGTTGTGGCTCCCCTCAAAAAAAAAGAAAGAAAAAAGAAAAAGAAGTGTGTTGCTCTGAGCTGCTTTGTGGTAATTTGTTACACAACAAAAAACGAATCCAGTTCTGGTCCTGTATTTAAAGATTTCCTATCAGAGACCAGAATACAATGGGACTCTGAGCTCTGGAAGGTCCTAAGATCTGCTGTGGTCTGCTCTTCTCCAAAGGACTCTGGGAGCCTCTTGTCTGCTTGGTCCAGGAAGAGCATCCCAGCCTCCATCCTTCACGCCTAAGAGAATGACCAGTCATTCTGTGACTCCTCCCCCATCTTTTAAGAAAATTAGGAACTAAAGAACCCATTTCACTACAGTTTTCATTTCTGAGTTGCTAGGGAGGAGCCGAACAGTGACTAGGCTTCCCTGGTGGTTCAGATGGTAAAGCATCTGCCTACAATGTGGAAGACCTGGAGAAGGAAATGGCAACCCACTCCAGTATTCTTGCCTGGAAAATCCCATGGACAGAGGAGCCAGGTGGGCTACAGTCCATGGGGTCGCAAAGAGTTGGACACGACTAAGTGACTTCACTAGGGAGGAGACACACTTTGTAACGCAGGGAACATAGCTCTCAAAGCCTCTTCAGGAAGAAACTAGATGCAGTCTTCCAGCTTATGCTGTTGGTATTCCCAGGAGGGAGAGCGGATGGGCCACTTCTTCCCAGAGAAGAGATTGCTGGGAATGGGAGAGCTTTGCATCAGCTGGGTGCCACCTGCGGTGTCTCTGTTTTCTCTCCCGGTCAGTGGATCACGTGCTCGAGCCCTTCCCCTGAGGGCTCCCCTTGGGCCCAGGTCTGAATCTAATTGACGTTGGAATGCTGTCCCAGAACCACAGGCAACTGCTTTCCCAATGGAGACATTCTGACCATCTTGGGGGAAACAGAAACATACGGGGCTGATGGCAAACATCACTGCAGTTGTCAAGATGTTGCTGGCCAAAACCTTGGCCTACTCTGCCCACCGAAGCCAAAAGAAAAATACAGAGACAGAGACTGGAGGAAATAGAAAGGTGGCTTTTATCCTCAGCGGGTGGAGAGGGCAACACAGTGCGGTCAAGCCTCAAGAACTATGTCCCCACCTCCTTGAGAAGGAGCTCTAGGGGCTTTTATAAGGCAAGGGCTGGCTGTCAGGAGTCAGTGATGAGGACCGAAGCCGATAGGATCTTGATTCCTTCCTCTTGCATTGTTTCAAAGACAGTCATAAACTGGCGTCAGTAACCCAGTAATTGAGTCTGGCAGTTGGGTGGCTCTGCGTGTAACTCCAAGGGGAAGGGTGTTGTTGGGGTAAACATCAGATAGGGGATGTATTTAGCACAGAGTCAAAGGAAAATAGGTGTGAAGTGTAGCTCCTGCAGAGTTAGGGGGCAGAAATGCAAACTTAGTCACAGACATTCACAGTTAGGATCAGTTAAAGGAAAAAAAAAAACTAGGAATGTTCAGGCCTGCTCACTGTCCTGTTTATACTCTTTGTCCTCAGGAAAGGGAAAGAGAAAAACTCAGTCCTCCTTTTTCCTTTTCACTGCAACAAACACCTGGAGGGAAGAACTCTTCTTAAGAGCAAACTAGTTCTTCCTTCCCAACCCACCCTCATGCCCATCCCTTCAGTAGGCTTGCTGGCTAGTTGGTTTCACCTGCTCTGGCATTGCCCATCTGACCTCAGAGAGTGAAATGTTTTTAAAAATCTTTGCCTTTGCGTTCCTTTACCATTTCTTGCAAGTCGTTGTAATGAAAAAGATCTGTTTCTTAATAATAAAAGAAGGTAGAAAACTTGGACACAAGTAAGCAGACATTAGCACTGATACATAAGATATTGTTTACATTAAGCAGATATTTTGCAGAACTGACATCTCCCTCCAGGGTTGGTGTGGTGCCTGGTATTTTTATGGAGGACATCTGGCAAGTTTACCCGGTACCCACAGCCATATCTCAGGCCTTCATCACTTCTTAACTGAATTAACTAAAATAGTCTTCACGTGGCCTTCTTGCCTAGTTCTGGCTCCTCTCCAGTTCATCCTCCACAGCCCTCAGAGAGACTTTTCTAAAACATAAATCTGACAGTGTCATTCCCTTTCTTAAAATCATTCAATGATCTTCAAGTGCTTGGGGCAGAATTCAGACCCCTTAATGCAAGGGCTTAGCATCAGATGGACAAGTGCCTACCTTCCCAATCTGATTTCGTACCACTCCCCTCTCCTATACACTTTTATTCCAAACAGATTTAATTTTTTTTGAACTTAAAAAAAATTTTTTTTGGGGGGTGCAGCTTCTGGGATCTTAGTTCCCCAATCAGAGATTGAACCAGGCTCTTGGCAGTGGAAGTGTAGAGTCAGAACCACTGACTGCCATGGAAGTCCCACAACCACACTTAAATTGACTAAAGAACTCAACTTTGTCACTGTACCTTCACACAGACTGTATCCTCTGCTCATGCACACATCCATCCCTCCCGGCAATAAATTAAATAATAAACTTAAAGTGAACAGGCTCTAAATATGTTACAAAGTAAAACTTGCAGGGTTTGCAGATGACTTGGGTGCAGAGTGAAAGAGAAAAAGAGAGAAGTCTGGGATGGATGTTTTGGCCTGAGAACCTGGGAGAAGGGACTTGCCACTTACTAAAACGGGGGGAAATAATGGAGGATGTGAAACTACCAGTTAGCTTTTGAACACCGTACGTTTGAAAAGTCTGTTCAAGATTTATTGGAATATTAAGTAGGTATTTGGATTCCCGAGTCTAAAGTTTAGGAAAGAAGCCGAGTTGGATGTATAGGTGTATTGTCAGGCCACCCAAGATGGCTGTTCTCCTGCTCTCTGTACTTCCCCTCCTTGACCAGTACCTGCTTCACCTGTAGACTTCACCCTTGACTGACCTTCCCTCTTAATCATGGAGCCTCATCAGTAAATGCCTATGTGTCTGCCTCAGCCCCAGATAGCGATAGTTCTAATCTCTAGATCAGAACTATTTCAGCTATGATAGTGCATCAAAGGGGCCAGTGGGGGGCGGGGCACGCTCTTCTGCTGGTTTCTGCAATAACTGATAAGCCAACCTGATGTCAGCTCCCCCTGGAACTGCAATCTCTCTATTACCCCGGGAGCAAAGACTGCTACCTTGTCTTACCCGCTGTCTGCCCCACACCGTGGGGTGTCGCTCCAGGACCTCACTTCAGCCATGTAAGGTCCCTCATCCGTTACGCTGCTGATGTCTCTTTTGCCAACTCTGGGCTCTTTCTTTGGTTTTGAGGCTGGGCAAGTACAGGGTTTTCAGGCCTTCGGGTGCAGCCCAACAGTAAGTTTGATAGATGGATTTTGGCAGTGAAAGGCTGGAAGAAAAAAAAAATGTCGATTCTTGTCTTCTTTGAAGAAAGAGTTCAGAAAAGAGACCAAAACTGTGAAAAAGATAAAAGCATTTATTAGAGGCAGCGTACGTGTGGAAGAACATACGGGCAGACTCAGAGTGAGTTACCTGCCACAGGAGTGGCTTAGGTTGCTTGTATGGGGGCAATTTTCTGGGTTGTCTCTGGCCAATCGTCTCCAGATTTGGTCCTGGTGTGGGTGAGCATCTCTCAGTCAAGACGGATTCCAACTGGCATCTCTCTCTCCTTTGGTCCTTCCCCCACATGGAGGGCCTTCTCTGTGCATGTGCTGAGAACGTGCTCTTAGATTAGACAGTACAGAGATCTGTCATTTGTGACCTTGACAAGAGCGGCTTTTTAAAAATAATTTTGATTGATTGATTGATTTTCTGCTGTGCTGGGTCTTGGGTGCTGGGCGGGCTTTCCTCTGGCTGTGATGAGTCTGGCTCATCCATATTGCTTCTCTTTTTGGTGGCTTCTCTTGTGGAGCAAGGGCTGTAGGGCGGAAGGGCTTCAGTAGTTGCGGTTCCTGGGCTCTAGAGCACAGGCTCAGCAGTTATAGCATACGGGCTTAGTTGCTCCGAGGCAGGTGGGATCTTCCCAGATCAGGGATGGAACCTGTGTCCTCTGCATTGGCAGGCGGATTCTTTACCACTGAGCCACCAGAGAAGCCCCCAAAGTCAGCTTTGACGGAGGTGATGAAGTGCTGATCAGAGTGGGTTCAGCAGACCTTGGAAAGTGAAGAGGAGACAGACTACACATGCTGCTTCAACAGCTGTGGCACTGAAGATCAGAGAACATGGTGTGGTCGATGACCCTGTTGTCACCTTGGTTAAATCCGGGACCCCTGTTTCCCAGAATCCTTGTTAGATTCCGGGTGAGCGTTGGCCAAAAGAGGAACCTGCCTCAGATCTGAGAGCTGGAAATGAAGCAGCATTCACTAATACCTGAAGGATTTCAGGGTGAGATATGGAAGCAGAGGCGCCGGGTGGGATCCGACTTGTCTTCAGACTCTCCTCCGCTCATGTCTAGCTCTGCTCACAGACCGATGCCCTGCTGAGTGACGCAGCACTCAACCCCACGACAAGACACTTGGCTGCCGCCCCACACGGGGTTAAGCATCTTCTCATAGACCCCTCCATGCACCCTCTCTTCTAGCCCCCCACACAGCTGGATGTGTCTGGTTTCTCGAATTTCCCTGTACATTCTAAGATGTTCACATACAGGGGCTTCAGGCAGCCTGATGCATAATTCTTCTCATTCTCCAGCTCCCTCTGGACCTTCACTCCCCCAGATTCTCTTCCACTCCTGCAAGCTCTAGTTCCTGTAACACCCATATCAATCCCAGAAGTCCTGTTTCCTTGGCTGAACCCTACAGGACACATGGGGTAAGAGCTGGAGAGGGGATGTGAGGTCATGGGAGTATTTGTGTTCAAGATTCAAGTTTCGCGCCTGTTTGTATGCTCCAGAGGATGTTCTAATAGAGAGGGGAGATGGAGGAAAGGGCAGAGAAAGCCCAACAGCACGGGCCATGGAGCCCGGGACCCAGGGCAGGAAGGGAAGGCTTGGAGGCAACAGGGGCTCAGGGGAGGTGAGCTCAAGCACGGTGCTAAGTTGTGGGTGGGTACCCATGGAAGGAGATTGGTAGCTATGATGGGAACATGTGAGAGCCTCTTGCAATTACTTTTATTGTCCTTGTGAACAGAAGTAAGAGCGGTAGTTGAGACTACCAGGGGGGAAGGTGGGATATTTAAAGAGAAAAGAGAAAGTGTGATATAATTGTGACACTCTGTCTTTTTTGGCCACCGTTGTCTCTTCTTGGGGCTGCTCTTGTGGCTCAGCTGGTAAAGAATCAGCCTGCAATGCAGGAGACTTGGGTTCCATCCCTGGGTTGGGAAGATCCCCTGGAGAAGGGAAAGGCTACCCACTCCAGTAATCTGGCCTGGAGAATTCTATGGTCTGTACAGTCCATGAGGTCGCAGACAGTCACACACGACTGAGCGAGTTCACTTCACTTCAGTTCTAAGGTTTAGAGAAGTTTCCACTTTCACAGTCTGGCAGGAGGCAGAGCCCACCTCTCAGGAATGAAGCTGAAACCAACAGACTTTCGCTTCTCTCAGAGAGCATGAGATGGTTGGATGGCATCATCAACTCGATGGACATGAGTTTGAGCAAGCTCTGGGAGTTGGTGATGGACAGGGAAGCCTGGCGTGCTGCAGTCCACGGGGTGGCAGACTCTGACACGACTCAGCAACTGAACTGAACTGAACCCCTTGGCTGGAAAATAGGGTGGGGCCAGTGGGTCACGTGAGTGGGCTCAGCCAATCAGAACAGGCTCCTGGGTCTGTGCTTCCGGAACTCTGTGAAGTTAGGATGGAAGGATGGCGGCGGCCAAGACCTGGTCCTGGGACCTGCAGGGGCCCCGGGGCCAACAGAGGGACGTGAGGGTGGAATTAGTCAGAGCACTGTCTGTTGTTCGTCTGTTTGGCCCCAGATCTCCAGCTTCCCCATCCAGCATGTGAGTTACCAGATATCCTTTCAATAAACCCGCCTTTTATGCTTCGGTCAAGAGTCAGTTTCTGTCGCTTGCAACCGGAAATCCAGATTGATACTGAGAGGAAGGAAAGGCTGGAGGCCAATAACATGCTTCTCTTTTCATTCGATTGGCAGCATTTGTCGGGGTTTCCTACATGTCAGGGGCCAGTAGGTTCAAACTTTGAGGTCATTTTCTGAGAACTCCGTGACTAGAGGGGTAACAAAAGGCTCTTCTCTGCCAGTTCTAACGGGACTCCAATAGGCCAGGCTCAGTCACATGCCTCTTCTCAGAGCAGCCCCCAGGATTTGGGAACCAAGGCTAGGGAGCTGAGTGGGGTTCCTTACTGGAAGGAGTAGGAAGAGGGTTTCTGGGCGAACTTTGTGAAAAACCACTACCTTCCTTTTGGCAGCTCATCAGCCAGTGTTCTTTTCCTCCAACATGTAATTCCAGGAATGGTCTCACCTCACATGATGCAGTTTTCCTACATCAAAGAAACTCATGGTCTTCTCCCTAAAGGGAACAACTCAGGTCACATCCAACATCCAATGTGGAGTTTAGGATCTCCGGGTGAGGTGCCTTTTCTTCATCTGAAAGTAGCTACATATGCCGCTGTAGCTTACATACCCAAAATGAATTTACCCACTCCTCAGTACACCCAGTGTTCCGTGCCTGGAGGAAAACTGCTATAAGGCCCCCATTTAGAAAAGCAGGAAAGGGAAGTGACATACAGCAGTCCCTGGTCCCAGAGCAGCACACCCCACAACTGTGTGGACATGGACATAAAGTGTCCTGGCACTAGAGTGAGTGTTTGAGGTCAGTTAATGAGGGCGTCCTTTTCCCCCAGCCTCCTATCAGGAATTTCCTTTATCCTTTGGTCTCCCTGGCTGAGCCTGAGAGTGGCTAAGTAAAGATTGCTTAGGGAGTGGGTTGGTAAAGGGGACTGTTCTGCTTTAGCAGCTAGCTTCTGTGAGTGTGGTTACCGGAATCTGCAATTTTCTGGGGGGAAATGTCAAAGCCCTAGTTTGTTCAAATGTCCATTTTATTTCAAGAGACCTCCCAAGAATTCTATAGTATAAACTCTATAATCAGAAATTCTTGCATTTAGGTCTTATGTTTATAGTTCTTCTCTCCTTGTGATGGCCCAGGGGACAAATCCCTTTCCATAATAACTGTCACGCAATTCTATAATGTTTGTTTTCCTGATTTAAAAATAAATATACTGGGACTTCCCTAGTGGTCCAGTGGCTGAGACTTCCAGTGCAAGGGGCCTAGATTTGATCCCTGGTCGGGGAACTGGATCCCATGTGCCACAATGAAAAGATCTGGCATGCCCCAACAAAGATCGAAGATCCCACGTTCTGCAACTAAGATTCAGTGGAGCCAAATTAAAAAAAAAAAAAATGCATATACTGAGATGGAGAGATTTTAAATTACTTACCAAAGGCCCTGTAGGTACTAAGGGGAAGAAGTAAGATGGAAAACCAGGCTGCCTAGGACCAAAGACCCTCCTCCGTTCAAACACCACGAAGCTCTAGTTAGGGTCTCGGTTCTGTGGCCAAAAAGGGGAGGCAGGTAAAAACGGAATGAAGGATTTTCAGTGGACGCTGAGGGTGACAGGTGTGTGCTGGCTGCTTTGGTAGGTGGGTGTTGTGGCTTGAGAGGCTTCAGAAGAATGAACCCTTGGCGTCCACACTGATACCGCGTGATTGTCAGCGTGGTTGCCAGTCCCTGTGCAATGTGGAAGTGCTGGAGCCAATGGCAGGCTAAGAAACAAGTGTCAATGAGGGGGTAAGACTGGATGAATGTGAGGGTGAGCCCCGAGTCACTTGAGAACACCCCAGGAATGGCCAGAAACAGCTGGTAAAGACTAAGACAGGCCTGTGGTCCTGTGGTCTGTGGAAAAGACAGGATATTCTAGTTTATATAACCACATCTGTACCTGGGCTGGTGAGGGATGGAACTTGGGCCACGAGCACTCTGTCCCCAGTTATTGGCTGATCACCTTCAGGGTAGAGCCTCAAGGCACAAGCCAACCACCACCTCCGTTACTCCCTGCTGGCTGTCACTCTCTGTAGCCTGTGAGAGTCCAGAGAGGAGACTTCCCCACCGCCTCTGCTGGGATACGGATGTTGGACAGATTTGGAAGCACAAGGCCAACGAACATAAAAATAGCCGTTAAAGATGACAGCTCTTCTTGGGATTTCCCTTGTGGTCCAGTGGTTAAGACTCCAAGCTCCCAACCCAGGAGTCTAGGGTTCAGTCCCCAGGATCCCACATGCTGCAATTAAGACTCAATGCAGCCAAAAAATAAATAAATAGTCTTTAAAAAAAAAAACATTAAAAATGGTATTTCTTCTTGGGACTTCTGTGTAGTCCAGCTGGCTAAGACCCTATGCTCCCACTGCTGGGGGCCCAGGTTCCATCCCTGGTCAGGGAACTAGATCCCACATGTAGCAACTAAAGATCCTGTGTGCTGCAACCAAAACTTGATGTGGCCAAATAAATAAATAATTAAAAAAAAAAATTAAAAGAGAGTGGCTCTTTTTTTTTTTTTTGCCATGCCTCATGGCTTATGGGATCTTAGTTCCCTGATCAGTGATTGAACCCAGGCCCTAAAGCTTGGAGCCCTAACCACTGGACTGCCAGGGAATTTCCAAGATGGTGATTCTTAAGACTTGGATAATTCTGTGAACACTCTCTGACTTCCTTCCCAGCACCCCTTCTCCCCTCTCTCATTTCTGACAATTTGTGGAAACTCTTTTAGGGAACTCTTCTAGGCATGGGTTTGATTTCTGAGTCAGGAAGATCCCCTGGAAAAAGAAATGGCAATCCATTCTAGTATTCTTGCCTGGAGAATCCCGTGGACAGAGGAATCTGGTGGGCTACAGTTCATGGGGTTGCAAAGGGTTGGACACGACTGAGCATGCTCGCCTGGTTCTGTCCATTCTTAGCTGTGCAGTTTGGGAGGGAGGAACACACCCCTCAGCTCTAGGTGGTTGGGTTACACTCACCAGAGTGTCCCATCCTCGGCCATGATAAGGTCAGGGATGGGCCAGTGACTGACTTGGTGCAGTTGAGAGAAAGGAGGTGGGGGGTTCTGGGAGGGAAACTTACTGGTTCTTGCAAGGAGCCAAGAGGAGAGATGCTCTCTCTTCCTCTGGATAGTGCCGCAGCTATTGTTTGAAAACACTTTCTAAATAAACAGTCATCTGCATGTGGTCTAACATTTCCAAGGGATGAAGTAGGATGCCGTGGAAAGCAAGTCAGCGTTAGTTCCTGTTCTCGTCCACCGGCCAGCCTGTTCCACTTTCCAGAGGTGATCACAGTTACCTGCTTCTTCTGGCACCCCTCCAGAGCTTCTCTGTGCATATACATGCAAATGATCTTTTATTTCTCCCGAAGTGGTCTCTACTTTGCTCTCCACGTGTACCTCCTTGTTCCTAATGATGTATCTTGGATATTATTACACATTTGTATCTGTAGGGCTGCCTTTAACTGCTGCACAGAATTCTATTATATGGATATTCCAGTGTAAACATTCCTTCAGTAATCAGCATTTAGCTTATTTGCAAATAGAGCTGCAATGGAAATTGTTCAAATGTGTATCCTTTGCGTCAGTGCTGCGTTCGCTTTTGCTCCCACGGCCAGAGTCACCCCAAGAACAAGGTGGAAGCCTCCAGAAAAGGAGAGCCAAGGGAACTACAGGAAATGAAGCTGGAACCCTGACGAGTCGTTACACTGTGGTCTGAACGATGCTTGAAGTCAGATGTACCTGAGCCTGCCCACTTAGAGACGCAATGAATTCCTTCTCCTGTTCATGCTAGTTTGGGATGGTTTTGTTGTTGTTGTTGTTTCTTGTCGCATAAAAAATTCTCATTGGCACAGATATTAAATCCTCACAACCAAGATGTGAAATGAAAAAAGTATGATGAAAAATGACATGGTGCTTTTGATATCCATCATCTTAAAATATAAACATCTTAGAGAAGAAACCAGAAAGGGTACACCAAAAGGTTAACTGTGGTTGTGGGTTGCTTGTAGACATCTGTGTTCTATATATATTTAAGTTTTAAAGGTTTCTACAGGACTTCCTGGGTGGTCCAGTGGTTAAGAATCTGTCTGCCAATGCAGGGGACACGGGTTCAATCCCTGGTCCAGGAAGATTCCACATGCCAAGAGGCCACTCAGCCCGTGTGCCACAATTACTGAGCCCGTGCTCTAGAGCCCTGGAGCCACAACTGCTAGGCCCCCGTGATGCAAATAATGAAGCCCGCATGCCCTAGAGCCTGTGGTCTGCAACAGGAGAAGCCACCGCAATGAGAAGCTCACGCACCACGACTCGAGAGTAGCCCAGCTCGCCACACGAGAAAGCCCAAGCACAGCAATGAAGACCCAGCATAGCCAAAAATAAATGCTTCCAAAGGTTTCTGCAGTAATAGGGATAACTTGCACAATCATTTGTCTCAAGGCAGGTTCCCTGGAAACACAGGCTGAGACAAGGATTTGGGGCATGTGGTTTGCAGAGGGAGTGCTCTGTAGGAGGAACCCACAAGGAAGTGAAGGAAGCAGGATTGTAAAGAGGAGGGGGCCACACAAGGGGCCCTGGGGCAAGTCTAGCCATGGCCTGATTAGGGGATGGGCCCTGAAGTGCAAAATGAGCCACGTGCATCCCCCAAGTCAAGAGGAATGACTTTTTAAATTAAATTATTGTTATCTTTAAATCTTTTTGGCCACACCAAGGCATGTGGGAATCTTAATTCCCCCACCAGGGATCTAACCTGTGCTCTCTGAAGTGGAAACTTGAGATCTTAACCACTGGACGGCCAGGGAAGTCCCACGGCTGGCTTTTTGTACGCAAGATCAGGTAGTAATTGGCTGCTGCTGCCTGTGGGAGTGTAACCTGCCAGGTGGTGTCCTGTTGCCAAGAACAATCTGGAAGGTAGATGAGAAAGAAAATCCTTATCCACCAGCAGGGCTGGTAAAGGTATCTGGGTGAGACACCAACTACATCTGTAACAATCACAGAGTCATTTGAAAGAAAAGAATATATATAGGACATCCTACAGAGGCCAACGCTTTCTGCCCTTGATCTCTGCCTTCTACACTTGCTGCTGGGACACCACTGAAAGAGTTAGTAAATGTAGAAGACTTCACTGTAAATAACAGAGAAATAGGATTGTCTTAATGGGCATCCCTGGTGACTCAGTGGTAAAGAATCCACCTGCAATGCAGCCTCAGATTCAATCCTTGGGTCGGGAAGATCCCTGGAGGAGAAAATGGCAACCTACTCCAGTATTCTTCCCTGGAGAATCCCATGGACAGAGGAGCCTGGTGTGGTACAGTCTATTGGGTCGCAAAGAGTCGGACATGACTGACTAAGACAACAGCAGGAATGGCAAATTACACTCTTTCTAGAAATAGGACTCTTGAAAATAATTGTGGAAGAAAGCAGTGTTGTTTTTCTTTTCTTTTAAACACCTGGACTCCTGAGTAAAATGAAAGTAGAAGCTTTTTA
This sequence comes from Bos taurus, assembly GCF_002263795.3. NCBI lineage: Eukaryota > Metazoa > Chordata > Mammalia > Artiodactyla > Bovidae > Bos > Bos taurus. The sequence continues at coordinate 33,187,359 of NC_037354.1, read as the reverse complement.
AATGTATCCCTAGACTCACATTACTGCTGGGTCTGAGGTTTCACGTCTGCAGAAGAAGTCCTGTCCGGGCTCATGGCTGCTTGTGTTTCCACGTCTTCTAAGGGGCTGATCTGTTATTTTAGATGAGCAGTTCAGTGGTTAAGATTCTGTGCTTCCACTTCAAGGGTCACTGGTTCGATCCCTGGTCAGGAAACTAAGATCCCACATGCTGTGCAGCCCCCCTCCCCCCAAAAAATGTATTGGTGGATTAGGTGACTAGAGGAGGCAGTGAGTTAGGGAGATGCGCCTGGGAATTCTAGGTCCTCACTGTGACTTCCTCCAGCCCAGTCTCTCAGAGGGTCCTTCCCAAGCGTCTTGGAATACTCCCATAGCCCTTGGGGAGGGCCACCATGGACACAGTGAGTGATGGGGTTCTGTTGCTCTGGTGACCGGTTGCCGCCAAGATTCTGGAAAGAGGCAGACCTGGGTGGCCCAGACTTGGAGGCCGGCTGCAGGCAGGAGCCTTCAGGAGAAAAACGCAGGAGCAGAAGCACAGTCCTGGTTCTATTTTCCCTCAGCGATGCCCACTCTGTCTGTGTTCACAGATGTGCCTATGGCCCAGAAGCTAGAGGGCAGCTTGCTCAAGACCTACAAGCAAGATGACAACCCTAACAAGATGTTCCTGGCCTATAAAGGTAGAAGCCTCGTCGTTTGAGACGCAGGGTGCCATGACCGCCTCTAGGAGGGCAGTGTTCCCACTGCCACAGAGGGGTAGAGAGAGCACAAACCTCCCTAGACAGAGAGGTCTGTTGCTGTGAACAGAATTGCCTAGAGGGGAAAGGAGCAGAAAACCTCGTGGGTGGGTCTGGGCCCTCTGCCCTTCTCTGCGGGTTCCTGGCATTTGATAAGGGCTGTATCCTCTCCCGGGCTTCCCAGGTGGCGCTCAAGAACCCACCTGCCAATGCAGGAGACGTAAGTGACCAGGGTTCATTCGATGCTTGCGTTGGGAAGATCTCCTGGAGAAGGGCATGGCAACCCACTCCAGTATTCTTGCTTGGAGCATCCCATGGACAAAGGAGCCTGGCGGGCTACTGTCCATAGGGTCTCAAAAAGTTGGACACGACTGAATCAATGTAGCACACATGTATCCTTTCCCCCAGCTCTGTGCTCGAGCCTATGAGGACACTGCCTTTCCTACAGCCTCTTCATTCTCCCCTTCTCCCTCCTCTGCTCCTGAACCAGGAATGGCTCCTAAACTGTTCAGGGATGCAGCCAGCCCTTGCCACGGTGAAAGTCAGTGTCACCTTTGTTCAGTCCCACATGCAAAGTGAAAGTGTTAGTCACTCAGTCATGTCTGACTCTTTGCAACCCCATGGACTATAGCCCACCAGGCCCCTCTGCCCGTGGGATTCTCCAGGCAAGAATACTGAAGTGAGTTGCCATTTCTTTCTCCAGGGGATCTTCCCGACCCAGGGATCGAACCTGGGTCTCCTGCATTGCAGGCAGATTCTCTACCGTCTGAACCATCAGGGAAGCCCAACCTATAACTCTCCCATTGTCTATCATCTTTGCCCTTTAAAATGGCATAGGTTTCTGTTGTCTTTTCCAAAAAGATGAAAATTAGACATACCCACTAACAACACATTGTTTTTTATAAAGGGGTTGAGGGAAGAAAAGGAAAGTTGTCTTTTCCTAGGCAACTTCCCAAAGCCCCAGGAGAACCAGGACAGTATTCGCGGGCTGTCTGCAGAGCCCACAAGCTTGCAGGCACCGCGGTGGGCCTCCAGAGACACCTCTGCCCTTCCCGTCACAGTCTGCATGACCAGCAAAGGCAGACCCTGGGTGTCCTCCGTGGTGCGCAAGACTCGAATGCAGATTGCCCAAGATCCCTCCCTGAACTATGAGTACACGCCGGTGATGGGCATGAAATCATTCGTCCAGGCTTCCCTGAACCTCCTCTTTGGAAAGAACAGCCAAGTCATTGTGGAGAACAGGGTGAGAAGCAGGGCCCTTTTCTCGCTCACTGAGACACGAGGAGTAGAGACTGGGGGTCTGGGATTGTACAATCGCAAACATGAAAAGAGTTTAGAGGGGCCCCGCAAAGTTCAGAGTGTCCCAAGTCCTTGCACTGGAGGACAGAGCCGGGATCAAGACCCAAAGCCGGGGGTCTCCACACCAGCCCCCACTGCTGCGGTGCCAGCTCTTTCAAGAAGGGAATGATCCGAACCTGAAGTGGTGCTGATATCACCATCGCTTTTTTTTTTTTTTTAATGGTTTTATGATTTTTAATGGTTGAAAAATCAAAGAGGGGTGATATTTGGGGACCCATGAAAATGACATGAAATTCAAATTTTGGTGTCCAGAAAAATGTTATTGGAACATGGTCACAATCATTTACTTGTCAAGAGTGGCACTCTGTGCTAAGGGCAGCGTTGAGTAGTTATACGACCTGAGTGAGCGAGTGATCAAGTGATCGTAGCTCAGTTGTGTCCAACTCTTTGGGACCCCATGGACTGTACCCCACCAGGCTCCTTTGTCCTGGAATTCTCCAGGCAAGAATACTGGAGTGTGGGTTGCCATTTCAGCATGAAATATTGACTGTTTGGTCCTTTGCAGACAAAGGCTGCCCATGCCTGGTATGAACGTGAGCACCACAAGGGGTGGAGGGGGTTCATTCCATTCCCTTACGTATCCCAAGTGCCCACCACAGTGTCTGGCACCCAGTAGGGGCTCAGTAAACCCGGATGGATGAGTCAGTGGAGGTGCACGTGTGGGAGCACGTGGCCTTGACCTCCTAGAGCAAGGTCCTCCTTCCCCAGTGTTGGGAGACACTGGCACCGTTTTTTTTGCTGGCAGGCAGGGGGTGTGCAAACCGTCGGGGACAGCGGCGCTTTCCAACTCGGGGCTCAGTTCCTCAAATCTTGGTGTCAGAGTTCTCAGATAGTTTACATCGTTTCTTCTCAAAAAGGTGAGTGGCAGCCCCTGGCCCCGCCCCGTTCTTGATTCCCACCCCACCACCTGCAGTCTTCACCGCTCTCCCTCCTCACTCTGTCCTGGGAAAAATGGTCGCCGGGCTGCGGTATTCTTGTCCTTTTCCTGTTCCTGTCCTCCCTTTGGCGACTCATCCCCCTCCCCTGCCCCCGGACCCCGTTCTCTGGTGTGTCTGCCTCCCATCTCTCCACTTCTCGCGTGCCAGCTGGTGGCAGGGGGTGCTGTGTTCCCACAGAACCTCATGGACTCATCTTCCAGGACATGGGCTTTACAGTTTATGAACACACCTTCTGGGACTCTGCGCATCTGTGCTTGGACCCTAACATGCTCCTCGATGTGGTGAAGGTAGAGGTGCCCCCGCTCTCAGCAGTGTCTCCCCAGACCTGGTTTACAGTTTCCCTTTTCTCCTAATCACCCCCTCTACCCCGACTCTGGTCATCCAAGACCCTTTATAGGCTCAGATTCACAGCCCTTTAGTAGGAACCCACGTGGAGGATGGCTTCTCCCACCGTCCCCCTGTCACGACCTGTGTGGTCCGGGAGGCACCGACAGGACAGTCTTTCCCTGCAGCATGCCCCGCATGGCTGCGTCTTTGTGATCGGGAGTATGGGCAACTGTCAGCTGACCCCTAGTCAGTGGACACAGTTGATGACCCTGATGAAGGTGAGTGCACCTCCCGCCCGGCTCTCCTCTGTCTCAGCACCTCCCATGCCTCCAGGAGTCCCTCCCACTTCTCATTCTCTTTTTATCCGACAGAGCAAGGAGATATTTCCATTTTTTGACATTCCCTATCAAGGTTTATCCACTGGTGACCTGGAGGAGGATGCTAGATTCTTACACTACTTTGTGTCTCAAGGCTTTGAGTTTTTCTGCAGCCAGTCTCTATCCAAGAATTTTGGCATTTATGGTACGTCGTGGGCAGGGGGAGCAGGGAGGGCCTGATGGCGCCACAGCTGGGGCACAGGACACGTTTGACGTCTCCTGCCCTCTGGAGAGAGCCCGGAGCCCCGGAGCACCCCAGGGCACCTTGGAGGCAGAGGGAAGGGTACTGAGCTACACATCAGGGTCTGTGGTACGGTCTCAGCTCAGCTGCTAAAGCTGACTCTGGGTAAATCATCTCATACCCCTTAGGCTTCTGTTTCTTCAACTGGAAGATGAGGGGCTGGGACTTAGCGATGTTTCAAGTCCCTTTCACCTTAAAAAAAAAAGACTTTTTGCAATCTGTTTATTTTTGGCTGTGCTGGGTCTCTGTTGCTGTGCTTGGGCTTTCTCTAGTTGCAGTACACGGGCTTCTCACTGCGGTGGTTTCCCTTGTTGCAGAGCATTGACTCTAGGGCACAGGGGCTCAGGAGTCGTGGTTCCCGGGCTTTAGAGTCCAAGCTCAGTAGTTGTGGTGCAGGGGCTTAGTTGCTCCGTGGCATGTGGAATCTTCCTGGACCAGGAATTGAACCCGTGTCCCCTGCATTGGCAGGCGGATTCTTAACCACTGGACCACAGGGAGGGGCTGCCTTCCACCTTTAAGACTCTTACTTGCAGCTACTTTTCTTGGCAAGAAGAGCCTGCACCTACTTCTCGGGGCCTGGATGGGGCCTTCTTGGTGTGGCTGGGCAGAGGGCCCTGTCGTCCAGCCCTCCCCTCTGCAAGGCTGGAGGCAGAGACTGAGGGCACCGCCCAGGAGCGGTGGGGGTGCTGAAACAGGCCGTCTGTCCCATCCCTCTGCAAGGCTGGAGGCAGAGACTGAGGGCACCGCCCAGGAGCGGTGGGGGTGCTGAAACAGGCCGTCTGTCCCATCCCTCTGCAAGGCTGGAGGCAGAGACTGAGGGCACCGCCCAGGAGCGGTGGGGGTGCTGAAACAGGCCGTCTGTCCCATCGCTGCAGATGAAGGAGTGGGCACTCTCGTGGTGGTGACCCTCGACAACCAGCTCCTGCTGCGCGTCCTCTCCCAGCTGATGAACTTTGCGCGGGCCCTGTGGCTAAACCCTCCCACCACGGGCGCTCGCATCATCACCTCTGTCCTCTGTAACCCTGCTATGCAGGGAGAATGGTAAGGCAGGGAGAGGAGCAGGACGGGTGGGCAGAGGCTCCGCATTCCCGCAGACCCGCTGACTCACAGGATGCCCCGGCTACTTCCCTTCCTGCCCACGTTGCCTCTTTCACTGCGGAGCCCCAGTGGCAATGCTGAAGGTTGGGGGAGTGGGTAACGGGATGCTCTTTGGGGGCACAGGTCAGCTTATTATTGAATTGTTTGAATGCTCTCAGGTGGCAAGAGGAGATGAGGAAGCACCAAGGACCTGCTTCTCTGGCAAAGTTGGCCGGAGAGTCTGCTTCCCTTGCTTACATTAATATGGGCTGAAACCCCCTCCTGTTTATAACCATCCCAGATGGGTGCTTACTCTTGAAGGGAGAAGAGGGGAAAGGCAATGAAGAGGTCGAGAGCCTGGGGAGACCTTATGCTCTCCATTTCTTGCTGTCCTTCCCTTGGCAGGAGACAGAGTCTGGAAGGGGTTGTAGAGAACGTCATGATGACCAAGGAAAAGGTGAAGGAGAAGCTCCGGCTTCTGGGAACCCCTGGCTCCTGGGATCACATCACTGAGCAGAAAGGGTCCCACAGCTATCTTGGACTCAACTGTAAGTACCTAGGAAGGGACAGCTCTCTCGTTTCTGACCTTGGATTTGGGCTTGTATTTGAGCATAAACTTCATGGACCAGGTAACCCGTCCCTAGCTTCACCTCAGACTTTGATTCTTTCCTGAGGAAAGTGGAGCTGCTTTGGGACCCTTGTGGCTCCCCAGAAATACTGACACTTCCTACTGTCCATAATTCACCCTGGGCTAGAGGGGAGCGGGATGGGACCACCCTAGGATCTGAGACCCTATGGTCGTCACCAGCCCAACAGGTGGAATACCTGATCAGTGAAAAGCATATCTATATCCCTAAGAATGGTCGGATCAACTTCACCTGTATCAATTCCTACAACATAGATTACATCACTTCGAGCATCAATGAGGCTGTCTGCTTCACAAAGGACTCAGAGAGATAGCTTCTGAAAGTAAATGACCCCTGATTGGAATAAAGCTTTAGTCTTTACAAAAGTCTTGTGCTGATTATTCATTGCTATAGTTCATTTCTCTGCAGAGCACTCTCTCTCTCCCCATCTATCTATAAAGCATTGGCCTGGCCTCAGCAAAGAGGGGTAAAAAAGACCCAGAGAAGAAGGGAATGTTTGCATTCATTGACTATCTCATATTGAGCATTGAGAATTGAGCACTGTCTGTGCAATTGGAACACGACAGCTGGACAGGAAACTGGAAGCTTCTGCCTGGTATCTCCTTGTTGAGCACCTGGCATACCATATATTGGGCTTTCCTTGTAGCTCAGTTGGTAAAGAATCTGCAATGCTGGAGACCTGGGTTCAATCCCTGGATTGGGAAGCTCCTCTGGAGAAGGGAAATACCCACTCCAGTACTCTGGTCTGGAGAATTCCAAGGACATGTATAGTCCATGGGGTTGCAAAGAGTTGGACATGACTGAGTGACTTTCACATACCATACTGAGGCCTGATCTGGTGTCTTAGTCCATTTGGGCTGCTGTAACAAAATATCATAGACTGGGTGTCTTATTAACAACAGAAATTCATTAAGATTCTTAGATTTCTGGAAGCTGAGAAATCCGGGATCAAGTTATACCAACAGATTTGGTGCCTACTGAAAGCCTATCTCCTGGTTCATAAGCAGCTCTGGCTGCAGCCTCACATGGTGGGAGGAGTGAGGGATCCCAGGGGCCTCTTTTATGAGGGCACTAACCCTGTTCACGAGGGCCCCACCTTCATGACCTAATGACATCCCAATGCCATCACGTCTGAGATTAGGTTCCAACATTTTTATTTATGCTTTTTATTTATTTGTTTATTTTGGCTGCACATGGGCTTTCTCTAGTTGCAGTGAGCAGGGGCTGGTCTCTAGTTGTGGTCCCCAGGCTTCTCATTGCAATGGCTTCTCTTGTGGAGCACGGACTCTAGAGCACATCTCAGTAGCTGTGGCATATGGGCTTAATTGCTCTGAGGCATGTGGAATCTTCCTGGACCAGGAATCAAACCTTTGTCCCGTGCATTGGCCTGCAGACTCTTAACCACTGGCCCACCAGAGAAGTCCCAGCATATACATTTTGAGGGGATACAAATACGCAGACCATAGCATACAGGCATCACAAGCTATGTAAAAAGCAGACAGTCCAGTTCATTTCCTCTGGAAGTTTACAATCTAGTTGGAGAATCAGCCTTGCATGTAGGCATGCGAAGTCGCTTCTGTCGTGTCCGACTCTTTGCCACCCTATGGACTATGGCCACTAATGTGACTATTGGGAGTCTGTTAATACATAGAACTCTGCAAACCTCCAGCAGGTATGACACCCTCCACCCCAGCTGGGGAAAAACAACTCACTCGGTAAAAATGGAGCTAATCGTAAAAGGTGGCATGTAAACAAGTAAGTCTCAGGGAAAGGTTAACCCAGCAGGACTTAAGTGCCCAAACTTCATATATTCTAAGGGACTTCAGAAATGGCCCTTGACCAGTGGCTGAGAAATGAAGTCTGAGCTCTTAGAGTTTCCTGCCTGACAAGAGTAGCTTTGTGTGATGAAGCCCTTGGGTCATTCTGTGCCAGTTGGGTGTCTGGGGCTGGAGACTAAGGAGTTCAGTTATACAGACCCTGCATGCCCACGTGATTGAGCCCCCCATAAAAACTTGGGATACTAAAATCTTGGTGTGCCTCACTGGCAACACCTCACACATACTGTCACATGTTGGTGCTGGGAGAATTGAGCACTGTCTGTGCAACGGGAACAGGACAGCTGGACAGGAAACTGGAAGCTTCTGCCTGGTATCTCCCAGATTCCATCCTTTCTACCCTTTTCCTTTGCTAATTTCAGCCTGTATCCTTTCACTATAATAAACTGTAACTATGAGTGTAACAGCACAAGGATTTCGGCAAGTCCATTTTTAGCTTCTTTGAATTCCCTGAAGATTGTTCTCACAGGGAGTGCAGACAAAGTGAACAGCCTCGTGGGGTTGGGCTTAAGATCCCCAAAGCTATCTGTAAAGGCTGGGGGGCTCCTGCCTGGAAAATAAATAGTTCCTTTCCCCTAAATTGTAAGTCTTGTGAGAGGAAGCAGAGATTCTGTCTAGATATCTCATAAGTGAGCAGGATTGCAAGCAAGTTCATAGAGCAAGTGGGGTCATCTCCTTTGGTTTCCTGGTGCTTAAAGATGAATTTATCTTGAGTCGGTGTTTATCCACAGATGAAGATTATTCTCTCAGGTCTTTTGAAGATTCCTATGTCCCAGGTTCTAAGGGCTTCTAACCTGAATGCCAGAAGATCTCTAGAAAAACCCTTAGTGCCTGTGGATCGCGTTTTTAACCATCCTCAAAGCATAAAGATAGAATTTATTCAGCCAGGCTCTCCCCAACCTCCTGAGCCTAATAAAATAATCCTAGTGACTTTCAGGTTATATATCGATATATATTTATATTCAAAAAAGTTTGGAAGGATATGCTTCTAAGGCATCTCTGACTGATGGGATTACAAATAACGTTCATATTTGTGTATTTTAACTTTTATATGAAAAACTACTTTTATATATATATATATATATATATATATATATGAGGTGAGTCTTGGTGATTGGATTTGCATGGCTTTTGGAGAAATAAACTTTAAAATATTAAAATAATAATAATTATTACTTTTGGCTGCTCCACCTGGTTTTCAGGACCTCAATTTCCCCTACCAGGGATTGAACCTGGGCCATGTCAGTGAAAGCCTGGAATCCTAACCACTAGCCCACCAGTGCGTAGAGTGTGGGCATGCATGCTTGGTCATGTCTGACTCTTTGCAACCCCATGGACTTTAGCCCGTCAGGCTCCTCTGTCCATGGGATTTCCCAGACAAGAATACTGGAGTGGGTTGCTATTTCCTACTCCAGGGGATCTTCCCAACCCAGGTATCGAAGCTGTGTCTCCTGCATCTCCTGCGTTGGTAGTCAGATTTTTTTTATCACTGAGCCAGCCACCTGGGAAGCCCTACTAGCCTACCAGGGAACTCCCTAAAATAAGTTAAACTTTTACTTTAAAAGTTTTATTAACAAAGATTACATAGCAGCATTACTAATGAAAGTTTGTGAACATCTTAAGAGATGAACAATAAGGATATAGTGTAGCAACCATATCAACTTAGTGGAATATTATGCATTCATTAAAATGATCATTATTAATACCAGGCAGTACACTTACATGCAACCAGGGAAATACTTATATAATAAGTAACAAGAATACAAAATTCCATGCATATAAGCCAGGAGTAATATGAAAGACTGAAAATAACGATTTGTTAGGAACAGTAGGAGGTGGGTGATTTTTCCATTTGGATTTCTTCATACTGGGGTGGTGATAACATGGGAAGAAATATTTTTTCGCTTTTTATTCTTGGGAGCCAGTCTTTCTTTGAAACACAGCGTAGGACACTGGAGACATGGGAGCTTGGGTTGAGTAAACTGTCAGTGAAATGCATCTGATTCTTCCAAGGAGTCCAGACTGTAACAATGACCTTTACTATCATAGCTGATGGTTGTGGAATGCTACCTGGAGCTGCATTATTTAAGCACTTTAGGTCCATCTTCTCAATTTTCATTACATTTCAAGCAGGTTAATATTATTATTATCATCCTTGTTTGCAGTGTTAGTGAGCACCAGTAACCTGTCCAGATTGGGTCACACAGCTGACAAGAGCTGCAGACCAGCCTTGGTGCCTTGACCCCCCTGCTTCGGGGTGCTGCCTTCCCCCAGGCAGGCTGCTTCCATCACCCTTTCATTCTTGCCCCCCAACCCCCAGGAGGTAATAAGCACCCAGAGTAGAGCCTGGAGGGAGACTGCTAGGGCCTAGAGGAGCCTCCAGGGTCCACGAGCCCAGAGCCAGGTGTACCGCCTGCCTTGCAGAGAATTAAGAGCTGCAGAACTACTTGCCCCCCAAGCCCCCACCCTCCCCTCCCCTGCCTTCCCTGCCCAGCAGATACAGCCCTCTAAGCAGAGGGCTGATCAGGACAAGGAGATGAAGGAACCGTAAGAGGGAGGGATGGGGTCCACAGGCTTTCTTAGGACCGGAAAACCCTGCTGGAGAAGGTGGCCACCACCAACCGCTCTAGGGTAGCGGGTTGGAACTTCTCTGACTGCCCAGTGGTTAGGGCTCCAGGTTCCCAACGCAGGAGGCACGGGTTTGATCCTTGGTGGGAGAACTAAGATCCCACATGCTGCACTGCACATAAAATAAAATGAACAGTCTGTGGCTGGCAAGACTGCAGGGAGGCCAAGTTTCAGGCTCTGGGTCTGGCGATTCTGCACCGACACTGTGGTTCCGCTTTTCCTGGTGCCAGGCAGGTTCCTCCCGGGGACACCACTGGCCCAGGCATCTTCAATTGTCTGATGTGTGAGTATTGGGGAGCAGGGCGCCAGGGAGGAAGTATTCCATGGTGGACTCATCTTTTCCCCCTACATCTCCCGTCGGGAGGGTCTTGGTCTTCAAGTGAATCCACCTCTGTCAGTGCCCTGAGACTCCAAGGTTATCCCCGCCAGGGTGTGCCAGGATTCCAGAAGATTCCAAAGGATCCAGGGACGAGTGTCCCCCAGGCTCTACTCACGCTTGCAGGCACCGAGTCCAGCAGTTTGTGATTGCGTGCCCTAAGCTTTCCCAGCATTTCTGGGGCTGCCTTCTCCCTTTTTCCATCGGCTGTAGGTCCCAGCAAGACCTTCCACCGAAAGAAAACCTGAGGTTGTTCCCGATTTTCATTGGTCAGCGAGTGGCTGCAAATGTACCAGGAGAAGCCTGAACAGGGCGCTGCTTCTAGGAAACCCAGTTCTCTGTAGGTAGAGATGGCCCCAGGCTCGCCTCCAAATCCCGGATGTCTGTGTGTGTGTTGGAGGGAGGCAGGGTTGGGAGGATGCCCGACTTGGGCTGAGGAAAGTGGAGGATGGGGTTCTGTGATGGGGCAAGCAAGGAGGCCCCAGGACAGAGAGGACCCTGGAAGAACTGGAAGGTACCCCGGGGCAGAGCATCCGACTGCAGGTGGCAGGGTTACCGGGCCAACCACCCGCTGGCAAGTAGAAGGGAGCCAAGGGCTGGGAGAAAGGCGTTTTCTACTTAGGAATAGGTCTGGGACCCTGTTCGAAGGCTGGGGCTCGTGTCCCCGGACGAGGCTGAAGGGCTGATCAGCGGTGCTGTGGGGTTAGGTGCCCTGGTGGAGGATGGGCTCAGGACTGCTCGTGAGTGCCCCCAGCAGGCTTCGCCTTCACTTGCGGTTCTCCTCCTGCCTGGGCACTAGGGTCTTCCCGGGCAGCCTACTCCTCTCTCGTGGACGTGGACATGTTAACAACGACCCTCATCCAATCCCGTGATTTGAGATCTAACCACCATTCTCTAGCTTTCTCACCACTGACCAGCCACACCAGTCTTTTTCCATTTCCTCCAGTATAAACAAGCCTTCCTTTCTCAGGGCCTTGGCACAGTCTCTCCTGCTTTCTCTTTTTGAAAGGTCTGTTCTTTCTCATCATATGGGCTCCAGCTCTCAGCTTAAATGTTGCCCCCCCACCACTCCTCTCCCTCAACACACTCAAGGGTTTTTATGTAACCAGCCTATAAAGTATGGGTTTCCTTAGTGTCTCAGATGGTAAAGATCAGCCTGCAATTCTGGGGACCAGGGTTCCATCCCTGGTTCAAGAAGATCCCCTGGAGACGGGAATGTCAACCCACTCCAGTATTCTTGCCTGGAGAAGCCCACGGACAGAGGAGCCTGACGGGCTACAATCTATGGGGTAGCAAAAAGTCGGACAGGGCGGAGCGACTAACACTCACAACCTACAGAGCAAGGTCTCCCCTCCTCTGCAGACACCTCATTTCCTTTCCTTCTTGCTGCCTTTATACTTCTTGCTGCAGTTTGTATTTATTTTGCTTTATTCTCTGACTTTGCCAATTTAATGTATCATAACACAAGGAACATATTTGTGCTGTCAAGCCTGTGACTGGCACATAAGATTGTCTTTCCAGTACTTGAGATAGCATTTTTATTAACTAATGGCCTCCTTGCTCCTTAGAACATTAGGACTAGAAGATGCCTCCTGGGATAGGGCTGCTGCTGCTACTAATAAGTCACTTCACTCGTGTCCGACTCTGTGTGACCCCATAGACGGAAGCCCACCAGCCTTTCCCGTCCCTAGGATTCTCCAGGCAAGAACACTGGAGTGGGTTGCCATTTCCTTCTCCAATGCAGGAAAGTGAAAAGTGAAAATGAAGTCGTTCAGTCGTGTCTGACTCTTCGCGACCCCATGGAATGCAGCCCACCAGGCTCCTCCATCCATGGGATTTTCCAGGCAAGAGTACTGGAGTGGGGTGCCATTGCCTTCTCCTTGAGATACGGCAGTTCTGCAGAAACCTGTGCTGTCTGCAGCAGCTCCAATCTACTGGGGTATTGGGTTGGTACCTAAGTGTGGTCTTCATTTCCTGAATCCTCCCTTAGAGACAAAGTCAGCTACCTCTGAGGGGCAGGATTCCTGGGCCCTTGCATGGGGATTCATAGCATCAATTTAAAAAAAAAATGTGGGGACTTCCCTGGGGGTCCAGTGGCTAGTACACTGCCAAAGCAGGGGGCCTGGTTCAATCTCTAATCACGGAACTAGATCCCACGTGCAGCAGCAAAGACCCGGGGCAGCCAAATAAATGAATAAACAATATTTTAAAAATCTGAAGATCATATATTTTTTTTCAGAATCAAGAGGAACTTGAGCTATGAGACAGGGAATAGAGGTTAGACCTAGGAGAATGATATTAAAAATGATACCAGGGTAGAGATGTAAAAGAGTTCTGGATTCTGGTTGCACAAGAATGTGAATGTCCTTAACACTACTGGACTTGCTTGCTGGTACTCAGTTGTGCCCGCTTCTTTGTGATCTCATGGACTGTAGCTCCCCAGGCTCCTCTGTCCGTGGAATTTTCCAGGGAAGAATACTGGAATGGGCTGCCATTTCCTCCTCCAGGGAATCTTCCTGATTCAGGGATTGAACTGGAGTCTCCTGCATTGGCAGAAGGATTCTTTACCACTACTCCACTTGGGAAGTACAACTTAAAACATGTGAATTTTATACTGTATATAGCACAGGGAACTCTTCTCCATACTCTGTAATGGCCTATATGGGAAAAGAATCTAAAAACTAGTGGATATATATAGATGTATAGCTGATTCATCTTTCTGTACAGCAGAAACTAACACAGCATTGTAAATCAACTATACTCCAATAAAAATTTTTTAAAAAAATGTAAATTTAGTATTATGAGTGTTTTACGACTACCGAAAAAAAAAAAAGTTACTGGGCAACAACACATCTTCCATGAGAACTTTTAGGCGGTCTACCCTACGAGTCCCTTCGCTGCTAACCACCCCTTCCGACCAGGAAGTGCAGAAGTTCAATGACAGAATTTGGGTTTAGGACCTGTCTTATCAACAGTATATCGGGTATCGCTGATGTGGTTGGTGTGGGGATGGGGTGAGCATTCAGTTCAGTTCAGTCACTCAGTTGTGTCCAACCCTTTGTGACCCCACACACTGCAGCATGCCAGGCTTCCCTGTCCATTGCCAACTCCCAGAGTTTACTCAAACTCATGTCCATTGAGTCGATGATGCCATCCAACCATCTCATCCTCTGTCATCCCCTTCTCCTCCTGCCTTCAATCTTTCCCAGCATCAGGGTCTTTTCAGATGAGTCAGCTCTTCACATCAGGTGGCCAAAACTTGGAGTTTCAGCTTCAGCATCAGTCCTTCCAATGAATATTCAGGACTGATCTCCTTTAGGATGGACTGATCGGATCTCCTTGCAGTCCAAGGGATTCTCAAGAGTCTTCTCCAACAGTACAGTTGAAGTGAGCATCAAGCCTTGAGAAATGAGTGGGTTTTGATGGAGGAGGGGTTGGAGTGGAGTAGGCAGGGGACACAAAGCTATCTCCATGGCCTGTCCGGTTGTCCTGCTCAATCTTAGCTTCTTCCAAGAGGCTCATGGGTGCAGTGGGAGGGAAACTCATTCCTCTCTAAACGGGACTCTTCCAGGCTCACACACATCGGCTCTCTCCCATTTCCTGACTTTTGAGACAGTAGGTGGTGCTGTTTAGCAAACTTAGGAACCGGGAAGAAGAACCCTGAATTCTCAACTTGAGAAGTGGGGGAGCTCTAGCCTCTCTCCTTCCACTGGCCAGGCAGAGGAGGGTGGGGGAGACAGGAACCTCCTTCCTCTTCAACCTCTAAACAACTCCTTAGCTGGCCCCAGGGAGGGGGAGGACTGGATCTGCTCTCAGGTGTCCTTCCCACGTGTGTTGGCATCTCTGATGTCTTTGGAATGCAGTTCAGGTGAAGTCCTGGGTGGTGGCCACCTGCAGCTTGTTTAGGAGGGGTCAGGAAATTTGGAGGTGTTTTCTCACTGCCCTCCACCCTCCAGGCTGACTCATTCTCCATCCAGCTTGGAGGTGGCCTCAATGACTTTGCCTGCTTCCCCTGGTGCTAGGAGTCTCCCTTTTCGCCGAAAGCTCAAACTGCTCTGAGGCATCTTCAATGCCACAGTAAAACACCTGAAAGCTATCTCCTCAAGCTTATTTTTAAAAATCATTTATTTGTGTTTGGCTGTACTGGGTCTTTGTTGCTGCATGCAGGCTTTCTCTATTGCATTGAGCGGGGGCTACTCTTTATTGTGGTGCGTGGTCTTCGCATTGCGATGGCTTCTCTTGTTGCAGCGCACAGGCTCTAGGGTGCTGGGACACTCTGTAGCTGTGGCTCAGCAGCTTAGTTGTCCCCTCTGTTGGCAGGCGGATTCTTAACCAGTGGACCACCAGGGAAGTCCCTCCTTAAACGTATTTTTAATTTTTAGGCTTCAGTCCAGTGATTGCAGGTTCCGGAAAGCCTGTGCAGGGACTGGTCGGTGAACTTGGCTGTGCTCTCCCCATGGGTTAGGGCACCGGGTTAGGTAGGAGGTCTGCTTCTGTCCTGGGAATCCAGATTTGATTGTTTCACTGGGCTTTGTCCCCAACAATGACAGGATTCTGGGGAATGAAAACAACACTGGTTTGACAGCTTCAGCAAGTTTTTAAGAGCCCAGAGCCCAGCGTGACTTTGGGGCTCCATGGGCTGTTGTTCACTCTTAGCACAGTTTCACGCCCCTACTCGTGTTTTCTCTCTGCTTCGCCTTTCTCTAGTACTGATCTAATTTATGTGCTTTAACTTCGTTATGTGGTTTTATAAGCAGCCTTAAGTCCTTTTTGAAACAGGACAGGGTAAATAAATAGACAGAAAAACAGGGCTCTGAAAGGTTAGATGCTCTGATATTGGCTGAACTTTGTGCTAATATAAGAAAATGACTCCATTCCTCAGCTATCATGACATCCAGAATCTTCCATGGCTGACGACAGAGAGAGGATCTGCTTATGGGAAAAGGTGACAGAACAGCACAGCCTTGACTTTGACCTCCACCCTGGCACTTCTGGGGCTTCCCCCAGCATCTTTCTAAGCTTGCTGCTGTTACCACCAAACCTTAGGGTGGGGTGGGGGCCAGGGATGCTGTGTCCCTTTAACTGTTTTGCTGTGGTGGACTGGTGACCTTTCCTTTAAAACTCCCTGCAGAGCTTCTCAAGCTCTAAACCCAGAAGGTCAGAACATGTGAAATGATTTCTAAAGAGATAAGCCAAATGGAGGCAGAACAGGGAACTAGGTCATCCAAGTGACAGTTTAGGAATTTTTATTTCATTTTCCATTAGAGGGGTGCCTCTTCCCTAGTCTTTAGCCCACCTTAAGACAGTGCTACCATCTTAGGATACATGCACACATCTCTTCCAAATCTAGAGAGCTGGCGAGCAAGGCCTAGACAGAAAGAGGGAATGTCCTTATCTGCCAATCCTTTCCTGGTTTCATTTTCTGTCTATGCATCTGCCTGTCTTTACACTTGGAATGACGCCTTTCAGGGCTGTTCCTGTCAAAACAATGCACTGCACGATGACTTCAACTTTCACACAAAATTTGATCAGGGCAGTGGTCATTTTCTTAATACTAGTTACAAACAATAACCTCAGATATGCAGATGACACCACCCTTATGGCAGAAAGCAAAGAAGAACTAAAAAGCCTCTTTATGAAAGTGAAAGAGGAGAGTGAAAAAGTTGGCTTAAAACTCAACATTCAGAAAACTAAGATCATGGCATCTGGTCCCATCACTTCATGGCAAATAGATGGGGAAACAATGGAAACTGAAAAACTTTATATTTTTGGGCTCCAAAATCACTGCAGATGGTGAGTGCAGCCATGAAATTAAAAGGCACTTGCTCCTTGTGAAGAAAAGCTATGACCAACCTGGACAGCATATTAAAAAGCAGAGACATTCAGTTCAGTTCAGTTCAGTAGTTCAGTCGTGTCCGACTCTTTGCGACCCACGGACTGTAGCATGCCAGGCCTCCCTGTCCGTCACCAACTCCTGGAATTTACTCAAACTCATGTCCATTGAGTCGGTGATGCAATCCAACCATCTCATCCTCTGTCATCCCCTTCTCCTCCTGCCTTCAATCTTTCCCAGAGTCAGGATCTTTTCCAATGAGTCAGTTCTTCACATCAGGTGGACAAAGTATTGGAGTTTCAACTTCAGCATTAGTTCTTCCAATGAATATTCAGGACTGATTTCCTTTGGGATTGACTAGTTGGCTTTCCTTGCAGTCCAAGGGACTCTCAAGAGTCTTTTCCAACACCACAGTTCAAAAGCAGCAATTCTTCGGTGCTCAGTTTTCTTTATAGTCCAACTTTCACATCCTTACATGACTACTGGAAAAACCATAGCTTTGACTAGATGGACCTTTGTTGGCAAAGTAATGTCTCTGCTTTTTAATGTGCTATCTAGGTTGGTTATAACTTTTCTTCCAAGGAGCAAGCGCCTTTTAATTTCATGGTTGCAGTCACCATCTGCAGTGATTTTGGAGCCCAAGAAAATAAAATCTGTCACTGTTTCCACTGTTTCCTCATCTATTTGCCATGAAGTGATGGGACCAGATGCCATGATCTTAGTTTTCTGAATGTTGAGTTTTAAGCCAACTTTTTCACTTTCCTCTTTCACTTTCATCAAGAGGCTCTTCAGTTCTTCTTCACTTTTTGCCATAAGCGTGGTGTCATCTGCATATCTGAGGTTACTGATATTTCTCCCAGCAATCTTGATTCCAGCTTGTGCTTCATCCAGCCCAGCATTTCGCATGATGTACTCTGCATATAAGTTAAATAAGCAGGGCGACAATATATAGCCTTGACGTACTCCTTTTCCTATTTGGAACCAGTCTGTTCCATGTCCAGTTGTAACTGCTGCTTCCTGACCTGCATACAGATTTCTCAAGAGGCAAGTCAGGTGGTCTGGTATTCCCATCTTTTTAAAAATTTTCCACAGTTTGTTGTGATCTGCACAGTCAAAGGCTTTGGCATAGTGAATAAAGCAGAAATAGGTATTTTTTTCTGGAACACTCTTGCTTTTTCTATGATCCAGTGGATGTTGGCAATTTGATCTCTGGTTCCTCTGCCTTTTCTAAACCCAGCTTGAACATCTGAAAGTTCACAGTTCATGTACTGTTGAAGTCTGGCTTGGAGAATTTTGAGCATTACTTTGCTAGCGTGTGAGATGAGTGCAATTGTGCGGTAGTCTGAGCATTCTTTAGCATTGCCTTTCGTAGGGATTGGAATGAAAACTGACCTTTTCCAGTCCCGTGGCCACTGCTGAGTTTTCCAAATTTGCTGGCATATTGAGTGCAGCACTTTCACAGCATCATCTTTCAGGATTTGAAACAGCTCAACTGGAATTCCATCACCTCCACTAACTTTGTTCATCGTGATGCTTCCTAAGGTCCACTTGAATTCCCATTCCAGGATGTCTGGCTCTAGGTCAATGATCACACCATCGTGATTATCTGGGTCATGAAGATGTTTTTTGTATAGTTCTTTAGTGTATTCTTGCCATCTCTTGTTAGTATCTTCTGCTTCTGTTAGGTCCCTACCATTTCTGTCTTTTATTGAGTCCATCTTTGCATGAAATGTTCCCTTGGTATCTCTAATTTTCTTGAAGAGATCTCTGCTGCTGCTGCTGCTAAGTCGCTTCAGTCATGTCCGACTCTGTGCGACCCCAGAGATGGCAGCCCAACAGGCTCCCCCGTCCCTGGGATTCTTCAGGCAAGAATACTGGAGTGGGTTGCCATAGAGATCTCTAGTCATTCCCATTCTATTATTTTCCTCTATTTCCTTGCACTGATCTCTGAGGAAGTCTTTCTTATCTCTCCTTGCTATTCTTTGGTACTCTGCATTCAAATGGGTATATTGTTCCTTTTCTCCTTTGTTTTTCTCTTCTCTTCTTTTCTCAGCTATTTGTAAGGCCTCCTCAGACAGCCATTTTGCTTTTTTGCATTTCTTTTTCTTGGGGATGGTCTTGATCCCTGTCTCTTGTACAATGTCACGAACCTCTGTCTATGGTTCATCAGGCACTCTGTCTGTCAGATCTAGTCCCTTAAATCTATTTCTCACTGCCACTGTATAATCATAAGGGATTTGATTTAGGTCATACCTGAATGGTCTAGTGGTTTTCCCTACTTTCCTCAATTTAAATCTGAATTTGGCAATAAGGAGTTCATGATCTGAGCCACAGTCAGCTCCCAGCTGACTGTTTTTGTTTTTGCTGACTGTATAGAGCTTCTCCATCTTTGGAGAAGATTGAATATAATAAATATATATCAGGTTGAATGTAATCAATCTGATTTCAGTATTGACCATCTGGTGATGTCCATGTGTAGAGTCTTCTCTTGTGTTGTTGGAAGAGGGTGTTTGCTATGACCAGTGCGTTCTCTTGGCAAAACTCTATTAGCCTTTGCCCTGCTTCATTCTGTACTCCAAGGCCAAATTTGCATGTTGCTTTAGGTGTTTCTTGACTTCCTACTTTTGCATTCCAGTCCCCTATAATGAAAAGGACATCTTTTTTGGGGTGTTATTTCTAGAAGGTCTTGTAGTCTTCATAGAACCGTTCAACTTCAGCTTCTTCAGCATTACTGGTCGGGGCATAGACTTGGATTACTGTGATATTGAATGATTTGCCTTGGAAACGAACAGATATCATTTTGTTGTTTCTGAGATTGCATCCAAGTACTGCATTTCGGACTCTTTTGTTGACTATGATGGTTACTCCATTTCCTCTAAGTGATTCTTGCCCACAGTATTATATACAATGGTCAGCTGAGTTAAATTCACCCATTCCAGTCCATTTTAGTTAGCTGATTCCTAGAATGTCAACGTTCACTCTTGCCATCTCCTGTTTGACCACTTCCAATTTGCCTTGATTCATGGACCTAACATTCCAGGTTCCTATGCAATATTGTTCTTTACAGCATTGGACTTTGTTTCTATCACCAGTCACATCCACAACTGGGTGTTGTTTTTGCTTTGGCTCCATCTCTTCATTCTTTCTGGAGTTATTTCTTCACTGATCTCCAGTAGTGTATTGGGCACCTACCGACCTGGGGAGTTCATCTTTCAGTGTTCTACCTTTTTGCCTTTTCATACTGTTCATGGAAAGAAAGCTGAGCACTGAAGAACTGATGCTTTTGAACTGTGGTATTGGAAAAGACTCTTGAGAGTCCCTTGGACTGCAAGGAGAGCTAACAAGTCCATCCTAAAGGAAATCATTTCTGAATATTCATTGGAAGGCCTGATGTTGAAGCTGAAACTCCAATACTGTGGCCAACTGTTGTGAAGAACTGACTCATTGGGAAAGACCTTGATGCTGGGAAAGATTGAAGGCAGGAGGAGAAGGGGACGAGAGAGGATGAGATGGTTGCATCACTGACTCAATGGACATGAGTTTGAGTAAACTCCAGGAGTTGGTGATGGACAGGGAGGCCTGGCATGCTGCAGTCCATGGGGTCACAAAGAGTCAGACATGACTGAGCGACTGAACTGAACTGATATGAACAAACCTGCTGCTGCTGCTGCTAAATCACTTCAGTCATGTCCGACTCTGTGTGACCCAATGGACGGCAGCCCACGAGGCTCCCCCGTCCCTGGGATTCTCCAGGCAAGAACACTGGAGTGGGTTGCCATTTCCTTCTCCAATGCATGAAAGTGAAGTCGCTCAGTCATGTCTGACTCTTTGCGACCCCATGGACTGCAGCCCACCAGGCTCCTCCGTCCATGGGATTTTCCAGGCAAGAGTACTGGAGTGGGGTGCCATTGCCTTCTCTGGAACAAACCTGAGCTATTCTCAAACTGTAAGACCACCCATCCCCTTCCCCCACAGGTGGTCTTTCCTTTCCTAGAATCACTTTCAAACCAGATGATGCTTCACAGCCTCCAGCACCAGCCCTGGTTTTCAGTTTTAACTCACAATTTTCCCTTCCAGTCTTTTTTTTTATTCTTCACAAGAGATTTTTCTTCATTCATTCAAGCACCTTCTTTTCCATGTGGTCCAAATGGTAGAGGTTATAATCTATTACTACTAGTACAAAATGGAATCAATCAACATTCTTACGATATTGAAAGACTAGGATCATTCCTAACACTACTTTGCTTTACTTCTGACTCCTAAATTTTAAGTCATCCATTCCTTCAATATGCAATATCTCAGCATTATTGAAACAATGTTTTATATCTAGAGATTTTCTAAACTTTGTAGGGAACTAGATCTGTAAACTCGTTCCAAATAGGAAAAGGAGTACGTCAAGGCTGTATATTGTCACCCTGCTTATTTAACTTATATGCAGAGTACATCATGAGAAATGCTGGACTGGAAGAAACACAAGCTGGAATCAAGATTGCTGGGAGAAATATCAATAACCTCAGATATGCAGATGACCCCACCCTTATGGCAGAAAGTGAAGAGGAACTAAAAAGCCTCTTGATGAAAGTGAAAGTGGAGAGTGAAAAAGTTGGCTTAAAGCTCAACATTCAGAAAATGAAGATCATGGCATCTGGTCCCATCACTTCGTGGCAAATAGATGGGGAAACAGTGTCAGACTTTATTTTTGGGGGCTCCAAAATCACTGCAGATGGTGACTGCAGCCATGAAATTAAAAGACGCTTACTCCTTGGAAGGAAAGTTATGACCAACCTAGATAGCATATTCAAAAGCAGAGACATTACTTTGCCAACAAAGGTCTGTCTAGTCAAGGCTATGGTTTTTCCAGTGGTCATGTACGGATGTGAGAGTTGGACTGTGAAGAAGGCTGAGCGCCGAAGAATTGATGCTTTTGAACTGTGGTGTTGGAGAAGACTCTTGAGAGTCCCTTGGACTGCAAGGAGATCCAACCAGTCCATTCTGAAGGAGATCAGCCCTGGGATTTCTTTGGAAGGAATGATGCTAAAGCTGAAACTCCAGTACTTTGGCCACCTCATGTGAAGAGTTGACTCATTGGAAAAGACTCTGATGCTGGGAGGGATTGGGGGCAGGAGGAGAAGGGGATGACAGAGGATGAGATGGCTGGATGGCATCACTGACTTGATGGACGTGAGTCTGAGTGAACTCCGGGAGTTGGTGATGGACAGGGAGGCCTGGAGTGCTGCGATTCATGGGGTTGCAAAGAGTCGGACATGACTGAGTGACTGAACTGAACTGAACTGAGATCTATAAACTGGAAGATTTTTTTGTTGTTGTTTATTAATATGAAAAAATGATTATTTATGAGGTTTACAAGTTAATTATTGTCTGAAAAACTGAGTATTCTTCCTCTATACAAAGGTAACCAACTTAACTTCTCATTAGAAAAGAAAATAACCAAACAACAAACACAAAATAAGAAATTAGCCAGAAAGCTATGGCTTGTTTCCCACTCAGAAAAAAATTTTAACTGGTGACAAATAGGTACAATTTCCATAAGTGGATATTTTTTTTAAACTTGTAAGGTTTCCATTTCTTTCTTTTTTTTTTTTTTTTGGTTTCCATTTCTAAAACAAGAGTTGAGACACTTTTCTAAGCAGCTTAATCTGTCAGAAGATTTCATATCAATCTTTACACCCTCAATACTTTCTATTTTGCTTTTCCAGTCTTAAAAGATGAATAGCCATATCAAATACTTAGAAGTAATTCCCTGCCTTCAATGAGGTACTTCAACCAAAGACCTGTGGTCAGAGACATCTCAATGTTGAAAAGTCATTTTTGCCATACAACTGGATTTCAAAGAATTTTTGAGACTAAGATCATAGAGGGGCTTCCCAGGTAGCGTTAGTGGTAAAGAACCTGCCTACAAATGCAGGAGACATAAGAGACGAGGATTTGATCCCTGGGTCTGGGAAGATCCCCTGGAGGTGGGTATGGCAACCCACTCCAGTATTCTTGCCTGGAGAATCCCACGGACAGAGGAATCTGGCGGGCTGCAGTCTATAGGGTTGTAGGAGTCGGACATGACTGAGCGACTGAGCACGCACAGACTCAAGATCATAGAGATCTTTGGATACCATCCTTGCAGAATATTGAGGCTGGAAACAATTAAAGGACCTGCTGAAGTTTCCAGAGCTAAAGTGTCTACATTAAGATTGATGGCTGTTGATTCACAGGCCACTCCTTTTCTCACCTCACTGCCCATATTGGTTTCTTTAACGTCTAAATAGAAGTGTATCTGCGCCTGGAATTTTCTTTACAGAAGTAGATGATATATATACACAAACACTTAACACGTAATATATATATACACACATGCAAGATAATAGAATTAGGAATTAAAGTATTCAAGGAATGACTCTGTGTTATGTACACAATTTTAACTGCTTGTCTCAGGTGTCTTAAGATATGCACAGAAGCAAATCCTGACCACTAGTAGATGGAATGAATGAATGTGTCTGAGGGAGAAGAAAACTAAATGCAGAATTAGGGAAAACAATGAAATTTAGATGTGGTCCTACCCTTATTTATCTTTTCTTTGGCCATGCCCGAAGGCTTGTGGGATCTTTGTTCCCCACCCAGGGATCAAACCCTGGCCCCTGGCAGAGAGAGAGCAGCATCCTAACCATTGGACCATCAGAGAATCCTTGGTCCTTTTATAAGTTCATGAAGGATAGACATGCTTAAATAATTCTAACATAAAGCAGATTTTGATGAACATTGTTACTGCTGACAAAGGGGTTCAGGACCCCTGGATGTGAAAAAACAATAGCAACACAAACAGGGAAAGTTATCAGTAAATACAAACAATGACATGTGTGTGAGTATGTAGTGGCTGTGTCGTTACATGTGTAGAGATAAGCAGTAGCTGACCATTCATATATATTGAATTTTTTCACTGCATTCCAAGTATCCAGTAGGCAAGGATGGTGTCATCTGAGATGAATCCTTGTGTCACTTTCAGCTTTTATATATATTATATATATATATATATATATATGTATATACTGCAAACAAATGGAGATTATTCCAGTGATGTAGGGCTTGATCAATATTTGAAAATTCATTGAAGATAATCTGTCATATTAACAGAGTAAAAAAAAACCACATTGTATTAATTGTATCAATTGTTATGTATTTCAGGTAGAATTTCAAGGAGATACAGAGGGTTCATGACAGCATTTGTGTGTGTGTGGGCGCTCAGTTGCTCAGTGGTGTCTCATTCTTTGTGACCTCATGGCCTGTAGTCCACCAGGCTCCTCTGTCCATGGAATTTTCCAGGGAAAATTACTGGAGGGGATTGCCATTTCCTCCTCCAGCCATTTCCTCCTTCAGGGGATCTTCCAGATCCAGGGATTGAACTCAAGTCTCCTGCAGCTTCTGCATTGCAGGGAGATGCTTTACTGCTGAGCCCCTGGAGAAACCCTATGACAATGTTTACAGATAGCAAAGGGTTTGAAGAGTTATAAAGGGCCTGTGCTGTGCGTAGTTGCTCATTCGTGTCTGACTCTGCAACCCCATGAACTGTAACCTGCCAGGCTCCTCTGTCCACGGGGATTCTCCAGGCCAGAATACTGGAGTAGGTAGCCTTTCCATTCTCCAGGGAGTCTTCCCAACCCAGGGATCGAACCCAGGTCTCCCACATTGCAGGTGGTTTCTTCACCATCTGAGCCACTAGGGAAGCCCAGTATAAAGGGCTTGCTGCTGCTGCTGCTGCTGCTAAGTCGCTTCAGTCGTGTCCGACTCTGTGTGACCCCATAGATGGCAGCCCACCAGGCTCCGCTGTCCCTGGGATTCTCCAGGCAAGAACACTGGAGTGGGTTGCCATTTCCTTCTCCAATGCGTGAAAGTGAAGTTAGTCATGTCTGACTCTTTGCGACCCCATGGACTGCAGCCCACCAGGCCCCTCCATCCATGGGATTTTCCAGGCAAGAGTACTGGAGAGGGGTGCCATTGCCTTCTTTGATATAAAGGGCTTAGGGGAGGGAAAATCAATTATATGGTGCTGTCACGAAAATGTGGCCTCAGGGTAAAGATGAAGCCAACTTTCACCCTTTCTGCGAAAAAGCCAGGCTTATAAAAACTTTAAAGTCAGTTTTTTAACAGTAACCTCATAAGGAATATTTGGTTTTATTCTATTTACATCTGATGAAGGAAATGCATTTCTAGTCCAGACCTCTCCTCTCCACCAGTCTGTTTACCATCCTCTTGGATGTCTCAAAGGTACCCAAAACTCAACATGTCCAAAATGGAAACTGGTTCCTCTTCCCGTGTTCCCTAGCTTAGTAATGGCACCGTCGCCCACACAGTTATGCAAGCCAGCAGCCTGGAGCCAGATTATAACCTCCTGGAGGGTGGGGACCTGGGCCTGTCTTATTTTCTGCTGTTTTTTCAAGACCTAAAACAGTGCACGGAACAGAGTGGGTTTTAATTACTGCCTGCAGTCTGTAGATTGCATTCACTTCCCTCCTTCTCCACCATTGCTACTCAATCCACCTCCCACAACTTCTTACTGGACCTGTTGCAGTAGCCTCCTAACTCACCTCCCTTGACCTCTGTCTTCCACTCTAGCCAGTGACCTTTTCAAAACACAAATCTGATCCTAAGACAAGTATTCTTGCCATGGCCTCTGAGCACTCTTCCAGCCTCCTTGCAGGCTACGATTGTTCTTGTTCTTTAGATCCAGTCAATTAGCCCCTTTTTACAATGCCTCCCGTTGCTGCTCTCTCCTGCCATGGGGCCTTTGCACATATTGCTTTCTCTGCTTGGACCATTCTTCATCCGTTTAACTTCTATTCATCCTCTGGATGTTACTTTCAGAGAAGTTTACAGTACTAAGTCCTATAGGTCCTGAGGAGACTGTATTTTATAGAAGTGCTAGTCAAAACATCTTGAAAAATGCTGACAAGAGATATCTCATAGAACTTACTGTGGTTTCATTTTAATGTTTGTGTGTAAATTATTTTCTGCCTAAAGTTTTTTCAACTTGTAAATTTTTGTTTGTCTTCCTACATGAGACCAAAGATCTAATCAAGGACCATCGATGCTGTAACCATTTCTCCCTTTCTTTATGAAATTTTGGAAAGTATCATCAAATATGTTTCCCTCTGTTTTTTTTTTTCTATTAGACATAACTTCTGAGAAGAATTTACTCTTACTCTGTTTTTGGATTAACCCTTATAAAGATCATTCCCCGTACAATATGAATGTTTAATGATGCTTAATTAAAATATCTCAAGATGGTAGACTGTGAGGTCCTCCTTCCTTTATGTTTATTTATTTGTTTATTTTTGTCTGTGCTGGGTCTTCATTGCTGCATGCGGGCTTTTCTCTGGTTGCAGAAAGTGGGGGCTACTCTTAGTTGCATGGGTTTAGTGGCTTCCTGGCATGTTGCTCCATGGCATGTGGGATCATCCTGGACCAGGGATCGAACCTGTGTTTCCTGCATTGGCAGGTGGATTCTTTACCACCGAGCCACCAGAGAAGCCTTGTCCTCACTTTATAAATGCTCTATAGGATGGTTTAAGTATAGTTCAACCTGTTCATTATTTGGAAGATTCAATATTGTAAACATGTCAAATTTCCCCAAAATGAATCTATCAACTCAATGCAATTTCAATAAAAAATTTTTTCAAAGAATTGAAACATGGATTCCAAAATGTATATGAAAATGCAAACGGCCAAGAATAACCAAGAAATCTAACCAAAGGAAGGACAAAGCTGAAGATTTTATGTGACTAGATACCTAGATATCTAGGTATCTATACATCTAGATGTATTAAAAAAAAATATGATAATTAAGACAGTGTGGCATTGGTTCAAGAGTAGACTAATAATGCCCTCCAAGTCCATCCATGTTGGTGCAAATGGCATTATGCTGAGTGAAATAGGTCAGACAGAGAGAGATAAACACCATAAGATATCATTTATATACGGAATCTAAAATTTTCAACAAGTTAGTCAATACAACAAAAAAGAAGCAGACTCAAAGAGAGTGAACCAGTAGTTACTAGTCCGGAGAGGGAAGCACAGAGGGGCCATATAAGGGTAGAGCTTTTGTGTTTTGTGCCCTTAGTCGCTCAGTCTTGTCCAACTCTTTCGATCCCACAGACGGAGGCCTGCCAGGCTCCTCTGTCCATTGGATTTTCCAGGCAAGAATACCAGAATAGGTTGTCATTTCTTTCTCCAGGGAATCTTCCCAACCCAGGGATCGAACCCAGGTCTCCTGCAGTCAGTCTCTTTACCGACTGAGCTACGAGGTAGAGGGTTAAAAAAAGGGTTATCATGGGACTATATGAAATCATGTGTGTGAAACTTTTAAAAATTATAAAGCACTATAGAATTTAAATAATCTTTCATTCAATACAATAAATAAATATATAAAAATACCTCCCCCCACCAATAGACTAATAGACCAATGGAAGATTGACCTCTATCTGATACAAGCTGGTAGGGAAAATTTTGTGCTTCAGGGAAAACTGCATTTTCTGTAACATCTTCTCTGGGTTATCTGACTTTGATTTTATGGTGGCTGTTTTAGAACTCTGAGGGAGTTCTTTGGTGATCTAGTGGTTAAGACTGGACAATTCCTCTCCATGGGAACTGGCTTGATCCTTGGCTGGGGAACTAAGATCCTGCATGCTGTGTTGCTTGGCCAAGTAAAAACCCTCTTCAAACAAACAGAAACTCTGCAACTTGTAGATTACTGATAGAAATACAAAACTCGTGAAAATGAATTCTGTCTGATGGAGGGACACACCCTCAATCTTAAAAAAACTGGTTTTGCTTCAGTTTTGCACATTTATTAAAGTATTCCTGATGTGTGCACGTGTCTATTCTTGATTCACCTCGGAACACGCTGAAATACCTTGCCACTTTTCCTTCTTAATTCATTAAGTAAACCTTTAACATTTGTTCATTTTTATATCTGTATGAGTCATTTTTTATTTTGAAAAATTATGTTTACAATAAAGTTAATCTCAGACGGACTGCTAACTTAAAAGTGAAAGTAAAGCAATAAAGCTTCTAGAGGACTATAAAGGAGTTGATATTTCTGACTCTGAGGCAGCAAAGATTTCTTAAATAGGATACAAAAGCACCAACTATAAAAGATTGATAACTCAGATTTCATTAAATGTAAGAATCGCTTTTCACCAAAAACACCACTGAGAGAGTGAAAAGGGAAACCGTTGAGTGGGAGGGAATATTTGCATTAGATTTTTTTTTTACAAAAGTATAATATACACATATATATTATATATATTCTACAAATCAATAAGACAGACAACTGAAAAGAAAAACGGACGAAAGAAATAAACAGGCAGGGCTTCCTTGGTGGCTCAGTGGTAAAGAATCCGCCTGCCAATGCAGGAGACATGGGTTCGATCCCTGATCTGGGAAGATCCCACATGCCACAGAGTAACTAAGCTCGTGTGCCACAACTATTGAGCCTCTGCTCTAGAGCCTGCGAGCCACAACTACTGAGCCCGCATTCCAGAGCCCCTGCCCTGCAACAAGAGAAGCCACTGCCGTGAGAAGCCAGCACACCACATCGAGAGAGTAGCCCCCCTTGCTGCAACTAGAGAAAAGCCCAAGCAGCAACTAAGACCCAGCACAGCCAAAAATCAATAAAATTAAAAAAATTTACACACACACACACACACATATATATATATATAAAGAAATCAACAGGCATATCACAAAAGACCATATCCAAATGGTCAATAAACAAGCTCACAACCCTCTTAGTCATCAGGAAAGTACAAATGAAAACCACTTCACACCCACCAGAATGACAAAGTAGGAAAGACTGATGGTACAAAGGTTGACAAAGAGGCAGGGAAACTGGGTCTCTCAGACATTGTGGCTGGGAGTATACACTGGTATCACTACTTTGGAAAATGATTTGGCAATCTCTCTTAGTGCTAAACATACATCCACCCTGTGACCCAGCAATTTCATTCTTAGGTGTGTGGGTGTGTTTACGCATATGTACCAAAAGACATACAAGAATGTCCAGCAAATTTATTCCTACTAGAGGTGGTGACTCAGTGGTAAAGAATCTACCTGTCCAGGCAGGAGCTGCAGGTTTGATGCCTGGGTTGGGAAGATCCCCTGGAGAAGGAAATGACAGCTTGCTCCAGTACTCTTGCCTGGAGAATCCCAGGGACAGGAGAGCCTGGTGGGCTATAGCCCATGGGGTTGCATAGTGCTGGACATGACTAAACAACAGCAACAAAGCCTGTGTTAGTTTCCAGTGGCTGCACCCTTGGTGGCTTAAAGCACTAGTAATTTATTCTCTGGCTGTCAGTTCTGGAAGCCAGACGTTCAACTGTAGAATGAAAAACTGTGCTATAGTCGCACCGTGGAATACTACAAAACGATAAAGATGAACCCATGACGGCTATATGAACGCCGTTGGCGAATTTCCTAAACATAGTACTGACTGAAAGAAGCCAGGCCCCAAATAAATACCTAATGTATGACTCATTTACGTCATGTTCAGAAAATAACAAGACTGATCTGTGGGACAGAAGTCTGGGTAATGCTTACATTTGGAAGAAGGACACCAACTGACTGGGGGTGAGCCAAGAGGACATTCCACAGGGGCTGACCCTGTTCTGCATCTTGAGCTGGGTGGTGAAATTCACCAGGCTGGACACCTTTTTTGTATGTTTCTCCATATAACATTTACAGTACATTTCCCTCTTCACAGTACATTTCTCTCTTCTTTCCTTGATTATAGCTTGGTTGTAATGTTATAATAAAGTTTATTTTCAAAAATCTGTTCCTAGGACTTACCTGGCAGTTCAGTGGTTAAGAGTTTACTTCCAATGCAGGGGGCCCAGGTTCAATCCCTGGGTGAGGAATTAAGATCCCAGGTGTGGCTAAAATAAAATAAATCTGTTCTTGCCTGGATGGGAGGAGAAGAATGCATTCAGGTATATGTATGGCTGAGTCTCTTCACTGTTCCCCTGAAATTATCACAACATTGTTTGTTAACTGGCTATACCCCAATACAAAATAAAAAGTTAAAAAAAAAAAAAAGAAAACAAGCAAGCAAGCAAAAAAAAAAAAATCTGTTCTTATGTTATATAAGCATCTTTCTTTCATTTCCTGAATATTGTTGTTGAAAGTCGCTTAGTTGTGTCCGACTCTTTGCGACCCCATGGACTAGCCATGGAATTCTCCAGGCCAGAATACTGGAGTGGGTAGCCTTTCCTTTCTCCAGGGGAATCTTTCCAACCCAGGAATTGAACCGGGGTCTCCTGCATTGCAGGCAAATTCTTTACTGACTGAGTTATCAGGGAAGCCCTTCCTGAATATATTAGATTTCAATACATTTGTGTATTAAAATTATGAATGATTATGACAATATTTTCATTCTCATTATGGGTTTAGGTGGTACCCTCTCTCAGGAATGTCTGTTTAAGGGACATGTGTATGTATTTCTGGTCCAAAAGGTTTTGAAGAAAACTTGAAGTGGAGGACCTGATTGTGCCATGGAACAGACTCTTGTAATTTGTTTCCCCAACTGTTCTCTAAGAGTTTAGTGTCACTATGCTTCCTGGCTAAAGGCATTCCCAAACCTGGAGTGTGGATAGTTGGGGTAGGAAGGCTACTCCAGAGTGAATGATTCAGACTTAGGAGTGGTGTTACGCATTTTAGGATGGGTAAGGAATAGGATTTCCCAAAGAGGCTCAGAGCTTCGTAAGAGGTATGACGAAGGCCAGGAAGCAGGCCTTAAGGAAAGAAACTCATTGGAACCTGGTGCTGTACTCAGAGGGAAGCCTGGAAATAAGCTAGAGAGAATTCCCTGGTGATCCAGTAGTTAAGACTCCACGCCTTCACTGCAGGGGGCATGGGTTCAATCCCTGGTTGGGAACCAAGATCCTGCACGCCTTCGTGTGGCCAGAAAAGGCAGGAGGAAAAGCTTTGTGCAGAAAGGGGGAGGGGGAGGGCTGCACATTCCTTGTAGCCTTTCAGCGGTGGGATCTGGGGGCCTTTTCTGACCTGAGTTGGAAAGGCTATACGTTTGCTTTATCGGTGAGGCAAGCTTTGTTAAACCAAGTACCACTGTTGTGGAGACTGGAGGGAAGTGGTACTTTGGCCGTGGTTTCAACCTCCTCCCAGCCCCCTGGGCACAGCAAAAAGAGCCTGAGTGTGGTGCTCACTGACTCCAGGAAGGGTGCTTGCTTCTCTGAAGGAAACTCTGTCCACCGAGTGGGCAGGAGAAGCCAGAGGCTGTTTGGGCTGCGCCCAGTGCATGAGTCATGTGTGTGGATGGCTGTCGCCACACCCCAGAGACTGAGGCGAAGGAGAAAGACACACAGCCCTGCCAGCCCCTGTCTCATCCTCCGTGGGGGGCAAGCACCTTGGCACATCCAGGGTCCCCAGGACGACTCCTGAGGTCATGCTCCTGCTGCTGGGGGATGCCGAGGGGACAGGAGTTGGGGGGTGAGGGTGAGGCCGAAGTTAACAGGGCAGTGATGACTGTGGTTCCCAAGCCCTGCCTCCCACCTGGCCCGGACCTGCACAATGTCTTACAAAGGGAGAGCTTTCCAGCTGAGCGGAAGAGCAGATCCGTGCTGGAGACCCATTGCAAAGCCTGGCGCTGCCCAGGGAGAGGCCCCAGGCCTCTGCTCTGCTCTGCTGCTCTGGGAACACAGGCGGCTGACCCGGCCAGTTCAACCTGCCAGGCACCTTGTCTGCTGAACCGCCTTCCTCTCCCCGTCAGAGCGCCCGGCAGGGCGGGGTGAGAGGGAAGAGCAGCCAACCCTTCTCTGCACCCGGGGCGGGCATGGGAGGTGTTTACAAACACTCGGGGAATCCAGTGAGCTGGCCAGGGGTCAGCAGGCCTGGGGATTGGGGGAGCACAGGCCTGACACTGGCCTTGCTCTTGTCGCTGGGGCCCTCGCCTCCACACCTGGACTCTGGGTCTATAAAGCTGGAGGAAGACAGCCTTTTGGACTCCGGGCGGCCTTGATCGACAAATGTACTCAGCCTGGAGGAGGGGAGTAAGTCACCCAGAGGCGCGTGGAGGGCAGGAAGCCAGCTCCCAAGCACACCCTGGGCTGGACCTCTTGACATCTCTCCTCTGACGGGTTTCCAACTCCAGCCTCCCTTGAGGCCCCCTTCTCTGAGTTAACCCCTGCCCGTGTCCGGCGTCTAGAGAGAAGGATCTGGAGGGGAGTTTTAGGGGGTGGTGAGGCTGCCCTCTTCTCCCCCAGCCTCCTGCTTCTGTTTAACCACAGAGACTATTTCTGTCTGACAGAAACCCAAACACATGAGGTCACCAGGTTTCTCCTCCCCTCCCCCATCTCCCTCTCTCTGTCCTCGACTCTTTTCCCTGAAGGGAAGTGATGCTTCCGAGTCCTACTCAGCCTGTGGGGCTGTCCTGCTGGGTTTCATTCCAAATCTGTCTCCTGTGGGGGCGGCTGTAACCGCCTGAGGGTGGAGGGGCAGGGGAGGCCGGAGATGAAAACCTTGATTCCCAGGGTCAGTTTTGAGTTCAAATCTCTTTGTCCAGCTGCGGTGTAGGGGAGCAGGGGATAGGCAGGGCAACCAGAGGGGAGTGTGGTATGAGTTATTTAATCAGTACAACCAGCTTCCCAGGTAGCTCAGTGGTAAAGAATCCATCTGCCAATGCAGGAAACAGGGGTTCGATCCCTGAGTCGGCAAGAGCTCCCGGAGGAGGAAATGGCAGCCCACTCCAATAGTCTTGCCATGGAAAATCCCATGGACAGAGGAGCCTCGTGGGCTGCAGTCCATGGGGTTGCAGAGTAGACACGTCTCTGTGACTGAGCATGCGCCCACAACTTAGAATCGTCACCATGGATGGATCAGAGGTGGGGTGGAATAGAGCCAGAGGCAGGCAGTCCCCAGGTGAAACTGAAGGCAGGTATCTGGCTGTGACCTGCTCTGCTATTGGCTGCTGGGCTGCTTCTGCTCAAATAACTGCCTTACGGGCTGATCACGCCACTGCTCAAAGTCCCCTGGAGGCCAGCTCACCTGGTCTGGCACTCTGTGCACACTCCTTAGCCTGGTGTCCACGGTCTGCACGATCTGGGCTGGTCTACCAGGGCTGTCTTATCTCCGCCACCCACCCCCAGGGTGCTCCTAAAGTATCCCACAGTCCAGCCCCACTGGGGTACCCTGGCCCCCACACTTTTGCTTTGACTGTCTGTTCTCTCCTGAAAAGCCCTCCTCCACGCTCCCTTCTCTGCCGTCTCCTTTAGGGCCCAGCTCAATGTCACTTCCTTCATAAAAATCCACTGACTATATACATGTTAGCTATTATATCTAGAATGGATAAACAACAAGGTCCTGCTGTGTAGCATGAGGAACTATGTTCAATATTCTATGATAAACCATAACAGAAAGAATATTTAGAAAGAATGTGTGTATAACTGAATTACTTCCCAGTACAATAGAACTTAACACATTGTAAAAAACTATGATTTTTAAAAAATGCACTAGCTTAGAGAAATCACGATCTTCTCAAAATACCCTAAGCATTTTATGGATACGGGACTCCCTTTACAGCATTTCTCAGGGTGTGCCGAGGGACCAGGACTCATTCAAAGGACTATGCGCTCTCAAGTCTGTAGCACCCAGTACGTGTTGGGCGCCAAGTAAGTTCTCAATAAATCTTTAAAAGTAATGAATGGAGCCACGAGGTTGAATGAGGTTAACAGGTTGTCAAACAGGGGAAATGGCACTAAAACAACAGAGTTCTGCTACGTTTTCCTGCCTCTTAGATGGCTGGCACCTCCTTTCCTTTCCCCTTCCGATCACTGTTAAACATTTACAATGTACTAAATAGGCCTTTCCCACACTGTAGCACCTCTCAGGAGGAAACCTGAGGCAAAATGTCTGTCTTCTAATTTCTCTCTCTTTTTTTTTTTTTAATTTTATTTATTTGGCTGCACCAGGTCTTAGTTGCAGCAAGCAGGATCTTTGATCTTTAGTTGTGGCATGCAGGATTTAGTTCCCTGGGGAACTAAACCCAGGCCACCAGCCTTTGCAGCAAGAGCCTTAGCCCCTGGACCACCAGGGAAGTCCTCATCTTTTAATTTCTTACATGGTAAAAAGCAAGCACAACATGGTTGACTGGCATAACTTGCCAACTCTTCAATTCTGTAGCACTTCCTGAATACCTACTGTGTGTCCAGGTTTCTGCTGGAGGAGACAAGTCACCACCTGGTCCTGCCCTGAAGAGGACTGTTGGAAGCCAAAGCTTGGAGAAATCTGAGTGAAGCCTTGCAGTGGATAGGATGTAGGTTGGCCAGAGAGAGAGGTGGGCAGGGCAGCCGCGGGCCAGCCTAGCGATTAAATGGCTGAAGTGGGAAGTTTATCTGGGCTACAGTTTGTTCAAGAGATAGAGGAGAGGGAATCAGGGTGGGGCCCACATAGGAATGCCTTGGAATCTCTGTTAAGTCTCAGGTTAATGCAGTTGATGGAGAGGTAATGTTGCAGAATTCCCAGCAGGCAATGTGCAGTGTGGCTCAAGAGGAAGGGAGCCTACAGACCAGGTGGGAAACTAACAGCAATCCAAGATCCGGGTTCTGAGGATCTGGGAGAAGCAAGGGATGCAGCAGACACACTGGATGAGAGTCAGACACCCTGGGCTGGCGCTCTAGTCAGACACCCTGGCCTTGAACAAATCACTTCTCTGCTCCTCTGGGCCTTTCCTTAACTCTAAAATCTAAAAACCTTCCTCGACCTCTCCAATCTGATGCTCAATAGATACTTGAGCCCCCAGGATATTGGAAATGAAGGGAATCGCCAGTCTAAAGGAAACTGCGAACCAGGAAGTGCCTGATGGAGAGCCCAGAGTTAAAGAGGGAGGAGAGATTGCAGAGGGTCCAGCGAGGAGAAATGGGGAACTCCGAGGGTGGGGGTGGGGGGAGGGCCTCTGCTCCCGAGGAGGTCCGTTTGGCAATCCCATTTCCAGTTCCTCCTTTAGTCCCCTTCCCTGACTTAGCCTCTCAGCCTCACCTTATTTGGTGAGGGTGGGGCAAAGTAGAAAGCTCCCAAGCCACCACAGGTGCCCCCTGCTTGTGCCTTCACCTTTTCTGGCCTTCAAAACATCCTCTTCAATTGCCACCTACCTGGCACCTTCCCCGAACCGACTTTCCTCCGGAGTAACGGCCCCAGCGGCCAAAGTAGGAAGAGCAACGAATTTGGGATCGCCTTCGCAGTCACTCGCATTGTTTTTGTTCTTTAGTCGCTAAGTCGTGTCCGACTCTTTTGCGACCCCTTGGACTGTATGTAGCCCACCAGTCTCCTCTGTCCATAGGATTTCCCAGGCAGGAATACTGAGTGGGTTGCCATTTCCTTCTCCAGGGGATCTTCCCTACCCAGGGATCGAACCTGGTCTCCTGCATTGCACGCGGATACTTTACCACTCATCCTCATAGCTACCATTTATTGAGAACGCACCCTGTGCCAGGTAACATGACATTTTTTTTTTTTACAGCAGTCTCTGAGGTGGTTGCTCTCTCATTTTACATATAAAGAAACTGAGACCTAAAGGTAACTAAGGAATCTGTACAAAGCCTAACACCTGCCAGAGGGCAAGACCAGTCTGGAAATGAGGTCTGACTCCCCTAATCGCTGCTCCGGCCAGATCCGGTTGGGCTGGGCGACCTTTGGCCGTTGGGGACATCTTCCACCATTTAGCATCACCTCTTGGCATCACCGACTGCATGGACATGAGTTGAGCAAGCTCCGGGAGTTGGTGATAGACAGGGAAGCCCGGGCTGCTGCAGTCCATGGGGTCGCAGAATCGGACACGACTGAGAGAGTGAACTGAACAGAACTGACCACCCCTTAGGGTAGAAGTCTCCAAGGCCCGCCCCCTAAGGGGCGGAGTCGGACAGGTCCTGCAGGTGGGGGCGGTGGGCGGGGACTGTCTGGGGGCGGGGCACAGAGGGGCGTGACCGGAAGCCTTAAAGAGGCTGCGGAGACTGGGGCAGGCGGTAGGGGCCGCCCGTCGCGGCGATCACCTCTACTTTTCGTTTGGGTAGTAGAACCGCCACCATGTCCCTGGCAGCCTCGGCGGGCCGGGGCCCCGGGGCCGTGTGGTCCCCGACGCACGTGCAGGTGACGGTACTGCAGGCGCGAGGCTTGAGGGCCAAGGGTCCCGGGGGCACGAGCGACGCGTATGCGGTGATCCAGGTGGGCAAGGAGAAGTACGCCACCTCGGTGTCGGAGCGCAGCCTGGGCGCGCCCGTGTGGCGCGAAGAGGCCACCTTCGAGCTGCCGCCGCTGCTGTCGGCCGAGGCCGCGCCCGCCGCCGCCGCCACCCTGCAGCTCACCGTACTGCACCGCGCGCTGCTCGGCCTCGACAAGTTCCTCGGCCGCGCGGAGGTGGACCTGCGGGGGCTGCACCAGAATCAGGGCCGCCGGAGGACCCAGTGAGTGTGCGGACGGGTGGCGAGCGCGGGGAGACGGGCGGTGCGAGCACGAAGCCTGGCAGGAGCGCCGAGACCCTTGGACAATGTGTCTCTCCAAGGGGACGGCCGGGGCCACGCCTTTGCGGAGGGGGACCCTCCTCAATCCCCCCCTCGCTCGGCCGGTTCTAGTATTCTCGCCTAGCTTCTCCTTGGGCTGTACCGCCCCGGCTCTCCCAGTAGGTGGGTTCCGGTACC
The DNA here is from genome assembly GCF_002263795.3 of Bos taurus. Lineage (NCBI taxonomy): Eukaryota > Metazoa > Chordata > Mammalia > Artiodactyla > Bovidae > Bos > Bos taurus. The sequence goes on along the minus strand of NC_037354.1, from coordinate 33,151,284 downwards.
TGGGGATTTTTTTTTTTTTTTTAATCTACGGGACGGCGCTCAGCGCCTGGCATTTAGTAATCACTTCATGAATTTTTGATGAATTGAAACTACGTGTGGGCTGATGAATTCCTCTTATTCGCTGAGTAGCTGTGTATATTTGATGTAGGGTTCAGCTTACGTGTAAAGCCTCCTGGGTATTTCATTGTACTGGACATCGAGCTGTGAATGGCTGGGCCGGAGCGCTGGGAAAACCAACTGGAGCAGTTAGATCCACTGACACCAAAGCCCTAGAGGCTCGCTCAGGGGCCGAGCTAGGGGTGGGTGTGGGTGTGGGGTGGGGAAAGGGGAACGCGGGCTGCTCAGCGAGGGCTATCCCCTACCCCCATCTCACCAACGCCTTAGGGGTTGATCGGGAGAATTTGCCCCTCCCTCCTTCCTTTCCTCCTCTAGGAATGCTAGAACAGTTTGGTCTTAACTTTCAGACCAAAATACCCTAACCATGTTTGCTCTCGGCCCCAAATTACTGAGGATTTCCCAGTGATGGCTGGAACCAGGGCCTGCGGTTAGCCAGGCTAAACTGAAAAGTAGGCCCTGTTTCGCTCTGGAGTTTGCAAAGTTCTCTCTGGTCCTACTGAGTCGGGGGTTGGGAGGGGCAGGATGGCTGCCCACCTGTAGCTCCCCTCCCTCCTTAAGATGTTTCTCTTAGGGTAACACACTCCTGCAGGGAAAGCAAAGCAAACTCCTGTGCATTCTGAAGTGTTACCGGTTTGTTTTCTCTCAGTGTTTGGAATGGAACATTTGATTATGCTCATCTGTTATACCCAGAGCTAGCCTCCTTTAGGGCTTCCTCTCTGGTTCAGCAGTAAAGAATTCACCTGCCAATGCAGGAGACGCAGGTTCCATCCCTGGGTGGGGAAGATCCCTAGAGAAGGAAATGGTAACCCACTCCAGTATTCTTGCCCAGAAATCCATGGACAGAGGAGCCTGGTGGGCTACAGTCCGTGGGGTCCCACAAGAGTTGGACATGACTGAGCAGGTACACACACACAGCCTCGCTTAGCTTAATTGGTTACTTTGCTGGACGTTAAATATGCTAGTCATGTTATCACCTAACTCCTGTGGTTTATGAAGCACTCTGATTCACGCTGTATGTTTTAGATATACATGGTATTTTAACTTTCCCTTGGGAAGGAAGCAGGAAGAGCCAGAGGATTTGATGTTACCAGACTCTCTTTTCTGTAGGTTCTTGCAAATGTTATAACTGCTTCCTTTATCCAGCCAAAGATGAACAGGCATTTCTGAGCTCGAATCAGATAAAAAGGGAGAGCCTAGAGGTGAGGATGGATGGGGTATCTTTGTGGCATCAGCTTACAAGCTGTAAGGTGAGCAGCAGCATCTTTGCTGACCAGGGGCTGGAGCAGTCCTAACTTTCTGCTTGATTAAATGACATTTGGGGCCTTGGATGTACTGTCCTTTGCCTTGTCCCGTCCAAGATGTGTGGATATCATGTCTGACTCTACCATCTGTTTCTTCTTATTCCCTTGAAAAGTAGATTGGATCTCCCTGCTAGAGATAGGGATTCCAGATCTCTGGGTCTGGTGCCCACTCTGGCCCTGGCTCACTGTTGGGCTTCAGGATGCTCCGTCTCCAAATACCCAAGTTTCCCCATGTACCGATGGAGCTTGTGGCCAGATTTGGCTGATATTTATAAGATGTTTCCGGGTTCCTGGATTAATGGAGCCCCATGTATTGATTCAAAAGGTCCTGTTACTGGTTTGGGAGGAACAAAAACCTCCTCAAGTTCCCCTATTTCAGGAAAGGTGCAGTCTCTGCACCTTCATTTTTCCCATCCTCTCTGATGTAATTCTAAACCTTGGTAATTACTCCTGTCTCTATTATATAAGCTTGTGACCACTTAGTTACAATATCAGCTTGTAGGAAAACCATGCTTAGTTGATTTTTTAATAACTACAAAGGAAGCCTTCTTCACTCCTCCAGCAGTAGGCAAAATCTCAAGCTTTCCATCTGTCACTTCCTGGGACTTTCCAAGATGCTAGGGGAACTCAGTTAAACCAGGCCTGTCTGATGTCCTGGTACTTCACTTGGGTGCCCAAGATAGCTGTAATTTGCAGCATGAGACATACACTTTTAGGTGGAAGTTTAACAGAAAGAATCTGGTTGGGCTAGGAGGATCATTTGAACTGGTTATTAAGGGTTTGACTCCACCTTAGACATTAAAACCAAAATCAAAAGAAAAGCTCACATCTTGGCCTATAGTTTAATGTGTGTGTGCGTGCATGTATGTTAATCTTTACAGAAAATAGTTGTGGTCCAGAAGTTAAAACTCAAAGTGTTAAGAGATAAATTTGCTGATATTTTCATTTGTTCTCTTAATAAGACCCCACATATCAAACATTTGGAATCAAGAGAATATGCTTTTTGTAATGACTCAGATTTTGCCGACCTTAGATTAGGGTGATGATCAGTTCAGTTCAGTTCAGTCTCTCAGTTGTGTCTGACTCTTTGCGACCCCATGGACTGCAGCACGCCAGGCTTCCCTGACTGTCACCAACTCCCAGAGCTTACTCAAACTCATGTCCACAGAGTCGGTGATGCCATCCAACCATCTCATCCTCTGTCATCCCCTTCTCCTCCTGCCTTCAATCTTTCCCAGCATCAGGGTCTTTCCATTGAGTCAGTTCTTCGCATGAGGTGGCCAAAGTATTGGAGTTTCAGCTTCAGCATCAGTCCTTCCAATGAATATTTAGGACTGATTTCCTTTAGGATGGACTGGTTGGATCTCCTTGCAGTCCAAGGGACTCTCAAGAGTCTTCTCCAACACCACAGTTTAAAAACATCAATTCTTTGGCGCTCAGCTTTTTTATAGTCCAGCTCTCACATCCATACATGACTACTGGAAAAACCATAGCTTTGACTAGACGGATCTTTGTTGACAAAATAATGTCTCTGCTTTTTAATATGCTGTCTAGGTTGGTCATAGCTTTTCTTCCAAGGAGCAAGTGTCTTTTAATTTCATGGCTGCAGTGTGGTGATACATATCTTTAAAACACTAAACAGAGACGGACGTATAGATAGGATCCATTTAATAGGGAAGAGTGTGTGGCCCCTTTAGGTAAGAAGAAATTGAAAGGACCTGATTTTGCACTGATATTAATGCAATTGTCCCTCATATCCAAGGGTGATTGGTTCCAGCTTCCCTCCCCCCTCAATGCCACAATCTGCGGATGCTGAAGCCCCTTATATAAAATGGCTTCATCTTTGTGTATAACCTTTGTACATCCTTGGAGAAGGAAATGGCACCCCATTCCAGTATCCTTGCCTGGAAAATCTCATGGACAGAGGAGTCTGGTGGGCTGCAGTCCATGGGGTCGCAAAGAGTCGGGCACGACTGAGTGACTAACACTTTTTGTACATCCTCCTGTATACTTTAAATCATCTCTAGATTACTTATAATACCTAATATGATATATATGCCACGTTGTTGTTCTGTGGCTCAGTTGTGTCTAACTCTTTACGAACCTATGGACTGCAGCATGCCAGGCTTCTTGTAAGTAGTTGTAAATACCATGGAAATGCTATATAAATAGTTGCCCGTGCATGAATCCAAGTTTTGCTTTTTGGAGTTTTCTGGAGGTTTTTTTTTTTTCTTGAATATTTTTGAGATATTTATATTTTGGTTGAATCTGAGGACCTGTGGATACAGAGGGCAGACTCATCCATACTTCTCTGTGGTCTCAGCTGAGCTTTGGTTAAATGGAAGTCAGTTAAGTCCCGTGATCATGAAACAGACGTGAATCTGAGAGGCAGAGTAAGGGGACCAACATGCGGGCTTCTCTGCTGTCTAGTCTTGAGTAGCTAGGGGTCCTAGATTGGACAAAAAAAACCAAACTCAAAACCAAGCATCTTTTAAGAATACCAACAGCAATAAAAATGGGGGCAGTAATTGCTTAAAGACAGATTAAAATAAATATTCAGGCTGGTGACTGGAAGGCCATTGTGTAACCAGATAGGATGAAATTTGATACAATAGCCTTTCAGATATGGAGAGAGAGTGAATGATGGAGGGTCATTTTCTCATCTTTCTTGAAGATTCAAGAGAGCATTTGGCTGCATAGAAAGGATTTGGATGCTGGTAAAGGTTAGACATTTTGAAGAACTGTAAGTGTAGTAAGATGGTGTAATATGTTGCCAAAGGAAATTCAGGTGATTAAGAAGAAGGGTGAGACCATTGTTTTTCTGGGAGAGTGGGAGGCAGAGAAGTCACAGATGAGCACAGAGATCTCAACTTCACAAATCTGAGCCGTCGGCATTTGCGCTTGTAGAACACCTCTGGGTTTCCTAAGCACTTCTCGGCTTTTTGTAACGGACTGGAAAATTTGAGCAATGCTGTTACTGGTTAAGTATTTGTGTTTTTTTGAGATTCCTCTTAAAGATGACATTGAGGCTTTACTGGAAACCCTCCCATCTCCAAACTGGCAGAGGCCCCCTCCACCCAGTATAGGAAACTGATGGCTCAGTGTCCAGGATTGGTGATCTATGGGCTCTGGAAGAAGTAACCCCAGCCTGTTCACAGTCGGGGAATGGAGTGATTCAGAGGGGAGGGTGCATCAAAGTCACGGTTCCTGTGATGTGAAAGGTGTGCTTTATGTGATATGATTTGATGGTGATTTCATTTACAAGGCATTCAGTTAGCAATGCAGAAAGTTCTCACTGCCTTTCCCCCCGCTTGTTTTTAAAGTTCATCCATACTTTTAGTAATTATTTTTTAACACCTAGTATTTTTGAGGCACTGGGTAGACAGCATAAACAATGATCCCTGCTTTCAGGAAGCCCAGAGCCTTGTGGGGAGATAGACAGTAAACACCATGAATATTCATTGGAAGGACTGATGCTGAAGCTGAAGCTTTAATACTTTGGCCACCTGATGCGACAAGCTGACTCATTGGAAAAGACCCTGATGCAGGGAAAGATTGAGAGCAAGAAGGTAGGGGGTGACAGAGGATGAGATGGTTGGATGGCGTCACCGATTCAATGGACATGAATCGGAGCAAACTCTGGGAGATAGTGAAAGACAGAGGAGTCTGGTGTGCTGCAGTCCACAGGGTCTCAAAGAGTCGGACACAGCTTAGCGACTGAACACAGATGAACACAAAGATGAGTAATCTTGTGCTGCGATGAGTGTGGTGGAGGAAGAGAACAGGGTATCATAAGAGAAAGAGCAAAGATTGCAGATGGCCTCTCTGAGGCAGAGGCCTGGAAGATAAAGAGGAATTTTTCCAGTGAAAAGTAGAGGAAGGGGAGCAGCCTGTGCAAGGCCCTGAGGCAGGAAGACCTGGGAAGCTGGAGAGGTTGCCTAGATTGAGGCTGAAGAGGAAGGCCGGGCTTCCTTCAAGAGCAATGGAAACTGCTGAGTGTTGAAAGCAGAGGGGTGACGTGATCCAGTTTGTGAAAGTCTGGCTGTCTGATGGAGAGCAGATTTGGAGCAGGTTTACCTGGAACCCGACAGGTGGGCTGGGAGGCTCTGGCAGGAGGAGGGTGACAGGCGTGGGCATGGACAGTGGTGGGTGGGTTTCAGAAATATTTCCAAGGTTCATTTGGCCTTACTGGTGGTGGATTGGGTGTGGGTGGGGGAGAGCGAGAGGAAGTGATAAGAATGAACAAATAAAATAAGGAGAACTTGCTGTTGAATGTGAACCAGGAAACGGTGATGGCTTGCTTTCCCCAGCAGTCACTGTGATACAAGAGTGAGGTCAACATGTCTTGGCAAAGACAACATGGGCCATGATGCCTGTGTGTCGAGTCTTCTGTTGGAGCAAATGAGTAGGAAACACCATCGAAACCAGGGCGTGTACCTGTGCGTCCCCAAGTGTTTGCACTTTTAGCACAGGCCGAGTCTTTGTTCTGTAATAGCGTAACTGATGTGACCTCACCGGTTGCGCCAACACGGCAGGTGGAGTCACTGCCACAAGGAACACAGGACCGAGAAAAGGAAAAATGATACACAACACGAGGGGAAGTAAACCCGTCAGTGAAAAACACAACTCTGGAGGCAAGTCAGTCAACCATTCCAACCATGTAAAGGTTTTTCGCATCAGGGGAAGGTGAACGTACAAAAGAGCCTTGTTTGGCTCAACTTCCCTTTGGTTACAAAGACCTCTGTTGTATTTCTACAACCACCATCAGAGGAAGGCTTTTATAAATAGTATCTCTGTCATTTTAATTGTAGTTATTAATTTAAAAATGTTATGATTGCATTAAAAACAATACATGTGCTTATTAAACTGTCATTAGCTCTAACCTGTATTTGCTGACATCATCCTTCCGTCCCCCTGGACAATAATCTTTGGTCTCCTTTTCCCTGCTCTGGTTTTTAATTGCTCTATGTCTGAGGAAGCTGCTTCTCACCCTGTACATTGGGAAGGATGCTGGCCGTGGTTTAGCTCTAGAGGGTTCGGATGTCCTCCGTGAACGGAGGGAGTGATTCGAAGGCATTTAAGGCCTTATTTCATCTCACAGCCAGGCCCTGGGTGGCCTTTGGTTCACAGCCTACTTGGATCTCTAAGCCTCAGAGCCTTTGAATTCCAACAGAATTAACAACCAGAACCTTGATCAGCCTTTGAAGAAAACCGGCATCGGTGTGGAAAGACTCGGTGAGTGGGTTGTGCTTCCCTGAAGGTGTCCTAGGTCGGACCTTGTGCCGCAGCTGGAGACCAGGCCAGCTGACACTCTTTCCCCTTGTCCAGGGCCCACTTCCGTCTCTTCATTTGCTGTGTGACCTAGCCCAGGTGTTCCAACATCTCTGAATGGGCAAGTAAGTGGTTACAGTCCCTGGAGACATAGGGCAGGCGGTCATTTGCCAGTGGGATGTGGAGAACTGTTTAATCTTTGTTAAACACTTCTACCCCACAGACTGGAGCCCCGCCAGGCTCCTCCGTCCATGGGATTCTCCAGGCAAGAATACTGGAGTGGGTTGCCATTCCCTTCTCCAGGGGATCTTCCCGACCCAGGGATTGAACCTGGGTCTCCCGCATTGCAGGCAGAATCTTTACTGTCTGAGCCACCAGGGAAGACTCTGCTTCTTGGTGGGGAAGCAGAGCATCTGACTCATCTGGTTATCAAGGTGAGTCCCAAGGAGGAAAAAAGAAAACCCATATACCGAGAGCATTTCAAAATCCTATTCTAACAACAAACTTCAGTAAGAATGAAGAGTTCCTTTCATGTAAGAGGAAACCCCACAGCCTGATGCTGTGGGAGGCGGCACTCTTGAAGAAACGGCCTGTCCCTCACACAGAACACGGTACTCTGGATCACAAGAGGCCTTTTCAGACCAGGCCTTCTGGAGGCCGTGGTGGTTCTCCCTGGGGTAGCCACGTCTCTTTTCATAAACAAGAAGTTTAAAATTAGTGTTCTAATTTCAAAAATTTGTTGTTGTTGTTCAGTCACTCAGTCATGCCTGACTCGTTGCAACCCCATGGACTGCAGCACCCTGGGCCTCCCTGTCCATCGTCAACTCCCGGACTTTGCTCAGTTGCATGTCCATTCAGTTGGTGATGCCATCCAACCATCTCATCCTCTGTCTCCTTCTCCTCCCGCCTTCAATCTTTCCCAGCATCAGGGTCTTTTCCAATGAGTCAGCTCTTCACATCAGATGGCCAGAGTATTGGAGTTTCACCTTTAGCATCAATCCTTTCAATGAATATTCAGGGTTGATTTCCTTTAGGATTGACAAGTTTGATCTCCTTGCAGTTCAAAGGGACTCTCAAGAGTCTTCTCCAACACCACAGTTTGAAAGCATCAATTCTTTGGCCCTCATCCTTCTTTATGGTCCAACTCTCATGTCCATCCATACATGACTACTGGAAAATCCATAGCTTTAGCTATTCGGACCTTTGTTGGCAAAGTGATATCTCTGCTTTGTAATATGCTGTCTGGGTTTCTCATAACTTTTCTTCCAGGGAGCAAGCATCTTTTAATTTCATGGCTGCAGTCACCATCTGCAGTGATTCTGGAACCCAAGAAAATAAAATCTGTCACTGTTTCCACTTTTTCCCCTTCTGTTTTGCCATGAAGTGATGGAACCAGATGCCATGATCTTAGGTTTTTGAAAGTTGAGTTTTAAGCCATCTTACATTTAGCCGAGTGGATTAGAGAGGAAGGGTGGCCTCGGTGTGAACTTGGGGTCTGGCTTGCCCATCAGCACTGCTGCTCAGCACCGGAGAAGCAGGTCACCTGCCGCTCGGGGGCTCGCTGTTGCCTTTGGCAAAGGAGCCGCTTTTAGGCACTAATGAGATGAGAAATTCCTTTCCTGCAGAGAGAGGCGTGTAGATAATCTGTTAGAGAGAAATCAAGGGCTTTCATCTCCAGGGTGTCCCTGAGGGACACATTTAGGAATGTGCCCATGGGGAGAAAAAGGGCAGCTGGAATTAAGTGTCTTTTCCTGAACACTGCCCTCCCTAGTGGAGCCAAAGGAAAACGTTTTATAAGAAATGCCAGAAAAACTTTATAGAGGTGCGACGGCTGCACGCTTCATTTTTAAACTTCTTGTTTATTAAAAGAGATGTGGCTAGCCCAGGGAGAGCCACCACAGCCTCCAGAAGGCCTGGTCTGAAAAGGCCTCTTGTGATCTGGAGTACCATGTCCTGTGTGAGGGACAGGCGGGCCCCAGGGCTGTTTCTTCAAGGGTACCGCCTCCCACAGCACTGGGCTGTGGGGTCTCTTCTTATACCAAAGGAGCTCTTCATTCTTACTAAAGTTTGTTGTTAGAACAGGATTTTGAAATGCTCTCAGTATGTGGTTTTTTTTTTCCCTCTTCCTTGGGACTCACCTTGATAACCAGATGAGTCAGATGCTCTGCTTCCCCACCAAGAAGCAGTCTTCCCTGGTGGCTCAGACGGTAAAGATTCTGCCTGCAATGTGGGAGACCCAGGTTTAATCCCTGGGTTGGGAAGATCCCCTGGAGAAGGGAATGGCAACCCACTCCAGTATTCTTGCCTGGAGAATCCCGTGGACGGAGGGGCCTGGCAAGGCCCCAGTCCGTGGGGTCACAAAGAGTCGTTGGACACAACTGAGTGACTAACACACACCCCCCACCAGGGGTTCCCGAAGAAAGAAGTGTGAGTCTGTCTGGGGGGCTGAGAGAGGACCGAAAGCGCTGTGATGTCTACCGGGCTGGTTTGTTTCCTTTGTCCTGGCCAGGAGGTGGTGAACCAGACCATCTCATTTCCTTTCTCCATCCTTAAGGTCTCTGTGCCTGAGTGACAAAGGACCCCACGGAGACCCTTCTTTGGCAGATCACATAAAATACATTACCTTGAGGCAAAAGGCAAGATACCGGATCTGGTGTTAGAATATTAATTTTTGTGGCTTTTTGAGATATGGTCAAATAAAACATTGGTAACTAGATGATAGGAAGAGTGGCAGACTTCCATGTTTATAAATGTGTTAATATTTCTAATTCTTAGCAAATCTTAAAATACTGATGCTTGGTTATTTCCTGTAGTCTTTACCTACACGGAGTTGAGTATTGCTTTCAACTTAGAAAATATGCCTTGATCCTTACACTTCAGCCAGTTATGTCATCTTGGCATGTGCCTGAAATCATTTGGGGACCCTCTGTTTCTTGTCTCTCCCACCTCTGTAGAAGTTCTGAAGAGTTCTGAGGGTCATTACATCTCATGATAAATTACAGAATTACATACTGATCACTTCACTTCACGAAGGACAGGGAAGCCTGGCATGCTGCAGAGTCCATGGGCTTGCAAAGAGTAGAACCCGACTGAGCGACTGAACAACAACATGATATTTCAAAATACGTATCTGCTTTTTAATTTGGGAAATTGTATCATACAAACTAATTTTATAATTGAGTTTTTTCCCCACTCCCTTCAAATGCAAATCATTGTTATTTGTGTTTGATGGTGTCAGTTTGGATCCCTAGGAATACCGTCAGTCTGAACTGTTGGTATCTTACATTCCCTTCTGAGAACGACATGCATGGCTGAAGAATGGTATAAATGCACTCACCGAATACCATGCAGCCATTAAAAGTAGTGGATGTGGGGACTGTACGACAGCTATATTTAACACACTACAAAGAGAATTGCGTGTGTTCTCTGGTTATTACCAAGTCATGATCATAGCTAACACCAAGTGTTTATTAAGTGCCAGGCACTGTTCTAAGCTCTTTACATATATTAAGCCATTTAAGCTCAGGTGGTAAAGAATCCACCTGCAATGTGGGAGACCTGGGTTCGATCCCTGGGTTGGGAAGATCCCCTGGAGGAGGGCATGGCAACCCACTCCAGTATTATTCCCTGGAGAATCCCCATGGCCCGAGGAGCCTGGTGGGCTACAGTCCCTGGGGTTGCAAGCAACTTCTGAGTGGTTCTGAGCGACTAAGCACGCACAATCTTTGTAACATCCTTTGTAAGCACCTTATCATAGGTGCTTTTAACCTTGTTTCAGAGGAGGAGCCAGAGAAGTCAAGTAACTTGTCTGAAGTCTCTCAGTTAAAACATGCAGGAAAAATACTTCAAGAAAATACATCAAAAGGGAATGGTTGAATTAGCATTAGAGAGAGTCAGTTAAAACTTTTTTCCTATAACCTGCTTTAATTACTTTCTAAGGGACTTTCTATAGAGCAAATAGTATGGGAAGATCAAAAGCATTTTCAACCTGCTTTTTATACGATCTTTCCTTTCCCGTATCATTTTCTAACTTTTTAGGATTGAATTTGATGGCTACAGACAGCCTTTCAGTGGTGCAGAATGGCTGTTTCAGGGATTAGGGTCAAAAAGGAACCATTTGCAATCTTCATAATTTACCACCAAGTAGCTGGTGATGGGCAGATGGGAAAGTCCACCTGGGGAGGGGAGTGGGGCGGCAAGAATGGCTGATCGGTGACTCTGTATTCAGAGTTAGGTAACGAGGACCAGTTGCCTTGGTCAGTAACAAAACCTGTTAAACCACTTAGCTTCTGCCGGGTATACCCCACAAGCGTTTTGTAGGTCTTAAACGTCTTTGTCCCTGTTTGCTATGCATTGCCTCAATACTGCCAAGAGAAGAATCTAGACACTTCACCCACGTGGAGTCACTCCTTCTCACAACCCCTTTTAGATAGCCTCCTCTGCTGACCCTGTGAGATTCTCAGCCTTATTTTTCTTCCCCGGGGAAGACAGTGAAGGAACTGATTTTTAAAATTTTTCCATCAAGTGCGTCCTCATCTCAAACACATGAAACTCAGGTGCTGTTCTGTCCTTCCTGCTTCTCCCCTCACCGGAGGCCATGATCCCCTGTGTCTTGAAGTTCAGTTCCCATGGGGATAACTCACGCTACAAGTCAGGGTGGAGACTTTGCACCGGAAGGGAACTAGGCAGTCCGTCCTTGACCCTGGAGCCCATGTAGACAGCATCCCTTGAAATGAACACTAACACATTAAAACAAGGAGCTAGTGGTCGTCCTTACCTTTGTGTTTCCTGGAGCTTCGTGTGTCTGATGGGAGGGTAGAGCCTTAATTCATTTTTCTGGGTCCTCAAGTAGGTGGTTCTTATAGCCCCATGGGATTTCACTTAGCTGAGAAACTTTTTTGTGTATAAGTAAGTGTAAGTGTTAGTCGCCCAGCCATGCCCGACTCTTTGCGACTCCATGGACTGCAGCCCACCAGGCTCTTCTGTCCATGAGATTTTCCAGGCAAGGATACTGGAGTGGATTGCCATTTCCTTCTCTTTGTGTATGACAGTCCGTCCTTGTGGGATTCCCTGGTAGTTCAAAGGGTCAAGAGTCTGCCGGCAATGCAGGAGACCCGGGTTCAAACCCTGGGCCAGGAAGATTCCCTGGAGAAGGAAATGGCACCCCACTCCAGTATTCTTGCCTGGAAAATCCCATGGACAGAGGAGTCTAGCAGGCTACAGTCCATGGGGTCACAAAGAGTCAGACACAACTGAGTGATTTCACACATGTCCTTATCTGTGATGAAATTGTATACGCTAGCAGGAATTTCTTTTCGTGTTAAATTATTTTCTCACGCTTCATAATCAGAAAGAAAAAACAGCCGTTGATTCAGTGTAACAGACACTCCGTGACCGTCGGGTGAGCCGGTCCCGTCTCCCACTGTCTGGCCTCTTGGTTCTGTGTTTCCAGCGTCCGCTGTGCCAGAGCGGGCATGGACCACATCTTTGTAGCCATTATTTCCCTGTCTCCGCCTTGAATCTCTGAAGCTGTCATTTTTTTTTTTCTTCGTCTACCCTGTGGAATGTTTTAAAGGAAAAAACATGTCTGCTTCAGCTACAGACAGATTATTTTGGAGGCGTACCGGCCTGTCCTTTACACAACCGTAAGCCCGCACGTCGGCTGGGATGCACTGCGAGACCTTTCATTTCCCCAGAGCAGGAACCACACTGCCCACATTCCGATGGAGGGCCCCTGGGATCAGCTTTCCTTGTCCTGAGAAACCTACATGCTGAGGGAAACCAGCCCTGGGAATTGCGCGTGGTTGGGTTGTTTTAGCTGTTTCAAAACTTGAGTGTTTAAAAACCCAGGAGATTTGACAATGTGTATCTGGACTCTAGTCCCCCAGTCAGGCCCCTCGGGAGGCAGACCCTGTGTCCTGCATTCTGTACCCTGTTCATTCTCTTCTTTTACATTCCCTTGTTGCTTTCTTCATAAGACATCTTTTTGAAAGGGTAAAAGCCTTAAATGAACTTTTCTGTATTTTTAGCTGTTTAGCTTTGTCTTATGTTTGACCAAGAAGACCCCAAACCAAAAAATCCCCAAACAGTTGGGCAGCCTGTTTGGATAATAGGCATTTTTTGCTTGAATGTTTATTCCCAAAACCCTCGCCTGACTGAGGGACATGGAGATTAAAGTTTTCATTTTAGACCATTTTGTATGATTGGAATTTTTACCCTATGCCTGTTATTATTTTTTCATTTGTTTGTTTACAGAGGTATACTTTTTCGATTTGTTGTAGGTCATAGCATAGGAGAAAAGGTTTTTCTGCGAAACAAAGATTAAAGTTAGTATAGTTTCCACAAAGTCATAAAGTTGTAAACCACACTCATCAGTTCGTTCAGTTCCATGTAATTGATTCCTATTGATCTGGATGAAGTAAACAGGTTTTTCAGTTGAGTTTTGTCATTTATTGGGCTTCCCAGGTGGTACAGTGATAAAAAATCTGCCTGCCAATGTAGGAGACGAGAATTTGATCCCTAGGTCAGGAAGATCCCCTGGAGTAGGAAATGGCAACCCATTCCAGTATTCTTGCCTGGAAAATTCCAGGGACAGAGGAGCCTGGAGGGCCACAGTCCGTGGTGTTGCAAAGAGTCAGACATGACTGAGCACAGCACAGCAAAATTTTTGTCATTTGTTATTTGGTTTAGTGGTATTATCTAAAGGCTATCAGAAACTTACATTTGTTAAGAAAAGTTCTTTTTACGAGTCTTCTTGAAAATCTTCATTTTGTAAAAGCATCATTGTAAAATAACAGTTGCTGTTATTACTTTACAATATAGTTTATGTACGTGTCCTGTCTCTTGCTGTATATTCAAAGATCCTCTTAACTTTGGAAGAACTAAATTTTAATTATAAGTAAAGATGACTGTTTATAGAGGGGATCCTTTTACTTTTCACTTTTTTGATGGGTTGCAGGATTTTTTTAAGAATAGAGGCTTAAAAATAAACCTTCTGCATTAGAATTATGGCTTTCTGTCTGTACTCTGCCCTTTGTACTGGGAAAACCCAGCCCTAATTTCTGAGATAACTCAAACTTTCTGGGCTGATGTGAAGGGTGGTGCTGGGTCCTACCCAGGCTGACATCACATGCTGTGTGGCCACGCTGGGACCTGATTATTTATGAACTACTTCCGTGACATGCTGGAATTAAGTACACTGGACATCAAACTCACAGAAACACTGAAAAACTGAACCAATGCTTCAGTGTTGAAACCCACAAATATGTCCTGGTTTGAAATTTTTTAGGGTGAGACATTTCTGGATCATGGTTTTCATGAACTATCAAATTATGCTTGTGTCAAAGCTCCCTTGCTTCAGCTGTGTGGATTTAATGATCAGGGTAATGTTGCTGAAACAGTTCCTGTCTTCCCTTCCAGCTTTGATGAATCCAGCACAGATTGAGAGGGGGCTGCCTCCCTGCCTGGGATTCAGCCTGCCTTTCCCATCCTTAAATATCCCAGTGGTTGTTCTTGGCTACCTGGCCTTTGGTTTGGGGTTTGCTGGTGAAAATAAGCGACAGGAACAGTCGGAGTGCATGTTCACACCTCCTGGTGGCGTTGGAAATTTCCAAAACAAATCCCACTCTTGTGCCCAGGGACTGAACCCATGCATCAGGTGGTAATAGGCCCTCGGGGAGGATCCTGGAGTTGGCTGCAGCTTCACTCAGAATAAACAGGCTTTGATGTTGATACTTTGGGGAAGGCAGCCCCATCCGGGGGAAAGGGCAAGTGGTATTCTTTGAAGGTCAGGAGTCTTTGCATCCCCTGGGAGGGTGAGCAGAGAGGCTGTGAAAGAGCTGGGAGGAGGCCCTGGTGGAGAGGTGAGGTCTCCCCTTGTGGTCTGTGTTGTCATTTGAGCCTCCAAGTTCAGCTCTCAGCAACTTCCCCTTTTCAGGTGCCTACCCTTGGTATTTACTAAGGCTAGCCACTCCTCATCACCAAGGCTACCACGTCAGCACATGACTGTCAGGAGAGAAAGATACAAATAATCCTCTCAACATCTAAATGACAGATATGCAAACTGTTCTCCGTGAGGCCCTGGAGGTGTAATGGAAAGATACCAAGCTGGCAGGCGAGGCTGTCTGTAAAGACCATGCATCTCCCTTCTCCTCCAGCTGTGAACTATAGTTTTGAAAATCCTAAATGCTTTCTTCTAAAGATCCAAAACTGCAGCTCCCACCATGTTCTCAGGCCTTGGTTGTATTTTGCCAACCCAGTGTAAGTCTGGACTTTCCGTACAGCCTTGAGACTTAAGGCTGAGGTCAGCGATAGGGGCTTTCCCCCTTCTCGTCTTTTGACTTAGAACATTTAAATTGGAAGCTTAAGCCTCCTTCATAAAGAATGTTAATTCCAGCCCTTTTTTTCCTGTATATCATAAGAGATGGCCCATCCAGGATGAGTTCAGAAAGAGAGTGCTAAGTTGGAATCTTGGTGTAGAGAAAGGAGCTTTAGGGAAACTGCAGAGCTGGTTCAGAGTCCTGGCTGTGCCTTTTAACAATTGCAAGACCTTGTACAAGTTACCTAACTTGTGAGCCTCAATTTTCCTTATCTGTAAAGTGGGTATACTGTCTACTTCATGCCATTCTCATGAGACTTAGAGGACATTTCTCAGTATGTTTCTGCTTCCCTCTGCCCCTTTAAGTGCAGAATGAGCTAAGACAGTGGGGGCAGCAATACGCCGGGTGAGTAAGACAAGCTGAAGGTGAAAGAGGAAATTGTGTTTATTTGGGCAAAACCATCATTTCCTTAAAGTCCATAGCCCTCAGCTCTTAAATAGGTCACCGAGAAGAACATGAGAGTGTGGTTCTCAGTGTGTGAACGTGACCCCGGGGGTGGCTGTGGGGAGGCCCTGTATTTGGAGTTGTTTGTTCAGTGGAAGTCGTGCCACTCACCGGGCTCACATTTTTGCAATTCACCCGATGGAACATGCCAAGGAGAGGTTTCCTTTCTCTGCAGTTTGTCTTTCCTGGGCTGATAGGATGTCATTTGCCGTATCGTGAGGTTGTTTGCAAAGGACCAAGTGAAATACTTGAATCATGCTTGAAACATTCCTTTTTCTGATCGTTAAGCTGGAGATGGGCGTCTCCTCTCAGTTTCTTGTTTTTTCCCCTTGTGGTAAAATACATGTAACAGAAGTGACCATTTTAACCGTGTTTCTTGTTCTGTGGCATTACTTACTTTTACACTGTTGTGCAACTGTCCCCACCACCCAGGTCCCAAACTTTTTATCCTCCAGCTGATGCTCTGTACCCGTTAAACGCTAACTCCTCATTCACCCCCACCCCCAGCGCCTGGCACCCACCATTCTCTTTCCTGTCTCTGAATTTGACTCGTCTAGGGGCCTTAAGCTACCCTGGTGTCTCAGACGGTAAAGAATCTGCTTGTAATGCAGGAGACCCGGGTTCGATCCCTGGGTTGGGAAGATCCCCTGGAGAAGGGAATGGCAACCCACTCCAGTATTCTTGCCTGGAGAATCCCATGGACAGAGGAGCCTGACAGGGTGTAGACCACGGAATCGCAAAGAGTCAGACACAACGGAGCGAGGAACACTTTCATGCAGGGAAAGCCTCACATCCCTGGAATCATACAGTATTTGTCACTTTGTTTCTGGCTTATTTCACTCTTTTTTTTTTTTTTTAATAGATATTTTTTACTCTGTTTTGCAGTTTCCATTACTCCCTGGAAGGGACTGTTCTACAAACCCTTGCTTTTCTCTGAGATACTCTTGTAAATTTGCACTTTATCTTTGTAGCTGTTTTACCCCTTTGAAGGAAAAAACCAGTCAGAGCCAGTCATAGGAAATGATTTGATGGAATGTGTATATTATTCTTAAAAATAACTCTCTACTGAATCAGGATTTTAGGTGACTATACACTAAGTACCGCTGGAGAAGGAAATGGCAGCCCTCTCCAGTATTCTTGCCTGGAGAATTCCGTGGACAAAGGAGCCTGGCAGGCTACAGTCTGTGGGGTTGTAAAGAGTCGGACGTGACTGAGTGACTATGACTTGTACACTAAGCACAGAATCAGATCCTGTACTGCCTAGTGGGTGTCTTCCCAGAAATAAAACTATGAGTTCTGCCCTCCCATCCCCTCCCCTCCCCTCCCCTCTCCCCACGTTCCCCAAAGAAGGGAGCATAGGATGTGTTTCTATATGAGGCTGGCAGTAGCAGAGAGGAGGCGCCAGATAAAGGACTGTGAGCATTGTTTTAGGCTCTTAAATTCAAAGTTAACCTCTCAGCCTTTCTCCTCCTAGGTGGTACACCTTGAAATCCAAACCCGGGAAGAAGGATAAAGAGCGAGGAGAAATTGAGGTTGACATCCAGTTTATGAGAAACAACATGACTGCGAGCATGTTTGACCTTTCCATGAAAGACAAGTCTCGGAACCCGTTTGGGAAACTGAAGGACAAGATCAAGGGCAAGAATAAGGACAGCGCGTCCGATACGGTGTCAGCCATCGTCCCCCACGTGACGCCCTCGGCTGACAGCGATGACGAAGCTCCTTCCAAAGACAAGAAGAAGAAGTCAAAGATCAAGACCTTGTTTTCCAAGTCCAACCTGCAGAGAACGCCGCTTTCCCAGTCCATGTCCGTCCTGCCAACCTCAAAGTCAGACAAAGTGATGCTTCGTCCTGGAGACTTCGAGTCCCGGTGGGAGGATGATGACGAGGACGAGTCCTCCTCTGCCTCGGATGGTGAGTCTCCTCCTCCTTCTCACTTGGCTTCTCCCCCTCCTTTGCTTTGGGAGAGAAGAAACGAACAAATCTTGGTGGTGGGGGTGGGGATGGTGTAGATGGTGGTGGTTACAGTAATGGTGATGGGGATGGTGTTGGGGGATGGTGTTGATGGCAGTGGTTACTGTAGTGGTGATGATGGTGGGGATGGTGTAGATGGTGGTGGTTATAGTAGTAGTGATGATGATGATGGTGGTGGTGCTTTTACTGATGGTGCTGGAAATGCTGGTGCCAGTGGTCATCGTAATGGTGATGACGGTGGGTACTTAAGAGTACTAACTAAGGTTAGGAAGTCTTCTCTATTTCTAAGTCCTCTAGTTTCTGCTGCTGCTGCTGCTAAGTCACTTCAGTCGTGTCCAACTCTGTGCTACCCCATAGTCAGCAGCCCACCAGGCTCCCCTGTCCCTGGGATTCTCCAGGCAAGAACACTGGAGTGGGTTGCCATTTCCTTCTCCAGTGGATGAAAGTGAAAAGCGAAAGTGAATTCACTCAGTCGTGTCCGACTCTTAGCGACCCCATGGACTGCAGCCTACCAGCCTCCTTCATCTATGGGATTCTCCAGGCAAGAGTACTGGAGTGGGTTGCCATTGCCTTCTCCCCTCTAGTTTCTAGGAATGTGTAAATTCCTTTCTCATAATGTCTGGCTCTAAAACTGATGAGCATTCGTACAAGCTTTTGGGGCTAGCATGCAAGGTTTTTGTTTGCTTTTTTGTTTTTAGATTAAGGATAAAACCATAGAACCTTACAATAATTCTGATAGTTCATTAATTCATCAGGTATTATATTGAGTTCCCTTGAAATACGTTCCTAATGAAAGCTGAGGAATCCAATTCCCTTAACTCTGAATTAACTGGGTATTTTGAAATTCAGTGACCAGTTCCCTACCACTGGCCAGATTCTGCAACCCAGCCAAGAGCACTGCCCTTCTCCCTGGTCCTTGCAGAGTTTCTTGACCTCGACACCATTGACATTTGGGGTGGGTAGCTCTTTGTTACGGGAGCCTTCCTGTATTCTGTGGCATCTCTAGCAACATCCTGGCCTCCGCCTGCTGGATGCCAGTAAACACCCCGCTCAGCTGTGACAACCAAAATAAGGACTCAGATGCTGCTTTCTCTTAATTTCTAACCCCCTTGGTTCTTGGGTCTTCTCCCTGCAGTCTTGTCTCACAAGAGGACAGCAAGCGCAGATCCTAAGCAGCTGAACCAGGTCAACTTCAGTCTCCCCAAGAAGGAAGGCCTCTCCTTCCTGGGCGGCCTCCGGTCTAAGAACGATGCCCTCTCCCGCTCGAACGTCTGTATCAATGGGAACCACGTCTACGTGGAGCCGCCCGAGGCCAAGACCGAGACCAAGGACGTCTCCCCGTCCCCCTCCCCATCCCCCCAAGACCTCAGGAAGAAGCGGTGGTTCTCATCTACGGAAAACCTGGCATCTCGGCCTTGGAGGGAGCCTGGGGAAGCAGGCGCGGTGCCTCCCGAGTCTTCCACAAAGGACGCCCTCAAGTCTATGTCCCTGCCGTCCTACCAGCCGCAGGTCAGCAGGGACCTTCGGGAGAACGCGGCCCCGGCGACCTTGGAGGCTGCAAAGGAAACCAAAGAGAGCAAGAAACAGGAGAACAAGAAGCCAGCTCTGCCCTTCCTAGTTCCGGGAAAGAAGGACACGGCCAAGGGCAGCGAGGGTGAAAGCCCTCCTGCTGCCGCCTCAGGGAAGGAGAGGGAGGGAGCGCCCACCGCGCTCAGGGCCGGGGAGCACCAGCCGGGGCCTGCCGACGACCTTGTGAAGAAATCGGACAAAGAGGCTGCGCCTGTTGCCGCTGGACCGGGCCGAGCACTGAACCCCTTTGAAGACGAGCAGCTCCCAGAACCAGAAGCTGACCCAGAGCCCAAGGCTGCGCCTGTCCCACCTGTTTTCTCGCCCAGGGCTCCCCAGACCAGAGCCGTGAAACCCCGGTGAGTCTCGGCCCTCCCTGCGGGGACCCTGGCAGTCAGGCCTACTGTAGAGCGGGCCTTGCTTGTTGGTCTGTGGTGGTCCCTGTAGCAGCCGGGGGTTTACTAGTCTAAGTCGCTTTTAGCCAGCCCCTCCGTGTCCCAGCCCAGGGCCTCTGCCAGCAGGCGTGGTCTGTCCCTTGTCCGGCATATCCCCAGTAAGTATCTTTGCCCCAGATATCTTAGCCACAAATGTTTCCCCTGCAAATATTTTTTGCTTCTGGCAAAAGTAGGCAGGACTGGTCTGTCCATCTCAGTGAGATAAGCAGAGCATAGTGGAGCGCCCAGGTTTTGTAGCAGATTCTGAGTGTCAGGGTCTGGGAAAAACAACAGGTTTGCATGGTGGTGGTACGTGCAGAACTGGGGATCAGTCTGTTCTTCCTGCGTATTTCGTTGGAGGCAGATGTATTCTCTCCTTGCACTTTGGTGTGGGTTTGCTGACACAAGAGCCCCTTGGTCCCCTGTTGAGTGTGCCTGGGCGGTCCTCTGTGTGTTCACTCTGCACCTTGTTGCAAGAGACTCGGGGGTTCTGCTTTTTGGCATGACTCATATTCACCGTCATGGTATTCCTACTGGCTGGGGTGGGAGAGACTTTTTTTTGAGATTCTGCCTATTTTGATTTCACAGACACAGACACACACAGACAGAGACACACACACACACAGAGTTCCCCTTCAAAATCTGCCTCTTGCCCTGTGGTGTGCCTCGAATGGCTCTGAGTTTTTTCAGATGGTTTTTTTATCACCAGAAGAGACTGCAGGCTGTTGCTTTCCCGGGACCTTTCTGTTTCTATTGCAACAGACCTTTCTGTAGCAGATGTGCTTGATGATAAAAGCATGCCTTTTATGGGTTAAGTATTGGTGTTCCTTCTTTAACTTCTGAAGGTACTGCCCCAATATATAGTTAAAAAAATATATTGGTGTTGCTTCTTTAACTTCTGAAGGTACTGCCCCAATATATATTAAAAAAATATATTGGTGTTCCTTCTTTAACTTCTGAAGGTACTGCCCCAATATATATTAAAAAAAATATATTGGTGTAAATTCTGAAGGTACTGCCCCAATATATATTTAAAAAAAAAAAAAAAAGAGTTCTCATCTTTGGAAAGACTATAGTTTTACATATCTCTTGCCTCTCATGTTGCATCTGCAACTGACCTGCAGGTTTTATTTTGTCCTTTTTGCAGGCCGGAAGTGTCTCCAGAGGCTCGGCCCGCACCCAGGCCCCCTCCTTCCACTAACTCCCCCCTCTTTCTTTCCACTCTCGCTTCCGGCTCTGGGCAGGTACCTGTCTCTTCTAAAACGGGGCATGACTCAGAGACACCATCCTCTGAGTCCCCTTCAGGCTCCTCCTCTATCTCCTCTCCCATAGCGGCCCCCATCTCCACATCCACCCCAATTAAGAACTGGCCCTCTGCAGACCCGGGCCAAGCCAGCTCCGAAGAACCGCCTTCGCTCCTGGAACTAGAGTTGGAAAAGGAGACTCAGACCCGAGTTCCAAATATTGATCTCCACGCTGTGGGCTTGCTTTCCAAGCAGACACCCGTTCCGCTGACTGGAGGGAGGGAAGACTATTCACCAGAGAAGACCAGTACTAACGACCTGGCACAGTCTCTCCGGACACAGCCTGAAGAGGGACAAGAAGGAGGGCTTCTGGGGTCTCCCTGGCAGGAACAACAAAGTGATATCGCTTCATCGGACGAGGCCCGAGAAGTAGCATCTGCCCTTGCGCCCGGGAGAGGCAGGAGGGGCAGCCCCGCTGGAAAGCCCCCAAGCAGGGAGGACCCAGACTCTGCGAAGGATGCAGGTGGGGGTGGCAGGCTGAGTCCTGCAGTTAAAGAAATGGCGCCCCGCCTCCACACGGGGGAGTCGGCCCCCACACCTGACTCCGCGATGACGCAGGGACATGAAGAGATGGATCCGGATGCCCGTGGTGGCGGAAAGGATACCAAGAAGCAGGCGCTGTTTTCCAAGAAGCTCTCCACAGAAGAGGCTGGGGAGGAGAACCCCAGGCTGGTTCATGGGGACAGAGGGGTCCCACAGGAGCCAACGCCACCAGGGGCCACTCCCAGAAACGCGATGGACATGGGAGACTCCCAGGAGGGGGCGGCCGTGACCGGACCGCGGCTCCCGGCCCTGGCGACTCACACTCCCTGCCCCTCCTCCAAGGGGAGCTTCTCAGGGGGTCCCCAGCCGACGATCGGCTCAGGGAGGGCTGGTCCCCTCTTCAGGAGTCAGGGAGACAACACCCGGATGGCATGGAACCAGAGCAAAGCCAGTGACCATGAAGGTCTGCTGTCCGACCCCCTGCGGGGCCTCCAGGCCCCCTGCGAGGCCAAGCCCCCAGGCGTGGCCCATCTGGACCTGACCCTGCCCTCCATCCCGGAGGTTGAGTCGGAGGACGAGAGAGGCGATCAGCCTGAAGGTGGCGGAGGGGCGGCCCTGGTGGCAGGCTGGGGAGGAGGGGCTCTGTCCTCCAGCACGGGGCCTGTCCAGCTTGAGGGGGAGAGGACGCCCAGTGAGGAGGCTGGCGGGTCAGCAGCAGGAAGCCTGCATGACCCCACGCCGGGAGCAACCGCCCCGGCTTCTGTAGAACAGACCCCAGGACCCGGCAGCAATGGCGGGAAGGCAGGACCAGCCGGAGATGGGAGCCCGCCTCGGCCTCCAGCCGCTGCCCTGGGGTCCCCTGTGTCCAGCTCCCCCACCCCTCCCCCGCTTCCTGCCACACACTCCTTTACCCGCTCTGCACACTCTGACACCCCCCACACCAATACAGCAGAATCTCAAAAAAAAGCAACAGCCGAGGGCTCCGCGGGTAACGTGGAAAATCCCGGCAAGAGGAAGCCGCTTCTTCAGGCCCGGGTCTCCCCCTCAGAGACACAGCCGAGCACTGGAAGCAGGCCGGCCAAGCACAGGTGAGAGCCGGTGTGGACCGGGGGGAACTGTCCTCGGGAGTGTAAGCCAGCCCCCCTGCCCCGACTCCCCACCCCTGCTTGTGTCTCCAGGCGTGAGGGCCTGCTCATGCACAGCTGTCCTGGCAGTGCGTGTCCCCCTGGTGTTGACAGCAGAGCGTCTTTGGCCAGGCCGTCCCCTGGGCTGGGAGCCCCCCAGAGACGACTTGTGTCTTGGAGCAAGAACGTCGCAGCAGCGGCCATCCTGAGACAGAGTGGGGATTGTCCTGCCCTGTCTGATACGGAGCTCTCCTTGCAGAGAAGCATCAGGAACCGAGTTTTCTTTCCTGGTCTCAGAGGCCAGCTGAGACTTGAGTGGGAAAAACCAGCCGGGTGGACAGCTTACTCTATGAAAACCCCACCCGGTGGGAAGCTGGCTTGTCTGTTGGAGCTCTGCAGGGCTCCAGGGCTCTGCGCGTGTCTCCAGGCTCCCCTGCTGCCTGCCTCGCTGGTTGCCACCCACCCCCCCGCCCCCGAGAGAGGTGGTCCCTCGGTGTTGTGGTTCCCGCAGGTCTAAGGGTCCTTTCCCCCTTCTCTTCCAGACTTCATCCCGTGAAGCCGATGAACACGACAGCCCCCAAGGTCTCTAACTCCACCTCGGGAACTACCGCGATCGTGAGTGAGAACTTGATCAACGAAGCCGGGATGAAGGTATGTCTTTTCTGGGAGCAGGCAGGTTAGTCTGAGTCTCCACGGCAGACAGCTCCCGGGGGTGGTGGGGAACCCCAGGATGACTCAACCACACGTCTCTGTCTTTGGACGATCTTTGGAAGCCCCTACATCTCCCATGGCATACTCCATTTTTCCCCTCATAGTCATTTGGCTGTTGTTGGATTTGTGTGTGTGTGTGTGTGTGTGTGTGTGTGTGTGTGTGTGAAGCAACACGATTGGCAACCAGTACTTCTTTTTAATGAGAAGAATATGTCACCTCCCACCCCCCCACCCCGGGTCATGCAAATAGACATTCTCCTTTTCCCCATGCGTCCTTTCGTATCTTTTGGCAAGAAGGTAAAATTCTTGTAGTTGTAACTGTGGCACAGATAGCCTTTTCTTGTAACTTTATTCTGAAGTGATTTCAAACTTGAGAAAAGTTGCAAGCGTAGCACAAAGAACTCCTGTACGCCTTTCACCCCAATCCAGCAGCTTATTGGCATTTCACCAGATTTGCTTTATCACGCTCACCCTCTCCTTCTCCATTCTCTTTGTATGTACATACACTTTTTCCCCCCTGAATTATTTGAGAGTAACTTGCCCACGTCATGCTCCTTTTACCCCTAAATACTTAAGTGTGTAATTCCTAAGAATAAGGGTACTTATCAAAATGAAGAAATTTAACAGGCATATCACACTGTTTTCTCATCCGTTGTCCGTATTTCAACGTCACCAGTTTGTCCCAGTGGTGGCCTTTCTTCTTTGTTTCCCAGTCCAGGGTCACCAAGAGACCCTGATATCTTGTCTCGAGGATCTCCTTTACTCTGGAACGGTTCCTCAGCTTTTTTTGTCTTTGGAGACGTTGACCTTTTTCAAGAGTTTAGAACAGTTGTTTGGTAGAATTTTCCCATTTGGCTTTGCCTGACGTCTACCCGTGGTTTGGTGGAGGCTGGGTCTTCTCGGCAGGTATTAACTACAGGAAAAACACGCCCTTCCCAGTGCGTCGTGTAAAGGGCCCATGGCACCCTGTCCTCTTAGTGGGGTGTTAACTTGGTGACTTAGGTTAGGTGGTGTCCACTGGGTTCTTCAGTGCAGAGTAGCTGTTTTTTCCCCTTCACAGTTAGTAGGAAATATGTGAGGAATTCATTTCAGGCCATGCAACCTCCTGCTCTTTATCAACTTCTGGTTCATAGGCCTCAATGTCCACTGATGAATGTAAGATAGTAGCAGAAGGATGGGTCTCCAGCCCCATTGCCTGTGTGGAAACTCTCTGAAATCGTCTTGTTGGCTTAGTTTTTATCATGCACACTTCTGCACGTTGCTACTTAATTATTCTTTGAAATGGTTATGCTCGTCTGTACTTGCCCACTCCCCAGTTGGGTAATTGGCTATTTAGCTTGTTCTCTGTTTTTCGATATGAATAACACTGTAGTCCGTAGTTTCTTGCATAGGACTTTCCCCTTCTTGTAGTTGATTTCCTTAAGCTGAATTTCCAGGAAGACTATTGCTTGATGAGAGGATCTCTGCCCTGTAAAAAGCTTGAGTGGCTACCACTGAAAAAAGCAGCTCCTCCCCCCAAAACCAAAACCACCCCCCACCTCTCACCCCCATGAGTTCTGCTGGGGAGAGTGTCTCCATCCTGCCCTTTCCGGTTCTAGAACCAGAGGGATTGAGTCCTGCCTTGCTACCAACCTCTTTGTCTTTGGCTCATTGTCACAGGGACGGAGGAGAATGATCTACTGAGTGACAGGGGACTGTTAATGAGAGGAGATGTGTTGTGTTTCAGGCACGTGGAAACACGTTGTGTTTCCTAACCGACCCTGCAGACTACAGTTGGGAGACATAAACTTCATTTCTGTTTTACTGCAGATGTCTAGAAGTTTCACTCAATCATAGATTGTACAGTCCCACGGACTCCAGGATGTCAAATAGTTTTTGTGGGGTTTTTTTTCTGTTTTTGGGGGCAATTCGGGGGCACACCACTTAGCATACAGGATCTAAGTTCCCTGATTAGGGATCGAACCTGTGCCCCTTGCAGTGGAAGCACGGACTCTAAACCACTGGACCACCAGGGAAGTCCCAGTTTTTGTGTTTTTTAAAAACAAAACTTTTGCTCACATCTCCTTCACTCCTGCAGGTATTTTAAAGTGCGGGGTGATGGCTGATGCCTCTGGCTCTGTTGCACCTTTGCCTCTAGCAACTGGGCTGAAGGTTGTCCACTGAAAGCCAGAGATCTGAGTTCTGGGTCAAGAGGCAGAGTGGTGATAAGGAACTGTTGCTGAAAACCACTTAGCATTTTCCAGCCATCTTGCCGTCTCCTCCCTGTAGTCCGTGCTAACAGGGCATCAGCCTGAAAATGATCGGCTGTATCCAGAATTGTGTACCTATGGTCTTTCAGCCCGAGCCTAAAGATGGACTGGCTGTAACTTCCCCAGCCCAGCTTGGCTGGCTTCTTTGGCTGTGTTAGGAGAAGCAGCCCTTGTCTTCCTGGCATGCATGATATTTACCAGGAAATTGGGCAAAAGAACAGGACGAAAGGGACGATAACAAAAACCAGGGTCATTTCACAGCTCCCCACCCCTCTTCCTTTAACAGTGGAATGCAGCTTGGCTCCAAAGAGAAACAAACACCTAGCTTTCGGGAAGTCAGCAAGACCCTTGGTCCCCTGCTCTGTTTACTCGTCCAAGCTCACTTAATCAGGGGCTTATCTCCGGGCCCCGACTGACAGTAACTTGCCTTAAAACCAAGGCAACCGTTACTTATGTTGCTCCTGATCTGTAAGCCCCACTGCTGCCCCTCTGCCTGGCTGTAACAGAGCTGTTGGTCCCAGACCAGACCTGGTAACTCCTCTGAGTAAATATGGAAAGGTTCCTGGAGACTGCCATTGGCCGGCCATAGAATAGGTGCTTTGTACCAAGGCATAAACAGTACTTATGAAAATAACTACTCTTTGGAATGTTGCAAAGTGAGAGAGAGGTTAGGGAAAGAAACTGCATGGCTAAAGTTATGAAAACCTAGCTGAATCGTTACTATAATGGCTTTTTTCTTTTCTTTTTTGGTTATTGTGTTAGGGCCACCATCTTTTATAGATGATTAATAACTGGGAATGTATTATTTATTCAGGTGGCTTTCACACTTCCATTTAAAAATAACACAGCCAACTAGAGCCAAAAAGTCTTCTGTCAAATTATATGGGGAGAGTGGGAGACCAGCGTGAATATACGTCATTCTTGGTAAAACGATGGGGGAAAAGTCCAATGTGAAAGTCCTGGAAGGAAACATGTGCCAATGGAACTATCGTTTCCTGAGTTGATGGGTGTTTTCTTTGCACCTCTTCCTCTCCATGGCCCTTGCTTACTTTCTGTGACTGCTGGATTGCTTTTTAATTTTTTTAGTCGTCACATAAATAGGAATTTCTGATGATTTCAAAGTCCTGCATCATTTCTTCTTCAGATTACAGAATCCAAATGGAAGAGCTGTTTGACATTTTGTAGGAGGTCCTGCTAGTCTTCCCTGGCGGCTTAGATGGAAGAGAGTCTGCCTGCAGTGGAGGAGACCTGGGTTTGATCCTTGGGTCAGGAAGATCCCTTGGAGAAGGGAATGGCAACCCTCTCCAATATTCTTGCCTCGAAAATCCCATGGACAGAAGAGCCTAGTGGGCTATAGTCCATGGGGTCACAAAGAGTCGGACACGACTAAGCGACTAACACTCAGGAGGTATCTTAAGTGTGCATGCCACTTCAGTTCTGTGCCTTGGTCTTAGGGAAGTGTGTAGGGATATGACCAAAGATTTATGTTCACGCCTTTAAATGTGTTCTTATATAATTGTGAAAACTGAAACCAACTTAAATGACCAGCAACAGAGATATGGTTAAAATACAATTAAGTTTAAAACATCCATTTAAAAAGCAATTTTTCTAAAATTTAATGATGGGAAAATGCTCACAAAATACCCAATTTTCAAAAGCCATAAAACTTGATTCTGTATGAGGCTAAAGTTATCACAAAGAACGCCCATTACCAATGAGACCCAAGTGTTAAGTGTTGGAGTTACGGGTGATAATTTTTTCCCTTCTTCTGGATTTGAGATTTTCTATGATAAATAAATATATTTTTTTTCACAGTTCAAAACACGATTCTGTTATTGCGGGCAAAATTAATTTTTTAAAAAATTAATTTTTAATCAAAGGATAATTGCCTCACAGAACTTTGTTGTTTTCTGTCAAACATGAACAGAAAATTAATGTTAATTCATCTTCAGAGTCTGGGGCAGAGGTTACTACTCCATCTTTGAAGCTTGCCCCCATCACCCAGGCAGCCACGGCCTCTGGTTTGTCCAGCTCCTGGAGCACGTCCTGTCCCCCTGGACCCTGACGCCCTGCACCTCAGGTGAAGCCCCGGTTGTGTCAGACCCTGTGGGGACCTGGCGCCTCCTCTCGAGGAGCACTCTCCCTCCAGGTGTCAGCCTCTGCTTCTATCTCCCAGATGCTCCTGCGAACGTCTTCTGTAATCAGTATGTTTTTTTTTTTTTTTTTTAAGAGGAGGTTACTTATTTATTTTCGGCTGCCCTGGGTCTTCGTTGCTGCCCGAGGGCTCTCTCTAGTTGCCGTGAGCAGGGGCTGCTCTTCCCCGTGGCTTCTCACTGCCGCGGCTTCTCTAGTGGGAGCACAGGTCTGGGGCGTGTGGGCTCCGGTGGTCGTGCCTGGCGGGGCCTAGGCCACGGGCTCAGCAGTTGCGGTATGCAGGTTCAGTCGCTCCACGGCATGTGGGATCTTCCCCGACCAGGGGTGGGACCCGTGTCTCTGCATTGCCTTTCTATCCACCGCGCCACCCAGGAAGTCCTGTAATCAATATTGTTGAACAGATAAAATCTTTCTGTGACAGAAGTATAATCTAAAACTCCTTGAGGATATATTCTTGGCTATTGTTTTTACAAAGACTACTTGTTTTCTTGGTAGGATATGTAAACAGACATGCCACTTTGAAAAAAAAATTGTGATAAAATAAACATAAAATTTACCCCCTCAACTGTATTTAAAGTGTCCATTTTCAGCAGTGTTAAGGGCATTCCTATTGTTGCACAACCAATCTCCAGAGTTCTTTCCCAGAAATGCAACTTTTTTGAAAGGGTTGTTTTGAAAGTCACAAATAGGATGATGGAGGTCCAGAGAGGGGGACCCTGTGAGTGTCTGCCTTCAACAAGATAAAAAAAAAAAAAAAAAAAGATTAAAAATGAGACACAGTTTTTGACAAGTATCTCAGGGGCTTCCCTAGTGGCTCAGTGGTAAAGAACCCACCTGCAATGCAGAAGACATAGGTTGATCCCTGGGTCAGAAAGATCCCCTGGAGGAGGAAATGGCAACCCACTCCGGTATTCTTGCCTGGGAAATTCCATGGACAGAAGAGCCTGGCAGGCTACAGTCCATGGGGTCGCAAAAGAGTAAGATGCGACTTAGCAACTAAACACCACCATCTCACCTGTTTCTAGGCCTCCTGCTGCATGTGTGGAAGCGTCAGGAGTTTCTAAGTTAGTAGCCATCATTGTGCTGTAGCCAGGACAAGAGGGACAGAATTTCTCTGGGACTCTGGCTGGCGTGCGGGCAGTTTGCATCACTGAACCGAACAGGGCCTTCTCTCATGCTGTGTCGAGGTTCGCCTGCTCCTGCCGTGACTGCTTCTTGGAGCAGGTAGTTCTAGGCCTTTCTCAGTAAAACTGTTTGACCCGCACGGTGGTGAAACCATGATTACCTCGGAGTTCCGCAGGCAAAACTGTCTTGAGGTTGCCCCACAACCTCGTCTCTTTCAACTTTTGAACCTGAGTCACAGACTTCAGGAAAAGTTAGTTTTTTTTTTTTATTTCCTCCATCTCTCTGGAGACTTGGTACCACGTGTTAGTTTACATAACGCTCATCTTGTGTCTCCTTGTGGTTGGGGCCTGAGCAGTGTGCAGTCAGACTCCAGGCCTCCCAGGTGATGATCGCAATCCCTGGGGCTCCTACTCTGGTCAGGAGTGGGGCGGCCGCTCAGCCCCGGCTGCGGCCACTGGACCCCCAGGGGGTGCCACCAGTGGCTGTGTGGTGGCCCTTGGCTTTGACTCTGCATAGGTTTTGAGAGTGAGATGACTTAGACTGGGGTCTCCCAGGCCGTCCTTCTAATCGCAGGTCTCTTGAGCCTAGTGAAGGCAGTAGCAGTCTGTCTGGGATAAACGTTCACCTATTGTACTGGGAGGAGAGTGTTTCCTAGCGTCGTCTGCCACTAGCGTTTCTTCACGGGTCCCCTCAGCCTGGGGCTCGGGTCCGCTTGGATACCTGGTTGTGCCAGTTCTGGTGTTCACAGACCTCCAGTCGTGACATCTCTAAACCCCAGGCCTAGAGGCTGGTCCAGGGGTCTGCAGCCTGTGACTCAAGTATGATTTTCACACTTTAAATCGGTCGTTCCCCAGCGGTCCAGTGGTTAGGACTCTGCACTTTCACTGCCAAGGGCCCGGGTTCAATCCCTGGTGGGGAAATAAGATCCCACCAACCCCAGTTCAGTTCAGTTCAGTTGCTCAGTCGTGTCCAACTCTTTGCGACGGCATGGACTGCAGCATGCCAGGCCTCCCTGTCCATCACCAACTCCTGGAGTTTACCCAAACTCATGTTCATTGAGTCAGTGATGCCATCCAACTATCTCATCCTCTGTCACCCCCTTCTGCCTTCAATCTTTCCCAGCATTGGGGTCTTTTCCAATGAATCCGTTCTTCATATCAGGTAGCCAAAGTATCAGAGCTTCAGCTTCAGCATCAGTCCTTCCAATGAATTTTCAGGACTGATTTCCTTTAGGATGGACTGGTTGGATCTTGCAGTCCAAGGGACTCTCAAGAATCTTCTCCAACACCACAGTTCAAAGGCATCAATTCTTCTGCGCTCAGCTTTCTTTATAGTCCAACTTTCACATCCATACATGACTACTGGAAAAACCGTAGCTTTGACTAGACGGACTTTGTTGGCAAAATAATGTCTCTGCTTTTTAATATGCTATCTAGGTTGGTCATAACTTTTCTAACAAGGAGCAAGCGTCTTTTAATTTCATGGCTGCAGTCACCATCTGCAGTGATTTTGGAGCCCAAGAAAATAAAGTCTGTCACTGTTTCCATTGTTTCCCCATCTATTTGCCATGAAGTGATGGGACTGGATGCCATGATCTTAATTCTCTGAATGTTGAGTTTTAAGCCAACTTTTTCACTCTCCTCTTTCACTTTCATCAGGAGGCTCTTTAGTTCTTCACTTTCTGCCATAAGAGTGGTGTCATCTGCATATCTGAGGTTATTGATATTTCTCCCAGCAATCTTGATTCCAGCTTCTGCTTCATCCAGCCCAGCATTTCTCATGATGTACTCTGCATATAAGTGAAATATAAATTAAATATACCAACCTCATGGTAGGACCAAAAGGGAAAAAAAAGAAAAAGAAAAAGTAATGAAACAAAAAACCAAAATCAAACCAAAAGACGAACGTGCAGCAAAGGCCATCTGTGGCCTGTGCAGCCTGACATACTGACTCTCTGGCCCTTTACAGAAAGCTTCATTGGTCATAGGTTTCCACGGAAATTGAAAACGAATTCCCAGGAGACTCAGATCACAGACTCAATCACTAAAAGCTGCCTCTTCTGTATTTCTTTTATTTACGTATAAATAGTTATTTGTTCATAAATATCTATTTATTTGGCTATGCCAGGTTTTAGCTGTGCCACACAGGATCTTAGTTGTGGCATGCGAACTCTTAGTTGCAGATGTGGGCTCTAGTTCCTTGGCTGGGGACTGAACCTGGGTCCCCTGCACTGGGAACGTGGAGTCTTAGCTACTGGATCACCAAGGGAGTCCCGGTATTTCTCTGAGATGTTCGACCTCTTGGCTGACTTTGTCAATTTTCTTGTCGTCCCCGCTTCCCGCCCCCCACCAAAGAAATACAAGCCCTCGGACCCCGCATTTGCCTACGCGCAGCTGACCCACGACGAGCTCATTCAGCTGGTCCTCAAACAGAAGGAAACGATCAGCAAGAAGGAATGTCAGGTGCGCCAACTGGAAGACTACATCGACAACCTGCTGGTCAGGGTCATGGAGGAGACGCCGAACATCCTCCGGGTTCCCTCTCAGGTTGGCAAAAAAGCAGGAAAGATGTGATCCGCCAGCCTCCAGCATCGAGACTCTGCTGTGGGTCTGTCTCCACCAGCTCCCGAGGCCGAGGACTCGCTGTGCCCGAGAGCCGGGCACAGATTGCCCTCTTCCTTCCAGGTTATCTGGCAGGAGTCCCTCCCACCCACGGAAGCCAGGTCAATGACTACAACGAATCTTTTCACTGTCCATTCCCAGGGTTTTATTTTTAAATGCCACTGTGCCTTTAACCACGTTGTAAATATTTTATGGCCTGACTGGAGACATGGTCATAAGATCTGATGCTGGCCCGGAGGTTCAGATGGCACTGGGGGGTATTAATTAATGTATGTTAAACATTGGGATTTTCTTTCTTTGATTTTGAGATTTTTAAAGTACGTCTCCCCCCGGTCTTTAAAGCTGCAGGTGAGATAACAAGGACCAGGCGATCGGGGCTGTGTTGCACATACCTTCTTGGCATTTGAATAGCTCAGGCGTGGCATTTTGGCTGCAGATGCTAAATTTTTGATACCATGTAAACCTACTTGACTCCTCGGACTTAGTCCTTTGTTTCGACTGGAGCAGAGGAGTGCAGAGTGTGCCTTTGAGATTTATAACAAGCCGCCTTTTCCAGACATCAGCCTCTACACCACAGTAGCCTTTAAAATATGCTCTTTATCAATGGAGAGTGTGTGTCTATGGAGGGAAGCAGACCAGGGGACTTAGAGTCACTTTGCACTCAAGGGAATTGGTCAAAACCCCTCCTCTGGTGATCGCAGGATCCCTGTGACTGGAGTGGCCAAGGCAGTGCCTTGATTAGCATCAAGTGCCCCAGGTGCTTGCTAAAATGGTTGTACCAGGGGAGGGGGTGGGGGGGGGTGGGGGGGGGTGGAGCCACAGCAGGGGGTCCCTTGGCCCTCTCCCCCCATGCCTTCGCTTGGCTCCCTGGTTTCCTTGGCAGCGCTTCCTGGCATTTTACCCCCTTAGTATAACATTGTGAAGAGCAAGATGATATCTATTTTTAGATGGCTGTGTTTTTAAAACTAGATTAACACACTTTTTTTTTTTTTTAAACTAGGACCCCTTTTTAACTAATATCACCGGTTCAGATTCTTCGGGGCTTCCCTGGTGGTTCAGTGGCAAAGAATCCTGCCAATGCAGGAGATGGGGGTTCAATCCCTGGGTTGGGAAGATCCCCTGGAGAAGGAAATGGCAGCCCACTCCAGTGTTCTTGCCTAGAGAATCCCATGGACAGAGGAGCCTGATGAGCTACAGTCCACGGGGTCACAAAGAGTCGGACATGACTTAGCAACTAAACAACTCAGACTCTTCAGGTAATTTCATTGTTAGTAACCCGATATGAGAATGTTTTCTATATTACTCATTTTTTGTTGTTGTTCCAGTTGAGACAGAATCTCATCAAATCCCGACATCTCTCCTCGGGAGAGAATGTCATAGGCCAAGGGCGTGGGTAGGGCTTGAGGAGAGAGCAGTTATAAACACAGATCTCTCTGTGTTCATTCTTGTGTTGAAGTTAAGAGGCAAGATGACTGGCAGTGGGATTCCTTCTCAGGATCACATCTGCTGCCACATTAGTTAATACCAGAGCACTTTAATCTGAAGGATGATACTGTAACTTGATTGAACTGATTCACTTTTAATTATCGATAGCTGTTTTATTTAATACCCTCCTACATACTGGGGACCACTGTAAACCTCTCAGACGACTTGTATTTTTGTAGCGCTACGAGATTTATTTACATCCCTATAAAGAGAACTGGATGTTCGCTTGAACTCTGGAGATATACATGTATGTATTTGATATGCAATGTTTTGTACTTGATGTCAGTGTACTTGGACTGTGATTACCCCCGTGTACTGGGTGGCAGGGGCGCTGAGTGGTTTCTCCTGAGAAGAGCTCACGTGGAGACCCGAGTTCTTCCCGAAAGCTTTTCGTTGTGGGAGATCTGCTGCTAGGACCTTGGGAATGGGTCCCGGTCCGTGTTTAAGAGAGCGAATTCCTCTGCTCTGAGATGCCACTCGAGAACTCTGGAGAATGAAGGACAATCAACTTCAAGAGTGCCTGGTTTCTACCAGCTGCTGGAACAGAATTCCATGGGTAGCATTCCTGCGCCTCTCAAGGATGCCGGTTAACACCTGTCCTTGAGGACTCTACTGTGAGGGAGAACTCAGTTGGGAAAGCTGGAGTCAGCTCTGGGCTGTTCACAGGGGCAGGTGGACTGGAGGGCTGGAGCTTCTGCAGCCGGTATGGGTCTGAGGGCTTACACCCAGCTGTGTGCACCAGGAGAGTCTGGTTTAGCCTCTGGCTGCTGAGAATGCTCACTGAACTGATGGGTCCTTGGAGGAGGCCATGCCCTGCAGAAGCAGGAGCAGCTCTTTCTTGGCCCTGCCTGGCTGCCCACCCCCCACCCCCAGAAGACCAGTCAGTACTTCAGGGAAGCATCCAGTGAAATACCAAACACCTTGTGATGAACTTCCATTAGAGGTCAGCATCTGGGGAAAAAAAGTCAATCCTTTGCCCAGTTGTTTCATACCATCTCTGTCGTTGGGCTTTGACAGATGTCCTGCCCACCTCTTTTATTTCCTGTGGGTCAGCCTCCCCGGGTAGTGGGATGGAAGAGCAAGAAAGTCTGCCCTTCGCCACACGAACAGCCATTGACCCAGAGTGGAGGGTGTGTGGGCAGTGACTGGCATACGTGTGTGGTTTCCAGCTCAGCTGACAGTGGGGGCTCAGAAAGGCACGGAGTGGGGAGGGTCCACGACCGTTAGCCACCTGCCAGACTGAAGGCCAGAGGCAACTTGTAAAATTAGGTGCGATCTTCACTCCTCATGCCCTTTCTCTTTTAGACCCATTCACTGGTGAATGGTCCCTCAAGGCTGAAGGATCTGTTGCCGTTGCGGGGAGGGCAGAGAGCTTACCCTCTAGTTTCTACACCAATCTCAACCCTGTGGTTTTCTCAGTATCTATTGTGTGAGCTACTGACGTGACCTCTTCCTCCCTCTGATTGAAAGCTCATCCAGCATTTCTGGATTGTAGAATTCTTATTTCCTGCCTTGTTGTTTTGGGAATTTTTAATTTCTTTGCTTTTGTTTTTGAGAAGTTACCTAAAAACTTCCTACAACACTAAATAAAATGGTACTGGTACTACCTTTCAAAGTTTTGTGTCTGTGGTTTTGTATGGGTGTGATAAGAATTTCTGGCTTCCTGCAGAATCTCTCTTAGGGGGTGACCAATGTTTCTCAGCCCATGAGGGTCTCTCGCCTGGGTTCCTGCTGCTGCCACTCTATCTGGTGCCCAGGGGACCCAGTGCCCTTTCTCCTGTGGGGGTTGGGACATCTCTGATGACCTCCTTATGACACAACCCATATTTTGGGCTGAAAGGGACTCTGGCGTTTATCAGCTGAACATCGTTTGAATTTCCTATCCCTAGTGATACAAGCTGCCACCTTTTCCTTAAGCTGAGCAGAGGAACAAGACACTTTCTTGATTTGCTTCCACCCTGCACCACCTCCCCCACCCCCCACCACACACACACACACCTCTTCACCCCTGCCCCACTGATTTCCCAGAGAGTGAAAGCCTGCCTTTTGGAGCTTCATTTGAATTCACCTGCATTCAGGACTGCCCAGATCTAGGAGCCAGGTCTCTGGTTCCACAAATGTAGCTCATTCATTTCTGAGTAGAGGGGATTATGGCTGTAAAAGACTCCTCCTGAGCTCATTCTACTAATCTCCAACCCTTCCCCAAAGAAGTGAGAGGTCTGCCTGCCTCAACCAAGGGTCCCAAGCTCTCCGGATGGCGGAGATGCTCTTAGGGATGAAAGTCACACTGTAGAGGGACAGACGCAGGTGGACCCAGGTCGCTCCCAGGTGGGGTGGGGGAAGCTTCCCGAGGGCCTCCCCGGTTTGGGTGGAGGGGTCTGGTTATCCAACCGGATGTAGATGGTGGAACCACCGTGTAAAGTGATACAAAGGCGGTTTCTCTTAAAACATACAACCTTCCAGGTTTGGTCCAAACAACCAAAAAGCTCTCTGGAAAGGGTCTCCAAGGAAGGAATGTTTGTACAAATGACCCCCAACTCTCCCCTGAGATTCATCTCCCTTGCTTTTTTTGTGGGGGGGCACCCTGCCCACCTCCCCATGGAAAACATCACAGGGTACCGTTCCCACTCTGACTACAGCCAAAGCATCAGCACCATGCACATTCCCAGCCCTCAGACCCTGCCTCTAAGCCGATCGGGGGTGCCATCTTTTGGATTCTGCAGTCTCCCCGTCCTGAGAAGGTGGGAACAATCTCTTTGCATTCAAGTTCAAAGCTCTAAGCTAAGCTCTGTGGGGCCAGCGGTTCCCAAAGCCACAAAACCTTCCGAGGGAAGATGTCCTCATGTGGCCTTGTGATATGATGTCTGACTATCTTACACACACCTGTATCCTGAGCCCTAGAAACAGTCACGCTGGTGACACCGGCAGGCCCTGGGAACTGAGAGGAAGCTGCTCCATCCTTGCACATCAAGTGCTCACTTCAGGCTGAAACTTGACCACAAAAGGAAGGCCTGTTTATTGAGTTCCTGCATTTCACTCAGCACTGCTGAGTGCTGTTTCCAGTTCTCATCAATGTAGATAATATCTCCATTATGCAGATGAGGAAACGGAGACTTTCAGAGGCATCAGAACTGGAGTTTGCCTGGGGTCCCACAGCAGGTAGTTAAGAAAGGATTTGAAATCACCTATCCAACCTGGGGTTCTAGAACAGGTGTCAAACTATGGCTTCACTCTTGTTCTTGTGGCCCTCAAACCAAGGGTGATTTTTCCTGGCGGTGCTCTAGTAGTCCAGGGGAAGAACACTGCACTTTTACTCCTATGGTCCTGGATTTAATCCCTCATCAAGGAACTAAGATCCCATAAGCCATGCCGTGCAGGAAAAAAAAAAAAAAACACACACAACCCCAACAACAACAAAGAAACAAGGATGATTTCTCCTCTTTTTTTTTTTTTCTTAATGTGGGATGAACAAGTCTAGAGATCAAATGGCCAGAATGACCATAGTCAACAGCATTGCACTGAATACTGGAGATTTTTACATTTTTTTAAACAATCAAAATAACAATAATTCATGACATTCAAATTTCAGTGTCTACCCAATTTTATTCGGATACAGCTGAGTTCATCGTCTATGTCTGAGTAATTGTCTATGGCTGTGTCCATGCTGCAAAAGCAGACTTGAGCGGTTAAAACAAAAACTTTCACATCCACCAAACCTAAATATTTGCTTTCGGGCCCTTTTCAGAAAATGTCTGTGGACACCCAGTCTAGGATTAATTTGGGGGGGCAAAGGGATAATATTCTGAGTGACCTGGAATACTGGAGGATGGGAGCAGGCAGGGAAAGTGGAGCCCACGTAACTCAGCCCCACTCAAGACAAGGCCCTATAAGCCATTGCTCCCGAGGAGGGATGTTCCGGCTATGATTGAGCTCTAGGCCTGTGGCCACCTCCTCAGAGTTGCCAGGTGCCTTTCTTCCTGGGAGATCAAGAAACCCAACACAGTGATCCTCAGCCAGGGGGAGGGACAGAATAAACAACAGAAAAGGGGAAAGTGAATATGAGCGAGGGCCCTGGTGGTGCCCTGGACTGAGGCCGTCACCACTGCTGTCAGAGGAGAATCAGCATCTGCTGAAAAGCTGAGATGAAGGGGACCCAGGCAGAAAAGCTCCAAGGCCCAGGGTGGTGAGGAGAGTGGGTCCTCCAGGCTCAGAGTGAAACTGGGTTAGAGAGTCTTCTGAGTTGGAAGAAGCCCGGGGTTAGGCCTTGAGAGAAGCCCAACCCCACCTCCCCCCAGTTACTCACTCCAGATTAGAAATGATCCTGCCGCTGAGGAATTCCATCTATGTGTGGCCTCTGACAGGCCTACCCAGGATGGGTGTCCACAGGAGCTAACAGCCTTGTGGTGTAACAGGCGCTCCTGGGACACAGGAATGAGACAGCCAGGTCATTCCCAGGGAGACTTGCAACAAAGACAGGCAGACCACCGATGAATACACACATGTAACCAGAGATGACTGGCCAGGGGCCGTCCATGGGGACATCTTCCATCGGCCTTTCTGTCTGGCCTCCTCTAGAGAAA
Organism: Bos taurus; assembly: GCF_002263795.3. NCBI lineage: Eukaryota > Metazoa > Chordata > Mammalia > Artiodactyla > Bovidae > Bos > Bos taurus. The sequence goes on along the minus strand of NC_037354.1, from coordinate 33,113,963 downwards.
GAACTCTGGCCTCGAGGTCAGAATTTCACATCTGGACCACGTCTGAGGCATCTTTTCTAATGGCCTTCCTTCCTCAGTAGCTTTCTGCTCTAATCCAGCCCATCTGGGCACTCAGCATTCCAAAAGCCGATGTGCCAAGTACCCCGTGGGCTCTGGCCTTAGGGACAAGAAACATGGCTCCAGCTTCACAGGCTTGGGGAGGAGCTGGGGAGAGGGCTTTGAGAAGCATCTGTTAAACAGATCATCACTGTCACTGAAGGACACTTAGTTCTTAACCTGGGTCGCCTGCATTGCAGGCAGAGTCTTTACTGTTTGAGCCACCAGGGAAGCCCTAAATCTTCGTAGAGTTTCCTTCCTTCGGAAGGAAAGGCACCAAGGATGATGTGTATGTCCTGATTTCCCAGAGGAAGACAAATGAATTTCCTAAATAAATGGTTTTCTTCGTGAGAACGTGAGCCTTAGTCTTGCATGTCTTAGGAGAGCGCGCCATCTTCTGGCCTGGGTCCTGACTACCTCCCTGCCTGTTTGCTTCTGAGGATGAGGCTCTCTGAGACCATCACACACTTGTGGCTGGAGGAGAATTACCTCTCCACCCCTGGAGTTGCTAGCTGTGTGTGTGCTCAATCATGACTGACTCTTTAAGATCCCATGGACTATAAACCCACCAGGCGCCTCTGTCCATGGGATTTTCCAGGCAAGAATACTGGAGTGGGTTGCCATTTCCTCCTCCAGGGGATCTTCCTACCCAGGGATTGAACTCGAGTCTCCTGTGTCTCCTGCATTGCAGGTAGATCCTTTACCACTGTGCCACCTGGGAAGCCCCAGAGTTGCCGGATCATAAAACTGCTCTTCCACTTTACTATGAGAAATGTCAGGGAAAGCAGAATTTCAAGGCTTCTGTCATGGGTAGATGACTCTGAAGTGAAATCCCACTTAAAAAAATAATGCTGTTAGGTTCATGATCTGCACAAAATTGGGATGACTGGCATCGGATACTGTTCTTTTTGGGAATGTAAAGACATGCTCCCAGGGCCAGTTATGTTCCTTTTGCTGCTGCTGCTAAGTCACTACAGTCGTGTCCGATCCTGTGCGACCCCATAGACGGCAGCCCACCAGGCTCCCCCGTCCCTGGGATTCTCCAGGCAAGAACGCTGGAGTGGGTTGCCATTTCCTTCTCCAATGCATGAAAGTGAAAAGTGAAAGTGAAGTCGCTTAGTCGTGTCTGACCTTTAGCGACCCCATGGACTGCAGCCTACCAGGCTCCTCCATCCATGGGATTTTCCAGTACAAGAGTACTGGAGTGGGGTGCCATTGCCTTCTCCATGTTCCTTTTAGGGACCTGTTTACCCTCCCAGTGAGGATGTTGATTGCACAGTCTGAAACTAACATCTTCTAAAATCAGCTAATGCCAGAGACTGCCTGAAATTCTCCAAGATCAAACTGAGAAGCAGAAATTCCCCACATACTTTCAGCACTGGCTGTGATAACTCCCGTCTGTTTTCTTGGAGTCAGAGGGACTGGCCATGGTTCTTTGTAACTTTAACTCAATTGTCTTATTTTTCAAACACAATTGATTCTAAAACTTTCAAGTGTTAAAAAACATTTATTTATGTATGTATTTATGCCACACTGCATGGCTTGTGGAATCTTAGTTCCCTGACCAGGGATTGAACCTGGGCCCGCAGCAGTGAAGGCACAAAGTCCTAACTACTGGGCTACCAGGGAATTCCTGAAAACCTTTATTCTTGATGAGTGCAATTGGGATTTACTTATGAGAAAACACATCCTCTTTGCTGACACTTAAGTTGTATTCAAACATGACAAACAAAATCTCTCGTTTGTGAGCTTGGTTTCTGGAACATTACTAGAGGCACACGTTTGCTTGCTTTTTTCATCTATACTATACCACGCCAGGACCTTCGGAGCTAGAATCTTGGAGCATCTTAAAGCTTAAGGTTTTAAAACATCCCAATCTGCTTAAATTCTTCAGACTGCCAAGGGCCTCACTAACCTCCGTAGTCTTTCTCTCCAACTCCCTTAGACATTTCTTGCCTTGTCTCTGGAAGCCTCCCAGGTTGTCACTCTGGATTTTAATTCAACTTCCTCATTCTACAGGGGAGAAAAACAGACTGCAAAGAGAGGAAACAACGTGCTTGTAGGGAAGCTGCTCTGGAAAGAACACAATTTCCTGCTCTCTCAATACACTACCCTCCCTTTTAGGCCACAAATTTTATACTATGGCCAGAATCAACATTTATTACCAAAGAGAAAAAGGAGAGTCTGACATACCCTTGGAGCTTTAGAAAGAAGAATTGTTTGTGGCTGGCAACAAATTTTAGTTTGTTACGCGCGTCCACGGGGGTAGAAAGCTCACTCAAGAGTAACCCCCCGAGCCTAGACAGCCAACCTCAAACTAAGTACAGATCGCGGGGAATTCGAAGATACAGTCCAGATCAGGAACCTCCTTTCCTCGATCACGTTTCTACCCGAGTCCGCAGAGGAACGGACCGGAAGCCGCGGAGGCGGTACCTACAGTACGGCTGTTACTCTAGCCGGAAGAGGAAGGTGCAACCTACAAGACTTCGCTCCTACTTCCTGTTTCGGCATAGTTGCTGTTGTGGGAGGTGGGGGCGGTTAGCTGCTTGGGCTCTGGACCGCTTGTGCGATGCCGGGTAGAGGCCGCTGTCCCGATTGCGGCTCCGCTGAGCTCGTGGAAGACTCGCACTATTCCCAGAACCAGCTGGTGTGCTCCGACTGCGGCTGCGTGGTCACCGAGGGCGTTCTTACGACCACCTTCAGTGACGAGGGCAACCTCCGAGGTACCTGTGAGGGCTTTTCCAGGGCCATGGATACAGCCTGGGGCGATGGAGGGATTGACGTCAGATGCTTCTTATCTCTTGCCCTCTCCCTGTCTAGAGCACACTTAGATATGGGAGAAAACATGAAAGTGAACTAGTGAACTGCTGATCGGGGGCTGCCATTATCTGTTTTTTTTAGCACCATATCTGTTACGTGTAGGTGTTAACGAATAAATTCAGTTCAGTTGAATAAATGAAACAGAGAGAAACAAAGTTCCACTCAATTTACCTAGTCTGCCTGTTTGGAAGCATTATATCAATAGGTCAGTGTTGTGCGAATGCGGGAAATATTACTACCCCGAAGCAGTTTTGAAAACTAATTGGCAAAAACTTATTTTTTTTTTTTTTCATTTGTGTTCCAAGTCCCTGACCAGTGCAGCCCTCAAAATCTACAGGCAGGAAAATTGCCTGAATTGAATGTACAGGAGGGGTGGCTGGAAATTTGGAACACTTGGAACTGCTTTAGTGCTAGTCCTAATCTTGTAAAGCCTTCTGTGTATTTGGTACTGCTTGTGGTCATAGAAAACCAGATGGACCTTTTACCTGCAAAGATGAGCACCTTCTGTGAGACGGGTAGTGGGTACCTGATGATTTGGATTCTGCTCCCTGGTTTTGTGTGGTAGGAGGGCAGGGGTCTGTGAATAGAGACTAAACAAGCTATTTGTTCATTATCTTACAGAAGTAACATATTCTCGAAGCACCGGGGAAAACGAACAAGTTAGTCGAAGCCAGCAACGAGGTGAGAATCAACCTTTGATGACACAGTGGCTTTAAAGAAAATTCTCTATATGGTCCAGCTCGTCTCTTGTCTTTTCTGTTTTTAGCATTACTATGTAAAGGTAGAGAAGAAGAGAATGGTAATTAGAAATAAAAGATGGAGGTGGTTCTAAGAGAGGAATAAATTAGGTGGAAGGTTTATGTCTGCTTGGGTATGTTTGAGGTAGATTCAAGGAACCCAGGTCAAAGCTTGGTCACAAATCAAACCAACCTCCAAAAGATGAGGCACTGAAGTGTTGACTTCTTTCCACAAATGTCTTTGTGCTTTTCAAATGGCCTTACCAAGTGTCACTCATCATTGTAGAAAGGTCCATTATTTGTGCATGTGGTATCTGAGGCGAGTTTAACAGAACTTGCTGGGAGCTCCTTTGACTCCTTCACGTATAATACCACGTCATCTGCAAACAGTGATGTTTTTACTTCCTTTATAATTTAGATTCCTTTTAGTTTTCCTCTCTGTTTGCTATGGCTAGACCTTCCAAAGCTATGTTGAATAAAAGTGACAAGCGTGGGCATCTTTGTCTTCTTCTTAATCTTACAGGAAATGCTTTCAGCTTTTCACCATTGAGTATAATGCTAGTGTGAGTTTGTCATATATGACCTTTATTATGTTGTTCCCTCTAGACCCACATTCTGGAGAGATTTTTTTTATTATTATTATCTTAAATGGATGTTGCATTTTATCAAAAGCTTTTCCTGCATCTATTGAAATGATCATATGGTTTTTATTCTGAGTTTATTCATGTGGTGTATCACACTGATTGAGTTATGGATATTGAAAAATCTTTGCATCCCTGGGATAAATCCCACTCAATCAAGTTGTCTGATCCTGTTAACGTATTGTTGGGAACCCCTACAACTCCTGCCATGGGTTTTCCTAGGTCTTCGTCGAGTGAGAGACCTCTGTCGAGTGCTGCAGCTGCCGCCAACATTTGAGGACACGGCAGTTGCCTACTACCAACAGGCGCACCAGCTCGCTGGCATCCGCACGGCCAGGCTGCAGAAGAAGGAGGTGCTGGCTGGTTGCTGTGTCCTAATCACCTGCCGGCAGCGCAACTGGCCCCTGACCATGGGGACCATCTGCACCCTGCTGTATGCAGATTTGGATGTGTTTTCTGGAACCTACATGCAGATAGTGAAGCTCCTGGGGCTGGATGTGCCATCTCTGTGCTTGGTGGACCTGGTGAAGACCTACTGTAGCAGGTACCTGCCTGGTGGGAGACACGGGGGTGGGATGGCTTTAGACCCGAATCCTTTTACTTCCAGCTGTCTCTTTTTAACCAAGTCCATTCTACGAGGATGGACTTCTCCTTCTCCTATGCCTGGTGCTGGTCGGGTGAATCCCAGTTTACGTTTCTACAATGTTGTATCATTTTCAAACCCCTTCGCTGTCACAGCAGCTTGATGCTGTAGGAAGGTTAAATATCAGCTTTGGCACGGGGCTTCTGGGTTCTGCCACTCAGGCCTGCTTGACTAAATGCCACAGCCCTGCTTCAGCAGAATCACGTTGTGTGTGACTAGAGCTGAAAGAGTATGAGCAAACTGACAGAGCTGGAGTTAGAAGCTAATTTTTCTCTTTAATAAGTAGCTGTGTTCTTTTCTTTTTTTTCTGACAAATACGGTAGAAAGCAAAGGCTGTCAGTGTTGAATGACCTTGAATTTGAAGCTTGGTCACTTCTAAGCTGGATGACTGTGGGCAAGTTTTTCGACTCTTAAATGCACATAACAGGGTGTTGAGTAGATTAAAGAACATTTTGTAAAGCACTCAGAATGATGGCTGATGGTGGGGGCGGCAGGATTGTCAATAGACGTTAGCGCCCTTCTGCACTCTCTTGCCCTTCACCTCTCCTGCAGGAGACTCGCCCTGATTTCTCTTGGTACCTGAATAAAGTTGCTACGCAGCAGGCTTGTGTGTTCCTGAAAGGATAGCATAGTTTGCCTATCTTCTGTGCTTTGGAAGAGCTGTCTCCCGGAGGTACCGAGACCAGACCCTTATTTTGGTTATTTCAGCTTCAAGCTGTTTGAAGCCTCCCCATCTGTGCCAGCCAAGTACGTGGAAGACAAGGAGAAGATGCTGTCGCGAACGCTGCAGTTGGTGGAGCTGGCCGATGAGACGTGGCTGGTGACCGGGCGGCACCCCTTGCCTGTCATCACTGCCGCCACTTTCCTGGCGTGGCAGTCCCTGCGGCCTTCAGATCGGCTGACCTGTTCCCTTGCCCGATTTTGTAAATTGGCGAACGTGGACCTGCCCTACCCTGCTTCCTCCCGCCTGCAGGAGCTGCTGGCTGTGCTGCTGCGGATGGCTGAGCAGCTGGCCTGGTTGCAGGTTCTGAAGCTTGACAAACGGTCTGTGGTCAAGCACATCGGCGACCTTCTCCAGCACCGCCACATGCTGGTCCGCAAGGCCTTTCGGGATGGAACAGCCGAGATGGATGCCGGGGAGAAGGAGCTGCAGGGCCAGGGGCAGGGGCAAGGACTGGGAGACGAGGATGTGGGGAGTAGCTCTTTAGAGCTGCCTGCGGGCAAGCGGCCCTCCAGCCCCGCTCTCCTCCTCCCACCCTGCATGTTGAAGCCCCCAAAACGAGTCTGTCCCGCCCCCCCTGTCTCCATGGTCACTGGAGACGAGGACATTTCTGATAGTGAAATCGAGCAGTATTTGCGTACCCCTCAGGAAGTTAGGGACTTCCAGAAGGCCCAGGCAGCTAGACAGGCCGCCCAGGGTACTCCGAACCCTCCCTGATGCACACTGGGCGTTGAGGGTGCTTCCCCTCATCTGATGACTTGCTAACTGGCCTGACACAGCCAGAGGAATCACTGTCCACAAGCCCTCAGGTGTTTCCATTCTCGTTTAAGGGACCCAGGAGGGGTTGTGTAGTCCCAGAGGCGAAGTCAGAAGGAGCGTGGGGACGCCCAGGTTGGAGAGAGTCCCATCCCTTGGTCCAAGAGAGCGGCTGGCCTCCCTCCGGATTCCGTAGGCTTGCTTTCTCTCGGGCTGCTGGGGCAGTGTCAGGGGCTCTCCGGCTCCCAGATTGGATTGGATACACGGCTGCCACGGGGCTGGTGGGGCCTCTCCTGGTGTGGATCATGGGTATTCCCAGCGTTACCAGCTCTCAAAGGATGGGAACTGAGCAACCCTCGGCCCTGTGTTTGTTCACAGACCCTGTGGGCTCGTGTGTACAGTGTTAGAGATCCTCTTTCATCACAAAAGGACTGTGGGTGGAGGAGTAAGGTCATAGCTCAAAGGGCTTTGCAAAATTTTAATATATTAAAACAAGAGGCATCTGCTAGAAAACCTTCTATTGTATAAAACCCGAGCTTTTAAAAACATGTTTTCTTTGGCACTTTTCATCCCCTCCCTCCCCTTTCCCCAGCGTATTGCAAAAAGCTCTCCAGTGCGAAGGCATTGGCGGGGTATGTAAACAGCAGCCAGCATACGTGGAAGAATAATATGAAGCTTTTTTTTTTGCCTTTTTTTTTTTTTTTCTAATATTGTCTGTGCAGCAAGCATAAATAACAGGATCCATCTCGGCGTGTGGGTTTTCTCCCTTTCCCCTGTCTGTCTGCTCTTGCCGTGGCCATCAGGCTGGAGTGATACGGAGACTGGGCTGAGTTTCCCTGTTGCTTTTCATGAGGCCCAAGGTTCCTTCCACTTTGATCGAGTGCTGTAATCAAAGGCTGGTGGTTGCTCTTTAGGTTGGGAAATATGAGTGCTGGTGTTTAGAAGTAGTGAAGGCACAGGTCCCAGGTGATTCACAGGGCCCCTACCCTTTGCCTTGGGGATTTGGTTTGGGCTTCAGTGGGGCAGGAAGCTGGTTTCATTTTTTTTGGAGGTTTCTAATATGGAGCTAGACACAAGATCATCGATAAGATTCTCCTGTCTGGCCTCATGGAGGTGGGGAGGCCTCTTAGTCCCTGGGCGGTGGAAGGTTGAGACTGGGGATATGGGCTGTGTCATTAACAGTGTTTTTCCAGCACCACGTGAAGCCTGGCAGTGGCGCCCCTCTTCAGAGCGTTTTCTTTCAGTAGGACTAGGTTTGAGGCAGGACTACCTTCAGCCCCAAATCGAAGTACTAGCTCTGCTATCTTCCCATCCTCCCCAGGTACCTGGCAGTCAGCGTCTTAGATGTAGGACCTTAGCTTTGTCCTGAAGTGCCCCCTCTGAGCCCTGCCATGTGGGTCTTGTCCCAGTCCCGTGGGAATGGCCTCCAGCCCTAATCCTGCACCCCTCCTTCCACCTCCCTCCCTCCCTCCCTTCCAGAGAGCTGGTTGATCCCAGCTGCCTTTCACGCGGCCCCCATTCTCCCCTTGCATAGTTAATTTCAAAAAGCAACACCTTGTTTCCTCCGGCTTGTCCTGGTCACCTGGCTCATCTGCTAGGCTCCCTGGTTAGCCAGAATCGGGTGAGAGAGAGGCTCTGGGGTGTGGGCACAGAGGGGAGACTTCAGAGGGCGGCTAGGCGAGAACGCCTCACTCAGACTCCATCACCAGTGTTCCCAGTAACGCGGATGCCGCCAGTGAGGCAGGTGTACCTTAGAAGGGGCCCGCCCGAGCTGTCCCCGCCACTCTAGGTCGCACCGCAGACCGGCAGGACTTTAGGCCGCAAGCCTGGACGGCAGGTGCTGCCTGGGCCGGGACGGAAACCTACTCCTCCCGCGGTCCAGGGATTGTCTGTCGCTACCCCGGGGAGACGGCCCGCTCTGCAGGGGCGGGTCTGCGCCTTTCCCTCTCCCGGCCTCCAGGACTACAGCTGGAGAGCCCAGGTGCAGCGAGGCACCTCCACTCCAACCTGGGGGCGTACCGATAGACGTCTCTGAGGCGCCCCCCGCCCCTCCGCGAGAAGCGGGGTCAAGACCCTGCACGGCCAGCTCGTGCCGAAGCGGCGCCCGCACCCACCCTAGACGGTGGTCTCACTTTTCCAGAGGCCGGTCTTCATGCAGCCGCCGCCGGCCGCCTCGGCGCCGCTCGAGGGAACGTCATCGTACTTGCCGCCCTTGGGGGCGCCGTTGAGGCTGGCCGAGTTGAGCGGGTAGGAGCGGCGCTTGCTCTCCTTCTCCAGCACGCCGCCCCGGAGGTTGTCGCGGCTGGCGCTGCGGCGCTGGCTCGGCCGGCCGGCCTCGGGGGGCGGTGCGGCGCTTGTGTCGCTGCCCTCAGACGGCGTGAGAGCGGCCTCGCCCTCGAGCCGGGGACCGACGCCCGGGCTGTGGCGGCTGCTGCCCAGGTAGCTTTCGGAAGGGCTGTGGTGCGGGCTGCCACTCTCGCTTGACTGCAGCTCGGCCGTCCCGGCCGCGCCCCCTCGCAGCGCCCGGAGCCGGTTCTTGCCACCGGCCTCCCCCGCGCGGTGCCCCTTGGCGCGGCTCTTGTGGCCCCGACGGCCGTGGTGCAGGTTGTTGGGATGGCGCGGGCCGAGGCCGGCCCGGGGACCCGGGAGCTCAGGCTCCCCGTCCCCGCGGGCGGCCGCCCCCGCCTCGCACGCCTGGCTCTGCGCCAGCTGCAGGTTGGTGAGCTTGCAGGGCCCCGGGGGCTGCGCGTGGCCGCTGCTGCCGCTCGGGGACGACTTGAGAGACGGGGGTCCCTCTCCGAACACCGGGGACCCGTCTTCGGGGCCGGCAGGCGCGGCCCGTGGGGAGGCGCGGGATCCCGAGGCCGGGGGCCGGCAGGCGCGCCAGGAGGCCCTGACGTCCCTGCGCCTGGCACAGTGGTGGGTGAAGACGAAGAGACCCAGAGCAGAGGCCGCCACCCCGTACAGACAACTGCACACCACTCGGGGCAGCCAGCGCTGCGACACCGTCAGCGCCCCGCAGGCCCACGTGGCCAGGTAGAGGAAATGCGTGGTCACCAGCGCCCCCAGCTGGACTCCCGGAGAATAGAGGCCGTCGCCGTCCTCCGGGGGCCCGGGCGTCACCACCCCTGTGCTTCCAGCCGCCAGGAGGGAACCCGAGTCACTCAGGAGGGGGCCGCTGCTCCTGAGCCTGGTGGAACCCCTCAGCTCCTCCCCCGGCTCCAGGGAGACCCGGCCGGTGACCCCCTTTGGGCTCTGTGCCAGGGGACCCCGTAAGCGCAGCCCTGCGCACAGGAAATAGATCCAGGTGATGAGCAGAATCAAAGCCACGGGGATGTAGAAGGCGCCTAGGCTCGGGCGCCACACCAGCCAGCAGCTGCGGGGAGATACGGGTGGCGTGTATGAGGTGGGGCCCCGAGGCCGGGTGGGTGGGGAGGTGGCTCGGGCCACATGCAGGGGTTGGGGCTGGGTGACTGGCTGGGCGAGTGGGTGGTGCCCCCCGTGGTGAGGAGGAGGAGGCACCCCGCCAAGCAGGGAGGTCAGGCGGGGGCAAGGCGCTCACTAGGGGCTGTGGTCCAGGTAGTTGTGGATGTTGACAGCGGCCGTGATGCCACAGATAATGAGTGGGATCCCTCCCGCGATCAGATAGAACCTGGAGAGAGGGGGTTTAGGGGTCAGAGAGATGGGGAGCAAGGAGGGGACCTGGTGCTCGGAACCCTCACCGAGGGGTCTTCTCCCCATCCTCCTTGCCCGGGAAATCGTGTGCGAGTTTTGTTTTTTTTCTAGGGATGTAAGGCCCCTCTAGGGCAGGTCATAGGTCCCTAGGGGATTTGGCCAAGACTGCTCTAAGGGACAGAAGCCAGAATTGCTTTCTGTCCCCCTAAACAGTGCGGAACTCAGTGCCGCTCTGGTTCCCAGGATCCCTGCCCAGTGCCCTGCAAAGTTGCTCACTTCCTTGCCGAGGTATGCCTGAAAACCCCAAGGAGGCACCCCCTCCATGGCACTGGGCAAACTTGGTGCCACCTAGGCCCTTGCCTCTTCTGTCTTTTTTTTTTTAATGGCCACAAGGTCTTAGTTCCCCAATCAGCAACCTCAGGGCACGGTAGTCAAAGCACCAAGTCCTAACTACTGGACCACCAGGGAAGCCCCCCGCCTCCTCTTGTGTCTTGGGAGTGTGATCTCCCAGGACCCTGGACCCACCCTGCATCCACCCTGGGAGAACAGCCTTTGATGTCTTTCCCCCACCCCCGGAGCCCTTCCCTACTGCAAAGCTGACAGATGGAAGTGCCTACCGCAGCATGGGTCGCGGGGCAGGCGGGGCAGCGTCCCCTTCTGGTGGAGGGGGCGCCCTCCAGGTGAGCTCCTTGTGGAGGACGCGGGCCTTCACACCCATCCAGAGGAGTGTAGACAGTGAAGAGTAGTGCAGGGTGATGCCCACCTGTGGGGTCAAGGGGTGAGGGCTGGGGGGCGGGCCACCCTGAAGCCTCCGCCCACAGTGTTCTCCCCTGCCTCCCACGTGCCCCGCCCCCAGCTCCACCCAGACCCTCCCCAGGGTCGTGTCCCTACTGATACCCTCTCTACTTCCAGCCCAGGGCTCTCCTCCACATGCCAGGGTGGCTCCATGACCCTGTCGTTGCTGCCGGCCTCGTCCCCGACTGCTCTTCCATTGCAGGCCCCCCACCCTTCACTTCACCCTGGCTCCTAGTGTCTCTGCTTCTCACCACCCCCCACCCCCAACAAGGCTGGGCCCAGAACCATGGAGCTGGAGCCCATGACCCGCTCCCACTTCCGGCCTGTGTGCCTCCCTCCTCTGTGCCCAGGCTGCTGGCACCCATCCTGGAGACCCCAGCCCTTCCCCTGCTTACCGCCTGGCAGACCATCTGGTAGTTGGTGAGCGTGATGCCTCCCGCAAATACGGCGGAGGTCATGGCCATGTGGAAGCACAGGTTCAGCAGCATGTGCCAGCCCTTCCGGGACACGTGGATGGAGCTGCCATAGAAACAGTGTCTAGTTAGTGGACTGCGCACCCCAAGGTCGGGCCTTTGGGCTCTCAAGACCACCGGGAGAGTCGAAGAGAAGAAGGCAGACATCGGTGTGCGTGCGTGAAATGGGACAGGCACCTTAAGCCCCAGACGTGTTTTTCAACCTCAGAATGCTCGCAGGAAATGCTGGGCAGGAGCCTGGGGAAGGGACACTCGCCAGGGCTGAGCGATCTCCTTGGCCTTTCCTGCACACCCACTCCCCCTGCAGGAGCTCACCTGTGGTTGAGGATGTAGGTGATGATGGTGGAGAAGAGGCAGAGCAGCAGCAGGGCCGTGCAGGGGTACACGACGGGGTGCAGCCCTGCCCCAGAGCCCCCCGCCTCCCTGGGGAAGGCGCTCAGCTCCTGGAAAGACAGGACAGGGAGTGAGCAACAGGAAGCCAGGGGCCGAGAGGACCCCCTGTGGGGTCTGGGCTGGTCCCCCAGGCCGGTTCTCCCCTCCCAAGCCCAGTCAGCCTTGGGCCCCAACTTTGGCCCTTTGCTGTCCAGGTAGCAAAGATGGAAGCACCACCACATTTACGCTTAGAAAGTTGGTCTAGGTGGCATTTCTGACCTGGCTTTCTGGGAACTTTGCAGGTTCTCAGCCTGAAAATCGGAGATGAGGAAAGAGGAAGAAGGTACTATCTATGGTAGAGCCGAACACCTGCTCAGGATCTGGGAGTGCGGGCTATGACGTGTGGTGCAGGAGGTGAGGGGCTGGACAGTCCTGGGTGGGGAGGGGGACAGAGGGCAGACATGCCCAGGTTCATTTTTCACTTTAACAACCCGGGTGTCAGAGCGAAGGATGTGGAGACCTGGCCTGGTGGTTCCTTAGCCACCTCTCTCGACATGGGAATAGAGGACCTCCGTGTCTGTCTTTTTTTCCTTTTTTTTCCCCAAAAGCCTGTGGGGCTTTTTTCCTTCCCCCCTCCCCCCACCCCCAAAAGGGTCTGGGGCTTCCCTTGTGGCTCAGACAGTAAAGAATCCCCCCACAATGCAGGAGACCCTGGGTTTGATCCCTGGGTGGGGAAGATCCCCTGGAGAAGGGAATGATGACCCACTCCAGTATTCTTGCCTGGAGAATCCCCATGGACAGGGGAGTCTGGCAGGCTACAATCCACAGGGTCGCAAAGAATCAAACACGAATTATCAATTAACACGTTCACTTTCCTGATAGAGGGCCTGAGGACCTCCCTGTCTCCTGCAAGATGGAGAGGTGTGGGGCAGACCAGAGGGCCAGGTCCCTGTGAGTCCTCCCCACTGCGAGGCCCAATCAGGCACCATTCTTTCCGTAGTTCCCTGTGGCCCCAGGTGGTCAGGGGCTCTGCCGCCCTCCACACCCGGCGCCCACTCGGCTCACCATGAGCACGGCCACGTTGCCCAGGTGCTGGCAGTGCAGGGAGCTGACGTTGGGCTGGCTGGAGCGCAGCTGGCAGCCCTCGGAGCGCCAGCCCCCGGGCCCTCCTGGCCCCTCCTGGCTCCACCAGGCCGCCATGGGCTCGGCCCCCTCAGCCCAGTGCCTCAGTGAGACGGCCACCGGCTCGGTCAGGTTCCCCACGCCGCAGCCACCTAGGGTGGGAAAGGGAGGGGGGTCCACTCAGGCCCAGGCGGGTGTGCGGGGGCTTGGGGGGGCCTGGGGGATAGAGTTAGATGCCACATGCAGGCCCGCCCCCCACCCCAGAGCCTCAGCCTAACTGGGGAGCTGCAAGGATGAATCAAAACAAAGGCATGGCGAGCTGGTGGCAAAGGGGTCACAGTGACGTGGCCAGGAAGGGAGGACTTGGGGGTTGAGGACAAGAAGGTGGAGGGTGATACTGAGGGAGCAAAAGCCGGAGTGAAGGGAGGATACAGGAGGGCAGGCACCCCGGGCGGGGAGCTGGCACACTCCGAGGAGGAGAGGCAGGCCCACGTGGGTCTGTGCTTGGAGCCCTTCGGAAATGTGAGGAGTCTGGGATGTGAAACCCCAGGTCCGCGGAGCCTTTTCTCCACCCGTCCCTTCCTTCACGGGACGCCCCTGTCCAGCATCGTCCTCGGAAACAGGGCGGGGGGCCACCGTCCCCTGCCTCCAGGGGTGAGGGCAGGGCCAGGCAGGGCGGGGTCCCGGGCCGCCCCCAGAGTGGGGTAGGGCAGGGCGCAGGCCCTTACTGGTCCCCGCAAAGATGACAGGCGTGGCCACGCCGCGCCTCCTGCCAGGTCCTGTGGCTCCGGGGCGGGAGGTGTTGCCGAGAGTGCGGAAGAGGCGCCCATTGCGGAAGACGAGCAGCTGCAGGGTGCAGTCTGGGGGCGCCGGGGGGGCCAGGGCCGCCGGGGGCGTCGAGAACAGACTGGGCGGCAGCTGGATGGAGGCCAGGGCCACGCTGTTCTGGGGGGGACACGGGAGTTCCTCAGAGACGCCCGGGGTCCCTGGGACTCTGCTGGCCCCCAGGGCCACCTCCACATGTCTCCTCCCCTGCCTGCGTCCCCTCACGCCCCCGGCCCCGCCCAGGCACCTTGCCTCCCACCCGCCCCCCGCCTGCTCAGCACCCTGCCTCCCCGGCGCCCACCTTGATGTGGAAGGCCGACAGAGACACGTTGGGCCTGCCGGTGGTGCAGCGGAAGCGCAGCTGTTGGTCGGCCAGGGGCTCCGTCTCGGGCGACGGGCTCTGGCCGGGGCCCGCGTGCCGCGTGCCGGGCATGCCCGCCTCCCGCCTCTGGAAGGCCGTGCAGGTCAGGCCCACGTAGCTGTGTGGCTTGATGAGGTAGGCCTCCAAGGCCACGTTCCTCGAGTTCTAGGGACAGGGACCCTGTCACCCTCTCCTGGCCTGCTCCTGCTTGAGACCACAGACCTGCTCCGACTGACCCCTGGTCCCTTGCCTGTCGCCCAGGGCCCGGGAGCCCCGAGTCGGCTGTGGAGTCCCCCCAGTGCTGTTCCGCCCTCCCTCCCGCTCACTCACCCCCGACCTTGCAGCCAGCTCAGCTCCCCACACACCCTGGTCCTCCTGCCCCAGCTAAGCCGGAGAGCAGGGTCCATGTGCCCCCTCCTCATATCTCCACCTGTGCCCGGAGGAGATGCGGTGGTCTCCTTGTTGACTGTTAGTATTTCACCACCCTTCACTGGAAATGTCCCCTCTTATTGGGGATCTGAAGTCTCCATCAGCCCCCACTCCATCCCAGTGCTGCCCTCTGCTTCCAAACCCTCCTCCTGTTCTTCTCCTCCCTGCCCCTTCTTGTATTTCCGTCTGCCTAGCCCTTCAACTCAGGGCTTTCCCAGGTGGCTCAGTGGTAAAGAATCCTCCTGCCAGGCAGGAGAGGTGGGTTCAACCCCTGGGCAGGGAAGAGCCCCTGGAGAAGGAAATGGCAACCCCCTCCAGTGTTCTTGCCTGGAGAATCCCATGGACAGAGGAGCCCATCGGGCTACGGTCCATGTGGTTGCAAAGAGTCAGACACACCTTAGTGACTAAACAACGACACAGCCTTTCAACTCGGTTCCTGGCACAAAGCCTTGGGTAACTTCTGTGGTGTCACTGGCCTCCCTCTCCTCTGCACTGCCCCTTGACAAGCTGGAATTTGATGCCACATGACCGGGATGGGACCCTAGTCATGTTCGGGTTCTTGATAAATCGGGCACACGGCTGGCCCACACTTGGACTTGCTCCTGGATGATGAGGGCTGGGGCTGACCCTTGTCACCTCTAAGACCCCTCCCTGTGCCTCCCTGGTTGGGGCAGCCTCCCAGCTGGCCCATGGTACCACAGAGATGTGCTGGGCGTGGGGGCTCAGGGCAGCTCCCCCAATGCGCTCCAGGGCACCCACGATGCCGCTGCAGGCCTTGTCCTCGCGCTGGGCCAGCCACAGAAGGTGCTCGTCCACCAGCATCAGGTTGCTGGCCATGTCCACCATCACCTCCACCAGCTGGGGGCGGGAGGGGAGAGAGTCACAGCGGGCAGGAGCAGGGCTGGGGTGAGAGAGGCTTGAGTGGTTGAGGGGGAGCGGGTGATTTCCAAGGGACCCAGAGACCTGACTGAATCTCACCTCTTTGATCTGGTCGACATAACCCAGAAACTTCTGGATCATCTGAGCCACATAGACGACGTCCATCATGTCAGAGAAGCTGGCGGCCTCGGCTGTGTACACTCGAAGTTGGTGGGCCAGGGTTAGCGCGTTGGAGGCGTTGATGGGCATCTAGGTTGGAGACGGGAGGAAAGGGCACCATCCAATCTGGCTCCTTCTCCCCCAAAATGCCCCCCAGGAGCCCCCTTCTCTGTGCTGACACTCGGCGACGGGGCCTGGGGAGCAGGGTCCTGCCCACGTCTGAGTCTGATCCTGATGGGAGAGGCAGATGTAAAGAGCGAGGTCTGCACGACTCAGGCGCCCTCCGGCTGCGCCACCCCTAAGGACAACGGGACGACCTCACACTTTCCTCTTAAGACGGACCTTGCTGTACTGGGGGACAAAGATGATCGGGGTGGCCCTCCCGTCCCAAGTGTGGCCCTGGGGAGTCTGAAACCCCTGGAAGAGGAGACGAGCATGAGACACGGTGCTGGCCCCATGGCTCCTCGCCGTGCCTCCCAAGGACGTAGGGGCCCCCAGCCCCGTGGGGCCAGCCAGCTTCTCCCCTTCCCCTTCCCCTTCCCCTTCCCCATGGCCTCCACCCCCACCCCGGCCTCACCAGCACGAAGGTGTAGAGCACCCGGGTGATGTCATTGGTGTACAGGCAGTGGGAGTAGTCCCCCGGCTCCCAGCGGCCGGCGCGGTCGCACCGGCGGGAGGCTCGGGTGCCAGGGGCTCCCCCGCTCAGGGGCACCGAGGTGAAGGGGTACTGCAGGCAGGACTGGTAGGCTGTGATGCCAGCCAGAGTTCGTGGCCACCTGGGGGCAGAGGTAGAGAGTTGCCGATGACCCAGGCTCCTCAGGACCAGGGTCCGTCCCTTCTCTGCCCTGAGAACTGTAAGGCCAGATCCCTTGGGAGCTGGAGGCAGGGTCCAGAAGAGGCTGTGTGGACTGGACTTCAAGGGCTTCCCAAGCTCCCCCTGAGTTCTTAAGCTGTGTTTGTTGGGACAGTGCTGTCATTGCTACGGGGCTGGCCTTGGAGTTCTGAGTTCAAGTCACTTATACTTTCTGGGCCTCAGTCTTCTCAGCTGTAGGATGGGAGAATAACACCTTCCCTGACTAAGGGAGAGGCCCCTGGGATATTAAAATGTGACATCTGTCATGGGAGAGTTTTGTCAACTATGCATATAGGGAAGCGACTGCACCCCCCCCAAGAAAAACCCCAAACCCCTGTTTGTTCTGCACAGCACATCTTGAAGGGTGATTTTATACAAAAGGATATATGGTCTCTCTAAACACACCAACGAGACTTGGAGCTGAATGACAAGAGAAAGTGTTTTCTCCATCTTAGAGCAGGTCGGGGGACTGTTCACCCGCGTCTCAGAGGCTGGCTGCGGGGGCAGGGGATGGCCAGGGGTGTCCCAAACCTGAAGTCCCCGCGGTTGTTGGCGACACGCTCAGCCGGGCAGTAGGAAGCCGAGGTCTCCAGCACCACGATCTCCACCTTCTTGCTGGCGTTTCCCTGGACCGTGGACACGGAGCACTCCCATTCGCCTGAGGCCCACACGCCGATGTGAGACAGGGTCAGCTCGCTGCGGGCGGGCGGGCAGGCGGGCGAGGGCTGGCTGGAGGTGCTCCTGGCGGCCACGCCACCCTCCCCGAGCGCCCGGGTGCCGGCTTCAGGCTCTTTTCTTTTTTTTTTCGGTTGAGTCATGCAAGATCTTAGTTTCCCCACCAGAGATGGAACCTGGGCCCCCGGCAGTGGGCCACCAAGGATGTCCCCCAGGCTCTGGGGAAAGGGTACAGGCTCATACTCCTGTAACGCTGGCCTTACGACAGTGTTTTTCTGGGCTTCAATCTCCCCACCCTCATCATGCAGGTAATAAAACCTCTCTTGCAAGACGTTTGCAGAGAGCAAGTCCAATAATACAGGTGAGACCCTCTGTATCCTTGTAAAGGTACTGAAGAAATGTCAGATTTAATCAGTTTTTTCCTATCAGGCAATCTGTAGGGCTTCCCAGGTGGCTCAGTGGTAAAGAATCCACTTGCCAATGTAGGAGACTCTGATTTGATCCCTGGGTCAGGAAGATCCCCTGGAGAAGAAAATGGTAACCCACTCCAGTATTCTTGTCTGGGAAATCCCATGGACAGAGCAGCCTGGCTGCTACAGTTTCTGTGAGGTTGCAGAAGAGTTGGACATGACTTAGTGACTAAAACAACAATTCAATTTGTATCCCTCACGCAGACCATTTCTGACTTAGTTCTGGATCTGCATAAACGTGCCCACAGATATTCCCAGGAGCAGACCAGCTCCTGTCGGGGGTGGGTGGGTGAGGGTTCTGGCTTCCCCCGCCCATGCTCTGGGCTGAGAAGGGGCTGCGGGGCCTGTACCTGGTGATGAAGGTGCAGTCGTGGACCAGGCTGTCGGCCAGCAGGACGCCCGCCTGCTCGTCGCCCTCCACGGGGGCCCGGTTGTGGTACCAGCGGATGCGGGTGTCGTTGCCCAGGTAGCTGGCCGAGCACTGGAAGGGCAGCCGGTCGCCCTGGAAGACCACTTGGCGGAGGGATGGGATGAGGTGGTGTGTGTGGAGCTCCAGGGCCCCCTCTGCGGGCGGGGACACGGGGAGTGAGCCTGAGTGTCAGGTGAGGACCAGGCCCCTCTGTCTGGAGCCCACTCTAGTTCAGAAGGAGGGGAGGGAGTGTTTCCAGAGATTAAAGCAGAGGAAAGGAGCAGGTGGGTTTTGAACAGTAAAAGTGCTTCTTTCCACAGCATGCTTTATCACCCCAAGAGGTGGGACCAGATGAAAAACATAAACCAAGCAGCACTCCCCAAGGAAGTTTAGAAAATCGGATGGAGGATGGGTCCCCAGTGGGGTCTAAGGGAGAGGACGCCCTGGAGACCAAGCCCACCGCCTCAGGAGCCTTGAGGGCTCGGGTCTGCTCACCGCAGCGCAGCTGGGCCTCTTGGAGGCCGGCCAGGGCCTGGGCGTGCAGAGCGCTGGGGTAAGCACAGAGCGTGCGCTCCGACAGCTGCAGGGAGCGGTTTTGGGCCCAGGGAAGCAGCCAGCGCAGGTGGCAATCGCAGGTCAGGAACTCGGTGCCGAAGTCCCTGCAGAGGGTGGAGGGACCCAGGGTAGAGCAGAGGGGTTCCCTGGGCTCCCGGGGTGGGGATGGAGCCCCAGGGAGAGACTGAGGCCGGAGCGGGCAAACTCCGGTGTGTGGGAGCACCCTGCGGTGCTCTGCGGCTTCGCCCAGCCCAGCGTCCACCCCGCCTCCTCAGAAGGCTGGCCACGTGGTCGCAGTGCTTATGTGTCCCCCTCCTGGCCGAGGAAGGAAGCAGGGGCCTGGGGAAAGGGTACTCACACCGCCTTAAGGGCTGGCAGCTCATCAAAGACCCCAGGTTGCAGACTGGAGAAGATGTTTCCAGATATGTTTCTGTAGGGGAACAGGGAGACGGGATCTTAGGTTCTCCCTGGGCTGGGGGTGAGCCGTGAGAATGCAGAGCCCATGAGGGTCTGGGGAGCCTTCCCTCGAACCGCTCCCCGGCTCCCCGCCCCCCACACCACCCCCGCCCCACCTTCCCCGCCCCGCACTCACAGTCGGAGGAGCCTGGGGAGGCCCTGGAAGGTTCCGGAGGTGAGACAGCCGATCCGGTTGTTGGAGAGGTCCCTGGAGAGACACGCAGACCCTCAGCATGTCGGCCACGTGGCCGCACACGGGTCCACGCGTGAGGGACACATGTGTGAGGCTGGGGCTTGTGTAGGGAGCGGAGAAAAAGGGGATGGGGTTGGGGCGTGAAGTGTCAGCCCCCCGACCCCCTATGTGCGGTGAAGAGGGACGGTGGGTGACTGGGATCAATGGGACCTCCTCCAGGGATGTGGGGCCAGGGCAGGGGGTGGTCAGGACATGCCACTCACAAGCGCTTCAGCTCTCCCAGACCCAGGAAGGCGCCGGGCTGCACCGTGCTGATGACATTGTTTCTCAGGTCCCTGCAGGAGACAAGCGGGGGCCCTGACACCTCACCCACTCGGGGGGGGCACACGGCCCACCTGGGTGGGCAGCTCCTGCCCTAGTCGGGGCTGGGGTCTCTGTTGCCCTCTAAATCTCTGCTTTTTTCAGTGCCAGCCAGGAGGCCTCATGAAGGACCTGGCCCCTCAGACGGGTGCCCGCGGCCTCCCCGGCTCCCTGGTTAGACCTGCGCAGGGAGGGTGCAGAAGGGCCTCGGACGGACAGACGAATGAGGTGGCAAACCTGGTGGAAATGGGAGGGGAGGGCCCAGACCCTGGTGTCAGGAGGCTCCAGCTGCCACGAGCTGCCCCGAGTTTCTCCATCTCTCAGGGCTGCCATGGCGTCGTTTGAAAACGGGCGTGACGGTCCTCTGCGGACTGCCGTGCCGCGCTCAGTCCCCGAGTCGTGTCCGACTCTCTGTGACCCCACGGACCGTAGCCCGCCGGGCTCCTCCTCTGACCACAGGGATTTGCCACACAAAGGTAGTCTCCTTGAGCCTGGCTACGGGAGGTATTCTGGAGTTAATCCTGTGGCCCTCCCCTCCTGGCAGGTGAGGAAGAGTCCCCGGCTGGCTGGCTGTTGCAGGATGCTGCCTGGTATCCATCACCTGGCTGCACCCCTCAGCCCTCAGATGGGGAAGCTGAGGCCATGGGGGCCACCAGCCACCTTCCGCCAGGTCTCCTCGGAGCCCCCAGTGCAGACAGAGGGCGGCAGGGGAACTGTCACCTCAGGTTGGCCTCCAGCAGGTCACGGATTGGACTGAAGGAAAGATGGTGACTGCCCCCTGGGCTCCCCAGGGCCAAGGAGCACCCCCCAGGAGTGACCTGCAGGGTGGCCGAGTCTGTGGCTCAGATTCAACCGCACAGCCAGAGTGTCACCCGCCCTCCCCTCTGTCACGTCCCAGAGGGGCGGCAGAGACTGAAGAGACCATCCCTGGGGACCAGCCAGTGCCCACCTGGCCCCAGCACCCCCACCAGACCCGGCAGCCCTCTGGGACCACCAAGGTGAGGGCTGGACCCCGGCTTGCATCAGCGCCCCATCCTCTGTGTGGTCACAGCAGCAGGAGAGGGGCTGGCCGGACCAGCCTCTCGCCCATACTCCCCGGGGCCCACCTGGGTCTTTCCTGAACCAAACCAGCACAGGCTCAGCGCTCACAGAGACCCCACCAGGAGGCCTCACTGCCCACTGGGAGGGGGCTGCAGGCTCTCCACTCTGCTTCCTGCTTTCCAGCATCCTCTCAGGCCCCCCGGAGCGCCCAGGAGAGAGGCGAGCACGGCTGGGGGTGGGGGGTGCGGTGGTGTTCCTGGAGTAACCCAGCTAGCTCGCTGGTGGGGCCCACCTGCTTTCCAAGGCCTGGCCATCCCCAGCCCCAGCCCCAGAAAGGGGCTCTTGGCTTTGCAGGCCAAAGCCTCGGGGGCACCTCTGGATTCTGGGCAGGAGGGGGTTAACTGACCAGCTCCCTGCTGGGGGAGAGGAAATGGGTGTCCAGGATGGGGAGGCGCCTTCCCACCAAGGGGCCTGTTTTCACACGGGCCAGCCCAGCTGGGGACAAAAACACCCAGAGAGACACAGAGAGACAGAGAGAGAAACAGAGACAGACAATAACAGAGAGAGAGAGAGACAGAGAGATGGAGAGATGGAGTCAGACAGAGAGACAGAGACAGGCAATAACAGAGGGACAGACAGACAGATGGAGAGATGGAGTCAGACAGACACAGAAAGAGACAGAGAGATGGAGACAGGCAATAACAGAGAGATCGAAAGACGGAGAGACAGACATAAACAGAAAGAGACAGAGACAGACAAACACAGAGAGATGGAACATGTCCCCTGCCCAGCCCTGCCCCTGGTCTGGGGTCCTCACACCTCAGCGCCCTCTCCCACCGAGGAACTGGCCTCCATAACCCTGCGCCCCTTGAGAAAGAAGAGGAAGCCATCAGGGTGTGTCCCACGGGGTGACTTCCACCCCCAGGGTGCAGGCAGGGAATGTGCGAGAACGCAGCACCCAGAAGGCTCCTTCAAGGGTGGAGTCTGGAGATGGGGACGGCCCCCACCCCAAGCTGCCCTTCCTGCCCGCTCCCCGCCCCCACTTGCTGCCCAGAGCCCCACCCGCGCAGCCCCCGCCTCCGATGCCTCTCCGGCCTGTGCCCCCTGGCCCCTCTGGGGGTCTGGCCGTTCTCAGGGCTCTGCCTCCCACCCCGCGCGGGGGAAACACATTCCTCATTGTGTCACTTCCCTTCATGGGCTGCCAAGGGGCCCGGGCTGCAGCCCCCCGCCCCTTCCCTCTCTGCTCACTGTATATTCTCATTTCCTCCCCGCCCCCCCCCCCTGCAAGAACCCCCACCCAGCTGCCCCACTGATGCTCCACAGATGGGAGCAAGGCAGGCGGCTTGGGCCCAGCCCCTTCCTGCCCCGGGTTTCCTGCAGCCCCCGCCGGCCACCGGGGCCTTTGGAGAGGGGAGCTTCCAGCGAGTGTCTGCAGTCCTGACCCCCTAGTCTCACACCCGCAGAGCAGCTTCCGGGGTGGGCAAGGCAGCCCTTGGAGAGAGTGTCCTCAGAGTTGGCCCGGATCTACCAGTCCCTGGTCCTCTCCAGGGGGAGAGGGGCACAGGCCAGGGGCAGCTCCCTGCGCTGAACTGATAGCCCGATGGGGGCTGCTCCCCCCCACCGCCCCTAGCAGCTCAGGCCTCCTGGTCCCCAAGGTGGGGGCGCAGCTCTGGGGCTGTACCCTCCCTTGTGGTAGGAGATGCTCACACAGAACCATGGGCCTCTGAGGCCCCTACCGGTTGGTTGGTGGTTCAGCACCTTCCTGGCTGAGCGGAATCCTTTTTTGAGTATCTGCTGCGGGCTATGGAGTCCCGCCCCAGAAGAATGCACTACCCCCCAGTACTATGCACCTGATTTCAGAGGCCCATGGAACCCAGGTTACAAACCCCTGCTCTGGTCTTTCTCATCCGATCCCTTCATCTCTTAGGTGAGGTCACAAGGACGCACGGATGCATCCATGATGTGCGTCCTTCTGTAATCTCCCGCCCCCTGTCTGCTTCCACAGGGCCCTCCCTGGTCCTGGAACCTGGCGAAAAGGCAGCTTATGCGCGGAACCTCCCTCCCCACCCCCACCACGCCTAATCCAGACCAGGCTCCCCGACTCCAGACATATCCCTCTCCCTGTATCTGTGCCCACACGGAGGAGTAGGATTCCCCTATGGCAGAAGTTGGGGGGCAGGGGACTCCTGGGAGCAAATCTCACCCTATACCCTTCTTGGGAAAAAGGAGCTCAAGGAGCTGAGTGTGTAAGACTGAGTGTGTGAGTGCAAGGAGCTGAGTGTGTAAGACTGTGTGAGCACAAGCAATAAAACAGCAGATTGATTGATAGGTTGGACTTGAAAATTTTAAACCTTTGCTCTTGAAAGAATATCACCCAAGAAAGGGCAACCCATGGGATGAGAGAAGATATTTGCAAATCATATAAAAGGGACTTTTATCTAGATTATATAAAGAACTTACAACTCAATGATAAAAAGACAAATTGTCCAGCTGAAAAAATGAGCAGGGGATGTGAACAGACATTTCTCCAAAGAGAATATACCAATGACCAATGAATGCATGAAGAGGTGCTCAACACCATTAGGGAAATACTTGTCCACTAAGATGGTTATAATTTAAAAAACAGAGACTGGAATCCTTATATGTTATTGATGGGAGCGTAAAATGGCGCAGCCACTTTGGAAAACAGCTTGGCAGTTAAAGCTACCATTGTTTGTTGTTGTTTTGTTGTTTAGATGCTAAGTTGTGTCTGACTCTTGTGTGACCCCATGGACTGGAACCTGCCAGAGTCCTCTCTGTCCATGGATTTCCCAGGCAAGAATACTGGAGTGGGTTGCACTTCCTTGTCCAGGGGATCTTCCCGACCCAGGGATTGAACCTGTGTCTCTTGCTTTAACAGGCGAATTCTTGACCACTGAGCCACCAGGGAAGCCCTACATGACCCAGCAATTCCACTCCTTGGTACATATCCAAGAGAAGTGAACACACACGCACACAAGAACATACACGGAATATCCATAGCAGCACTGTTCATAAGCCCCAAGTGGAAACACCCCAAATGCCTATCAACTTAGGAATGAAGAAATAAAATATGCTCTCTTCATACGATGGAATAGTATTCGGCCATAAAAAAAGAATGATGTAGAGACTTCCCTAGTGGTCCAGTGGTTAAGAACCTGCCTGCCAATGCATGGGACACAGGTTCAATCCTTGGTCAGGGAACTAAAATCCCACATGCCGTGGGTTAACTAAGCCCACGCACCACAGCAAAGATCCTGTGTGCCACAACTAAGACACAATGCAGCCAAAAATAATAATTAAAGAAATAAACAGGAAATGACGTGCTAATACATAGTATATGGACGAACTTGGAAAACACTGTGCTTCATGAAAGAATGCAGTTACCAAAGATCACATACAGCGTGGTCCTCTGTGTATCTGTCTCTGTAGATTGGCCAGGCGAATCTACAGAGACAGAAAGTAGCTTAGTGGTTACTTGTGGTTGCTGTTTGAGTCACTAAGTTGTGTCTGACTCTTATGGGACCCCATGGACTGTAGCCCACGAGGCTCCTCTGTCCATGGGATTTCCCAGGCAAGAATACTGGAGTGGGTTGCCATTTCCTTCTCCGGGGGATCTTCCTGACCCAGAGATCGAACCAGAGACTCTCCTGCATTAGCAGGCGGATTCTTTACCACTAAGCCACCTGGGAAGCCCAGCATTTGCTCAGGGCTGGGAAATACAGAGGGTGGAGGATGGGGGGAGTGATTGGTAAGGATTCAAGGTTGCTTTAGGGGATGATGAAAATGTTCTAAAATTAGATGATGATGATGAATGCACAGCTGTAAGTGTACTCAAAAACCACTGGATCCTACCCTTTAAACGGGTGAACTTTATGGTATGTAAATTAGGTCTCACTAAACTATTGAGTGTGTGAGCTTGTATGACAGTACGTATTTGAGTGTGTGTGTGTGTATGTGTGTGAGTGTGTACCCACACTCGGACAGGGTGGGGCAGCACGAAGCTGGCTCCCTCTGGCCCCCACAGACCTCCCTGCTTGTGGGTTTGAAAACCAAATTATAGGTTTGGAGGCCGCAGAGCAGCTCCCTTGGGCCCTCCAGGACTTTCAGGGTTCCTTAGAAAGTGGGGGGGAGGGCTGGCTGCGGAGTGGGCACGACACCCCCGCAGGTACAGAGGTTGTCTAGGGGAGGCGGGAAAGGGAGAGGTCTTGGGGGCCAGGAGGAAAACCCAGACGGTCCGAGGCTCCCTCCCACCCGCATGCCCCGGGCCCCTCTTGTCTCTGACCTCATCCAATAGGTATTTCTGGAGCACATACCCCGTGCCAGGCCTTGGGCCTACAGCAGCGAGCAGGAGGGCTGTCCCTGGACCCATTAGCCTCCCTGCCCGGGCCTTCGGGCAGCCTCTGCTCCGCGTTCCTCTCCGGCGGCGCGGGCCGGGAGGGCAGTGAGGGCGGGGGTGGGGTACGCCAGAGCCCGGCCCCCGGCCCCGCCCACAGATTAATGGAAGCCACCTGGCTGGGGAGCCTCAGTCCCCCGCCCGCCCCCCACCGTTCCCGTGAGCATCCGCGTCTAATGAGAGCCCCAGCGCCGCCGCATACCAGCCCCCGGGGCTCATTAATCTCATTAGGCAACGACAAATCATCCCGGGCCTCGGCTCCAGGCTCCCACCCCGGGCCCTCGGCTCCAGGCGTGCTCAGGCCACTGGGGGCTGCGCGCGTCCACGCGGACCCACAAGCAGGCCCGCACGCCCAGTCCGGGGCTCCCTCGGCCTTCACCCCACCCCCCGAGGGGGCTGTCTGCGCCGTGGCCCGCTCGGGTCTGCGGGGCAAGTCCGGTGGCCGGGTCCCTGCTGAACGCACGGAGATGCGCGGGACCCGAGAGACGATTCGATCGCCGGCGAGACCTTTCCGCGCAGACACTTCGTCTCCACCACCGCATGCCCGGGGCTGGGGCCTGCGGATGAATCAAGCGATCAGGGGTGGCTGGTATGACATCTTGCCACTTAGAACTCTTCTGAGGAGCAGGGGACCGCCTGTACTGAGAGCCCGAAGTGTCCCCCTGCTGTCGTCCTGGGTGAGAGCCTCTTACCCCGGTGATCGCCCATCAGGGAGCCGCGCCTTGCCCTTTGATCCAGGCGAGAAGCCTGCAGCTTGCACAGGCACCCGGAAGGTGAAGGATGGAGGGGCAATTACATCCCAGTCTCTTTTCACTCCAGGGCGAAGTCCTGTGCCTTTTCATCACCAGTCCCTTCACCCAAAGGTCCTTCCCCTGGACAACAGGCTAGTCTGCGCTGAGGGGCGGTGGGCCACGGGGCTCAGAGGCAGGGGGTCGCAAGTCTGGGCTCTTCAGCCACAGGCCTGGACTATCCTTGAACCTTGCCAAGCTATTTCAGGTTCTCCTGTCCAGCCTGCCTAGCTGATAAAGGTGTGTCTCCCCACCCCACCCCACCCTACCCCTCCCGGGGCCACGGGTCCACCCATGGGATTGTCTCAGGCACGTTCCCTCGGGGGGCCCTTTTTGTGTCCTCTCCCCTATACCTCGGGGCTCTGCACTGCAAAACAGGGGCCCCTTACACCCCACCCATCTGCAGAGGCCAGAGGGGCACTCGGCATGGGCAGGCAATTCTGGCAGTTCCTGGAGCAGCCCAGACTGAGTTACGGGCGGGCTGATAACTCCCACGGGACTTGCTGCCTGGCCGTGGGATGTGAAGCTGCCACTGGCTCCACCGAGGCAGCCTGGACAGCCCAGTCCAAGAGGACAGAGAGATCAGTGTTTCCTGGCACCAACTGCACACCAGGCCATGGCGTCTCATTCGCGATGAATAGGCCCACAGTGTAGGGGTCATCTGGTCCGCTGGTTCCCAACCCCGATGGGCATGAGAATCGCCTGCCTACCTTGTCAGCGATTCCCAGGCCCTTGCTGACCTGATCATTAGCATCTCCAGGACCAGAGCCCAGGGCCTCTCTCCACCTCTGGGGAGTGACTGAGATGATCACTCTGTGTGTCAGACTATAGCCGCGGTCCCTAACCCCGGGGCCACAGACTGGCACCGATCCGTAGCCCATAGGAACCAGGCTGCATAGGAGGAGGTGAGCAGCAGGTGAGCAACTGAGGCTCAATCTGTGTTTATGGCCGCTCTCCATCACCTGCATTACTGCCTGAGCTCCGCTTCCTGTCAGATCAGCGGTGGCAGCATTAGATTCTCATAGGAGCACAAACCCTCACCCTAGAATCAAGGCAGAATATCATGAGATTGCCACTACATAGAAATAAAGTGCGCAATAAATGTAATGCACTAGAATCATACAGAAACCACCCCCCACCCTGTCCGTGGAAAATTTGTCTTCCACAAAACTGGTACCCAAAAAAGTTGGGGACTGCTGGACTGTAGCACCCAGTGACTTAATCAGTCACTAATCTGGGTGCTGCTGTGGAGGTATTTTGAAGATGTGGTTTTAACATCTACCGATGAATCTATCAGTTGACTTTAAATAAAGGAGATGACTTTGCTAACATTGGTGGGCCTTGTCCAACCATTTGAAGGGCCTGAGAGTAAAAACCGAGGTTTTCCAGAGTAGTTCTGCCTTCAGACTGCAGCATCCATTCCTGCCTGACTCTCCAACCTGCTGACCGGTCCTACAGATTTTGGATTTTCCAGTCCCCACAATTCACACTACAGTCCATGGGATCACAAATAGTCAGACACAGCTGAGCGCATGCACACACACACACACACACACACACAATTACATGAGACATTTTCTTAAAATAAATTTATGTTGTTGTTTAGTCACTAAGTTGCGTCCAACTCTGAGATCCCATGGACTGTAGCCCGCCAGGATTCTCTGTCCCTGGGATTTTCCAGGCAAGAATACTGGAGTGAGTTGCCATTTCCTTCTCTAGGGGCTCTTCCTGACCAAGGGATCAAATCCACTTTGACAGAAGTCTCCTGCATTAGCAGGTGGATAAAGAAATAATTTCTTAGAATTCCCCTGCAGTCCAGTGGTTAGGACTTGGCACTTTTACTACCATGGGGCTGAGTTCAATCCCTGGTCAGGGAGCTAAGATCTAGAAAGCTTTGCTGTGTAGCTAAAATATTTAACTACTAACTAAATGTATGTTTATGTAAGGCTCAGACATATCTGACTCCTTGCAACCTCAGGGACTGCAGCCTGCCAGGCTCCTCTGTCCACGGAATTTTTCAGGCAAGAATACTGGAGTGGGTTGCAATTTCTTTCTCCAGGGAGTCTTTGCAATCCAGGAATTGAGCCTGTGGCTCTTGCATCTCCTACATTGGCAGGTGAATTCTTTACCACTAGTGCCACCTGGGAAGCCCAACTGACTGACTAATTTCTTTGCCTATTTATATAAGGACACACACATTCATCTCCTTTCGGTGCTGTCTCCCTCTGCAGAAGGCTGACTGATATAGCGGTGCTCAGCCAGGCTCGAGGCCCTGGGCTCCTCCAGCCCCGCACTGCCTCTCCATCCTGGGGAAGTGCGGGCGCCTGCTGAACCCAGCATCCCCTTCTGCTTCCCCTCCTCTGAAAGCCCAGGTGGCCGTGTCACTGGGCTCTTTGATATTTTTTCCTTCTCCTGAAACACCGTGGGTATCGCCCACACCCAAGGATCATAGAGTTTAAAATCCAGAAGGCACTTTACAAATCACCCTGTCTCTCCACTTTTAACCAATGAGCAAACCTAAGGCTCCATCTGACCCCACCTCGCACCACTCCCCAGTCATGCTGCCCTCTTTGGGCGCCTCAAACTTACCAGCCAGACTGGACCCCAGGGCTTTCCAACCTGCTGCTGCCTCTGCCTCCAGAAGGCTACCTGCCGGTCAGCTTCCTCCCTCCCAAGGGCTCGGGCTCCATCAACTCCAGCAAGGCCTTAACCTCACTACATCAAATAGCATCTCCACTCCAGAGCTTTCTGTCCCCCTTTCCCTGCTGGCTGTTTTTCTCTGCAGCATTCAGGGTCTCCTGATTTATTGTTCAGTTCTTGGCTATTGTCTGGGTCCTGTCCGTGGCAGGTGAGTTCCATGGGGCAGACACCTGGCCTGCTGTGTTCATTCTTGACGCCCAGCGTGCAGCCTGGCACACAGAGGGGGCTCAAGAAACATCTCGAGAGCGGACAACTAGGTGATTCCTAACATGGCAGGGGCATTTAGTCATTACCCCAGCTCCCGTCCCACTGTTCTCTGCCTGCCTCCATGGTTTGACAGGGGCCCCTAGTGGCTCAAACGGTAAAGATTCTGCCTGCAGTGTGGGAGACCTGGGTTTGATCCCTGTGTCGGGAAGATCCCCTGGAGAAGGAAATGGCAACCAACTCCAGTATTCTTGCCTGGAGAATCCCAAGGACAGAGGAGCCTGGCGGGCTACAGTCCATGGGGTCGCAAAGAGTCGGACACGACTGAGCGACTTCACTTTCACTTTCAGCGTGGTTTGAATGCACCTGCAGTGCAGTGATTCAGGTCCCCGTGGGTACTGTAGGTTTGCGTGGGGTGGCGGGGAGAGGGCCATCTTCTCATCTTCATCAGAAAATCTACCCTCCTGGGACTGAAGGATGACCCAGCAGACGCAGCAAGCGGGCAGACCCAGCATGTCTGGGGCTGATGAGGCAAGACGGAAAAGCTGGAAGCATGTCCTAGAGGCTTCCAGAGGCTTCTGCGGTTAGTCTTTCTCCAAAAGATCCCTGGAGGGAGCATCTGGTTTCTGGCATTTCAGCCCTCTAAGACCTGGGCTGAGTGCAGGAATTATAGCTCTCGAGTGCTTAGCTGCTCCTGAGAGAGAAAATCTTTCCCTTTTTGTTGGTACCTAACAAGTGTTTTTTTTTTTTTGCTTTTATACAAAGGTTTTTTTTTTTTAATTAATAAAACATTTTGTTTAAAAAAAATACTCTGTGAGAAAAAATAACTATAAAATGCAAACTTGTTGTTATCTTTTAGTTGTTAAGTCATATCCAACTCTTTGAGACTCCCATGGACTCTATCTTGCCAGGCTCTTCTGTCCATGAGATTTCCCAGGCAAGAACAGGGGGATGGCTTTCCATTTTCATCTCCACGAGTGTTTTTTTAAACTTATTTTAAATTTTTGGCTGTGTCACTTGGCATTCGGGATCTTACTTCCCTGATCAGGGATCATATCTGTGCCCCCTGCAGTGGACACTCAGAGTCTCAACCACTTGGACTGCCAGGGAAGTCCCTAATGAGTCTTTTAAAAAGGAATTTGGTGGCAGCCCTTCCTCCCTGTTGGAGCAGACTGGTCATGGCTGTGTGTGTTCACGGCCAGCATCCCGGGACCCCTCCCAACTCCAAGATGCCCAGATCACACGGAACACGCTCTGCCTTGCCAGCCCCACGAACCCAGCCAGGCCACTAAGCTTTCCCCGAGCCCCAAGGGAACTGGGAGAGGGGCTTGCCCTTCTCTTGGGAAGTGGGCATCATGGAGACAACCTCATGAGATTATTGTCCCGGTTAAAGATCTCACATAGATACTGCTTCTCTCCTACCCTTGAACTTTCTAGCCTTCCCTGAGCCCTCCTTTGGACTTCACAGAAACTCTGACCTGCTTCATTTTTCTATATATGGCATGGTCTGTGGGCTCACGAGACGGTAATCTCTTTGGCTCTTTGAAAGGAGGCGTCTGCCTTATCCTTGAGTAGCCTCCATCACTCTGATCTAAGCATTTTAGGCAAAATGGTACTGGAGGGGACAGGGCCCTGCTGGAGGCCTTGGGAATGCCCAGGGGGTGGAAGCAGAGATGGGAGATGGCGGTGGGGGGCTTGGAGGTAGGGGAGCTAGAGAGGGTCCGGCTCCAGCAGGGACAGGAGGCCCAGGTGTCCCGTGGAGAAGACAGGACCCAAAGCTGTTGTACAGGCTGTGGATCAGAAGCTGCCAACTGAACGGGGAACTGAGAGAGGGCTCAATTCAATCCTCTCCTTTGGTACGGACTTTGCCCGTGATAGAGGCAGGTCCCCAACTCGGGGAAGGAGCTTCTCTCCGGCTAGCAGGACCCTTGCCAAGCGAAGGCCCCACCACCAGCTCCAGCCCCACAGGGCAGCTGATGCAACAGTAATCAGGGTGGTGGGGGAACAGTGAGCGGGAGAATTGGACATGACCCGCTGTCCCCACCCTTGGCCAGGACTCTGGCCCCTGGGAGCTTTGTTTATTGCTTGTGTTTAGGGAAGCAGGAAAGAGGCCCCAGTCACACTAAACCCTCCCTCTGCCCGGTCTGCTGGGCCCCCAGCTGGGAGGGGGCGGTGGCTTCTGGCCAGTTAAGGGGTTTGGCCCTTGGAGCTAATTGCTCATTAAAGAGCGTTAATGAGCTTCCCACAGCCCCACCCCTGCCTGGACCAGCGAGGTGTCCCCAGGCCTCTCTGCTGTCCCCGGGGAGGGAGCGGGTCTCTCTTTCCCAGACCAGCCCCTCCGCCCTCCGCTTGGTGGTCAAGTCCAACTGTGGGCCCTGCTCCGCCAGCAGGTTCTGGGTTGCGTGGCCCCTTGGCAGTTAGCACCCCTCACCCTCCCTGGCCCACCCCGCCTGAGCACTTACAGTTTCTCCAGCAGGGACAGTCCCAGGAAGGCTCCGCTCCGGAGGCCGGTGATCTTGTTGTTGCTCAAGAGCCTGGAGAACCGGGGAGAACACAGATGGGAGAAGAACACTTGCCTTCTGCGTAAGTGGCGCCCCCTGAGGTTGTGCAAGGAGCAGCCCCACCCTGGGCTCTAGGAAACCACGGGGAGGAGCCAGCCAATAGCTCGGGCAGAATACAGTCAGCCCACTGAGCCCCAGCTCCGCCATGTCAACCTGCCTGGGATCCCGCAGCCTGGATCTGACTTGGGCTCCATATAAGCAGGCACGCTACTCTGTTTCCACCTGGGAATCACAGGCCCAAGCCCACAGCCCCACCTTTCTCCCCCACCCCGATAGCTCTGTCTTGCTCAAGCCGTCAGCCTTGACCTGAGGACAGTGATGGGCAGAAAGGTCTAGCAAGTAGAACAAGAAGCCCAGTAGGTGTGGGGGCAAGTGGAAGGGATTGTCCTTCCTTGGGGTCTCCATCACTCTGGGAGCTCAGGGCCTCACCAGAAGGGGACCCCTCCCTCCCTGCCCTCAAAGGCCCCCAACTCAGAGGAACAGAGTGCCTGTGCGTCCCTAAGCCTGTCTACAACCTTGACAAGAAACTGATGGAGTCCTGGGCGCCCCCCGCTCCAGGGAGCCCAAGCCTCAGGCTCTGCCTCTGAGTCTTTGTTTATTTATTTGTTTGTACTGGTGGGAGGCGGAAAGGGGGCCCCAAGTTCCTGACGGAACCCACTCTGCCCACCCACTCAGTCTTTCTCTGCCAGGCTCCCCACTGGGAGGAGAGCGATCCAGACCAGTCAAAGGGCTCATCCCTTGAGTTAATTGCTTATTAAAAAGCTTTAATGAGGGACTTCCCTGGTGGTCCAGAATTTAAGACTCATGCTTCCACTATAGGGGGCATGGGTTCGATCCCTGGTTGGGGAACTAAGATCCTACATGCCATGTGAGACCAAAAAAAAAGGCTTTAATGAGCCTCTCAGCCCAAGCTCTTGCAAAGGGTTTCCCATCTTTGCTCTGAGCAGTGGAGAGCAGACCTGGGAAGGCCAGAGGGGCAGGCCTCCGGCCTCCTCTCCAGTGGGCAGCCTCGGGGCTGGACAGTAAGAGAGAGGGCAGGGGGCAGGGACTGGGCATGACAGGGGCTGTCCGAGCTCTGTGCAAAGCCTCCTGGAAGTGGGTGGGTGCACATACCAGCCCAACAGTGAAAGGACCCCAGACATCTGCGCTACTCCAAGTTCAAGGAGCATGTGGAGGGCAGACCGTGGCCGGATGGAGGCACGGGCGGGAAGGGCTTTGTGGGTGAAGGGAAAGAGGTGCAGCTCATCTCCTTCCCTGCTTTCTCCGCTCTGCAGAGAGGCCCCCTCCTCCCCTCCTGGACCCCGCCTCACTGTCTCTCCACCTCATCATCCACAGTGACCATGTGGACGGGTTCCGGGGAAGTGCTATGTTTCCAAAGTGCTTCACACACACACACACACCTTGATATTTCAAAAAGCACATCACAGTAGTCATCATATGAATACTTAGAACTTTCTTGAACCCCTTTATTATCATTTTATGCGTTTTGTTCTTGTTCCATTTAGTCGCCAAGTCGTGTCCGACTCTGCGATTCCATGGACTGTAGCCCGCCAGGCTCCTCTGTCCATGGGATTTCCCAGGCAAGAATACTGGAGTGGGTTGCCATTTCCTCCTCCAGGCGATCTTCCCAAGGATGGTTTTGTTTCCCATTACCTGTGGTGGCTGATTGTAAATAATATTGTCAGTTCTTACAGCTCTAAGGGTCTGGTGGGGCTGGGGTTGCCCCCTTGGTGGTGACAGGCTCCTGATGGTGTGAGTTTTAAATCCAAACCTGCCCCTCGTCATCTGCACCTCATTTCTTCATATAGCCTCAGGGCCTGAGGCTCAGAGGCTGCATTAACTGTCAAAAAAAGGCGAGAGGACCCTCAGTATCCTTATGTGGGGGAGAGATCCTGAAATACCAGGAGGAAGGGTGAGAAAGGGCATCTGTTTCAGCCTCCCCCACCCCAAGGTCTCTCCAGGGATGACTCCTGCCTGGGTCTTGGGAGGAAGACAGATTAGGATGCTGATGGGGATGGGGAGCACAGGGAAGGGTCAGGGGTATGGAAGGACAGAGGAATGGGGGAGCCAGGTTATCACAGCCCAGAGCACCAAGGGGGAAGCCTGAGAACACTGCCAAACTTGAATGGCGTACGGACCTGTTAAAGGGAGCGGAAAGCTGTTTTATTTCCTGCAAATATATCTGTGGATCCCAGTTTGAGAAACATTGACCTTAGGAATGAAAATAAATACCTTCTAAGAAAAAATTATCTCAAAATTATCAGCAAAAGATTTTTGTTTACAGATCGCTGAATTAAAAACAGAAAATTAAAAAAGTCTCCAATTCCCAAATCCCTAATATTAAAACTCAGGATTGTAACTGGAGAACCCCATCCAGACACGTCTAGAGGTAGTGTTGGGGAGTAGGTACCCCACATTCCCCAGACTCTTCAGCCTTTAACCCTTGAACACCTTTCACATACCCCAAATTTAACCCGGAGTCGGTCAACAGAGGTAGAACGCCAGCTGCACATGTAATTCAGAACGTTCTAGCAGCCACACTTTTTAAAAGTTAAAAATTAAGTTAATCTTAATAATAGACTTTATCTCAGTGCATCCAAAATGTTATCATTTTAACATGTAATACATATGTTATTATGTATTATAAATATATAATTATATTATAAATAGAAAACATTACATATATATTATATATACTTATATATTATAAATACACAATATAAATTATATACATAACAAAAATTATGAATGAGCTATTTTCCTTCTTTTTGTACTGTCTTGGAATCTGGTGTGCAGTGTCCTCTTCCAGCACAACTTAATTTAGACCAGCCACATTGCAAGTACTCGGAGGCCACATGGGGCTGGTGACCTTAACCCTCATCCCTGATCTAGTCTGCTTGTAGCCAGCACCGCCCCCCACGAGGAAGTCTGGGCTGCCGGGGAGATCTCGAGGCAGCCGGGGTGCTGTGTGCGTAGGTGTGTGTGTGTCTGTGTGTGTCTGTGTGCGTGTGGCCTGGGAGCAGAGCAAAGGATGGGGCCCAGCACCCAAGGCAGGTGAGGCTGAGCCTCTGGTCCAGGAGAGCTCCCTCCTGGCTCCCGCCCCCTCTGAAGTGGGCTCTGTGGGCCGGGGAGGAGAGGGCACAGCAGCGTGGGAGAAGGGTTGGCTGCAGCCCATGCAGCTGGCTGGGCCAGCCCAGTGCAAATTCCCAGCCTGGAGAGTCTTGAAATGAGATTTTTTTTTTTCTTGTGTTCGAGAACATGCTCTCCCAATCCCCTACCCTCTAAGCCACTCACAGAAGTGGGGACCCCAGGTCGGCATCACTGCATCTTCCCCCTCCAATGGACCCTCTCTTGCCACATCTCCAGTTCTTGGAAAGACATCACTGATACCATTATGGTTTAGCCCCCAAGTAGCCAAAATTGGATCTTTTGGTCTTAACAACCTAGATCAGGCTGAGGAGATTTTATTTTCGTCCCAGAGTGTGGGGACTGAAATAATGGTGTCTGCGGGTTCAGTTCTTCGGAGGTGCCCCTTGTGTGTCTGGCCAGGAATTTGGGACCGCGTTTGGGGGAGGTAGGAAGCTGGCAGTCACAAGGCTGCTCATGGGGGTAAATGAAACACACACACACACACAGCCTCATCCATTAGGAAGCAAAATGTTCCCACCACACACGGCTCCCATGGGAGGCAAACAGTCAGGGCGGCCCCAAGCTTCTGTCCAGAGTCACAGACACGGTGCAGTCTTGACCCCTTCTTCCTAATACTCTCAGCCACCTCTCTCTCCCAACAACCTCAGCAGCAGCAGCCTTCCCAGCCCAAGTACAGTGTGCCCGCCAGGAGGGTTTTCTTCCCAACCACGCCACTTGCCTCTCCGGCTGGCCCAGCCCAGCATCCTCAACATCTTCCTCCCTCCCCCCGCCCCCGACTACCACCCAGGGTCACATTTTCACAGGAAGGGGGGCCAGTCCCTGGAGGCCTCTGTTCACTACCCCAGAATCTGAAACCCGGCCAAAGAGAGGGGACACACGG
Source organism: Bos taurus (assembly GCF_002263795.3). Taxonomy (NCBI): domain Eukaryota; kingdom Metazoa; phylum Chordata; class Mammalia; order Artiodactyla; family Bovidae; genus Bos; species Bos taurus. Next base: position 33,078,750 of record NC_037354.1, on the reverse strand, counting down.
CGTCCATTCCAGAACTCTGTCCGCGCCCGGGTCCTATTTTAGGGAAGAGGAGCAAGCAGCGTTACTGCTAACGACGAGGCTGGAGGCCACAGGAGCGAGTGGCTGGCGTCAGCTGGGGCCCTGTGGCCTCCAGGCAGCCGCAAGAACTCGCCAGATCCCGGCCTGACATCCAAGATGACCCTTGTAGGGGTCCCGCAGGCCCCACTCAGTGGGGCGTGGGGCCAGCACATGCCTGCACCGAAGGGGTCTCACACGTGCTGGAAGAGTCGCACGTGTCACCCTCCCAGCCCCCACCTGGCCCAGCACACACACACATGTCAGGGCCCCACGCTCTCCAGGAATTCTGAGCCTGGAATGCAGGCTGCTGCCAGGGTCCTCTGGGCTGGGAGGGCCCCGTCGCCAACACCTGCTGCTGGCACCTTGGCCGTGTCTTTGGGAGACTGTCAGTGTGGGGAGCAGGGTGGTCTGCTTGCTGATGCAAGAAGAGCCCCAGGCTCATAACCATCAATGTGAGACCGTTCTCCCCTAACCCCCCTCCCGTGGGCACAGTACCCAGGGCCTTGGAGCATTTCCAGGCCCATTAGGGCATCTGAAACCTAAAAAAAAAAAAAAAAAAATCACTACTGAATATAGGTGCTGCAAGTGTAAATTAATGAAGGTTTAACTACAGAACTACTAAATGTCATATTATTGCCAATTAGCAATCATCGTTCAGTTTCATGAAGGATGTGGGTGCAGTTTAGCATGACTGATGGGACAATGGGGCCTCCAAATGTGAGACTGCCTCTGGTCCACGGGCCTGGTTCTGACACATACCTTTGCCTAAAGGCTGTGCCCATTCCACTGAGCCTGACTGCGGGGCACAGAAATGCTGGAGAGGACACACGGCACTCCCAGACCTCCTGCCATCCTTCCCTTGGCTGGAAGACTGTCCGGTCAGCCCTGAACACCTACTGGTTAGGAGGTCACCCTGGTGGGGCCTCTTCTCCCCAGGCTTTAGAGGGCCATGTCCTGCGACATGGAGACGGAGAAGGCAATGGCACCCCACTCCAGTACTCTTGCCTGGAGAATCCCATGGATGGAGGAGCCTGGTAGGCTGTGGTCCATGGGGTCGCAAAGAGTCTGACATGACTGAGCGACTTCGCTTTCACTTTTCACTTTCACGCATTGGAGAAGGAAATGGCAACCCACTCCAGTGTTCTTGCTTGGAGAATCCCAGGGGCGGGAGAGCCTGGTGGGCTGCCATCTATGGGGTCGCACAGAGTCGGACACGACTGAAGTGACTTAGCAGTAGCAGCAGTCCTGCGACAGCCTCTGACCTCAGCCTTGAAACTGAGCTGTCCAGGCAGGGCCTGAGGTCAAGGTAAAGACGAAAATTGTCTTGCAGTGGCTCCTACACACAGGACCTTCCCTCGGTCCTCTTCTCTAACCTGCCCTCTCTGCAGGGGCACTGCATCTGGGCGATCAGCAGGCAGAAACCAAGAAACTGGAGAAGGCGAACCTACAGCTGTTCATGGTGGGTAGTTGATATGCCTTGACTGGGATGTGGGAGCCCCCGGCACTGGAATTGAGTCTGTTGTGAGCATTCACCCCTGGGCGTCCACTCACTCATTATTCAATCCTACAAGAACACTTATGGTGCGCTTGGCCCTGGGGAACACACCAATCCTACCTGAACACCTGCTGTGTGCTGGGCCCTGGGGAACACACCAGCACTGCAAACACAAATGAGACCGGGTGTCTACCATTTCCCACTCAGGGAAGGTGGAAGAACGTGTGACGGATAGGGTGGACTATTTGTATAGCTGTGTCCACCCGGTTTCAGGAAGCTGGTAACTTACTCCCAATCACACTTCCTGCAGACACGGCCTAAAATCTCACCACGGGGGACTCAGACTTTTAGGCAAAGAAAGTGGGTTTTTAAAAAAATACAAATAAACCTGAAAGGATCTGTTATCAATCTTTTACACCTAAGCATAAATTAGCCCTTTACTCCTTCCATTCAAGAGATTTTCCTTGGGAACTTGGAGGCTCCACTTCTATCCTTTGTGAGCCTGTATCCAGCCTCCACCTTGAGCCTGCAAGGCCCCTGAGGGCAGAGACCAGCTCTCTATGGCTTCCTGGCAGCAGAGGCCAGACACACAACACAGGCAACTGGCGGACTGGGTGGGTGGGCGGGAGTCTGGTGGGGTACAGCTCCAGGGGAAGTGGGGGTGGTCCATGAACCCCCAGTTTTCCCAAGCCAGGAGGCAGTTTCCTCTTTGCCTCCACTTCCCCACCAAGTCTTCTGGGCAGTGATGTTGCACAGTGGTCCCCTAAGCACACGTGTATCAGTGCGGGTGGACGCCTCTCTTCCTGGCTCACTATCCACGTGGAGGAAGCAGATTGGTTATCTCCCTGCCCCCAGGGAGGATGGCTCTGATTGGTCAGTGTGGGAACAGGGTTGACCAGGAGCTGGAGTCAAGGGATCTGGCTGGGAGTTGGGTGACCTTGGGCAGGTCAGCCGCAATTGGGGTGCCTTCTTAGGAAAAGAAGGGTCTGAACTGGAAACGCCCACTCCTTAGTGTGATGGCTTTTCCCACCCTGAGTCTCCTGAAATCTAGAGTTTCTGCTCCAACTCACAGCTCCCAGCAGGCGAAGCGCCCTGGGGGCGGAGGGCGGAGCGGGAGGGAGAGAAGCGGGAGGTGGGGGCTCTCGACCTCCTCTTTGCTTTCCAGCTGGGAGACGTCTGGGCCCTCGAGCTCAGGCTGGAACTCCCTCCCGGGCTGCTCCCTCCAGCCGGTTCCCTGCTCCTCCGTGACAGACTGTCCCGTGCCCCTCACCTGGCCCCATCCATCTTGCACACCCGTCTCCCCCAGCCGGCCTCTCCCCACTCCCAGGGCTGGGAAAGCGGGGTCCTGGGAGGCCGCCGGGCGTTAGCTACACTCCGCAGCGTCTCTGCTCCCCCACCCCCATCACCCAGTCCTAAAAGCAAAGGAATGTTCTGGAGTTTGGGAAGGATGGGGGCCCCCCGGAGGAGGAGGAGGGAGGAAGGGGAGGAGGCAGCTTTGTCCTGTCAGTGTCTAAGCTCTAAATAGAACAGAGTGGCTGGGCTGGGGGAATGAAAATAAACAGCCCCTCTGAACAGCCCCGTCTTAGCCGTCAACCGGATTTTCCTTCTGGTTCCCCAGCCCAGGGCCATTTCCCTCCCCTCCCCTCCCCTGCTCTCCGTCTGGGCCCCTGGAGGCCAAGGCTCTACCTCGGGGGTGGGGGGGAGGGGTGGAATGGGGGAGTGAAGGGGGGGTCTCAGTCCAGGCTGTGTGGCCTTGGGGAACTCGCCTCCCCTCTCTGGGCTTTGGGGATGACATGCTTGCCGGAATGGAAGGATGGAGATCAACTCAGAGGTGGCTGGAACTTTTTCTCCTTCAGGAAAGAGTTCTTACCCCAATGACTCCCATGTGGCATAAACTTAGGAACACTTGCTCCCTTTAAACACATGACCCCAAATTTAAGGGTCAATTTATGGTGAGGTTCAAATTACACTGGTTTGCCTGTGCCTTTGGGGGAAATTCTCAGACTCACCAGGACTAAGGATTGCATCCCAGCTCACCTTCCCACACCCCCGAAAGCCCAGCCCAGAGGGGTGAGCTGTAGTAGCAAAAACAGACTTCCTTGGGGGGTCAGGAGTGGCTGGGTTCTTGCATGGGTTCCGAATAATTCTGCAAATAACCCATTCTGGGTCCTGGCCCCACTCGGGATGAATGGGGGTTGAATTTTAGGTCCACTGTCTCAGGTGCAAGAAGGACTCAACCCAGGGAAGCATGGAGGGCTCTGCTGTCTGCCTGGTGCTTCTGAGATGAGACCCTGGGCCCTGTACCTATGGGCAGGGTTCCTAACACCTCTGGGAATGGCTGATGAGTCCTGGAACCTGGGCTCTGGTGGCCATCAGCAACTCCAGGAGGTGGTCGGGGGAGAGTCAGGGAGGCACATGGATTTCTTCAGGGCTCCTCACTTCAGACAAGCGGGGGGTCCCAGAGCCCCCCTAAAGGGAGAGTGTGTTGGAGTCCTGGGCCTCTTCCCTCTCCTTCCTTCCCTCTTTTCTCCTCGCTCCCTCCCCCACCCCCCTCCTCTCCCGCACAAAAGCTCTCTGTACACAGCCACTTCCTCTGGCTGCTGTCTCTGAGCCCAGACCTTATGAGAACCATATGGGGGAAAGAGGGTGGAAGGGAAGGGGGTGGGGAGGCCGCGTGGGCCCGCCCCTTCAGTCAGCATCTCTCCCCTCCCCTCGGGGCTCCTTGCAGGCCATTGGCACACTTTGCCCCCAGCTCCCCCAACTGGACCCCATGGCTGGGATGAGGGGTGCTTAAGGGAGGGCACAAGGGGGCTGTGGGGAGGGCTGGGAAGGGGCCTCCCTCCCCCATGGTGCTCTGAAGACCACCAAACTCACAGCAAAGGGGCCTAGCCACCGTCAGGCACATCTGCAGGGCCCAAGCTCCTTCTCTCCTGTGGGATCAACCTATGTGGTGGGCAACCCCCCAGACTGAGTGGATGAGGATTCCTCAACTGTCCCATGCCTGCCTCCCATCCCCACCCAGCCTTGGAATGTTCCCAGGTCAAAGGGGCCTGGGTCCTGCTGGGAAGGAACCGGGTTTTCTAAATCAGCCTTTGTGTCCATTGGCTCCCAAGTCCAGCCAGGTGAACACTGACTCTCTTACCTGAAAGGAACACGAGGGGAACCCCACCAGCTAATCCTGACGCTGGCATCAGCCAGCTAAACTGTGCGGCTCTGGGGCAAGATGTGGCCTTCTGCCCACCTGGCCTCAGTTTGCTCAGCTGTCAGATGTTCATGTAGGGGCTGGACCTGCTGGTCTCTTAGGTCTGTTTTGGCCCAGGGCGCCCAGAAACTTATGACACTGCCCAGTATCCTCTGAGGGCCTGCTCAGAGGTCCTGGGAGGTCCTCAGGAGAGATTTCCTTCTAGAGTTATCCATTATCAGTCTCTTCGTGGAATCCCTGAATATCCCCTCTCCACTTTCCCCATCTCCGTAACTCCCAGAGCCCAGAATCAGAGGACAGGCCCATCAGCTGCTGCCTAGGGGTGAGCAGGGGGCTCACAGTGGTCTGTGTCTGCATCCCCTGCCTGTGATAAGCCACTCTCCCCCATGAGAACTTGCCCCTCAAGGGAGGCCGGTAAAGGCTCCTGCTCTGGGCTGGGGGTGGGGTTGGCGGGGACATGCCCACAGCTGCCCCCTGGACCAGCTGTGAGACTAGGGGGTGGGGTGGGCAGACGGATCAGGAAGAAAGCCAAGAGTTCTACTTTCCTGGAAAAACTGCGAATGAAAATCCATTAGAGGAAAGAAAAAAAAAAAAAAAGCCAAGGGTGGAGAGAGGGGCCTGCAAAACAGAAGGCAGGACGCAGATAACGGGGTGGGGGCGGAAGGGTTTTCCCTGAGGTGAGCGGCTCTGTTGACAGGGTTGCCCCTGATCAGCCTGGAGGCTGGCTGCAGACGGGCACCTTATCTAGCACTTTCTCTGCCTGGAGAGTCTGCCAGGCTTCCCAAAGTGAAGGCCCGACTTTCCCCTGCCCGCCCAGGACCCACATGGGCAGGGCGGTGCGTGGAGGGGACTGAGAGCTGGCGGCCCATTCTGGAGGAAAACGGGAGGAGAGAGGGGAAAGCTATAATGCAAAGGTTACTGGCCCAAGTCCATTGTTTGCCCTAGGTCATGGGCAGAAAGGGGAAAGGAGAAATTTTGGGGGAAAAAAATAATAAAGGAGGGAAGGGTTTGGGAGGGTGTGAAGGTTTCCGCGCTCTCCGCCTCCATTTGCAGCCAGACTGGAGTGGCTGAAGCCCCTTCCCAGCCCTTCTTCCCTTGAGATGCATGCTGGCTAGGGATGGGTTTACTGGGGGCACTGAACCCCCAGAAAAGAATCCTTGCCCAACTTCTGCTGAAGGAGAATGTGGGCTCTTTTCCTTTAAAAGCCAGCTTGGGGGATGGGTTGCAGTCTGGATCCGGGTTAGGTGGAGTCCGTGGGGTGGTCTCTGAAGCAAATGTCCGTGGTGGGTCCCAGTCTCACCCCAGGGCAGGCTGACGGGCCAGCGGGCTCTCAGGGTGCTCCAGCTTGGCCTGCCCTGTCCGTTGTCCCTGCGGAGATGTCTAGCCAGGCTGAGGGGTGGGGGGCTGTTCTTTGGAAGGTATCTTGGCCCAGGTAGGTCAGTGGCCTGGGACAAAAGGGGGGCGGCCCTTCCTCTGGGGATGGTTAAGGATGGGAAGGTGAGCTAGGAGTCCTGTTGGCTGCCACCCTATCCCCATATCTTTTCACCCAGCGTCTCTCTTGCTGAGAACGTATCTTCTCACCCCACGCTGTCTCCTTGGAGTGGCATCCATGGGAATTAGCCGTGGCTGGAAAGCATTAGTTGCCCAATCATTCTAAGATGTGCTGCAAAACCACCTTTAATGTTTTTCCCCTTCTTTCTGCCGTCAGTACGTTAGGATGCCCTAATGGCAGCACATGTGTGTGAGCAGGGCTGAAAGATCCAGGGCACACATGCACACACACCCCTCTCGGAGCTCAATTCTCATCGCCCAGCAGGGACTCACACAGACACACTGGCCCAATCATTCCACACAGCAAGCATTTTTCTCCTCCAGAAGTGAGTGGGCTGGGGAATGCCCAGGCCTGTCTGGACACTTCCACACCAGTGGACTCTCAGGGGGACGGGAATCAGCTGCCACAGCTGTCTTCCCAGGCCATGGCCCTATCCCCTGAGTGGCGGGAACCCGGGAGAGAGCAGAGGGACACGGCTTCCACCCCGCTAATACACACAGGCACACACCCACCCCAGGCTGGGGAGAATGCAGGCCAGGCGGCCAACGTCAGAGGCTGACCAGTCGTGTCCTGTCAGGAAGCGCACAGCCTCTGAACTCACCCAACCAGAGTCGTTACTGTATTGTTCTGGACACAATCGGATAGACCCTGAGCCAGCTCCAACTCCAGGGCAAGGGGTGGTGGGGAAACGGTCGCCACCAGGGTCAGGAGGACAGGGAAGGGGAAGCGGCTTGGAGGCTGGGTCTAGGACAGGACAGGAAGGGGCCGCCGCCAGGGCCGGACCCCCCACTCCACGGCATGCGTGGAGCTCCGAGCACGTGGTCCGCGCAGGAAATCGCTGCGGTGGGGAGCGGTCGCTAATTCTCCTGCGGGCTGGCGGGATCTCGGACCCTCGTTGGGGAGGCTGGGGGTCGGGTTGTGGCGCAGCGGGCAGAGCCGGTTGCCAATGAGGGCTTAATAAGGCCCGGGCTGAGAAGGGAACGACGGGATGACGGAGGGAGTTTGGGAGGCAGCCTCCTTCCCCTCCGCCAGGTTTCTTTCTCTGCAATCTGCGCGAAGAAGTCAATCGCGAAACGGCCAAAGTTCGTCTTCACATCCGAGAAGGGAGGGAGGAGGAAGGGATGCAGGACTAGGAGCACAGGTCAATTCACAGATGCGCGCGGCGGGACAGGGGCCCAAGAGGAATCGGGACGCCGGGGGTTCTCGTTCACATTAGAAGCGCCTGCACCCCAAGGATAGACATTTTTCCGAACCCACCCTCCTGCCTGAGCTAGAGAGACGGGCTGCAGGCCGGGCTGGCAGGCCCCGGGGTCGGATGGGGCGCCCCCATCTGGAGGATCCAGGCCCGCGGGCTGAACCCGGGAAACTCCCCCAGTGCGTCCAGGGACGCGTCCGCGGTGGTGACGACCACAGGCACCTACTGGGCCGCAGGCGTCGATCTCCGCTGAGCCCTCCTCCCATCCCACCCACCTTAGGTCCCCGAAGTCCGCAACACCAGCCCCGGCTAGAAAGCCAAGGGGTCTGGGCGTCCCGCCAGCGCGCGTTCCCCTTCACCTGTACAGGTGAGTGGGCGCCCCGCGGTGCCTCTCTTTGGGGCGCATCCGTCCCCAGTGCTCCTTCCTCCCTCCTTCCACGCCTGGAGCCCTAATCTTTCCCCTGCTTCTCCCAAGCCTCCTTTCTCGGCTTCTGGACTCAGGCCCGAAGTCTCTGAAGTGGTGGAATCGTCTCTGTCCCCCATTCCCCAGCCCTCCCGTCTAGTCTCCTGTCGTGCCTTCGTCGGGACTGGGGCCCGGCCGGACCGAGTAGGGTACTCACAGGGTAACGGTGCTGTTCGGCAGAAGGCCGGGATCGGGAGGCTCCGGGAGGTCCCCGCCGCCGCACACCACCCTCCTGCGCGCCGGGTTGGGGGCGCCGCCGCTGAGCCCCTTCGGCCGCTCCCCCGAGCACTTGCAGCTGCGGATGGGGACCGGGCAGCCGGGTGCGCCCCGAGTCTCGGGCGTCAAAAGCAGCAGCCAAGGCAGCAGCAGCGGCAGCAGCAGGCGCGCGGGCGCCCCCCGCATCCTGCGTCCCGCGGCGCCCATCAGCCCATCGCCCCGCGGGGACCCACAGCGCCAGGGCTAGTCTGCGCGCCGGCCGGAGGGATCCGGGCGGGCGGGAGGCGTGCTCAGCGGGGGCCCGGGGCGCCCGAGGGCGGGGCGGGGGGCCCTGGGCGGAGGCGAGCCCCGGGGTCCCCGCCGCCGCGCCCCGGGGACATGTCCGGCGAGCGCCCCGGCGGGGAGGACGCGGGCGCGGCTGTCAGCGCGGCGCTGACGGCCCCCGGCGGCGCGGCCCGACTCTCGGCGCCGTGCGCCCGGGCCGGATGAGGCCGGGCCCCTCTGCGTCGCCTGCTCGCTCTGCGCGGGGCTGGGACCTAGCGGATCGCGCCGGGCTCCTGCCGCCGCCGCCGCCGCCGCCGCCGCTCCGTGCCATGGATGGAGGCAGCTCGGCGCGGCGCCGCTGCCGCCGCCTCCAGCCCCCGCCCGCCCTCCCGAGAGGGCGCCCTCCCCTCGCCAGCTCGTCCGTCCGCGAGGCCCTAGCGCCTCCCGATGCGCGGTCAGGCCGCTGTCCTCCTCCTAGTCGCCGCCGGCCCGCCGGGGAGAGGCCCCGCGCGTCCCCCACGCCCGCCCTGACCCTGGACGTCTCCCGGCCGCCCCTCTCCCCGGAGCTGAGGTTCTTCCTCTCCACAACCACAGCCAACCGCTAGCACTTCCCACGGAATCCTGCCTCACTCTTGCCCGTCCAGCCTGCACCCCGATGCTTCTGGGGCTTTCATCGACCCGCGGGCTTGACCAGAGATGTCCCTGGGTGGGAATGAACTTTGTACCCCGCTCCAGGGTTGCTGAGACTCGGCTTCCCCTGACCCCTGACCTGGTGGGCCAGGCTGGAAGCCAGGCGCTCACTCTCGCAGCCCTGCTCCAGTCAGCGCAGGATATATACAAGCTGGAGACGAAGGAGGCTCTCGGATCCTCCGGGTGACCTCGCCCAGCGGGGGTTGCATGTCATTGGGCCAGGAGGGGTCAAAGGCCGAGACAGGTCAGATCTAGGGGCCTAGCTTTTCCACAACCCTGTGCGTGCGCAGGCGCGCGCGTGTGTGGAGGGCGGGGGGCGTGGGTGGGTGGGAATGAGCAGAACTGAGAAGGCAAAAGCAGGGATTCCCACTGGCTGTGGTAAGAGCACTGCAGTGAGTCAGGAGGGCCCGGTCTGGGCGGCTCTGACTAAGAACACAGTCCCTAACATCGTGGGGTGTCAAATCTCCGCAGTCCAAAGGGGCCCTTCCGCCCCCTGGTTTGTGACTGCAAGTTTTGGCCTGAGAATGAGTGAGTGGGCGGGGGCCACTCAGGTGGCTATGAAAACTCTCAGTGAGTCTTAGAGGGGCTGGAATGCAGGCTGGGAACCCGGCTGGGGACAGAGGGTAGCGTGAGGTGTGGCCCAGTGAGCCTACGTCCTCAGTTTCCCCACGAAGGCGGCCTTTTCTGCCACTTAATAGCACCTTTGCGGTGGAGATGCAGGCTGCTGGGGTTTGGGGGACCCCTGAGGCGAGCCCCCTTTCCCCCTCCTCCGTTGGGCCACCAAAGTGGTCTCTCTGATGACTGCCGCCTTCTCTGGTGCCGTGGGTGTGTGTGGCACCTTTTCCAGCACGGTGGCCTGTCAGCGGGGTTCCCCCCACCCACCCCCTTTCCTGGGAAGGGTTTCTTTCCCTTGTGTGGGCGGCAGACGCTGAGCCCAGACACGGACTTCTTCTGGCTCCACAAGCCTCTCCCAGTTGCAGGCTCTGGTTCCTTCAACTTCCAAAGATAAATAAATAGTGATTGCAAATGGAGCAAGGGAGAAGGGGACGGCCCCCCTCCCCCCAGCAGGAGCCCTCCTCAGGGCGGGCGCAGGAGCCAGGCCTGCATTCCTGGGAAGGGTCGTCACAGAGCCACGGCCCACAGGCAGGTCTGCCACCGGCCCTCCTGTTCCCAGGCCGGGGAACTTCTCAGAGAAGAGCAGGGGACGCCTCGGTCCGGGGTCACACAGCCCTCCTGTCATTTCTTCTTCTTTTTTTTTTTTTTTTTGCTCAGCGGAGACACTCTAAGTCCGGAAAGGAATTCCACTGCAACAGCCGCTCTCTGAGGCTGAATCGAGGCCAAATGACATTTAATGAGGCAGTGATTCCTCACAGGTGGGAATGAGGCTCGGGGTGGAAACAGTTGCAAAATGCTGTCCTGTCCTGCTGGTCATCCCTTTTGATCTCTCTTCCCGTCCAGAAAGGTGATGGATGAGCGGTAGAGACAGGGTTGGGGACTTATCCTCCGCTTCCTTTTTTTGCATGCTGTTTTCTCTGAGCCACTCAAAGCTTTCCCCATGAGAAACCTTCCTGGTTATCTGTTCTCAGAGATACAGGCTGGAATGAATGAGTTGCCTGCATGTGCTGAAGTTTGTTTGGGATAGAAAGATGACTCAAGCTGAGCTCCCACCCTCATGACATCTGGTTAGGAAGCTGGGCCCTGGCCCTGATCGTGTGGGATAACCTCTTCATTGAACTCGGGATAAGGTAGCGTGATACAGGGAGAAGGCTGAATTAATCCTGCCTGAAACAAAATGGGGGGTGAGGAGGCCTGATCAAAAATGTTAGTCCAATCTGGGGCAGAAATGTAACTCACCACAACTCACCAGACCATTGTTGTCCCCTTAAGGGCCCTGGGGCTCGCACCCTCTAAGCCCTCTCTCAAGAAGCTTTCCTTGGGACTTTCTGGCCTGATCCCTGGTAGGGGAACTAGAATCCAACGTGCTTCGGAGCAACTAAATCTGAGTGCTGCAAATAAAGAGTCCGTGAGGCGCCACAAAGATTCTGCGTGCTGCCATGAAGACCCGACTCAACCAAATAAACAAATAGAGGAAAAAATGTCCAAAAAAAAAAAAAGACAGAGTTTGCCTTTGCTGGGTGCTAGCTGCTGGCTAGCCTCTCTCTTGCCTCCACCCGCAATGCTGATCCATTCCCCTTCGTCAGGCAGTGGCTGGGGGGCTCTTCTCCCATGATTGACCAGACCCTCCACTGGGGGCAGCTGAGAGTGGAAGATGGGGGGTCACGATCCGTGTCCCCTTCCTCCAAGCCCAGAGCAGACCAGAGCTAGCACAGGGCAGCCAGCGTTTACTGAGGGCTTGTTATGTGCCGGGCACCTGCAACTACATTTTAGGAGAATTAGCTCATTTTGTCCTCATACCAGGGTGAAGATGGCTGTTTTAGTGGACAGAAGGGGAAGAGGCACCCTGAATAGTAAACTTGCCCAAGGATACACAGCCCGGAAGTGATGGAAATCAGGATTTTTAAATATAAATGTATTTATTTGTTTTGGCTGTGCTGGTCTTCACTGCCATGTGGGATTTTCTCTCTCTTTTTTTTTAATTAATTTTATTTTGTTTTTAAACTTTACATAATTGTATTAGTTTTGCCAAATATCAAACTGAATCCGCCACAGGTATACATGTGTTCCCCATCCTCAACCCTCCTCCCTCCTCCCTGGGCTTTTCTCTAGTCACAGCAGGTGGGGACCACTCTCTAGTTGAGGTGCTCGGGCTTCTCTTTGCGGTGGCTTCTCTTGTTGTGGAGGACGGGCTTTTGGCGCTTCAGTAGTTATGTTTCCAAGGCTCTAGAGCATGGGCTCAGTAGTTGTGGCACAGGGGTTTAGTTGCTCCGTGGCATGTGGAATCGTCCCAGACCAGGGATCAAATCCATGCCCCCAGCATTGGCAGGTGGATTCCTTTTTTTTTTTTTTTAACTATTTTTAATTAAAAAATTTATTTTATTTTATTTATTTGGCTGCACCAGGTCTTAATTGTAGCTTGTTCCCTGACCAGGGGTTGAACTCGGGTCCCCTGCATTGGGAGCTCAGAGTCTTAGCCACTAGACCATGAGAGAAGTCCCAGCAGGTGGATTCTTAACCACTGGACCACCAGGGAAGTCCCAGAGTCCAGTTTTAACCACTGAGCTTTATAATTTCTGGGGTAGGAAGGTGCCCTCAGTAATCACTCCAAGAAATCCCCTTACTTCTGCTTAAGGTTGTCTCATTTTGATTTTCTGGCCCTCTCTGAGCTGAACCTTTACAGACATCCACCCCCCAAACCATAGCTAGTGGTAGAATGGGGATACCCAGTCCTTATTCTTCTAGCAGAGTCAAGGGAGACAGAAACTTTCCCAAGGAGCTCCACACCTCGGCTAGAAGAGAATAGTCTCTAAAGACTATGAGAGAGACTTCCCTGGTAGTCCAGTGGTTAAGACTCTGAGTTGCCCATGCAGGGGTCTTGGGTTTGATCTCTGATCAGGGAATCAAGATCCCACATGCCTCGTAGCCTGTCCAAAAGATAAAAATATATACATTTTAAAAAATAAAATGAAGGCTATGAGAGATTATAAACACATATAGAATCAGAGCTCACAATATCCAACACCTCCCAGTTCCAGGCCCTGGTCTCTTCTCCTGGCCGTCAGAGGCCCCACTCAGGATGTCTGAATTTAATTGTTAGTTTTTCCAGTTCCCTCTGTGCCTTCTCATGCCAGAGGCAGGATCCTAACAGAGACCCAGGATAACAGTGGATAAGGTCATGGCCCATAATTGGATCGATAATGCCAGCATGACTTTTCTCCAGGGCGCCATTAATTTAGAAAGACATGGAGGCTCAGAGCCTGTGAACACCACCCCTTTATCCCACCTCCCCACCAGGAAGGCTCTCTGGGGTGGTCCTCTGAGCTCTGTCCTCTCTTCCTTGTCCTGAACTTCCCCATGGGGACTCTGCTAAGCCGCCCGTCCTGTTGAACTCTGACACTGAAGGTTCATGGCAGAGTGCTCATGCCTCAACCGGAAGGAATGAATAGGAACTATGGGAAGCTACCCAGATAAGTATTTGGACCTCTAAGGACTTCCCTTCAGAGATCGACATCGCCCCCTACGAGGTGCCTGTGTATACTTTAGACCCTCCCACAGGAGGGACTCATAATCTCTGTCTCCATGAAAATCTGACTCACCCTTTAAGTGAAATGATGGATGACTTTCTGCACCATGACTGTGTCATGCTTAAGAGCATGAGACTGAAGCTAGATGCAAATCCCAGGCTCTCCATTTTATTGGTCTTGTGACTTTGGGCAACTCACTTAATCTGCCTTGGCCTCAGTTTTCTCATCTGTGCAATGGGGTGAAAAAATATTTACTTCAGAGGGCCGTGTTGATGATGTCAGTTACTTGTCAAAGGTGCCTGTGTGATATACTATAACAATAGGTTTGCTCTTTTAAACAATGAATGAATGGATTTTCTTTTCTTGCCTGTGCGGGGTCTTTGTTGCCGAGTGAGGGCTTTCTCTAGGTGCGGGGTCTACTCTCCAGTTGTGGTTCATGGGTTTCTCACGGCAGTGGCTTCTCTTGATGCAGAGCACAGGCTCTAGAGTGTGGACTCAGTTGTTGAGGCTCACGGGCCCGCTCCACGGCATGTGGGATCTTCCCAGACCAGCGATGGAACCCGTGTCCCCTGCGTTGGCAGGTGGATTCGTAACCACTGGACCACCAGTGAAGTACTGTATTGGTCTTCATGTCCACCCATTCCTGACCCCCAGCTCCTAAAACCCTTGGCATTTACTGAGGGACAGGAGTATCTTCTGTTACTCGTCTGGGTTTATGCTCAGCTGAGTTTATGCTAACGAGGGTTGTACTCTTAGCCTCAGGATGGGGGCTGGTCAAGACGTCTTGAACAATAAGATTCAGAGAGCGTCTGGGTTGGTGAACAGTCACGGTGGCGGGAGGGAGCCCACCCAGGATGGGCATGGAAGCTCCATGCCCCACCCCCCTGCCCACACCCTGCCCTACGAATTGCTTCCACCTGGCTGGAAGTGGAAGCGATGAGTTGTATCCTTTTTTTATATATAATTAAATTTATTTATTTTTAATTGAGGGATAGTTGCTCTATAATATTGTGTTGGTTTCTGCCATACATAAACATGAATCAGCCATAGGTATACTTATGAGTGATATCCTTTATAATAGACCAGCAAATGTGAATAAAGTGTTTTCTTGAGTTCCATGAGCTGTTCTAGCAAACTATAGACTTGAAGAGGGGGTCACAAGAATCTCTGATTTATAGTCAGTCAGTCAGAAGTATGGGCGCCCCAGGACATCTGAGGTAGAGGCAGTCTTGGGGAACTGAGCCCTTAGCTTGTGTGGTCTATGTAAGGTAGTCAGTGTCAAAGTTGAATGAAATTATAGAACTCCCAGTAGGGGCTGAAGAATTGGAGAGTTGACTGGAGTCAGAAAACACCCCAGGGACTTCCCTGGTGGTCCAGTGGCTAAGACTCCGTACTCCCAGTGCAGGGGACCTGGGTTCAATCCCTGGTCAGGGAACCAGATCCACAGGCCACAATTAAGAGTTTGCATGCTGTAACTAAAGATTCCATGTGCCACAAGGAAGGTTGAGGATCTCATGTGCTGCAACTAAGACCCAGTGCAGCCAAATAAATAATAGTAAATTAAAAATAAAACAAAACACCAAGCCTGACACATTCACATGCTCAGTCAATGTCAATAGGCTGGCTGCTGTGTTTCTTATTGGAACCTGCTTGGTTTTGTCCTGTTATAGTTCACTGTTTACCTATTTCACTCTCCCACTAGAACAGAAGGTCTAAGAGGAGGCTATTATTTTCTTTATTTCTACGATTTCCAGCCTGTTTTAGTGACCAACGAATAGAAGAGACATTTAATTAACTTGCTCAGCAAAGTGTTCCTGAGTTTTTAATTATTTAAACAACAGTTACTGGGCATTTACCATGTGCCAGACACTGTTTCGAGCACTGAATATACAGCAGTCAGTGCATAGACGATAAAGTCCATGGTTTCATGGAGGTAATGTTATAGCAGAGGGAGCCAGATAATATGTAAGTAAACCAATGAATATGTTCATCTAGTGGGTGAGGAGAAGATCAGTGAAGCAAAATTAAACAGGGTAAGGAAATGGGGGAATGGAAGCAACCTAAGTGTCCATCAAATGATGAGTATATAAAGAAGATGTATATATACAATGGAATACTACTCAGTCGTGAAAAAGAAGGAAGTTTTGCCACTTGTAACCGCAGAGTGAACTTGGAGAGAAGTACACTAAGTGAAATAAATCAGACTGAGAAAGACAAATACCATACAATAGCACACTTATATGTGGAATCTAAAAAATGTAACAGACTAGTGAATATAACAGAAAAGGTGCAGACTCACAGATAGAGAGAACAAACCAGGGGTTATCAGTAGTAGGGAGAGGGAAGGGAGGAGGGTCAATATAGGGGCAGAAGAGTAAGAGGTACAAACAGCTACATATAAAAGAAACTCTGAGGATATATTATGCAATGTAGGGAATATAGCTAATATTTGGTAATAACTATAAATGGAATATGGGCTTCCCTGGTGGCTCAGCAGTAAAGAATCTACCTGCAATGCAGAAGACGCAGGAGACCCAGTTTCGATCCTTGGATCAGGAAGATCCCCCCCGCCCCGAAGGAGGGCATGGCAACCCACTCCAGTATCCTCGCCTGGAGAATCCCACGGACAGAGGAGGTAGGCCACAGTCCATAGGGTGGCAAAGAGTCAGACATGACTGAAGTGACTGAGCATGCGTGCATAAATGGAATATAACCTTTAAAATTGTGGATCACTATATTGTACACCTGTAACTTATATACTATTGTACATTAATTATACTTCAATTAAAAAAAAAAAAGAGGTGAGGAAGGCCTCTCTGACAAGGTGATCTTAGAGCAGAATTCTGAAGGAATGAGGGAAGAGGCCCAGGGATTTGGGGGGACAGGGCAGCACGGTGGGAGGTCCCCAGCTGTGACCCATCAAGGAAGAGTCAGCGACAAGTGTGGCTGCCCTGCCGGCAGTGAGAGGGAGGGAAAGAGGGTGGTGGACACGGCATCCTTGACCTCAGGTCTGGATCTCATAGGGCGTTGAAGGTCACAGGAAGAATGTTGGATTTTATTCTGAACGAGAAGAGAAGTCTAGAGAGTTTGAAAGGAGGAATGACCTGATCTGAGCTGGGCTTTCACATCTCCTCTCTGCCTCCTGTGTGGAGGATGACTCTGGTGGGAGGACCACGGGGCCCGGAGACTGGCTCGGAGGTCGGGGTGACAATTCAGTGGGTGAAGGAGGTGGTGAGGGAGGTGGGGTGTGGGTGGAAAGTGCGTCCAGTGGGATCCCTGACACAGTGAGTGGAGTGAGAAAAATCTGTCCAGGAGGGCTTAGGCTGTGAGAATGGAATCCCGTTTATGAAGCTGGAGAAGACTCAGGAAGGGTCAGATTTAGGGAGAAAAATCAAGCGTTGGGTCCATCACTCTTTGGACCTGGGGGAGTCCAGCTTGGTGCCCTCATGGAGTCGATGGGCCAGTTAGGAGAGGCCGGGATGGACACGAATGGGTGTCCAATCACACACCGTGACGAGTGCTGGGAAGGGAAGGGGACCTTCAGGAGCCCCACGGGGGCGGAGGACCCTGAGGGGGTCAGCACAGGCCTCTGAGGAGGTGACAGTTCAGCGGCCTGGAGGATGATCAGGCCTGGGGCAGGGAGGAGCTTGGCGCCATGGGCTCAGGACAGATGCCTGTCCCTGTGGGGAGCAGGGTCAGGGAGGGTGGATGAGGGCCCCCTCCTGCTCCTGCCTCTCTCCGGCCAGCCCTCGAGCCCCCCGTGAGCTCCTGGGCGCCCCAGAGCTCGGGGACACTGTGTCTCTCTTGCCCGGGATCTCCCAGGGGGCCTCTCGTCAGGTCAAGGTTCGGGGGGCTTTCCTGGTGCCCATGACGCCTCACTTCCCGCCTGGTGCTGGGGCTCCTTGGGGCCCGTGATGGTTGTTTAGATCTTTCTCCCCCACCCCCCAGCCAGGGGCTGCTCCAGCCACAGCCTTTCTGCTCAGAAGCACCGAGAGGATGGGGCCGGGGCCCAGGCCCAGGCCGGCAATCCCTCCCGGAGCCCTACCAGGGTCAGAGTATTCAGGGTCTAGAGGGGTGGAAGCAGCTCTGGCCAGAAGAGTGTGTGTGAGTGTGTATGTGTGTGAGCGTATGTGTGTATGAGTGTATTGTGTGTGTGAATGTGAATGTGTATGTGTGTGTGAGTGTATGTGTGTGTGTGAGTATATGTGCGTGTGTGAGTGTATGTGTGTATGAATGTATTGTGTGTGTGTGTATGTGTGTGAGTGTGAGTATATGTGTGTGTGAGTGTACATGTGTGTGAGTGTATGTCTGTGTATGAGTACGTGTGAGTGTATGTGTGTGTGCGAGTGTGCGTGCACGAGTGTGTGTGTGTATGTGTGTGTCTGAGAGAGAGAGAGTGTGTGTGTGTGTATGTGTGTGAGTATGTGAGTGTATGTGTGTGTGTGAGGTATGTGTGTGTATGTGAGTGTGTGTGTATGTATGAGTGTGTGTGTATGAGTGTGTGTTTGTGTGTATTGTGTGTGAATGTATATGTGTGTGTGTACGTGAGTGCGAGTGTATGTGATGTGTGAGTGTATGTGTATGTGTGAGTGTGTATGTGTGTGAGTACATGTATGTGTGCACAAGTGTGTATGTGTGAGTGTGTGAGTGTATGTGTCTGTGTGTATGAGTGTGTGTGAGTATGTGTGTGTGTGCATGTGTGACTGGGTGTATGTGAGTGTGTATGTGTGAGTGTATGTGTCTGTGTGTATGAGTGTGTGTGAGTATATGTGTGTGCGTGTGTGACTGGGTGCATGTGAGTGTGTATGTGTGAGCGAGTGAGTGTGTGTGTGAGCGTGCGTGTGTGGTGGGGAGGGCTCACTGGCCACCCGCCTCTCCGTGCTGGGCGGGGGCGCTCCGTGGCGCCCCTGGGTGGGCCCGGCTCTCGGGACATCCCCCCCACGGCGGCCGCCCCGTGCCCTGTGGTGGGCAGTGTCAGTCCCCGGTCAGTCTCCGCAGCCCAGGGCCGAGGCTCGCATGTCCGCCCCCGTTGTACCCCAGGGAGGCTGAGGCAAACAGAAGAGGAGCAGACAGCTGGTGGTGGAGGATGCGGTGTTATTCTGGGCAGGTGGCCTGGCAATGTCTGGGGTCACCCCCCGGGGCTCCGGGCTGGGTGGGGGGTGATTCTTCCCCTTCAAAGCCTGTGGCAGGGAGGCCCAGGTTGAGGCAAACCTCAAACATTTGTCTAGAGCCGAGCCTGCTTCCAGCCCTCACCACTATTTACAAGAATTATTTTTATCAAAGGAATACACACATATGGTGAAGAAGTGGAACAGCGCGCAAGAGCTTGTAAAGAGAAGCAAGGCAGGGCCTCTTTCCAGTCCTCCTGCTAGCGGCGGCTGTGACCTGGTCCTCCTTAGACCTCTCTGCTCTTTGTGGACGCAGCCTGGGAAGGAGGCCTCGGGGGTGGGGTGGCTTTCTGGAGCGGCCCCTCCCAGAGGCGGTCCTTAGATTCCCAAGCCCGATCCTCTGGGTCACTGTCACCTCTCCCAGCGCCACCGCCCCCTGCCCGTAGGTCACTTCCCGCCGCCTGCAGCGCGTGGGAAGCCCCTCCAGTCACAAGGGATCTCAGAGAAACGTCCTTACTCACACAGCCTGGCAGAGTGGACTTCTTTTTCTTTTTTTAACTTCCCTGACCAGGGATTGAACCCGGGGGCCCTTGGCTGTGTTAACCACTGGACCTCCAGGGAATTCCCTAGATGTCTAACTGGCTGGAAAAGTTGGGTTTTGCCTGGAACCTCGATTCCCGGCAGCAGCTGTCCTCTTGGTGCCTGGTGGGCCCGTGGGGCTGGGGTTGGGGGGCTCTGGAACTGGCCCTTTGGTGTTTGTCTTGTCACCTCCCTCTGCTTCTTTGTTCCTCTCTGTACTCTTCTTCCTTCCTTCCTTCCTTTCTTCTTCTTCTTCTTTTTTTTTTTTTTTATTAGTATTTATTTGGCTGCCCTGGGTCTTAGCTGCAGCGCACGAGATCTGAGATCTTCGTTGCAGTCTGTGGGACATTTGGCATGTGGGATCTTCATTCCCTGACCAGGGATTGAACCCGGGGCCCCCTGCCTTGGGACCCAGGGGTCCTAGACACTGAGCCACCAGGGAGGCCCCCTTCTGTGTGCTTTTCTCTCTCCTTTCCTCTCCTGTGAGACAGTGTGGAGTTTTGATTTCACTCTGGGCAGCTTTTGCTGTTTTTGGGCCCCAGTCTCCAGCCGGCTCTTTCATTTCAAGCTAGGGGAACAGGAAGGGGAGGCTTGGGTGTCTATCCTGGGCTGGCTTCAGAAGGGGAACCTGGCCTTACCATGGCCGCCATGACCCTCCCAGTGTCAGACCCCTGAGGGGAGCCTGTCGGGCTCTCAGGGCTTTAATTGCCTCTTGGAGGGTCCCCTTCCTCAGCCTCAGAGGCTCCTGTTTCATTTCTGAAGGAAGGTGGCAGTTTCCCCCGCCTCGATTCCCCTCCACTTCCACAGTTATCTGCTCCATCCATCAGCGCTCCGCTCACCCCATTGCTCCGCAGAGATTCTAGCAGACTGCAAAGCCGAGCCAGGCTGGGTCCCCTGCCGGTCCCTGATGCTTAATGCGCACTTACTATGTGCAGAGCACGTGACGGGCTTTATCACATTTAAACGTCACAAGGACACCATGAGGCCCGATTTACAGGTTGGGGGGACGGAGGCACCACAGGGGCTTAGTCTCTGGCTCGAGGGAATGTGGCTGGCAGGGAGCAGATTGGGAATTTGGACCCAGACAGACGGGTGTCAGAGTCTTGGAATGAGCTTCGTGGGCATGCGTGCGCCTGTGTGTGTGTGTGAGTACGTGTGCATGCACACAGCTCCCCTCCCCCAGTGCAGTCCCTCTACACCTACGCCTGCAGCTCCTCTCCCTGGGAGCTGGTTCCCAAGCTCACTCCATAAAACCCTTTTGATGCCCTGTGTTCCTCGCAGTGGACACAGTGAGAGGCCTGTTCCCTGCTCCCCACCTCCTGCTCTAGGGAGGCTCCGGGCCTCAGCTCAGAGCGCCAAACAGCACGGAGGCTGCCAAAAAGGGCCTGGGCGTCCCAGGTGAGCAGAGCACTCCGGGAGTGGGCTGGGGGGGGAACGAGGCGGGCAGGGACCCATCACACAGACACAGAGACGCTGTGAGCCTTGGGAGGGTGGGGTAAAGGTGGCTCTCTGTGGACCTCCTGGCCCCCAACCTGGACTGGGAAGAGGGCCATACCAGGGCAGAGGCTCTTTCCTCGCAGAGGGCTGCCCTCCACCATCAGCACACACCCCAAAATCCTGGCACCCCTAGAAGCAAGCTCCCCTCCGTGGAGGGATCAATCTGCAAAGACACTTAGAGCCCTCCATTTCGGGGCCCCTCCTGTCACCTGTGGTTTGCAGGGGGAAGGGTGATGAGGGAGAGTCCCAGGGAAAGCCAGCTGTCAGGTGCAGAGAGGGTAAAAGGTGAGCTGGGTGGGCTCACCCAGAGGCCTCCAAATGGAGGTGCACCCCCCTCTTTCTCCAGGGGAGGAGATGCCCTTTTAGGAATCCAGAGAAAGGCAGGAAGCCTGTGCCCAAGGGTAGATTGGGCAGGCCGGGGCTCCAGCCCCCAAACAGCTGCTGTCTGGGCAGGAAGGTGTCTGTGGGGAGCCCGGGGAGGGGGCGGGGGGCGGCAGCAGCCCCCGGAGCCTATGGCCCAGCTGGGCACCCCCCTCCCCAGAGCCCGCTGGCCCAGCTGAGGAGGGCCATGGGCAGGGCCTGCCTTTGCAGATCTGGCTTTATCTTCCACACACATTGAAACCATCAGGCCTGGCCCTCCGAGCAGCCCGCCTAGCCCCGTCAGCTAGAGACACTGAGCTTTCATCCAAACCAGACCTTCCCTCCTCCAGGTCCCTGCTCAGGGGAAGGGGGGCAGAGAGCTCAGCCCTGGAGCCAATTCCTGAATTTTTTAATTGTTTGTCCCTTCTTCTACTTTCCTCTCTGAAATATCCACGAGGCCACCTCCCACTCTGGGCCCCCTCGCTCCCCGCCTCATCCTCCAAGGGGCATTTAGAGGATGCTAAGGAAAACAGGGAGTCCGGGGGCCCCCAAAGGACAGAGCTGCACCATCAAAGCAGCGAGGGCGCTTCTGTCCTTCCAGGTTTGGGGAAACCAATTCAAAGGCAAACCCCGAATGCCTTTTGCTTGGGGCCAATAAAAATCTTGCTTCAGTGCCGGCTTCCTCCGCTGAAATCAGATATCCTAGCAATAAACAAGTTTGAAAGGCAGGGAAAAGCTCTTACTTTCTTCTTCTGATTAGTTTTTCTTCCAATACCCTCTCCTTTCACAGGATCCCTGCCCCAGAAACTTAAGTGCAGAACTGCACCCTGACTCCAAAGTCCTAACCTCCCCCCCAGGCTCCTGCAGGCACGGAGCTGGCTTTGCTCAAAGGCAGGTCGAAGGGGGCTGGGGGAACAGGCCTTGCAGCTTGGGGAGCTGGCTGCCAGCTTATAGTTCTCAGCCTTTGGCTGCTGGCGGCAGTCAGAAACAAGAAGTGGAGTTAGGACAAACTGGGAGCACTTTTTTCTCAGGTAATCCTTCTGAAGTCCCCTCCATGCACTGCGGGCTGTGAAAAGCCCAGCACCATGGGGTTTTGTGTTGAGCGCACAGTTGGGAAAGCCAGCCAAGGTAGGTTTTGAGGCGTCAGAGAGGCTGGGAGGGCAGAGGATTTGGGGTTTTGCTTCCTTGCCTGGCCCACCAGCCCTCTCTCGGGGGTACCCCTCCTTGTGTCTGTCCCAGGGGAGAGGTCCTCCACGGGCAGCCTGCTGTGAGGAGCACCCTCTAGGAGCTGACTCCTACCGCCCTCCCCTACCGTCTCCACTCCCCCGGATAGCTTTTTAAGTGACTTTACTGTCCGAGATGCCATTCTGTTTGTTTTTCCTTCTGACACTATCTCTCCGGAGAGTTTCTGGTCAAGAGAATTATGTCGAGGCTGCAGATTGCAAGAGAATCGAGCCTAATGGGGAACAGACAGACAAGACACCTTTCATGTCCAGCCAAGTTTTCCTCTCCCCCAACCCCCGTTCTTTCTCTCTCTCTCTCTCTCTCGCAACTTCTCATCTTCCCTTTTTGGCTTCAAAGTTGGCCCTGGTTTGCACTAGTTTCTTCGGTACAGCTGGTGAATAAGGTCACACATTGATTTTATTTTGGAGATTGGCAGCTGGGTCAAGCCTAGCTCTGAAGCTGGGGAGCTCCAGGCAGGAGCGCAGCCAGCCAGCTCGCGGAGAGAACCTTCCAGAAGGCCATCGGCACTCGGAGGGTGGCTTCTGCTCCTTTGGGGTCTCAAAGCTCAGGAGCTGGACAGTGTATTGATTTTTAAATACAAAAAATGGTGCCTAGAGTAACCCCGTCCACCGTTGCCCCGTACCCCCTCTCCGTCCCCACCGTGTGCCATGTCAGCCCCCTGTGTTGGAGCTGACAGAAGACAGTGTCAGCTCTGAGGTCCCTTTTGGGACCCTGAAATGATTTTTTTTTCAGAGAGGGACTTGACCTTGCGAATGAAGACTCAGCCACAGGCGGCCTGAGATACCTACAAACCGGTATAAAGCCGGGCGCGACTGGGTGTGGTTGAGGCAAAGTGGGTAGAAAAAAAAAAGAGACCCTTTCCCTACCTACGTGCTGCTTGAGGGGAGGGCAGATTAGCAAAAACTGTCTCGTGGACGGTTGGATGCTTTCGCCCTTAGTCACGAGGCTGATGTAATAGCATTCAACTGATTTCATGGTAAAGACAGCCACGGCTCCCAGCGCAGATCAGCTCAATTGCACCGCTGCACTTCTAGTCTCATCGAAGCCCTCTAGGAACAGGGGGGTGAGGCATCCACCCTCGGTGCTTTGGGGCCACTTCTCGTCTCAAGGACAAGGATGTCCTGGATTTTCCGAATGCCCCGTTTGACCTCCTTCCTCCTGGCCCAGCCTTGGGGAACAGAATTCAGCGCCTGTCTGGCCATGGGGGCTAAAGGGCACTATGCACACACTCTGAGCCCTGCAGCCTGTGACACAGTTTGCATCTACGTGAGGGAAACAGGGTAAAAGAAAGCAAAGGGTGAGTCCAGTCAGGCTGGGTTTAATTCTCTCCCTCCCTCCCATCCCCTCTACTTGGGGTTCCAAAGTTTGTTCTGCATTAAGACTTGTCAGTTCTCAACAATGACTGCAGGCTGGAAAACATCTATGTCTTTCATGGTAAGAATTTTCTTTTATATGACGTTTATAGGGAGGCCCTTGTGGTTAGGACTCGGAGCTTTCATTGCCGTAGGCATCGGTTCGATCCCTGGTTGGGGAACTAAGATCCCACAAGCTGAGCGGTGCAGCCAAAGAAATCAAAACAATAATAAACTAAATGAAGCTTATAAATCTAAGGATATGCCGCTCACTAATTATTAAAGGCTGAGACAGCAGAGCAGGCCAGGGTGGTGTGGTGATCAAGCTCTGGACAGGAATCAAAGGTCTTGAGTTTCTTTCTTGTCCTGCCACCAACCCACTCTGACCTCAGGGAAGGAGCACACAGAACCTCCTCTGGGTCTTGGTGCCCCATGCACAGAGGGACATCGCCCAGCAGCCTAAATCACCCTGCTGGCTGCCGTGAGGGCAGAATCAGACGATGTAGTCATGGTAATTTGTGTGTCATAAACGATTATAAAAGGGGATGGAGGAGGACCATTTGAATATTAAGAGGTTGCTTTGTTAAGAGATGCGGTGAATCTGTGAGGAACTTCCCCAAGACAAAACCTTGAAGGATTCACTGGGGAATTTCTGCGTGTCCAGACTTTCTGGGGCTGGGTACCAGGCCCACCGGGGTCCAGGGGCCTGGACAGCATCGTCAGAGACAGGCTGCACAGGTGGGTGGGATCCAGGATGGCGTGCGGTTGTCACTCAGGAAACTTGCCGTGGACGCTGTCAGGGTTTTGGCGGAAATCTGAATACTCATGCTTGGCCCACGTAACAAGACAAAGTCACAACTGGCTCTCTCTGCGAAAGGTCCTAGTCTGTGGTGGGCATATTGGACTTTGGTTTCCTTTAGTGATCTGGGTTTGAGTCAGCCTCCCAGAGTTCCCCACCCAGATCCCCTCCTTAGTTCCTCTTGATCTGCAGACACGCACAAGCTTGAGGGGTCTCTTGTTCCAACTACGTCTCTCCCAAAGTTTCCACGGAACCCTCAGAACCCTCAGCCGAGTTTGCAGAGAAGTGAGGTATCTGAAAGAACCTTGTGACTCT
The DNA here is from genome assembly GCF_002263795.3 of Bos taurus. Classification (NCBI taxonomy): domain Eukaryota; kingdom Metazoa; phylum Chordata; class Mammalia; order Artiodactyla; family Bovidae; genus Bos; species Bos taurus. The sequence continues at coordinate 33,054,219 of NC_037354.1, read as the reverse complement.
GCAGAAGTCAGCCACGTCGCTTGGGAAAACCATGTCTTTCCTGGCTTCTGTTTTGACTTAAAAAGAATGGGTGAGGGGTGACTGGAGAACCCTGGAGGGCAGCCAGGGGGAGGTGGCAGATGCTGTGAAGCTGGTGGGCGGGGTGCCCTCCCTGATCCCGGCCCCTCTCTCAGATCTGTACCCTCTCAGATGAAGCTGAAAAAGAGAAGGGGTGGGACTTTCTCTGGTGGTCCAGTGGCTGAGACGCCACACTCCTAATTTAGGGGGACCAGGTTCAATCCCTGGTCAAAGAACTAAATCCCCCATGCCACGCAGCCAAATAAGTAAACAATCTCCATTAGGAACCATTCTCCTGATAGATAAATACATTTATTAAAAACAGGGTGATGCTAGATGACAGTCTCTCCCAGGGTAATTTGCCGACAGTGGCACGCCAATGCTTGCCCCTCAGGTAGGCCAATGTCGCCACCTAGAGGTAGCTCTGAGTCTCTTAACAGCAAGAGGCCACATCTTTTCATAATTCCTGAAATGCAAACATTTAACTTTCTGGCCTTTAGAATTTACAGTAATCAGTTCAGTTCAGTCGCTCAGTCATGTCCAACTCTTTGTGACCCCATGAACCGCAGCACGCCAGGCCTCCCTGTCCATCACCAACTCCTGGAGTCCACCTAAACCCATGTCCATCGAGTTGGTGATGCCATCCAACCATCTCATCCTCTGTCGTCCCCTTCTCCTCCTGCCCTCAATCTTTCCCAGCATCAGGGTCTTTTCAAATGAGTCAGCTCTTCGTATCAGGTGGCCAAAGTATTGGAGTTTCAGCTTCATCAGTCCTTCCAATGAACACCCAGGACTGATCTTCTTTAGGATGGACTGGTTGGATCTCCTTGCAGTCCAAGGGACTCTCAAGAGTCTTCTCCAACACCACAGTTCAAAAGCATCAATTCTTCAGCACTCAGCTTTCTTTATAGTCCAACTCTCACATCCATACATGACCACTGGAAAAACCAAAGCCTTGACTAGATGGACCTTTGTTGACAAAATAATGTCTCTGCTTTTTAATATGCTGTCTAGGTTGGTCATAACTTTCCTTCCAAGGAGTAAGCATCTTTTAATCTCATGGCTGCAATCACCATCGGCAGTGATTTTGGAACCCAGAAAAATAAAGTCAGCCACTGTTTCCACTGCTTCCCCATCTGTTTGCCATGAAGTGATGGGACCAGATGCCATAATCTTAGTTTTCTGAATGTTGAGCTTTAAGCCAACTTTTTCACTCTCCTCTTTCACTTTCATCAAGAGGCTTTTTAGTTCCTCTTCACTTATTGCTTCACTAAGGGTGGTATCATCTGCATATCTGAGGTTATTGGATATTTCTCCCTGCAATCTTGATTCCAGCTTGTGCTTCTTCCAGCCCAGTGTTTCTCATGATGTACTCTGCATATAAGTTAAATAAGCAGGGTGACAATATACAGCCTTGACGTACTCCTTTTCCTCTTTGGAACCAGTCTGTTGTTCCATGTCCAGTTCTAACTGTTGCTTCCTGACCTGCATACAGGTTTCTCAAGAGGCAGGTCAGGTGGTCTGGTATTCCCAGCTCTTTCAGAATTTTCCAGTTTATTGTGATCCACACAGTCAAAGGCTTTGAACTTCAGAATCCCTCCTTTTATCTGCAGTGTGGCTTTGGCTGCATCTGTGACTCTCGAGAGTCCCTTGGACTTCAAGGAGATCCAACCAGTCAATCCTAAAGGAAATTAGTCCTGAATATTTATTGGAAAGACTGACGCTGAAGCTGAAGATCCAATACTTTGGCCACCTGATGAGAAGAACCGACTCATTGGAAAAGACCCTGATGCTGGGAAAGATTGAGGGCAGGAGGAGAAGGGGACGACAAAGGATGAGATGGTTGGATGGTATCACCAACTCAATAAACTTGAGTTTGAGCAAGCTCTGCGAGTTGGTGATGGACAGGGAAGCCTGGTGTGCTGCAGTCCATGGGGTTGCAGAGAGTCGGACACGACTGAGTGACTGAACTGTGGCCTAAGGCGCACCATTCTTGTAAGCTGTGCAATGCCAGGATGGGTGTGGTGGCTTCCAGTTGGGTCCAATGCCCTCTCCTGTTAGACTCACTCACTACACCAGATCGTAGAAAATAAATCTTTTAATTGCTTTGTAATTAGCACAGAAGGTGTAATTCAAATTCACATTTTTATTTAATAGATGCTGAATTATCACACGAGAGCTTTGATTGAAACAGTATAGGAATCGTAATGGTTTAAGTTTTATAAAACTGCATTCAGCAGCATTATCATGGGAGTTGTTTTCATACAATTAAAAGACTGGGGTTTGAATAAATAAGAAAAATCCACCTAGAAACAAACGATGACCCAGACCACAGCCGTCTGTCGTGACTGCCCGAGAATTGTGCTTTCTGGGTTTTGAAGAGCTAGCTACACTATTGACAATCTAGAGTTGCAAAATCCTGGCTTATACAGTCGGGAGGGGAAGCTATAAATGCGCCTAAAAAGAACTCCCAGGAATAGGGCCCTCAAAGCCAAGTCTTGTTGAAACTGTGAGCCTGAACTGGCTTTGGGGGAAATCTTTAATTTCTGGGGAGCTACTGGAGATCCACTGGTGTTTGATATGAAATTACCACAGCGAGGACTGCAGTGGGGGGAAAAATTGTATCACTGGACTCTCATCACCACAGAGCCCTGGGTAAAAGCTCGAAGTCCTGTGTTTGGAAGGGATGGTGGGAAGGCCCGAGGCCTGCTCATGGTAGTCACCCTGTAATTTTCAGGGTCATAGGGTGGTTGATGGATGATACAACTCTCATCGGCCACAATATGGGCGTGCAGGATTAACTCGAGCTGGGTCCTGAAGTTACCCAAACTGCCATCTGGAGTGGAGACCGATGCTAACTGGGTGGGATGGAAAGTGGGGGGGACAGAGACCATGCTGCTCCAGCGTGGCAGAGGCGACTGCTCTGTGGGGTCTGTACGGAGCTGGCAACAGAGATTTTCTATCCAAGTGGATGACGAGTAGGAATCCCTCCAACTGTGGCAATTACAGGCAACACCTGGGAAACGCATTCCTGGGCAAAGTTCAAGCCTGAACTCAACTCCCGGCCCTGGCCTAGGCATCTGATCTGCAGAAACGTCTGGATTCCTCAAATCCAGTCCAAAGCCACTGCTTGCAGTGAGCTTCCTGTGTCAGACACTAGGTAAGACGCTTCCCAACCACACACATCGCCCTGGGCATGCTTTTGTCAGGTCCCAGGAGGGTGTGGTGGTGTGGTGACTGGGGGCCCCTGGAAGGCGGAGGCCCAGGTGAACGCACGGTGAGTCTTCTGGATCCGGCTTCGGGTCAGTGTGCCTGGGCCACCTCCTCCGGGGCCTGCAGCTCTGCTGCGGGCTTGTCCGTTTTCTTGGAGTAATCTCGCTCTCCAAAAATGGTGCTTCCGATGCGGACGTTGGTAGATCCCACTTCAATCTGTGGGGAAGAAGAAGGGGCTAAGTTTAAAAAAATAACGAGATGCAGCAGATGCAGCTGAAGGACTGTGGGGCAGTGGTGGTAAACACCAAAGGGGTGTTTACGAAGTACGTAAGGAGAGACTGCAGAGACTGGGGAAGGCGACTGGCACTTAGTGGGGTGGGCAACAGGGGTGGCAGCCGTGTGGGACACAGCAGCATGACAGAGAGCCGTCCTGTGGCCCACACGCCCTTCTCATATGCTGGGGTTTCAGAGGTGAGCAGCCCTCCCTGTGAGTGAGTGAGCACAGGATCGAATTCCATCTTATGTAGAAATACCAACCTTATGGCAGAAAGTGAAGAGGAACTAAAAAGCCTCTTGATGAAAGTGAAAGTGGAGTGAAAAAGTTGGCTTAAAGCTCAACATTCAGAAAACGAAGATCATGGCATCCGGTCCCATCACTTCATGGGAAATAGACGGGGAAACAATGGAATCAATGTCAGACTTTATTTTTTTTGGCCTCCAAAATCACTGCAGATGGTGACTGCAGCCATGAAATTAAAAGACGCTTACTCCTTGGAAGGAAAGTTATGACCAACCTAGATAGCATATTCAAAAGCAGAGCTATTACTTTGCCAACAAAGGTCCATCTAGTCAAGGCTGTGGTTCTTCCTATGGTCATGTATGGATGTGAGAGTTGGACTGTGAAGAAGGCTGAGTGCCGAAGAATTGATGCTTTTGAACTGTGGTGTTGGAGAAGGCTCGAGAGTCCCTTGGACTGCAAGGAGATCCAACCAGTTCATTCTGAAGATCAGCCCTGGGATTTCTTTGGAAGGAATGATGCTAAAGCTGAAACTCCAGTACTTTGGCCATCTCATGCGAAGAGTTGACTCATTGGAAAAGACTCTGCTGCTGGGAGGGATTGGGGGCAGGAGGAGAAGGGGATGACAGAGGATGAGATGGCTGGATGGCATCACCGACTCGATGGATGTGAGTCTGGGTGAACTCCGGGAGTTGATGATGGACAGGGAGGCCTGGCGTGCTGCGATTCATGGGGTCGCAGAGAGTTGGACATGACTGAGCGACTGAACTGAACTGAATATACTCTTATCTTCCAATCCTGCAACTACTGTAGATCCAGAGGAAAGTTTTACAGTGTGGTTCTTGGAACTTGATCAAATTAGCCTCCGCTCTGGAAGATTGTGTATGTGAGTTGCTAACACAGCACATCTATCAGTGTGTGCTCAGAGCCGCTGCATCCTGGGGGATCTCTGCGTACGATCAGACACTTCATCAGGACTCAGTGTCATATGACCACGCCCAAGTATGAACACAGGGAAATGCCTTTTTAAAAAGCTGCAGTGTAAATTCTTTCGATTTTCCTTTAGATCCCACTTAGGGAATTAAACTGAGTTGTAATTTTTTTTTTTTAAATGAGGTGTCAAGCTATAATTTCTATACAGTTCATTTGAAAAAAAAGAAGGGGCCGGGGACATCAGCGTAGGTGAGAGACACTGCCGCGTGGCGCCTCGATGCGACGGCCGGGGACATCAGCGTAGGTGAGAGACACTGCCGCGTGGCGCCTCGATGCGACGGCCGGGGACATCAGCGTAGGTGAGAGACACTGCCGCGTGGCGCCTCGATGCGACGGCCGGGGACATCAGCGTAGGTGAGAGACACTGCCGCGTGGCGCCTCGATGCGACGGCGAGGCGTTGCCTTTGGACCCGTCCTGCAGGCACCCGAGGGCACCCGGGAGATACTCACCGCGTGCTGGAAGTCCACGGACATGCCCATGCTCAGCTCCACCTGCTCGGGGGGGGCGCCCAGCTTCCTGCACAGCTCCTCCCGGAGGGACAGCAACACCTGACGGGGAGACAAGTGTGACGCCATCTTACCCCGGCCTTCTCCGAGGGTGGCTGAGAGGGGCCGAATCTTAACACCTCTGACAGAAACTACTTCTTTATTCCTCATGGCTTCAAGGCCTGTCAAAATCACCACAAATCACTGGAAGGGTTTGTAGAGAACTCTCCTACTTTCAAGAAAACTGTCACTCATTGGAGAGGAAGCCGGAGCTCCTTTTCTCTGAAGACCGTGTGTCAGGCAGGTTCAGACTGAGTGGAGAAGGGTCTGTGGGGGTTTGGGGGACCTATTCCCGTTTTCCGTATGAGGAGAGTTTAAGAGGTGGGTTATCAAGTAACATGACAAGAGATGTGTGGAAAGTCTGTGGAGCTGACGGCAGCAGCCAGCCCCGGATACCCTCAGCAGATGTGAGCAGCGCCCTCACCCCAGGCCCGAGTACCTGGAAGTCTGGGTTCGGTCCTTGACTAAGATCGTGCCCGAAGCTCCCAATGGTCATCAGCCCCACGAACTCCAGGCTGGGGCACTTGGCATTGATGTGTTCCACCAGGGCTGCCATCTCTGCAGGGGGCAGGCCGTGTTTGCCTTCACAAAAGAGACAGAAGACCCACAGGTTCTAGGAAGCCAGAGGAACACCGTTCCCTAGGACAGGGGAGGCGACTCTCAGGCAAGAGGACTTCTTGGGAGAACTTGTCCTCAAGACTGAACTGGTGACTGAAATGGTGAGGTGTCTGTTTGTGTTGCTCCCCTTCTGACCTGGTCCTGAGTATCTCAAGGAAAGAGCTATAAACTGGATTCTCTTTATTCTGCCTCAGCATCTGAGGACAGCTAGAGTAGAAGGAAAAGGAAAAAAATACCCAAAACACTGCTTTTCTTCAAATAGAAAAAAAAATTAATCTAAAAAAAAAAAATTATCTGAACTTTCCTGGCGGTTCAGTGGTTAAGATTATGGGCTTCCTGTGTGAGGGTGGGGGGGAAGCCATCGGGTTTGATATCCCAGGTCAGGGAACTAAGATCCTGCGTGTTGGGTGTGCAGTGGAGCCAAAACATTTAAAAAGAAAAACAAAAAAACACCAAGAAGACGCACATTGCCCAAACGCCAGATTAACCAGAGAATTATTTTTCCAAATCTGGTACTTTCACAGTTTCATTAATTTATTAGTGGAATTGTAAAAACAAATAAAAATGAAGTATATATCATACAGTTTTGACTAGAACTTCGCAAAATTTACCCGATCTTGCTCATTAAAAACCAGAGAAGGAATCTGTGGGAAAACATTACTTGTTATGCAGGTATGAGGACAGATTCTGTCCTTCCCTCATTTAACAAAGAGAGATGCTAGTAACACTCCAATCTTTAAGGCATTTTAGGGCAAATGATAGCCATTGATCAAGAAACGCTGTAATGGACTCCATCTGGAATCCGTTTCAGGTTTACCTATCAGGATAAAGTAACATATAATCTTGGAGAAGGCAATGGCACCCCACTCCAGTACTCTTGCCTGGAAAATCCCATGGACAGAGGAGCCTGGTAGGCTGCAGTCCATGGGGTCGATAAGAGTCAGACACGACTGACTGACTTCACTTTCACTTTTCACTTTCATGCATTGGAGGAGGAAATGGCAACCCACTCCAGTGTTCTTGCCTGGAGAATCCCAGGGATGACAGGGCCTGGTGGGCTGCCATCTATGGGGTCGCACAGAGTCAGACACGACTGTAGCGACTTAGCAGCAGCAGCAGCAACGTATAATCTAGGTGCACGTACAGACAATGCTGATTGTTAAGCAACCCACTCCAGTGTTCTTGCCTGGAGAATCCCAGGGATGGGGGAGCCTGGTGGCTGCCATTTGTGGGGTCACACAGAGTCGGACACGACTGAAGTGACTTAGCAAAGCATAGCATATTAAATGCTTACGTACCAGGCACACATGCCAAGTCCCTACGGTTTTTTATTTAATGCAGGAGCTCTGTGAAGTAAGTGTTCTCACTCTCTCCATTCTAAAAAAAGAGGAGACTGAAGCTCTGGGAGGCTAAGGGCCTTTCTCAAGGCCACAGGGCCAGGAAGTGTGGAACTGGGACGTGGATCCTGGCAGCCTGACTCCGGCCCCAGGCTTGTTACTTCAACCTAAGCTCTATCAGCAAACGACTGGTCTGTAAACACGGATTCTTAGCAAACAGCTAACAAGTAAGATGCATAGGGTCCTGCACCAACAGCTTTACCTCCATCTCCACACTCAAGCCTCGCAGCACCCTCGGAACTACCGCTCTGCTATCGCTGGCAGGTAAGGAAAATGAAGGGTTGGAAGGTCAGGCACGTCACTCAAGGTTCCAGTGCTGGAGCGTGGCAGAGCTCAAACCCCAGGTCTGCCTGTTCCAGGCCCAGGCGCTGACTTCTGTGCTATACTGCTAACCCAAGCCTTGTCAAGATATTCCCTGACTGGTGCCCACAGTGTGTTTTGTTCGATTTTCTCCCAATAATGGAAACATGATTTGTTAAGGTTTGAGAAGTATTACACATGTAAATTCGCAATCTCTTTTGGGAGGGAGGGTGACCTCCGGGAATTTTCAGGATCAAAGTCACACAAGCCCCTTCTTGAGTCTCCTTGCTGGCCTCTTCAGAAACTAAGAACGCATTAAAGAATTAGACGTGGACTGGTTTGGAGGTCCTTGTGCCACCGAGACCCTACACACGACAGCTTATTTCACGGCCCCGCGAGCTCCTTCTGTGACCTACTGCATCGGGTGTTCAGGCCTGCCATCTGTCCTGCGCTCCACCATATCCTAAGGGGAAAAAGTCTGCCACCCCCGTCTGCTCACTTACTCGCCTCTCCGCTGGTGTTTATCTGGACCATAACCTTTAACCTTTCGGGGGAACCTTTTTTCTGCCACGCACTGTTCACTTTGTCCGCCAGCTTCACAGAATCGACCGTCTCCAGCATGGAGAGGTTGGGGACAGCTGTAACGAGAGGGAGGTGAGGTTATAGTAGCTACAACTGCTGAGCCTGTACGCCACACCAGGAGAAGCCACTGCAGCGAGAAGCCCATACAACAGAATGAAGAGTGGCCTCCACCTGCAGTGACGAAGGCCCAGCACAGCCAAGATAAAAAGAAAATTATGTTCATTACACAATAAAATGAACCTCAAACAAAAAAAAGGAAAAGGGCAAAAGTGTTTCCTGTGCTAGCCAAAAAATTTTTACGGGCTTCAATTCCTTCTCGTTTATTTCAAAAACCGCCCAAAAAATACATAATGTGTGCTAGGGTAGGTTTCCAAGTATATAATACCCAGCCAACTGTGAGTTCATTTTGTTCTTATCATGATGTTTCCCTTTAATCAAGAACTAAGATTTCTTTCCCAAAAGAATCCCTGAAGCATAAATGATGACTGAGGGATAATCTAAAATATTTCCTCTTCCACAGAACGGACTGTATGTGATACAATGACGAAAAAAACTGTGTCTTCATATTTAGAGTTTTATCTTACCCATCAGTTTGTTGACATTCTGTTTCTGTAGATGGCCAATGAAGTGCCATTTGATCTCAGGACACGAAGACAGAATCTGAAGAGAAAGAGGTGGTTGCGTTTAACTCAGAGTCTGTGGAGGGCTTGCCAGCTCACACACTTCGCACATTCCCGTCTCACCTTTCCGGTCTAAGCGATAAACCACTATTGCATCTTCAGTCAGGCCCTTAAAGACACTTAGAGAAAAACTGAAGGCTTCTATTTCTCTTCCTTGTTCCTGTCAACTCTCCCCTTCTTTCAGATACTTCCCCTTGAGAAGAAACTGATTAAAGCTTTTAAATCTCAAAAGGATTCAAGGTTACAGCAAGCTTCTAAAATCACCATCTTCAAAAAAGCCACAAAGAAGAAAATGACGGTGTTGAGAGAGAAAATCTAGATGAGAAATATTTGGGGCTCACGGCGAACGCAGGCACTTCTACCATCAGCCTGACCTCCTGCTCTGAAACTCAACTACCAAGGTGGGTCTAATTTCCAACTGAACAGTCAAGATTTAGATACAAAGAATTCAGATTCCACTTACTTGAGGATTTGATGCTTTTTCAAGCAGTTCCTGAACCTACAGGGTAAAAAACAGAGTAAGTCAGAAGCCTGGCACATTCGACTCTTCTGAGAGCAGCTTATGGGCGGGAAAAGGGCCCTCACGTACATAGTTCTCCCCGAAAGTGCGTTGCCCGTGACTGTAGGCCTCTATGACCATGTCCGCAGGTTTCGTTTTGCTGACTGCTACTAGCCGGGGCTGGATGGCTGGGAGATCCTGCCAAGAGGAAAAGAGCCAGATGAGTCAATGTTTGGACTTATTATCCTGGTAAGTCCTGTAGGACATCCTGTAGGATGGATCGACAGAGATCTTTACTTGGCATTTGATAAGATCCACTTTTCCAAGACAGCAGGGCTATCAGTATCAAATAATGTTGATGAAATGTCTTTTGTATGCATGGCATCTAAATCTAATATGTTAGCCACCTTAATATCTAGCAGAGCAGAAGGGACTACCCTGGTGGTCCAGGGGTTAAGAGTCTGTGCTTTCAGGGGGGCATGGGTTTGATCCCTGGTTGGGGAACTTAGATCTCACATGCTGCATTGCATGGCCAAAAAATAAATACATGTAAAAACTAAATTAAAAAAAAATCTAGCAGAACACCTTTCTCTCTCAGGAGAGCTGGGCAGGTAAGTAAAAAACTTTATTTGCTAGGAGTGTGGTCTTTAACCAATATTACCAGTATCACCTGGGTCCCCTCCTGACCCACTGGGTGTGAATCTCAGACTGGAGTCTGAGAATCTGCTTTAAAACAAACTCTTCAGCTGACTCTCTTGCATGGCAAGGTTGGAGGTTTAAGAATCACTTAGTTAAGAAAAGGCATCAATCTCTGACTAGAAGGGAGGCCACTTCCAGTTCCTAAAACCCCAAGGTCAACAGTTTTGGAAACTCATTGTGATCCTGGGGTAGTTATCAATACTGCCTACAATACCGCCTCTCAGAAGCAGCCTTAGGGTAACTCTGTAATTTACGTGGCAGAACCAGTGGGAGAAGGGTGTCCCTGGTGATCCAGTGGTTAAGAATCCGCCTTCCAATGAAGTTCCATCTCTGATCAGGGAACTAAGATCCCACATGCCTTGGGGCAATTAAGCCCACCTCACAACTAGAGACAAGGGGGCGTGCCACAATGAAGATCCTGGGTGGTGCAACTCAGACCTGATACAGCCAAATAAAATATTGAAAAAGAAAAGAAACAGTGGCAAAACTGAAGCTTCCCTCCCTTAGTCGGTAAAGAATCCGCCTACAATGAAGGAGACCCGGGTTCGATTCCTGGGTTGGGAAGATCCCTTGGAGAAGGAAATGCCAACCCACTCCAGTATTCTTGCCTGGAAAATCCCATAGACAGAGGAGTCTGGCGGGCTACAGTCCGTGGAGTCACAGAGACTCAGACCGGTCTTAGCGACTTCACTTTCTTTCAAGGTTAACATCTATTTAACAGCCAAGTAAAGGCTATGCTAATGCAGGTCTCTGAGCTCTGATAACCATATACCATAAATGCTTGAACTAAGAACTTTGACTTCTCTCCATTCAAGCCTGGCTCACTCCACACCATTCAAAATAAAACTTGCACTTGAGGGAGGCAGGTACTGACCTTCAGTCTAAATAAATTCCAAGAGAAGACTAAATATAAACAAGGGAGGAAAAAACTCCCCCATAAACTGCTTGGGACTGGATGTCAGTTCCCTGCTGCCTCAAACGTGCAAAAGCAGCTCCGGGTGCTCCTCAAGTCGGGTCAATTCACCCTCTCCTTCGCTGGCGGAGGCGCTGACATTTACTTTATGAGCAATCTACTGGCTGAGACGCTGCCACACACGTGACCCCCGGCAGACCTGGCCTCCTTTGGGTGCACCTGTAGTGGGCGTCTTCTTCCTGCAGTCTCTGGATACAGGCCTAGCCCCTCTCCCCTCCGCCAAGGCTGCTGACCCCTACCACGAAGCAGGCTGGACAATGGTCGCGCTGCCTAGAGACTGGTCATTTTCCTGGGATCGCTAACCTTCAGAAAATCTGACAGGAGCTGGGGAACCCCCTTAGCCTTCGCTAGCTTTTCAGTGCCAAGGCAGCGGGCAGGTCCCGCCCCTCCAGGAGACCCCTCTGCGTCACTGTGACGACCCGTTCCCACGCAGGTGTCCCCCTTGCTCGGCGCGGCCGCCCACAGTCCCCGCGCGGTCCCCTTCCTCACCCGCGGCCGCCGCGCCACCGCCTGCTGCACGCGTTCGTTCACGGCTCGCAGAGCGAAGCCGATCCCCAGCTCCGCCGACATGCTGCCAGCTTTCCACATCCCCCAGGGACCAACGTGGAGCCCCGGGCCCGCGCACCCCGGGCAGAGACCCCTTCCGGTCCCGCCCAGCGCGGGTTTCCGTGAGGCCCAATCACCACTAAGCACCGAGTCGTTTTAGCCAATCGCCAGCGCAGGGTGGGACGGAGGCGGTGTGGCGGACAGCCCCGCCCCCCGGCGACGCCATCTTGGGGAGGTCGCCTCGGAGGCCCTGTGAGGCTCTTGGGTGCCGCTGGCGTCCTTCCGGGTGCCGCTGCCGCCGCTGCCCCCGCCGCCCCGCCGCCCCCGCGGAAGCCGAGAGGTGCAGAGAACCTAGTGTGCTACCGAGGTCTTACTCCTCTAGCGGGGAGACGTGACTTTTATCTCAGATATTCTTGGGAGGAACCGTTAAGAGAGAGAAAGCTGTTACTAAAGAACTTGCAGGATTTACATGCGTGGCTGTTTTCCTTTCGTTATCCTTCAACTCAGTGCTGCCCACTGTAAGCCACATACGTAATTTAAATTTTTCGAATAGGCACACAAAAAATACATTTGTCCTCTAACGATGTACAAGTTGAGAGTTGCATATTTATTTGGGGCAAGATGAGGTGCCCAGGAGGCGGCAGCTCAGCTGAGCTGCTACTGCTACTGCTGCTGCTGCTAAGTCGCTTCAGTCGTGTCCGACTCTGCGACCCCATAGAGGGCAGCCCACCAGGCTCCCCGGTCCCTGGGATTCTCCAGGCAAGTACACAGGAGTGGGTTGCCATTGCCTTCTCTCCCATAGCTGAGGGACTGCTCCAAAGAGGTAGTGGGGGAAGGTCAATATATAAGATTTTGGTGCAGGGGAAATTCAATGCAATCACTTTGTAAGAGTTTTTCCCCCTAGTCGGGAGGATCTGATGCCAAAGAAATTTTGTGCTTTCCTAGATGCAAGGATCAGGATCATAAAACCTGTTCCTGAAATATCCACCTATATAAAGACCTGTGCCATCAGATTCCCTGGAGCACAGAGTACCTCACTCCACCCTGAACTCACTCAGGGGGTGCTGAAGGTCAACAGCTGCTTGCATCTCATCATATCTAGAAGAGCACTAAATCCCTTCATGATGACAACAGATACTGGCTGAATATATTTTGTAAAATGAGCGCTTAATTGTATTGAACTCCACCTTCGACAAAATCTTATATATTGAGCTTCCCCCACTGCCTCTTGGGAGCAGTCTCTCAGAGCTATCGGGAGTACTCCCTCTCAGGCTGCAGTCCTCAATTTGCCCCAAATAAAACTCAACTTGTAGCTCTAAAGTTGTGCATGTCTTTTAGTTGACAATCACAACCCTTAGAAAGTCAAGTTACCCTAATCTGGAGTGACTGTATTAGACAGACATTCCTAAAGCATAATTATTCTTAATAGAGTTTATCTAACAGCTCATTGTTGCCGTTCAGTCGTTAAGTCCTTAAGTATCCGACTCTTTGCCACCCTATGGACTGCAGCACACTAGGCTTTCTCTGGAGTCTAAAGAATATTGTGACCACACTGTCAAAAATCATCTTTTTTTTGGCCACCTGATGCGAAGAGTCACCTGATGACTCATTGGACAAGACCCTGATGCTGGGAAAGATTGAAGGCAGGAGAAGGGGACGACAGAGGATGAGATGGTTGGATGGCATCACTGACTCAATGGACATGAGTTTGAGCAAGCTCCCTACTCTGTGGTCATAGTTTTATAGCCAAAATTTAGACCAGAGAGTGCTCAAATTGGCTCTGATAACAAGGGCAGATTGGTCCCAGCAGGGATTGTCCTTCTCGGGAAGTGGGGTTCTTAGTTTGATCAGCCCCAGGCTTTTGATTATAGGAGAAAACTCTGGAGATAAGGGAACTTGGGTCCATTTTCCTAGCCTGTGTCAATAAAGAGCTAATATTTTTAGGCCAGTTTTCTTGTCATTGAATCATAGCTAGGGTGACCACTCATTAAAAATTTTTTTCCCAAGGGGTTCCCAGGTGGAGCGTGGAACCTTAGAGGAAGTGCTTCCCACATTAGCTCGAGAAGTTTGTGTTGCACGCTCAAACCAAACCAAACCAGAACCTCACCTGCCAGGGATCACACTGTAAATAAAACAAAAGGCAAAGAGATGCCCAGAAATCAAAAGCCAAGTGACAAGAGTGTTCCCAAAAGATGGTAAAAGTGATGACCAGAAATCAGAAGTTAAATGGCATAAATGCTGAACGTGACTTTCCAGTCTCACTAGACCTGCGACCTGGCAGAGTCAGTGCTAGCAGCCCTAATTTTTAGTTCTGATACAGTTTCAAGCAATTTCTTGTGGTTCGTGCATTCTCAGTCATGTCTGACTCTGTGATCCTATGGACTGTAGCCCACTGGGCTCCTCTTGTCCATGGAATTCTCCAGGCAAGAATATTGGAGTGGGTTGCCATGCCCCTGTCAACTACAAATTGGCACTTACCAAGAGCATTGCCGGAGAAGGCAATGGCACCCCACTCCAGTACTCTTGCCTGGAAAATCCCATGGACGGAGGAGCCTGGTAGGCTGCAGTCCATGGGGTCGCTAAGAGTCAGACATGATTGGGCAACTTCACTTTCACTTTTCACTTTCATGCATTGGTGAAGGAAATGGCAACCCACTCCAGTGTTCTTGCCTGGAGAATCCCAGGGACAGAGGAGCCTGGTGGGCTGCCATCTTAGGGGTCGCACAGAGTTGGACACGACTGAAGTGACTTAGCAGCAGCAGCAGCAAGAGCATTGCCAACGAGTGAAAAAAGGTGTTTGCCATCTGCCTCTAAGGAGATTGAACCTCATGCTGCTACAGCTGTTGACCTTCAACAACCCTGGAGGGAGTTCAGGGTGGAGTTTAGGCACTCTGTGCTCCAGGGAATCTGGTGGGACAGGTCTTTAAATAGTTGCCTGTTTTTCGTAACAGATTTTATGATCTCAATCCTTTCATCGTCTCATATCTAGAGAAGCACTGAATTCCTTCATAGTGACATCAGACCCTCATGACTAAAAAAAAAAACCTTTTGTAAAATGAGTGCTTCATGGTATTAAACTCCCCCTTCACCAAAACCTTATATATTGACTTTCCCCCATTGCCGCTTTGGAGCAGGCTCTCAGAGCTATCTGAGCTGCTGCTTCTCGGGCTGCAGTCCTCATTTTGCCCCAAATAAAACTCAACTTGTAACTCTCAAGTTGTACATCATTTTTTTTTGTCAATAACCTCCTCCAGGGGATCTTCTTGATGTGGGGATCGAACCCATGACTTCTGGATCTCCTGCATTGCAGGCCAATCCTTTTCTGCTGAGCTACAGGGGAAGTTGGTTTCCTTCAAAAATGTTACTCTATCATTTCCTCTTTTAGCAACTTCTAGATATCAGTTAAGGTAAGCAGGGCCAGCCATTTCTAATTGTGTGCGCTAAAGTATCAATTTTGAGATATCAAAAGAGCCCCAATTTAGCCATTTTAGGTTGAGATCTCTTTTAGGTATAATTTCCCTGGTTAACTAGGTACTTGCAAGTATGGGCACCATATGTATTGCATGTGAATCTGGGTGGAGTGTTAGTCAGTGGTTGGTTTTCTGATGCCCCTCGTTTCTGTTTTTGAGAGATCCTGTTTCCCACTTTAAGTTGATTGGGATAAAAGTCACTAATGAAATTGTGTAGTGGGCCTGTGTGCTTCTTGTGAGCTTAACTCCCCCAGGAGTCACTCCAGAGTCGTTTCTGCCGTCTTACATGTCTCGATTCTGCCTCCAGCAGTCTAAGACCGCTGTGGCTGCTCAGATGGCTGGATGGTCAGTTCTTATGTGTCACCCCTGGACGAGCAAGTAGTTTAGTGAGTGGGTTTCCTTATGGGACCACTGCATGATATGAGGACTAGGCCTCCACCATCCCCATAAATTTCTCAGTCTCCTGAGAAAAGCGCAACCAGCCAAGAGGAGTCTTGTTCCCTTTTTTCACAGCAAAGCTCTCATACATTCTCATTTGTATCCCGACAGATTCTATAAAGGCAGTCGAATTGAGGTAGTCAGATCAGCTTCTTATCTCACTACTCAGCCAAGACCAGTTAGTCCCCTACAAAGGAGTAACCTCAGCATCTTTCAGCTGAGCCCTGGGTATTCCTCAATTTTTTTTTCAGTCGAGCAACCCCCTCCCCCATACACACACCCAGTACTTTTCCACTGGGTGGTAATTCACCTGGCATCTTTCAGCCACCTCCCACGCAGTACCTTTCCACTGGGTGGGAATTTCTTGGTATCTTTCAACCGAGCGGAGCCGCACTCATGTCTAGACCATGAGTGGGTAAGCCCTGGATGTTTCACCGGCTCCCCGCTCCCCCATATCTTTCCAACTGGGAGGGGGCGGGTAACCTGCTCCACTGCCAAATGAAACTCAGCATCTCAACCGATGTGAGATTTGAGAACCAGGAGAGACTTCCCCAAATTTGTACGGATTCCCTGAGGAGGCGGATGGGCGCAAGGGGCCGCTGCTGGAACCAAAGCTCCAGTTCCTCGTGGAGTCCAGGCCAAGGAAGGAAGTCCACTCTGGGTCGCTTTGTCGGTTGCCCTAACTGTTGACTTAAAAAAAGATGCACAACGTGAGAGTTGCGAGTTAAGTTTTGTTTGGGGCAAAATGTGGACTGTAGTCCGGGAGGCAGCACTTCAGATACCTCTCTAGAGCAGTCTCGCAGAGCTGAGATAATGCCTCCCATTTTGCCCCAAACAAAACTTAACTGGCAACTCTCACTCTGTGCGTCTTTTTAAGTCGATACATTTTACATTGTCCAGTAAATCCAAAGTAAAGTTTCAATATGTAATCAATAGAAAATGAGATGTTTGTATTCTTTCTTACTGTACTTGATTTACAAATCCCAGTGTGTAGTTAGGACTTTATGGCTGATCTGACTGTCCACACGGCAGTCTCCCCAGTGGCAGGAGCCAGCTTCTGGGAGGAGGGCCCAGACAGCTTCAGACAGTCCAGCCTGGGCCCCACACACATTCAGCCTGTTTCTTAGGTCTGTGTGTCCACATCTGGGCCATATGAAAGTCACAGACAGGATGAGGCGCCGAGTAACACAGAAGTTAACTCCATAAAATACTAAGTTTAGTAGTTGGATGATGAAACGCTAGGTGCTTTGGGCAAGTAGAAAGAGATGGATTTTGTTAAGGAAAATACTCTTGGCTGTATGGCTGGACTGTTGAAAGATTCTCAAACGTTAATTCAGCTTAATGAATGAGATGCTATTTTGTTGGAGAAGGGTCTAAAATTTGCTCTCCAGGTTGTCTTGTGACTGGGCTTACTTTGAGCCTTCTGGAAAGAAAGGGCAACGTTCATTCTTCTCTCACTGTCTTCCTGGACCCTGGGAGACTAAGATAGTTTCACGTCTGCTCTGGGAAAATTACTTTGAACAAAACCCAGGGTCCTTGTCATCAAGGACTTCTTTTGGGGAAGTTTCTATTTACCAGGTACACAAAACTGGGTTTTCTGTAAACTGAGGTTGCAGTAATTGTGTTCAAGTAACATGTCTCTGGACTTAATAATTTCTCCTCCTGCCAGAGTGATAAAAATTAAAACATGACTAGCCCTTCACGGTGTGAATATACTCATAGATGCTTGTTGTAGAGATGCAAAGTTGGAAGGTGCTAGCCAGCAGTCAGTGGTGGGAGGAGCAAGATTAAACAGTGATGAGGGTTATGGTGAAGGGTTGTATGGAGGAAGGATTGGGTGAGCATAACACACTAAAATGGATATGCTTTTTATTACAAAATTTTGGGGGGATGTTCTGGGTCTTCATGGTGGTCTGTGAGCTTAGTTGGCATGCAGCATGTGGGATCTTTGTTCCCTGACCGGGGATTGAACCACCCTGCGTAGCAAAGTGGATTCTTAACCACTGCACCACCATGGAAGTTGAAGATATGCTTTTTAGAAAACATTTTAAAAACCATAAATACTCAACAGACCGGGTGAGAGGTCATTATGACAATAAGTAGAAGAATCTTCAGTTAATAGGTCGGGTCTTTGAACTGCAAGGTCAGCCTCCCCACCTCAATGATGTATGTGAATGTGGCTCCCCCAAAAGTATCAGAAGAGTGATTTAAACTTTGGAGTTAATGAGGAGAGTGGTGGCGAGACTGGGTGGCAGCGGCACAAGGCTGACCCAAGTTGAATCTTGGTTTCATCACTAAACTGTGATCTTGGGTAAGCAACTGAACTTCTCATTTTGTGGATAAAACAGAGTCCGTCTCGTCTTCAGAGCTGCCGTCAGGACCAGTCAAGGTGACCCATGACACAAGCTTAGCAGAGTGCCCCTCCAAGCGAGTGCTCAATGAACACGCGTCTTGCCCCTACACCTTATCCATTAGACAACCTTTACTGAGACATGTTCTCTGTAGAGAAACCGGAGGAGACCAAGGTGAGTAGGGCAGGATTTCTTGCAGATTCATTTCTAAGGGACTTTTCATCTCTAACATTTTGTGACCTTATAAAAACAGAAGTAAAGACAAAAAAAGATTGTAAAGACAAACGAGGATTCCAGTCTCATTATCGTTTCCTTTAAAAAAAAAAAAAAAAACCAGCTGTACTTTTGAGTGAATTTTATTCCACCTTTTCCTCCTTTTTTTTTTTTTCCCCCATTTCTTCTCTTCCTCTTTTTGGGACATCGACCATCTAATTTAACCTTTCATCTTTCCCTACTATGTGATCCTTGAAAGTCACCTCATCACCAGTAACTGTCTTTAAATCACTCCAGCGGTTTGCAAGGACAAACAGGAAAAGAGATTAGAAAATCAAATACCCAGAGAAATAGGTTTTATAAACAACTTTCTAAAAATCTAGTACACGTTCTCACCATAAATGCCATCAAGCTTTTAAAACATTCACCTCTGTAGTCTAAGGCCCTGAATTGTGGGGGAAAAAACACTTATGGATTTTTAAATTGTTTCCCCTTGAGTTTACTGTGGTTCTTTTGGGAGGATTTAAAAAAAAAGATAACATAATAAAAAAAGTTGTTGCCTGGTTACTTGACACTGAAGAGAAATGGACAAATAATGCCCGTGTTCCAGTTTAAATGAATTCAGTGAGAGAAGCCGTGACAGCAACCCCTCAGCAAACACGTTGTCACACTTGGCTTTTGAAATGGCAATACAGACTCTAGAACCCGAGGCGTGGGGAGGACCTTGAGAGACCATGTGGTCTTTCCTATGGCGAGGTGGACATTTAATCCATCCCAAACAGCAGAGAATGGCCCCAGTTTCTCAGGCCATCAGAGAAGACAACGCTGTCCGTGTTAATCTCTGGACTTGATTCCTATGTGCAGATGACTGCTTCTCCGTTTCACATTTTGTTGTTCAGTTGCTAAGCTGTGTGTCTGACACTTTCCAATTTTAGCCAGTCTTCAGTAAAATCTTTTAAAATGCTCTATTCTGTGAGCCAATTTCCTCTTTGGTCTCTGAGGAGCTAGAGAATACCAACTGACCATGATGCAACCTTTTTTTTTTGGACTCTCAGCACGTCATGTGGGATCTTAGTTCCCTGACCAGGAATTCAGCCCAGGCCCCCTGCAGTGGAAACTTGGGGCGTTTTCACCCCTGGACCACCAGGGAAGTTACCGCTGCAACTTGTAGCTGTTGGACAGCGTTACTTGTCACAGGTGTGTAGGGTAAGTGATTCACAATTTTCAAAGGCTATGCTCCATTCACATTCATTTAAAAATACTGGTTGTTCTCCTGTGTTGTACAATGACGCCATTTTCATAAATGAGCTGTGTTTATTATTTCTACATTGATAATGGGAATAGATATTCATCAGAATATATTTTGGGGTCTGACTTAACTCACTAGGCAGAGATGCTTTATCTCTTTGTATCTCCTAGCCTAATACCTGCTACTGCTAAATTTCACTGTAATAAAAGAAAAATAAATACAAAGACTCATTTTATTTAGCAAGACTGAAAATAAAACTAACACATAAAATCACAGCTTTAGGGTTGTCCAAAAGAGTTCCTCCATCTATCAACCCAGGGCAAATGAATCCAGCATATTGTTTGTAGAATGATTAATATAACAGGAATCATTTCTCAGTTACAAAGAGGGTCATTCAGTCCTCAGGGCTCTCTGCCAGTAGAATTGGTTTTGACCATTCAATTATCAGCTTGCTCAAAAGCAGAAATAGAGAGGAATGAAAATACAAAGTGACTGGCTATCACTTCTTTTAAAAGGCAACAACAGAAGCCGTGACTAGAACCTGCTGAACAGAACTAAAGCATCAGTGGTTGGTGGACAAGCCACTAGTCAGGATTCACTTATCCTCAAACCTGGGTAAGTCAGTAAATACGCCGATCTCACTTCCACCATTTACTCTATAAATGGTGAAGTTATGTGTTGAAAGATACAGAGACCCACAAACTGCAAAAGATCATTTTAAAAAATCCACTTTCTTTTTTTTTTGGATCAATACAGTCAGCCCTTTGTAGCTGTGGATTCATGGGTACGGAGGGTGGTTGTACGACACCGTTTTATATAAGGGATTTGAGCACCCACAGATTTTGGTATCCTCGGGGCTCCCAGTCCCCTATGGATACAGAGGAATGACTATATTGCTAAAGTTCTTCCAGTAATTTCTGCCCTCTCCTCAATTTATTATGATCACAGATCCCTCCAGATTTAGTCAGATGAAAATTAACAAACTGTGGCTTCCTTTCATTCTGTCCTGATATTTAAAAAGTGATTAAAAACAGGTACTGAATATGGATCATTTCTGCAAAGTTTAATGAGTGAGAAACATTCAACCAAGGTGACTTTTCCTTGGAAAATCCTACAAAAGCTGAATTTTAGAAACAGTTCCTTATTTTGATAGAGGTTCCATTTATCAATAGCAGCCATGAGTTTACTGCCTGCCAAATGGCAGGCTGTCATATTTTACATGTTTAGAATTCAAATGTTTTCACATCAGGTTCTCTAGTAAGCATTACCAAAACGAAATCACACAGACAGACTGGTTAGTTGTCCCAAGCCAAGGCAACAGCCCATTCCCATGATTTTCCTATTCAGGCAGGTATAGACAACCACTGGAATTAAGCGAATGGGAACTACAATACTTGTATTTTTGCTTACAGAAGAAGGACATTGACATTGGGGGGGCAGGGGTAGCAGGACTTCACTGAGGCGCTCCTGTGTAGTGCAAGGGACAGGCCATCACGGGACGCTAGTGTTAGAGCGGTGTTCTGTCTAACCACCCCAGCAAGCGTGCTTTCGGACAGGCTGAGATGTCCATGCTGCGTATCCCATTGGAAATAAGTGTTCTCTGAGCTCAGGCAGCCAGTCTCAAAGCAGAAAAATATGTAAGTCAGGGATGCTGGATGTGACACGGTGCTCCTGACAGGTGATTCATGGCATTGAAGTGAGGGTGAGTGTATCTTAATGATGGATGTTTTGTGTTGGTCTTAGGGGACTAACTGCCTTCTGCAAAGACGCCTGAACACATTAACATCCATCACTCCTCGGACATTTTGGATCCCCGCTCAAAGTGCGACCAGGACTGGTGGTTTGAGAATTCAAAGTTCCAGAAATTAGAACAGAGAAGGGCAACATTTAAATTAAGACAAGTTAACCCTTTGTGTCTTCTTAGGCCGGCCGAATGCTCCCCCAATTCCCGGCTTTTGGGACCATCCAATAAATCAGAAGTCTGGGTGTGGGGTCAACAATGACATAGAAATCTGTCCCAGATATCATCACCATGTTCCACCAAGAGGAGGGGGGCACAGTGGGAGCTTCTCTTGGTGTGGGGGTGGGGGCAGCTAGTAACAAATCCTAAGCCAGGGCTTGTCCTGGACGAAATCAACAGGCTTGCAAGCTCAGTCCAGCAGCTGCCCTCCACTTGGTGAACCGGTGCACGACCCCGCCCAACTCCAACTCCAGAACTCGAGGAAACCTCTGTTTCTGGTTTGTGCTCCCTCAACCAAATCCCCAAATTAGTAATGAAAACACATTTGAGTGGATTCTGATGTGGCCCTTCTGACACAGGGACTCGGGCAGGAACTCTTGACTCGAACCCAAACAGCTATCTCTCTGTGACCCCTGAACCCTTGGTCTAAAGACACGAGTTGCTCAGAGAACAGGCTCCCTCTTATCACCGTATCAGATGAACTCTCAGCACAAGTCATAGACGCTGAGGCTGGGACAGCTTTTGGACAACCCATCCTTCTCACCCAGAGGAGCTCTTCAACGCAGAATCTCCACAACAATAAAAAGACACTTGATCTCAAGGAACAGATACTGTTTGCCAAGCAGGGACCACAGAGGCGAACGGGTATTGTGGTCCCACTTCAGTAGCTTTTAAGACACTGGAGAGTTCTTTGTTCCTGCCTTCTTGATACTGAGTGGAACCAATGAACATGTAGAGAAAAAAAACAAAACCAAATCACGGAATAGGTGAAAAGTTTTAAAAAGAACTGGGGGTGGTGGCCAAATCTTGACTCAGAAATGAGGTCAGAAGCCACCATGCTCTGGGGCAGAGAGGGTGGTGTGTAGAAAAGCTTGCAAAGCTAGCACCAGATCACCCTCACCAGAGCCTGAGGAAGTGCCCCTGGGTGGTGACTCACGGACACTTGGCCAGAAATGCCAGGAGAGCCAACATCCTTCAAGGCCGCCTCTCTACTCTCTGCTGGCAAACTCACAAGCACGTGTTTGCTCAGGAGCTGGGCCTCACCCATGGGCATCTCTCACTGTGGAGGCAGCTTTGCTGCCTTTTCCCACTCCAGGGCAGACCTGGAGGTGACCTCCTGCACTTCTCCCACTTCTTGTTGATAGCATCCCTAATTAAGCCAGCCTCAGAAGGACAAAAATCAGTGCCTGGAGGTCAGAGCTCTAACCCACCTTTTCCAAAGCTTAACCTAAGTCGATTAACCTAAGTCACGTAACCTACTTACCTGAATAAAACCCCAGTTCATCAGTCCCTGCCCTGCCCTTCCCAGGAAGGAAAATAGATTTAGGTCCGTTTCTTCTTTTTTTCACCATGGTATGTGGAAGAGAGTCAAAGAAGGTAGGGTGGAAGGGAGGGGACATCCTGGCTCCTCGTTAAAAAATAAAGATCTCTCGGAGTGCCACTGGAGGCTGTGGACGGAAACACTCAGTTCTCGGAGTCTGCCTCCATGGGCTCATCTTCCAAGACAAAGCTCAGCTTGTCAGCCAGTCCTTCAAACTGCTTGCCCACGCCGCCCGCAGAGTCCATGAACATGTTAGGGATGTCTTTGCCAAAGTAAATCTTGCTGTTGGAAGCAATGGCCTTGTACTTCATCAGCTGCAGATACTCAGGGGTCAGCTTCAGCTGGAAGCAAAAACAGCAAAGACGACGGTGGTGAGGCCAGATGAGGGAAAAGCCTTGGGCCATCCCTTGACTTTTCTCAGGGGGAGTGTCTCCGTGAGAACCACACCCCGTCTCCTCTCCCTGGTCTCCCTGTTATATTAGTAACCACGTAAAGACCCTGATGCTGGGAAAGATTGAGGGCAGGAGGAGAAGGGGGCGACAGAGGATGAGATGGTTGGATAGAATCACTGATTCAGTGGACATGAGTTTGAACAAACTCTGGGAGATAATGGGACAGGGAAGCCTGGTGTGCTGGAGTCCTTGGGGTTGCAAAGAGTTGGATATGACTGAGTGACTGAACAACTATTGTATAACCACTACTCTGGGAGAGCGTGAATCTCAGGTATTCAAGGTAAGAACTGTGAGAATTTTAGCAATTTCTGTGTTTAACAGCAAAATTAAGGAGTTCCCTGATGGTCCAGTGGTTAAGAATCTGCCTTCCAATGGGGATGAGGGGGCATGGGGTTCGATCCCTGTCAGGGAACTAAGATCCCACACACTGCGGGGCAACAAAGCCCACGCATGGCAACAACCGAGCCTGAGCGCTGCAACTTAGGCCTGATGCAGTCAAATAAATGAATATTTTTTAAAAATCACCACAATTAAACTTCTATCAGGGTCCAAGGGAAAGGGAAGGCCCTGCCCACAGGGCACAGGAGCCCTCGATTACGGCCAGGCTGGGGAGGCAGTGGTCTCCTGCAAACATGTACACTTTCTCTTCGCCAGGCAGCACTGGCCCTTTACCTTATTTGCTTCGGCTATTTTCATGGCAGTGTAGCACTCGGCGTCTGCCTTGGCCTTCTCCCGGGCCAGGAACGCAGCATCTTAAGGAGAGAACGCAGAGAATCAGGGCACAGAGGCCATCAGAAAGCAGGTCCCCGCAACTTCGCCCGGCTGGCCCCGTGATCCCAGGCACACTGCTCTGGTTTCTCTGGGCTCTGATCCTCTTATTTACGAAACTGGGGAAAAGGCATTTTCTCCTATTTCGCAAGTTGTGAAAATTGACCAGGATGCAAAAGTGCTGTGCCAGCGTCTCCCGTGGCAGGGACTGGCTGACCACGTGCAAGCCTGTCGCTGTGCCTGGCAGCGGCTTCTCTGATGGCGTCATAGAAACACACATCCTCTTTCCACCTGCTTACCCCTTCTGGGGCCGGGGAGGAGAGGGCTGGGACATGGCCTCAGCCTCCTGTCTCTGAGCTCTCTGCCCTGGCCCTCTCCCCCTGTGCCACACAGCAAGAGCCAGAGAAGCCAGAAGGTTCTGGATGTGGCCTGAGGTGGAGCTGCCCTGAAACCGACTGGCGTAAACAAAACAGCACAGCTCGTTTCCAACTTCATCTCTCTCTTCATTTCCATCAGTCATTTCAGAAAGGCTCTAGCACTGGTTAAGCTGGCCGGATTCAAAAACAATTACAGGCCATGGTCCAGACTAACACCTATTTGGACTAAGAATGATTTAAGCTTCTACTAGGTAAACAATCCCCTTCCTTAATCTGCTGAGACCAGCTTTCCGTCAAGAACTGATACAAAGTTGTTGATATTTCCTCCCTGTCCTTGGGGGTGAGGCCAACCTCATGTGAGCAACACCTGGACCACAACCCGGGAAGCAAGGTGGGTTCTCACTGTGCAGCCTCAGCAGGGCCCCGGGTGGTGGGGGCCTGCAGGGCGGCCGGGGAGCAAGCGGCCAACTCAACTGCCTTAGCACCTGGTGACTTGTGTTTACGAGAAACAAAAAATGTGTCGCTCGGCTAAAAGCTCCCAGTGAGGAAGCACTGATCCATAAAATCCTCACTGGCTCTTCCGTGGGCCAACAGGGCAGGTCAGGAGCTGTGGAGCCTGGGGCTGGGCCCTGAGGTCGTTTTCGGCCTACAGTTTGCTCGAGGAGGAGGTGGGTTGTAGGATGAGCGGAGGGCTGAGGGCAGGGGCCTGAAGGTGAGTGACACCAGAAAAGCCAGCAAGGAAACACCTTTTTCCAGCTTGTGATACTGGTGTTGACAGGTGTCTTCTTCACACCTGACTTAACATTCACAGGGACCTGAGAGGCCAAAGCGAGAGGGTTCACAGGCCTCTGGGACGAGGGGGCGGGGCAGGCGGGGCAGGCGGGGGAGTGGGCTGCTGCTCTGCCCTGGCTTCCTGGTTTACTTCCGGGCCAGACTTCTGGGGCCCAGGACAGCCAGGACCACGTGCTTCCCCTTTTTCCGAAGCCCAGCCCAGCGGAAGAGTCCTGAAGGCATCCAAGTCAAATCTGATGAATGACTGAAGTGGAAAATTAATCCCACACTGGCCTGCATCTCCCCAAAACTTGAATCAGAGCACAGAGAACGAGGGATGTTCCAAAGAACCCATGACGTCTGAGAACAGAGAAGGCAGGGCAAAGGAAAGGCCTCCCGGGCCCGGCCGCATGGCGGGGTCTGAGGAAGGAGGGGGCAGGGATTTCGGGCTTGCTCACCTTCAATCTCTGAGATCCTCTTCTCTGTCTCCTTCTCCATCACCTTCTGCCCAAAGGTGATTTCGGCCACCTGCGCCACCTTCTCTGCCTCTGTGTGGAGAAAAGCCTCAGAGTTCTGATATTTCAAAAGTGTGCACCTTTCACCCGACCTGAGGCCCTGAGGCAGGGCAGTGGGTGGGCCCAGGTGAAGGGCCACTGGCCCAGAGGGCCGTCATGCGGGTCCCCCGGGCAGGGGTGGGACACCCTAAGGAGCACAGGCCCGCGTATCAGTGCAAGACAGTGAGTGGGGGTGCCCGGCCCCAGGGGGGAGTTACTTCTCTAAGTGAGGAGCCGGCCCCGACCTCGCTTGTAAGTCACAGGGTGTTCCTTCCAAAGGGATATTTTACGGGTTAAGGGGCGAGTTCCCTCCTGCCACTGCACTTTCGGAAGTGGCCAGGGCCGTGGCTGGCAGTCTGGAGCAGTGGTGGAGAAGCCAGGGCTGGGAGGTGAGCCCCTGGATTTGAACCCCATTTCCCTCGCTCCCCTGCCATGGGACCCTGGGCAGTAGTTCAGCCTCTCTGAGCTTCAGCTCAGTGAGAGTAGATTACAGACCGTGGCTTCCTCACCCAGGGAAGGGGAGGGGGGGTGAGGAGCGGGATGAATTGCACACAAGTGTTTAGAAAAGTCCGAGGCTCATTGTAAGGGCTCATCAGTGCTACTGTCTTTGTACATGAAGGGTTAGCAGAAGGGCTCCTTTCATTTAAGAGGCTTGTGGAAACACAAAGCTCGACCCTCGGCCACGATCTGACAATTTCAGCTCTGCTCCCGGGGGACGAAGGCTGCTCCTGTGTGAGGCAAGGCTTCGGGGGACCGTGTCCCAGGCTTCCTGAATTGCCATCCCCACCCCGCCAGCCCCTCTGTCGCCTGGACCGCAAAAGCACAGTCAGACCAATGAGGGCCTTCTTCCGCTCTGTCTCGGCTTCCTTCTCTACCACCTTCTGCTTCTGGGCTGCGATCAGGAGCTTAGTCTTCTCGCTTTCCCTGAAGGGGAGAAAAGTGTGCAGCTGTGAGGCCACTGGGGACGAGCTTCCTCGGAACTTTCCTGGCCCCCGGGAAGCCAAGCCCCCTGCCCTGTTGTGAGAGGTAAGCTGTCATTCCTTCCACCCTCGGGAGGTCTGGTCTTGTTTGTAAATCTGCCTGTGCCGAACGGCATATGGAATCTTAGTCCCCTGACCAGGGATTGAACCCACAGCCCCTGCCCTGGAAGTGCAGTCTTAACCACTGACTGCCAGAGAAGGCCCTGGAAGGCTCCTTAGGTCCCAGGTGAAGGCGAATGTGCTGCAGACAGTAACACGGCTAGCCTTCTCCTTCAAAACCCACTTGTGAGCAATAAAGCATAACTGACTTGAGTGACAGGCACCCGCCTGCCCACTCAGTCGCCTTCCCGTCCTCTCTGGCGTGAGCCGTGAAGGGAGCACAAGACTCCCTGACCCTCTGAAGAGCGTCCGTGCCTTCTGGTCACGGAGCCCAGGTGAGCGGCCTGACACGCCTGCCCTGTCTTCAGGGCGACGGCTGCACAGATACTCCAGAGAGGACCACACGCACGCCACGGCTTGGTCAGCCCTGGGATGGGATGAGCAGGAGGTGGGCAGGGCGGTGCTTCCGCCTAGGCGCGGGGCCCACTCACATCAGCTCATAGTTCCTGCGGATGGCTTCTGGGATGTTGGGCTTTGTCACCCGCACAGCCTGGAGAGAGAGAAATACAGCATCTGATGGGGGCATGGGGGTGTGGAAGGACCAGCTCCCATGGGTCCTTGGTCTTCCTGCACAGACAGGACATCCTCTGGAAGAGGGGCTGTGCCTTCCTGGGGGCGGGGGCGGGGTGGGGGGTGTCCCACCAGGGTGGTGCTCACTTGGATGACAAGCCCAGGGGCCATGGAGGTCAGGTCTTGTTGCAGAGCCAGTTTGAGATTTTCATCAATCTGATCTGGAATCAAGACAGACAGAACACGGAGCTGAGATGCTTTCTAGCCAGGGTGGAGGGACGCATGGGGTAGAGAGCAAGGCAAGACACCAGCTCAGGAATGTACCCAACGGGCCAAAGCTCTTCCCGAGGCAGAGCGCTCATCAGAGCTCGAACGTCTGAAGACTCCCTGGAAGACTCTCACGGCGGACACCCACTGGGCCCGCTATGTGGCCAGATGGGAGTGTCCTTTCCCTGCGGCCTCAAGAAAACATCAACCTCGCCCAGAAGGGAACCGAGCTTTAAAAGAACAAACAACAACTCCAGCACATTTCTTGAGTCAGGAAGCGGCCCTTCCCTACAGACAGCAGCCAGAGAAGGTGGCCGCCCATCTTTCACAAAGAAGGAAGGTGGGACGGTCACGTCAGGTATTTTGAAAGGAGTCAAACACACTACATCTATTAATAAATTTCTAAAACAAAAACAGACTCTGACATCAAAAGAGGCCCCAAGGAAGACTAATTCCATCAGGAACTCCATCAGTCAAGGGGAAAAGGACCATTACAGTTCTGGAAAGGAGTCTGAGTCTTTTTTTTAAACATTAAAAAAAAAAAAAATTTTTTTTTTTTGCCTGAGCCACTCAGCTTGTGGGATCTTAGTTCCCTGACCAGGGATCAAACCCACGCCTCCTGCCCTGAAAGCATAGTCTTAACCATTGGACTGCCAGGAAAGTCCTGAGCCTGAGTCTTTTGATGTGTTGTTTGCCTTGGTTCTGATTCTTCTGTCTGTGAGTCATTTTATGGCTAAGTGTCAGAAGACCTGTAACTGATCACCGCTCTAGCTGTGACCCAGAACAGGCTGTCAACGTTGGCCTGGGCCTTCCCTTCCCTGCCCCCACCCACAAGATCCTCAATAAGCTCCTTGAAGGGCCCTGAGAAAAGGACGCCCTGAAAAAAGGATGCCCTGAAACCAGCCTGGGACACCTACATGGAACCATCTCCTTTATTGTCAGCGGCCAGCTGCTTTATGTGGCCATCCTTGGTCCAGGAGCCTTTGAGGAACAGCAAGTCTAACTCCCTGCCTGTTATAAATGCTCAAACGAAGCCCACAGAGGTTTGGGGATATACTTAAGCTAATCAGTAGTCAAGATAAAGAACTTGTTTAATTATTACGCTTTGATCGTTAGGGTTTAGAACAGTACTTTCTTCAATAGTCATATCACTAAGCAAGGGGTATTAATGTTTCTACATATGCATATGCTCCCACCAGCCTCTCAGCACTGAGGCAGAAATGCCTGTAAGGGCAGCACCTCACACTTGACATGGGTGTAACAATTTGACGGCTAGAGATGAACATAACATTCCATATTTTCTATTTTAAATAAGAGACTGGCCAAACTTTAAGGGAAATAGCTCATACCCTCCATAAGCTAATAACATGGTTGTTTCTCAGATTAAATTCTATCTGAGTCAAGGAAGATACCCATGGCCCTGGGCTAGTAACTTTCCAGGAAAATCTAGAGGAAATATTTTACAAGATACCTTACTAACAAATTTACACCAGGACCAAGTTGTTTATGGGTGATGGTTATGCTGACAGACGCTGATTAAGTTAAGAACTGATTAAGTTAAGCAAAGAACTGACTCACTGGAAAAGTCCCTGATGCTGGGAAAGATTGAAGGTGGGAGAAGGGGAAGACAGGATAAGATGGTTGGATGGTATCACCGACTCGATGGACATGACTGTGAGTAAACTCTGGGAGTTGGTGATGGACAGGGCAGCCCTGGCGTGCTGCAGTCCCTGGGGTCGCAAAGAGTTGGACACGACTGAGTGACTGAACTGAACTAAGTAAACACAAAGTCCTGGATAACACTTTCATCAAACGGGAAACACGGATGTCTCGGTGTAGGCGGTGATAAACACTGCATCAAGCTGAGTTAGGGCTAGAGTACTGGGAGGAGGGGAGCAGAGAAAACCTTTCCATTATCAGGACCCAGGATTAGAGACGCGAGTTTCTCCTTTGCAGATGCAAATGGACGCTAAGCAAAACAGTGCTTGCTGGCAAGAATGAACTTCAAAAAGGAAAATATTCCAACGCAAACATAAATCCCTAGCTCCTCTGTACACAAAGCTTTACTTTACTGTGCTGCCAAGTTCATCTGCAAGACAAGACAGTGAGAAGTTTTCTAATGCAGAACAATTTTACATCTTAATTCTCTCTTCATAGAAATTAGAGATCTTTCGTTGTTGCAAATGCTTGTAATGTTCATTTACTGGCACTAGTGCTAAAACGATGACTAGAGAGAAAATTAATGATATTTTATGAAATTCTATCGGGTTGAGGTAAAAAAAAATAGCAAAGTTACTGAATTTTTCTAAACAGCACACCAAATCCAAACGTGGGAAGAAACTTCAAAGTCTATAAAGTGAATTTAAACCTATTTTCTTCTGCAGAAAAGTTAAAATGGCTTCTGATGACTTTCCAAATTTGAAACACAGGGCAAAAGGCTGTTTGCCTAGTTAAGATCACCGGTGTGGCCAACGACTCCACCTCTGTCTACAGGATATTCTCACTCCAGGCCCTTTAAATTAAGATTCCTGGGGAAAACCACTGTCTGGTCTTGGCATTAAGAACAGTGGTACCACTGGTTGCAAAGTGCATTTGCTTTTAGCCCTGGCTTCTAGAACACTCCTAGCAGTGAATTTAACAGAACGCTTTACCCCAAATGAGCTGTAACAATTACTGAAATGCTTCTTTTCATTGTTGCTGAAGTCAGGCTATGTTTTCTTGATCAGGAAAAAAGGAAAGAAAGTGTCAACTTAAGACCAAAGTGGGTCCTTCCTGTTTTACGCGTTTTCCTATTCTTCTCTATGGGCACAGGGTAAAAGCCATCACTAACAACAACTGAAACCCACCCAGGCTCTAGGACTCCAAGTAGTTCCAGTCCTTGTCCCACTTTTAGAATTAAATGTGACCCCGTGGGACTTCCCTGGAGGCCCGGCGGTTGAGACTGCATGTTTCCAGTGCGGGGGGTGTGCGTTCGATCCCTGGCTGGGGAACTAAGATCCCACATGCCTTGCGGTGCGGCGGAAATACAAACACACTAAAGCAAACAATAACAAAAATGTAACCCCGTGGTTCTCATCACCCTGTCCTGGTGCCCTTCATCCAGGGTGAGGTGGATGGAGCCAGAAGCCAGAGGAGGGAGGTCTGGACTTCACCTCTGCTCCCAGCCAGCTCTGGGACTTTCTCCCTCGGGACCTTGGTATCCTTATGTTGAAAGGAGGATGCTGGGCTGGGTATTCTCTAAGGTTCTTCTGGAACTGACCCCTCTTCATTACAGAAGGAAGTTTAGGGACATGGGCACATATTTCCATCCCAGGTCTGATGCAGGGCAGGAGTGAGTCTCTCGTTCACTATGACTCCCGTGTCCAACACTCAGCCACTCTCACCATCTTCTTCCATCGGCACCCGTGTTTCCCGGCAGTGCCCCATGTGACTGCCTGCTTCCCGGGCACTGGATCTTCAACACTCCGGTCCCTCGGTACCCACCCTGCCCCGTGGGCAGCTGAATCAGGCAGCAGGTGATCATCTGAAGAGATTTTCTTACCGAAGAGCTCGATGTAGACCTCCTGAAGCGTGTGGACACTGCAGAATTGGTTCAACTCATGGTGGATCTTGTTGAAGATGAGGGCCTTGTCGTAATCGGCTGTGTAGTTCTTCACTATGTCATACACTGAGGGGGAGGAGACGTTCAGAGTGAGGAGGGCGGACCCGCCACGCTCTCAGACACACGGGCCGTCCCTTCCCGAGATGCTGCGACAGACACGGGGGCTGGGTGGGGGGAGACTCGGGGATGATGCCAGGAGAGTGGGCTGCGGGGAGGGGGTGAAGGGGGGTAGGGGAGGTGCACTGCAAGCAGGTACCTGCGTGTGGGACCAGGAAGTTCACCACCTCGATCCTGTCGAAGTAGATCATCACGCCACCGCTGTCGGAGGAAGCGCGGACAGCGCGGTCAGTGCTGAGCTTGGGGATACTGGGCCTCTCCCGGGGTGGTGGTGGTATATGTACGTGTGTGCGTGTGTGGGACTCGGCAGGAAAGGAGGAGGGTTCATGGGGGTCACAGGTGTGTGGATCTCAAGGCAGGAGACCTTCTGAGTTTCTATCATAATCTCCTGAGAAATCATACCTCCTAAAAACATCTCCACAAGGACAAAAGTGAAACTTTTGGGATACAAGAAGAGTAGTTCATATGTTTTGACTCTGCAATGACTTTTGAATAAAGCTACCAATTGCAGGGAAAAGACTAAGGAAGGTCACGGAGTTTTCAGAACTTTAAAACGTGGAATGTTTTGGTCAGTGTTTCTCACTGTTTTCACCATCATTTTAGTTCAGCTCCCTCCCCACCTACCTTCAATATTCATTAGAAAACACTTTCAAACATACAGAAAAGAACAGTACAACACTCATATACCAACACCTGACTTTAACAATCATGAACAATTACCTATTGATTGATCTACTTTTTCTTTTTTTTTTGCTGAACATTTCAAAGCAAGCTGCAGTCAGGATACTTTCCCCCTAACACTTGGCAAGCACCAATCACCTAAGAACGATGACAGTCCCCTGCAGAGTCAAAATACCATTCCTAAAGCTGGGAAATTAGCGATAATTCCTCTTCACCTAACGGGCCCTTCTCTAATTTTTCCCACAAGTTCCCATCATGGACTGAATTTGTGTGAGCCCCAAAATCCACATGCTGAAACTGGAGCCCCCAAAGTGAGTGCATTTGGAGACAGGGCCTTTACAAAGGTGATTAAGGTTGAATGAGGTTATAACGATGGGGCCCTAAACTGACCGGACTGGTAAAGGGAAGAAGACAAAGGCACCAGAGATCTCTTTCTCTCCTCACACATGCACAGCGGAAAGGCCGTGTGAGGACACAGGAAAGCAGTCACCTGCAGGCCAGGAACCAACCTTGCTGGCACCCTGATCTTGAACTTTGAGCTTCTGCAACCGTGAGAAAAATAAATGTCTATTGTTTCAGCCACCCAGGCGATGGTATTCCGCTATGGCAGTCCAAGATGACTAACAGTTTCCATAACATCTTTTAGAGCTGTTCTTTTGGAACCAGGCTCTAATCAAGGTTCACCACTGCATTGCTTATGTCTTTATGTCTCTTTTTCGACCCAAGCCCTCCAAATACAAAGCCTTTGTGATGAGATCAGGCCAGCTATCCTGTGGGAAATTCCGATTCTGTATCTGTCCGAGCGTGTGGTTTACTTTGTTGCTCTGTCCCTGTTCTGACCACCTTGACTTTTCAATCAGACCACTGCAGCGGTTCTCTTTCAATTCCCTGCCCTGCAGTCTTCTCCTACCACCTATCCAACATTCTCCACATTTAGTTCTGTTACATTTATCTTCCTCTATCAAGTTATTTACCTGCTAAAAGCCTTCATCATGGCGTTCAAGGCCCTTCCAAACCTGTCTCCACCACCTACTCAACTCAGAACACAGGGAGCTTGGGGGCAGAGAACTCGGTGAAACCACCCAGGGGGGTGTCCCTTTCCACTGTCGCTTACTGCAGCCAGTCAGATGGTCCTGCCTCTTATTTGTCTTCACAGCTTGATTCTGGGCACCTTACCTTGTCCCACAAGGCACATTCTTCACCTCATCTGTCTGGAGTGTGGTCTGGAAATAGGAGAGACAGAAGATGCTGTAAGGTGAGAAGTGACCAAGAAAGTGACTTCTTTAGGGAATCCCTTGGCCTTGGTCTTGAATACTTATCTGGGTTAAGCTTTGCCTCTGTTAAACGTGAATACCCCCCTGAATCCTCCTTATTTGCAGTGTGTGAGACCAAACCAGGCAAAAGTGCCACCCCAGCTTTGCTGTAAATGCACCACCATACAAACAAGCTGAGTAATGATGGTTTAGTGCAAAGGACCCTGGACTAGGAGTCCCACGACCCTGTTTACATTCACCTCTTCCATTTACCAGTCTGGAAACAGCAGATTATTTAACCCCTCAGCCTGTAAAACCTGTTCAGCCCATTCTCAGGATTACTGGGAGACTCAAACGAGATAATATGCATGAACACACTTTGAAAACCATAAAGCATAGCAAATGGCAGAAGAAACCTACAGGGCAAATGCTGATGAGGTAACCCAGGACACTTTCCTGGGTTAGTTTAAAAGTCATTCTCTAAATCTTCTTATTCCTCTTGTTGGACATACTTCAAAGATGACTAGTCTAATTCGGCCTGGCTTTAGATCTGTCATGGCTAATCCTATCCCTATTTTAGATGTCATTTCCCTTCATTAAGTTCAACAACCCGCACCCCCCACAAGTTATGTTCACATCGCTCATGTTCAAATAAGAACCAACAAAATTATCATGTTTTATTTCCATCTATCTTGGGAGCCTGTGGTTTATCACACACACACACACACACACACACACACCCTACTTTTCCTTCTATGCGTTCAGAACAGATTCTTCTCTGGCTGTCTTGAAGTGGAGACATAATTCCCACCTGGGACCGATGGGCCAAGGCAATGACCCCATTCAGCTATTTCAACAATTAAGTAAAACTCCAGAGTAGATGGTTCATGGAGCCTCAGACTTTTTAATCTGTATTATATATATGATCTACTAAATGAATTCCTTGAAAAGGCATCATACTTATCCACTCATCCAAGGGCTAAATCATTCTAAATCATGCATTAATCACCACCCCAAATCTGCAGTCATCCAACCCTGCACCCCCAAGCCCAGTATACCTGCACAGACTTATATGATGTGATGAAAGGAAGCATGAGATGGAAGCCAGGGCCGCTGGTGGAAGTCAGCAGGGCACCACCTCTGCAGTGGAGGAAGAGAGAGGCAGGCTCAGTTTAGCAAAGACATGTCTGTTACATCAATATGGGTTGGGCCCACTTTCTCTGCAGCCCCATAAGCATTTAAGAAAGAAGGACAGGTGTCAGAGCCATGTCCACGGATCCTTTTCTTCCTCTCAGCTCGACCCTAATAGTCTAAGAAGCCTGATGGTAAAACCTAAAACCATTATTCACGCTTTTGCAGAGAGAAAAACGGCACACAGACAAAGTGGAATAAAGACAGTAGAATCCCCGGCTATACTTGAGATAAGAGAGGTGTGTATGCTCAGTCACTTTAGTTGTGCCTGATTCTTTGCAACCCCACGGGCTGTAGCCCACCAGGGTCCTCTGTCCATGGAATTTTCCAGGCAAGAATACTGGAGTGGGGTGCTATTTCCTTCTCCAGGGTATCTTCCTGACCAGGGATTCAAACCCATGTCTCTTACAAC
The DNA here is from genome assembly GCF_002263795.3 of Bos taurus. Taxonomy (NCBI): domain Eukaryota; kingdom Metazoa; phylum Chordata; class Mammalia; order Artiodactyla; family Bovidae; genus Bos; species Bos taurus. Next base: position 33,019,504 of record NC_037354.1, on the reverse strand, counting down.
TCCTGCTTTGGCAGGCAGATTCTTAGCTAAGAGAGGAGGTGTGTTTTGTCACATCTGTTGAGCTTGTGACAATCCACAAGGTCAGTTAAGTTCACTAATACAGTGACCAATTAACGATACTAATGTTGGAGTTCAGTGACACAAACAACCAAAAGAATAATTTTAAGGAAACTTTATAAACCATCTAAATATTTTTTGGGGGGCAGTGGAGTTACCTTTGTAGGCATGCTATATGTGAATGGTAATAGAATTAAAAGTCATTTTGGGAGACATGCTTCCTTGGTGGCTCAGCTGGTAAAGAGTCCACCTGCAATGTGGGAGACCTGGGTTTGATTCTAGGTTGGGAAGATCCCTGGAGAAGGGAAAGGCTACCCACTCCAGTATTCTGGCCTGGAGAATTTAATGGACTGTATAGTCCACGGGGTCTAAAAGAGTCGGACACAACTGAGTGACTCTCACTTTGGAAGACATAGAAGCAGATGGTGGGAAGACACAATTAAAGGGGAGAGTGGAAGCCAATCAGACTTCCAGAACTTGCTATTGGCAGCCTGAGAAAAAGCATCAAAGGGCTTTAATAAGGAGTTCATAGAGGCATATAAGAAGGAGTTCACATAGATTTAAAGCAAAAACTTGGTTATGGAGGTTACTCAAAGGAAAGCAACCCAAGATTTATAAGTGTTTCTTTGCTTCATGTTATTTAAGTCACAGATACATTTTTTTTTTTAAAGAGCAGTCAAAATAAAGTGATGGAATAGGTTATTTAAGAACCACTATCCTAGAGCTAGCCTTGATGGGTACAAATCAACCTGCAGGCCCTTTCATTTTCCCTGAAATGTTAATTTTAAGGCCTAGGTCCAAATTATATCTCAAGTTGCCATGAAGAACTGGCACTCCTCAGAGGTGAGCTTGTGGTACCAAGATGCCCACAGGGAAGTAGGAGAAAACTGTTTCAGAGATGATCTTCAAGGAGCATGGTTGCCTTTACGTTTGTCTCTAAACCTAACACGTGTATCAGTTACCATCCATGGCATCAGACTAGTAAGTTTCATATTTACATTTCTCTATATATTTACGTGCATGAGTGTATTCCCCTTCCCTAGTCACTGGCACAAAGCTCAGTCTGAAGACTTCCCTATTGAACACAATATAAATGCAACCGGCCAGCACAATCTGTTACACATTGACTAGGAGAGAGTCACCGAACAGGAAGTCGCAGGCTCTCCCTGTCACTGCCTTACCTGTAATACACCCCAATATGTCCCTCTTCTATCTTGTGCACTGCCGAGAAGAGAGATGCACAAAAGAAACTGGCAGCCACAGCCACAACCGCTCCCAACTGAGCCATCGGCGAACGCTTACCCTGGGGGAAAAGATACAGGAAAATGTGTGTGCCCTGACTTGTGGGAGGAGAGCTCTGGCAGCCAGAGTAGCTCCCCAAGCTGAGCTCCTGCAAGTGGCTCACGTCCAACCTGTAGTAGTGTGAACACCAGGCTAGATCTACACCTCTTCCTCCTTGCTCTCAGTCGACACCCCAGAGCCTCAGCTGTGGAATTTACACTCTCCGCCTTCTGCAAGAGGCAGTGGCTCCAGACACAGCCCGTGGCCCAGGGAAGAACCAGTGCCAGGTGGGCAGTGTTCAGAACACAGCCCTCTCTTCCTGTGAACACCAACGGGCTGTCACCGGAGCCACTCATGTTAGCAGCGGGGAAAGAGGCAGCTGCATTTACGTTGGCCCCAAATTACAGAGGATGTCAAGTGACAGCCAGTTGCGGCTGTGTAATTCTGGTCAGAGCCTCCCAGTCCTAATTGCCTGCCATTTCAAAGGAAACCATTATTGACTCCTTTCGGGTGCTGGAGCCACAGAGACAGCCTGCGAGCAGAGTTCAGAAGGGCGGGATTCTCTGGCCTTTCCTCCACCTTCTCCGTTATTCCTTTGGCCCTAGCCAGATACAGGGCTCTGGGCAAGGATGAAGCCACGCTCCGGCCCCATATGCTTGACTGGCACTTTGCACTTGGCAGGTTCTCCCAGCCCACTTTGGGGGGGGGGCGGTTAGGGGGTCCCCCAGCCTGGGAAGACTGGGGCTCCTGGGTCGACAGCATTCAGGCACCGGGACGCGAAAGAATGAGCATCCAGAGGCTCATTTCCTGAACCCCGAATGATCTGGAAGAAACGACAGTAACTGAGAGCGCGCTGCGTGCTCAGTCGCTTCAGTCATGTCCGACTCTCTGCGACCCCACGGACCGTGGCCCGCCGGGCTCCTCTGTCCATGGGATTTCTCCAGGCAAGAAGGCAGGAGTGGGGGTGCCGTCTCCTTCTCCACACTGACAGCGAGGCTCCCGACTCTGAGCGCCCCGAGGCCCGCAGGCGCGAGGCGTGGACTCTGCCCCCCGGGTCTGACTGAACTCGGGCGCGGACGTCGGTCTGCGAGGCTTTCCGACGTTCCCTCGCAGCCTCCAGCTACCGATCGGCAGCGGCGGAAAAAAGCCTTTCCCTCTCCCGTCCGCCCCCCCGCGCGCCCCGTCCCCGCCCTCTTCCAAGAGAGAGGGTCGCGCGGCCCCTCAGGAGCCGCGGGGTCGAAGCCCTCCCGGGGACCCCGCTCGGCCCCGCCGAGAGGCTACAGCGGGGCAGGAACGAGACGGGAAGGGCTTGCTCGCCCTTTCCCGAGGGACACAGGGCGCTGTGCAGGCGATCCGGGAGGGCCTCTCGTCAGTCAGCTCCGGCCCGGGGGCCTCACCGAGGCCCAGCGCGCGCGCAAAGGGGCGCGGGCCGCGTACCACGCTGTCTGTCCCTCCAGGCGCTCCGTACTCTGCCGAAACCCCCAATGCGACCGCAGAAACCACCACACCCCTCCGCACGCTACTTCCTTCCGGGCCCGTCGCTTCGATGACGCTATTTGTTCACGCGAGAAGACCACACCCCCACCCCCCCACCCCGCGATGGCCGACCCCGCCCCCGCGCCCCGAGCGGGCAGTGTCCGAGGATAGCCTCCAGGGGGCGCCCGCGGCTCGGTCCGGGCTCTCGGGACCCCGATGTGAGACTTTCGGGTGACCCCCGGGAACCAGCGGAGTGGCCGTGGGTGCTCAGACAGAGACGTCAGTTTCAAAGGATTTGAGTTTGGAGTCTGCTCCGGACTCCCCTCCACATTAGATCAAACCTGTTCTTTTTTTTTTAACGCTGGAGCAGGTTACCAGAGTATTGCAACCGTTCTAGCTCTCAGCTCCACTTAACCTGTAGCACCGCTGAATGAAACATCCTTTAAATGTGCAGATTAGCACCATTACGTCGCTAATCAACAGTCCCTACTGTGAACTGCCCTTTATGCTTTTCTAGGAGCTTTCGCTTCTGAGGTCCCTACAGCACCGTAAAGTAGATTAAGCAGGAATTATCTCAATTTTTTTATGAACAAAATCTACGTTGAATGAAGTGCGAGGGTAACTGAATCATAGTCGACTGGCTTTCAGTTCAGTTCAGTTCAGTCCTCAGTCGTGTCCACCTCTTTGCGACCCCATGGACTGCAGCACGCCAGGCCTCCCTGTTCATCGCTAATTCCCAGAGTTTACTCAAACTCATGTCCATTTAGTCGGTGATGCCATCTAACCATCTCATCCTCTGTCGTCCCCTTCTCCTCCTGCCCTCAATCTTTCCCAGCATCAGGTCTTTTCAAATGAGCCAGTTCTTTGCATCAGGTGGCCAAAGTATTGGAGTTTCAGCTTCAGCATCAGTCCTTCCAATGAACACCCAGGACTGGTCTCCTTTAGGATGGACTGGTTAGATCTCCTTGCAGTCCAAGGGACTCTCAAGAGTCTTCTCCAGCACCACAGTTTAAAAGCATCAATTCTTCGGCACTCAGCTTTCTTCACAGTCCAACTCTCACATCGATACATGACCACTAGAAAAACCATAGCCTTGACTAGACGGACCTTTGTTGGCAAAGTAATATCTCTGCTTTTTAATATGCTGTCCAGGTTGGTCATAACTTTCCTTCCAAGGAGTAAGCGTCTTTTAATTTCATGGCTGCAATCACCATCTGCAGTGATTTTGGAGCCCCCCAAAATAAAGTCTGACACTGTTTCCTCATCTATTTGCCATGAAGAGATGGGACCAGATGCCATGATCTTAGTTTTCTGAATGTTGAGCTTTAAGCCAACTTTTTCACTCTCCTCTTTCACTTTCATCAAGAGGCTTTTTAGTTCCTCTTCACTTTCTGCCATAAGGGTGGTGTCATCTGCTAACTCTTCTTTGAAAGTGAAAGAAAGTGAAAGTGAAGTCGCTCAGTCGTGTCCGACTCTTTGCCACCTCATGGACTGTAGCCCACCAGGCTCCTCCGTCCATGGGATTCTCCAGGCAAGAATATTGGAGTGGGTTGCCATTTCCTTCTCCAGGGGATCTTGGCTCCTCACAGGGTCTTGTACTTGTATCTTCCAGCTAGATTATAAGTTCCCTGAGGGTGGAGACAGGGTCTTCCTTCAGCATCCCAGTCACTTCGGTGCTGAGTAAAAACAGACAGCAGCACAGTGGATCCAGAGCCAACATCCAGACCTCGTGTCTCCCAGTCTGCAGCCTTCACTGGTCGACAGCATCACACCGGGACCTTTCTAATTTAGCCACTGAAGTTATTGTGTTCGTGGAAGAGAGAGTCCACGTAATTACAGTCTTCTGTACTTGGAAAGCATTTTACACAGGGAAGATGGCAAGCTGGGGGTGTTGGACAGATTTAGGACGCAGGAAAAGGAAAGTGTAGGTTTTCCAGACATGGCTGCTGGGGACTGGCCTATTTCCAACCTCCTCTCTCACCATCTCCTGGGGGATTGCACTGGGTGAGTTTGTGTTGAGAGGTTTCATTGTATGTTAAGTCCACAAGTGGGCTGCCTGGATCCTCGTGCCCACCTCGTAAGTGAGGGTCTCCTGTCGACCCTGTCACTGCAACCGCACCTCCAACACACACAGGTGGACACAGGCTTGGCCAGTTTCCTGATTGATCCTATCAGAACTTAAAAGCGTTTCCTCTCCAAGTTCAGTGATAGAACTGGGCCCCACATACTTAATGGAAGTTTTGTTAATAGTTCACATGTAACAAATGTTTCCTTAACAGTTAAGTGAATGAATAAGAGAAATGGAAATGCTGGGGTTTATCAGCCGGAGGAATGGGACTTAGCTTGCAGATAAGAGAGTTAAATTAGTTATCATTTAAGAATTTCCTGACTAAACTTTGGAATGATCTATGAACGGAAGCGGTGGGGTTTCTTTCTCAGGAGACTTTTACCAGGTCTGGGTTATTTACTTACGGCCCTGCCTACAACCGTAACTAAATGATGACCTAATATTGCTGAGAAGGGCGTGGAAACTCACTCCGGTATCTTGTCTGGAGAATTCCACGGACGAGGGAGCCTGGTGGGCTACATCCATGGGGTTGCAAAGAGTCAGTCATGACTGAGAGGGACATAATATTTCCAAAAACTCCTTAAGAGGCCTGTGATTTTTATGACTCTATACCCAACATAACCACAGGTAGGTCTGTGTTTAAAAATCCATTAAAAAAAAAACCAACTTGCAGTATAGAGGAGTGGCAAAGTGCAGATACTCCATGGTGAAATTGTGTGTGTTTAAATCCTGCGCCCCCTCCTCTCCCCGGCCTCCTATTAGCTTTGGGACCTTGGGAAAATGACTTCATCTGTGCCTCAGTTTCTTCATCTGTAAAATGGGGGTTAGCTTTACAGGACTATTGTGAGGATTAAATGACAAACCGAGAAAAGCATGTACAACCACCCTTGCCCCATTTTAAGTGTCCAATAAGCATTAGCTCTTGCTGGTTTAAATAAGAACTTTCCTTAATGCATTCTTGTCTGTGAATTCAGATTATTATTATAATTAAAACATTTTTAATTTGCCTGCATTGGGTCTTAGTTGCAGCCGCATGTGGGACCTTCATTTCAGCTGGCAGCTCAGTAGTTTCGGAGTGAGGGCTCAGTTGTCCTGAGGCACATGGGATCTTACTTCCCTCACCAGGGATTGAACTAGCATCCCCTGCATTGGAAGCGTGGATTCTAAACCACTGGACCACCAGAGAAGTCCTGGATTCAGATTATTAATATGACGGAAAGTGAGAGAAGGATGAGCTCTAAGGTCTATGGTTTTGAATTGTAACTAGATGAAGGCTTAACAGAGGAAGTGATAAGGGATTCCAAACTGATACCTCCATAAATGTTTACAATACAGTTTTCATGAAGCATGACTGAATGTTTTCCACATACCAGGCCCTGTGCCTTTCCTATTTTATAGTCTTCAGCTTAGCCCTTTGAGTTCAACTCTATTTTAGAGAAGGATGTTGAAGCTTGGAGAAGTTAAAGGAGTGTCCAAATCACAAAGCTTTTAAGTTGCCAAGGCCAGATTCAAATGAAGTGAAAGTGTTAGTCACTCAGTCGTGTCTGATTCTTGGCGACCCCATGGACTATAGCCCTCCAGGCTCCTCTGTCCATGGAATTCTCTTGGCAAGAATACTGGAGTCGGTTGCCATTCCCTTCAGTTGCCATTCAGGAGATCTTCCTGATCCAGGGATCCAACCTGGGTCTACTTCATTGCAGGTGGATTCTTTACCTTCAGAGCCACCAGTGAAGCCCATAAATTCAAACGACCCCAAGTCTATTTCTTCATTAGAGCAGATGAATTAGAAAATAATGATGCAACTTAAAACACATACATACACACTTACCACGTTTATTTCAGATGTAACTTTGCAGGAATGTAGATCAGTGGTCAGATATTGTGGAACTTTAAGTTGGGCTGGTTCATTTTGGAAGTTGAAGCAGGATTTTGAAAAAACATGCTCACCTCAACTATCCACGTCCCCCAATCTCTGGATAGCTGTTTAGTCCTCCAACAAGTTAATTGTTGATGAAGGTGCCACTCCAACAATGGAAGAGACGCCTTCTTTCCACATTAGAACCCTTTTCATCAATAACTGGGTTAGCCCTGGAGCAACCAGGCAGCTCTGAAAATCTTTGGCTTCAGTTCATCTATATCACAAGAGTGGAACTTGCTGGAAAAAGTTTTGTTTTTTTTTTAATTTTGATTTTTCTTCTTTAGCTAATGCTCTAAACAGAGAATAGAGGTCATCTTTTAGGACATTTGATCCCAGTAAGATTTTGGTTGGGGAAAAGGAGTGAAGAACTGCAACCTTAGTTATTACGAGGGCTACTCAGAACTTTTCCAGCTGGCAAACCTAGGGCTGGTGTCTTGGGACAACAAAAGGATATTTGCTTGGGGCTAATGACATTTCTTCAAGGGAGTTCTGTAAAAGGATCAAAGAGAAATCACGAAAACAAAATTGAGTTGGAAGTCCCCTAGAGATCATTTTGTGACTGTGTTTTTACAGCGTTATTGAGGTATAATTGACATACAATAAAATGCACATAAAACATGTAGTTTGATGTTCTGACATCCATACATACTTGCAAAACCATGACGACAGTTAAGATAATGAACGCATGCATCACACCCTCAGTTTCCTCATGCCCTGTGCAATCTTTCTCTCCCAGCCCTCTCCATGACCCCTGATTCCCAAGCCAACTCATCTCCTTGTTATTCTAGCTTAGTTTGTAGAATTATGTATGTATGGAATCGTGCTGTATGTACTCCTTTTGGAGGGAGGGGGATGTCTAGCTTTTTTTTTTAAACCCAGAATAATTACTTGGAGAGTCATCTAGGTTGTTAACTAGATCAAGAGGTCATTCCCTTTTCATTGCTGTATAATATTCCACAGCACAGTTGTACAGCAGTTTGTTTTAGCCACTCAGCTGTTGATGGACATATATACTGTTGCCTGTGATTTTAATCCAGCCTTTTAATTTCACTCCTGGAAAAACAAAGGGCAAAGGGGAGGATGTCTTCAGAGAGGCGGCTTGATCAATGTCCACAGTGCTTTGGGAGTGATGGAATGCTGAGAAAGGAGTCAGCCACCTGGGAAACTATGCTGGAGGCCTGATGGCCTGAAGTGTGGCTTGGCTTGGTTTGCCTGGGGTGCGCCTTCATTTGAATCTTTGAATCCATAATAATATTAGGAATTTTTAAAAAGACTGTATAGCATTTGTTCTGCATATATTTATCCATGTGTTCAGTCACTAAGTTGTGTCTGACTCTTTTGAGACCCACGGACCGTAGCCGACCAGGCTTCTCTGTCCATGGGATTTCCCAGGCAAGAATACTGGAGTGGGGTGCCATTTCCTTCTCTACGGGATCTTCCCCACCGAGGAATCGAACCCGTGTCTCTTGCATTGGCATGCGGATTCTTTACCACTGAGCCACCAGGGAAGCCCACAGAACTACTGGTGTATATGCTTGGAATGTAGATCTCAGCTCATCTTACTGAAATGAATTCCAAAGAGGGAGATCACTTGTTCTTCAGAAGATGAGACATGGGGAGAGGCTGGGCTGTAAATCTTGGAGGGGAGGACTTTAATGCCACTTAGAAGTCAGGCCTGAAACACCCATGATGTTTGTCAGTTCACATTTTAGTGTTCTTGAGTAAGTGCGCAGGGTGTGGGGGATGAAATATGGCAGGTATTTGATTTAAAAAGCCTGCCCAGATTTAATGTCCTGATAAAATGTATTAAATCTTTTAAGGTTTTAATGAATCTAGTATGTGTTTCATAAATCAGGAACTCTGCTAAGCCGTCTCCTGGTTTAATAAGAGTAAACTCGGAAATTGCTCTGAGCAGAAGCAAAATACATTTATATCACATTGAAAAGTAATAGATTTTTAAGCTGAGGGGGTCTTTCTGGGCCTTTTAAGCTGTTTGCTTATTACATTGCTCCAACTCCTTCAAATATTAAACCCCAGGCAAACACGTGCTTAACCGTATCAAGATGTGAACCAGCACAAAGGTAAAGATTATTTGAAGGAGAGCAGAAAACAAAGCCAGTATTTCCTGATCTGGGGACCTCAGACCAAGCTGCTTTCTGCACCGAAACAGGCTTTGTGTATCTAGGCTTATGGTGGTTGGCTAAAAATCATTAGTAACTGTTATTAAACTTCCTAAGTTCTCTAACTCCTCCATCCTCACCCCAACACATTTGCTGGACTCACCCAGCACATTTGTTGGACTCAAGTGCTAAGTATGTAACACCCTTCTTGGGTTTTACAGCTGTCCAGGGAATGGCTTGTGAAGGTCGCTGGTCAGACTGTCTGTATAGCAGGCGTATAGAAGCCTCTTCTTGTCTCCAACCTAAGGGCCCTGTGGTGCTGCACTTAGTCGCTCAGTCCTGTCCGACCGTTTGCGACCCTGTGGACTGCAGCCTGCCAGGCTCCTCTGTCCGTGGGATTCTCCAGGCAAGAATACTGGAGTGGGTTGCCATGCCCTCCTCCAGGGGATCTCCCCGGCTCAGTAAAGGTTTGCTTTTGTTCCTTTCCCTTCCTTTCTTTCTTGAGTTCCCCCAGCACCCAGGGCTCCAGCTCCAGCAGGGGTGGGGAGAGGGCTCCTGGGGTGGAGTGGGGTGGGTGTAACAGCTGGGTCTCTCTGATCAGGCTGGGATGGGAACCCCCTGGTACCCATTTTGTGGCTGGGGCAGATTCTGGGTGAGATGGTGGTTCCAGGACACTTGCAGGGGGTAGGTGGTGGGGAGGTGGTGTTGGAAGAATGAAGTGGGGGTGGTGGGGCTGGAACATTCCAGAGCACAAAAGCTGGCAGGGCTTGTGAGCTCTGCAGGGGAGGGAGCCGGGCCCCATAAAGCTCAGTGTGGAGAAGCCTGTCCAACCTCATTAGCTGTCACGGGCAACAATACTGATCTGGCAATAAAGGCGATTCCAAACCTGTTGGTCATTAATCACCCGCCTGACAGTTGCGAATGGAAGTGGAAAAACCTCATCCCGACCCCCTCCATCCTCCTCCCACCCTGGCCCAGCTCTGGGGTTTCAGGTTACCTCTCGGTATATATGGGGTTCGCTGCTGGGGGCTGGTCCATCCCCCTCCACTTTTCCAGGGGCCGGGTTCCGCGTGGACAGGCCACAGGTCGGCCAGAGCAGATTCCTGCCCGGGGACCAGGAAGCGAGGAGGTGTAGGGAGGCGCCCCCCACCCCTCCCAGGTCGGCCCCCTGGGATCCAGGCTGGAACTTGGCCAGCAGGAGCGTGGGGTTGGGGAAAGCTTGTCATCAGCGCTCCAGCCTCGTCTTTCCACACCCCCTCGCTCTCCCTGGCACCCCCCCCCCCTTTCTCTCCCTCCTGCAGCCACCAGGTGCCAACATTATTTCCCCTTCTCTTCCTTTTCTAGTCTTCCCACCCCTTACCCTCCGATCCACCCCTCCCCCCGCCCCAGGCAGATCTCCGCTCGGGAAAAGCTTTCATCTCAATCCTTTACGCCCTGCTCTAAATGTTAGCCCCGTGTCCTTTCCCAGAGTCACATGTATGGTCAAGCCTCGTCCTGAACCGTGGCATTTGGCGACAGGCGACTTGGTTGACAGTGATGGTTTGTGCGTGGGAGGACCGGGCGGGTCTGTCCCGGCGCCCCCTGAAGGCAGCTTGCGGGAATTGCAGCTGAGTCGCCTGGTCGGCGGAGTGGACCGGGAGTGACCAGTTGGGTGGGATAGGTGACGGGCCAGGCCAGGTGAGGACTCGCCAGCTCTGCAAAGTTCCTGGCCTGCTCCTCAATACGCTTGAGCCACGTGACATTTTAGAGCCAGGCGGTGCAACTTTGACTCCATTTCAAAGGACCTAGAGGAAGAGGAGGGCTTCCCTGGTAGCTCAGTGGTAATGAATTCCCCCTGCCAAGCAGGAGACGCAGGTTCGATCCCTTGGTGGGGAAGATCCTCTGGAGCAGGAAATGGCCACCCACGCTGATATTCTTGCTTGGGAAGTCCCATGGGCAGAGGAGCCTGGTGGGCTGTAGTCCAGGGGGTGGCAAAGAGTCCCTGCCCCGCCCCTGCCCCGCCCCCGCCCCCCAGTGACTTGGCAATGGAACAACAACAGGAGAAGGGTGTGAAGAATTAGCTAGGACTTTCTGAAATGATAGCTTGACTTTTTGAATACTTCTTTTGGCTGTTAGGATGGGCAGGCACGAGAGAGAGGAAACTGAATGCTAAAACCCAGGATGGGGAGAAATTATAACATAAGATTGCAAGTGATCTGAATTGATCCTCTAGTTTCCTCATACTTTTCAGACTCCCATGGGCAAAGATTGACCTGGCCTGGCCCACAGTTAGCTGGTACCGTCTGTGCTGCCCACAGCAGAGAATAGCAGCGTCTGTCCCCAGCTGATCCATCCAGACTACTGTGACAGAGATGAATTCCCATGGCCTACTACCAAATGGAACAAAGTGGAAAAGATCAGTTTTTAAGGTCTGTTTCATAATTTTCTTTACATTCCTCTTTCTTTTATTTCCTTCTTTTTTTTCCCCCTAATAATATGGTTGTTTTTAATTCTACCTAAACTCCATTACTTTGGCCACCTCATGTGAAGAGTTGACTCATTGGAAAAGACTCTGCTGCTGGGAGGGATTGGGGGCAGGAGGAGAAGGGGACGACAGAGGATGAGATGGCTGGATGGCATCACCGACTTGATGGACGTGGGTTTGAGTGAACTCCGGGAGATGGTGATGGACAGGGAGGCCTGGCGTGCTGCGATTCATGGGGTCACAAATAGTCGGACATGACTGAGCGACTGAACTGAACTGAACATATTAGAATCACTGGGGAGCCTTTAAAAAGTAGTGATGCCTAAGCCACATTGCCTGATACTTTTTTCCCCCTAAACAAGTGACATTAAACTTTTTTTGCCTGTTTGTTTTTGGCTGCACTGCGTCCTCTTTGTTGCCGCTTGAAGGCTTTCTCTGGTTGTGACAAGTGGGGCTGCTCTTCGCTGTGGTGTGAGGGCTTCTCATTGCGGTGGCTTCTCTTGCTGTAGAGCAGAGGCTCTCAGTGCTGAGACTTCAGTAGCTGTGGCATGTGGGCTCAGTCATTGCTGTGCACACGGGCTTAGTTGCCCCGCGGCATGTGGGTTCTTCCCAGACCAGGGATCAAACCCGTGTCCCCTGCATTGGCAGGTGGATTCTTAACCACTGGACCACCGGGGAAGTCCTCTCTGATATTCTTATTGATAACATTGGTCTGGGATGGGGTGCCCCCGTGGAAATACCTTCAGGTGATTAAAATCTCCGGTTGGGCTGAGAACTGTGGGTGTAACAGCTTTACACTCATCATGTCAATTCCCACCGTGAGGTCTTTGCTTTTGAGTTTCCTCTGCCTGGAACACCCTCCTCTTTTCTGTCTGCCTGCTGACCAGCCAGCTGTGGCACTCAAGTCAGCTGCTTCTACTGTGAAGCACAGTCTTATTCGAGAGAGGAAAGCAGCAAAAGATGTGGTCCTAAGCTGGGGAAATAATACACGTCAGTCGCACATAATGTTTCTATGTGAAGATAAATGGTCTAATACCAGAAGTAGGTGCAGTCAGAGCTCAGAGGAGGGAGAAGTCAGGGAGGGCTGGAGCAGCCACAGAAATTTGTGTAGAGGAAGGGGCTGAACTGAGCGCCCGTGGGTGTTGGGGTTTGGGGAAGGAGGCAAGCAGGATAGAGGACTTCAGGCAAAGGGATGACATGAGCGAATGAGTAGAGGCTGAAATGATCTGGGCACGTGCTGGGGACAAGGAGAAGATTTGCTTGACTAGACAGAAAGTTCAGCCCTTCCCCCTCCTTCAGCCTTGCAATCATCCCCACCAGGCTTCCTGGAGCGTCACAGTGGATTCCACTTCATCGGGAGTTGTTTTGTACTGTCTGGTCATTTTCTCTTTCTTCCTTTGCTGTCTTTCAGGCTTTTATTTAAGGGCACTGATCCACGATGGATTTTAGATCGTGTTGGACGCAGCCACGTCCATAGACAGCCCATACTTGTCAAAAGCAGGGATCTACTCCCCCAGTATATCTCTTCCAACTTTGTCGTCTTCAACTGCACACTGTATTTGAAGTTTTTTAAATTCCAAACCCCACCAGAACTAGTTTCGAAGAGCCTCAGACCAGGCCATCTGCGTGCATGCTTCTGACGCACGCCTCTAGTTTTGCCGTATCTGTGTCATCACTCCGAGGTCTCACGTCTAGTAAGAGGGAAGACTTGGCAACAAGGGCTGGGATCTTGGCTTTCTTTGACTCGTGCTGTGCAAGGCATTCTTCTCTTAGCCTCCTGGCTTCTTCGCTTTCCCCTTCTTCATCAGACCCAAAGAGATCACTGTCATCACCATCTTTACTATCTGTAGCTCTGCTGTCTGTGGTGTCTTCCGCACTAGCAGGGCCATACTTGCCCAAAGCTTTCTTCACTCCTGGCAGGCTGACCTTTTCCTTTTCGTAAGATTTGATGTGATTGTGACCTACCACCATAGGTCACGGCACAAGGTGACAGATGATGGGCCCGAGACGGCTTCAGATACTGCCGCGTTGGCTTGTGATGGTATATGTCTCTTGATGTAGATTTTGTCTGCCGTGTAAGTCATTGAGCACCTGGAGGCCGAAGGGGGGTCTCAGGTTTCCATAACCCAAGGTGTGGGCTGACGGGGGCCTGGGCAGCAGCAGAGGAAGAGAGGAGCTCAGTGCCAAGTGCTAAGAAGAAAAAGGACGTTTTGTCAGTTTCATGTGTGTGTCTCTAGCCCCCTCCAACAGATCTGTGAGCAACAGGAAACTGGACCATATTTAAGTTGGGACTTCAGTTCAGTTCAACATATTACATATTAAGTGCCAGTTCTAGGCTTTTGGGATTCAACTAATCCCAAACAGAAGATCTACCTCTTTTGAGCTGAGATTCTGGGCAGGGGTGATACAGATAACAATAAACACTATAAATAATATATATAGGTAAATTACATAGTCTCGTGAAAAGTATAAGTACCAGGGAAAAAAGGAAAAGAACAGGGTAAGAGGAATCAGGAGCGAGCAGGTGAGTGTGTGCATGTGTGTGTTTGTGTGTCAAGTTATTAAATGGAAGGTGTTAAGTGCAAGGTCTGACAAAGCCTCATTGAGAAGGTGACTACCGACCAAAGACTTGAAGGAAATGAGGGGTGTGTCCAAGTGGATCTCAGGGAGAAAAAGAGCCCTAGACAGCAAAAAGATTTCTGTGTTGCAGCAGGCCTGGCCTCTTGAGGAGAAGCACAGAGGCCATATGGATGAGGCCCAGCGTTGGAGGAGGCAGTGATGGGAGAGGAGGCCAGAGAGACAATAGAGATCTGGACCATGTTGGGTCTCAGAAGCCACCCTGTGGGCTTTGGCCCTTGTGGGTTTCAGGCAGATGAGTGACATGATCTGAGTGGTGTTTTTAAAAGCCGTCTTGGGCTGCTGGATTGAAATAGACAATGGGGGTTGGGGATAGAGCGTCGGCAAAGGTATAAGCCAGGAAGTCCATCATGAGATCAGTGTTTCCAGGCATGGCTGAGCCCACGCAAGTGAGTGAAAGAGGACCTTCAAAGCATTCACATGGGAAGGCCGTGCATTATCGTATGTGTGAAGAAGAGCATCATTAGAAGATGCCCACTATTTCGACTGGGCTTCCAGGGTAGCTCAAACGGTAAAGAATCCGCCTGCAGTGCAGGAGACCTGGGTTCGATCCCTGGGTTGGGAAAATCCCCTGGAGAAGGGCATGGCAACCTACTCCAGTATTCTTGCCTGGAGAATCCTATGGACAGAAGAGCCTGGTGGGCTCCAATCCACGGGGTCATAAAGAGTTGGACACAGCTGAGAGACTCTCACAACAGCATTATTTATATTCTTGACCAAACTGAATAAGCCTGACCATCCAGCTTGGCTTCAAGAGACAGTTCTCTCCCTTGGAATTGCCTGGCAGTCCAGTGTTAAGACTGAGCTTCCCCTGCAGGGGGCACAGGTTCGATTCCTGGTTGGGGAACTAAGATCCCACATGCTGCACAGCGCAGCGCCTCTATCCACAAAATAGACATTTGTCTCCCCTAATCAACACACACAACTTTGTTATTGCCTGTAAGGTATGTGATGGGCTTTAAAGATGATTTTAAAAGAGGTTCATGGCATTTCAAGCAAGGTAAGAGAATAGAATAAAATGTATGTCATTCCAAAGTATCCATTTTGAGTGGGACAGTATTTTGATGTCTAAGCCCTGTTAAAACTGTTTAAAAAAAATTCTGTTATAGTATTTCTTCCTCTGTACTCCCCCCTTTTACTGAGCAGGGGCTTGGCACTCAGCGCGCAGTACACTCAGTGAGCACTTGGGGAATGGAATTAAGCCTTGGGCATGCTGGTATGTGCTCATTTGCAAGGCAGTATTAAAAATTCCATTTGAATTTCCAAATCCAGCTAGTTTCAATGGGGCAACGTCTTTTTTTTTCCCTCTTAAAGAGAAGTGAGACTTGCATATTTAAAAGAAGTTCTTTACCTCCACCCCGCCTTCCCTGCCCTCCCCTCCCACCCACCAACAAGAAGCCAAGGTGACCACTTTCTGTTCAGTTTCTTACAAGTCCATTTAAATGAACATGCAGCCAGGGGGGTAATCAGTCTGTCACCCAGTCAGCAACATTGTTGAGTGGTTTCTCTGAGTATTAGTCACCAAGAAAGGATACCAAAGAAATAGAAACCGTCAACTTTGTCCTTGTGTTGCTCCCAATCTGCCAAGGAAACCAGGAACCATGCATGCAATAAGGACATTTACAAAGACACGCTGGTGGGCGATTCCAGGAAGGAGACTCCTTATTGCCAAATGTGCGTGTATCATTGTAAATCCCTCAATAACACGGTGTTCGTTATCCCCGTAATGATCCTCTGAAACAAGATCACGGTGTCCCAGCTGGAAAGAACCCTGCTAAGAACCCATCTCACCCAGACCTCTCCCTCTGGGAGCGGGAAACCCGAGGCCCAGGGATGTGGAATGAGTCACCCTTGGTCACCCAGGCAGCAGGAGGGGCTGGAACCAGGTCTCTGGACTCTCAGCCTTTCCTAAAGTTCAGAATGAGAGGAAGCTTGATGAAGCTGGGAGAAAAGCTTGATTTGGCAGAAGGAGAAAGAACAGGCAGCTAGGGAGAAAAGTGCATAACGGTTTGTCATTTCACAGAGGAGGGGTCCAGGCGGGGAAGATGTACTGGTTCATCTGAGGGATGTGGAAGGGGAAGGGGTTCACAGCAGGGGGACCCCTCGGTTCAGAGTCACAAGAACATTAGCTCTTGATTATTATTTGCTGAGGCTGACCCTTCCACAGCTGAGGAGGCGGTTGGAGAGGTCAGGAGTGCCAGACGGAACGAAGGCCAGCCAGGCGGTAATGACACGGCACAGGCCTCAGTGATACATGGGATTTTTCAGCTGGGGTGTTTCAGTCCCAACCACTGAGCTGGAACAAAGACCCCAGACCAGGGACACCCAAGGGAGAGATTCACCTACTCCTGTGACCCACACACTTCAGCTCACAGCGGGGATCAGATGGGGGTGAGCCTTGCAAAGCCATCCAGCTGGGACCTTCCCATTGTAGCATAGCCTGAAAACCGAGTCTGTCTGGCTGTCCATTTCAGGTCCCTGCTTCAAATGGAAAAAAAGCAGCAGGACTTATGCTGGTGATTCTCTGCAGTGTTCTGGCCGTGGTTCACTGGGCCGCGGCGGGTGAGACGAGGGTGAGGTGGGAATCTGGGTTTTTTACGATGAGTAGCCCTGTGAACAGCCCTGCCAGGGGAGTTGTTGCTGCTGCCCTGAAAATAGTTTAATCAATACTGTCTTTCTAGATTCCATATGTATACATTAATATACAATTAATGTATTAATTAATACTTATTAGTTAATAAATAATGTTTAATTAATATACAAAAAATCTTTATTATCCTCTTTCCGACTTACTTCACTCTAATACGCTCTAGGTTCATCCACCTCATTAGAACTGACCCAAATGCATTCCTTTTTATGGCTGAGTAATATTCCATTGCATACACGTACCACAGCTTCTTTATCCATTCATCGGTCATGATGGACATCTAGGCTGCTTCTGTGTCCTTGTTATTGTAAACAGTGCTACAAGGAACACTGGGATACATGTGTCTTCTGCAATCCCACTACTAGGCACATACTCTATGTTTGGGTTTTCTGGCCCCGAGGCACATGGGATCGTAGCTTCCCGACCAGGAATCGAACCTGCAGTCCCTGAGTGGAAGGTGGAATCTTAACCACTGGACCACCAGGGCAGTCCCAGGGCCCACATTCTGAGGAGCAAGCCTTTCAAAGGGAATCCATGTGAGTCCAACTTTTTAAAACCCTCTCCTGGAGAACGGGCTTCCCAGCTCTTTCTACCTGAGGGCTGCCATCTTTCAGAGTACGAGTACTTTGCATATTCTCCGCCTTTTCTAGACATTTCCAGCCCTTCCTCTGAACCGACCTCTCCTCTGAAGGCTGGTGGCCCTGAGCATCTGCGCTGCTCCTTTGGCTTCAGCATCCGTGGGCCACAGTTGTCCTATACTTGTTATTTCCCCAACTCGACTGCAGCTACCTGGGTCTCCCCCTCCCTTCCTCTGTCTCGGTGGAGCCAGGATTCCATGAGTAACGAAGCCCTGACTTGATCTGCCCTCTTGGAGCCTGGAACTTCTCTCCTGTGCCCTTTGTCACCTTGCTCAGTGGCCCCAAGAATCCTTGGTGGGCGCCATCTCTCTGTCCCTGTTGCCCAGGACTCTGTTTCTAGAACAATTGGATGGAGTGTGTTCCTCTCCTAAGAGAGGGCTGAGTTCCGGAATGGGGGTAAGAGCTCCCTCTTGGCAGAGCTGGGCCGGCCCAGCCAGGCGGCCAAGGGACCATTGATCTGAGTCCAGTGAAAAAGTGGCTTCTCAGGAGCCCTGGATCCAGGCCCACTTCCAGACAGCTTCTTCTTTCAACGCGTTTTCCTGTGTTTTAACTGCACAAACACGCCCGTTCCCAGCTGTCCCTGAGAGACGGTGATGGTGGTGGCGGTGACCACAGCAGGGGTCAGGAGGGGCCGGTGGGGAAGTCGGGCTGGGGGCGCCTTGCTGTATTCGAGACCTTTCCGTGGTCAGGGCTGAGGTGATGTTGTGGGTCTGCAGATACAGTCGTTTGGACTCTGACTCCTGCGACAACTTGGTGACGCCTAGGAAAACATACGTGAGTGTAGGGCGAATTCACAATAGACGTCTCACCTCTTTCTTCTGCCTTTTATACCTCCCTCTCATTTTCATACACACGCACACACACATACACACACACACTCACTCACAAGCACTTAACCAATTAAGTCCGTCGGGCGCTATTTGCGGATGATGGTGTGGAATTGTGCCTGAGTCGTGTCCGGCATCATTAAATGTCAGCATTAACAATACGGCACTTGGCAATCAAGGCTGCTCTGTGGCTGTTAGTCATTAATCACCATCTGACAGTCCTGAATTGGAAACGAGGAGTCTGTTCACATGTGCTCCGTGGACCCAGTTACCCTCTCAGTAATCAGTCTCGGAAAACTTTTCTTTGACTCTCTGCCTGTGAGGGCCCCTGTCCTGGCGAGGGGGCGGGGGTCCTTAGGCTGAGCCCCTCTTCTCCCCCTCTTCCCCCTCCCCTTCCCCTCCTTGTCCTCCTCCAGCTGCGGAAAGGAGCCCAGGTCCTAAAAAAACAGGGGAGAGAGGAGCATATTGTTTTTGGCCTACCCTTTCCCTCTTAGGCCTGTTTTACGTAGCCTTGTTTTTCTATTTTAGCCCCACGGCCAGGAAAATTCTTTTTCTCCCTGAAGAAATTCTGAAAGACAGCAGGGAGCTCAGTTCTGTTCCAAAAGCTGGTGGGGTCAGTTCGTCAAGTGCGTCCTCAGGTGTGAACCCGTGTCTGGTAGATGGGTGGGGGGAACCTGACGAATTTGGGGGATCACTTTCAGCCACATGGGTCTGAATTTCCACGGGTCTTCTGGGTCCCTTTGCAGAATTGAGACCGAGGACTGTTTCTCCTTGGGGTCTAATCTCAACACCTCTCTACAGCCTTACCCATTCGTTTGTTCCAGAAATATCCACTGAGTGCCTGGGATGAGCCAGGTATGGGCTGGACCCTGGGGTAGCAGCGCTGAACACGGACCCGGGTCCCTCCCTTGGGGTGGCGGCTGTGAGTGGGTGAGATGGGGCTCAGAGACAGAGTCTGTGTGGCCCCAGGCTTGCTCTCTGTTGGGGAGTCTCTTCCTCTGCATTCTTGGTGCGTGTGCTGTGAGCCTGCTGGCTCCTCCTCGGACACAAGCATCTGGGAAAATGGTCAGGTTCCAGAGCTTTCCCAGCTGACGTCTCGTTCCCAGCAGCCCCCCGCTCTCTGCCTACCCAGGTGGGGCTGCTCCCCAACAGGTGAGCACTGATGTCTTCAGACATGTCGCCTTCTCCCTGGACCCCTTTCACAAACACATCTAATGATATCTTTTCAGGATTTTGTTCCTTAACTCCAAGGAATGAGTTGAGTGGGGGCTATTTCAGCCACTGTGGCGAGGTGGTAGAAGAAGCAGGTCAACGACGGCCTCGTCCCCATGTGGGTCTCCTCTGCCTGCCTTGAGGGTTTGCCACTCCAACCAGGATTCCCCAGGGTGACCGCCTTGTCCCCAGGACCACCTCTGTGCTGACGAGAAGGAAAAACTTCAGGTATCAGTGCAGGGTGTGCTTTCTTGCTCTCTTCCCTGGTGGCTCTGTCTGTGGTCCGTCCTCTGAGTTTCACCCCTGGGTCTCCTCTCTCAGCCAACTAAGGACTTCAGTTCATAGATACTTACCAATACCTACACCCTTTCGCTGTTTTCCAATTAAATAGAATTCAGCAAACTTTCACTGACTGTCCACCACATACCTGGAGCTGTCCCAAGCACGCAGGGAACACAAGATGAATAAAAGATCCTTCTTGCCTTTAAGGAATTTATGGGCTGGCAGAGGGCTTTCCAGGTGGTGCTAGTGGTAAAGAACCACCTGCCAATTCAGGAGACCTAAGACACGCAGGTTGGATCTCTGGGTCAGGAAGATCCGCTGGAGGAGGGCATGGCAACCCACTACAGTATTCTTGCCTGGAGAATCCCATGGACAGAGGAGCCTGGTGGGAGTTGCAAAGAGTTGGACATGACTGAAGTAACTTAGCACGACTTAGCACGTATGGAGGGTGATGAGGTGTCCTCTTATAGAGAAGAACTAGAAAGAGGATAAAATAAGGGGCTTAAGGGGTTCAGAGCGAGGGAAACCGACAAGTGGCTGGGGTCAAAGGACCATTGAACTCGTGGGGAAGGAAAGAAGGAACATCTGGATGGACTGGTCTGTATGGGTCAGTTTGTGGCGGACTTGAAAGCTGGATTAAAGGTTTGGCCTTAGGTAGATAAGGCCCATGGGTTTCCAGGAGTAAGAAACACACCCTTGCCTATTTCATCAAAAATATATCTTTCAGAACGAGGGACGGCTGAGTTCCCTCTCAAGCTTTACATTCCAGGCCAGAACCATGTAATTATAGGTTGATTTGAGTGATCATCAGCTGAACTTTGGTCTCTATCAGCAGCCATCCGTGCCACAGCTCTGGGAGCTCTGTCCTGGGGTGTCCCCGTGACTCTGAGAGGTCCTGGCAATGCCAGTTCTACCTCCGTCTCCCTCTGGCTTGCGTGGGTTCCCAGCTCTGCCTCGCTCCTGTGGCTGGTGGCCCTGGGCGCGGGCTGACTGGTCTGGTGTCTTAGTCCCAGCATCCCTTCTTCTCCCAATTCATCCCCTCCTGGTTCTTCCAGGGCCCAGCCTGCATTTTTGTCCTTCCGTGGGGGCACAGCTACAGGGGATAGTGTCTGCACGGCAGGGGAAAACCTGGCTGCTGATGGGGTGTGGACTTCTGAGCCCGAGACACTCTCCCTGCCTCACCTGCCTGACTGCACTCAGCCTTCACGGCTCAGCCGCAAGGTCACGTTCCCAGAGACTCTCCCTGGCCACCTTGTTCTAAACGAGGACTCCTTGTTACCCGCTCTTTGTACGCACCGCGAAACAGTTTGTCGTTGCTGCCACCACAGTTTACAATTGTTTTTTCAGAGCTTTGTTTGTTTGGCTGTAGTGGGTCTTTGTCGCTGCACTCTGGCTTTCTTTAGTTGTGGAGAGCGGGGGGCTACTCTCTAGGTGTGGTGCTCAGGCTTCTGCCTGCGGGGGCTTCTCGTTGCAGACTCTAGAGTGTGCAGGCTTCGGGAGTCATGGTGCCTGGGCCCTAGAGCCGCTGGCATGTGGAATCCTCCAGGACCAGAGATCGAACCGGTATCCCTTGCATTGCAAGGTGGATTCTTAACCACTGGACCACGAAGGAAGCCCCTCAGTTTGTAATTATATATTGATCTGTTTCGTTTTTCCCCTGCATTAGTCTGTAACCGCCATGAAGGCAGGCGCTGAGTGTCGTTTTGCTCACAAGTGTACAGCCCTGTGCCAGGTGTGACTTGGGTACTCAGGAGGTGATGTGGACTGAATGCCTTGGGTCCGTCTTGTGGCTGGATGATCTCAGAGCTGGTTGGGCATTTACCCAGTGGCCTGCTGCTGCTGCTGTTAAGTCACTTCATTTGTGTCTGGCTCTCTGTGACCCCATGGACTGTAGCCCACCAGGCTCTTCTGTCCGTGGGATTCTCCAGGCAAGAGTACTGGAGTGGGTTGCCATTTCCTTCTCCACACAGTGGCCTAGGGGTAGGGAAACTGAGGGATTTCTCTGTCTTTTTCAGAAGGAAAGAGAGAGCAGAAAATGGGAAGTGAGCAGCCATGAAAATGAATGAAATAGCACCATTTGCAGCAACATGGGTAGATCTGGAGGTGATCATACTAAGTGAAGTAAGTCAGAGAAAGACAGATACCACATGACATCACGTATGTGGCATCTAAAAAACAACATACAAGTCAACTTATTTACAAAATAGAAATGGACTCGCAGACGTAGAAAACAAACTTATGGTTACTAAGGGGAAGTGGAGGAAGGATAAGTTAGAAATTTGGGATTAACATATACACACCACTATATATAAAATCGGAGAAGGCGATGGCACCCCACTCCAGTACTCTTGCCTGGAAAATCCCATGGACAGCGGAGCCTGGTAGGCTGCAGTCCATGGGGTCGCTAAGAGTCGGACATGACTGAGCGACTTCCCTTTCACTTTTCACTTTCACACATTGGAGAAGGCAATGGCAACCCACTCCAGTATTCTTGCCTGGAGAATCCCAGGGACGGGGGAGCCTGGTGGGCTTCCGTCTATGGGGTCGAACAGAGTCGGACACGACTGGTGACTTAGCAGCAGCAGATATAAAATAGCTAAACAACAAGGCCCTACTGTATAGCACGGGGAACTATATTTAGTATCTTGGAAGGACTGATGCTGAAGCTGAAACCCCAGTACTTTGGCCACCTGATGTGAAAAACTGACTCATTGGGAAAGACCCTGGTGCTGGGAAAGATTGAAGGCAGGAGCAGAAGGGGACGACAGAGGATGAGATGGTTGGATGGCATCACCGTCTCAATTGTCATGAGTTTGGGTAAACTCCAGGAGTTGTGATGGACAGGGAGGCCTGGTGTGCTGCAGTCCATGGGGTTGCAGAGTCGGACATGACTGAGCAACTGAACTGAATTGAATAACCTATAATGAAAAAGAATCTGAAAAGGAGTATGTATATATAACTGAGTCAGTTTGCTCCATACTTGAAACTAACACCACATTGTAAATCAGCTATATTTTAATAAAGAAATGAGGCATGAAGAGGGTAAGCATGACTTGGCATTCTTGGGGCCTTCCCCCCACCCCCCTCACCCTGCTCATGATCTGGCCCCATGGAGGATGCTTAGCTTCTCCAATAAGAGACACTGGGAGATGGCCCTGGTTTCAGAGACCAACTTCTCCTTAGATGGAGTCCCCAGACCTGGGAGCCTGGCTTGAAAAAGACAGCTATGCAAGTTCCAGAAAGAACCAAACAGCCCGTTCCTGATCCCAACCACCCTCCACCAGCCTGTTCTTAATGGCTTCTGAGCTTGGAAACCCCAAAAAGTTTTGGGGACCATTCTTTTGCCGTACTCGTGGACGAGCCACAGTGTGCTGGGGAGATGGGAGAGGAGAAGAGGAGGGAAGAAAACAGCTCAGAGCAGGGCTGGCCCGAGGGAGCAGCGGGAGGGGGGTGTTAGTGTTGGGGGTCGGTGGGAGTGCACCCACTTCCTCTTTCCCCACTTTCCAGGGGTCTCCCTGCTGAGCGGGCTTGAGGGTATGAGAGCTGAGGGAGGCAGGGCAGAGGGTGAAGCCCTCAAGGCATGAGGGATGGGGAGGAGACCCTTGACTCCAAAGGTGGTCCTCAGCCAGGGCTGGTACCACCCTGGGGGTGCTGGGATTGTACTTTGTCTCTACGATTGGTGGGCGTGGGGTGGGGAATACCAGCCAGTAGTGTCAATTTTTTAAATTTGGTTTTGATTGGAGTGTGGTTGCTTTACAATGTTGTGTTAGTTTCTGCTGCACTGCAGCATGAATCAGCTATGCTGCTGCTGCTGCTGCTAAGTCGCCTCAGTCGTGTCCGACTCTGTGCGACCCCAGAGATGGCAGGCCACCAGGCTCCCCCGTCCCTGGGATTCTCCAGGCAAGAACACTGGAGTGGGTTGCCATTTCCTTCTCCAAGGCATGAAAGTGAAAAGTGAAAGTGAAGTCGCTCAGTCGTGTCCAACTCTTCGCAACCCCATGGACTGTAGCCTACCAGGCTCCTCCGCCCATGGGATTTTCCAGGCAAGACTACTGGAGTGGGGTGCCATTGCTTTCTCCCATGAATCAGCTATAAGTACACGTAAATCCCTTCTCTCTTGAGCCTCCTTCCCACACCCCCCACCCTGCTAGGTCATCACAGAGCCTGAGCTGAGCTCCCTGCACTATGCAACAGGTTTTTGTTGTTGTTATTGAGTGACTAAGTCATGTCCGATGCTTTTGCGACCCCATGGACTGTAGCCCACCAGGCTCCTCTGTCCATGGGATTTCCCAGGCGAGAATACTGGAGTGGGTTGCCATTTCCTTTTCCACACTGCAACTTCTCACCAGCTTCCCACCAGCTATCTATTTTACATGTGGTGGTATTAATATGTGTGTATATATAAATGCTACTTTCCCAATCTGACAGGTAGTGTCTTGAGACCGAGGATGCTCATCTTTCTGCCCTACATGGGAGATGCCTTCCCAAGTGGGAGTTGTCTTGTTCCCAGGGTCCCATCTGAGAAACACTGACATGAGAGAAAGATAAGGACTCTGATGCTTCACTCTTGGGGGTGTAGGATGCCCGTGGTTTCCATCCCCAGAGCTCCTGAGATCCTCGGGGTGGGGAGAGTGGACAGGCCCACCCCTGACCACGGGGGCGTGTGACACGGCGCTCAAGGACAGCCTGGGTCGCCGCCTCCTCATCCCCCCTCTTCATCCCCTCTGCACCCTGCAGGCCCGCAGGGCTCCCCAGCAGGCCCTGCGCACCCCGCCCCAGGCCTCACGGCTGTGCCGTGTGACTTGTAACTTTTTCCATATGCGGGGCTGCTCCAGTATCAGAGAAAGGGGAAACGGCCTGGAGAGCTAGAAGTGGGTGTGGGCGGAGGTGAGGTGGTGGTGGGGGCGTGTGTGTCGGAGGGTTTGGGGAGAGGCTTTTTTTGGGGGGGCTGTGTTGCTGGGAAGGGGGCGGGGCTTGGGGAAGTGGATGGCCAGCCTCTGGCCTGTTGGGAGGACGCCGTTGGCACCCGGAGAAATCCATCCAGCGGAGCCAACCCTCATTAATCATCCGGGCGGCTGAACTGCCAGCTCCTTTCAAGATCTTTCAAGAAGGGTTTTCACCCAAAATAGAGTTGAAAATGTGCTGGGCCCTACTCAGAATCCCATCAGTCTGGGCATTATGGAAAGTGTCGGGCGGGCTGTGACGGACAAGGCACACTCTGTTGCAGGGGTCCTGACTCCCACAGCCTGTCATATCAAGCGCCTGATCAAATTTGACAGCTTCATTTGTACCTACAGAATAGATAAAAGGGGCTGTTCATTGAAACAAATGGAGGGGAAGGTGGGGGGGAGGAACAGGAGGTGGGAGGGAGAGGGGGCAAGTGTGTGTGGTGCTGGGGGGACGGATGGCCCTGGGGAGGCGGTGGCGGAGGGCCATGGCTATAGGGGCAAGGGGGTGCCAAGGAGGATGCTGCCAAGAGCAGTCTCTCCTGCAACACCCCTGGAGAAGGGGGCGGGGTCAGGGGGAGACAGGTGAGTTTCAAGAAAAGGGCACTGTCAATGGAGACCCACCTGTCAGGGTCACACTGAGGGGCTCCCCAGCCCCTGGTGGGGGGCTCCGGGCCCCAAGGCTGTAATTGGAGCCAGGAAGCTGGCCCTGGAGCAGGAGAGTCCGGGGTGACTGGCTGTGATGCCGGGATGTGGGCCAGCTCGTGGGAGGTGGGTCTCAGCTCCGGGCCCCGAGCTGAGGCTTGCGGGTGGCCCCCAGCACTGACTTCCTGAGGGTTACATCCATAGGTGTCCGTGTTCCTTGCAGATGGCAGCTGGTTGGCATGGGCTGGAGGACGTCCCCGTACCCCTGGCACAGTCCGGCTTTGGCTTTGTTCAGGCTGCCCCACTGGCCTGGAAAGACCCCTTCTTGCTCCTTCCGGGGGGTTTAGTGAACAAGGGAGTCCTCCCAGACCCCCCAGAGTGCTCCAAACGCCTTGCAGTCTTCATGGCTCCCCTTCGCTTGTTAATGTCAGACTTTATGTCATGTTGTTAGCATGTATTTATTTTCAATTAATTTTATTTTAATTTAATTTTTAAATTTTGGCTGTACAGGCTCTTCAACGGGGCGCTTCCCAGGTGACGCTAGTGGCAAAGAAACCACCTGTCCACGCAGGAGATGCGGGAGACATGGGTTCGATCCCTGGGTCAGGAAGAGCCCCTGGAGGAGGGCACAGCAACCCACTCCAGTGTTCTTGTCTGGAGGATCCCATGGACAGAGGAGGGCCACAGTCCACAGAGGATGCAAAGAGTCAGACAGGACTGAAAGGACTCAGCATGCATGCACAGGCTCTTGGCTGTGGTGTGTGGGGGCTTCCCTCAGTTGTGGCCCTCTGGGCTTAGCTGCCCCGAGGCATGTGGGCTCTTCGTTCCCTGACCAGGGATTGAACCCACGTTCCATGCACTGGAAGGCAGATTCTTAACCACTGGGCCACCAGGGAAGCCCTACTAGTGTGTGTTTGTCCAGGTTCTCCTACCAGACCACAAGCAGTTTGGTGCGAGGGTTGGGGGTGTGTGTCTGACGTGTCTTCTCTCCTCTGATAGCATTTAGCACACTTAGCAGGTTTTCAAGGAATATTCTCACAGGAGACTCCACAAGGCTCAGTGGTGACATCAGGAAGCCAGCCTGGGATCAGGGGGTTCAAGGTTCCTGTCTGACCTCTGGTCTTCAGAGGAGAGGGTCAGAGGTCAGCAATGCTCTCTGTATGCTGACCCCGCCCACCTGGCGCCTTTGGAGGACTTAGACGCTCCCTTCCAGGCTGATGCAGCCCAGGCTGGTGGTCATGGGTGGCCCCTGGAGCCCCCTCAGGCTCCTGTGTCTGGACAGCTCTGGTGGCAGGAACATAGATTTCTGAAATTGGATAGACCTGGTAGGGGGTCTTGCCTTTTCTGCTCACTGACTTGGTGACGTTGGGCAAATGTGTTTAAGAGTAGATTTACTGCAGAGAAGAGGTGCTAAGATTAAGTAAAACCTTGTGTGGGAAGTACTTAGCACAGTGCCTGGCATACGGCAAGCACTCAATTAATGTTCGAGAAGGAAGAAGGCCGGGTCTGGTCCGGTTGTCCAGACCTTTTTCCTTTGAACTTCAAGGACATGCTGTTAATGGCACGTGTTTGTTAGTGACCATCGATTCTTATCACTCTGAATTGATCCTTAGTTTTTTGTAAGTTTCACAGATGGAAGCTTTGCCAGAATGCAGTGCCCAGAAGTGCAGTGCATGGAAGTGCAGTGCACATCTACCCCTCTTGTCAGGAGTGGATGTTAAGATGCTGCCTCAGGGTACGTCCCTCGTGGTCCAGTGGTTAAGAATCTGCCTTTCAATGCCGGCGAGGTGGGTTCGATCCCTGGTCAGGGACCTGAGATCTCACGTGCCTTGGAGCAACTAAGCCAGCATACCGCAACCAGAGAGACCCTGTGCTACAACGAAGATTCCATATGCCACAACTGAGACCCAGTGTAGCCACATAAATACATAGATATTAAAAAAAAAGATGCTGCTTCAAGATTACATGGTATGTGGAAGGTCATGAACCTCTTTGAACTTCAGGATCTCCTAGCCCTGGGATGTCTGTCCTACCGGAGCGAGGTCAGCCATGTCCGGCTAAAGCATTCCATCCCAGTGCCTTTCCTGTAATTTCAGACGTAAACTCTCTCCAGGTGAACAGGGCTGTGTGAGCTTGGAAGGGCTTCTGTTGGGGAAGGTCTGGGGAAGCGGGTGGAGGTGAGGGAGTGAGGGGGAGGTGAGTTCTGTCCTGGCTTCCCCCTGACACACTTTTGTGGCCCATGGCAGTCTCTGCATGCCCTCATCTCGCCAGAGAGTTAGTTTTGCCCTGATTATGGGAAGGGCAGGGTGAAAGCCAGTCAGAATGCTCAGAAAGCACCTTTGGGGGGGTTCCCCTCCTGCTCCCCTCTCCTTGTGGGCACAAGGGAGGGTCAGTGACTTGCCCTCGCAGTTAGGAGGGGCCAGAGGATTATGAGCAGAGGTTATATGTGCCATTTTTGGCCTGAGCTGTGTGACTATTCATGCCAGCTCTCCCCCTGCTGAGACTGGCAAGGACGTCAGGGGGCCTAGTTAATTATGTGCAACACTATGATGCTTCTGAGTTTCACCTTGGTTAGACTGAACCAGAGTCCTAGTTATTTAACCAAACTCTGCTTCCAAAAGAATTCTGTGGATGTGATTGAAGTCCCTAATCAGATGACTTTAAGTAGCTCAAAAGGGAGATGACCCAGGGTGAGCCTGACCTAATCAGTTGAGCCCATTAAAAGATGCTTCTCTGAGCTCAGAGACTCTGTAGGGCTCATGCTGGTAGAGTTTCAGCCTATTTGTGATCTTGACTACCTGCCTGCCTTAAGAATTTCTAACTTGCTTAGCTAGCCACCATGATTGTGTTGTCAACACCTTACAATAAATGCCTTGCTATTAATATATTACTGGTTCTGCTTCTCTGGTCAAATTCTAATTTATATGAGATCCCTGTCAACCCATGATGGAGATGTAGTATAGCTGAAAAATAAGCTTTTGTTGTGTTAAGCCCCCAAGATTTCTGTGTTAATTTGTTACTGCAGCATGCTGCTACTGCTAAGTCACTTCAGTCGTGTCCGACTGTGTGTGACCCCATAGACCGCAGCCCACCAGGCTCCCCCGTCCCTGGGATTCTCCAGGCAAGAACACTGGAGTGGGTTGCCATTTCCTTCTCCAATGCATGAAAGTGTAAAGTGCAAGTGAAGTTGCTCAGTCATGTCTGACCCTCAGTGACCCCATGGACTGCAGCCTTCCAGGCTCCTCCATCCATGGGATTTTCCAGGCCAGAGTACTAGAGTAGGGTGCCATTGCAGTATCTAGCCTAAACCGACTTTTGCAATAGCATTAATAAATCCTGAGTCCATCATATCTTAATTAGCTTATTTATCTATCTCCTACTAAACTGAAGCTCCTTGAGGCTAGGGCCAGGGTGTGTCTCATCTTTTTAGTGCCCAGAGGAGACCATAGTACCTCATACGCAGTGGGCACTCTGTAATGTTTAACAAGTGAGTCAAACTCCTGCACTCAGCAGTGTCTCAGCTCTTGGAAGGACCCATGTACTTTCAATTGCACAGTGTCCAGCAGGGTCCCAGCACATGTAGACACACTGGCCAAGACATTCTGATGGGATAGTTCCCCTTATTCTATCCATCCGCAGCATCTAAACCCACCTGGGTACAAAGTCTGAAGCTACTGGCTCAGTGCAGAGTTTTATAGTCAGGACTGCATTTGTATCCTGATTCCACAGCTCTTTCACTGTGAAATCGTGAGCAATTTCCTTAACCTCTCCAAATCGTTTTTTCATGAGAGTGAACTGCAGGTTTGTTGTAAATATTAAATATTTAACTGTGCCATGGCATACACAAAATGATGCTTACAGAGATGCCATAAGGCAGCGGTCCCCAACCTTTTTGGCAGTAGGGACCATTTTCATGGAAAACAATTTTTCCATGGACCAAGTCGGGGGGATGGTTTCAGGATGATTCAAGTGCGTTACACTTATTGTGCACTATTTCTATTACTATGACATCAGCTCTGCCTCAGATCATCAGGCATTGGATCCCGGAGGTTGGGGACCCCTGCTCTAGGGTGTGCCTGGCTTATTGTGTATTTGTTTGGTGCTGCCTGTATTTGAAGTTGTCAAAAGTGAGAAGGATAAGTGTGACTGTGTAGTCATACTATTCCCTTTATGGACTGGGTGCAAGCCCGTATATAACTCACCACACACACACACACACAAATTCACACCTCCACCTACCCAGGAGAACAAACAGGACACAGGGAACGTGCAGGGACATCTTCCAAATGACTGTTTCCATTCTAAAATCTGGCCTCCGATTTAAACTCCAGGAGGATCATTTTATTTTCTGTTCCAAAGATCGATGGAGATCCCCACTGCCCACTCAGAGCAACGGTCCCCCACTGTGGTTTGATTTTCCTCTGCCTTTCATTTCTTCCCTCGCCAGTTCCATTTTCCAAAAGCAATTGGCTGTAGGCTGTGAAAAATAAGATTCTTTATGTAGACCTTGGTTTAACCTCCCAGGATTCTCAACACTATTTAAAATAATAATGCTTGACCCACTTAAGCATCCAAGCAGCCTCCAAAACACGGGCATCACCGTACCCTCAGCATTTTGTCGAATGAACCAAGTATTTTCATGCTCCTTCTTTCCCTGGATGGAAAGTTCACATTACCGTATTCTCGTGGACCCTCCGCCCGCCCTGCATCACGGAGGTGAAGTCACAAGGAATCTTTTTCTGGATCTTCCACATTTACTGTCCTGATGGGAACTTCAGAATTGCATTAGACTGAGGACCACTGTCAGAGCCAACTCCAACCAGCATAGTGCATCACCCTTGAAACATTTAAAAACTCATAGACTATTTCGATTAGAAAGGGCTTAAATGTGGAGGAAAGGGAACTCTTGTGCACCCTTAGTGGGAATTAAATGGGTGCAGCCACCATGCAAAAGATTATGGTCGTTCCTCAAAAACCTAAAAATAGAACTACCGTATGATCCAGCAATTCCACGCCTGGGTATATATCCAAAGAAAATGAAAACACAAATTCAAAAAGATACATGCATCCCAATGTTTGTAGCAGCTCTATTTACTATAGTCAAGATATGGGAACAACCTAAGTGTCCATCAACAGATGAAGAGTGGATAAAGATGTGGTGCGTGTACACACACACACACACACACACACACACACACGGTGGAATACTACTCAGCCATGAAAAAGAACAAAATCCTGCCACTTGCAACAATGTGAATGGACCTGGAGAGTATTATGCTTAATGAAAGAAGCCAGAGAAAGACAAATGCTGTCTATTATCACTTATATGTGGAGTCTAAAAAAATGAATGAATGTGTAACAAAACAGACACGCAGAGAACAAATTAGTGGGGAGAGAGAAGGAAGGGCAAGAGAGGGGTAATGGAGTAGGAGGTACAAACTGCTATGTATAAAACAGATAAGGTATGAGGATATATTTTACGGCCCAGGGAAATATAGCTATTATTTTACAATAACTTTAAATGGAGCACAATCTATAAAAACATTGAATCGCTATGTTGTATACCCAAAACTAATATAATATTATAAATCAACTATACTTCAACTACAAATAAATAAAATACTTCATGATAAAAAAATGCTTAAAGATGATAAGGACTAACAGTTGCACTTCAGAAATGGGAAAAAAGAGACTCAGAGAGATTAAGTGACTTCTCCAAGGTCGCACAGCAATAATCTTCAGAACCAGAGAAAAATCCAGGTTTTTCTGGCCCCTGCTTCAGTGCTCTTTCTAACTCTACGTATGATGACTACAACTTTCTGGACTTATCAGGGGCCAGGGTGCGCCTCCACTGACCTTGGATCTGGGGACGACCGAGGGGAGGCAGTTTCCTTCTCTCTCTGGGCTGCAGGTTTTTAATGTCTTCTTTGTTTGTTTGGGGCCCTGGAGACTGCGCTGAGGGGAGAGACTTTCGGCTGCTCCCTCAAGCCACCAAAGGACACTCACACCCTGGGTCTCCGTGTTGAATCATACAGTCACTTCATTTCCACTCAGCCGGCAGTTTCCGTTTCTTTTCTCTTAAGAAGTTTCCCAGCACCTCTGTGATCCAAACCCACCGACAGCTTTTCCTGTCTTGGGAAGTATTAATAAAGCTGGCGATAGGCCACTGCCCCTGGGAAAAACTTGTAAAGGCACTTCATCTAGGAAGAAGCATAAACCATTTCCAGGTCTGGAAGGTACAAATGGGTTAAGAGAAGCCTGTTCTTGTATTCCAAGGGGTGGTTCCCGGACCAGGGATTGAACCCAGGCCTCTGCAGGGAAAGCACCAAATCCTAACCACTAGGCCCCCAGGGAACTCTGGGGAGCCTGTTCTTTGATCTGCTGGCTTGGAGCTCTGGCTCAGCCTGCTCATCACCATGGAATGAAGGTCTCATCCATCTTCCAGCTTTCAGAAGAAGACGGGCCTGAGGGGAACTGGGGAGCCTCCCAACAGATCAGGGCTCCCGTGGGAAGGTAGCCCCAGCGAGCTCTCCCTCCAGCTGCTGCAGCCCAACCACTGATCTGCACAATTAGCCCCTTATTATAATTGGTCAAGTTCCCCACTGTCTGCACTGCACAACTGAATGCTTACTAGATCTGCATAAATGCAGTGGTAGAGAATACTCTCTCATTCTCCATCTCATGGGTGTGTCTTGTCTCCCCCAACTAAATTGGGCAGGAATCTGGTCTGAGTTTTCTTCTGTGTTTCCTGGCATCCGGTGTTGCGCTGGTCACATAACAGGAATCCTGTAACTTCTGCCTTGGTGATCCACCTCCTGGAAGTCTGACTCTCCAACACCAGGTCTGTATTTTCAAGCAGCCATTTCCGTGCTGGTCATTAGGTACACCATTTGTCAAAACAAACTGTGCAAGTGGAACGAAGTCAATAGCACTCTTGTGTCCGCCGCCCACTTTTTAAAAGTTGAAATCAACCATGTTGTGGTTTGGTTGCTCAGTCGTGTCCGACTCTTTTGTGACCCCCTGGATGTAGCCTGCCAGGCTCCTCTGTCCATGGGATTTCCCAGGTAGGAATTCTGGAATGTGTTGCCATTTCCTTCTCCGTGGGATCTTCCCGTCCCAGGGGTTGAACCTGAGTCTCCTGCATTGGCAGGTGGATTCTTTACCGAGCCACCAGGGAAGCCCCCAAATGAACCATGGGGCTCCATCAATTTCCCGCAACCCCCCGACCTTGTTCCCACCCCTGTGTGGCAGGGTGGCTTCGATTCTGTTTTTAGCTTGGCCGAGCCCATCGACCCCTCCCCGACCTCCCCGCTCTGCTGGGTGCCTTTCCCGTCCTTGGACTCAGGGGCTGACAGCTGGTTTGGGGGGACCGGAGGAGAGGATGAGGGCATGCTGAGTGTGACAGTAGGGGGGGCTTTGTCCAGGGGCCAGGGTGCGCCTCCGCTGACCTTGGAACCGGGACGACCGAGGGGAGGCAGTTTCCTGCTCTCTCTGGCCTGCAGGTTTTTAATGTCTTCTTTGTTGGTTTGGGGCCCTGGAGACTGCGCTGAGGGGAGAGACTTTCGGCTGCTCCCTCCCTCCCGGACAAAAAAACGGTGCATGCTTTTCCTGTTTAAACAGGGCACAGTTGTGAAGTGCCCTGACTGCATACACCGAGGCCCGGCAACGGCTGCAATAAATCAATAGGAAAATAGAAGCTGCCAGTTAGACTAAACAAGTGCATTTGCAAAGACGGCTAGCTCTCATTAATCACTCTGACAGTCCTAAAAACACATTTCCCCTTTAATGACTGTATTTGGATAATCAGTGCTTTTTCCTCCTCAGTCAGAGTTTGAGTAACAGACAGCTGGTGTTATTACGGGCCATCAGGGAGGGGGTGTGGGGTTTAGGGTCGAGGGGGAGCCGACCACTGGAGGTCTCCTCGTAGGGGCCGGGCTGCCATGCGATAATGAGGGGGAGCTTTTGTGCTGTCATTGATGGCTCCTGGGCAGCCATGTGCAAGTTCCTCCCCAAACTTTGACACCCACCTGCATTCTGTGGACACAAAAGCCTCAGGGTGGGGTTTTGGCGGGGAGGGGTTGGCAGGTTTCACCTGGCTTGGGGAGGAGGCAGCCAGGCGAGGAGCTGGGCCCATGTGATCTGGCTTTGTTTCCGTGAGGTGACTTTGGCTTTCAGGAGGAAAGTTTGAAACCCGGGACATTTCTCTTTATAAATGATGTAACACATTAATGCACAGCGCATTATGAAAATGGTAATTCAAACCCATAGTGCTCCAAATTAAACCATACATTATCGGATGCACTCAACCATCTATTTTGCAAAAAGACAGGATGAATGAAATCAAGTCAAACAGAAAACTGGAGTGCAGCTTCCCCTGCAGAATGATTAATATAGGACAGAGTCACAGCATTATTGGAAGACGGATTCCACGGAAACCCAGACATCCATCAGGAAGGGGTTAGTTCATATGCTGAGAGACACATCCCAAGATGCTGGAGAGGCTAGGGCAGCTAGGGCTGCAAAGGATGGAGGCCCCTGCACCCCACACCTCCCCCGTGGGCTGCAGATTCTCTGAGGATGGGTTTGAAGGGTGACTGGGAAGTTAAAAACAACCCCCTGCAATTCTGTTGAGCAATATCTGAGGGTGAGTGAGGCCTCCCCACCCTTCTCTTCCTCTCCCTGCTGTCCATGAGGCCACAAAAATAACCAGGCAGGAGGTGTGAAATTATGACCCCGAGCCAGGAACGTCCAGTGTCTAAAGGTCCAGCTGTGTGGCTGTCACCCTTCCCAGTGCCTGGGGAACACAGGCCCCCGGTTCTGGCGCCTGGAAGAGATTAGGAGGAGGGGCGGGAGGAGGGCTAGAGAAAGGAGGAGGAGGTGGAGCCATGGAAGGTGGAGGTGATGCTGGAGCACAGAGTTGCTGGATGAATTATTTATGCAAATGAGCAGCTGGTGGGCAGCATTATGGCTCTGAAAACAGCAACTTTGTTTCTGTAGCCCCTGCAAGTAACACACTGCCCCCCACCCCCCCACCCCCAGCCCCAGTGAATGAAAACAGCCACATGTCTTGGGACCCTCACCCTTTTATGGTGGGGAGAGCTGGCGGCGGAGGGTGAAACCTGGGCCACTCCAGGCTACAGTGCCTGCCTGCCCTTTGAGTCACAGCGGGAGCTGGAACCAGCCTTTCCAATCAGGCCAAAGGCATCCTTCCTGGTCTGCAAAAGCCAATGATACATTTTCTGGGGGAAACCTCCTCCTCTGAGGAGTTTCTAATGTGCATTCTCACACCTTTCCTGAAGCCAAGTACCTGGAGACAACTTTCTTTCATTATATGGGGAGATACCAAGTCTCTTCCTTTCTCCTGTCCCAACAAGGGGAGCCTGTGGTCCTTAGGAAGGTCTGAAGACCATAGTGTTAGTCGCTCAGTTGTGTCCGACTCTTTGCGACCCCATGGACTATAGCCCATCAGGCTCCTCTGTCCATGGACTTCTCCAGGCAAGAACACTGGAGTGGGTTGCCATTTCCTTCTCCAGGGGAATCTTCGCCACCCAGTGATCGAACCCAGG
The DNA here is from genome assembly GCF_002263795.3 of Bos taurus. Classification (NCBI taxonomy): domain Eukaryota; kingdom Metazoa; phylum Chordata; class Mammalia; order Artiodactyla; family Bovidae; genus Bos; species Bos taurus. The sequence goes on along the minus strand of NC_037354.1, from coordinate 32,984,720 downwards.
TCTCTTGAATTGTAGGCAGATGCTTTACTGTCTGAGCCACCAGGGAAGCCCCTGACCATAGTTTAAGAGAAAAGTTTAACTCCCCCTGCGGAAGGAGCAATTTCCAGCAGTTTTAGCAGGCATTAGAAACAAACAAAGGTACCTGAAAGAAAGAGGGAGATTTGAGAGGAAGGGAAGATTAACCAAGAGCAAACAAAATAACAGAGATAAAGAAAAAAATAAAGCAAGTAGCTACAGTTCAGTTCTTTTGAAGCTTGGGGCCAGTTTGAACTCTGAGAAGTCCGGTAAGGATGATCCCTCAGGAAGACTCTGAGCTCCCCTCAGGGGCGACTTCTTCAGGGCCTCCAGCCTCTCCCTTACCCTGTTTATCACTGTGGGCAAGGATGCCAGCAGACCAGCTTCCTTCCCTGGGGACACATACAGGATCTTACTCCAGGAGTACTATTTTCTGCAGAAGATGACTGAGGTTCTCTTGACTAGGGAAGGAATTTTGCCCAGAAACAAAGCTATAGGGGCAACCCCTCAAGTCCCAAACCCCACAAAACATCTTACGCTGAAGTTCTGTCAAATCCCTAGGGAATGACGCCCGATGAATCCAAGACCCACCCTGTGAGGAGTTTGGGGCCATTTGTGGGATGAATCAGCGCAAGCAGAGACCCCCGTGACCTCTGGGTCTCCGGACATTTCTAAAGCACACAGTTTGTGGAGCAGGAATTGCCCTAAAGCCGCATTCTTCACCGAGAACGTCAAGCAAAACAACACGAATGGCAACAACAGCAGCTCCTAAAGCTGCGAGGCGCCTGACGCAGAGGAGCGCGGCTCGGAGGGGACAAGGGGGGCATTTTTCAGCGCGCCCAACAGGTGGCTCCACGCCTCAGGCGCATAAGGCCGAGCATCCAAGCCCCGTGGCCCGCTGCACCCCGAGAGCTGGGCGCCAGGCGTCCTGCATCGGGAACTTGCGAGGGGCCAGCCTCAAGGGGCGCCCCCTGCCCCGGGGAGGGTGGGGTGGGAACGAGAAAGCACCAGGGAAGACGCGCAGGCCCCGAGGCCCCTTGGTCCCCTCCTCCGGACCCCGGAGACTCCCAGCGCAGTAGAGGGGTGCTCCGGCCCTTTCCTTATCATCCTGAAAAACAGCACCCTCGCTGTCGCCTGCTCAAGGATACAGAAGCCAGTATCTATCGTGCCAGCTCAAGAAAACGGGGAAACCGAGGGTGGCTTCTACATGCCGAGTCATTGCCGCGCCTTCTCCGCAAATCCCAAACTGGGGGCGCAGACGGCTGGGGCCCACAATCCAGCGCTAGGCTTAGGGAGTCCCCAAGCTGTGAGCAGCGCCCTTCGCGGCAGGTGCGTGTACCCGTCCTTGGACTTCAAGGTGCATGAAAGGCACTGCCAGGGAGAGGAAATCCTCATTTTTTGAGTGCGAAGCGCGGAAAGGCGAGTTTGCGGCGGGCGCCAGTCGCTCGCCTCTCTGCCACCAGGTGGCGCCAGAGGCACGTCGTCTTCGCCGGCCCGCGGGGCCCAGGGACGGTGCTGCGGAGTCTCTGAGCCCCGGATCTTGGGTCCCTTCTCCGCCCCTTGAGTCTCGAATCTAGGCCCTTATCTAGAGGAAAAGTCCTCTTGCACACACTCTCTCCGCCCCGTCCCCAGGTGATGTCAAGGCCTTTGAAGTGAGCTTGGGAGCTAAATAACCGAGTTGGAAAAAAAAATGGGCGGGGGGGGGCATTTTATTATTTGTAGTGCGCTGGCAGTTTGATTTTCTCCCTCACCTCCCGCATTCCCCTTCCTCCCCCACTTTCTTGAGAAAACCCATTAAACTCGTCCTTGAACGGAAACCCGAGAAGGAAACCATAAGGTGTTTTCAATGAGAATAAAAGAAGGGCATCTGCTTAGGTGTCTGGAAGTGGGCCGGTGGGTGAGGCAAGACAGAAACACACCACGGTGTGAATATAGCCAAGTACTCCATTTATTAACAAAATAAGTCTTACCAAGGGAGAGCTCTATTCATCTCAAACGGGCCCCGCAGCCCCCTGCATCAGGCCCAGAGGGTGGGAGGGAGGGGATCGGGAGAAGACCCTGGGCCGAGTCTTCGATCCCAGTAACTGAGGGAGCCCACGGCCAACTCTGGGGACTCTTGGGTCAGGCCTGGGAAGGGGTGACGGGCTCTGCTGTGATCCGTGTGCTCCCTGACTCCCCTCCCACACCCCCAAAGGTGCTAAAAGGGTTGTATTGCCAGCTGATACTGCCACTGGTCTGCTTTGGAAGGATCTAGCAAGAATCACCGACCCAGCCCCCATCGCCAGGACAGGGACCCCTGCCGCAATTATCAGAAAAAAACAATGACTATTAATGCACTTCGCAAACTATAAAGAGCAAAGTTTCATGCCAGCAGGGCCTTCTAGGATTTTTACTTGAATGAGATGAGCCCTGCCGGCCCCCTCACCAGCAGGCGGTGGGACCACCCCGGGGTGTTTGGGGCCTTTCAGAGTCTGGAAAGGGGAAAGGCTATTGGAAGACTCTCCAGCCACTGACTCCTGTTCAGAGCAAGATAGGGGAGAAAGGCTCTAATTTGGGGGACCAGGGAGCAGACCAAGGAGCCCAGAGGGGAAGAGAGTGGCAGGGGAGTGGTCACAGGGCAGAGTCCCGGGGCCACAGAGCTCAAGACCTCCAGCCCCCAAGGTCGCTCCCAACACCCCCGAACGCGTTACAAAAAAATACCTCCTCTCTGTTACTTGTACAAAGAAAAAAAAAAATCCAACAACAAACCAGAACCTCGAATGGACGGAAACAAGAAGGAATGAAGGGCAGAGGGGCGGGGCAGGGAGGAGGAAACGTAGTTTGAACGTTAGGAAGCATGCAAGCAAGTCCCCCCGAGAGAAAACAAAAAGAAGCTCCCACGCTGCCCCCTCCTCCAGGTAAAACCAAACCAATCCAAAAAAAAAAAAAAAAGTGGCAAACTTACATCTAAGAAAAAATAAAACAGAAAAGAAAGGCAGGGGGGCGGGGGGGGGGGCATGTAGTTACTGCTGTGATTAATATTATTATTCGGGGAGGGGAGGGGCGAACAGACTCTTTGCATACCATTGACTCGTGTGGGTCGTTAATGCACTTATATTCCCAGCTTGTAAGCTAACATTATAGTAAATAAATACACAGTCCGGTGGGGAGGGGAGGGATCTGGGAGGTGGGGGGGGGTTCCGGAGGCGGGGGCAGGCGGCGGGGGGCTGCAGCGGCGGCGGGTGGGGCGGGAGGGCGCGGGAGGAGGCAGGGCTGTGGTTACTGGTACCCGAGTGCCGAGGCGGAGGCCAGTCTCTGTCCGTACAGCGCGTACGGTGAGTAGTAGGGTCCGGCTGTGGGCAGCGACGGCACGGCCAGGCCCCCGGCTGTGGACAAGTGGCTCTTGCCGTACGGGTGGTACCGGTTTAGCCCCAAAGTGTGTGGACTCCTCAAGGACAGCGACCCCGGGCTGCCGGGGGCGGCGGGCGGGGGCAGGTGCAGGTGGCAGGAGGCGGCGGCCGCAGCGGCCGCGGCGGCGCTGCCCAGGCCTGAGGCCCCCGGGTAGGTGGCCAGAAGTTTCTCGGCGCCGGGCAGGGCTGTGTGAGTCCGCAGGTGGCTGAGCAGCTCCTCCGAGGTGGCGAAGCGCTTGTCGCACGGCCCGCTGGCCGCCACCCAGTTGCAGCTGTGCGGCAGCGGTTCGTTCTGCAGCATGAAGCCGTAGGTGTAGAGCGGGTGGCCCGGGAGCGCCGCCTGGGCGGCGCTGGACGAGAGCGCAGCCGGCTGCAGCGGGTGCCCCGGGTACACCAGCGGGTAGCCCCCCGCCTTCAGGCCGGGCCCGGCCGGGTCGTGCGCGCTGCACGTGGAGCAGCCCGAGCCGCCGAGGTGCGAGGCGCCGTGGTAACCTCCCAGGCAGTAGGGGTCTCGGCATAATCCCTGCAGGAAGGACGGTGGGGAGGCCCCGGTGAGCGGGCTGGAGCTGGGGGGCTTGCCCGGCGGCAGGCCCAGGCCCCCCGACAGCTGGCCTCCCACGAGGCCAGACTTGCTGGGATCCAGGCCAGGCACGAACTGAGACGGGTAGCCGGCGTAGGCGCCCACGATGGAGCCGTGGTAGCCGATGCTGGAGGGAGGCAGAGGGAACACCGAGTGACCCGGCTTGTAGGGCGACACCGGCGCCACGTGGCCGGCCCCCACCAGCGCGGAGGGCGGCTCCGACTTGCGCCCAGAGGCCCCGGGCTCGCCGCCGCCGCCACCGCCGTGAGGGCCGGGGTCCCCGCTGCTGCTGCGGCTCACGGCCGCCGGCTCCGGGCTGGGCTTGGACTCCTGGTCTTTCTTATCCAGCTCCCCGCTGGCCCCGGTCTTGCAGTCAGAGTGGTGTGGGGAGCCGCCCCGGGAACCGCCAGGGGAGGACGAGGACGACGAAGCGGAGACCGGCGCTCCATGCGGGGGGAAGGGCGTGCAGGCGGCGCTGGGCACCCTGAAGCCCGCCTTGTCTCCCGGGGACAAGGAGGAGGAGCTGGAGGAGCTGGAGGACACGGAGGAGGAGCCGCTGTCCTTGCGGGAGTCGCCGCCCCCGGAACCCTTGGAGTAGGGCTTGAAGCTGGACTTGTCCTCGGCCGGGGAGTCCCCCAGCTGCTTGAGCGCCGCAGAGGCCGAGGCGGCGCCCGAGGCCGAGCGGCCGGGGTCCTTCTCCGCTCCCAGCCCGTTGGCCGCCGCTACCGAGTTGAGCTTGGATGAGGGCGGCGGGTCCGGCTTGCCGATCTGCGAGCAAGTCTGGGCCAGCAACGCCAAAGGACTCTTCTTGGCGTCCAGCTGTGGGAGACAGCGGCAAGGGGAGGGAGAAGGGGGTGAGACCAGGGACCCACGGAGCGGCCGGGGGGGGGCGTTACCTGGGGGGCAGGGTGGGTGAGATGGGAAAGGAGGGCCTCGGGGAGACCGGCTGCGAGCGCGGGGGCTGAGCGCAACTGCGCTTACACTGCGCATCGGTAGTGGTGGGATCCCTCGCTGCCCCGGGTCCCGGAGGGCGCCGCAGGCCCTGGGGAACGGGCCGAGGAAGGCGTCCACCGAAGGCCACCCCGGTGGAAGGTGACTTCTCTGGAGTCGGGGCTGGGGGAGGGGCCGTGACTCCCCCCTACTCTCTCATCTCGTCCTCTCTAGGCCCGGGTTAAAAACTTATGCCTTCAGTTTGGGGAACTTCGCTTAGGACGGGTTTCTGGCAGTGACGCCGCGGGGTAGGAGCAGGGAAGAAGCTGGATCTTGAGCCTGGGCCGCCGCGGGCGCTTTCTTCGGAGCCCCCTTCCCTCCTGGGGAGGGCCCCCAGGGGAGCGGGAGGAAGAAGGAGCCGGGGTCGGGAGTGCCGGGGCGTCGTGCGCTCCAACCGGATGGGGCAGAAGCGGAGTGGGACGGGGGAGGGAGGTGGCGATCGGGCTTCAAAGAGAACAAACCCGGGTGGAGAGGTGGGGGTGGGGGGCCGAAAAAAGCCCAGGAGATAGACTCTCTGGCCTGGGGACTGGGTGCCGAGGAAAAGTAAAGGGCCCAGTGGACACTCCAAAAGCAAATCCAATCCGAGAAAGGAAACGCGAAGCTCCGAAGGGCGAGCGTGGAAGGGGAACCTTCTCCCCCGGGGAGAAGCCCGGGGGGGGGAGAACCCAGTGGGCTCCGATCCCTCTGTATCTCCGTCCCTCCTCTCACTCCGTCGGCCAGTGGGGCCGGACCCGAGGGTCGCACCGAGCCGCGGGGCGCAGGGAGCCGGGCAGTGGTGGGCGGAATGGGGCGGGCGCTCGGCGGGCAGCGACCAGGGGACTGACCTCGATGGGGCTCACGGGCGTGGAGGACAGCGGCTGCAGGTACTCCGGGTGCAGGAGGTGGCCGGTGTGAGCGCTCAGCATCTTCAGTACCCGGATGGGGAGCCGGTTCGCCTGGCGCAGGGGGTCCGCCGGGGGCAAGAGGGACACCGCCGCCGGCCTCTTCCCGCCGCCGCCGCTGCCGCTACCGCTGCTCTCGGGTGTCCTTGGGTTAGATCCAGCGGGCGAATCGCTCATTTGGAGGAGGCAGTGCCGCTGGGGGGGCGGGGAGGGCGGGGGCGCACCGGGGAGGCGAGCTCCCGGGGCGGGTGGGCTCGCTCCGTAGCTCTGAGCGCGGTGCAGCGGTCGCCGCGTCTCCACCCCTCCTCCTCCTCCTTCGCTGCCGCCGCCGCCGCCACCGCTGGCCCGGGCGAGCAACACAAAAACCTTCGCCTTCCGCGAGCCGCACGTCAAATAGCCGCGATCGGCAGCCACACTTCAAAGGGATCGCCGCGCCCGCCCAATCGCCGATCTCGCCGGGACCCCGGGGCGGGGAGAGCGCCCGGCGCCGCCGGTGGGCGGGGAGAGCCTTAAAGGGGCCGCGCCCGCGAGCCGCGGCGCCGCGGCCTGGCCCCACCGCCGGCCTCCTCCCCTGCCCCCAACCGGGCCGCCCCGGGCCCCGGGGTCCCGGCGAGATCAGGGCTTCTCCGGGGACCCTGTCGCTCTGCGCCCTGCCCTTTCCTGTCGCTCTGCGCTTTCTCCCTTCGCACGGCTGGGGTTGGGTGGGGTGGTGCTGGCCGGGGAAGGGGGACAGGTCACCCGCAGTCCGTGTGTCTCTGGGGTGGGGTGAACTGGGTGGGCTGGGGGATGGGGTAGGAGCCCCTGGCGGCCGGCTCCGGGACTGCCAAGTCCCAGCCGCTCCCGGAGGCCGCCTGGGGGCGGGCCGCGCCTCCAGAACCCCAGCTCGGCTCGGGTCCTGCTCGGGTTTTCAGCTCTTTCCCCCCTGACTTGGCTTCCTCCCGGGTGTGCTCACTAGGAAGCGCCCGAACCTCGGAGGCAGCCACAGTTCTCGCGACGCGGCGAAAACCGCTCCAGCAACTTTGAGCCAGCCCTGTCCGCAGCCTGCAAGTTTGAGGACTCCCCTTCCGGGGTGAGATGGTCTCGATAAGGCGCGATCCCCGCTTGTGGTGCGCGCCGCCGGGACGCGCCTGGCGCGCGGTGCCTGCGCACCGATTTATAGGTTCGATGCTTGGGTGTGTCCCGGGTTTCTTACAGCGTGCTGCTTAGGGGCACACAATTCTCTCACGGCACCGCGCCTGACTGCTGTTTCAGGGGTAGCGGGTGGGAAGGGACGTGGAGGGGTTTGCATCCTACAAGAGGCGGGGTCTCTGTAAACGCTGCACGTCGATGCAAGCGCCAAAGAAGCGGCTCCTCCACGCCCCGCCCCACTTTTCTTCTCGAGGGGGAAGATGCCCTAGGTTTTCCCAGGGGAATTTCGGAATTAAAAACTTTTAAATGAAAATAACAGTACCCCCCCTCCACCCTGTCTCCTTCCTCCCGTGCCTTTGGGATAAAGTATGCATTGCGAGCTTCGCACCCGACAGAGATTTCACATAGTCCCTGTCCTGACGTTGGAGTCCCCCGTCCGCCGATCGGAGGGTGAAGTTGGCCCTTTGTACGCAGGCCTTTGGGGAGACCCCTTTCCCGGTTCTCTAGGCGGCCAGTGGAGGCGCGCTGGTGTCACTGCCCCGCTCTGAGCACCCCTTTTCCAGCCCGCATCTGTCACTCGGATTGTCGGGCCTGTCACTCGGGGCATATTGTTCCCGGACTGCCGGTCCCTGACTCTGCTGCTTGTTGATCAACGCCCTGAGATCCCCAGAAGGGCAGAGACGATTTCAAAGGCGTTCTTCCAACAGAAACGAGTATCACAGAAATAACAAATGGCAGTCTTTACGATGCTCAGTAGAGAAGGCACCAGGCACCACTCCCAGGCCACGTCAATCAAACACTAAACTGAATGTACTCCTTGGATCGGTCTGGTTTTTGGACAGGATATCTAGACCTCTAAGAAATTACACAGGCGTTCCCTACCCCGATTTTAATCCTGATAAAATTAGGTTACAATGAATGCCAAGGGATGTCCTGACTGGGTGATGTATTCCATACCGCAGGAAGGAGGGTACAAGAAGGAGGGGGGAGACCCCATTTATTTTGTTGTGGTGCTCCCTATCCCCTGCCCACTCCTCCTCCTCCTGCCAGCCTCTGAGCACTCTGACATCCTTGCCACTGCCAGTGTCAAGTTTAAATGACCACTGCAAGGCTGCTTCAATCTACCAGATGATTTGGCCTTTGGGAGACTTCTCTGCAGAGAGAGCGAGCAGAACCTTCCAGAATGAAGACGGTGGGCCTTGGTAGGCCACTTTGGAGGAGGAGGATCTGGGAAGAGGGGAGCCCTAGGAGACAGGAAAAGATGAAAGACCCCTTCTTGATGATCACAACCAGCCCAGCTGTGAACACCAGCCAAGGACTCCTGCTCTGACCGGGCAGATGTGTGTTCTGGATGATTAATGGGGAATTAGTTAGGAGCAAAGGGGAGGGGAGAGAGAGACAAAGGCATGTAGGAATTTGGAAGGAATAGAGGGGCAAGAGGCAACAGAAAGAGGGGAGAAGAATGCAGGATGATAAGATATTTACTGTCTATTTGGGGAGGGAAGGCGAAGAAGAAGGTAAGGAATGAATGAAAGTGGTGAGGGGAGAGGAGGAGGTGAGGACAAGGTGACCAGTCTTGGGGTGAAGGGTGGGGAGTTTGCCTAGGGAATCACATATTGTCTTCAAAAAACCCTGCTCCCTTAGTTCACAGCTCATCACTAGGAACTGGGGGTGCCAGACAGCACTTCGGTGGAGACCAACCCTGTTTCCCCTCTCCTGGAAAATGCTAGCAAGGGAATAGGGCCATGCTTCCCTTTGGGATGCTGATGAGCAAAGTGGGGCCCCTTTGGCTGGATCCATCTAATCACCTTAGTTGGGAAAATGGAAAATCATACTCAGCCAGGCCAGAGGCCTAATGAAAAGATTGTTGTTTAGTTACTAAGTCGTGTCTGACTCTTTGCCACCCCGTGGACTGTTGCCCACCAGGGTCCTCTGCCCATGGAATTCTCCAGGCAAGAATTCTTGAGTGGGCTGCCATGCCCGTCTCCAGGGGATCTTCCCAACCCAAGGATTGAACTCGCATCTCCTGCATTGCAGGTGGATTCTTTGCCACTGGATGCTAGAGGATTATTACAATCGGTAATTGATACTCATTTAGCTGAAATGCTAACTTCTACAGAGTCCTAAATGGGGTCCTAGTAGCCTATTGCAAGGCCATTTTCAAAGGAATGACTTGTCACCTGGGAGAGAATAAGGTTAAAAGAAGCTGGGCTGTGTTTCCTGGGGTTGATGGGGTGTGGCTGAAAAGGCCATGTGAGACACTGTGTTGTTCAGGGCCCAAGTGCTTCCCTTGCAGAAAAGTGGCTCTTGCGTAGCTAAGAGGCCCTTCCCAGACTGCCCTTCGAGGGAGGGCACCATGACAGTAGGGCAGGGTGGGGCTGCTTGAGCGTACCCCTGCCCACGTGGGGAAGAGTCACATTCTGTGCTTCAGGCTCTCGATACGCTTCAGGTACCTTTGTCATTCCCATGCATAGCATGGAGAGGTTAGTCACTCACCCAAAGGTCTGTGAGCAGTGGGTGACAAAGTCCTCTCATGGAGGTAGGTCTCTGGGAACTAGGCCTCTGTGTCACAATCCTGCAGTGATCCTGGACAAGGAAACCCCGCTGAGCTTTGATTTCCTCAGTTATAAAACCTAAGAGTGTGGGACTTTCCTGGTGGTACAGTGGCTGAGACTCCATGCTTCTAAGGGTAGGGGACCCAAGTTCAATCCCGGGTCAGGGAACTAGAACCTGCATGCCACAACTTAATAAAAAAAGATCACCCATTACGCCGCTAAACATCCCACGTGCCACAACTGAGACTGGATGCAGCCAAATAAAGACATAGAAATAAATATTTAAAACTAAGCAAAAAAAAACAAAAACAAAAACAAAAACCTAGCAGTGACCGCCTCAGGGTCGGCAGGCCAAACCAGACAATGCATGTCACACTTCTAGTTCTCGGCACAAAGGAAGGCCAGTGATAGCTGTGACCAGTGGTGTCCTCAGCATCTGTGGGGCGATTGCTCAGAGCAGTAGCCCCCAGGCCTGGAGGATCCGAGGCTCCAGCCCAGCCCCCTACCCAAGTGAGAATACCCCATTCCCCGGTCTCCACTCAAACAAGTCTTTGGAAAAAAAAAAAACATAACCTCTAAGAAGCCATCACGAAAATCCTTTAGGAAATTCTGAATATTTATAGATTTTTTTTTTTTTTTCAAAATTTCAATTTACGTAAAGAAACCCGCCTGAGTCAGGCTGGGAGGAGCGGTGGGAGGTGCGTTGTGTAGTGTTAATGCGGAGTTTTCCATCGTCAAGGAGGCTGAATTGCCTGAATGATGGGTTCTCTCTACATGACACTCAAGCCCTAATGGCAACAACAGGAAATAATATCTCACTGGGTAACTATTTACATTTTTTTTTTTTTTACAAGCTGTAAGAACTCTGAAAAGTCTGCCTCACAGAGGACTTGGTTTTCCTCCCTGGCACTTAATATCTTTCAGCGGCTGGCAATTACTGCCTTGGCCAGGAGCCCTGATTCAGCACTACCTGCGTCTGCCTAGCTTCAGACACAGCCCCGGGCACCGGGAGGCCAGAAGAGCCTGGGGCACTGTGAGAGCAAGCGGGCAAAGCTAGAAGGACCGGCCTTACTGGGGAGCCCACTCTGGTTGCCCTTTCTTCTCTGTTCTCACAGCTCCGATTCTGTTCTGTTATTACACTCATCACCTGGCACCTGCCAGTATTTATTGATCCATCCTCCCGCTGGACCGCAGATGCTTCTGTATAGCTCTCATCCTCTTTGTATTCTGTTGCCTAGAGGGATGTCTAACCATTGTGGTCACTGCAGCTAACACGAGAGCCAAGCATGTGTAAGTGCTTTGCACGATTTCTCTTCTTTAGTCCCCACTGGAGCCCTAGGAGGTAGGTCGTGTGGTTACCCCATTTCACCCAGGAGGATGTGGAGGCACAGAGAGGTTAAGTACCCCCGCCGCCAATTTGAGCTGGTAGGGGATGGGGGCTTGAATCCACGCAGTCTGAATGCCATCCATGTCCAGTGCTAGTTTGTTGATGAATGAATAAGAACTTTACGGAGGAGGGTTATTTAGCTCTGTCTCCCCTCTCCGTGTAAACAAAAAGGTGGATGACTTAGTATTTTTCAAAATGTCAACTGTATGAGCCCATTAAAGGATCTTTCCCCAAATACCTGTTTGCATTCATCATCTCGCAGCAATTTTCTGAGTTATTTTGGGCAGGTGTTTTTTCCCCCCTGCTTTGACAGATAAAGTCGGGGCCTCCAGAGCTTCTGGGGGAGCCTGAAGTCACGTGGTAGTCCTGGCAGAACAGGGCCTCCTGGATCTCCTCTCACAGCCCCACCACCACGGGGATGGGGAGGTGACTCCCTTTGATGAAAGAAGGAGGAATTACCTCCTTTCCCTCCCCCACCTTGAGTTTCCTTTGGAGAAGTGGTGGGAAGGAGCGGACAAAGGAAATGTAGACTGAAGCTTATCTTCCAGCCCCGTGTTTGATCATGGTCCTTGAGCTGGGTGCTTTGAAGAAGTGGTTTCGTTTATCTCCTATCAGCCCTCAGGGAGATAGGCAGGGTGGCTAGGGGGTGGGGATGGGGGCAGCGAAGGAGGGGGGTGCCAGGAGGTGTGCTTTTGAAGTTCCCTCCCTGCACCAGCCCCACCCCATGCATCAACCTTAGCCCTGGGCAGTCACCCTTGACGACTTTGTTCCTTTGGGCCTTCAGGTTTCTTCCAGATTCCCCTTTTAAGTTGCAGATACTGCTGGGAGGAATCATCCTTTAGTAATCTGCCAACACCTTGGCTGTGATTAGCAGAGAGTGTTTGACCCTGGGTAGTAATAACATTTATGGAGCCTTACGGTATGCCGGCCTGTCTGAGCTCCTTACCTGTAAGAACTCATTCACCTTTCACTACAAACCGATGAGGTAGGGAGTGTGCTTGTTTTTATAGGTGATCCCCTGAGGCTCAGAGAGGTTAAGTAACTCACCCAAATTACACAGCTCAAAAGTGGTAGAACCAGGATTCAAATGCAATATCTGTTTCTGAGCTAATCTGAATGCAGGCCTGAGAGAGCAGCAGGAAAGCTAAAGACTTCAGGGACTTCGCTGAAGGTCCAGTGGTTGACTCAGTGCTCCCTGCGCAGGGGCGTGGGTTTGAACCCTGCATGGGGGACTAAGATCCCACCTGCTGCATGGCACAGTCTCATTATCAATATCAGTTCAGTCGTTCAGTTGTGTCCGACTCTTTGCGACCCCATGGACTGCAGCATGCCAGGCCTCCCTGTCCATCACCAACTCCCAGAGTTTACTGAAGCTCATGTCCATTGAGACAGTGATGCCATCCAACCATCTCATCCTCTGTCATCCCCTTCTCCTTCTGCCTTCAATCTTTCCCAGCATCAGGGTCTTTTCCAATTAGTCAGTTCTTCGCATCAGGTGGCCAAAGTATTGGAGCTTCAGTTTAGCCTCAGTCCTTCCAATGAATATTCAGGACTGATTTCCTTTAGAATGGACTGGTTGGATCTCCTTGCAGTCCAAGGGACTTTTAAGAGTCTTCTCCAACACTACAGTTCAAAGGCATCAATTCTTTGGCACTCAGCTTTGTTTATAGTCCAACTCTCACATCCATACATGACTACTGGAAAAACCATCGCCTTGACTAGATGGACCTTTGTTGGCAAAGGTTTTTAAAATGCTGTCTAAAAAATAGCAAATGACTTCAACCATCTTCCAGAATACTGCTCTTCACAACCAGGTTTTTATTTTTATTTCCAGCTAGTGGTAAAGAACCCACCTCCCAGTGCTGGAGACTAAGAGACACAGGTTTGACCCCCGGATTGGGAAGATCCCCTGGAGGAGGGCATGGCAACCCACTCCAGTATTCTTGCCTGGAGAATCCCATGGACAGAGGAGCCTGGCGGGCTATGGTCCATGGGGTCACAAAGAGTCAGACATGACTGAAGCGGCTGAGCACTCGCACCAGGACTGAGAATATGGTAGAAAGGAAGCTGACACAGAGAAGGGAATAAGGTGAACTTTCATTTCATTAATTGAACTGGATTGAATGAATTCATTCAAGTACTGTTTATTGGCTACTTGGTAGGTGCAGGCCTGAGGTGATCCCAGGGGAGATAAGGACCACGGCAGGCCGGCCAGTCCTGGTCACCTCCAAGACATGCACATTTCTGGCTCCTAAAAGGCAGGGAAATCTTCTCCTTTGGGCACCTGTGGGCTTCTTTTGTAGATTAAAAGAAAAAGTCAGGAGGCTTTAACTGAAATCGTGCTCATTACCTTGTACTTTAGTTGCCCATTATTCTTTTTTTTTTTAAATTTATTTATATATTGTTTTTTAAATTGAGGTACAGTTGACTTACAAGATTATATTAGTTTCAGGTGTACAGCAGTGATTCACAATTTTTTATAGATTATACTCTATTCAAAGCTGTGATAAAACGTTGGTTGTATTGCCTGTGCTGTACCGTATATCCTTGTGGCTAATGTATTTTAGACATAGGAGTTGATTCCAGTTGCCCACTGTTCTAAAAAGCATTTGCTTCATGTTCAGTTCAGATTCTACCACATTTACTGAGCACCTCTGGGTGCTAGTATGCATCATTTCAGGTGTGTTCATGCATCATCTCTCATTTGTGTATAAGGGGAGTCCAAGAGCAGGGTGGAGGCCCCAGGAAGGGAAGCAGGGACCAGGGTTCCTCAGATGTCCTGCCCCCGTGCTCTAAGCACACCCTCCCAGCCGGAACCACTGGGGCCCCAGAGATCCTGGTAGCAAACCAACTATTTCAGTTGCACAGGGCAGATGTCACACCTGCTTCTGACACCCGTGGGCTTCAGCCATGAAGGTGATGATAGTTCTCTGATGCCCACCCCCCCTTCTGGTGGATAAGCCTCTCAACTTGCCCAAAGCAGGCCCTTTGCTAGGCTGGCCTCCCAATTAGCAGGGATGTGCAGCTTCAAATTCATTTCAACAAACACGATTAGAGAAAAGGGAAGAGCTGCTCAGGCAGTGGCTCAATTACCGCTGCTTGTATTTGATAAAACCAAATTCCAAGATGTCAGAACAATTTCGAGGAGTGTTTATTTCCATGGCCCTCTGCCAGCCTCTGCTGGGAGATGGAAATCCAAGAGGCGGGGTCCCAACCAAGCCGCTGGCTGCAAGTATCCAAGTATATAGTAGTCCATTCAGAGTGGAGATTTACATAATAAGCCCCCTTTAAAAATGATTTAAGCGATTACTTTTTTTGGAAACATGCACTTATTTATTTATGATTAAGTGCATTCCCATGGCGCCAAATTCCCAAACGATGAGAATGAGCATTGAAAAAGACCTCCCTCCATCCAGTTCTTCTCCCCCATGCATCAGTGCTGTGAGTGTATTGTCCATCCTTCAGAGGTATTCTGTACATACATTAGCAAATACATATGTATTCTTCCTCCTTTTTATACACGAAGGGCAACACACTGCACACAATGTTCTGCACTTGCTTTTTTTAAAAGCTAATATAGTTTGGAGATTGCATCATGGGCTTCTGCATTTTATTTATTTACTTTTTTAGTTTCACTGCACTGTTACATGGATGTGTGATGAGTTTACTTGGCCATTCCACTGCGGGTGGACATTTAGATGGTTTCCAGTGTTTGTTCCCGCGGTGAATAACCATACATATGTTTATATGTGTATTTAGACATACAGTAAGTACCCTACAAATGAACCATCAAGTTTGGAACTTTCAAAGATGCAAACATCCGTTCCATCAACATCAGGCGTGAGTGAAATCGCAGCTTGCCCTCCGTCTCCTATTGCTGGTGGCGATCCTTCAGCTCTGCCATCTCCCACCTCCTCTCTCTCCTCCAGTGACTCTTCTCCCCTCTTCACTCGATGCCACCCCTGGATGCCCATCATTGTACTGTCTTACTGTACTTTTCAAGGTACTGTACTATAAGGTTAAAAATCTCTTTGTGTGTTTGTTTCATATGTATCTCTTGTGTGAAAACTACTATAAACCTATTATAGTACAGTATTAACAGTATTAATACTGTTACAGTATTATAAACCTATATATCTGATTGTGTTAGCTGGGTACCTAGACTAACTTTGTTGGACTTATGAACAAGTTGGACTTACAAAAGCGCTCTTGGAACAGAACTTGTTCGTATGTAGGGGTCTTACCATATACATAATATATATCATTCTCCATGTGTGCTAATAAAACTCTAGGGTAAGTTCCTAGGAATAGAATTGCAGGGCTGAAAGCTATATGCGTTCAAAACAAGCCCCTTTCAAGAAAGTAGGTAGGACCCAACACACCCTTGGAGTGAGAAGTTCAGCCGAGGGACTCAGGGAAGAAAGCCAGGGCAACGCCTCCAGGAACTTCTGGGCCGTTCATCTGGAGAAGGGTCAGGAAGAAGGGTTCCATTTCCATCTCTGGATTTAAGAGAATGTGCATGCTTCTCTAGCTTTCCTCTTCCTTCTCGTCCCACCTTCTCCCTCATTTAGCAGAAGGAAGAGGAGAGGAAAAATTACGTCCAGCCTCAAGGAATCCATGATTTTGATAAATACACATTTTAATATTGCCAACTTTCCAATCAGTGAACCCCAACAGAAACGCTGGATTGTCTGCACCTTTTTTCGTTCACGCTCACAAGAAGGCAGAAGTTCGTGCCAAAGATAATCCGTAAACTGCTATTGTATCCATGGAGGTTTGTATCTGGTTCTCACTGTGAATTTCCAGCATGAGGCTTGTGATGTGTCTGAAGACATCAAATCATGACATCAGTAATTACTATTAGCAGAGTGCTTGCCAAAGCGGCTGAGCAGTCTTCACTTTGTTCTTATTTGAATATTGTATTTTTGGATAGGTATTGCCTGCAGAATTCAAAGGTACCAAGGGCACGGGTATGTAACTTCTCAACAAGGATTGAGATGATAAGAGTTTTCTGCTTTATCGACCATTTGCCAAGAAAAAAAAAAAAAAAACTAAAAAAAGAGCAGCAGATGATGCTGTTCTGCAGGTGTTTGGACACCTTAGTTTCTTGCTGCAAAGATGCACAGGAAAGCCTCTGTCTCCTCTAGTTCAGGCCCAGGGCTGGGCCTCCTTGGTCCGCTGAGTCCAAGCTCACTTTTTGTGAGTGACCTTGACCCTGTGACACTGGGAGGAATCAGGACTGCATGGAGTATTGATGGGCCATAGAATCAGGATAAACGTTCATTCCAGACCGTCTAAAGTAGAATTCTAGGGGTATCCCTGGTGGTCCAGTGGCTAAGACTCCATGCTCCCATTGCAGGGGACCGGACTCAGTCCCCAGTCAGGGAACTAGATCCCACATGCTGAGACTAAAGAGCCCATGTGTGGCACAGCCAAAATAAATACTTAGATATAAAAAAAGAATTGTACCATCTTGAAGACCTTTCTCAGGCATCCTGAAGGTACCCCTTCCACGTTTCCCAACGTCCATCTTGATACATCGAACACAACTGCTTTCTGCCAGGTGTCTTTGTTTTTCTCATTCATTTCCTGAAATAAATAATAAATCAATGCACAAATGATAAAAACAACAGCAACAACCAAAACAAAAACAAAAAACACACACACACAACCCAAATAATCCAAACCAGAATAGTACAGTAGCTGCAAACGCTGAGGAGACCGTGTCCTTTTCCTTATGATGTTTATGCCTGTTCCACATCAGGCCCCGGGTGAATTTTTCCCCCACTGCAGTCGACATGCATAATGACAATCTCATTTATGACAGGAGACATGTTTTTGTTTTAAAACAACTGACAGAGCTGCGAGATGGGGAACGACAAGAAAGTGCGATTGGGGGGGGTGGGCGGGTGGGGCTGGGGGAGGCGGGCAGGAGGCTGGTGAAGGAGAATGGCATTTTCTTGATTAAAAAGCTGGAATCCATCCTGTGGAGCAAGTGAGGAAAGGCGTCCAGGAAGAACGCTGGGGTGGGGACGTGACATAACAACAGTCCTCTGAGGTCTGGACGAGGGGACTTGGGTGGCCTTTGAACTGCCTCTGATTGGGCGGTGTCAGAAGGGACCATGTGTATGAAGGTGCAGAGAGAGTGTGGACAGAGGAGAAAGGTGAATTCCGCTCTCCAGCCCACCTCTCCCTGGGTGATGTCTCCGGTCAGCTCAACAAGCATCCATGAGCCCCTAGAGGTCTGCCCTTGACGTGCTGACTCCCAGTCCAGGCAGAGAAGTGAAGCCAGAGGCCCTGGGAATCGCGGGAGAACAGGGAAGTTTGTACAGATGGCTCCTTTCCCCTCGGGTTTAGGGAAGGGAAATACAATGCTCTCACCTGTGTTTGAGGAGCTGGCTCTTTCCTCTGGCCAACCACTGGGAGTTGTAATCTTTTCCTTAGAACTGTTTAGAACTGTTCCCCCCTAAAAGTCTGGAGGGGAAAATGATAAAAGATGAAGCCTGACCAGGAGAGGAGAAACAGCAAAAATCAAGAATGATCTAGAAAGTGAAGAGAAAGGAAGAACTTGGATGAGAAAGAAGTTAATGACTCCACAGTAAGAGTAACTTTTAAAAAAGTCTCCCATAGAAAACAGTTTTATGGCTACCAAAGGGGAAAGAGGATGGGGGAGGAGCAAATTAGGAGGTTGGGATTAGCAGATACAAACTACTCTTGTGATATAAGTAAACAACAAGATCCTACTGTATAGCACAGGAAACAATAGTCAGTGTCTTGTAATAAACCATAATGGAAAAGAAAACACAAAGTCACTGGAGATAGTGATCAGATCCAGGGCTTATGGAAAGGAATTAGAGTACTCCTGGCATATCTTATTAGAATGTATGTGTGTGTGTGTGTGTATGTGTGTGTGGTTGGGGGGTTCTGTGTGGGAAGGGAAGGGTTGACCAGAAGCAGCTAATTCCACTGAAGGATTGTTAGCTATTTCTCTCCTTGATTTCTGGACATGATTAAGTTGATATGGACATGATATGGACATGAGTTTGGGCAAACTCTGGGAGACAGTGAAGGACAGGGAAGTCTGGCGTGCTGCAGTCCATAGGGTTGCAGAGTCAGACATGACTTACAGCGACTGAACAACAACAGTGTTGATATGGGATCCATCGGACCACTGGGTTAACTCAACCAGCTTTTCTTTCTGAGACTGGCAGTGATACAGCTCTGGGCAACAAAGGCAGGCAATCCAGGTCTGCAGGGCCCTACATCCAGGAGCCTGCCCGTGCCCAGTGGTGGGGCCGGGCTGCCTCCACTTCTTTAGCTCAGACTTGCATAGGATGGATGGTTAAAGCATCGGGTCAGCTCCTTCTTTAGGGACATAAATTCAGACCTTCTTAAAACACCACCCCCTAAACCACCCTGCAAACAATGCTGAACATTGGTTTCTTAAACCCCAATATATTTTGCCAAATAAGAGAGTGTTAATACGCCTCCCTCCCCTTCTCCGAATGAATTGGATTACTTAAAGCATCTTTTCGGAGACGTCAGCAGTTTAATAGAGGCAATAAGTCAGGGCTGCCCTTGTGCTTTATTTTTCTGCCAGTATTTAGTTAATTAAAGAATGCAAATTAAAACACCTTAATTTATATAATATCAATACCAACGCCTTAAAACATTTGGCATAACTGCTCTGGCACGTCCCTTACATAAACTCTTCAGAGCAGTGCTAATAAAAATGAAAAAGGTTGTAAATCACATTTAATTTATTCATCTTCTGTTTGGTACCAAAGTGTATGCCAAAATCAAGTTATTTATGAGCACGTCATAACAATAGGCACTTTTGTTGGTTGCAAATGACACAAAAGGTTTCTCTGAGGGATGTGTGTTTTAATTTGGAAATGTCTCCAGGTGCCTCTATTTTCTGGGCTCTGATTTCTAAAATTGCTAAAATTTTTGCACCCAGAAAAAAAATAGATTTAGATATTGGAAAACATATAGAGCCTAAAAATACGGTGACATCTGCTCAGAAAGACACCTGCAACCATCTGCGTGTAGATAGATGTATACACCAGACGTCCTATGGCACATGAGTCTTCTGGTGAGATAAAAGGTTGGTGATTTATATCTGATTTCTTAAATATTCCATTAAGAGGATTATCTCACAGGAGGCTTGGATACAGATGACATCGGAAGGGATTTGGTGCAAACCTGCTTTTTGAGAAGTGACCCCATGGACTGTAGCCCTCCAGGCTCCTCTGTCCATGGAATTCTCCAGGCAAGAATACTGGTGTGGGTTGCCATGCCCTTTTCGAAGGGATCTTCCTGATCCAGGGATTGAACCTGTCTCCTGCACTGCAGGCAGATTCTTAACCATCTGAGTCACCAGGGAGGCCCCTAAACAGAGATGAACTGCATGTATTTGAATAAATAGCCAAACACCCATCTTCCTCTTTCCCCTCCTTTGCTGATATACCTTTCTTTCTCTGGTGGATCGGAGCCTAGAGTACATTTTTTTTTTATCTAACCTGGAGAATGGCGAAGCTCCCTAATGCAATTAACCTTGTTAATCTCACTACTTCACCCAGCTTTCTTTCACCTCCACTCTTTACTCAGTGTTCTGTGGATCTCAGGGCATGTGGGACAGTGAACAGAAGTTCTAGAAAAACCCTCTCCATCCTGAAAACCCCAAGAAAATTCAAGAATGAAATGCCCTAATCAACTGGTGGCTTCTCTACGTGGGAGCGAAGAGCCCAGTGCAATCCCTGTTTTATTCATTTTCTTTTTTTCTTTATCTGTTAACCATCTTGAGATACCAGTTAGCTTCCCTTGCACCAAGGTGCCCAGAACTCACAGGAGCTCCACCAGATACTCTAAAATTTAAAGGAAATACACTTCTTGGATATCACACTAACTAGTAGCTCAAGGTGGTTAACAATTTCAACATTAAACTGAGTTACATTCAGTTTGATTATGTCAGTCCTTGGGAACCTGGGTATTCATCATCATTTAAAATTTTTTGTTTTATTTATGCCTGTGCAGGGTCTTTGTTGCTGTGCATGGACTTTTCCTGGTTGTGTGTGAGCTCCTCAGTGGGATGGCTTCTCTTGTTGTGGAGCACTGGCTGTAAGGTGAGAGGGCTTCAGTAGTCATGGCTCATGGGCTCTAGAGCTCAGGCTTAATGGTTGTGGCAAAGAGGCTAGTTGCTCTGTGGCATGTGGAATTTTCCTGGACCAGGGATCAAACTCATGTCCCCTGCCTTGGCAGGCAGATTCTTTACCACTGGATCACCATAAGTCCCTGTTCATTATCTTTTAACATGAACATTACAAGCTTAGTAGAAGAGGTAGAATATTGGGATTCCTCACTTGGGATGATGACGCAGATGTGGCAAATGGCATCTGTCTGTGATCTTAAGATTCATGGGTCCTGAGCTGCCACTAGGGCTGTGGGGAGGCCCTGCAAAACTCCAGAGGAAATGGGTCCTGAAGTCTCTCTTTCTGATCTTAAAAACACTGATAGGCCTCCTTGAAAACACCGACAGACATTGGTTCCCTTTGGAGCTCATGGGATGCTCTGGTTGCCTCAGACTCACTGCAATAGTTACCTATAAACTCACACTCTTCCAGGTGTATGTTCCTTTTTTTGAGGCGGGGAGGGGGTGTGCCAAGCAGAGCCAGAGAAGATCTTAAAGTTAGCTGCCCTCCCATTCCCTCTCAAAATTCCCCTCTACTCCCTCAACCTCCTAGTGTCTCACTGAGTCATGGGAAAAAAGAGCCTGTTGTGGCAGACAACCTAGCTTGAGGGGGTGAGCTGAGCTCTGAGGACATCTGGCATCACAATCCCTCGGTGGTAGGATTGGAGGGTGGTCTGTAAGCACTTTCTTGATGTGTTGGTGCTGAGCCTACGTATCCTTGTGCGTGATCGTGGACATGTTTCTCTCTCCTTTTTTCTTGCTACATGTCATCCTTAAAAGCTAAGTTTTACCTTTATACTTATTTGTACCTCTCTTGCCTCCATAAAAGATTTGAGGTCCCTTACTATCCAAAACACAGATACAGTATGACCCAAAGCCATAAACAAAGTAACAAGATCAGGATCAAGGACAAAGGAGGAAGGAGGAGGAAGAAGCAGAGTAATTGCACCAGAGAGGGAAAGCTTCAATTTAGGAAAGCAAATGCAATAGAGAACAACACTCAGCTCCCAACTCCCTGGCACCTTGGTGGGCAGTGGTCAGCTCTTGTAATCACTGGATGAGTGCACCCTAAGGGCGGGTTGAAATGCCTGCTGGGGGCTCAGTGCTCTGTGAACTGGTCAAGCTATTGCATCTCTTGAAGTCTCTGCTTCCTCACCTATAAAATGAAGATTCACTTGCCCATGATAGGGGTCTTAAAGGAAAGGAAAGTGAAGTCACTTCAGTCGTGTCGACTCTTTGTGACTCCATGGACTGTGGCCTACCAGGCCCCTCCATCCATGGGATTATCCAGGCAAGAGTACTGGAGTGGGGTGCCATTGCCTTCTTCAGACAGAAGTCTTGAGAGAATGCAATTCAGTGATGAGGACAGTAGCTCCCTTAGCGTGGACTGTGCAGCCTCTCTTCTAAGTGTTTTGCACAGAAAAATTTAATCAATTCTAAGTTTTTTTTTTTTTTTGCATTTTAATGTCTCTGACATTGATTTCTTAAAAAGAGCATTGTATCACAGATTATTTTGCAGCATTTTTCTTTCGTTGTTGGACGTGAAATAAGGGTGTAATGTAGATGATTAGATGAAATGTGTTGTTAACTCATTCAGTCCTTATAATAACTTTATGAGGTAGGTGGTGTTTTTGTCCCATTTTACAGATGAGGAAGCTGAGGCAATGTAAGATTTAAATGATTTGTCTGAGGGCAAGCAGTGCAACTAGGAATATATCCTAGGCTGTTTGACTCTACTGCCACAACATACTGTGGCCTTTCATCAAATAGTTCAGCAAGAATCATTTCAACAAAAATTTCACCGTTATGTACCAGAATGTACTTACCTGGTCCCTCTTAATGGCTGTGTTTTCTGAATGTTCTATTATTATATGAAGTAATGCTGATACTATTCTTACACATTTATTTGTACAAATGTTTCTTACACACCTGTTTCTTGTCATCTGACTTTGCTTGTAAAATATGTAAAGATAAATTATGTAGACAAATTTATCCATCATTTCTCTTATGACTTCTGGGCTCTGATTTTTATGCTTTAGAAAGATCTCCACTCTGCAATCATAGAGTAAAATGATTCATTCGTGAAAATATTTTTTTTTACTGTTAATAGGATTACAGTTCAGTATGGTTCGGTTCAGTCGCTCAGTTGTGTCTGACTCTTTGCAACCGCATGAACTGCAGCACGCCAGGCCTCCCTGTCCATCACCAACTCCTGGAGTTCACTCACACTCACGTCCATCAAGTTGGTGATGCCATCCAGCCATCTCATCCTCTGTCATCCCCTTCTCCTCCTGCCCCCAATCCCTCCCAGCATCAGAGTCTTTTCCAATGAGTCAACTCTTCGCATGAGGTGGCCAAAGTACTGGAGTTTCAGCTTTAAGCATCATTCCTTCCAAAGAAATCCCAGGGCTGATCTCCTTTAGAATGGACTGGTTGGATCTCCTTGCAGTCCAAGGGACTCTCAAGAGTCTTCTCCAGCACCACAGTTCAAAAGCATCAATTCTTCAGAACTCAGCTTTCTTCACAGTCCAACTCTCACATCCATACATGACTACTGGAAAAACCATGGAATTACAGTATGATCCAGTAATTCCATTCCTGGATGTATATCTGATGGAAATGAAAGCACTTACTTGAAAATATACATGCAACCCAATGCTTCCTGAAGCATCATTCACAGCAGTCAAGATATGGAAGCAACCTAAGTATTCATCAACAGATGAATGGATAAAGGATGATATGTGATACATATATACAGTGGACTATTATTCAGACATAAAAAAGAATGAAATGTTTCCATCTGTAACAACATGGATGGACCTAGAGGGTATTATCCTTAGTGAAGTAAATCAGACAAAGATAAATACTGTATATTGTCATGTATATGTGAAATCTAAAAAAATAAAATGAATGTATATAACAAAACAGCAACAGACTCACATATATAGTGAACAAACTAATGGTTACCAGTGGGGAGAGGGAAGGGAGGAGGGGCAAGACAGGGGTAGGGACCACAGGTACAAACTACTGTGTATAAAATATACAAGCTACAGGGATATATTGTACAGCAGGAGCAGGACTGTAGCTAATACTTGGTAATAACTAAGTGGAATATAATTATAAAAATATTGAATCACTATGTTTAACACCTGAAAGTAGGATAATATTATGAATCAGCTATGGTAAAACATTATTTTCAGGGACTTCCCTGGTGGTCCAGGGCTAAGACTCTATGCTCCCAAAGCAGGAGGCTGGGGTTCGATCCCTGGTCAGGGAACTAGATCCCACATGCTGCAACTAAGATGGAAAATCCTGCCTGCCACAACGAAGACCTGGTGCAGCCAAATAAATATTTTAAAATTTCACTTTGTACACTGGAACTATAAGATGCAAAGACGTGTACTTGCCCATGGACTCCAGTGAGGAGACCAACATAGAAACAGATCATTATAATGTGGGACGCTAAGCACAACCAGGAAACACATCCAAAGCAGAGAGGCAGAAAAGGGAGAGATGGTTAGTTGCTTGAAAGCCTCTGCCCTGGGGCTTGGCTCTGTAGAAGAAGCTGCCCCTGCAGCAGGTCAGAAAGGGACATGTGTTTTCTGGCCTCTGAGAGGAGTCTGTGGGGTGGATTGTCAAATGATAGGTGACAAGCTTCGATACCAGAGAACCAAATGCAGCAGCTCTTAAGGGAACACCACATTCTCAGGCGAGGTTCGGAAGCAGGCAAGACTCTGGGGGCAGAGACAGAGGCAGAGGTTCGGCCCCTCGGTGCTAGGACCAGAGGCTGTGTCACTGGACACCCAGACCAGGAAGGTAGGGAGCTGGGACAGGGCCTGGAAAGGGGGAAAACAAAAAAATAAAAATAGGAAGGAACCATCTGCTTGGCATAAGAAAATGCAGCCTCCAAAGGAACGGGACAGGGACTCCCCTGGTGGTCCAGTGGCTAAGACTTCCCAACCCCAGTGCAGGAGGCTGGGGTTCGATCCCTGGTCAGGGAACCAGATGCCGCATGCCACAACCAGGAGTTTGCACACCACCACTAAAGACCCTGTATACCACAACAAAGGTCGAAGATCCGGAGTGCCAAAACTAAGACCTTTAATTATTTAACAATAATTAAAAGAACAACAAAGGAACAGTTCAATAGTCTCCAGCTACAGTGGGGGTGGCAAAGGAAGGAGCAGACTTGGAGGGAAAATACCTGAGTTTGAGAGCCAATTCTGCCTCTTGGGAACATGGTATCCTTTGAGTCTCAATTTTAACACCTTCTAATGGCCATAACAACATCCCACTTACTACCTCACATGGTGGTTAAAGGACCAATTAAGATAATATATGTGAAATTACTTTCCAAACTCTGCAATGCTATGCAAATGTGAGTTATTATGATGCCTTTCTAGCCAGGTATCTACTCTTTCACTTCCTGGCCCAATGATCTTGGTTCAGTTACTACAGAGGAAGAAGAGAAACACAGGGAACATGGCTTCCCACAGTCACTAAAGAAGCATGACTTAGAACTTGAAGCTGGCTGAGGGGGCGGGGGTGTCTCACTGACCCCTGACTTAGTGAGGAAGCCTGAGGAAACCCTACGGGAGTCTAGGGTCTCTCCCCATGGGTGGGGATGAAGTCCTAGCCTTCAATACTCAAAATCTTGAACACGATAAAACCTCTATGATTAAAGCTTCTTCTAGCCCAAACAGAAATGGGATGGAAACCCCACTGGACCTGAGTCCCTGCCCTTAGGCCTCTGTGGCCCTGGTCACTGTATGGCCATCTACACCAGTGCAGCGAGGAGGGGTCCCAGGGTGCTCCCAGCTGAGGTCTCGCCGCCTGCAGCCTGAGAAGGGAAGGGCGGCCGTCCCGGGGGAGCGGGGTGGTGTCAACAGGTCAGGCCGGGGGACAGCAAATGCCAACTCCACCTCGTGGGGCCTTTCCCCGCAGAAGGAAGAAGTGCGAGGGGAAAGTGGAGGAGAAGGCAGAGGCCATGAGCTGGGGAGTCAAGCAAAGGAGAGTTGAAACAGAGAGAGGAAGTGAGGACAGGAGGAAGAGGTGAGCGGAAGCCAGCGGGCCCAGCAACAATCGGAAGAACAAAGAAGCGGTTCCGGTTCGCAGGCCCCGCTGCCCCCGCCTTAGTCCTGTGGACGGGTTCTCAGCATCTCAGACTCCCCTCCACGCCTCATCCTCCTGGGAGACCGGCAGGCCCTTCCGAGCAGGGCCTGCCTTCCTTGGCAGCAGACAAAAGGCCATTTCTGAGTTGCACAGAAAGACGTGTTACTCTGCCAGCGGGGCCGGGTCAGGGCTGCCGGGCCCAATCCTCGGGCGAGGGGAGCGCGGGCAGAAGGGGGGCTGTCAATCACCGGGAGCCCTCCGTGAAAGGGGCCCCTTGTCAACTTCCCCCGCCTTTGAAGTGCCTGGGATGGAGGTGCTCAATTAAAAGCCCATCAGTCTGTAAGTAAATCAACGCCTATCAGGCTTGTCACATCAAACAAACGATTATTACCACAGCCCGCCCACCCCATTAATCTGGCTGTTCCTTCTTGACGGCTCAGGGTCAGGGCACCGTAAATCCTGTCCTGGATTGTAGCCACCTGGATCGGGATGAAAGCGCTGGCGCCACGAGCTTCGTTCCCAGGGTCTCCTGGAGGATGGAGGAGAGAGGAGAACCCAGGGACAGAAAAGGAGGCAGGGACACGGGGCAACGTGCAGAGGCCTGGAGCCGGACAGAGGGAGACAAACAGAGAGAGGCAAAAAGAAATAGAAGGAGCCAAAAACAGACATGGAGAGAGCGCCCGAGAGAACGGACCCAGGCAGACATCACTGGAAGACACCCAGAGGGGTTGAAATAGGTGCCATAAAAACTCACCCAGAGCGTTAAGAATGAATAGATGCTTCTAGAAGACAAGGAGGCGTCTAGAGGAAACTTCTCAGTCACTGGGTTCTGAGCCTCAGTGTCAGAGAGCGATCAGGATTAGGCTCCTCCCATCCCCAGGGCAGCCCCCGTCGAATGTGGCTCAGCCAAGGGAAGCGGGGTGCTTTGCTGACGGATGGATGCCCTGTAGGGGACATCTCAATATACAGTGACCAGAAGTGGACTTTGTGCAATGAAAGGATCTGAACAGACAAGCTGGGCTGAGTGTCGAGTTCTGATGCTCTGGTGAGCCAGGCCCCCAAGAACCAGTGTCGTTCCAGGGCATTTCTTCCAGGCTCCGTGGGCTGTGTTGTAGACTCTCTCTGCTCCTGAGACCAGGCTCTGGCTTTCCCCGGGGCAGACCCGAAGGAGGAGGCGGGGAGGAAGAGAGGACAGGACAGCTATGTTTTGAGCTTGAAGGAGCCGCGGGGTAGGAGGCGAAGGACTGGGGAGGAGAGAGGAAGGGGGTTAGTGTCCCGGGTGGAGGAACAAGGCCTGCTATGTAAGGGACGGCAAGAACAGTCTTTCCCCAGACGTCTGTTCCAGAAGGTGCCTCGAGGCGTCCCTCACCCTTCCTCGTGATGTTGCCTATCTGAAAAGGGCCAGCATGTGCCTCCCCACTGCTAGAGGAATAATGCCCCAAGGAAAACGGGAGATGGGCGTGGAGCAGGGGAGACTGAGGAGGGGAACTTCCTTCCCTCTCCCCACCACAAAGCTGGATGTTGCTGGTTACTTCTTTTAAAAACATTTTTTAATCTACTTTTAATTGGAGGATAATTGCTTTATGGTGATGACTTCTTACAGGACAAAAAAAGAAAATCCTGAAGAAGGAAACTGGACCTCTGTCTTACCCCCTACACAAAAATCAACTCAAACTGGACTAAGGATTTGAACATGGTACAAACTACTAGGTATAAAATAAATAAGCTGCAAGGAGATATTGTACAGCACAGAGAATATAGGCAATATTTTATAATAACTTTAAATGGAGTGTAAGCTATAAAAATATTGAATAACTACATTGTTCACCTGAAACTAACATAATTTGCAAGTCAACTATACTTCAATAATTAAAAAAAAATTTAAACTTAAGGCCTGAAGCTGTAAAACTCCTAGAAAAATCCTAGGTGGTTAACTCCTTGACATCAGTCTCGGTGATGATTTTCTGGGTTTGACATGGAAAGCAAAGGTAAAAAAGGCAAAACTAAGCAATTGGGAACTACAAACTAAAAAGCTTCTGCACCGCAAAGGCAACCATCAACAAAATGAAAAGACAACCCACAGAATGGGAGAAAAGACTTGCAAATCATATATCTGATAAGGAGTTAATATCCAAAGCATAAAAGAATTCATACAACTCAATAGCAAAAGCTCAAACAATCTTATTAAAAAAAAATGGGCAGCAAAATCGAGTAGACATTTTCCCAAAGAAAACAAATATTCAACAGGTACATGAAAAGGTGCTCGGTATCACTAATCATCAGAGAAGTATAAACCAGAACCACAAGGAAAAGTCATCTTTTAGAGTGGCTGTCATCAAAAAGACAAGAGGTAAATGCTGGCAAGGATGTGGAGAAAAGAGAACCCTTGTGCATGCTCACACGGAATTCAGTTGGTGCAGCTACAATGGAAACAGCATGGAAGTTCCTCAAAAGTTAAAAATAGAACTACCATGTGATCCAGCAATTCTACTTCTGGGTGTATATTCAAAGGAAATGAAAACAGGATCTTCAGCAGATACCTGAACTCCCATGTTCGCTGCAGCCTTTTTCTCCATAGCTGAGACAGGGAAGCAACCTAAGGGTCCATTACTGGATGAATGGATAAAGCAGATACAATATCTATATCTATATATTTATATCTGTAAAATATATAGGTATATTAGCTATAAGATATATAGGTATATATAGAAGATATATGGGCTTACCCAGTGGCTCAGTGGTAAAGAATCCACCTCCCATGAAGAAACTGCAGGAGATGGGGGTTCAATCCCTGAGTGGGGAAGATCCCCTGGAGGAGGGCATGGCAACTCACTCCAGTATTCTTGCCTGGAGAATCCCCATGGACAGAGGAGCCAGGCTACAGTCCATACGGTCACAAAGAGTCAGACACGATTGAAATGACTTAGCACGCATACGTCAGTTACATCTCAATAAAGCTGGATCGGGGGAAAAGAAAATTCTTGAAGATACTCAAGACATTTACAGTCAACCCCATCCTCCCCCAGACTGCATGATAGGAAGTGCTCACTGCATACCCCAAAGGCAGGCCACCACCACTGCAGCCACAGGCTTGGGCCAGTGGGCAGGGTTTCTCTCAAGCCAGCTGCCCATCACTCTACCGTAAACTCTTCCTTCTGTCATCAAGACCCAGCAGTACAGCAGCAAATTCCTTATTCCTTTGAGTTGACAGACATGTTGACCCATTGTAAGTGTCAGTCAGACCATTTGCACAGTTGAGAAATTGGATATAGATACTTTACAGTGTGGGAGAATTGTCTGTCCTTCATATTTTCATTCAATCAACCAAAATGTATTTACCAATTTACAGGTCCTTTTCTAAGTCCCAGGAATATAGCAGTGAATTTGATGGGCAAGGTCAAGGGATATGTGCATGCTTTTTTAAAGAACTGGAGTGTTTGAACTCATCTTTATTTATATTGTCTACCTGATGCAAAGAACTGACTCATTAGAAAAGATGCTGACACTGGGAAAGATTGAAGGCAGGAGGACATGGGGCTGGAAGAGGGTGAGATGGTTGGATGGCATCACTGCCTCGATGGACATGAGTCTGAGCAAGCTGCAGGAGCTGCTGATGGACAGGGAAGCCCGATGTGCTACAGTCCATGGGATTGCAAAGAGTTGGACATGACTGAATGACTGAACTGACTGATGCCCTCATCACATAGGTATTTGCTGAGCATCTACTACGTCTATGTAATGTGGACCACAGGAAGGCAAGGAAGAATCAGAAACTAATTCTGTCCTCCCAGAGGAGAGGTAAGATACACCTCACAAATAAATTGAGTGTATAGTTTAAGGTGTTAGATGCTATAAGCCAAGAAAGGACAGGAAAAAGTTCAGAGAGAAAAGATATTTTATCTAGGTTCCTCCTTTCTTAATGAGGGTCTGGGATGCAGGCACATGTTAACTGTCCCATCATGGCAACTTTCAAATCCTCTCTGTAATATGGTACAGTGTGGGCTTTATTTATTATTTATTGCTGATGTTATTGAAGGTAATGACAACATGGTTGATTGTCATTGTTACTGAGGATACATCATTACACCCTTCTCTAGGAGGCAGGTGTTAAAACACTGGAATTCCATTTCAGGCCTTGTTGGAAGTTGGGTATGGTTGAGAACTCCCAGAAATTGGAGATGTGCCTCTCGCAGGAGGCAGAGTGCTGCAGAGGTTAAGTGAGTGCGCTCTGAAACCAGACTGCAATTCAAAACCTGCCTTCCGAGGCTGGCTCTCATGCTTGCCTGCTGTGAGGCCACGGGCAAATCACTTGAACTCCCTGTGTGTGTTTCCCCATCTGTTAAATTGGGGTGATCACAGTACCGGCCTCATAGGGTTATACGACAATTAAATGCATGTAAAGCATTCACAACAATGCTCGACAGACAGTGTCGTGTATACTCAATAATGCCTGTCATTATTATTGCTCAGCTTCATACAAAGTGGATTCTTGAAGGGACAATCAGCGTGATGCTCGGAGGGCACTTATTCAATTAATGCAACTGTCTTCCTGTATTTAAATATCTCTGAAGGTCATTTATATGAACTTAATTTACAAATTCTTCCTGAGTGCAGCACATGCATTCTAAATATTTGAGTAGGTTTTTTTTTTTTTTTTAACTAAAATGATTTTTGTTCACATTTAATGTAATATATGATACATACAAAAGGGTATAGGTTTGCATCCGGTATGTAAATTTAAAGCATCTGTGTGCTTTCCTATCTGATTTTCTGGTCTGTCCTCCAGAAGTGACCACTATCCTGAATCTCATGTTTATTACCCCTTTGCTTTAAAAAAAAAAAACACCTAAAAAAAAATCAAAGTATAACATACATCACAGTAAACCCCACAAACTTTCAGTGTATAGCCTAATTATTATTTTTTTTAGAAAGTATGCACTTATATAACTACACCTAAATCAAGATATGACCTATTACTGACACTCTAACAGCTTCTCTGACATCTCTTCTCACCCTCTTTCACCATAAGGTAACCACTGTTCTGAATCATGTCACCGGAAATTAATTTTGGAATTATTACGTATATATCCTTATGTCTGGGTTTCCCTTGTGGCTCAGACAATAAAGAATCTGCCTGCAGTGCGGGAGACCCAGATTTGATCCCTGGGTCGGGAAAATCCCCTGGAGAAGGGAATGGTAACCCACTCCAGTATTCCTGCCTGGAGAATCCCATGGACAGAGGAGCCTGGCGGGCTACAGTCCACGGGGTGGCAAAGAGCTGGCCATGACTGAGCCACAGACACTTCCACTTACTTTATCCTTCTGTCTACCTCCTTTCAGTCAGCATTGTATTTGCGAGATTCATCCACGTTCATCTATCCGTACGTATTAGTTGTTCATTCTTCTTCACAGGTTGAGTGATATTCCATTTGTGAATAAACCACTCAGTTTATTCATTCTTTCTACTGTTAATAGACTTTTGTGTTGTGTCCATTTTTTGGTGGTTATAAATAAGGCTGCCGTGAACTTTCCTGCATATGTCTTCTGGCACACGTCTGTACTCATTTCTGTTAGGTGTAAGAGGAGTGTAATTACTGTGTCATAAAGTATGAACACATTATAATAGATACTTCCAAACAACTTTCCCAAGTGGTTGTAGAGTTTATGTGCCGTACCACCGGCACCGTTTGACTTCTAGTTGCTGTACATCCTTGATAGTACTTGGTATTGTTATTTAAGCAAGAATTTTTTAGTCATTTTGGTGAGTGGAGTGGGCTGTTTTTCTTGATCTGTATTTCAGTTGTATCTATTAATTTTGGTGCTTCACTGCTGTTCAGTTCAAAATATTTTCTAATTTCCATATGTATGGCACATATCTCCCAATCTGTGTTTGCCTTTTCTTTTTATTGATGTAGTTTTTGTTGTTTGTTAGACACGATATTTTAATGCACCTTTTTTTTTTTTTTACTTTGATCAATGGGTTATTTAGAAAAGTATATTTCTTAATTTCTGGACATCTGGGGGTTTCCTGTTTAGGTTTCTGTTTTGAGTCTCTTGCTCAGTTTAACTGTCATCAGAGAGTGTATCTGAATGACATTTACCCTTTAAAGTACACACATAGAAGTATAAGAAAAAAATCTCTAAATTGTGGATTGTATTTTCTCCCTTGATTCTGTCAGTTCTTGCTTTATATATTTTGAAGCTATCTTATTATGTGTGTACAAATTTGTAATTCCTATATTTTTCTGTTTTATCAACCCCTTTTTCAT
Organism: Bos taurus; assembly: GCF_002263795.3. Lineage (NCBI taxonomy): Eukaryota > Metazoa > Chordata > Mammalia > Artiodactyla > Bovidae > Bos > Bos taurus. The sequence goes on along the minus strand of NC_037354.1, from coordinate 32,953,224 downwards.
TAGGAAATATTATTCAGTAAAACTCCTTGCCTTAAACTCTGCTTCGTCTGATACTTGTCTGGATACACCACCTTTCTTTAGTTGATCTCTGCTGTGAGTATCTTTCTCCATCCATCCTTTTGGTTTCAATATTTTCCAGTTATCTAGTGCTCTGTTAACAAAGCACCTCAAAACCTGGTGGACAAACCAACACCTCTTTTGTCTCTGTCATAGGTTTTTGGGTCAGGAGTTTGGATCGAGCATAGCAGGGATGTCTCATATCTGTTCTACGATGTCTGGAGTTGTGGCTGGGAACACCTGAATGATTGTGGGCTGGAGTTATCTGATGACTTTTTCACTTACTGGCTGGTACTCAGACCAGGATAACTGGAGACTGGGCTCAGTGAGGACTTGATATGTAACTTGGGGTATCCTGGAAGCCTCTGGGCAGTCAGCCTGCTTATATAGTGGCTCAGAGCTCCGAGAGTGAGCATTTCACTGAATAAAGCCAAATTTGCATAGACTTTTATTACCTAGCCTTGAAAAAATCATAGTGTTATTGCTGCCATTATTTATTGATTGAAGGAGTCACAAGCCTGTCCAGACGAGGCAGGGGAGTTAAACCCCCACTTCTTAATGAGAGGAGTGCAAAAGGATTTGTGACTAGGTTTTAAAACTGTCACACAACTTTTCTTCCTGTATTTCTACGTTTTAAGATGTGTTACTTGTGTGTTGCATATGGCTGGATTTTATTTATTTTTATCCAGTCTCACGATTTTTGTTTTCTAATTGGAGACTTTGGTCCATGTATATTTAAAGTAAATATTGATACTAAGGTTTAAACTGATCTTACTGTTTACTTCCTATTTGCTGCATGTGTATTTTATTAAACTTGTTCTCCTTTCTTTCCTCCTTTGGATTAATCATGCATTAAAAAATTATTCAATTTCCTTGTTCCATTAGCTTGTTATTGGTACATTATTTTTATCATTCTCTAATGATTACCCTAGAGATTGCAACATGTACCATTATTTTATTATAACCTACCTTAAATGAGTATTTGTTTCACATCCTGGACAATAAAAGAATCTTACAACACTTTAACTCCATTACCTTCTTTCTGTCTTTTGTTCTATTGTTAACATATATTTAATTCTGTTTATATATTTTGAACCCTCCAGAACACTAGTATTATTGTCTTATATGGTAAATAAATATTAATTTAGATTTGCTCATCCATTTTACATTTTTGGTGTTGTTTATTCATTTGTGCATTATTGCATTTCCATCTAGAAGTATTTACTTTCTGCCTGAAAAATCCTTTTAGTGTTCTATATACTACTAATAAATTCTCTCGGATTTTCATTGCTTGAATATATCTGTAGTATGTCTTCTGAAGATTATTTTCACTGAGCATAGAATTTTAGGTTAGCAATTACTTTCTTTGACCACTTTAAAAATTTCCTTTAACTGTCTTCTACTTCCTGTTTTTTTCTATTGCTTTTAGCTGTCAGCTTTGTTGTTGCTCTTTAGAAAAAAAAATGTGGATTTTCCCCTCCCTCTGGCTACTTTTAAGATCTTTCTCTTTGTCTTTGGTTTTCAGTAATTTTCCTGTGATTATCTAGGAACAGTCTCTGTATTTATCTTGCTTGGAGTTTGTAGAAAATCTTTTTTTCCTTTTTTTTTTCAGATTAAAACATTAAAAACTTTTTCTTATTATTTTATATTGGGATATAGCTGATTAACAGGGCATTTTTAAATCAAATTTTAAAAATTGAGGTAGCATTGGTTTATAATATTATAGAAGTCTCACGTGCGCAGTGTTATATGTCTAATTCTGTATATGCAACAGTGTGCTCACCACCAAAAATTCAGTTTCCATCTGTCACTGTTCAGGTGATCCACTTTACTCATTTCCCCTTCCCTCCCCCTGCCCCTCTGGTCACCGCTACTCTGTTCTCTGTTTATATGTGTTTATACTTGATTTGTTCATGTTAATAATTTTGTTTGTTTAGTATTCGAGTGGAATCACACTGCACCTGTCTTTTTCAGTCTGACTTATCAATACTTCAGTTAGCATAATACCCTCTTTGTGCTAAGTCGCTTCAGTCATGTCTGACTCTGTGCGACCCTATGGACTGTAGCCAGCCAGGCTCCTCTGTCCATGGGATTCTCCAGGCATGAATACTGGAGTGGGTTGCCATTTCCTTCTTCAGGGGATCTTCCTGACCCAGGGATTGAAAGCGTTTCTTATGTCTTTGCGGGAGACCCGGGGTCGATCCCTGGGTCGGGAAGATCCCCTGAAGAAGGAAATGGCAACCCACTCCAGTATTCATGCCTGGAGAATCCCATGGACCGAGGAGCCTGGTAGGCTACAGCCCATGAGGTCACAAAGAGTTGGACACGACTGGGCGACTTCATTTTCACTTTCACTTGCGTCTCCTGCATTGGCAGGCGAGTTCATTCTCAGTACCACCACCTGGAAAGCCCAAGGCATGTGGGATCTTAGTTCCCTGACCAGGGATTGAACCAGGGTCCCGGCACTCAAAGTGCTGAGTCCTAACCACTAGACCCCCAGGGAATTCCTCTATTCAACTCTTCTTTCTTGTTTATTTTTTGGCCCAATTTGTTACAATATCGCTTCTGTTTTATGTTTTGTTATTTTCTCTCTCTGTCTATTTTTTGGCCATGAGGCGTGTGAGATCTTAGCTCCTCAACCAGGGGTTGAACCTGTGCTCCCTGCAATGAAAGGCAAAGTTTTAACCACTGGACCGCCAGGGAAGTCCCTTTTCAGTTCTTAATTTCAGTAATTTTCCTGTTTTCATTTCAAATGTGTTTCCATTTGACTCTTTCCTAAACAGATTCCAGTTCTTGGGTAATATTCTCTATCCTTTCTCTTCCTTTTTTTTTTTTTTTTTGGTGGAATGCATAAATAATAACTATTTCAATTTTCCCATTAGATAACTAATATCTGCACCATTGTTTTTTCTGTTTATTTATTTATGTATTTATTTTTCCTCTTGGTTTTGAGTCATTTGATCCTATGTCTTGCCTGGTTATTATGTTTCTAAGATTCATCTGTGTTGTTGCAAGTAGCTGTAATATACTTCATCTGTCTTTACTAATTTCTAATAGTTCACAATATGACTGGATCACAGTTTGTTTCTTCTGTTTCATTGAAGGTCATTTGGTTTGTAGAATCATTAAAAAAATCATTCACTTTAAGTTTCTTGAAGCCTTTTAAAATAATTAATTCTGCAGTTATTTTGAGCTAGAGAGCCAGCGCGTGCAGTGTGTTTTGACCACGCTGGCAATGGACCCTTTCAGTGATGTAAGTACCAGAATGTGCTATGAATACTATTTCTCCATTATGGTCTTACTCTGTATCCCCAAATAAGCGCAGTAAAACTTCAGAACTGTTTATTTGCAGTTGCATTGGCCACGTGGGCGGGTAGTTGGCTTCACATTGAGGGCGCGGAAATCAGGAGCTGGGCAGGATCAGCTCATTCTCTGCGGGGTGAGATGGAGGCCGCTTGATGGAACCAGGTTTATTTAGTCAGTCTCTTCAAGAGGCCATGAACGAAACTGGAATAAAAACTCAGGAGGCTGGTGTCTGAGCATGCTTCTAGTCTCCTGGGAAGCAATTCCAGCCCCAAAGTTCATGTACATCATCTAAAGTCCTCAAGACAGTTTTTCAAAGTGTCTGAGGGAGACGCTGGGTGTTTTGTTGGAACCTGGCCGTGTGGAGGCCGGATAGGGGGATGGAAAGAACACAGAGCACTTTCAGGCTGATCCGGGTTTGAACCCTACTAGATGCTTACAGCGGAGAAGGCAATGGCACCCCACTCCAGTACTCTTGCTTGGAAAATCCCATGGACAGAGGAGCCTGGTGGGCTGAAGTCCGTGGGGTCGCTAAGAGTCGGACACAACTGAGTGACTTCACTTTCACTTTTCACTTTCATGCATTGGAGAAGGAAATGGCAACCCACTCCAGTGTTCTTGCCTGGAGAGTCCCAGGGACGGGGGAGCCTGTTGGGCTGCTGTCTATGAGGTCGCACAGAGTCGGACATGACTAAAGCGACTTAGCAGCACCAGCAGCAGCAGCAGATGCTTACAGCGATAACTTACTTAGCTTCCTTCTTTGAGTCTCTCATCTCTAAAATGGGCATGCTGGTACCTTTTAAACTGGATTCTTGTGAGAATCTTATGCCAAATTATGTTAAAGATAGGGATTTCCTAAGTGGTACTACTGGTAAAGATGCCACCTGTCATTGCAGGAGACTTGGGTTTGATCCCTGGTTTGGGAAGATCCCCTGGAGAAGGGAATGGCAAACCAGTCCAGTATTCTTGCCTGGACAATTCCATGGACAGAGGAGCCTGGTGGGGTACAATCCGTGGGCTCAAAAAGACACAACTGAAGCAACTTAGCACACACGCATATTAAAGATGACCGGCGTAATGCCTGGAAATAATTTTAAAAAATATTTATTTACTTATTGGCTGTGCTGGGTCTTAGGTGTGGCATGTGGGATCCTCCATCTTCATTGCACCACTTTAGCTGTGGCATGCAAGCTCTTAGTTTCAGCAAGTGGGATCTAGTTCTCTGACCAAGGATTGAACCTGCGCCCCCTTCACTGGGAACATGAAGTCTTAGCCACTGGACCACCAGAGAAGTCCCATGCCTGGCAATATTAGGTGTCCAGTATATGGGGTCGCAAAGAGTCGGACATGACTGAGCGACTGAACTGAACTGAACTGAATAAGGTAGCTCTGTGTCATTGCAGTCACTCATCCTTACTGTCACCATTATTATGCAGGAAAGCTTTGGCCCTGAGCAAGGTTCTAAGACCTCTCAGGGGGCAGGCGATCTTTGCTGCCCTGCTATTCGATTTGGTAAGTTTGTGGTCCTGGGCAATTTCTTAAGTCACCGCTCTTTCCCAAGGCTTGGTCCCTTACAAAGAGGGAAGGAGAAGAGCTCTAACTGATTAGGAATGGGGAAAATCAGATTTAGGCCAAAGCCTTCTATAACAGAGTCAAATGTCTACAAACTGACAATCAAGTTGAAGAGGAAGAGAGGTCATGCCACCATTCGTACAGGGGAAATCCACACATGGCGGAAGATTTTCATGCGATTGGGCTTAAGCCTGTCTTTGAATCCAGCTGATTTTTAAATACACTGACAGCTGATATCCACATAGACTAAGAAGAGAACCAGTTTAGGGAACCTACCTGGTACTAGGGAGATGAACTAATGATGTGCCAATTCAATTTGGTTTTCTGCTCTGGTTCATGGCAGGGGTCCACGGAGCAAGGTTCTGATCAATCATTTTCTAACATCATGCTTGTTCACATGTTGGATCATTTATTCATGAAGCATTTTTATGAAACTTCTCCCATGTGGCCCGCACGCTGTTAGGTGCTGTGGGGAATACAGAAAGATATATATGTGTATATATGTAGAGTGACCTTGAGTTTGGCAAATTCCTTTCTATGGCTTATATATGGGAAAGTAGCTATAAAACATGGAATACAGTGGTGAGGTCATAAGGTCCTAAAAGAAGTACAGATGAGCTTTTCCAGGTGGCCCAGTGATAAAGAATCCACCTGCTAATGTAGGGACACAGGTTCGATCCTTGGTCTTGGAAGATCTCACATGCCACGGAGCAGCTAAGCCTATGTATTACAACTATTAAGCCTGTACTCTAGAACCTGGGAACTGCAGCTACTGAGCCCACTGCACTAAAGCCCATTCTCCACAACAAGAGAAGCCACTGCAGTGAGAAGCCTGCATGCAGCAGCTGGAGAGTTAGCCCCTGCTAGCTGCAGCTAGAGAAAGGCCTGTGCAGCAGTGAAGACCCAGCACAGCCATAAATAAAGAAAAATAAATTAATGAAATGATAATGAAATTATTAAAAATGTGCAGGTTAAATTTTAGAAATGTTCAGAAGAAACAGAGGACATCACCTGTAGGTAGATAGCGTGAGGTCTGTTCTTGTTGCCTTCAATCTCACCCTTCTCCATTTAATTCTGTTTGCCATGGCCACCCTAATCATTCTAAAATACCCTCTTCAGCAAGCCCAGCTTTTTCTTAAAACCCTGAAATGATTTTCTGTTTCCCACTGAACCAATTTCAAAGTCGTTTTCAGATTGTCATATTATCTCTAGCTCTGCAGGTATGATTTATTCCTTCTCCTTGGATAAGGGTTGGAGGGATGGGGGTAATGTCAATTGCCTGGCTATTTTCAGCCTTCCTCATATAGCCTGTGATTTTGGCCTCAGTGTGTCTTCCCTTGGGAATGTTGTCTGTGGGAATCTTTTTTCTTGTTGGTGTCTTGGGTTGTGGAGCGCCCATGGTACAATCCTATGCTTTCCTCCATGTGTTTGTATACCCTAATTAATTAGAGTTTTTACCCTCAAGAGGCAAAGGACTTCCACACTTGGCCTTTGAGCTGTAGCCTGAGCTGAAGAATGGACCATCTGGCTTCTGTTGGTGGATAGATAGCCCAGGTTCTACCAGTTCCTAGTTTCAGGTAGGGAGCCTGGCTCCTGCCTGTGGGCTTTCTGACCTTGACTTGGCATTTGAGCCTCAGCCTCTGTAGCTTGTGTAGCTTGTGTTTTCCTGAAGACCTGGAGGCTTTAGGTGGCTCACTGCCCATTATCTGTATCTCTACCCCCAATCTGACTTCTGACCAAATCCCAGAATGGTGGGCGCTTGTATTCAGTTGCCCATTATCACCTCTATTTGGTTGTCAGGCTTCCCTGGTGGCTCAGCTGGTAAACAATCCGCCTGCAATGCGGAAGACCTGGGTTCGATCCCTGGGTTGGGAAGATCCCCTGGAGAAGGGAACTGGCTACCCACTCCAGTATTCTGGCCTGGAGAATTCCATGGACGATATAGTCTATGGGTTCGAAAAGAGGTGGACACGACTGAGCGACTTTCACTTTCACTGTCATGGCCATCTCAGGTTTAATGAGTTCAGAACTGGAATCCTAATGTGTTAATACATGTTAATACAGAAGGAGAAGAGGGCAAAAGAGGATGAGCTGGTTGGATGGCATCACTGAAATGGACATGAACTTGGGCAAACTCCAGGAGATGGTGAGGGAGAGGGAAGGCTGGCATGCTGCAGTTCATGGGGTCTCAAAGAGTCAAACACGACCTGGCGACTGAACAACAACAGCATTAAAACATCCCAGGAATAAAGGCTTATTGAGTGCCTGTTTCTTAGTGTCACTTTAACAGCTGTGATCTGATTTATGGTGTTAACTATATATACATTAGAGCTATATGGGTCCATACATGACACAGTGTGTGTGTGCATAGACCATAGTTATCTGGGTTGACTCAGATGTACTTTGCTTTAGATACTCTGACAACCTCAAGATTTATAAGAAAGCACTTTTTGGATAACAGCAGTCCTGATGCCAAGAGATCCTTGTTGCATGGTTTGGCCTTACTTATAAAAGAGAGGGCAAGTAATTCTCACAGCTTCCCGTCTGCTCCAGACCCTTGAAAAGTGTACTCCACACTCTACATGCATCAGAATCCCTTGGGGTTCTTGTTAAAAAAGACTGATTTTTGGACACCCCCAAGCTAAACTTTCTAGGTAGGGGCCTAGGGAATAGGACTGACAAAGGAGTATTTTTTGATTGTTATTAAGTAACTTTTACTTTCATTAGAAGAGGGTAGCAAAGACTCCCAGCAGATTACAGAATATAGAAGAAAGTCTTTTCTTGCTGCTTTACAATTCTCTGAAGCAGCATAATCCAGTTGGAACCAGAATCTGTGTTTCTTGTTTCATAGCAGGACTGAAAAGAACTGAATGTCACAGAATGTGAGGTAATCCACCCTAAAATGGCATCCTTCAAATTGTCCAACTTCAAGCAGTCAGTATCCTATTTCTAGTTTTTTTTCAGGCTTACTAACTTGAATATCTCTGTCTTCTACTATTCCTTCACATTATGTGCGATTTTTAAACTTGGTATATAACATGGATCATTTTTCTTTCTCATTTTCATATTAAAACAGTCTGAGCTCTCATTCTTTGATGTATGGATTTTTTTTCACTCTTTTTACTAGCCAGAAAGGCATATTTTTAATGTGTTCTTCAGGTTGTTATTAGTATTATTTTTTAAAATTTTTGGCCCCATTATGTGGCAGTTCCCCAACCAGGGATCAAACCCATGTCCCCTGCAGTGAAAGTGTGGAGTCTTAACCACTGGACCACCAGAGAAGTCCCTTCACGTTATTCTTAAGTGCACTGTGATTTGAGAACCACTGCCTGAATCCGTTTTCTCCTTTGGCAAATCATTTGAAATATTTATGGGAGAGACTATTCCAAAGAGCTCAGGAAAGAGGGGGCTGACTTACAGCCACCCCTTTCCACACTGAGGTTGCCATGAAAGCCAGGGGGACTTGGTTTGGCCACATTCAATGCCTATGTCCATCTTACCGAGTATGGCTTTGGACCCTACTAGAACTTTCCAGAATTACCATTGCTACTTAGGCATTCTTTTCCGTGCTTTTCATGTTGGTCTAACCACGTAAATGTCAGCAGAGGATGATGAACCTTATCATTAAACATTGACCAACTGTCCTGGTTTGCCCCAAATTGAGAGGTTTTGTGGGATACAGGGGTGTCAGTGTCCAAGCCACAGAGGTCCCGGGCCAACTAGGATGAGTTGGTCAGCCTAAGAAATGGGTCCTACAGACCTTATGTGTTGAAACGAATGCTTTAGGAAATAACAGATTTGAAATCCATGCGGGTTATAAAATAAAGGAGCCCAGTGTGGGGTGAAATGTATCCTGGGATTAGTCAGATTTGTGGTAGAGGACTGGGCAGTTCACGACGTTCAAGAGCAGGCAGATCCTCCCACGTAGCCGCCCTGTGGGAGCGGGTGGCCCCTCTTCTTCCAAATCACGCTGGGCTGGCCACAGTGGTGGGAACACCACATCTGGAGTGAGGAAGTTCTGTTTCTGAGCTCTGAGAGGAAGCTGCCGGTCGGACTCGACAATGAGTTGTCTGGTGCCTTGTTCCATGTTCCTGAGTTGTGGTGAGGGCGCCGCGAGCGCCGTGAGGAGGTCAGGGTCAAAAAGAAGATGGCTGCCGGGGTCAATCTCCTTACCGGGCTTGCACATGCAGCCTTGAGCTCATAATCCGCCGGGTCCACCGCGCTCTGCCTTTCACCCGGAGCATTCCTAGCCAGGTTTGGGTGCTCTGGAGTCCTCTTGCCCTATTCCTGTCAGGTATAGGAGAAGGCAGGGGTAGGTGTCTCTTTGCTGTTTCCAGGCACAAGTCCTTCTTCCGTGGGAGCAGGAATTCCTTTACAATCTTCACCTTGTGTGCTGTTTGAGTTTTTCTTCTTGAAAATGGTTTTCTTTTGTATTTTTCCATGGGAAATGTCAACAAGGCTTCTCAGAGTAAACTTGTTTTGTGTGTGTGTGTGTGTGTGTGTGTGTGTGTGTGTGTGTGTGTGTGTGTTTGTGTATGTGTGCATGGGCAGGGTTGTGAATGGGATGGAAAAAGATCCACCACTGATTGGGTGGGCTCTTGATGGCTACTGCTTTACCAGCCATTGCATCATTCAATTCTCAAGACAATCCTGAGGATAGTAAGGATCCTTAAACATGTGTAAGCTGGCACACATATAAGTGGACAGCTTGTAAGTGGCAGAGTCAAATGCAGTTCCTACCTTTGACATCAATGAACTTCTCCACACAAAGGAATCACATTGTTATGTCTATAAAGCTAATGGGAAAGTAGAAATTCTATAAATATTTGGCTGATATGATTGCAGAACCAGCCACTCTGGAAATTCAAGCAAAAGAATGATCTGTGGATATCTGTGTTATTTAGGTTTTTTTCCCTCTATCCAGAGTTACCTTCTGCCTTCGTGGTCTTCCTCACCTTCTCACACACTGGAGACCGTGACAATGGCAGTAACGACCATATGGCTGGCTCTGGTGATGATAAAGGACATTGTCTCCCAACCTAATGAAGCTAGCAAAGGTTTTCGTTTGAACCCAGTGCAACTGTTTTTGTTTCCTTGTTTTCTAGTCCATTCTTTCAAGAGCAGTGTGCATTTTGAAGTTAACATTGTAGACTGATTTTATCTGGGAATTCCCCAGTAGTCCAGTGGTTAGGACTCCAAGCTTCCATTACAGGGGCCATGAGTTCATTCCCTGGCCAGGGGACTAAGCCCCCACATGCTATGCAAGGTGTGGCCAAAAGACCCCCCCCAGAACTCTCTAGACTGCTTTTATCCTTTAAAATCTTGTTTAGAAGTAATTTCACTACACAGAAGCTTGAATTAAACATTTACCTTTCCAGATAAAGAGACTTTCTTTTTGCAAATTCTGCCTGCCAATTTGTATGAGGACCAACCTGTGAAAAAGAGATTTTTTTTTTAAAGCTTTTTCATTTCCTACTTAAAAATGGGCAACCAACCAAGAGTAGCATTTGAGTGTACTGCCTTCTTATCATTTCCCTATAATCAAAAGTGTGTAATATAATTGTGATATGATTCTGATGATGAAACTTTGTATTTTATGTTGTATGTACAATGAGTCTGTTTCTGTGTAGGGGTTTAACTGTGATCCAGCCCTGCTCCTTTCCTCCAAACACCTGATGGTAATAATTCTTCCCTCCTTCTCCATGTTGGGAGACTGGGGAGAGAACACAGTCCCTCTTTCCAGGGTTCTGATGCTCCAGTGGGACGTTGGGACACACTGCCTGTCAGTTTCACAGGGCATTGCTGCCTGTGATTTTCTCTTTGCAGGAAGAGGAACTCTGGTCCCACCCAGGCTCTCCGTCTCCTTAGGCTGTGACCAAGCAGCTTGTAAAGACTGCAAGTCTTTCTCCCGGTGTCAGAAAGTACTTCAGTGGACAGTTTCATCATTTTCATTTTGCTGGTGTCACCTGTTCACTTTCAGGATTTCAGAACAAAGCTCTTTGGGTAATACAGTAAGTGTGGGGAGGAGTAATGACACCAGTTTTTCTTTTTTATAAATATATAAAATAGATTTATTGAGGTATAATTTACCTACCATAAAATTCACCGATTGTTAAGTGTACAATTTGGTGAGTTTAGTAAATTTATAATGCAGCCTTCACTACACTCCATTTATAGAACATTTCTGTCACCCCAGCATCACACTGTGTGACACACCCCAGAGTCTCTCAGCACTCATTTAAAGCCCATCTCCACTCCTGGCCTTAGTCCCAGGCAACCACTCAACTACCTTCTGTTTCCAGAGATTTACCCTCTTTAGAACTATCTTAAAAATTTATAATATTTATTCTTTTCTGTGGGGTCTTTAACATATTTTTTTTGAGATTCATCCATATTGTTGCAGGTAACAATACTTCATTCCTTTTTATTGCAGAATTTATTGATAGGATTTTATTCTATGGCTATACCACATTTTGTTTATCTGTGCATCTGTCGATAGACAGTTGGGTCATTCCCACCTTTTAGCTGTAGTGAGTAATGCTGTTGTGAACATGGGTGCACAAGTATCTCTTTGGGTCCCTGCCTTCACTTCTTTTGAGTGTTATCTCTGCTGCTAACTGCTAAGTCTCTTCAGTCGTGTCCGACTCTGTGCGACCCCACAGACAGCAGCCCAACAGGCTCCCCCATCCCTGGGATTCTCCAGGCAAGAACCCTGGAGTGGGTTGCCATTTCCTTCTCCAATGCATGAAAGTGAAAAGTGAAAGTGAAATCACTCAGTCGTGTCCGACTCTTAGCGACCCCATGGACTGCGGCCCACCAGGCTCCTCCATCGGAGTGTATCTCTAGAAGTGGAATTACTATATCACATTGTAATTCTACTGAATTGTTTGAGGAATTGCCAAATTGCCACCTTTAAAAAAAATTTTTTTTATAGCAGCTGCACCATTTTACATTCCCATCAGCAATGCACAAAGGCTCCAATTTCTCTACGTCCTTGCCAACACTTTTTTATTTTCTTCTTTTTCAAAATTTATTTTATACAGGCCATCCTAATGAGTGTGAAGTGGTTTCTCATTGTGGTTTTGATTTGCATTTCTCTAATGATATTGAACATCTTTTCAAATGCTTATTGGCCATTTGTATATCTTCTTTGGAGAAGTGTCTATTCAAGTCCTTTGCCAACTTTTTAATTGGAGTGTTGGTTTCTTTGTTGTTGACTTGTAGAAATTATTCATATACTCTAAATATCAATCCTTTATCAGATGTATGACTTGCAAATATTTCCATAGGTTTTCTTTTCACTCTGTTGATAGTGTTCTTTGATTGACAAAAATTTAATTTTGATAAAATCCAACTTCTCAATTTTTTCTTTTGTTGGCTGTGTTTCTGATGTCATAGCCAAGAAATCATTGCCAAATCCAGTGTCATGAAGTTTTCCCTCTGTGTTTTCTTCTAAGAGTTTTATATTTTTAGTTCTTTCATGTAGATCTTTCATCTATTTGAGTTAATTTTGCTTTATGGTGTAACGTAAGGGTCCAACTTCATTCTCTTGCACGTGGCTATGTTCCCAGCAATATTTGCTGAAAACTGTTGAGTGGTCTTGGCATCTTGGTTGAAAATCATTTTCCCATATGCTAGGGTTTATTTCTGCGCTCTCTGTTCTATTCCACTGGTCTATTTGTCTGTCTTTACGTTAGTGCCACACTGTTTTCATTATCATAGCTTTGTAATATGTTTTGAAATCAGGATGTGTGAGACCTCCTCCAGCTTTGTTATTCTTTTACAAGATTGTTCTGGCTTTTCAAGTTCCCCTAAGATTCTACATGACTATAAGATGAAGTTTTCCATTTCTGCAGAAACATTGTTGGGATTTCAATAGACTGTCCTAAATCTGTAGATGGCTCTGTGTAGTATTGACGTCTTACCAATATTGTCTTCTAATCCACAAAGAGACATATCTGCCCAATTCTGTGTCTTCTTTAATTGTTTTTAGTAATGTTTTGTAGTGTTTAGTGTACAAGCACTTTGCCTTCTGGTTAAGCTTATTCCTAAGTATTTTATTATTTTTAATATTATTGTAAATGGAATTGTTTTCATTTCTTTTTTAGATTGTTTATTGATAGTGTATGTTAATGCAATGGATTTTTGTATTCCCTTCATAACTTTTAAGACATTGATCCACTATCATTTGACATCTAGGATTTCTTTTGAGAAATTCAACCCATTCTGATTCCCATTTCTTTATATACACCTGCTCCATCCAACCCCACCTTGACCAATGGACTTTTTATGGATTATCTCTTTATTGTTAATGTTTGAAATTTCACAGTGGTGTTCTTAGATGTGAATTTGTTTTCATTCACTATGCTAGTCACTTGGAGAATTCTCATGTTCTCCAGTTCTAGGAAATTTTATTTAATTTTTCCATTCATAATTTCTTTCCCGTGAATTTTCCCTTCTAGTCTATGAAATTCTTATTATTTGGATTCTTATTCTTTGGATTTACAAGTATTTGTATCTTTTCTGCTTTTATTTTCTACTTTATTGCCATTTAGTTATAATTTATGGGCGACTTCTTTCCCTTATAATTTTAATCCTTTTGAATAATGTTATTTTGATGATCAGTTTTAATTTTAAGAGCTCTTTCCTACTTTTGAGTTGTGCATTAGCAGCACTAATACCTTTTTAATAACATCTTGCTTCTGCTTTGTGGATGAAAAATAACCTTTTCTTTCTGAGAATATTATTGCCTTGTCTATTTTCCTTCCAAATTCTTTTCCTTTCTGTTGTATCTTTGCTGAAAGGATTTCCTTAGGGGTCTGATGATCCTTAGCTCTCTGTCCCTGTTTAACTGGAGTTGTTTGTGATGAGGGGGAGGAGGATTGGGTTGCCAAGTGACCTTTTCTACAGCATTCTTTTATTGTCAGTATGTGGAAGTCTTTTTTTTTCCCTACCAGAGAAGTACCATCCAGTCTCCTGCCTCAGAATTCTGTTGATGTGTGTGAGGTTGTACTTGGCTGCTTGCACTTTTGAAATAGAGCAGGAATGGGTAGACAGTCCTTCATATATAAAGAGTAGACTTTCATGGAATTCTCTTATTTTCACCATTTGTCTAGCTCTTGTCCTTTGATGAATCTATCTCCCTGAATTTGTAATCTTCTTGGCTTAATTTTTTTCAGAGAAAGACTTCTAGCTTCCTTGAATAGTAGGAAAGGCAGATGCTTGGCTATTCACATTGGTGAGGAGTCCGGGGAAGTCCATGTGTTCCCAATACAGACTTTCAGTCATTTCCCTTCTTTTCACCCTGACTCCCACATCCTCAGGTTTGTTGGCTGGAAGTTTGTGTGAAAGCTTGGCAATACCACACCACTTTGAATATATTGATTTTGTATTTAAATATCTAGTGAGATGAGTCCCTCCTCACTCTTCTGAATTTTCTTGGCTAGTCTCAGACACTTATTTATATGAGTTTAAAAACTCATGAAAAAGAATCTAAAAAAAGAATATATATTTATTATGTATAACCAAATTGTTTTGCTGTACACCTAGAACTATTAACTGTATTTCAATAAAATTTAAAACAAACAAAATTGCAAAGTATTTCTATAAACTTGTTCAGATCTTTATGTATTCTATAATAATTTGTTGTTGTTGTTTAGTTGCTAAGTCATGTCATGTCTAACTCTTGCCACCCCATGGACTGCAGCCCACCAGGCTCCTCTGTCCATGGGATTTCTCAGGCAAGAATATGGGAGTGGGTTGCCGTTTCCTTCTCCAGGGGATCTTCCTGACCCAGGCATGGAATCTGCATCTCTTACATCTCCTCTATTGGCAGGCAGATTCTTTAACTCTGAGCCACCAGGGAAGCCCGAATAATTTAATTTAGCTTCCCAAATAATTTTGTTGGGGTTCTAATAGAATCTTATTCACTCTTCTATTTCTAGTGACTTGCACAGGGCCTGGATCACATGAAGTTTTCAAAAAAACAAAACAAAACAAAACACCTGTTAAGTGGAAATAAACCTTTGATTCACATGCCTGGACCCTTTCTGTTACACCATCCTGTCTGATTTGTGTTCAGATCACAGAGCCAGCCAGAAGCAGAACCAGAAGTGCTCAGATATCATAACTCACCATCCAGGATTTTTTATACAACACTTGTACCTGAAAAACACTCCTGAGCAGTTATACACAGTCCAGCACAAAGGCCATGCCAGTGTGAATGGAAGGTCATAAGGCCATGGGAGTCAAATTGCTTTAAAATCCCAAAGAAATATCTCTGCCTGGTCAACCCGTCCCACTGGCATCACACGCTTTGGAGTGGAGGAGCAGGACAGACAGGTGATGCCTCCAACCGATGGGTACGTTTACGGTGGGGCAGAAGGAATGTTATCAAGTTTATTTATGGCTTCCCATAGGAGGAGCCATATTTCAATGGCATGAACGTGAGTGCAAAAGTAGGATGGTTTATCTGCCACGTCTGATCCATGTGGAGTTTAAGTCATAAAGTTTATTAGTGTCCCTGATTTAATATGACACATTTCCAGTGCAAATTACTCTGAGATCATCGTGTTCATAAAATATGACAGAAATCTTTTAAGTGTGAGCATAAGTTCTGAATTAATTTAATAACCCAGTCTGGTAAAAGGCATGTGGTTTAAAACACACCATTATGCACTGGACTCCTGCGTTTCTCTTCCACCCATCCCCACTTCTCGTGACATTTTCAGAAAGCCCTTCTTCGTGTCTTGAGTCAGCCAAGCCTCTTCTCAGAACTCAGGGTTTTGCCTTCTCAAAGAGGTTTGGAAGAAGATGTGTTAGCAGGGCCAAGGCAAGGGGCTCTATTCTTCTGTACCCAGCGGCCCTTGAGCACAGCTGCTTTTTGTTTTTAATGGTACCCACCCCAAGGGAATGATTTATTGCCCTCAGTGGGCTGGGAGGTGCGTGAGAGAGCAAGCGGCCAAACCACAACATTGGGAAGGCCATGGTCGCAGGGAGAGTGAACACCCACCCCTCCATATTTCCAGATGGGAAAAAAATTACAGCAGCAGGACACATGCCTGACTCTCAAATGCACATGATATTACCGTGAAAACTGTGAAACAAGTTGTTCTCTTTATCTCATGGCAGTGTGAAACAAAACAAAACAAAAAACCAAAATCGTCACTAAGACAAAAACCACAGGCCCTCCGATATAACCCAACCAACAGGAGGTTCAGCCTTCTGTCTTATGGACAGGCCGGTGACATCCCATCAGAGAAATTTGTGACCCACACTCACCACTCTCTCTCAGATACTGCAGGGCCGGGGCTTACTCCACTCACTTCCTGGGCATTCTTGTCTTTTTCCTGGACCTTGTGGTCCCCTCTTTGTGCTACTCAAAGAGGCTGGGGCTGGACTGAGAGGACCCTGAGCCCCCTCTAGATGAGCTCTGGTGCAGCCCTCTGCTCTGTCCTTAATTCAGCCTCCATGCAGAGCCTGGAAAGGCCACCTGAGTGCCCAGCGATCAGATCTCTTTCCTGGTTGTGATATTCCTGAGTTGAAAACAGGGCAAAGTGATGCAAGTGGACCAGCTCCTCCCAGATGGCTGCCAGCAGCTCAGAAGGGATGCTCTGCCAAGGTCTGAACTGTGCCCTAGGGCACCCTGAGAAGACAGTGTGGTCTGTGTGACAGTGGGGCTGAGGGTAGATAGTAAAGGTAGTCCAGAGGAGGGGTAGATGGCTCTTTTTGGAATAAGTAGGGATGAGCTGATCAGAGAAGACCTCACCAAGAGAGTGACAACTGACCAGGCCAGGTTCTGAAGAAGCGTCCAGGTTCGCCAGGTGGATGACCAGGTGGGCTGGAGAAAGGTATTCCGGGGAGGAGCATTCACACAGCACACGTGGGAGGTAGTATGGTCTTGAAGGGATCTCACACATGGTTTTGAGTTGCTGTGGCATTAGGTGTGGGGAGAGGCAGTGAGTGGTGGGGAGATGAATCTGGAGAGGCTGTCAGGGCCTAAATCCCAAGACACCTTTCATGCCAAGAAGCTTGGATTCTATAGTTGTAGGAAATAGGGAGGGCTGGGAGCACTTTTTTCCAGATGACATGATTTTTTTTTTTTTTTTTTAGTTTTTATTAGAGCACAGTTGCTTTACAATGTTCTGCTAGTTTCTGCTGTACAGCAAAGTGTACAGCTATATGTACACATATATCCCCTCTTTTTGGATTTCCTTTCTGCTAAGGTCACCACAGAGAACTGAGTAGCGTTCCCTGTGCTGTACTGTGGGTCCTCATCAGTTATCTATTTTTGAGGGCTCTAAGGAGAATTATCTGTCAGAAATGTTGGTACCCATAAGGAAATAGTGACATTCAAGAGGGAGGAGAATTTCAGAAAGAAGTGATGCATCAACCTTGTGTGTGAACATTGGAAGGAAGCTGGGACAAAGGTGGCTTCCCAGGTGCCACTCGTGGTAAAGAACCTGCCTGAAATGCAGGATGGGGTTCAATTCCTAAGAGATGTGGCTTCAATCCCTGGGTTGGGAAGATCCCTTGGAGCAGAGCATGCAATCCACTCCAGTATTCCTGCCTGGAGAATCCCATGGGCAGATAAGGTCGTAGACCATCCATAGGGTTGCAAAGAGTCAGACATGACTGAAGTGAGTTAGCACACTTGCATGCATGCATGGGAGGAATGAGCCCCATCCTTGGGTGGATAGTGAGGAAACTTCTAGTGTCCTCAGTAGAAGAGGTTTCCACGGAGAGGTGGGGCCAGAGGTGGCCTGCAGTGGACGGAGGGGTAATTGGAAGGTGAGGAAAGGAAAGCACGAGGTAAAACCAACCTGACAGGAGAGGGAGGAGAGCTCTGGGGTGGGAACTAGAGGCGGTGGTCCAGAGAAGATTTTGTTGGCTGGATCTACATCTGCTGGAGGTCACCCGCTGCCCCCAAGTACCCATCACAGCGTCAGATGCGTCGTAGGGACCCAGTAATGGTGTGAAGGATGAATACATCATGCACATTTCCTGGAAAAGGCTGAAGCAACATCACGGATTTGCTCACCAAGGGTTCTTCGCTGTCCAGGGGCGTTCTGGGAACCAGCTGAAGTCATGAGCTCTGTTCCCAATCATGAGCTTTCCCGAAACTCGAAAGGCACCCGGCCAGGGTGTCAACACCTCAGGTCACACCACATCACGCAGAGCCTAATTTGACTTTCAGACTGATGTCAACGTTTTGTTACCTTGCTGAGAAACTCAACTTGAAGATGACGTTAATTTACATTTGCCCGCGTTCAAATAATGCATTCCAGATCAGAGCAGGCAACGACGACCCCGAGGGAAATCCTGGCATTTCCTGGATGGAAATAAAAAACAACAAACCCTTCCCTGTATGCGGTAGACTGTGTGTGTTTTCTGGGCATTCCTTGGGAAACGTTCACCAGCTTATTGGGGAGGGTCATCCCATTAAACTCCGGGCAGTCATGCAGGAAAAGAGACTTGTACTTTATCACCAAGAGGTGATGGAATTGTGATGCAGATGGCATGGTTATGGGCTCCCCAGTTTCAAAACTGCCTCTTCTCAAGGTTAAAATAATATCCCACATAGAGCTGTATAGTAAAAAAGCTATGGTTTTTCCAGTAGTCATGTATGGATGTGAGAGTTGGGCCATAAAGAAGACTGAGTGCCGAAGAACTGATGCTTTCAAACTGTGGTACTATAGAAGACTCTTGAGAGTCCCTTGGACTGCAAGGAGATCAAACCAGTCCATCCTAAAGGAAATCAACCCTGAATATTCACTGGAAGGACTCATGCTGAAGCTGAAGCTCCAATACTTTGGCCACCTGATGTGAAGAGACAGTCCATTGGAAAAGACCCCGGTGCTGGGAAGGATTGAAGGCAGGAGGAGAAGAAGGCGACAGAGGACAAGATGGTTGGAAGGCGTCACGGACTCAATGGACATGAGTTTGAGCAAGCACTGGGAGATGGTGAAGGACAGGGAAGCTTGGCGTGCTGCAATGTGGGGTGGCAAAGAGTCAGACACGACTGAGCACCTGAACAACAGCATAGAGCTGGGCAGGTACCCCAGCTGACTTATGGGGAAACAGGATTCCTGCAGAGCTGGATGTTGAGGCTCGAGACCTTGGTCACAGGGAGAGGGCAATGGCTCAGTTGCTGGGACACCCACCCAGGTCTAGGTGTAGGATGAGCCCTGCTGAGAAGGCGGGCCTATTCCAAGTACCCTGGCTCCCCACGTGTGAGCTTTGTGTGCATGTGGGTGATGGGGGAGGATGCGGAGTCCCTTGATGTCCTTGAGAGTGTTGTTTTCCAAGCCCACCTCTCTCCCCTGAATCCCAGCCTTGGTTCCGATCACTGCCTTCCCTCTCTGCGTCCCTCTAAGACTGTCCTCTTGGTCCTGCACCTTCTCCCGGCTTCTCTTCCTGCCCTCCAGCATCAGAAGGATGAACAGCTTCTTCCTTTGTGCTCGTTTCAGCTCTATTATTCTGTCCTCACCAGCTTTTGGCATGTCTTCCTCCATCCCTAAGCTGTAAGGCTCTGGATCCCATCTAACTCAGAATCTTCAGTGTCAGCACAGCCCTCTGGACCTGGCACATTCACTGTGCAGATGAATGAAATTAAAGATAGTTCATGGCCAAAGGCAGTCCACTCTGGTATTCTTGCCTGGGAAATCCCATGAACAGAGGAACCTGGAGGCCTACAGTCCATGGAGTCACGAGTCCGAAACGACTTAGCAACTGACAACAACAACCCATCCTTCAAGGCCCTCCATCTCACCTTCTATTGCCCCTTGGTCAATTTCTTTCAGAACGATGAGCTCTCAATTCTTGCCTTTGTTTCAACCAACATCTACTGAACACCTATTATGGTATTTGGTGCCAGGAATAAATTTGACTAGATTCCTGTCCTCAAGACATTTTATGAATAGTTGAGAATTTAGGTAGGCTAATCAACCACTGAGTGAGACAGATGCTGTTGTAGAGAAACAGTTGCAAAATAATAAAGGCCATTTTTAATAACGTTTGAAAATTTATTTTAGTGAAGGTTTTATCACTTTGGTGCTAGAATGAAATTTTAATGGAGCTGAATGTAAAACCCTGAATTTGCTGTTCTGTTGCATCATAGATTATACATATTTTTTCTAAATTAGAAAATAATGTGCTCATTATAGAAATTCAGAAAAACATAAAAGAATAAAAGAGAAATAAAATTATTAACCTATACTCAGAGATAACTAGTGTTAACTTTTGAATGCATATAGTGTCTTTTTTTCTGGACAAACAAGACATAAAACAGGAATTCTGAAAGTTTTCATTCTTTTTTCCTCTTTTATTACAAAAACTTTGTCATTGAGTATTATGAAAAATGGATTATCAATGACTATATAATATGGTTGTGCCATGGTGAAAATAAAAAATATTCTACTTTGCTTTGGATTTAGAATATTTCCAATTTTTCTTTATTATAATTAGTAGTGAAGTTTTTGTACAAAAACCTGTGTTATTTACCTATTTTTTTCCCTTTGGGATATTCATCTTTTTCCTATTGAATTTTCAAAGCCCCTTTACATGTTAAGAATATCCATCTTCTGACATATCTACGACAAATAATTTTCCTGGTTTGTGTTTTAATTTTGCTTAGTATCAGATTTTTAAACCCAGGAAGGACCTCTGAGGAACTTAAGTCAGAGAACTAGGGACCTCCCTGGCAGTTCAGTGGTTAAGACTCTGGGCTTCCACTGCTGGGGATGTGGGTTTCATCCCTGGTTGGGGAAATAAGATCCCACAAGCTGAGTCGTGCGACCAAGAAAAGGAAAGCAAGAAAACTAAAGTCAAAATATTAAAAATAAAATTTTTATGTGCCTTTCAAATGGCTCACTGACTTGGCCACCGCTCATGCCTAGAACCGGGGACCCTGGGCTCTCGGTGTCAGGAACTCACAGTGTTTCCTCCAGCAACACATCAGTACTGACTGCACAGAGCTGCTCTTTGCTGTCCAGTGGCTTCCTTTGTATTGGTTTGGCCTTTCTAACCTGGAGGGCAGGGATGGTCTCTTATGTCTGGTCTCCATCTGATTCCCTTCCCCCGCTTCCTGCGCACAGCTTAGCACACGGTTAGGAATGGAGCAGTTGCTTAATAAATACTTGTTGGTTAATACACTTTATTTTTTTATTGAGATATAGCTGATTTACAATATTGTATTAGTTTCAAGTGTATGCCATAGTGATTCAATATTTATAGATTATACCCGAAGTAAAGTTATTATAAAATATTGGCTATATTTTCCTATGCTGTTACAGTGTATCCTTGTAGCTTATTTATTTTATACATAGTGGTTTTTACCTCTTAATCTCATACCCTTACCATGCCCCTCCCCTCATTCTTCTCTCCACTGGTAACCACTAGTTTGTTCTTTGTATCCGTGAATCTGTTTCTGTTTTGTTATATTCATTCATTTATTTTTTTAGATTTCGCATGTATGTGATAACATACAGTATTTGTCTTTCTCTGTCTGGCTTATTTCACTAAGCAGTACATTCTAGGTCCATCTACATTGCAGATGCAAAATCTCATTCATTTTTATGACTGAGTAATATTCCATTGTATGTGTATACACACACACTATATCTTTTTTTTTTTTTGGCCTCACGGCTTGCAGGATCTTAGTTTCCTGACCAAGGATCAATGCTGGGCCCCAGAAGTGAAAGCACTGAATCCTAACCACTGGATATCCAGGGAGTTCCCAATACCATAGCTTCTTTATCATTCATTCATTGGTGGACACAAGTTGCTTCCATATTGTGACTACTGTAAATAATGCTGCTACGAACACTGGGAGCATGTATCTTTTCAAATGGGAATTTTCTTTTCTTCAAATATATATCCAGAAGTGGGATTGCTGGATCATTTGGTAGTTCTAATTCTCATTTTTTGAGGAACCTCCATACTGTTTTCCATAGTGACTGCACCAATTTACATTCCCAACATCAGGGTACAAAGGTTTCTTTTTCTTGAGATCCTTACCAACAATTGTTATTTGTATTCTTTTTAATGATAGCCATTCTGACAGGTGTGAAGTGATATTTCATTGTGGTTTTGACTTGCATTTCTGTTGACTAGTGATGTTGAGTGCAATACACTAGTTTTTAAAGTTCAGATCAGTTCAGTCACTCAGTTGTGTCCTACTCTTTGCAACCCCATGGACTGCAGCACGCCAGGCTTCCCTGTCCATCATCAACTCCCAGAGCTCACTCAAACTCATGTTCATCGAGTCAGTGAGTTTTTAAACAGGTACCAATAATAATAATAACAATAATAATACAAAGTGTCTCCTTTGAGGCTTATAACAAATCTGTAAAGAAGGCAAGGCTGATGTGGCCATCCCTGTGTGACAGATGAGGAAACTGAGGATCTGAGAATTTAAGGGAGTCCATCCAAGATCTCACAGCTATACCATGGCGGAATCAGGACTGCAATAAAGTTCTCCTAACTTCAAAGGCTTAGTTATCTCTGCTATACCGAGCTGTCCCTACCACAGGCTCTCTTGTTCTGGCCCACAAACCTCAACAGGGGCAAAAGGTGAGCAGTTGTTTTTGATACTTGCGTTGGTTGAAGACGAGGCTGGAGGCCTATGGTCACCCCTTGTCATACAGGAGCCAGGAACATGGAGTTAGGGCTTGACCAAGTGCCCAGATCAAAGAGTCAAAAGCCCTTGAAGAGGAGCCAGTTGGATGAGTGTGAAGTTAAAATCGGCCTCGCTGAGGTAAAATACAGATAAACACAGGGATTCCCAGGTGGGTCAGGGGTAAAGAAGCTGCCTGCCAGTGCGGGAAATGCAAGTTCAATCCCTAGGTTGGGAAGAGCCCCTGGAGAAGGAAATGGCAATCCACTCCAGTCTTCTTGCCTGGAGAATCCCATGGACAGAGGAGCCTGGTAGGCTACAGCCTATGGGGTTGCAAAGAGTCGGACATGACTGAGCAGGCACACACACATACATATAAAGTGAATGATTCTGTAGCATTTAATAATTGATAGTGTTGTGTGACTACCACTCCTATCTACTCCCAAACGTTTCTATCACCCCAAATAAAACCTGCCCCAATAAGCAGCCACTTCCCATCTTCCCCTTCCCCAGGCCCTGCTCACTCATCTACTTTCTGTCTCTCTGAATTTACCTATTCTGGATATGTCATAGAAATGGTCATACCATAAGTGACCTGTGTGCCTGGCTTATTTCACTCGGCATAATATGTTCAAGGATTATCCCCGCTGTGGCAGGTGTCAGTGCTTTATTTTGTTTTCTGTGCCCGAATGATATTCCTTTGTATAAACATGCCAGCGCTCGTTTGTCCGTTCTTCCGTTGATGGACATCTGGGTTGCTTCCACTCCGCCTGAGGTTTGAGGGCCAGGGGCTCTGAGGGCCAGAATTCTTCAGATTATGGGAAGACTAACCCTGTGCAGACTCTACCCCAATCTGTGTTTGAAACCACTTTTCTCCATGGGGAGACTTGGGGACCTCTTGTGGCTTTTAAAGTGACTCCAGATGCAGGTTCCGGGAGCTCGGCTGAGCTGCAGAGCTGTGGATACAGGGAGCGAGTTTGCTCAGGGGGATTCTGGGGGTGGGGGCCCGGCGCAGTGGCCGCTGAGACAGGGTGGAGATGCGGATTCGGGCCCCGGGCCGCCCCGCTGCTCCCCGCGGGCAGGACGGGGTTGCCGGAGATCATCTCTCCTCCGCTTCGTTAACAGCTTCAATTAGCCCAGAAGCCGGCGATGCTTCATCAGCTGCCTGGATCGGCAGCAAAATTAAGCCGTCACGTTTATGAACTGCCCGGAGAGTTCTGGGAGGAACTCCGCATATTTTACATTTAATAACTTGCCTCTCGCTTTTTATTTACAATGTTAATAATGATTTGGGGGAGGTGCTCTGGGATAAAGCAAGAAGAGAGAGAGAGAGAGACTTGGACACAGAGGGACGGCAGGGCCTGTGACAAAGGGGTGACCTCTCTTATCCCTGTTATTCCCCACCCTGACTCACCCTTCCTCCACAGAAGGGCAGCCTGGGCTTTTCCAGCCTTGGGGATGAGCTCTGTCCAGAGCCAGGGTGGAGTCCTGTGGGTTTGGGCAGCCTCTCTGGGCCCACTCGTACTGTCTCCAGCCTCTGACATGGCCTGTGGGGTCCAGGGGCCCACATGCGTTTTAGGGTGGCCAGTCCACAGAGGGAGGCTTCTTCCCCTCCTTCCCACCCTCGGGTCTGCCTCACTAGCTTCTCCTATGGCCTGTCCACGGGTGGTTCAGACTGGGCCAAGGAGGTCAATCCCCCCTCCTCCAGGAAATGCTTCGTAAGGTACTTGCATCATGGAAGAGCCCTTTGTGCTAAGTCACTTCAGTCATGTCTGACTCTTTGCGACCCCATGGAATGTAGCCCACCAGGCTCCTCTGTCCATGGGATTCTCCAGGCAAGAATACTGCAGTGGGTTGCCATTTCCTTCTCCAGGGGAAAAGCATTCTTCAAAGAGAGTGTTTTCGTGGCTTCATTTTGGATGCAAGGAAACTAAGAGCCAGAGCAGCCAAGTGACATCCCAGGTCGCCAGCTGGTTGGCTGGGGCACCAGAGGGGTGTGGGAAGGGCACACAAAGGGTATGAGGTTTCCTGCTTTGGATGGGGTGGTGGGGAGGCTGGGCCTCTCAGGACACTCTGCCTGCGTTCAGCACTTAGCTCCGCCTTGGACTATCGGGGTGGGGGGTGCAAGTGCTTGGACTCTGGGTCTCAGTGCAGGTCTCTGTAACACAGGAATAATCAGCATCTCCATCTCCTTGCTGGGAGGTTCACTTAAAATCACGTTCCTGAGAGCACTTTGTAAACTATAAATCACCACACACATACTTATAGACCGCCTGCTGCTGGGACGCCCCTCTGGCTTGTGGCACAGCTGGGAGAACTTCAGAGCAGGGGTTTGCAAATTTTTTGGGGAAAAGAGCTAGCAGCTGTTTTATTTTGTAAAAGTTCTTTCTTTTTTTGGCCTTGCCACGAGGTTTGCGGGATCCTAGTTCCCTGACCAGGGATGGAACCCACATCCCTTGCAGTGGAAGCCTGGAGGCTTAACTGCTGAACCACCAGGCAAGTTCCCCTGGTAACTGTCTTAGACTTGGCGGGTCTTCTGGTTTCTGTAGAAACTACAGTTGACCCTCCTTATCCATTGGGTTCAGCATCTTTGGAGATGGAAAATACTTGGGGAAAAAAGGTTCCAGAGAGTTCTAAAAAGCAAAACTTGAATTTGCCACACACAGGCATCTATTTACATAGCATTTACATCACATCAAGTATTATAAGTAATCTAGAGATGATTTGGAGAAGGCAGTGGCACCCCACTCCAGTACTCTCGCCTGGAAAATCTCATGGACAGAGGAGCCTGGTGGGCTGCAGTCCGTGGGGTTGCTGAGGGGCAGACATGACTGAGTGACTTCACTTTCACTTTTCACTTTCATGCATTGGAGAAGGAAATGGCAACCCACTCCAGTGTTCTTGCCTGGAGAATCCCAGGGATGGGGGAGCCTGGTGGGCTGCCATCTATGGGGTCTCACAGAGTCGGACACGACTAAAGCGACTCAGCAGCAGCAGCAGCAGCAGAGATGATTTAAAGTCTATGAGAGGATGTGTGTAGGTTCCATGCAAATGCTACATCATTTTATATAAGGGACCTGAGTGGGGACCCTGGAGTCAACGCCCGTTGGACCCTGAGGGACCATTGTACTCATGTCTGCAGTTGTAGCTGACGGCAGCCTTTGACAACACATAATCGCATGGGTGTGGCTGTGTTCTAATGGAATTTATTTACAGACACAGGCTGTGGCCGGATTTGTCCTGCAGGTCATTTGTCCACTTCTGCTCCCAAGCAGTGTGTTCCTGGAGCTGTAAGCATTGCTTTTGAGAATGCAGGGCTGTCTGGAAAGAGGGTCCCCTGAGATACATCTACTGCACTACAGTCTGATTGCTTCACAAGGACTGTTTTTTCCCCAGCAAATGTTCCCTACCAAGAATATAGTGTGAAAAGCTCTATTACCAATGGCCTCCTGCTGGTCACTCTAGAGGGAACTGACCAGGCGTGGTCTCAGAGCTCTAGGAGCCTGGCTCCACTTGTATTCAGGAGGGGAAAGTAATCATTTTCACCTCCGCTGCTTTCATCATTGACAATTAAGGTAATGCCTCTACACCACAGATTTTGCAGTTGAAAAGGGCATCCAACTTTCTCTTTTAGCTGGCTCTATCAGGAGGGTTTCCATTGCCGTTGTCCTGGAGAATAAGGTGGGGCAAAGAAGGCGGGAGGAGAACCACGAAAATCCTGGTGATGGGAGGAGGGCTGAACAGGGCAGGACAGGGAATCAGTCACTTTCACCATTCCCTTGTCACTTACAGGCTTTCAGCTCAGTGTTGTCCAGACATCAGATCCAATCTTTCCCACCACCTTTAGGTGGATTATGTTGCCATCTTGCAGCAGGCGTAGCAGCGACCTAGATAGGCTGGTGGCTGCCCATGGGAGTGAGAGGCGGGGTCTGGATTCAGCTCGGTTCTGTCTGATTCCCAAGCTCGTCGTCTTCGCACTCCACCTCACTGTCAGGCAGATTTATTGGCTCTGCAGAGCTCAACAGAAATGCGTTCACCTGTTCTAGGCACAACCTCTTCCTCGGGGGCAAACAGGAGACCGCCAGCGGATGGAAGGTTTGGGTAAAGGTGCACAGAAAACCAGGAATCCACCTCAAAGCTCTGCTCCTCCATCGCCACGTGAGCTTGTGCGCGTCACGGCTGCTTGGCTGGCCTCAGTTTCCTCATTTGGGCCCTGAGATAGCCTTGATGACCCCCTTCCAGCCCTGCGATTCTCAGAGCTCTCCTGCAAATAGCCTGTGGTGGCCAATGCATTCTGCTTCTCCCTTGTCTGGCTGCTCAGCTGGAGTGAGGGAGGGGAGGGAGGAAAAAGCAAGGTCAATCAATTCTAGCCAAGACCAAAGCCTAAGAGATAGGGCGTGGCGTGCTGAAAGATGATGGCTGGCAAAAATCATTAGAAGCATCTTTCAACAATCTATATGCCTTTATCGATCTGGTTATAGATCATCTTCCTCCATTCCTCCCACTCCCTTTTTCTCCCCCCTCCCCAAGATCTTCTGGATCAATACAGCAAGTGCATTGAGACTGTAGCAACACATTTAAAACCTTATAAAAGGTTATTTAGTTGCTAACAGTGCAGTGGTTTCTGCAAAGCCTGCCAAAAGGTTACAGCTTTTTGGGGATCATAAATTACAGACGACAGGAAAAAAGTAAGTGCGGTTTTCTTTATTGTCTCAATGATGGATGGACTCCTGAACAGGGCAGAAAATACATCATATCACCTTTAATGGGCGTGCATTTCTGCAGCCATAACTCACAATTTTAAAATAGAAAATGGTGAAATATGGCGTTGTATATTCCACTTGTGACATATTTATGGGTCCTCGCCTTCTTATAAATACAGTGATTGCTATTTCAAAGCACCATGTCAGGTATGAGCTGAGCGCAAACAGCTGGCGCGGCTGAAAAATTATAGCCAGAGTGGACGTTTTCAAAAACTCTCTCTTGCAGCAGTAAATTTACAGTGTTTGCACTAACTGTTATTAAAACCAAATCCATATCTTGGCAACAGGAATCCATTGCTCAGTAACAGCTGGAGTGACAGTGTGTCCCGACAGCTGGGGTGAGCTCTGAACTTGGCTGCAATGCACGTCCAGGAGGGAAGGTGGTAAGGCTCAGACCTAGACCGAGGGGCTCCACGGAGCTGGTGTCTGGAGCCCAGGCGGGGTCGGGGGAGCCCCCACAGTGCCTGCCTCTGTCTCCTGTCTGACCACTGCATTTAGGCTGCTTCCAGCTCTTCTCCTGGCCCAGCCAGGATCCTCTCCTGACAGTTTTCTGTCTGCATCCCCACTCAGCCCCACTTCTTCCCAGCTCCCTTCTCTCCACCCCAGTGAGTCATTTTAGCATCTGGAGAGGGAATAACAGAGTTGAAAACAGGGACAGAGCCTGTGCATGGCCCAGAGAAGAAAGACAAAGGGCAGAGTCCACCCGGGCAGGCTGGTGTTGCAGAGATGGGGCTAGAGGGGCAATGAGGCTGTAGAGGGAAAGAAAGACAGGACATAAAAGGCCAGATGGTCTATGCAATATAATAATTTCCAATTCAATCAAAAATTGTCAAGCCCCAATTATGAGCTAGGCATAATTTTTTTTTAAAAAAACTTTATTTTGTATTGGGATATAGTCAATTAACAATGTTGTTTCAGGTGAATAGTGAAGGGACTCAGCCATACATATACATGTATCCATTCTCCCCCAAACTAGGCATACTTTTAAGGGTTGAAAATAGAAAAAAATGAGTAAGACATCATATTTACTCTCAGGGAGCTTGCAGTCTAAAGACTGCCCAAGACACAGCTAGTAATACTACACATGTTTCCTAAATTCTTTTCTTCCCTGGTATTTTATTTGGCTGTTTTAACAACTAAAGAAAGAACAGTAGTATGGGTGAAACTCTGGATATGAGGTTAAATGAAAGGAGACAGGCACAAAAGGACACATATCCTAGGATTCAACTTGGATGAAGTTTAGAAGCAGGCAAAACTGGACCCACAAGAACATAATTTCTGAAATATACAGACAGCTCTTACAATTCAATAAAGACAAAAACAATCCAATCCAAAAAAAAAAAAAAAAATGGGCAGAAGATCTAAATAGACTTTTCTCCAAAGAAGACATACAGATGGCTAACAAGTCCATGAAAAGATGCTCAGCATCGCTCATTATTGGAGAAATGCAAATCAAAACCACAGTGAGGTTCCACCTCACACTGGTCAGAATGGCCATAATGAAAAGTATATAAATGATAAACCCTGGAGAGGGTTTGTGGAGAAAAGGGAACCCTCCTATACTTTTGGTGGGAATAAACTGGTCTACCCATCATGGAGAACAATATGGAGATTCCTCAAAAAACTAAAAATAGAGTTACCATATGACCCAGTAATCCCACTCCTGGGCATATATCTGGAAAAGAAGAAAACTTTAACTGGAAAAGATACATGAAACGCAATGTTCATAGCAGCACTGTTTACAATAGACAAGACATGGAATGAACCTAAATGCCCATTGAAAGATGAATGGATAAAGAAAACATGATACACATATCATATATAAAATGGAACATTACTCAGCCACAAAACAGATAAATTAATGTCATCTATAGCAACATTGGCTTCGCTGATAGCTCAGTTGGTAAAGAATCTGCCTGCAGTGCAGGAGACCTTGGTTCAATCCCTGAGTTGGGAAGATCCCCTGGAGAAGGGAAAGGCTACCCACGCCAGTACTCTGGCCTGGAGAATTCCACGAACTGTATAGTCCATGGGGTTGCAAAGAGTCGGACACGACTGAGCGACTCTCACTTTCACTTTTCACATAGAACATGAATGGACCCAGGGATTACCATACTAAGTGAAGTAAGTCAGAGAAAGACAAATGCCATGATATCACTTATATGTGGAATGAACTTGCTTGCAAAGCAGAAACAGACTCACATACCTAGGAATCAAACTTTTGGTTACCAAAGGGGAAAAAGGAAAGGGAGGGATAAATTAGGAGTTTGGGATGAGTGGATGCACACTACTATATATATAAAATGGATAACCTGCAAGGACCTACTGTATAGCACAGGGAGCTATATCCAGTATCTTGTAATAAACTATAATGGAAAAGAATATGAAAGAGAATACTATGTATATGTTTCCTTGGGATCCTGCCTGTGAGGACCAGTGACGGTCTGACCTGTACCAACTGACGGGGGACTTCTCCTGGACCTCAGAGCTGCCCTCAGCCTCTGCTGTGAACGTGGGGTCTCCAGAGAATGGGGCTTGAAATGGTCCAGTGGTTACTAGCTTTGGTTTTGCAATCTATGCAGAGCATTCCCTCGAATATCAAGGAGTGGGCGTAAAATACACACAAAATATTGGGACTAATTATCTATATTCATCCGTTCATTCTTTCTTGCACCATTTGCTAAGGTCCTTCTGTTTGCTGGAAGGATGTGTTTGCTATGTGCACAGGACTTGGGGTGACAATGATGTAGTAACTATTTTCAGGAATTTGCAGATTGGGGAGAGGGCTTCTCGGTCTTCATTGATAGCACGACAAATTCTGCTGGGGATGTGGGGGAAGAGGACTTCATGGAGGGGGCAATGTTGACACTGGACCTTGAAGGGCAAGTTCAAGTTCACCAGGAAGAGAACTTGAGGTGAAGGGAAGAGAGGGGCAGAGTCCAGGTTGCCAGGAGCATGGTTTGCAGGGGAAGGATGGGTGAAGAGGTAGGGGACATCCTTTGGAAGATGCTAAATGTCACCCCAAGGATTAGGCTTTATCCTGTCAGTGAAAGAAGTCCTAGCAAGCTGTGCATGGGAACTGGAGGTAGTTAGATTTGTGTTTGAACCACTGCCTTTGCCAGCTTTAGAGCATGGAGTGCAGGGAGGGGAGTCTGTTGCTGGGAATGAGCCAGCTCCGTCAGGAACTCTTGAGTGAGAGGCATGGTGGGTCACAGTGATCCTTGAGGGCACTGGAAGCTCTCAGATACAGACTCCAGCATCAGATAACAATCAAACAACAACTACTATTCAAAAAGCTTGGGAACCACTTAGAGGTTCAATGCAATATTCCCACCCATCTAATTTGTTTTGTTTTTTTGAGGATAGGATGCTAAGTTTGCGTGTGTGTGATTTTAATAAAAATAGCTGTTCAATCATGAAACAAATACATGCTTCTCATTAAAAAACAATCAAACAATGTAGAGAAGAATAAATTCAAGATGGACCAAAGGCCAACTCTGGCCTCGGTATTCTGCCGAAATCTGATATTTTGCTCAGTTTTGGGCTTGGCCTTTGGAGGGACAGGTAGTTGAGACTGACTTCAACATTATTTCTATATCGCTGAAACTGTGTGATCAACGGTTGTGTGATGGCTTCATAGCCACTCATAATGACAGCAGTGACAGGAACAAGGCGTGGCATTCAGACTTATTAATAGCTGTTTTGAAATAGAGGCAAGCCTTCTAGATGTAACTTTGAGTGGGAATCTCCTTTGTGCTTTATATGTTGGAATCTCGTCAATCAGTGGAAGTGAAAATGTGCGTTTATTATTGTGAGAGGGAAATGCTGCACTACTATGTGTGAAAGTTATTAATTTTATGCACAAAATTATGAACTTTCCAACAGTTAAATGAGGGAATAGCTCAGTGAAATGAGAGACTTAATATGAATGATAAGAGAGAATCTGCTAGCTAGGCAGCTTTGGGAAAACCTTGATATTGTCAGCTCCTTTTGGGGAACCAAAAATATTATGAAAACCTAAAAAATTATAAGATGAAAAAGTAGATTAATGCTATGGACTCAGTGTGTCCCCCACCAATTCATATTTTGAAGCCAAATCCCCAATGTGATGTTATTTGGAGGCAGGGTCTTTGGGAGGCAAGGAGGTTTAGATGAGGTCATGAGAGTGGTGTCCTCATGATGGGATTAGTGCCCTGGGGCACCCCACTCCAGTACTCTTGCCTGGAAAATCCCATGGATGGAGGAGCCTGGTGGGCTGCAGTCCATAGGGTCGCTAGGAGTCGGACACGACTGAGCGACTTCACTTTCACCTTTCACTTTCATGCATTGGAGAAGGAAATGGCAACCCACTCCAGTGTTCTTGCCTGGAGAATGCCAGGGACGGGGGAGCCTGGTGGGCTGCCGTCTATGGGGTCGCGCAGAGTTGAACACGACTGAAGCGACTTAGCAGTAGCAAGAAGAAAACCAGAGAGCAAGCTCTCTTTCTGCCATATGTGTACACAGCAAGAGGATGGCTCAGTTTGTGTCCTCAAATAGTCTTGGGGTGGGGACACTCATGCCTCGTGGGAGCATCTTTATGTCACCTAGCCAGATGCCCAAAGTAACTGATTCAGCATGTGAGTGAGTGTTCTAGGGAAATGCATCTTCTAAGTTTGCACTTGAGAACACCTTTTCCCCTGCTATAGTGATTCAGGGGTTCCCTTCACTTCTGCCAGCAGCCACTCCCATCTTGGTCAGCAGGAGGATTACAGGTGCTTCCGAGCATGCGTTGAGGCTCTTGAAGTCAGGGATGAGGGGTTGAACCTGGCTGATGAGAAGAGGATCTGGGTGGGTAAAACGGGGTGCATATAAGGTGGAAGGTCTCAGGGAGTTGGGGGCGAGGGTTTTTGGGGGTCAGCTTCCCTCCAGGGCCTTTCAGCCCCAAGTGCTCAAAGGGGCTGGCATCCTGCTTTCTCTGCCACTGCCACCAGGCTGTCCTCTAGAGTTTCCCTGCCCTGACAATGGGGATAGTCTCACTACTTTCTGGACTCGTTGGCTCCAAAAACAAGCACGTGGCATTTCTGACATTTTCTAAAGAGTTTTTGCTGCAAGTAGCAAAAGGTCAGCAGTTTATAGTTCTCTCCTAAGAAATGCCTGTGTTATACTGTTCAGTGAAAAGTCAGAGTGCACCAAGTTGTTGAATCTCTTTTATCCATTATAAACAAACAGGCAAGGCTGGAAGGGATTGTCTCTGAGTTATAAGTAATGCTATTTCCCTCACTTTTCTTTATTCTCCAAGTTTTTTTTTTTTTTTACAATATGCATCTATTATTTTTATAACTAAAAAGAAGAAATCTGAAGATTTCTTAAAACAAAATGAAAACTGTTGCCTGCAAAGCAAGAAGAGGATTCTGACCAGATATCTAATCTGCTGGTACCTTGATCTTGGACTTCCAGCCTCTGGAACCATGTGAAATAAATGCTTGTTGTTTAAGTCTGCAGTAATTTGTCACAGCAGCCTGAATCAGCTATGACAATTAGTTTGTGTCATTAAGTCTCATTTTAGAGAATTATTTGTTGTAATAACACGCATGACATTAAACAAAACAAGAACCTTTTTTGAACCTTCAGAATTATTTTTTTTGAACCTTTAGAACTATTTTTGAATTTTTTAAACATTTAATTCTATTCAGGCCACGAACCTTTCAAGGAAAAAGCCTCATCTGAGACTTCTTCACATCAGGCGAAGACGAATAAAAGATAGGATGTCAACTTAACCATGCCCACGTTTCAAAAAGAGGAAGTCCTCCAAAATCACATGCAACATTTATGATAAATGATCCTTGATTCAGATGTAATGGAAAATATAAAAAGAATAAACTGTTGGAGAAAAATGAGATTCCCCTCAAAATGTGTTGCTTCTCACCTACCTTGGTTGAAAGTAACACACACTGGTCGTGCAAGGGTTGAGCTGCATTTAAGCTGATGGTCCAGAAAAACTCTCTGCACTTTATTTCAGCCCTCAAAATTTTGCTATAGTTTTAATACGAAATCACAATAATAAAGCTTTAACATAAAATTATGTATAGGCTTTGGCTTCCTCTGTGGCTGAATTAAGCAGCTGATCACCTGGCATTCAGGTGGAATGGGTTTTCTGAATATAATGCACCTCTGGATGTAAACAGAATTTGTTTCTCTCTTTCACCCGTAATCTCTTCCTCAGAGGTAACGGAGTCTAGAGTATTTTCTTTTCGACTTTTGAATGTAGATATAAAATATTTGCATCTTTTTACTTGCAACGGTGGGGTTGTATAATGGTGGTTGTTGTTCAGTCACTCAGTTATATCTGACTCTTTTTGTGACCCCATGGACTGTAGCCTGCTCCTCAGTCCATGGGATTTTCCAGGCAAGAATATGAGAGTGGGTAGCATTTCCTTTTCCAGGGGATCTTCCTGACTCAGGGATTGAACCCATGTCTCCTGCATTGGCAGGTGGATTCTTTATTGCTGAGCCACGGGGGAAGCCCTCTACTGTCCAATAATTTGCTGTTTGCCACTCAATAATTTAATACAAACTTCTTCCTATGAGACTAAATAGAACTGTATCTTATGACTGTTTGTATTTCAATATATGAGTGTGGTTTTATTTATCTAACCGATCTCCAGTGAAAGAACTTTTAGGCTACTCCCAATTTTTATCCATTGTGAGGAATGTGGCAGTAAACATTTTTTTTTTACAGTTTTTTTGTAAGTACTATTATATATATAAGTATATATATATGTATGTATGCATATATATATATATATACTTTTGGTAGGTCTCTCCATATTGTCTTCTAGAAATATTGTATCAATTAATATTTCCACCCACAATGTTTGTATGTAAGAAGGCTGCTTCCCCTGCCAACACTGAGTGTCATCTGCCTTCTGAATCTTTGCCAATATGCTCTCTGAAAAATGGGCTCTTGATATTTTAATATGCATCTTTTATTATTAGTGAGGTTGGACATCTTTCTGTGTGTCATTGCATTGATTACTTTTAATCACAGAGGAAATGATATCATCTTAAGTGAAGGAGAAAATACCAGCATATGGATGGATATTTTAGCTTTAGATGGCTCTGTGTGGATGGTGGTTTAGTCACTAAGTCGTGTCTGACTCTTGCAACCCCAAGGACTGTAGTCCACCAGGCTCTTCTGTTCATGGGATTCCCTAGCCGAGAATACTGGAGTGGGTTGCCATTTCCTTCTCCATCTATGTTGGTGGAACATGTTATATTTGTGCCTCTCTGTCCAGTGGTCAAATCATTTTCACTTCCTAATATCTGTTAATCTTCACAATCACTCTGTGAACAAAACACCATAATATTTTTAGCTATGAAAGGATGGGGCTTTGAGAACTCAACTGATTGGTCTATGACCTCATGGACAAAAGTAGTTTTGGGGTCTGAAGCTCCATTTCTACATCCCAATTGGTCTTTTTTTTTTTTTTTTGAGGTGGACCTTTTTTAAAGTCTTTATTGAATTTGTTACAATACTGCTTCTGTTTTATGTTTTGGTTTTTTGACCGTGTGGCATGTGGAATCATGGTTCCCCGACCAGGGATTGAACCCACACCTCCTGCACTGGAAGGCAAAGTCTTGACCACTGAGTCACCCGGGAAGCCCCCCTAGTTGGTCTTCATACTATGCTATCCCACTATGTCGGCCACTGAACAGCTGAGATCCAGATTTCTGGGCTGACAGTTCCTAAATAGTAGAAATCATGAGGACTTCCCAGGTGGCTCAGCTGGTAAAGAATCTGCCTGCAATGCAGGAGACATAAGAGACTCAGGTTTGATCCCTGGGTTGGGAAGATCCCCTGGAGATGGGCATGGTAACCCTCTCCAGTATTCTTGCCTGGAGAATCCCAGGGACAGAGGAGCCTGGTAGGCTACAGTCCACCAGGTCACTAAGAGTCAGACATGACTGACTGAGCACAGTACACATGGAGAGCAGCTCTATACACATATGATCTCACTGAATTCTTGTAACCACACGTACAGATGGGGAACCGACAATGGTCATACAGTCAGGATTTCACCCTGGAATGCTCACTTGAACCCATACTTGTGACAAGATCCACCCGTCTTCCTGTGCAAACCAGCACCCCGCCCGAGGAAACAGCCTCCCTGTGGATGCTCCCGAGTCTCCATACATGGCGCCATGTGAAACTGAAATTTACCCAAGGGAGACAAGACAGACTCAGGCTGAGAATTAAGGGGAGGGGCGGTAGGTGTTGTGTTTTCTCAGCAAAGATGCTATTGGTATTCTGAGCAGGATGGTTCTCAGTGCAGGATCACCTCCTGCATTGCTGGAGGCTTAGCATTCCCAGTCTTGCCCTTTAAGGGCCCTTAACATCCCCCCACCGCCCCAGGCACTATGACAGCCTGAGAATTTCCAAATAGCCCCGGAGAGGGGGTTCTGTTGGGAATCCCTTGATCATGATACATACTTGTCTCGGCTGAGGAAACTGTGTTGGGTCTAGTATGGTTTAGGCCAACCCTCTGAATAGGGCTGGGGTTTGGGGACTACTCCGCACAGGCAATGTGGTATTTCTGGCTTTTCCTCTGAGGCTGATCCTCCATAACCCCCAAAGCACCTGATGCCACCTCCGTTTGCAGATGGTCAATAACTGGCCACACTCGCTCTTGACGGATGTCTGGGTGCCTGCCCTCCAGCGCTGGGCTCCAGCCCTGAGCGGCTCCTCTTCCAGGCCCGGATTTTTCTTCCCCCTGATGGCAGAGGTGGCAGCAGGCAGGGAAATGATCAGCTCATGTCATCTTGCTCCAGGGAGGGACTTTCAGGGTGGGAACCCAAGCTCTCTGGGCTGGTTTCTTGGAAAGCCAGCCTGGCCCAGTCCTCTGACCACGGGAGTGGGCTCACTGGTTCAGCACGGCCCTTTGCGCCAAGCCCATGGCGTGCCCGTGGCTGCTGCGTGGGCTCATGGTGCTTTCAGGAAGAGCTGGAGCCTCCCTGATGTGATCAGCAGAACTTCAGGAAACGTGAGGAGGGCGAAAGGCGGTGCGTGGCTACCAGGGGTTTGGCTCCTGGCCTGCAGTTGCCTCCAGCCAACTGGCCGTGCCCACTGAAGGGGCTCCCCAGGCGTGCTTTTTAAAGTAGGAGCAGCAGCTCTGCAATAGCAGTGTTGAAACCATCGTGGGCCGCGCTCAAATTCGCCCGGCCAAGAGAGTTTGTCATGGGGCAGTCAGAACATGTGTACAAAGAGAGGTGATGCTGAGAACAGGAAGTGGTTTGGAGCAGCCAGATTTCTAACATAGAGATCGGTTCTTTCTGAGTCCTGCTTCCTCGTTTGTGTAAACACCAGCCTCCTTCACTCTGGTTGTTGTCGAGGACCAGACTATGAACAGGAAAGCTCGCTGTTCAAAAGCAACTGGTGTTTTTTTTTTTAAGACTTTTTTTTGATGTGGATTATTTTTTAAAAAGTTAATAATGATTTGTTTGTTTATTTTTGCCTGTACTAGGTCTTGGTTGCTGTGCCCAGCTTCTTCTGTTGTGATGAGTGGGCACTGCTCTTGGTTGTGGCGTGCGGGCTTCTCGTTGCGGTGGCATCTCTTGTTGCGGAGCCCAGGCTCGAGACCATGGGGTCGGTAGTGTGGGCGCACGGCCTTTGTTGCCCAGAGGCATGTGGAATCTTCCCGGACCAGCGGTCGAATCCCAGTCCCCTGCATAGGCAGGCACTGGGTCACAGGGGAGCCCGAGCAATTGATTTTTAAGTTGGACCATGCATGGTCTGGGCTTTCCAGGTGGTGTTAGTGGTAAAGAACCCACCTGTCAATGCAGGAGATATAAGAGATGGAGGTTTGATCCTGGGTCAGGAAGATCCCCTGGAGGACGGCATGGCAACCCGCTTCAGTACTGGTGCCTGGAGAATCCCATGGACGGAGGAGCCTGGGGGGCTACAGTCCACAGCGTCACAAAGAGTCGGACACGACTGAAGTAACTTAGCAAGCACATACACACACACACACTACGACAAATGCTGGGTGGTCCCCTCGTCCTGTGGCTGCTGCCTCAGAAGGGTGGATGATGCTAGGAGGTAAGGGGCCTCTTGATGGGCTCTTGTGGCTTTACTTCTGCTTCTGGGAAAAATATGGGCAGAGAATCTTCTATTCTGAGGCTCTTACTGGTGAGCCCTTTGCTGGGAAGCTGGTGGCTGGGCTCTGAGTGCTCTGAGAAAACACAGGGGATTCGTGGGACCTTCTTGTTGCTTTTTGGGACCTGCTGGTTGTGTGTGGCTCACCGTCCATCCCCTGAGACACGCCATCCAGCTAATATGTTCCATGGCTTTGAGAAGGTCAGCCTGGGAGCAAGTGGGTCCTCTGTGGACTGCAGATATTGGCACAGCAAGGGTGGCCTTTCATCTCTGGAGGGAAATAACTCAGGATGTTTCGGTTGCACCCTTTATGCTGATTCCAAATGCTCTCCATTAACTAGATAGCATATTAAAAAGCAGAAACATTACTTTGCCAACAAAGATCCATCTAGTCAAAGATATGGTTTTTCCAGTAGTCATTTATGGATGTGAGAATTGGACCGTAAAGAAAGCTAAGCACTGAAGAATTGATGCTTTTGAACTGTGGCGTTGGAGGAGACTCTTGAGAGTCCCTTGGACTGCAAGGAGATCCAACCAGTCAATCTTAAAGGGTATCAGTCCTGAGTATTCATTGGAAGGACTGAAGCTGAAACTCCAAAACTTTGGCCACCTGATGCAAAGAACTAACTCATTGGAAAAGACCTTGATGCTGGGAAAGATTGAAGGCAGAAGAAGAAGGGGATGACAGAGGATGAGATAGTTGGATGGCTTCACCAACTCGATGCACATGAGTTTGAGCAAGCTCTGGGAGTTGGTGATGGTCAGGGAAGCCTGGTATGCTGCAGTCCATGGCGTCGGAAAGAGTCGGACACGACTGAGCGACTGAACTGAACTGAACTCTGTCGTGTTCTTAATGCAGACCTGGGCAGCAACCAAGCTGGATAAGGCTTCTGAAGTGGTTCAACCTTGCAGACTTGGAGGACTTGCTGGGGGCTACTCTATACACATACAGTTTGTTATTGGCACAAGGGTGTGTCTGTGAAAATCCACAGACCTTCAGCCTAGAACCAAGCAGGGTCTTGGGCTAACACATCTTTTAGTTGAGTTTCTTGGGACCCTGCCGGTCTCTGGTTCCAGGGCTTCTTGAGAGGTAGTGAGGACAAATTTCTGGTGTCCCCTTGGAGTGGGATGTGGTTTATAGTGTGGGAGGGTGGAATGCGCTTGGAGTTTGGATGCCATCAACCAGAAGACCAATCACGGGAGGCCACCACTTAGTAACTCTGCAGATGGCCTGAGTTTTGATTTGTCTCTGCAAGGAGATAATACCATCTTATCTGAAATGATTGCCTGGAAATCAACCAGGAAATATGAAAAGGCTTTGGAACCTGTAAAATGCTCTCCAACAGCTGTCTGTATTATTTTCTGCTCTCAAAAGCTGAACTTCAAAGTTGCTTTCAACTGTGATGAATTCTGTGATGTTCATCTCTTCCTGGGACAGAGCTCTGTTTTCTTCCCACAAGACACCCGCAATCCCAAGAGGTGCCCCCGGTCCCGGTGCAATCCAGTGAGCTGACACTCTGTCTTCTCTTAATTTAGTCCAATTTTACATTTCCTCTCCTTTTTTCCCCTTTATTTTTGTTTGAATTTGAACCAAATAGATCCTTAAAGCCACAATGGTCTCGGAAAGAGCAGTGCAGCATTCTTGCCAGAGCTGCAATATCAGACATGACATCATAGCACAGCAGCTATCAGAGATGCAGGTGGAAGTGGGGGCCACTTTGGTTTGGTACCTCCTTGATGAGGTATTCCGGCAGGAATGACTTTTATAGGCAGAAGAATGGAGCTCTGAGTTTGGCTAATGCCCACTAGACGAATGTCATAACATCGGAGCTAGTTCATGGCTCCTCAAAAGTCTTGAATATCAATTGCTTTCTCTTTCTGTGATGTGGAGGCCTATTTGCCAGGAGTGGGGATTATGGCTGAGGCTTCGGTATATAAACAGAAGTCTAGGACTAGAGTAGAAAGAGTACTGGCCTTGGAGTCTTACAACCTAAGCTGAGTTGACCCACCACCAGCTACATGTGAGACTTTGAAGGAAATCGCTTAACCCTCAGGAATCATATGTATAATGGAATATAACAATATTTGGGGATAGCTGCATATATCACATTGTATACTAATGACCCTTGTAGAACATGAATATTTTAAAATCTGTGTTTAATGTGCATTCAGCAAGCTGCCCGTATCACGAGGACAGCTTGATGAACTACCCCAAAGTAAATGCACTCATGTAAGCCCCAGCCAGATGAAGGACTATAATGTTACCAGAACCTTGGAATCGCTTCTGCCCTCTCCTTGCCACACTCCACCTACCTCCCCGCAAATGACCACAGTCCTGTCTCCGAACACCATAGACCTGTGTTGTCTTGTTTGTTTGTTTTTTCAAGTATAGTTGATATACAATGTTGTGTTAACTTCTGCCGTAACAGCAAAACAATTCAGTTATGCACGTCCGTATACTTTTTCATATTCTTTTCCCTTATGGTTCTTCGTAGCAGGATAATGAATACAGTTCTCCATGCTATACGGTAGGACTTGTTGTTCGTCTATTCTGTATATAATAGTTTGCATCCACTAACCCCAAACTCCCAACCCATTCCTCCCCCACCCCCTCTCTTCCTTGGCAACCAGAACTCTGCTCTCTGTCTGTGAGTCTGTTTCTGTTTTGTAGATAAGTGGACATGTTCATTTGTGCCCTATTTTAAATTCCACATGTAAGTGATGTCATCTGGTACTTACCTTTCTCTTTCTGTCTTCACTTAGTATGATAATCTCTGGGTCCATCTACGTTGCTGCAAATGGCATTATTTCATTCTTTTTTTGCTGCATAGTATTCCATTGTATAAGGTTCCCCTGGTGGCTCAGTGGTAAAGAATCTGCCTGCCAAACCGGAGACTGGAGTTTGATCCCTGGGTTGGGAAGATCCCCTGGAGAAGGAAATGGCAACCCATTCCAGTATTCTTGCCTGAAAAGTCCCATGGACAGAGGAGCTTGGCGGGCTAAGTCCATGGGTTTGCAAAAGAATCTGAATCGACTTAGCGACTAAACAGCAGCATTGCATTGTATATATGCCACCTATTCTTTTTCCATTCATCTTTCCATGAGCATTTAGGTTGCTTCCATGTCTTGGCTGTTGTGACTTGTGCTGCTGTAAACATAGAGAGGCCTGTATCTTTCTGAATTATAGTTTTGTCCGCATAAATGCCTAGGAGAGGGATTGCTGGATCATTTGGCGTGGTGTTGCCTGTTTTTGAACTTCATGTCAATGAAATCATGGAGTGTGTGCACTGGCTTTTTTGCTTGTGAGATTCACCCAAGTTGGTGCAGGTCATGGTAGATCATTCATTTATTTGCACCATTATATAATTTCCAAAGTGTGACTGTACCCCAACATTTCCATTCTACTGTTGATGAAGATTCGGGTGGCTTCTAGTTTTCAGCACTCCTACCTAATGTTATGGTTGCCTGCATTTCTGTTTGGTGTATGCCTAGGCGTGGAATTCCTGCGTCGCTACAGTATGTCTGGAGCTCGATTTGAACAGATACCTGCAAGTAGGTTTACAAAGCAGAAGTCAATTTCCACTCCCAGACAGGAGTGTGTGACTTTCTGTTTCTCCCCATCTTCTCTAACACTTGGTGTTGGCATTGTTTTTCATTTTGTTATTCTGACGAGGTAAGGCAATATCTCTTTTTGCTTTTTCATTTGCATTTCCCTAGTAGCTACTGAGGTTCAGCGCATTTTTGAAACTTTATAAACCATTTCAATAGCCTCTTTTGCGAAGCTCTTGTTCAAATCTTTTGGTCATTTTTCTATCGCATTAAAAAAATTGTAGAAGCTCTTACTCTATTTCAGTCGCACTCTACTATTGGATATCTTTATTGCATGTATTTTCTCCTCCTTTGTGGCTTGCCTTTTCACTCTCTTCATCTTATTATGAACTGAAGCTTCTAATTTTAATGTAGCTTAATATATCAACGTTTCCTTATTGCCAGTGCCTTTTAAAGTTAGCCTTGCACTTGGGAAGCCTTTGTTTGGAGTGTGATGTCTGGCGTCCTTTGGTTACACCCTCTGTTTCCTGCAGATCAGACGACCCAGGGGCAGGTGACCTGGGGAAGACTCCAAACAGCTGCCCACCTGCCAGGACAGCCTCAGCCCAATCCCACAATGCCAGGGAGCAGTCCTGAACTGGCGGATTTACCTCCACATCCCAGCTACTCTGAAGAACCTGCTGGAGGCTCGAGGCTCCTGACTGGAATCAGGGGCTCCATTAAGGGTTCACAGGGCTCACAGCTCCCAGGAACCATGCTTTTATTCCCCTGGTTATGAAGAGCTAGCATTAGTTGGCACTTTCCTAAAACTGTGTTTCTAGAACCTCGGTGGAAAGAAAACCTCTGACTGGGTTTATAGCCTTTAGTCTAGGAACTAGACACAGGGGCTCCTTGTTGGCCCAAACTCCCTGCCAGGGAAACATCTATCCTCCCATGGCCTTGCTGAGTGAGGGGGCCCCGTGAGATCCTGCTTCCTCATCACAAGTGATTGAGCTGGGGGTGGACGTGGGAGCCAGGAGTAGCCTGACTGTGGGCTGGCCAGGGAGCTATCAATGGCTTATGTGTCCTCCTAAGCCAATAAGAGTCCCTCTTTGGGAGAATCTGAACCAGGCGTCAGGAGTTTTTCTGGCTGATTCTGGGCACATGTGCTGGACATTCCCTGTTGAGTTGGGGTCAAAGGGAGCCTTTTTGGGGTCTGTGTATTTGCTGAACACATAAGGAATGGAGACTCAGAGAAGCCAGTCGGGAGGGAGAAGGGGAAAGTGTAAAGGAGAGCAATCATGTGTGCGCGGAGACAGGGAGAAAAAAATCCCCGTTTTCTGCCCCATTTCAGGCCCGATTTAACGCTTCCTGGTTTCCCTCAGGATCTCTGTGTTTCCTTGCAATAACCCTAAACTCTCACTCGAGGTCCTTGGAGTGGGTTTCTGATACTTGCAAATAAAAGCATTTGGACTAAGATAGACCAGATCAAAGGTAAGGGAAAAAGAAAAGAAAAAAGATTTATGGGTTGTATTTTGTTCAATAAACCTTATGGAATTCTAGTAAAAATTGATTTCCCTACAATTTAGATCACGTATCTTATTGACTAGAATTATGTCTGTGAGGATAACCAGGCTGCTCTTTAGCCATTAAAATGTGAATTCTGAATGCATGAGCAGAGGCGGCTTTCTGGTCTTTATCCTGTAATTAAGGCAGGACCCTAGCATGGACCTAGGTGCATGGGGAGGGTGGGGCAGAGGCACCTGTGACCCATGGGTGCGGATTCCTCACCTCTAGTGTGGAGCTGTGAACCTCAGGGAGTTTCAAGGGTTGTTAGGATTAAAAAGTGGTTACAACCTCAATCGCCAAGGGTCAGAAAATGGTTAAATAAATTAGTGGTCTCCACGTGAGGGTGTGTTTATGGAGTCATTAAAGATGATGTC
The DNA here is from genome assembly GCF_002263795.3 of Bos taurus. NCBI lineage: Eukaryota > Metazoa > Chordata > Mammalia > Artiodactyla > Bovidae > Bos > Bos taurus. Next base: position 32,910,312 of record NC_037354.1, on the reverse strand, counting down.
ATTAAAGAGGTTTTTAATGCTGTGGGAAATTAATTGTATAATAATATGTAACATTAACCGGAAAACAGATGTAAAATGTTTTACACAGGTTAATCTCAAAGATGCTGAAATAAACATGAGAAAACTGGTAACAGTAGTTATGTATATTATGTAACTTGTATATACATATGTATTTGCCTTCCTGTGTTTTCTATGATTACTTAAAGTTTTTTTTCTTCTTGGAGTATAGTTGATTACAACGTTGTGTTAGTTTCTGCTGTTCAGCACAGTGAATCAGTTATGCATGTACATATATCCACTCTGTTTTAGATTCTTTTCCCATATAAATCATTACAGGGTATTGAGTAGAGTTCCCTGTGCTGCACAGTAATTTCTTATTAGTTATCTGCTTTATTTACAGTGGTGTGTATATGTCAATCCCCGTCTCCCAATGTGTCTCTTCCCCTTTTATCCCCCTGGTAACCATAAGTTTGTTTTCTACATCTATGACTACTTTTACAATCAAAAAAATAGTTTGAAACTAAAATCAAATGAATAAATGGTTTACTCAGGCTTTCCAAGTGTGACATGAGCCCATTGTCGAGTTTTCTTCAAAATTCATTTTTTAAAAAATTTGCTTCATTGAAGTATAGTTGATTTACAATGTTGTGTTGATTCCTACTGTGCAGCAAAGTGATTCAGTCACACACACACATACACTCTTTTCCATATGGTGTGTCACAGGATAGTGAGCATAGTTTTATAGTTGCCTGTGCTCTACAGTAGAACCTTGTTGTTCATCCATTCTATAGATAATAATTTGCATCTGCTAATCCCAAACTCCCACCCCATCCCTTCCCGACCTTCCCTCCCCTTGGCAACCACAAATCTGTTCTCTATGTCTGTGAGTCCAAACATTGATCCTTGGTCCTAAATCCCCAAGCCCCTGTTCTCCAAGGACAAAAGGATTTGGACCATTTGCGATGATACACTTCTTGGAAGACCCTTCCCTGGCTGGTTCACGGCTGGACACAGCCTTCAGGACGTGTGAAGAGGACAGTGGCTCCATTTCTCCAGGATGTGAGAGAGGACAAGACTCCAGCTCAGCAACTAGAGAACTAAGTTGGGATATAGTTTATGAAAAACATGGGAGAAGTGAGCGGCAAAGAGCTTTAAAGTACTTTAAGATCTTAGAGTGAAAGTTCATCCCTAGTAACCTTGGCCGAGGAGGGCATTCTTGAGGTGTTTTTTGGTCCTCGAAGAGGCTGGCTGGGTGGGACGTGGGGCAGGGAAGAGCTGGCCAACAGGGACAGGGTGGCAAGAGCTGGCGGGGACTTCAGAAGCCGCTTAAGTGGGCACCACAGCCTTAGAGATAATGACAATGACCACCTTGACTCAAGGGCTTCCTATCTGCTAGGGGTGCACACAGGTGAATGGTGTTGCCTGGCTGGAATTTTACTTAACTTTCACAATAGCCCAGTAAGGCAGGTTTAATCATCTTCATTTTGCCAAAGAGAAAACTAACCAACCCCAAACAAAAGCAAGGAAATGGGCTTAGAACCGTAAAGCAATATTCACAGGTGAGTGAAGGCAGGTCCAGGACAGGGAACTACCCTTCCTTTTAATTTTTAACCCTGATGGTAATAATCGGAATAATCACGTAATGGGCTTTACTATGTGCCGGGCCTTGTGCCAAATGCTTTTCTTGCTTTATCTCCTTCAACGCTCACAGCAGCTTAATGGAACAGATTCCATTATTGTTTTCACTTTATGATGAAGAGGCGAGCCTGGGAAGAACTTGCTGATGGTCACAAGGAGTAGGTGGTGGAGCCGGTCTTGGAGCCCAGGTCCATCTGAAGCCAGGCCAGAATTCTGACTGGGACTACCAGGGATACCCCTATTCCTACCCGGGGATGGGGGAGCTGAGGCCAGGGTGAAGTGTCCAGTGGCAAGGCCCTGGTCCTAGCCCTCCACCAGAATGTCAAGGACAGGGGAGCAAGCACGATGCTGGAGTTCAAACACTGTTGTCGCGATCCTGCCGATTAATGCGTCAATCACTCAGTGCATGTGTGCGTGAGTGTGTGCATGCGTGTGTGTGTGCAATGGAAACGTTTGCGCTTCCATCCATCAGTGGGTTTAGTTTGGAGTGGGGAACTTCGAGCTTGATGATCTCTGGGATCTTGCTCAGTTCGGTGCTTCTGAAAGTTTACTGAGCTCTAAATACTCACGCTTCTGTCCTATCCTTGTGCATTTTTGAGGCAGAGTTAGGGGTGTTATGTGTGATCAACAAAAACAAAATGATGAAACAATAATGAAGGGTAGAAAGTGTGATGCAGGGTTTAGATTCTGAGACCAATGGGGATGGAGAGGTTGGAAAAGGATTCTCTACGTGTGTGTTGCTGTGCTTAGTTACTCAGTCGTGTCTGATTCTTTGTGACCCCATGGACTGTAGCCCGCCAGGCCCCTCTGCCCATGGACATTCTCCAGGCAAGGATACTGGAGTGGGTTGTCGTGCTTTCCTCCAGGGGATCTTCCCAACCCAGGGATTGAACCCAGGTCTCCCGCATAATAGGCGGATTTTTTACCACCTGAGCCACCAGGGAAGCTGTGTGATTACGTGTGATTGTGTGTAAGAGTGTGTGTGAGTGTGTGAATGTGCATATGTGAGTGAGCCGTGAGCATGTGTGAGTGTTAATATGGGAATGGGAGTGTGTATTTATGAGTGTGTGTGTGTGTGTGTGTGCGCGTGGATGTGTCTATATGGATGTGTGTTACTCTGTGGCTGAGTGTAGAGGGCCCTGGGTTGGAGAGAAGACTGTAAGGTACCCCTGGTCTCCTGGGAAGTGAAGGAAGGAAGAGGGATGAGGAGTCTTGGTGGGCGGCGTGGTGGGAGGGGAGGCAGGGAAGCCAAAGCTCAGGGCGGCCAAGGGGCTGGGAAATGGTGCCTCCCCACCCCCGGCTGAGATCAAAGCTGAGGGAGGTCACGCTGGAGAAAACACAGAAGGAAAGCACCTGAGTGTGTGCAGGTCTGGAGGGCGTCTTTGTCACAGTCCCTTCTGACCTTGTGTCCAGGAAGACATGTGCCCAGTTGGCCATCAAGGAACTGGACTTTTGGGCGTGAGGGCTAAGTGCCTGTCAAACAAGTCGGAGCCTGGAGGAGGAGGGGGCTCCACCTCTGACCTGGAGGCCACCTGGGGCGGGGGGGCGACGAGGCCACCAGTGGATGGGGCCAAGGTGAGGCCTGTTAGCCCTGATTGGAGGGACCACAGTTTCTGACCTCTCCCCCAACAAAAGGCCCTTCATTTGATGAAAGAGTTGTTTCCTAATTTACTCCAGACACACATACACATTACATAGAGCTGGACATCCCATTAGTTGTAAAATCAGAGACAACTGATATAGTTTCTGTTCACATGGTCATGGAGCCAAGGACATCTTTACTGGGTCCTTGGGCTAAAGTCTTTCTGCAGGCTGGGGGGGTCTCTGAGGAAGGCCCAGGGTAGGGGATACTAGTAAGTGACCCTCAAAAAGCCTAGGCCCAGGAAGCCTCTTCAAACAGCAGAGTAGAATTCCAAGCTATGAGAGAGTACACCAATCTCCCCGCCAAAGTTTCCTTGACTTCAGGGGCTGGCCTTGGATCTGTGCTGGGTTGACCATAGAAGCCACTGGGCCAGGAGATTTGGTCTCACACTTACTTTGTTTGAAATTTGCTGTGTTAATTTCTGCTATACAGCAAACTGACTTAGTTATACCTATATCTACACTCTTTTTTCATATTCTTTTCCGTTATGGCTTTATTGAATGTAGTTCGCTGTGCTGTACAGTATGACCTGTGGTCCATCCATTCCACATGTAATCGTTGGCCTCTGCTAACCCCAAACTCCCACCAGAGCCCTTCTCCCCCGTGGCAACTACAAGTCTGTTCTCCATGTCTGTGTCTTATATCGTCTTTTTTCCTGTCCCACCCACCCACTGGAGCTGTGTCTGTAACATCTGTAATCATTCTCAAAATACAAGTTCCTGGGCCTCGTGTCGGCCCTGTTTTCTGTCCTGCACACACGCAAAGACCTTTGAGTCGGCAGCTCTGTTTTATAAGGTTGCTACTTCCTGCCCTCGCTTTATTACATCTGCTCTTTGGGGCATGGTGTTATAAATTGGGTGTGTGACGATGTGTAATCACTAACTGAAAAGCCAATACATTTTCACAGTACCGGCAGCAAGACAAATAAAAGGCAAAATGAAAGGCTTGTGCTCTTTGGACAAAGGGAAAAGCACACAACACTCATATTAAAAAAAAAAAAAATCAGACTGTGAATTGAAAATGTTGTCATCTTGGGGGTTGGTTTTCTTGGGGTTAGTCTGGCTTGTGTTGTTTGCCTCCTGGGAGTGGGGTGCCTCTGGCTGGGAGGTGGGGAGTGTGGAGGATGGGACCCACATTAATATTAGGCTTTGTAAATCTCAGGCTATTGCCTTGGGTGCTTATGAGTTATGATTTTCGGTAGCCTTTGATTGAGGACAACTGGTTCTGTGGTCAGAGGATACAGGGCAGAAAGAGACAGTTGAAGAGAGAGCGATGCAGAAAAAGATAAGCGTGTAAGTCTGTGTTTAGATGGGTGAACACTGTAGAATGATTTCCCCCAATAGAAATTTAGTAAACACCTGGGTTGATATTAATGTCTGAAGGACAGAGCGATCCACACAATCAGGGCTTCGTAAGTGATGATGCTTTTTTGTTCTGATGCTGTGCTTTCACACTGTAGGGAGTGGATAGGATGAGGGTGTTTGTACAGACAATTTGGAGCTCTTAGGAAAGAAATCTACACCTCCCCCCCCACACCCGCCACTCGTATTCAGCAAATCCGAATATTCATTCGTATTCTTCTCCACCACGCTGTAGAAATACAGTCTGCAGGCCAGAGAATTTTATTTTGCTTTGCTTTTTTCTTCTCCAAGATCTGGAGGAAAATGCAATAGAAATGGGGCTTGGGGGATAGTTTTTTTGAAACTGATGAAAGTAAAAGATAATAGGAATAATATATACTGTCAGCCTAGAAAAGGTTTCACCAGAAAAAGCAAAAGAAGAAAAAAAAAAATCTTTAGGCTTGCTAGCTAATTATGTTCATGAAGTTAAGATGAAGGTGAGTAGAGATAAGGGTCCCTCCTTTGTAACGAGGATTTAACTATGTGAGTATTCTAGAAATGCAGACTTTAGTAGTTCTTCCAACACATTGATATCCCAATAGTAATAATAGTAATAACCTAGCTACATTGCCTTTATAAATCACCTGTACACAGGGCTGAACAAAAGGAAGGACCCAGTGCACATAAGAGGGCCCAGGGGGCTGGAGGGGCTGGAGCCATGTTACTTATCAATACAAATCTCCCCTCTCCGGGGCCCTCCAACTTTTTTTTCTGGGGTCAGCCAGCTCTCAGCAGATTAATATTCAGAATTCTTTCATAGTTTATCTCATTTGGTTTTCTTAAGAACTGTGAGGGAGACAGAAAAGACATTTTTGTCATTTCAGAATGACAGATGAGGAAACCGAGACTCAAACGTGGGGGCTGACTTGTCCACAGCCGCCGGTGGCAGAGCCAAGACCTGGCTGAGGCCTTTCACGGTCCACTTCTGTCACCTCCCGGCCATCTGTGAAGGGCTGCAAAGGGGGTGAGACCGCCTAACCAGCAATGCCAGCACAGACAAGGTCACCTGTAAGTCCCCAGCAGTGCCCGCCCCCTGGTTTCAGTTCTGAAGCCTGTGTGCTTTGTCCACACGGGCACCTAAGGAGCCCTACCTGTGGCAGCGTGGGGGCTCCTGATGGGCTGGCAAGCACAGCCCAGGTCCTGTTAGCATGACCTGTCCTAGTGGCAAAACAGAACAAACCTCTGTCTGCCATCGCTGAATTCTCATAGCGGGTAAACACAGAACACTTCTCTTTGGGATGCTTTGATAATTGGGGGTCACTTTCTGAGATGAAGCTGCTGGTCTCTTTAGTTACGGAACACAGATCTTCACTTCATTCAAACGGCACCATTGATGCATTAATAGACTAACTAAACAGTTTTATTTATTGTATTTTTGTCTGTGCTGGGTCTTCATTGCTGCGTGGACTTGCTCTGGTTGCGGCGAGCGGGGGCTACTCCCTAGCTGTGGCACACGTCTCTCTCTGCAGTGACTTCTCTTGTTGCGGACCACGGTCTCTGCCGTGTGCACACTTCAGTAGTTGCGGCTCCCCGACTCTAGAGCACAGGCTTCACAGTCGTGGCGAACAGGCTCAGCTGCTCCATCGCATGTGGGGTCTTCCCACACCAGGGATCGAACCCATGTCTCCTGCATTGGCAGGTGGATTCTTCGAGCCACCAGGGAAGCCCTCGACTAATTTTTGCTGTAGGCTGCTCACACCCCAGTCTGAATGTAAGATTTGTGAAGGCTGGGTTCTTGGGTCTATTTTTCCCACTTAAGATCTCAAGTGCTCAGAACGGTGCCTGACATTTTTAATTGTGATTGTTGATTTTTTGTTTGTTTGTTTGAATGACCAGATGATAAAATAAAGAGAAATCAGCAGAGACTGACAATCTTATTGATATATTCATGTCCAGGGCTTCCCTGGTAGCTCAGTTGGTCAAGAATCCACCTGCAATGCAGGAGACCCTGGTTCGATTCCTGGGTTGGGAAGATCTGCTGGAGAAGGGATAGGCTACCCACTCCAGTATTCTTGGGCTTCCCTTGTGGCTCAGCTGGTAAAGAATCTGCCTGCAATGTGGGAGACCTGGGTTAGATCCCTGGGTTGGGAAGATCCCCTGGAAAAAGGAAAGGCTACTCACTCCAGTATTCTGGCCTGGAGAATTCCATGGCCTGTATAGTCCATGGAGTCACAAAGAGTCAGACACGACTGAGTGGCTTGCACTTTCATGTCCAGTGAAGATAGGAGGCCAGCACTATTGGACGTCCAATCTGTAGTTCAAATAGAGAAAAGAAATGAAGGGGAGGCACTGACACATGGTCCAGGGAACCACAGACACCCAGAACCCAAATGTACCCGCTTTAGAAAGTGTGTTTCTCAGATCCTGCCTTTTTTCATATCAATTCTACCAGTGGTTAAGTTGTAAATTGACAAGAAATATGTTCTGTTTATTTTTTTTTCAAGGTTGAATTTTGGAATGAATTATTGGATTGACTGGTCCATAAAAACAATAAATCAATAGTTAAGAGTGAAATTCGTTGTTAAAAGGCAAAAGGCCAAATGATGACCTAATAAAGATGATGGATGAAATCAGGAGTCAGCAAACTCTGGCCCTCAGGCCAAATCCTGCCTGGCACCTGTTTTCGTAAATAAAGTTTTATTGGAACACAGCCAGGTCCATCCATTAACCATTGTCTACGGCTGATTTCATGCTGCAGTGATAGAGTTAGTAGTTTGTGACAGAGCCCATATGGCTTGCAAAGCCGAAAGTATTTACAATCTGGCCTTTTATAGAAAATGTTTGATGACCTCTGGATTAAATGATGGTCCGTCATGTTAAAGTACAAAGAATCAAGCTGACCATGGAGGTGAAGGCCAAAATAATGATATCTTTCTGCTGGCCAGCCCAGCATCAGACCTAGCTTCTGCAAGGCACCATTATCCATCATAGTAAGTTAATGTTGTTAATTTGAGTTTTATTGGTTTGGTAGTTTTAATTGTATTTATTCTATAAATTTGTTTTTGTTTTATATGTGCATAATAGCTAGAAGCATAATATAACATAGGGAGCCCAGCCTGGGGATTTGTGATGATCTAGAGGGGTGAGGTGGGGGGAATGGGAGGAAGGCTCAAGGCTTTCCTGGTAGCTCAGCTGGTAAAGAATTCATGTGTAATGTAGGAGACCTCTGTTTGATTCCTGGGTCAGGAAGGGCCCCTGGAGAAGGGATAGGCTACCCACTCCAGTGTTTGGGCTTCCCTGGTGGCTCAGATGGTAAAGAGTCCACCTGCAATGCAGGAGACCTGGGTTAGATCCCTGGGTTGGGAAGATCCCCTGTAGGAGGGAATGGCAGCCCTCTCCAGTATTCTTGCCTGGAGAATCCCCATGGGCAAAGGAGCCTGGAGGGTTACAGTCCACGGGGTCACAAAGAGTTGGACACGACTGAGTGACTAAGCACAGCACAGCACATATATATATATATATATATGTATATACACACACACACACACACACACACTCTTATGGCTGATTCATGTTGTTGTACAACAGAAACCAAAACAACACTGTAAAACAATTATCCTCTAATTAAAAAAAAGAGCTAGAAGCATAGAATTTATTCCTCAGTTAGTGTTTATATGTATCACATTTATATACTATAAAATAACTTAAGTCAACCCCATGGGGATTGGTGAGATTTTTTTTTTCTTTCTTTTAAATGTGCTCTCGTCCTTGACTACTTAAGTTTGAAAATTACTGGTTTAAAGGCATCTGGTAGGAGCTTGTATCTAGGTTTTGTTAGGTTATACCATGGTCACTGTTAATTGCTATCCTACAAACTTGTCTGGGCAGGGGAATGGTATCACTAAAATATCTCTCTAGTTTAATTCATTAAGTGTTTACCTTGTAACTTGGAGAACTCAAGAGAGAAGAAACTTACTGGAAGAAAATTACTTGAGTTCTGTTTTTTGACCTTTTAATGATTTTAGGATGACTGGACTCTGATTACTGTCCCCATTATGCCTAATCTTGAAACCATGGGGCACGTTGTCATGATTATCGATTTCACTTCAGTTCAGTTCAGTCGCTCAGTCGTGTCCAACTCTTTGCGACCCCATGAATCACAGCACGCCAGGCCTCCCTGTCCATCACCAGCTCCCGGAGTTCACTCAGACTCACGTCCATCGAGTTGGTGATGCCATCCAGCCATCTCATCCTCTGTTGTCCCCTTCTCCTCCTGCCCCCAATCTCTCCCAGCATCAGAGTCTTTTCCAATAAGTCAACTCTTTGCATGAGGTGGCCAAAGTACTGGAGTTTCAGCTTTAGCATCATTCCTTCCAATGAACACCCAGGACTGATCTCCTTTAGGATGGACTGGTTAGACCTCCTTGCAGTCCAAGGGACTCTCAAGAGTCTTCACCAAAACCACAGTTCAGATGCATCAATTCTTCGGCACTCAACTTTCTTCACAGTCCAATTCTCACATCCATACATGACCACTGGAAAAACCATAGCCTTGATTAGACAGACCTTTGTTGGCAAACTAATATCTGTGCTTTTTAATATGCTATCTAGGTTGGTCATAACTTTCCTTCCAAGGAGTAAGTGTCTTTTAATTTCATGGCTGCAGGCACCATCTGCAGTGATTTTGGAGCCCAAAAAAATAAAGTCTGACACTGTTTCCACTGTTTCCCCATCTATTTCCCATGAAATGATGGGACCAGATGCAATGATCTTCGTTTTCTGAATGTTGAGCTTTAAGCTAACTTTTTCAGTCTCCTCTTTTACTTTCATCAAGAGGCTTTTGAGTTCCTCTTCACTTTCTGCCATAAGGGTGGTGTCATCTGCATATCTGAGGTTATTGATATTTCTCCCGCCAATCTTGATTCCAGCTTGTGCTTCTTCCAGTCCAGCGTTTCTCATGATGTACTCTGCATATAAGTTAAATAAGCAGGGTGACAATATACAGCCTTGACATACTCCTTTTCCTATTTGGAACCAGTCTGTTCCATGTCCAGTTCTAACTGTTGCTTCCTGACCTGCATACAAATTTCTCAAGAGGCAGATCAGGTGGTCTGGTATTCCCATCTCTTGAAGAATTTTCCACAGTTTATTGTGATCCACACAGTCAAAGGCTTTGGCATAGTCAATAAAGCAGAAATAGATGTTTTTCTGGAACTCTCTTGCTTTTTCCATGATCCAGCGGATGTTGGCAATTTGATCTCTGGTTCCTCTGCCTTTTCTAAAACCAGCTTGAACATCAGGAAGTTCACAGTTCACATATTGCTGAAGCCTGGCTTGGAGAATTTTGAGCATTACTTTACTAGCGTGTGAGATGAGTGCAATTGTGCGGTAGTTTGAGCATTCTTTGGCATTGCCTTTCTTTGGGATTGGAATGATAACTGACCTTTTCCAGTCCTGTGGCCACTGCTGAGTTTTCCAAATTTGCTGGCATATTGAGTGAAGCACTTTCACAGCATCATCTTTCAGGATTTGAAAGAGCTCAACTGGAATTCCATCACCTCCACTAGCTTTGTTTGTAGTGATGCTTTCTAAGGCCCACTTGACTTCACATTCCAGGATGTCTGGCTCTAAGTGAGTGATCACACCATTGTGATTATCTTGGTCATGAAGATCTTTTTTGTACAGTTCTTCTGTGTATTCTTGCCATCTCTTCTTAATATCTTCTGCTTCTGTTAGGTCCATACCATTGCTGTCCTTTATCGAGCCCATCGTTGCATGAAATGTTCCCTTGGTATCTCTGATTTTCTTGAAGAGATCTCTAGTCTTTCCCATTCTTTTGTTTTCCTCTATTTCTTTGCATTGATTGCTGAGGAAGGCTTTCTTATCCCTCCTGCGATTCTTTGGAACTCTGCATTCAGATGCTTATATCTTTCCTTTTCTCCTTTGCTTTTCGCTTCTCTTCTTTTCACAACTATTTGTAAGGCCTCCCCAGACAGCCATTTTGCTATTTTGCATTTCTTTTCCATGGGGATGGTCTTGATCCCCGTCTCTTGTACAATGTCATGAACATCCGTCCATAGTTCATCAGGCACTCTATCAGATTTAGTCCCTTAAATCTATTTCTCACTTCCACTGTACAATCATAAGGGATTTGATTTAGGTCATACCTGAATGGTCTAGTGATTTTCCCTACTTTCTTCAATTTAAGTCTGACTTTGGCAATAAGGAGTTCATGATGTGAGCCACCGTCAGCTCCCGGTCTTGTTTTTGCTGACTGTATAGAGTTTCTCCACCTTTGGCTGCAAAGAATATAATCAATCTGATTTTGGTGTTGACCATCTGGTGATGTCCATGTGTAGAGTCTTCTCTTGTGTTATTGGAAGAGGGTGTTTACTATGATCAGTGTGGTCTCTTGGCAAAACTCTATTAGCCTTTGCCCTGCTTCGTTCCATATTCCAAGGCCAAATTTGCCTGTTACTCCAGGTGTTTCTTGACTTCCTGCTTTTGCATTCCAGTCCCCTATAATGAAAAGGACATCTTTTTTGGGTGTTAGTTCTAAAAGGTCTTGTAGGTCTTCATAGAACCGTTCAACTTCAGCTTTTTCGGTGTTACTGGTTGAGGCATAGGCTTGGATTACCATGGTATTGAATGGTTTGGCTTGGAAATGAACAGAAATCATTCTGTCGTTTTTGAGATTGCATCCAAGTACTGCATTTCGGACTCTTGTTGACCATGATGGCTACTCCATTTCTTCTAAGGGATTCCTGCCTGCAGTATTAGATATAATGGTCATCTGAGGTAAATTCACCCATTCCAGTCCATTTTAGTTCGCTGATTCCTAGAATGTCAACGTTCACTCTTGCCATCTCCTGTTTGACCACTTCCAATTTGCCTTGATTCATGGACCTGACATTCCAGGTTCCTATGCAATATTGCTCTTTACCTTGCTTCTATCACCAGTCACATCCACAGCTGGATATTGTTTTTGCTTGGCTTCATCCCTTCATTCTTTCTGGAGTTATTTCTCCACTGATCTCCAGTAGCATATTAGGCACTTACTGACCTGGGGAGTTCCTCTTTCAGTATCCTATCATTTTGCCTTTTCATACTGTTCATGCGGTTCTCAAGGCAAGAATACTGAAGTGGTTTGCCATTCCCTTCTCCAGTGGACCACATTCTGTCAGACCTCTCCACCGTGACCCGCCCATCCTGGGTGGCCCCACACGGCATGGCTTAGTTTCATTGAGTTAGACAAGGCTGAGGTCCGTGTGATCAGATTGGCTAGTTTTCTGTGATTAAGGTTTCAGTGTGTCTGCCCTCTGATGCCCTCTCACAACACCTACCATCTTACTTGCGTTTGTCTTACCTTGGAGGTGGGGTATCTCTTCATGGCTGCTCCAGCAAAGCGCAGCCACTGCTCCTTACCTTGGATGAGTGGTATCTCCTCATGGCCGCCCCTCCTGACCTTGAACGTGGAGTAGCTCCTCTTGGCCCTCCTGCGCCAGTGCAGCCACCGCTCCTTGGATTATCGATTTTAATACTTTTAAATGTCTTCTGCTCTGAGTCAAACTCCTGGAGCCCAGAGGACAGGTTTTTAGGGGCTTGGGGCTAGAAATCTTTCCTGTTATTTGTTCTCTGGAGCGTATCTGATGGTAAATTTTGAGAGCTTGACTTTGGTAAGCACTCACTATCTGATATAAATGTCTGTCACTTATAGAGGCTCTATATGTCATAGGATCATAATATTGTAGAGTCAGAGGAAAGTTAAAGTTCAAAGTCAAGGCTTTTGCTCAAGATCACAAAGCTAGTAAGAGGCAAAACTGTGACTGAACCGGCTGTGTTTAGAAAACAAGCAAAATATCACCCCCCAACTCAAACCAAACCAAGAAAAAACCTTTGACAAAACAAAATGGCTGAAGACATCTCAGCACTGAAGTTAGAAGTATAGAAACACACGGCAATACAGAGCTAAGGATGCTGTTTATGACATTAACTCTGAAAAGTCATCTATTTTTATTCCCAGAAACACTCTTTGATTTTTGTCCTGAGTTGATTTTTTTGGCTTATTTTATAGAACTTGTTCTGTCTAGTCTTTGTTCTTGAAGTCTGATAGCAGCCTTTGATGGCGAGCAGTTTAATTCTGATATGCAAATATTCCTGTAAGGATACATTATGCTTGATGCCTTCTTGGGCACCAATCTGAAAACAAACTCAGCCTCCACACCGCCTAAGCTCAGCCCCATCCTCGACACTGGAGTGAGCTTTTTTAAAATCAATTTTCACTGAAGTGTGATTGCTTTACAACGTGTTAGTTTCTGCTGTAAGGCAAGGTGAGTCGGCTGTACGTACACATATATCTCGTCTTCTCTGGATTTCCTTCCCATCCAGCTCGCCGCAGTGCACTGAGTAGAGGTGCCTCTGCCGTACAGTGGGTCCTCATTATTTTAGACGCAGTAGTGTATATATGTCAACCCCAATCTCCCAATACTACTCACCCCATCCCCTTTTCCCCTTGGCATCCAATACTTGTTTTCTATGTCTGTGTCTCTATTTCTGCTTTGCATTTAAGATAATCTATAACATTTTTCTAGATTCTACACATATGCATTAATATACGATATTTGCTTTTCTCTTTTTGACATACTTCATGAAGCGAACTTTTGAAACACAAATCTGATTAAATCCCGACCTCCCTGCTTAATCTTTGCCATGGCTTTCCATGGCTTCCTGTGGACGGAGAAATGTGCCTTGACTTGCTGCTTCAGCCCTCCCTTCTATCTGCTCTTCTCGGAGAGCTGCTTCCCTTCCCTCCTCTTCCATTCTGGCCACACCCGCCTCCAGATCCTGGTCCCCCTTATGCAGTCATCCTTCTGCCTGGTTGGCACCATGCCATCCTTGGGCTCCCAGTTCAGGTGGCACCTCCTCAGGGAAGCCTCCTGTGGCCTTCCTGACCCAGGAAGCTCCCTTTTAAGGTGGGACAGCTCTATGAATGCTGGAGTCCTGGCGTGCTGCAGTCCACGTGGTCGCAAAGGGTCAGGTGCAACTTAGCGGCTGAACAATGACCACAAGCACTGTGCATACCCCCTAAAGCACTGCAGTACGGCTGTAATGCATTCAGTTTCATTAATTTGTGTCATGTGGGTCCATGAAGCAGAAACAGAGACTTATTCTCAATTGTATCCCCATCTCAGCATCTGGCTTCTATAGATGCTCAGTAATACTTGCTGAGGGCTTCCCTCGTGGCTCAGTGGTGAAGAGTCTGCCTACCAATGCAGGAGACATGGGTTCAATCCCTGATCTGGGAAGATCCCACATGCCATGGAACAACTAAGCCCATGTGCCACAACTATGGAGTCTGTGCTCTAGAGCCCGGGGAAACCACAACCACTGAAGCACAAGCACCCTGGAGCCTGCACGCCACGAGGAGCCACCGCCGTGAGAAGCCCAAGCACTGCAACTGGAGAAAAAGCCCGTGCAACCACGAAGACCCAGCCCAACCAAAAAGTAATAATTATAAATAAAAAGATACTTGCTGAGCTCTGAAAGAATGAATGAACTTGGGGAAACATCTTTGCACAATTGCCAGCAGGATGTGTTGGGAAAAGAAATCAGTTCAGTTTGGTTGCTCAGTCATATCCAACTCTTTGCGACCCCAAGGACTGCAGCATGCCAGGCCCCCCTGTCCATCACCAACTCCTGGAGCTTGCTCAAACTCATGTCCATCGAGTTGGTGATGCCATCCAATCATCTCATCCTCTGTTGTCCCCTTCTCCTCCTGCCTTTAATCTTTCCCAGCCTCAGGGTCTTTTCTAATGAGTCAGCTCTTCGCATCAAGTGGCCAAAGTCCTGGAGTTTCAGATTCAACATCAGTCCCTCCAATGAATATTCAGGACTGATTTCCTTTAGGATGGACTGGTTGGATTTCCTTGCAGTCCAAGGGACTCTCAAGAGTCTTCTCCAACACCACAGTTCAAAAGCATCAATTCTTCAGTGCTCAGCTTTCTTTATAGTCCAACTCTCACATCCATACATGACTACTGGAAAAACCATAGCCTTGACTAGATGGACCGTTGTTGGCAAAGTAATGTCTCTGCTTTTTAATATGCTGTCTGGGTTGGTCATAGCTTTTCTTTCAAGGAGCAAGCATCTTTTAATTTCATGGCTGCAGTCACCAACCAGTTGGGAGTCACTAAAACCTTTATTCAAGTCTCTGGGTAAATTGGCCTCTCTGAGCCTCAATTAATTCATCTGATAAAGGGAGTGAGCCCTGATCCCCATCGCACCGGTAATTGTGAAGAATAAGCAGGTCACCATGAAAAACACCAGTTCTTCCCTTCCTTCATTCAGACTCAGACACAACAGACTGTTTCCTAGTTCAGAGAGGAGCTTGGCCAGCCTCAGACATCTGCTGTCCCTGGATTTGCTCAGGGCTTTGGAAGCTGCTGGTGACCCATGACGGCGGGGTCTGCGGGTGGAGCTAGGTTGAAGCCTGGCTGCGGGAAGCAGCTTTACCCCCAACCCAGGCTCAGGGAGCAGATAAGCTGGATGTGGCAGGGCAAGGGTTAAGCTGGAGCCACTTCAGATGGGCCCTTGCAGGGGTGAACCCGTTCATCATGATAAGTGTCATAGTAAAATCAATTCTCTGTGTACTTTTGGGAATTACAACTATCATTTTGGTGTGATTTATTTGGTGTATAACACGAACATGGCCATTTCTTTCATCATTCTGAAAGTTCATCTAAAATTGCTTTGAGTTTCTGGTTTTGGGGAGTGACATGTCCAATTGTTATCATCTTTCCTGTGAAATATGGATCGAGGGATACATGGCTGCTGGCCTTATTCCCTCCCAGTTACCTGCCTTAGGTGGCAGGGAAGTTCTATGTCTCTAATTTCTCTACTCTTATTGCCCTCCCCTTGTGGGAATCTGTCTTCAGACCAGTACAGGGTTAAACCCTGGGACCTTCCTCCCTGCCAGCCCTTGGGAATGTCTCTCCCTCTTGGGCAAGGAAAGGGGGTAATCTCAGAAGAGTGGGGGCTCTCCAACCGCTCCTGCAGCTTCCCCAGGAGCTCTGTCCCTCCCACCCCACCCCAAGTCTGATCCTGGACCTTAAGTCTGTTTGCGTCTGAGCCCAGCAGTTTAAGGGCTTCCATGGTGGCTCAGCAGTAAAAAATCTGCTTGCGATGCAGGAGATGCAGGAGCCCCGGGTTTGATCCCTGGGTCAGGAAGATGCTCTGGAGGAGGGCATGGCAACCCACTCCAGTATTATTGCCTGGAGAATCCCATGGACAGAGGAGCCTGGCGGGCTACAGTCCAGAGGGTTGCAAAGAGTTGGACATGACTGAAACGACTTAGCGTGCACGTGTGCATAGCAGTTTAAAACTGCCTTTGGGTCCAAATGGGCAAGTCTGAGAGTTTCCCCTGTCTCTTAACTAGCTGTGTGACTTTGGGCAATTCCTTCAATTTCTCTGAGTTTTTCCATCTATAAAGTGGCTGCTGCTGCTGCTAAGTCACTTCAGTCGTGTCCGACTCTGTGCGACCCCATAGACGGCAGCCCACCAGGCTCCCCTGTCCCTGGGATTCTCCAGGCAAGAACACTGGAGTGGATTGCCATTTCCTTCTCCAATGCATGAAAATGAAAAGGGAAAGTGAAGTCGATCAGTCGTGTCCGACTCTTGGCGACCCCATGGACTGCAAGCCTACCAGGCTCTTCGGCCCATGGGATTTTCCAGGCAAGAGTTACTGGAGTGGGGTGCCATAGCCTTCTCCGTCTATAAAGTGAAGATTATATTAATAATAAGGAGGACTGCAGGACTTAATAGCTGTAGCGTGCGTCTGGTGCCAGGCTAGGGTGGTAAATCCTACCTGTTACTGTGATAAACACTTCTGGGTTTTGCTCTGAGCTAAGCTCTATGTCTGGGGCCTTAGTTTTCCCCAATTGGCCTCCTTTTTTTTAAAAAAAATTTTTTTATGTGAACCATTTTTGAAGTCTGTCTTGAATTTGTTTCACCATTGCTTCTACGGTTTATGTTCTGGTTTTTCGGCTGCAAGGTGTGTGGGGTCTTAGCCCCCCAACCCGGGACTGCACCAGCACCACCTTAAGCACACTGGACCACGAGGGAAGTACCCCCACCAGCTGGCCTCCTGAGGTGAGTTGCGGGTCTGCAGGAGGAAGGGCAATAGAAAACGTGGGTGAGTCATAAACCTGCCTTGGTGGGAGGCAAAGGGTGGTCCTTAAAGCTCTGGGTGATGCTTTGTCACCGCTTCTCCATCCGTATTTTGCTGATGGAAGCACTTTGTATCTGGGCCCCCTGGCGGGGTTTGGGGGGGAACCTGGGATACAGGGAATAAGTGAGGTCAAAATCCTGCCAGCCTTCCCATCTGGCTGTGGCATCTGTGGTGGGGCCTGTGGTTTATTCCTGACATCTTTTTACAATAATAACACCACCCACCATGTATCACGTGCACAGACCCCTTAAAAATCAGTGTCGGTTTTTTTTTCTCCCTCTGGGACACCTGTTCCATTTTCTTGAAATGGAGCAGCTATCTTTGTATACATTCCTCCCGACTTTTAGGTCAATGCCTAGCCCATCCAGAGTGTGCTGTCACTGGGAACACTCTGTCACGTTTTCCCTCTCCCGAGTCCCTGCATTTTCTGTTCTTTCCGTGAGACATGTGTGTCCTCGTCACCTCCCATCCGAATCGTCTCATCCTTCAGGATTCCAATGCCACCCCCTCCAGGAAGCCCTCCCTCATTCTCCCTGTGGGCGATGGTTTTGCTCCCATGACTGTTTACCTGCCCCTCTCTTTCAGCATCTTTCACTTTTTTCCTTAGCAGCAGAGAACTGTACACATACCTTATCTACCCAACTCTCTGTTAGTTCCTGTCTGGTGGGCTATGTTTTTTTTTTTTTTGCCTCTCATATCGGCAAAGTGTCTGGCACCAAACAGAGCCTTCATGCATCTTTCCTGACTGTTTAATGACTAGAAGTCAAGTGGTCATGCCTTGCTGCTTGTGCAGAACCTTTGTGGAAGCTGGTGCTTACTAACATTGCTGGTGGCCTGCACTTCCTCCCACTGAGAAGTCCTAGGTTTACCTGTAGGTAATGAGTCCTGCTTTGGGGAAGTCTTTGCTTCAAATCCCTCCGGTTCTCCAGAAGGGATGAGCTGTCTCAAAGTCCCCAGGTGGAGCCAGGTAGGTTCTCTGTGGGTGGAAGGGGAAGATGCTGCAGTGAGGATGAAAAGGCTTGGGAGAACAGCGAGATTGAACAGGGAGAGCCCAAGAGCAGAACGTTTGTCCCGGCAGAGGGGCAGAGGCGAGCTGGTCCTGGGCTGAACAGGGAGGGTGGTGAATCTGGCCTCATGCAGGGATTCAGGCTCAGTTCTCAGTCAAGGGAAGGAGCTATGGTTTCGGCATCAACACCCCACCCAACCCTCTTCCGCAAGCACAGAGAGAGCTCAGCTTCCCAGCAGAGGTGAGCAGGGCTGCTTGAGACAAAACATCCTCTGTCCATGCTTCCTCTGCTCCAGGGTGAGGGAGAGAACTCCCCGAGTTCCTTTAGTTCCAGGGAGGTCCTGGGAGAATGTTAATGCAAGTCATGGGGCCCCTGGCTTGGATGGCAAGGTGGCTGCTGCCTCCCACCCCACCTTCCCCTTGGGTGCTTCAAAACGCACTTCTGACCTTCAAAACATGTCACTAATGCAGGTGTCCCCTTATAGCCACTGGCTGGAAGCTGTCACTGGTACTCACGCCTGTGACAGGTGTTTATTAGCAAAAATGGCAGGGTGGTCATCACCCTGAAAGCTGTCGAGTCCCCAACCTAAAGGTGATGCTTGAGGGCTGGCATGTGGCCAGGCTGAAGTTGGCTACAGCGGCCACAGGGGAGGCTATGGGGGACCAGAGCTGCTCTGAGAGTTGGGGTGACCGTTGCTGGGAGGAGGGTTTCAGGCCTGACTCCCCTCTTGGTCTCTGAGAGATTCTTCCTATCTTTCCTCCTCAACTGAAGCCCTGCCCAGAGGGTCACCATGGTCCTTGACAAGCCCAGGACACTCTGCTGCCGGCCGTGCCACTCTTTAGCGATGGCTCTTGGGCAGATGGGGGTGGCCCTCAGGGGCGAGGAGCCTGTGACCTCAGCCCCACAGGGACCAGCCTTGCAGGTGCCATCCTGGGTGTGTGTGCCTTGCCTGCCCCAGGGGCCTTGACCGGACAAGCTGGGGTAAAGCCTGGGTGGTGCCAAGGGTCTTCTGATTAACACACAGCAGAGGACACGTGTGTGTTTAACTTCTTTTAGTACCTTTTGGGGACTGGGGGGTCCAGGAAAGGCATGAGGCTCGATCCACTGATGCTGAGTATTAGAGACAAACGTGATCTGGGGTTCATGGAATTCACGAGTGCTCAAATTTTACACCCACTTTGTCAGAAGCAATTCTCCTAAGTTCTTTCTTTTTTTAAAAAACTTTTATTGGAGTACAGTTGATTTTCACTGTTAATGTTAGTTTCAGGTATACAGCAAAGTGAATCAGTTATACACATGCATACATCCACTCTTTTTTAGATTCTTTTCCCATATAGGTCATTACAGAATATTGAGTAGAGTTTCCCGTGCTATATAGCAAGTTCCTATTAGTTACCTATTTTGTATATAGTAATGTGTATATGTCACTCCAAATCTCTCAATTTATCTCCTCCTTTACCTTCAGCTCGGAGAAGGCAATGGCACCCCACTCCAGTACTCTTGCCTGGAAAATCCCATGGACGGAAGAGCCTGGTAGGCTGCAGTCCATGGGGTCGCTTAGAGTTGGACATGACTGAGTGACTTCACTTTCACTTTTCAACTTTCATGCATTGGAGAAGGAAATGGCAACCCACTCCAGTGTTCTTGCCTGGAGAATCCCAGGGACGGGGGAGCCTGGTGGGCTGCCGTCTATGGGGTCGCACAGAGTCGGACACGACTGAAGCGACTTAGCAGCAGCAGTAGTTACCTTCAGCTTCCCTGGTGGCTCAAGTGATACAAGCATCTGCTTGCAATGCGGGAGACACAAGTTCGATCCCTGGGTTGGGAAGATCCCCTGGAGAAGGAAATGGCAACCCACTCCAGTTCTCTTGCCTGGAAAATTCCAAGGATGGAGGAACCTCATAGGCTACAGTCCATGGGGTCGCAGAGTCAGACACGACTGAGCGACTTCACTTTCACTTTCTTTACCTTCTGGTAAACATAAGTTTGTTTTCTACATCTGTAACTCCATTTCTGTTTTATAGATAAGTTCATTTGTACTCCTTTTAAATTTCTACATATAAGTGATGTCATATGTTATTCATCTTTCTCTGACTTACTTCATTCTAGGTTCATCCACATCTCTGCAAATGGCATTATTTCATTCCTTTTTTATGGTTGAGTAATATTCCATTGTGTATATGTACCACATCTTCTTTATCCATTCCTCTGTTGATGCACATCTGGGCTCCAAAATCACTGTGGATGGTGATTGCAGCCATGAAATTAAAAGATGCTTGCTCCTTGGAAGGAAAGTTATGACCAACCTAGACAGCATATTAAAAAGCAGAGATATTACTTTGCCAACCAAGATCTGTCTAGTTAAGGCTATGGTTTTTCCAGTAGTCATGTATGGATGTGAGAGTTGGACTATAAAGAAAGCTGAGCACTGAAGAATTGATGCTTTTGAACTGTGGTGTTGGAGGAGACTCTTGAGAGTCCCTTGGACTGCAGCCTACCAGGAGATCCAACCAGTCCATCCTAAAGGAGATCAGTCCTGGGTGTTCATTGGAGGGACTGATGTTGAAGCTGAAACTCCAGTACTTTGGCTACCTGATGCAGAGAGCTGACTCATTTGAAAAGACCCTAATGCTGGGAAAGATTGAGGGCAGGAGGAGAAGGGGACGACAGAGGATGAGATGGTTGGATGGCATCACCGACACAATGAACATGGGTTTGGGTGGACTCCGGGAGTTGGTGATGGACAGGGAGGCCTGGTGTGCTGTGGTTCGTGGGGTTGCAAAGAGTCGGACGTGACTGAGCGACTGAACTGAACTGAAGATTGCTTTTAGCTCAGACGGTAAAGACTCAGGAGATCCGGGTTCGATCTCTGGGTTGGGAAGGTCCCTAGGAGAAGGGAATGGCTACCCACTCCAGTATTCTTGCCTAGAGAATTCCATGGACAGAGAAGCCTGGCGGGCTACAGTCGACAGGGTCACAAAGAGTCAGACAGGACTGAATGACTAACATCCTAATATTCCATTGTATGTATGTACCGCATCTTCTTTACCCATTCCTCCGTTGATGCACATCCAGGTTGCCTCCATGTCCTGGCTATTGTGAATAGTGCTACAATGAACATTGGGGTGCATGTATCTTTTTGAATTATGGTTTCCTAAATCATTTCTGTTCCAGCAGCTGTGGCTTGAATTCTCTGTATCTCTTTTGTCCTTCAATCTGGGGATTAATAAGTGATAATAGTAATGGAAATGGCGACAACGTCCACCATCAGTGACTTTATTGCACGTTTGTTCATTATGTGCTGGGAGTCCTGTGAGTTGTGGTAACACTGCTGGGAAGTTGGTCTTGTCACCCTCACTTTACTGATGAAGCTCAGAGATGCAGTTCCACTGCTCAAGGTGGAGCCAGGGTCCAGACCCAGGTCCAAAGAACCCCTGGCGCACTTAGCTAGCCCCCTCCCCTTCCTCAGCTCATGACAGAGTCACGTCCCAGTAAACTCATCATACGTTGAAAGTACTGTGAGGCAAAAATGCAAAAACCTACTGGACATCCTATGTGAGTCCGGCCTGCCTTAAAGGGGCTCAGAACACTTCCGTTAGCCTAGGGTTGGGCAAAATCATCCAACATCAAGCTTATTTTATCATCATGGGTTGAATCTCTCCTGTGATTGATGGAACACTGTACTGAAGATGGAGAACAGCCAACGGATGTCTGGGTGCGGCGGTGATCACATCAACTGTCTCCCCTGTGACGGCGGGGCTGGTGGGGAGCTGTGGCTGTGTGCCCTGCCCAGCACCACAAGAGCATCGTGCCCAGATCGCAGGCCTGGGACAAGCTCAAAATGCAAAACTGGAAGTACGGCTCCTACCAAACGCGTCTTGCTTTCACACCATCGTAAAGTTGAAAAATCGTATGTTGAACCGTCATACGTTGGGGACCATCTGTGCTGTTGAGAGTGTAGCTTGTCAGCCCCTCTGTGCCCTGGGTCAGGAAAGACGCTGAGCCCCACAGATCAGAGAACTGAGGCTAGACAGGTGAGTGTCCACAGATGGCTGGTAGCTGAGCTGGCACTCTTTACTAGCCAGCGGATGACATGGTTGTCCCCAGCCCTGTGCTGGACACTTTACGTGGGTCCCAAAAGGAATACGTCCAGAACTTCATGAGCTGCCATTTGCTGGAAAGATCCAACTGTGCTCCTAGGTCACGTTTACTGGGCTTCGGCTGGGTGTCAGGCACGTGTTTTCATTTAGCTCCTGTAAGTAGGAGGTTTGTCTTGTCATTATCCCTCTTTGATAGCAAGGAGAATGAGACCCAGAGATGGTAAGCAACCTCTCCAGTGTCACAGAGCTAGGAAGGTGGAGACAGGATTCACTCAAACCCATGAGTGGCTGAGCACAGAGACCTTGTGCTCATACTTGTAACACAGAGAACAACTGTGAACCTCAGGTGCAACCCGACTCTTTGATGGACATGAGACAGAGGAGAAAGATTGTGTGTGTGTGTGTGTCGGGCGGGGCTGCTGCGGGGAGGGGAGCTCCTCAGCGGAGGTGGGACTTGAGCTGGGCTTTGATTTTAATTAGGGAGAGACTGGGGATGGTGTCCTGGGAGGAAAGAATATCCCAGATACAGGCTGGGAAGTAAGAAGGGTAAATTGAGTGGCTGTGTGTGTTTGTTTGATGGCAGAGGGAGCCGCCTCTATTTGACTTTCAGCTTCTCCATCCTATTTGACTCTCACTAACCAGTTGATTCCAAGCCTCCTTTTCGGTAGCTTACAAACATCAGTTTACCGATCAGGAGATAAGGGTGTGTATGTGTCACGGAAGCGTGTGCGGCAGAGGGAAAGAGCGGTGGGCTTGGAACCGGGTTTAAGTCCAAAGCTGCTATTTGCTGTGTGTCTTTGGGACAACCTTAGCTCAGTTTTATCATCTGTGGAAACTGGGTGGTAACAGGTAGCTCTCACCATCATTTTTGATAAGCAAATGAGATAAGATTCAGGCAGGGAGCACTTTATAATTTACAAACTGTTCTCAGTTATGATTGTTAATTAAATGGAACTACAAGAATGTTCATGAGTAAAACAGGTTGTGCAAGCATTTGTGAGTTTCAGTGGTTATATCTAGATTTATGTCTGCATAGATGTGACTACTGGCACCTATGTGTGTGCGAGGTGTGTGTGTGCATCCTTTGGTCTTTGGAACATCACCTAGACAGCGTTCCTTAGCAACAGACTCCCATAGAGACGGCCCTTTGCCATGTGGTTATGTGTGTTGGGCACAGTGGCCCCCATTGATGATCTGAAGTCTCCCTATAGCCCTGTGAGTGTAATGCCATTGTAACTATTCTTTCCCTCCCAGTTTTATGGAGACATAATTGACATACAGCACTGTACAAGTTTAAGATATGCCATGATAACCATTTAATTTTTTAATTAAAATTTTTTTATGTATTTATATTGATTGAAATGTAGTTGTACAGTGTTATATGTTACAAGCGTACAATATAGTGAGTCACAATTTTTAAAAGTTATGTTCCATTTATAGTTAATATAAAATATTGGCTATATGCCTCCTGTTGTATAATATACCCTCGCAGCTTCTTTTATACCTAATAGCTTGTACTGCTCACTCTCCTGTCCCTATATTGCCCCTCCCCACTCTCCTCTCTCCAGTGTAGCCATGAGTTGGTTTCCTATATCTGTGAGTCTGCTTCTTTTTGTTACATTCACTAGTCCATTGTACTTTTGAGGTTCCACATATAAGTGGTATCATTTGTCATTCTTTATCTGACTTATCCATCCACATTGCTGAAAAAAGGCAAAACTCCATTCTTTTTTATGACCGAGTAGTATTTCATTATATAAATAATTGTACACACACATATATAAATTGTACACACATTGAAAATACATATACATATATGGACTTCCCTGGTGGCTCAGATGGTTAAGAATTCACCTGCAATGTGGGAGATCTGGGTTTGATCCCTGGGTTGGGAAGACCCCCTGGAGGAGGGCATGGCAACCCACTCCAGTATTCTTGCCTGGAGAATTCCATGGACAGAGAAGCCTGGCAGGCTACACCCCATGGGCTCACAAAGAATTGGGCATGACTGAGCGACTAAGCTCACACAGCATATATACATATATAACACATCTTTTTTATTCATTCATCTGTTGATGGACACTTATGTTGCTTCCATATCTTGGCTATTGTAAACAATGATGCTGTGACTATTGGGGTGCTTGTTACTTTTTGAAGTAGTATTTTTGTTTTCTTTTGAACACGTACCCAGGAGTAGAATTTCTGCATCAATGGTAGCTCTATTTTTAGTTTTGGGGGAATTCCCTGGTGGTCCAGTGGTTAGGACTCTGCGCTTTTAAGGCTGAGGGTGTGGGTTCAATCCCTGGTTGGGGAACTAAGAGCCTGCTAGCAGTGTGATGCGGCCAAAAGAATAAAAATAAAAATAAATGTAGTTTTTAGAGGAATCGCCATACTGTTTTCCATAGTGGCTGTACCAATTTACATTCCCATTAACAGGGTACAAGAGTTCCCTTTTCTCTACATGTTCACCAATGTTTGTTTTTTGTGTTCTTTTTGATAATAGCCATTCTGACAGGTGTGAGATGACATCTCATCATGCTTTTGGTTTGCATTTCCCTGATCACTAGTGATGTTGAGCATCTTTTCGTGTGCCCATTGGCCATCTGCATTTCCTATTTGGAAAAATGGCTATTCAGTTTTTCTGCCCATTTTTTAATCTGTTTTTTTTTTTTTAATGTTGAGTTGTGTGAGCTGTTTATATATGTTGGATGTTAATCCCTTATTGGTCATATCATTTGCCAACATTTTCTCCCATTCAGTAACTTGTCTTTTATTTTTGTCAATGGTTCCCTTTACTGTGCAAAAGCTTCGAAGTTTAATTAGGTCCCATTTGTTTATTTTTGCTTTTTATTTCCTTTGCTTTAGGAGATGAAGCCAAAAAAATATTGCTGCGATTTATGTCAAAGAGTGTTCCGCCTCTGTGTTCCTCTAGGAGTTTTATAGTATCCGGTCTTAACATTTAGGTCTTTAAAATGTGGTAACCGTTTAAAACTAGTAACAGAGTCTGGATGTGAACTGGGGTGTGCTGGTTCTTCCAGCTACTGCGGCTTTTTCCAGAAACCAGAAGGGGTCCCTCCAAGCGCAGCTGGGGCCCCTGTGTTCTGGAGAAGCCCCTGCCAGGCAGACACTTTTTCCTGGGGTTCCCCTGCCCCGTTTCCTTAGCGCCTTCCTACCAGCATGTTTTGAGGGAGCTCAGTTTGCTTCCCTGGGAGTACAGAGGGTGCCTCCCAGCTCACACCATCAGCGGAGCCCACCCAAGCTGCTGACTGCTTGGGCGGGGGTCTTCGGGCCTTTTGGAGTCCCTATTGTAGACTGTGTCCTCTGAACTCCAACTTGGGGGACAGAGTTGGAAGGAGAGCTGGCTTCCTTCTTCCCAGCCATCTTCTCCAGGACCTACCTTTGGCTCCACCCAGATGGCAGGGAAGCTGGGATGTGGCCCCAGGCCTGGGGCTCTGCCTGCAGGCAAAGCACAGGAGGTTGGCAAGACCCTTAGAACCCATCGGGAGACCCCACTGCCACCTACCACAGGGGCTATAGGGGGATTGCTCCCTTTCAGCCTCTATTATGTTGCTGTTACTTCCTGTTGGACTTGTATTATGGGCTGCTCCGCAGGAAGCCAAGACCCCTTAGTGAGATCAGGTATTCCTGTTGAGAATTAGACTTCAGACATCTACCACCAGGCTCCGAGTGGAGCTGGGCTGTCCTTGGGCGGTGGGCAGCCTCAACCTGCAGCTGGAGGCTGGTGGAGGCTGGTTGTCTGCACAGCACAGACAGTGCCTGGGAGGCTAGTCCTGCATACGGCACACCTTCGGGGAGGGCTGCCCATATCTCCATGCGTGTTAGGAGGCATCGTGAATTTTCCTTTGATTATGGAAATAATGAACACAGAGTGTAAGAAATTTACATGTGCACCTGTGTGAAAAAGAACTAACTAACCCGTCAGCCTGCTATGTAAAATGGCTACTCTTACCATCCTGTATTTCTTTCTACTCTCTTTCTGTGTGTGTGCGTGTGTGTGTGTGTAATAAGGATGCGTGCATGTATGTGTGCTCAGTCACTTCAGTCGTGCCTGACTCTTTTCGACCCCATGGACTGTAGCCCTCCAGACTCCTCTGTCTTGGGATTCTCCAGGCAAGAATACTGGAGTAGGTTGCCATGCCCTCCTCCAGGAGATCTTCCCCACTCAGGGATTGAACCCGAGTCTCCTGCATTGCAGGCAGATTCTTTACTGCTGAATCTCCAGGGAAGCCCCAGTAAAGATGCTTATGTATTAATATTCAAT
This sequence comes from Bos taurus, assembly GCF_002263795.3. Lineage (NCBI taxonomy): Eukaryota > Metazoa > Chordata > Mammalia > Artiodactyla > Bovidae > Bos > Bos taurus. Next base: position 32,884,077 of record NC_037354.1, on the reverse strand, counting down.
ACTCTCCTGTTTTCTCCCAGATCAGAGAAGTGCCAGCCAGAGGCCTGGGAGTTACTCTTGCCCTGTGAGCCTAGGGCTAAGCTTAGGGGACATATTTGTATGTGTGCATGTGTGTGTGAAAGAGAGAGAGAGACAGAGAGAGAGAGAGAGAGACTTTGTCCAGCTCTTAGGGCTTGAGTGACACCAAGGAGGCTGTGGGGTCTCGCCCCATAGTGGAAAATGGAAAGGGCTTAACCTGGAGCCAGACCTGAGTTTGAGCTCTGACTCAACTGCTTGTGAGCTGTGTGACTTTCTGAAGTCTGCTTGACTTCTCTGAGTCTTGATCTCCTTATTTGTAGATGGAGATGGTGTCTACCTCACAGTGTTATTATCGAGATTAAATATGTTCATTTAGGTCAATGCCTAGCATGTGGTAGGCTCAAAAACAAACATTATTTATCTTCACCTTTTCAATCATTCCAGGCAACCTGAGAGGTGAAGGGGTTTTTCTTTTTCCTCCATTTTCCAGAATATTCTCTCTTCCTGGGTACTTTGTCCTGTCATTACTCAACATAAATGTCAGTTTCAGCCTCATCAAAGGATCACAGGCTTTAGGCAACATCCTTATCATCAGCTTTTGCACTGAATAAAGGTTAAGAGGAAGAACGCCAAGCTTAACCCCAAAGTGTGCACGTGCGCTCAGTTGCTCAGTCGTGTCTGACTCTTTGTGACCCCATGACTGTAGCCCGCCAGGCTCCTCTGTCCATGGGATTCTCCAGGCAAGAATACTGGAGCAGGTTGTCATGCCCTCCTCCAGGGGATCTTTCTGACCCACGAATTGAACCTGCATCTCCTGCATTGGCAGCCGGATTCTTTACCACTGAGCTACCTGGGAAACCCTCTCTAACGCCAAAGCACAAGACTTTAAAAAAGGCAAGAGTCATCCTGGTGCCTCCTAGGGTCCCCCCACCTGTTGATTCTGCCTATGCGAGGAGCCTCTCCTTTCTGTGTCTTTAGACCTGGGCTTGAAGGCTTTGCTCAGAGCCCACTCTCTGATGTGTCCCTGGGCCCTGTCCACTGCCTCTGGACACGGCTGGCCCAACTGAGCCGTCCTGGGAACTGTGAGCACGAGCGTGTGTGCTGGAATGTCGGCCTGGGGGCTTCAGGAGGAAAGGTGCGGGAAGCAGGCAGGAATGTGCCAGGCTGGTTTGCATTGCTTGCCAGCATGGAAACTGGCCATAAATCATGGTGCACAGCTGCGGGTGCCCAGGACAGGGGTGAGGAGGGAACGCTGACTGTCATGTGGGTGGGAGCAGGCTCAGGGCTCAGACTGGGGGGGTGCACCCTCCAGGGAGACGGCTTCTAACTCAAGGTAAAAACAAAACAGAACAAAATGTACAGATGCACTCGGTTCAGTTCAGTCGCTCAGTCGTGTCTGACTCTTTGCGACCCCATGAACTGCAGCACGCTAGGCCTCCCTGTCCATCACCAACTCCCGGAGTTTATTCAAACTCATGTCCATTGAATCAGTGATGCCATCCAACCATCTCATCCTCTGTCATCTTTTTCTCCTCCTGCCCTCAATCTTTCCCAGCATCAGGGTCTTTTCCAATGAGTCAGTTCTTCCCATCAGGTGGCCAAAGTATTGGAGTTTCAAATTCAGCATCAGTCCTTCCAATGAATATTCAGGACTGAAATCCTTAGTATATGAAATAGATAAGCAACAGGATCGAGTGTATAGCACAGGGAACTACATTCAATATCTTATAATAACCTATCATGGAAAAGAATCTGAAAAAGAATACATGTACATATGTATAACCGAATCACTTTGCTGTATACATAAAATGTTGTAAATCAACTATATTTCAATTTTTAAAAAATGGCCTAATACTGGGATAGGCTTCTGTGAGGTCATACCTCCCTGTTTTTAGAGGTATTCCAGAACCTGCTGCTTACCCTCAGGGGCCGTGGTTGAAAGGATTCGTGCTGGGAGGGAGATGGCTCTTTCCAACCTTGAGATTCTCTATGCCTGGGACTGGATTCCTGGTCTGTGATTTTAAAACTGAAGGGGATAAGCTTTTACTTTCACTTAATTACATGTATGTTGTATTAACCACACATCAGGCTCTGTTTTAATCTTGGACATGTATTAACTCCCTTAATTAACGTGGTCCACGAGGTAGGTCCTCGTATTTCCATTTTATAGATGAGGAAACTGGACTTCCCAGGCGGTGCTTGTGATAAAGAACCTGCCTGCCAATGCAGGAGACACGAGAGATCCTGGGTTCAATTCCTGGGTCAGGAAGATCCCCTGGAGAAGGGAATGGCAACTCACTCCAGTAGTCTTGCCTGGAGAATCCCATGGACAGAGGAGCCTGGCGGGCTACAGTCCATGGGGTTGCAAAGGGTTGGGCAGGACTGAGCGACTCGCGCTCGCCTGGACATGAGGTAGGGCCTCATATTTCCATTTTATGATGAGGAAACTGAGGCATAGATAAGAAGCTGGCCCAGGAGTTTCTGACTAGTCAGTCCAACTCCAGAGTCTGTTCCCTTGCCTGCTCTGCTGCTGTGGTTCCCTCTGGAGTGTTTCCAGGAGCCCAGGTTGTGGTATCTGAGTCCAGGAATGGCTAGGAGCATCTGGCAAAGTCCAGCAGCAGGCTCTGCGAGGAGTCCTTTTCTGCAGGCATGTCTTTTAACCTGTAGGATGGCGTGACAGACGGGGTGGTCACCCAGGTAACAGAGAGGAGATGGCCCCTGCCCCAAAGCAGGAGGCTCTTGGAGTCAGAGAACCTGACTGCTTGGAAGCCCAGGTAGGCAAGGGGCTTGAAGGACATCTGTTCTAGGACCCAAGAACAGGGAGGGGGCGCTGCCAATCCCAGGGGACTTCACTGAGGAGGAGACTCGGGCTGGGGGACAAGATGAAGACCGTGATGTCAGAACTGGCAAGTGGTGTCGGGAGCATTCAGGAAGAGGGCTTGGTGTGGAGCCCCAGGGCTGGGCTGGGTCAGCTGCCCAGGAAAGGAGGGCCGGCTTCGGAACACAGAGACTGGGCTTTGATCCCCAGACCTGCCACTTTTGCTCTTTGTGTGACCGGGACAGCATGGCCAACTTCTCTGACCCTTGGTTTCCTTCTCTTGAAAGATGGGTAATGATAACTCCTTGGTATGATGGTTGGATGGGGCGGCGGGAATCAAATCAGACCGTATTTGCTCCTGTAGAGACTTGCAAACAAGAGATGCACACTGAGTGTCTTTGAATGCCTTTTGGTTGGGTTGCCCTTGTCTTGGGTGGGGATTGACCTCAGAGCAGGAGGAGGAGTGTGTGGGGTAGGGGCTGGAGAAGGGAAGGGGCAGGAGGGCTTCAGAGAGAAGGCTGGGAAAGCCAGGCCCTTGGACCATCCCTCTGCCAACTCTGGGGCCTGCGATACCCCACGTCATGATCATCAAGTTAGTCAGGCTTTGAAGGACCCTCTGGGTACCAACCCCAGGATCAGGTAGCTGGGGGCTATGGAAGGAGTTAGGACTGCTAAGGAACAATCTGGGATTTCAAGTTAATAATGCGTTGAAACCCCCCAGGACCAGGGAGTGGGCTGGACCCCCCTTCCCTGGAACTGGAGTAGCATAGGGCTGCTTCTTAGCATTCCTTCCCATGTTCCTGAGTGCCCGGGGACACCCCTCCATCTCCTCACCTGCAGAATGGGAGGATATCTAAGGTTAATTACATACCTTCCCGGGTCTTAGAGACCAAACATCTTCTTTTTCTGCTCATCTGAACATTCAGAATTACTTCCAAGTTGGAGGTCTTTGTTCAAGGCAGCTAGACTAACAGAAGGGCTTACAAGCTGAGTATGACTATAGCATGGTCTAATGTTTAGATCTTTCGAGTTCTAGAATTAGTGATGATACCCCACGATTTAGGTTTAGCGTTCATAAAATTCCCATCTTGGAAACGAGGCTGTTGAGGACCAGAGAAGTTACCTGACTTGCCGGAGGTCACACAGCTGATTAGTGGTAAAGCCAAACTCTTTACTGGGGTTTTCCCATCCCAGCTCTGATTCAAAGTAACTGCTCATGTCTTAGGTGGGCCTCAGTCTCCCCATCTATGAGATGGGTGGATGGTTCCCTCTGGCAATAAAAGGTTATGATCTTACGATTTCTCTGTTCCTGGGAGAGCAGGGCTTTCTCTTGGCTCTGGTTGATAAGTTTCTGTCTTGGTCTCTGGGGCATTTAGAAATCAATCAATCTCCTCCTTTTGTTGTTGTTGTTTTTTAAGATTTTTTTCTTTTTTCAGATGTGGACCATTTTAAAAGTCTTTATTTACTTTGTGATAATATTGCTTCTGTTTTATGTTTCGGTTTTTTGGCCACAAGACATGTGGGACCTTAGCTTCCCAACCAGGGAATGAGCCTGCATCAACTGCTTTGGAAGGTGAAGTCCTAACCCCGGGATGGCCAGGGAAGTCCCTTCTCCTCCTCTGCTAGTGGAAGCTGGAAAGTAGGCCCCGAAGATTAGTCCCGAGATGCCTCCGGATTCTCTTCTCATCATGCAGGGTGTGGGGAGATGTTCAGGATCAACATTTCTGGTTATGAGGAGCCATCAAGGTCATCCTGTGTCCAGCGGGGCCTTGCCGGGCGGGTGTAGAGTCCAAGCCCTTGACTTCAGCAGGATGGACCAGTTGACCTGGATCTCCTGCCTTCCTTCTTTCAAGCCTCCTTTCAAGGAGGCATATCTATGGCAGGCCCTGAGACATACAGCCGTGTTTCCCAACCATCCTCGCCAGGAAGCAGTTCTTAATGTTGAACCTTAATCCCTCACGCTGTAACTCAAGGCCCTTGCCTCTTGTTGAGTGCAAATGGGGAACAGCTGCTCCGGCTCAGGCTCTGACATCAGCTATTTCTCAAGATGACCCTGCGAGACAGGCCAGGGTCATTAGGCCCAGTTTGGGGCTCGGCGCACACGTATCTATTCCTGCTTGCATGGCCGGAGACGGGCTTGCTGGGGCCCCGAATGGCTGTCAGTTTCTGGGGCACGTCTCTTAAGATGCTTGTCTCCTGATATTGTTCCAGGTAGCCAGACCAACAGGTTCACACATTGAGAATAACAATAGCAAGTTCTCACGTTTAGAGCTATCGAGTTCTAGAATTGGTGATGGTGTCCCGCGTGTTAGGTTTAACATTTATAGTATTCCCATCTTGGGGGCAAGGCTGCTGATGACGAGAGGAGTTCAGTGACTTGCTGGAGGTCTCGCAGCTGGTTAGGGGTGAAGCCAGAGGGACTGAGGATTCTGAGGGCAGAGCCGCTGCCTGTTCGGCTGGCTTTATGAAGGGCCTTCTTGCTCTCCACGCCAGCTGATTCTGAATTCCCAAGGGGAGCAGTTTTAGGGAAATGGCTGAAGACGAAAACTTGAGCCACCAATCTGAGGAAATGTCCAGATGACACTCTTGGGCGTCTCCTTTGCCTTGTACGTGGGCCTGTGTTGGGGAAATCTTCCCACTGGGCGAAGCTGGAGCTGTTCTATGAGGCTGCACGATTCCCCACCCTCCTAGGGGGCCCAACTGAGGGCCACGAGGGTTCTGTGGTCACCTGACTATTGTCCTGCCTCTGTCCTCTCTGCAAGGAGGCAGGGATGGCATCTAATCCAGGGCTTTGCCACCTGCATCGTCTCTAAGAACAACAGTGTCACCAACAAGACCAGGGCCCACGGGCCCGGTGGGTGGAGAGTGCTTTTCTCAGCTCGTGCTCTCTGGCGTGCTCCCTGGTCTCTGTTTAGAGAAACTGTGGGTAACATGTTTGGAAGAACAGGTGAGCATCTGTGAGGGGATTTCAGGGGCCTGGGCTGGGCCAGTGCGTCCTCTCTTCCCGGGTTCACTTTTGATCGGAACTCCACAGCCCTCTGGAGTGTCCCTGGTGGTCTGCGGCCCGGCGCCTGCGTCCTCTCCCCAGATGGCAGGGGCTAACCCCGGCCAGAGGCTGTGCTTGATGAGGGGACTGCAAGGCCCGGCCTGCCCTGGCCACCCCCTCTGGGGGCTGTTTTATTCCCATCCATAAAGCTCCTTGGTAGGGGTGGGGGGTGGGGTTAGAGCCGGGCTGTTCCTGATGTTTATCAGAGGCCCAGATCAAAGCTGTCCAGGTCGTAAATCTTGGTGGCTGTCAGGCCCCAGGGCAGCTGAGGAGGGTTGACGGCCCTCTGGGCCTCAAAGGAAAAAATTCGCTCCACTCCGCCCACTGCCGGCTCTGCCAAGAAGCTGTCCTCGGCGGAGCCTCTGCCGGGCCCTTCCTTTCCCGGGAGCTGCTCTGGAGATGGGGTGCGTGAGGGTGAGGGGCGAGGCGGCTGGCCCCTGAGTGTCTGAGTGTGTACATGCGGGCGGTGTTGTGTGTCTTCACCAGGGCGGCTGTGAGATGCCTGAGGGTGCCTCCACAGGCAGGCAGATGGGGGAGAGGGAGACAGAGCTCTGGAGCCCAAAGCCCTCACTTTACAGAAGAGGCCCAGGAGGAGGACACGCTCACTCACACACAGTCCCCCGAGTTGGGCTCCTCAGGAAACCAGACCACGAAACCGTGCCCTCGGTTCTCTGTCAGGAGCAGAGCGTCGAGGCCTCAGGAATCGTGGTCAGGATTCAAAACCTTGAGAAACGGCCCCTCAGCTCTGGGAAACCCTGCCTCACCCTTCTCTGGCGTTCATGGAGGCTGTGACTGTGGGTTTTGTAGGCGCCTCGGGGGCTGACGTGCTAAGTCACTCCGTGTCGGACTCTTTGAGACCCCACAGACTGTAACTCACCAGGCTCCTCTGTCCATGGGATTTTTCCAGGCAAGAATACTGAAGTGGGTTGCCATATCCCTCTCTAGGGGATCTTCCTGACCCAGGGATTGAACCTGTGACACCCACGAGAAATTTGAGGTTGGAGGAGATGAAATGAAGCTGGAGGGTCTCAGACACTGTCGGATGGTGAAGGGCTGCTGCCCCCTCCCTGGACGGACTGACTCTCATCCAGGTGGTCACGGGTGTGGAACTTTCTCGCCTGGGTACGTAGGACGCCTTGATGGTCCTCTGTTTGCCTCAGGACACTGGCAGCTTTGGGTCTAAGGCTTTCGCTCTCTTTGAAGGGGCAGAGGACTCTTTTAGGCTAAAGTCACCATTTTCTTTCTTCTTCAGGGTTTTCTTAGGAATCAGAAGTGCCAGTGGAGAAAGAGGTTGTAGAAACAACTTAGCTCGACCTTTTCATTTATCCCTCAGGAAAATGAGTCCAGAGAAGGGAAGAGACTCTTGGCAGAAGTAAAGCCGTCAGCCCAGAGACCCTGGGGACTGGCCTGGGTTCCCAGGAACTCAAGTCTAAGCTGGCTCACCAAACAAATGCACACTAGCATCGCTGTTGATAAACCATAGATGTGCTTATATAAAACACATAAATGTATATGGCCACGATTTTGGGAAAAGTCCCCACAGATAAAAATGGCTTTAAATCCCCTATAAAATGTTAAAGGCGAGTCCTTAACTCCCAGCCGCTCAGCAGGCTCTCAGAGGCCGGGGTGGTGGCGGCTACACTGCTGACCGTAGAGTATCTGGGCTTGCGAAGAGGAGGCTGAGAAGTGAAGGGGATGGAGTCAGGGGATCGGGGGGTCTCAGAGACTCGGGTTCCAGGTCAGGCCGGGCCCTGGCGAACCGTGGCTGTGGGCGGGCTCCCTCATGGTTTCCTGATGTACTTGCCCCACAGGTGGTCCTACAGATGAAGCTGTGTTGGTTCTTAGAGCAGTATTGCGGACCTGATATGTGCCCAATACGTGTCCCTTTGTAGAGACGCCTTGGGATCTTGGTCCAGGTCACACTGGAAATAATCTCACCGTGGGAGGCAGAAGCGAGGCGGCTCTTGGACAGGACGCGGGCACGCAGGGTCTGTGGAAGCTTAGGGACAGATCCCCCTCCAGGTGACGTGGGGTATGAGAGGGTTGGGTTCATTTGACTCAGATTTATCCCAGTTGCAGTCGAACAGGTGGCTTTTAGGGTCTTAGTTCCATCTTGGCAGCAGGGTGAGTACCCCCTGGGCCGAGCTCTGGGGCTCCGTTATGGTCTGGGTTGTGTAATACACATTTGTATGTTGAGGTCCCAACCTGCAGTCCCTCAGAATGCACTGTGTTTGGAGACGGAGGTCTTTGAAAAGGCCATTAAGTTAGCACAGAGTCATTAGGGTGGGTCCTAGTGAGAGGAGGGCGTCTGGGCACTTGGCACAGACTCGTAGCAAGACACAGAGAGAAGACAGCCATCTACAAGCCCATAAAAGAGGCCTTGCACAGTCCTGCCGACCCTGGGGTGCTGGACTTCCAGACCTGGGAACTATGGGAAAATACGGTTCACTTGCTGAGGCCACTCCGCCTGTGGCTCCTGGTTATATGGCAGGCAGAGCTGACTCACTCGGCGTGTACCCAGCCCTCCCCCTGAGGCCGGAGAAGCAGCAACAGCTGCTCCTCCCCTGGGCCCAGATTCCTGGACAGGACCAAGGCCCTCAGAGTCCACAGCCGCACCCCCACCTCAGAGCCTTATCCAGTTACGTCTGGGGAGGTGCCCTGCCTGGGGAGGTTCCCGGGAGCGGCTCTGATGACAGGGTCCACATCCCTGGAGATGCTGCCTCCCCGCTCAGGCCCACTCAGGCCTGCCTCCTTGCGGGTAGGCGCTGAGGGGACGCGGGCAGGTGTCGCTGCTCAGTCCCTGAGGAGGCTGGAAGCCTCTCCCCGCCTCCACCTCCCCAATCTGCCGGCAGCTGGAGGCCTGGCAGCCATCGGCCCAGTGAGGGGAGATGGGCTGCCTCCCAGGCCACGCCAGGTGGGGAGCTTCACGGGCTGGCTGCTGGGATGGGCGCGGGGAAGGCCCGAACCTCATGTGTCTCACGCCTGTCAGCTTCCAGCGTGACAGACGCACAAAGCTACCTTTTATAGGTGGGGAATTACAGGTGCTGCCGCTTCAAAGGCCTTGGCAGCCAGAGCTCTTCTTTGATGGATGACAGTATTATGCATGGTGATTTATTGCTGGGGCCACTTTGACAACAGAAATAACCAGTTTCTCCACCTTCTTGGCCCCTCCCCCCAACCTGGCTGGATTTTTTCTTTTTTTTTTTGGTGGGGGAGCCGGTGGGGGGGTGACCTCCCCATGCAAAGAGGCTAGGGCCTCTGTTTTACGCACAAGGTGAGGTTTCTGGCCTATTAACTTGTCATCGTGTGTCATAAAGTTTAGTGAAACGCTGGCAGATTGTAATCCTAAACAGGGCAATTACCCTATTATTAAAGCAGCTTGCTTTCTTTCTCTTTGTTTTATTTTGCTTTCTCTCTCTCTCCTCCACCTCCTTTCCTGGTTGGGTTTGATCTTACTTCTGTGCAACCTGCTCGATTCGTCACGGACAGGAGTCTCCTGCTCTGTAATGATCGCAGAGTGACCCTGGCCTTGGCTGGGCGGAGCTCGAGGGGAAGCAGAGCATGGCAGCGCATCGCCTTGCTGCTGGCTGCAGCCAACGGAGGGACAGACAGACGGACGGGGTTGGGGAGACAGGGAGCTTTCCCAGCCCTCTGCAGCTATAGGCAGGCAGCAGAGAAAAGTAGGAGGCGGTGGGGTGGTTTCAGGCTCCAGCAAATGAGGGTTTTTTTTAAGAACCCATTGCTTTTGCAGGTAACTTGGGTTTCTCTCCAGGGTTTGTCTCCTTCTGCCCTTTTCTAGCTCACTTTCGGATCTCGAGGTCACAGTAGGGTGACTCATGGAGTTTGAGTCTTGGCTGCCACTTACTTGCTGCAATTCCTCTGCCAGAGACTCAATTTCTAGTCTTTTCTTTTTTGATTAAACAAATTTTTTATTTTTATTTTTATACCAAAAACGTTTTGTATGGGAGTATAGCTGATATACAGTGTTGTAGTTTCAGGTGAACAGCAAAGGGACTCAGCCATACATGTACATGTATCCATTTCCACCCACAAACTCGCCTCCCATTCAGGCTGCCACGTAACACTGAGCAGACTTCCATGTGCTAAACACTAGCAGGAAAGGGCTGGTTAGGACTTTGGGAAGGGCATGTACACACACTGCTATATTTAAAATGGAGAACTATTAAAAAAATATTTACGTATTTGGTTGCACCAGGTCTTAGTTGCAGCACGCAGGATCCGGTTCCCCCATCAGGGATCAAACCCACGCCCCCTGCATTGGGAGGGTGCAGTCTTTGCCACTGGACTACCAGGCAAGTTCCGAGACTCAGTTTCTAAGTCTATAAAATGGGAGTGATGTTCTTGCCCTGTCTACTTCACTCGGATTTAGAGAAGATCAAATCAGATGATGGGTATGAAAGAGGGTGATTAATAGCAAATCACTCTACAAATCTGGGGGATTACTGTAATTTCATACGTGCCATCGCAGCATTTTGTTTTGTGTTTCGTTAAGCCTCAGCTCCTGTTATTCCAAAGGATTGTAAGCACGGGGGGATCAGTCTTCAGTTTCTCTTCTTGTTCTTCAAGGTTGTGATGACCTTGGTCTCTAAATTGACTTGGGAGTCATTGTTGAGCTCGTGGTCTGAACAATGGGGGTTTTCAGGCACCTACATGACAAACAGTTACTCTGTATATAGTGCTAGGTTAAGAATACAGACCCACATAGGCAGGTGGCCAAATGGACATAATTGGATCACAGTTTGCCAGACCTTAGGGAATGACTAGTTTAATTAGCCCATTTTATAGACTTGTAAACTGAGGCTGAAAGAGGTAGAATCATGTTCCTGATGTCAGCAGAGGTGGGACTAGGATTCAAGTCGCTGACCCCCAGTCCGGTTCTTTCTCACTGGGAGAAGCCTCTTAATGACCTTGATTCTGGTTGCTCCTTCTCTTCCACTGTCAGGAGATTTCACCTGTCTCTTCAGGTATCCTCATCAATTTGCTTTCAGGGAAGGATCTGCTGGTAGTCTTTTACGCCCTAGTATGAATTGAATTCAATATTTAGCTCAATATTTGCTTTTGTAGCCTCATCCCTGGTTATACAGAGCCGGGCTTCATTCCCTGTCAATAGGGATTCTAGCGCCGGTGAGAAGAGAGGCAGTGCCTTTCAGAGGCAGAGACTTGTGATTCTTACCCCCTGAAATCATCTTAGTTGCTTACTTTGCAGGGAAGCCATGGCTGGGCCCTGCTTCCTGAATTATGCTGCTCTGGCCAAGATCTATGTGTCCAGAGTTCAGAGCATGTTTGTCAGGACCTGTCAGAGAGTAGGGTTGGGTAGATGGATGGAGTCAGACAGGTTTAAAAATGGAAAGAAGCCAGACAGAGCGGAAGTGGTCCCTAAATACCCTGCCCCTTCTGTTTGTTCCTGCTTTCTTTCCCATAGTTGGAAAAATGCTAGAAATGGACCAGTGCTAAGAACTGTAAGTTCCTATTGTACAGCAGAAATGAACACGACATTGTAAAGCAACTGTATTCCAATTAAAAAAAAGAAGACTTGTAAATTCCAAGTGGTCAGTGTGGGGACAGTTTCTGAGTCCCTACTGTGTGCCAGGCATATCCTGTGTGCAGGGTGGCAAGGAAAAGAGATAACATCAACCTCATAGAGCTCAAGTCAGGGCCACAGGTAAGGGGAGTAGGGACTCCTCGTGGCAAATGTATTGGTTTTTCTGTCTTTGCCCATGAAGGGAGCAGTGATGCCCTTTGTGTAGGTCACCTTGAAACTTTGGTAGAATGAGATCTGACATCGAGAAAATGGAGACTTCCCTGGTGGTCCAGTGGTTTAGGCTTTGCTGGAGGTGTGGGTTAAACCCCTGCTGGGTGAGCTAATATACCACATGTCTTGAAGCCAGAAAAAACAAACAAACAAACAAACAAACAAACAAACATAAAACAGAAGCAATATTGTAACAAATTCAGTAAAGGCTTTAAAAATGGTCCACATCAAAAAAATCTTTAAAAAAAAAAAAGAGAGAAAATGATGGCTGCAAATTTTGGTAGTTGGAAATTCAAAGGGCCAGAGAGGATTTTGAGATGATAAGAGAGAAAGACCCAAAAGGATACCAGAATCCCTTTTGTTTCAGGCTTGTAGCTTACCACAAGGCAAGGCATCCCCATGCAAACGTCCTTAATGGCTTTAGAGATGGGGCCCGAGACTGACATGAGGGCAGAGATGGCCGTGCAAGGCTTCAGTCTAGAGGAGATAGGTGGTGCCTGAAGCCAGGAGAACACCTGCTGTCTCTGTGGGGAGAAGGAGGTTGCAACCCTGAGTCCGAGACTGCAAGTAGAGCCTGAGTTGAGATGGGGAGGAACATTGTACTCTGCACTCAGTTCCTTGTTCCATGGGCATTTGAGAGTTCGCTGAGGTTGACCAGTTGCCTGGTCAGTCCTGTGCGCAGAGAAGAGCAGGAAGTAAAGAAGAAACAGGGCGGGGCTACTAGCCTCCCCACCTGCTGAGTCCACAATGGGACCTGTGGTCTTGGGGTCTGTGTGTGGTCCTGTTGAGAAACACTTCTCTGACTCCCCTGAGGCTTTGCCAGCTCAAGGCTGCCCTTTGCCCTTTGAGTTCAGAGGGAGAAGACCTGTGGTGTCTCATCATTACTGGCAATGTTGGATGGACAGACCTAATATATGTCAGTAGCTAATTATGTGGTCTTGGACACTTTATCTCATTGTGACTCACGTGAAAATAAGGACATCACACTTGTCCTGTTGACCGTGATGGATTGTTGTGAAATAATAGCTAATGAGATTACGGACAGCAGGTGTTCTGTAAACTTTATTAGCTGCACAGGCTAGTTCTTATGATGAAGGTTCTTGTTTTTTCAATTGAAGCGTAGTTGATTTGCAATGTTTCAAGTGTACAACAAAGTGATTCAGTTACACACACACATATCTATGTCAACATATCTATCAGTATATCTACATCAATTCTTTTCAAGATTTTTCCATTATAGATTATTACAAGATGTTGACTATGGTGTCCTGGGCTATACGGTAGGTCCTTGTTGTGTATCTACTTTGCATACTGCAGTGCGTATCTGTTAATCCCACATTTCGAATTTATCCCTACCACCCTTTCCCCTTTGGTAACTGGAAGCTTGTTTTCTAAGTCTGTGAGTCTATTTCTGTCTTGTAAATAAGGTCATCTGTATCATTTTTTAGATCCCACACATAATTGATATGATACTTGTCTTTGACTTAGGTCTAGGTCCATCTGTATTGCTGCAAATGGCATCATTTCATTCCTTTTATGGCTGAGTAATATTCCACTGTATATGCACACCACATCAAAATGGGTTATAGACCTAAATGTAAGACTGGATACTGTGAAACTCCTAGAGGAAAACGTAGACAGAGCACCTTTTGACATAAATCGCAGCAATATTTGTTTGGATCCATGATAATGTCTCTCATTCTGTTACCCGGAACACTTGGAAGGCTGCCTCCCTCTTCTGGGGAAGCTCCTGTCTTCAGATGCCCCGAAACATTAGGTGCCTGGTTTACACAGCAGGGTGGGTTTCTTCCAAGGATGCAGATGGTGAAGGAGAATGCTGTCTTTGGGAGGATCTTCTGAGAACTGCCACCCACACACCCATCTCTTCTCCATCTGAGTGGAAGCACCTTGCCTGGCCCTGGGGCCAGCCCCACGTTGCAAGGCCTTGGAGTTGTCAGACCTGAAAGGCAGCCTGTTGGCCCTGCAGGCTCTGGAGCTGACAGGTGTCTGCCAGGTGTACCAGCCGGAGCCTGGAGGTGAGGGAGATAGCCCAGTTAAGCTCCTTTCCTCCTGGAGTTGATAATTGCAGTGCAGTAGCAGCTCTGTAATTGCTCAATAAAGCTTCTGCCTTACCATGATAGAATGGTGGCTGAAACACCTTATCTGAGCTCAGGGTGTGTCGCGTGTGTGTATATGGGTGTGTTGAGGATGAGAAGGGAGACAAGACAGCTCTGAGCACATTTTCAGAGCTTCTCAGGACATTCCTAGCCCTTCTTCTTTCCATACAGTGTTATCCAGAAGCTCTTTCTAGATCTGTCAGAATTTCTACATCTATGGATCTCCTCCAGAGCATAGCAGAGTGTAGACCCCTCCTGTGATATTTATCTCTGATGATCATAATGATGATGAAGATGGCGTGGACTGGAACAGGACTATGTTTTTGACAAGTTTAATTCAGTTTGACAAATATTTAACAAGTACTGATTCTTGCCTGCAGTGAGGAAAGTTATAGTTATTATTTTGGGGAAGGAAGGAGGGAAAAGCCTTGAACATATAAAGAAAGATGACAGGAGCTGTTTTCTCCAGAACCCTGGCCTGTTTTGAGGGGCCAGGCCATGCACAGACTGGCTGGTTGGGATTGGGATGGGGCAGGTGGGGCCGGAGCTGTAACAACAGAGGGTCTAGAGTCTAGTTTTGGAAGGCAGACACACCTGGAGGATCCTGGCTCTGTCACTTACTATCTGTAGGATTCTGGGCTAGTTTTTTGTCTTTGGACTCTTCAATTTCCTTACCTCTAATGTGGAGACAGTGATGTTCCCAGGCTCCCTGGGTTCATGTGAAGGTTTCATGATTTAGTGACTTAATACCATCCTGGGTCAGCAGCTCAGTAGGAAACATTGCCAACATGGTTGTGATGGAGAACAGGGATTCAGTGACAGAGCCGGGTTGCAGATGACCCAGAACCAAATAAACAACTGTCACTGGTTCAGGGCTCTCTGTATGTTCGCTCTACCATTTGTCTGCAATGTTTTAAAAATTTAGGACCAGTTCATTTAACTTTGGTTTTTATTTTTGGCCATGTGGCTTGCAGGATCTTAGTTCCCCAACCAGGGATCAATCCCACACCCCCTGCATTGGAAGCTCAGAGTCCTAACCACGGGACCACCACGGAAGTCTCTAGAACCAATTCATTTTCATAGGTAATATACATCCATGTGGTTTAAAAGTTAAAAAGAACTGTGCACAGAAAAGGCAAATTGCTGCTTTCCCTGTCCCCTAAGGACTCTATTCCCTCTTCCCAGAGGCAGCTGCTGTCACCAGTTTCTGGGGTATCAGCATATAATGATGATGACGATGATAAAAATAGCTAATACTCATTTAGACTTTTCATGTGCCCAGCATTATTTTAAATGCTTATATTAATTTGTTTAATTCATATGCACATGGATTAACTCATATTTATATTTATACATTCATATTCATATACATAACATATGAATTCATTTAATCCTTACAATAATGGCTTATAAGGTGGGTACCATTGTTATCACTAGTTGTTGGAACATATAACATATAATTAAACATCTTTTCTTTTTTTTCCATTGGAGACACTTATTTATACCTTTCCAAGGGCTCCCCTGTGGCTTAGTGGTAAAGAATCTACCTGTCAGTGAAGGAGACATAGATTCGATCCCTGGGTTGGGAAGATCTCCTGGAGAAGGAAATGGCAACCTACTCCAGAATTGTTGCCTGGGAAATCCCATCAACAAAGGAACCTGGTGGGCTACAGTTCATAGTGTAGTAAAGGGTCAGACATGGCTGAGTGACTAAACAGCAAACGACAAATCCTGATATATAAGAAAAATCCCCTGAACAACAATGCTGATTAGGGAAGAGGCTGGGCCACAGTCATGGGGGAGACTTCACAGAGGAAGTGGGCTGGGGAGGATGGCGAGGATTATAGGTTGTGTTGTCAAATGTCTACAGAAACCTTCCCTAGAGTCTTGCAGCTCTTAACTCCATTTCCCCCACAACACAGCTGGGCAAGGTAGGGATGACCATCTCCTTTTTCACAGAGGAGAAGAGAAATCAGAGTTGCTGAGTGACTTGCCCCAAACCGCGCAGCTGGTCCCGGGCGGACACTCGGTGCACTCATTCTTCTGACCCGTAGCCTAGCATTTTCGCCATGGCAACATGGTGGGGCGGGGGGATCAAGCCTGAGTAGAGGTGGGTGAGAAGAGAGTAGGGGTCCCTGTGGATGCCAGACTGAGCAGAACTTCGTGGGCAGGGAGAGAAAGAGAGGGAGGTGAGACAGGTGGGCTCCGGGGGGCTTCTCTTGGGCTTTAGCCTTCCGGAAAGGAGAAGGTCAGAGTAGACATGCCATCCTCTGGCCTCTTGTCCTTGGGAGCCCCACCATCCAGGCCCCATAGGAATACAAGTGGGGTGGGAGTGGAGCCTCTCAACACGCTTATCAGAGGGGCCCTGAAAGGTTTTGGACTTCTTCTGAGGGACAGAGAAATGGTTCCCACCCCTCATCCCCCACTTTGTTTGTAAAGGGTACAGAGGAAGGCACACACTGGAGCTAAGGATTGGACAGCTGGGCTAATACCAAAATTAGACCTGGTGAGCTGACCCCAGTGACACATGGGGTGACCCAGGATGCATGCACAGTGATTTTGCAGCAAAGTCTTCATTTCTGTAGCTATTTATTGAAACCTGCTGGGCTTCCCTGATGGTCCAGTGGATAAGCACCTGCCTTGCAATGCAGGGGACGCCTGTTCGATCCTCGGTCCAGGAAGATCCCACATGCCTCAGAGTAACTAAGCCCATGAGCCGCAACTATATTGAGACTGTGCTCTAGAGCCTGGGAACTGCAACTACTGAGCCTCTGCGTCCTAGACCCTGTGCTCCACAAGAGAAGCCACCGCCACGAGAAGCCCGCACACTGCAGCTAGAGAGTAGCCTCTGCTTGCCGTGACTAGAGAAAGCCCGTGTGTGGCAGTGCAGACCCAGCGCAGCCAAAAAGAAAATAAATAAAAATTAAAAACCCTGCTATATAGATATATTATATACATGTGCTATATATGTGTCTCATATATATATATGTATATATGGGCTTTCCTGGTAGCTCAGCTGGTAAAAAATCCGCCTGCAATGCAGGAGACCCTGGTTCAATTCCTGGGTCAGGAAGATTCCCTGGAGAAGGGCTAGGCTACCCACTCCAGTATTCTTGGGCTTCCCTGGTGGCTCAGATGGTAAAGAATCTGTCTGCAATGTGGGAGGCTTGGATTCGGTCCCTGGGTCGGAAAGATCTCCTGGAGAAGGAAATGGTAACCCACTCCAGAATTCTTGCCTGGAGAATCCCATGGACAGAGGAACCTGGCAGGCTACAGTCTGTGGGGTCACAAGGAGTCGGACACAACTGAGCGACTAGGCATAGCACAGTACATATGTATATATGTCTCCTTCCCTTCTTTGAAAAAAATGTTTATTGAGCCTTGGATATACCATAGTGAGCAGTCCAGATCATATAATTATTATATCTTATCAAAAAGTGCCATCCTGAGGAATGGACAGATGCTATTGTGTGCCCGTTGGGAGAGCCACCAACTCCAGGTTAGGAGGCTTACAAAGCTGCTCAGAGGAGACTCCCTGAAGCTGAGACCCTCAGAGGGAGCGAGAGGGTGTCTTAGGGGAAAGAGGTGGGTGTCTTCTAAGCAGAGGGGGGCCTGGGTGAGAGGGATCACAATTCAGGAACTGAAAGCAGTTTATCCTGGCTGGACAGAGGGTGCAGAGGGGGGCACAGTGCCCCATAAGTGCACTGAGTAGGTACTTGATAATTGTGGATTATCAAGTATAATCATGGATTAAAGAGATGTGCTTGAAGAGGTAGGTGGCAAATTGTACAAGGCCTTGAAGACCACAGTAAGGATTTTCGATTTTACCTGAAGGGCAATATGGAAAGCCAGTCTATAATGCTGTAGAATTTCCTCTTATCTGTGCTCGGTGATCCCAGTGTAACTACGGTGAGGTCAGACAGTTGGGTGCTCTAGCTTGGGATTCGGCCAGGTGTGTGTGATGTGAGGACCTTGGGTAAGGCCAAGATGTCCCAGGGAAGCATGTCAGCTGGAGAGGTTGAAGCAGTGGCCCATGGGATCTGGGCTGCAGTGGACCGTGAAGTCAGAGGGGGGATTAGGGAGAAAATAGTGTGTGTGTGTTAATGGAGTGACAATCCTGGTGGGGTCAAAGATCCAGAGGCTTTGGAAAGATCGTGGTAAGGATGATGCTCTGTGAGTTTTTGACTTCAGGGTGATGTCTTAGAAAAAGGAGCTAAAGAAGAGTGGATGCGATGGAGTCAAGGAGGTGAGGGGCCAGGTTGGAGAACAGGTCATCTGAGCAGAGGGGGAAGCACCCTGAATGATGGCACTTGGTGCGGGCAGGGGAGATTGCCACTGGGCCTAAGACTTCAATAGGATGGGGCGGGGGTCTGATGCGGATGGCTGGAGGGTGGTGGTTGAGAAGGTCGAGGAGGGAAAGGTGGCACAATACTAGTCATGGTGGTTGGACAGAGGTGCATAAGGTCCAGTTCTTAAGCTCAAGGGGATACCACCAAGCTGGGGGTAACCCATCTGCCTCCTCTGGGGTCTCCAGGACAGTCATTCCATGTACCAGGTGGATAAGTGGTTTGTAAGTTAGCACGGCGCATTCATCATGGCAATAACAGCTACTATTCAGTCTAGTGTCGGCCATCCAGGAGAAGGTCTGCCTGTGTATGTACATGGCAGGCGAAGGGCAGGGGTCTGGGCTGGGTTTGAATTCCTTGCTGCACTTACTGGCTGTGTGACATCAGGCAAGTGTCTTCACCTCTCACAGCCAGCTCTCCTCAGCTGTGAAATGGGGGCACAGACATCAGAGTTGCCATGAGGATTAGATGAGTTTATCTGTATAAAGCACTGGACACAGATAAGGGCAAATTGACATGAACTGTTTGTCCTTATCGTATCACTGAGGAACTTGGAGTTCACAGAGGTAAAGTGATCTGTGTGAGGTCACACACGTTAGCGGCGACAGCTGCAATTCAAAGCCAGTCAGGCTGACACGAAAGAATCTTGCCGTAAAATCACTGTGCCTTCCTTCCCCGTAATCCTGGGTGAGACTGAAACTTAGGAAAGGATATTGACTTTTTCTAGGTCACCTGCTAGTAGGCAGTGGCTTTGCAGCCTGGGCCCAAGTGGCTTTTGTTCTTCAGCTGCCGAATTGTGTCTGAGTTTTTGGGACCCCATGGATTGCAGCACACCAGGCTTCCCTGTCCTTCACTGTCTCCCAGAGTTTGCTCAAACTTGTGTCCATTGAATAGGAGTGACTTTACTCCACTGTTTTTTTCTGTCACATCGTAACTGGCTTCCTAGATAACGGGGTGGGATATGGACTCTTTGAGAACAGGAACCAGGAATGCATTTGCTTGGGGCTTTGGGCTGCTTATTCGTTTTTGTTTCCAAACCCAGAATCTCAGGGTGTGGGAGCTGAGAGCAATGCCCCTTAGAGTGGCAGGCGGGGTGCACTCTGGATTTCCTCATCTGTAAAATGGGAATGATAATTGCCCTGAGTATCCCAGAAGATTACAGTGGGGGGGGGGGGCGGGCTCAAATTAGATGATGTAAGGAAAAAATGCTTTGAAGACCAAACCACCTTGTCATCACGTTCTCAGAGAGGTGTGCTTCACCTGGAGGGAGACTCTGGACTTGGTGCCAGGAGTCAGTCTCTTTCCTCACCCTGCTCAGCGCCCAGACCAGCAGCAGCAGCTGGGCACCTTCTCCCCACCGTCCTGCTGGGCACCCCTCCTCCCCAACTCCGAGCTGCTCATCTCTCGCTGTGAGTTGTGTGTGGCAGGCTCAGCCTGGCCTGGGGACAGAAGGTCCAGCTCACCGGGCAAGCTTGGAGGGGCCTTTTCTCCCCAGCCTCCTTGGCGCTGGGAAGGAGTGAGAGGAGCCCGGATGCCCACATCGGGAGAGTCATCGGCTCGTGAATCCTAGACGAGACTGGATGTCTCCGGTCACCGTTGGGACCTACTTGGCCAAGGCAGCCCAGAGGCAGGGCAGGGGAGAGGCTGGGCCCCTGATCCCTGCCCAGCCCCCGTGGCTGAGTGACAGAGATTCCTTAGGGTCTGATGATGGAGCAGAGCCTTCACCCCCGGGGGTGTGAGAAACGGAAGTGCTTGCTGGGGTCTCGGGGTCAGGAACATGTTTCCTTTCCGGTTATACTTGTGCTGGCAACCTTCCGAAGGGTCGCCCAGGTTCTCTGCGAATTGACAGGCCGTTCAGCTATGTCAGCGCGCATGGATATTTTTCTTTCCTTCATTTAGATGTGCCTCTTTGAGTGTAAATTGTTGGGGCTTTTGTCTGTACCCCCACCCCCTGCTTTCTCTCTCTTCTGTTATGTAACCCAGGAGGAGGAACTGGGTGCCGAGAACAGCTGTAGGAATGAAAGGGGACAGATGGAGGAAGGAAGCTGAATTTATCTGAGTACCTACAATGTGCTGGGTCCAGAAAAAATGTTATTGTATTTCCAGAGAAATCATGAAGAAGAATCATCATCTTAGGCTGGTTGTTCCCAAGGGCTGGGGATTGAGGGAAGGAAGAGGAGGGAGGTTGGGGTTATCAGATGTCAGCTCTTATATATAGAGTGGATAAACAACAAGGTCCTACTGTATAGCACAGAGAACTATATTTAATATCTTATGATAAACCATAATGGAAAAGAATATTTTATAAAAAAATATATATATGTATGACTGAATTACTTTGCTGTATAGCAATAATTGACACAACATTGCAAACCATCTATATTTCTATACATCTGTAAAAAACTTAAAAGAGATTTTAAAAATTAAAAAAAAAAAAAAAAACTCAAAAAAAAAAGAATTGTTGCCTTAGAATCTGAAAGCATTTGACCTGGAAGGGAAGTTAGGTACCCTGAACTCTAAACTCCTTCTCTTCCTGGTAAAGAAGAGATTTGCCCAAAGTTTCAGAACTTTCTTTTTTTTCTTTCTAGGAAAGCCTTGCCCTATAATAATCCTTCTTTACAGACAAAAATGTGTTGTGATTCCCCTGCCCACTCGTCAGCTGGACGACTGTTTACACGGACTCCTGGGCTATCAGAGTTCTGGTCCGGCCTCCTCATTTAACATGGAGGCTGCAGAGGACCTGCCCTCTCAGCACCCATCTTCCCTGCTCCCTCGTGTTGTACCCCCTTGCCCCCAGTCCTAGGGCTTGCACTCTGGTTTCCCACATGGTTGCCTCTTGGCAATTCATTCCCCTTGGGACTCAAGGGGTTACCAGCATCAGTGGTCATCAGTTCCTGCTAAAGTGTCAACAGGGGAAGTTTGGGGAGACTTCCAGTTTAGAGAGATTTCACTTGGTGTTATGGGATGAATGGTGTCCCTTCTCGAACTCATATATTGAAGTCCTAACCCTGGGTACCCCAGAAGGTGACTCTATTGGCAGACAGGGGGGTCTTTAAAGAGGTCATTAAAATGAAGTTATTAGGTGGGCTCCCATCCGATAGTCCTGGTGCTGTTATATGAAGAGGAAATTCAGACATGGGTGCAGAGAGAGGATTGTGTGAAGATGCAGGGAGAACACAGACCAAGGAGAGAGGCATCAGAAGAAACAACCCTCCCCACACTTGACCTTGGACTTCTAGCCTTCAAAGCTATGCGACAACACATCTGAGTTGTGTAAGCCACCCACCCATCTACGATATGCCGACATGGCGACCCTAGCTAGCTAATACACCTGGCCTCTTTTGCAGCCACCTGGCTGGGAGAGGGTCCAGCCAGGAAGTTCCGAGACCAGGTAGAGGGTAGGAGGTTCCCAGGTAGGGAGAAGGTTTGGGGTAACAGGAAGGGCACTGTGGCTTCTCAAATTCTTGGCACTGAGAAGCCACAGTGGCACTGTGGCAACCCACTCCAGTATTATTGCCTGGAGAATCCCCATGGACAGAGGAGCCTGGCAGGTTATAGTCCATGGGTCGCAAAGAGTCGGACACGGATGAGCAACTAAGCATAGCACGTGGGTATTTTCTCAAAAATGAAATCTCATTGTAAATAATATTTTATAATCTATTTTTAAGATTGACTACGTACCACAAGCCTCACTTTCCTCCAGAATTCATCTCTATCACCCTGTTAAGTTTGCACTAGTGGTAAAGAACCTGCCTGCCAATGCAGGAGATGTAAAAGACACAGGTTCAATCCCTGGGTCAGAAAGATCCCCTGGAGGAGGGCATGGCCGCCCACTCTAGTGTTCTGGCCTGGAGAATCCCATGGACAGAGGAGCCTGGCAGGCTACAGTCCATAGGGTCGCACAGAGTCGAACGTGACTGAAGCGACTTAGCACATGCACCCTTTTTAAGACTTTGTTCTAATGGGCAGCTCCAGAGACCCCTGAAAGGAAGAAGGGTGACCTAGAAGTGACTTCTCCCAATGGCCAGTGTTTGTTCTCAGATGCACAGTCTCCTGAATCTCGCTGGAGGCAGGTGAGGTTTGGAGAACACTGAACTTAGAATCAGATAGGCCAGGAGTCCAGCTGCAGCTTTGCCATTTACAAGCTGTAATCAGGAAAGGAGAGGACCCCGGGTGACTGACTTATCGTTTCCAGGCCTCCGTCAAGGATTAACAGCAGAGTGTAAGTAAAAAAGAGCTCTGGAAACTGGCAGCAGTTATTAATACAAACTCATGGATGAACAAAGGCTATTTTGTTGCTTTGGCAGGAGAAAATCCAATGTCTTGAGGATCATAAAACACCATGAATGAATGAGTCTGGTCTATAGGAAGTAGAAGAGCTTGAGAAAGAAAAGTCATTTTTGTTTTGAGAAATGATTTGGACTTTGAGAACATACTTCTTGGTGAGTAAAGAGGTGGGGCAGCCTGATTTGGAAGGAGAGAAGAAAGAGATGAATATTCAGGAAGCCAGAAACAAGGGGTCCTAATAAACAGTAATAGTGATGATGATGTTGGTGGTAATGGTGATGATGGTGGTGGTGATGATGGTGATGGTGGTGGTGATGGTGGTGATGGTGATGATGGTGATGGTGATGACGGTGATAGTGGTGGTGATGGTGATAATGGTGGTGGTGATGATGGTGATGGTGGTGGTGATGGTGGTGGTGGTGATGATGGTGATGGTGATGACGGTGATAGTGGTGGTGATGGTGGTGGTGGTAATGATGGTGATGGTGATAAGTGATGATGATGATAGTGATGATGGTAATGGTGATGATGGTGGTGGTAGTGATGATGGTGATGGTGATAAGTGATGATGATGATAGTGATGATGGTGGTAATGGTGATGATGGTGATGGTGATGGTGGTGATGGTGATGATGGTGATAGTGGTGGTGATGGTGATGATGGTGGTGGTGATGACGGTGATGGTGATGATGGTGGTGATGGTGATGGTGGTGATGGTGATGACGGTGATAGTGGTGGTGATGGTGATGATGGTGGTGGTGATGATGGTGATGGTGATGACGGTGGTGGTTATGATGGTGGTGGTGATGATGGTGATGGTGGTGATGGTGATGGTGATGGTGATGGTGATGGTGGTGATGGTGATGACGGTGATAGTGGTGGTGATGGTGATGATGGTGGTGGTGATGATGGTGATGGTGGCAGTGATTTTAATGGTGATGATTGTGATGGCAGCTAATACAGAGCATGTACTATGTATCAGTGTGCTAAGAGCTTTGCAAATATGAACTAAACTAGTCCCCTGAACATCCCTATTTGGTAAATACAATTATCATTCCCATTTTACAGATGAGGACACACAAGGCACAGAAGAAAGATTAACTAACTTGCTCCAGGTCACACAGCTGGTAAATGAGGGAGCTAAGGTTTGAGCCCAAGGCCACATGTTTCCATAGATTCCACATACCTGGGACCAGACGGGAGCTCAGAAGAGCTGCAAAGCCAGAGTGCTTGAGACAGACAGACTTTGAAGACAAACGCTGTGTCTATGAGTCAGCGTCTATTTGGAGACAACTTGCAGTGAGTGAGTAGTTTTGCTTACAGTCAAGCAGACCAGCTGGAAAGCATTTTCATCTGTGACAACTTGGGAAGTGGGGTGGTGAGGAAGGGAGGGGGAGGCGCCTGCATTCATTATTTCTCCAGGGCCCTGGGGAGGTGACCGGTGGGAGGGAGTGTCTGCTAGGATACTGAGCCATGACATTCTTTTTTTTCCTGCCCCCTCCCTCCCCAAGACATTCTTGACCGACAGCCTCCACCAGGAGGAACTGAGATTGCCCAGAACTTCCCCTGCGGTTCAAGATGGACTCTGGCGTGGAAAGTTGGGGCCCTTCTGTGGGTGTGCCCTTGGCTGATGTCTCTTGGTTTACCCGGAGGCAGTCTCCCCTTCTCCTTCCTCTGATCTCTCTTCTCCTGCCCACCTGCTCCCCTTCCCCCAAGCACAGCTGCGTCAGGCCAGTCATGGGATGGAGAGAGTGCTCTCTCTGTGGTGGGGGGTGGTGGGGCGGGCATGAAGGACCCCTGGGAGTTGCCCTAAAGCCCTGGACAGGTTTGAAGGAAGTTCTGTGTTTCTTCCGTGGCATCATTCACATGAGGTAGAAAATGACCAGCTGACGTCGGGGGAGGGGGCCTGGTTGTCCAATCGATCCTGCTGCTGCCCTGAGAGGAGGACAAGTTCCTCTCCCACTGATGGCAGGCAGGCTGGGCTGCCCCGTGTGTGAGCGCCTGTCAGGGTCATGTGAGCATACTTGGCCAAAACGGGACCTGAAACCCTCCCAAACCTCTGACAAGGCTTAGTAGAGATGCTGGTCTCCTGTAACAGAGCTGGCAGCCTATGGGAGCTGGGCATGAGAGGTTGCATGGCAGGGAGAGCCATCAGAGGACAGAAGGTGCTGGAACCTGGAGGGAGGTCGCAGCAGAGCAGTTGTGAGCAGAGGACTTGCTGATTGCATCAGTGACGTGCTGCTCTGTGTGGTGCTGCATGCCTGGGACCCAGGTCTCCGCAGCATCCTGGAGCCCTGAGCTCTGAGGGCTGCAGGAGTAGGCAGGTAAATGACGAAAGATCATCCTGAGTGCTCACTGTGAGCTGGGGGCTGGGGGCAGGAGTTGTTGTCGCTGGGTGCATGTGGAAGAAGTCAGATGGACTCTGTAGGGAAGAGTCTTCGAAGACAGGGAGCCCTTGTGCAGAGAGATCTGTCCTGCCCATGGCTGATCCATTTTCAGGAATTGGTCCCTTCTCTGCATGCGGGCTAAATCGCTTTAGTCGTGTCCGACTCTTTGTGACCCTTTGGATTGTAATCCACCAGACTCCTCTGTCCATGGGATTCTCCAGGCAAGAATACTGGAGTGGGTTGCCATGCCCTCCTCCAGGAGATCTTCAAGACCCAGGGATTGAAGCCAAGTCTCTCACATCTCCTGCACTGGCAGGTGGATTCTTTGCCACTAGCATCACCTGGGAAGCCCTGGTCCCTTCCCTGGAGGGGAAAACCTATGTTATTTCAAGTAACTATTTTGAGTGCACCAAGCAGTTCGTGGGGTCTTAGTTCCTGGACCAGCTATTGAACCTGGGATCTTCGCAGTGAAAATGAGTAGTCATAACCACTGGACTTCCAGGGAAGTCATTGATAACCTATTTTAAAAACCAACAGTGTATCACAAACATCTTTTCATGTTGACCCAAATTTATCTCCATCAGCATTTTTTGGTTAAGACTCTGTTCCGATGGACAGGTCTGGGGACTCCTAAATGTGTTAGATGGGAAGGGTTCACTGGGAAATGACTTCTCTCTGTACAGACAGACACACACACATACCTCATATGCACACTCATACACATACTTCTAAAATGTTTATACTTTTTGGCTCAATGCATTTTATTTAAAAAAAATTTGGTTTGGAAAATTTCACATATACATAAGATTTGAGAGAAGAGCATAAGGAATCCCCATGAACTCATCTCCCAGCATCTGCAGTTATCAGCATTTTGCCAATTTTGTTTCATCCACCTCCCCTGCATATTATAAAAACCAGTCACAAGTCCCTGCATTCCATCAATGCTTCAGGATGCATCATCTCACACCACCCTTACAGCAATCCTGTTGAGTTAAACAGAGTGATTATTATGATCTTCATGTTATAAAGAGAAAACCAAAGCTCAGAGAGGCTAAGGAACTTTTCCAAGGTCACACAGCTAGACAACCCAGGACTTCTGATGCCTAATCAGGTTCCCTCTCATGGGATCATTCTAACTGCATTTTAGGATGCAGGCAGGGCAAGCGGGGGGTTGCAGGGGAGGGGTGAGATGGGGGGTGTGGGGGAAGGAGTCGAGGGGGCTTTTTCCTGAGACTCTCAGCTTACAAGGTTGCCAGTCTAAGGCCTTCCTTTTAACCCCTTTGCTAGTCCCGCTGCGCTGCCCTGCTGATCAGAGCAGTTGAGACAGGGGAGGGCAAATTAAGCTCCCCCAGGTTTTCCACCGGTGGCTTCCTCGGATCATGGCTGCAGGATGTTTATAAAACTCGGAATCAATTTGAGGCACAGAGATTTTCTATCAGGGAGGCAGATTGCACTGATAGGGTCAAAAGGCCTGTCGCCAGCGAGGATCACAGCATCTGACATATTAATTTGAGCTGTCAGAACCAATATGTGTAACAGAGGCGGGGATTCACAGGCCCTGTTTGGGGAAAAGAGTGGGAAAAGGAAAAAATGGGGGAAAGTACAACCCTGTGATGGACTAACCTTTCACAGATTCCTGGAGACTCAGTCCTGCTGCTTGTAACCAAAGTACCCCTCCCCGCACCCTCCTCCCCATCCTGGGGAGGTAGGCGGTGGAGAGGGGAGGTGGCTGGTGGGTAGGACCAGGGCCTTCTCTGTAGGATGCTGGCTGCATCATGGCAATCATCTCCCTGTAAGTAAACTCTGCCTGGCTTTTTTTTTTTTCTTTTGGCTGCACTGGGTGGCAGGTGGTATCTTAACTCCCCAACCAGGGATCAAACCCACATCATCTACAGTGGAAGCATGGTATCCTAACCATTGGACTTCCAGGGAAGTCTGTCTCCCTGGCTCTGCACATACCCACTCCCTGGCTCTTTCCTTGCCCCCACACCAGTTGAGCTCCAGAGCTCTGAGCTGTGGCAGGAAGTACCTTTGTTCCTGAGAACCCTTTGAAATCTGCAGCTAGAGTCAGCTCCTGGCGGGAAATGGACATGAACCTTGTGTCTCCAGAGACTCACGCTCAGCCCGCCTCAGGTCTGGCACCTTCCTGCTCTTTCCCACCCTCCAGCTCCCCGTCCTCCTGTTGGCTGTCTCCATCCTCATTCTCCCCACCTCCATTTCTTTGGGCAACCCTGACGCTCCCTCAAGACCCCATACCTTCCCTGAGATCTGAGTGCCATGTCCTCATCTGAATCCGCGTCAAAGCACCACGGGGCAGTCTGTGTGTGCAGGGTACACACCGTGTTCCCGGGGACCCCATCTTGTTGGGGTACACACGTAAAGCGGGGTGGACCCAGAAAAGTCCAGCAAACTCCATGTTTCTTAGACCAAGTGATGAGGCAACAACAGGAAAGCACAGCGTGGTGGCCAAAGCATTGTAAAGGCTTCATTTCCAGGAGCCCCCACGAGCCCCTGGACCTTGACTTGGGTGATCTGTGTCACGGAAAGGAAGAATTATTCTCTGGTCGGTGGAAGCAATGAATACAGGCTGACTTCATCTCATTACACTTGAGCTCATTGTGCTTCGCAGATACTGTGTTTTTTACAAACACACGTTTGTGAAGTTTGGGGTGACCCTGCATTAAGGGAGTCTGTTGGCACCATTTTTCCAATGGCATTGACTCACTTCATGTCTCAGCGTCACATTTTGGTAATTCTCGCAATATTTCAAACTTTCTCATTAGCGTTATATTTGTCATGAGGATCCGTGACCCATGATCCTTGGTGTTGCTACTATGATTTGCTGAAGGCTCAGAGGATGGGTGGCATGTTTTTTTTTTAGTAGTAAAGTAATTTTTAAGGTATGTGCATTTTTTTCCTCACCAAAGACATACATTTACATTTACTCCTTTAAAAGATACATGTTTAGATATATGTTTATAACCAGAGTTCCCACGGTTATCTCTAGTTTCAATCTCGTAGCAGGAGGTTTATTCCAGCTTTTCCCCTTTTGATATTTTGGTCTTATCTTCTGACGGGAGAGCTGGTCCCCTGCCTCCATCTTCCTATGTACGCTCAATGTCGTCCTTCTTGTGCACTGGTTTTCTTAGCCAGAATGCTCCTGCACACTTATTAGACTATCAGATCAGATCAGATCAGATCAGTTGCTCAGTCGTGTCCGACTCTTTGTGACCCCATGAATCACAGCACGCCAGGCCTCCCTGTCCATCACCAACTCCCGGAGTTCACTCAGACTCACGTCCATCGAGTCAGTGATGCCATCCAGCCATCTCATCCTCTGTCGTCCCCTTCTCCTCCTGCCCCCAATCCCTCCCAGCATCAGACTCCTTTCCAATGAGTCAACTCTTCGCATGAGGTGGCCAAAGTACTGGAGTTTCAGTTTTAGCATCATTCCTTCCAAAGAAATCCCAGGGCTGATCTCCTTCAGAATGGACTGGTTGGATCTCCTTGCAGTCCAAGGGACTCTAAAGAGTCTTCTCCAGCACCACAGTTCAAAAGCATCAATTCTTCAGTGCTCAGCCTTCTTCACAGTCCAACTCTCACATCTATACATGACCACAGGAAAAACCATAGCCTTGACTAGACGAACCTTTGTTGGCAAAGTAATGTCTCTGCTTTGAACATGCTGTCTAGGTTGGTCACTATAGTGTAGTATAAACATAACTTTTATATGCCCTGGGGAACTAAAATATTCAGGTGACTGGTTTTATCTGATACTCGCTTTATTGCGGAGGTCTGCAGCTGAACTCCCAATGTCTCCAAGGTCGGCCTGTGTTCCTAACACTAGGTACGGTGGAGAGGTGAGCCCGAGAGGGACACAGCAGCGCTCTGTTAACTAACACGTGAGCGCATCTCACACTGAGATTCCAAAGCTCGTGGTCCCCTCAGGCATCTCCATGTGGCTGGGCCTCTAGCAACGTCTGAAGCCTTCCTCCAATGTCTGATGGGAGACAACCAGGCTTTCCGTTTTCCTGGGCAGTGGTGCTGGAGGGCCTCCCTTGGGGGCACAGGAGTTGACCCTCGAGCTCCCTCCCCAGACCAGCACCCTCCAACTCTGCCTGCCTGATGTCACTTCTGCTCCAGCTCCACCCCATCCCGTAACCTGTGTAGCACCCAGTGTGAAACAGTCAAGAGTTTGTTCTTCTCAAAACATTTTGTGCTGGACAGATCTTTGAAGAAACTAGCTCCTGAGAAAATCTTGTGTGCGTTGTGTGAAAGAACACAGATGTCCTTGCCCTGAGGAAAGACCCCAGTTTTGAAAAGAAAGTAAATGCGGGATGGGGGTGATCAAAAAGATGAGGACTTCCCTGGAGGTGCAGCGGTTAAGATTCCACCCTTCCACTGCAGGGGGTGTGGGTTTGATCCCTGGCCTGGGGACTAAGACCCCATGTGCTGCGTGGTAAGGCCAGAAAGTAAAAAAAGAAAGAGTCAAAAAAAAAAAAAAAAAAAGAACACGAAGAAAGATTCAAAAAGAAAGAAAGATTCAAAAAAAGAAAGAAAAATGATGTGTGAGATTTATAGGAAAAGCTGTATTTCTTCTCCTGATCAGCCTTTCCCTCCTCCTGTAATGTACAAGTCAAAACAAACAATGCACACACACACACACACACACACACACACACACAGAGGGAGTGCACTTATAAGAATCCGCTTTGGGGTGACAGCTAAACAATATGAAGTTTCTTCTTGAGACGATGATAATGTTCTAAAATTGACTCATGGTGGCACATATCCCTGAATATACTAAAAACCATTGAATTTTACACTTTAAATGGGTGACTGTATGGTATATGGAATTATATATGGAATTATATGGAAATTGTATGGAAATATATGGAATTATCAATAAAGCTGTTAAAAGGGGGAAAAAAAACTCTTCCTACCAGGGCCGGCCTTGGACTTGAATTCGAAAGGGCACAAGTGTTCATCATTGGTCCCAGGAGTAGGGTCACCCAGAGTCCAGGAGGCAGCGGTGAGGCTGGAAAAGGGGCTCCATCTCTAGACCCAGCCATGTTACAGGTCCAGCTAGAGACTTGTGGCATTCGGTTCCCAGGATGGCACTGCTGGAAGGGATATTAAAGGCCATCGAGGTCAAATCCCCAGTTCCCAGATGCAGAAACTGAGGCCCAGGAACGGGAGTGACTTGTCCGCAGAATACAGTTTGTTAGAGTCAGTTCTGGGACCAGCCCTGTCTTCTGAAGCTTAATCTAGTGTGTTTCCTTTTTCCTTCCAAAAAGAAGGGCTAAAATATGTCCAGGGATCTGTATGTTCACGGTCGGCCTTAGAGAGTATATAGGGCATGGAGGTGGGGCGGGTAGGAGTAAATAGGCCACTGCATCACAGTTTGAGACACTTTGATGGTGGGGGGGGGAAATAGAGGAGGTTAGAGGTAGACCTAGGGAGGGATGACACACCTCTGTGTGTGTGAAGGGGTGGCCCAGGGTGGTTTCCTAAAGAAGTTATTTTCCACCTGAGATTGAACCGATGAGTAGGAATCAGGTGCCGACTGGGGACTGAGGGAGGGGGGAGGGTGTGGGTGGGCTGGGGTGTCCGCCTCATTCAGCAGACATTCAGTCTGTTACAGAAGACTATCTGGGGAGTGAGCAGAGAATGTGGAGATGACGCTGAGGAGGTTCTAGATGCTCTGTGCGTGCTTAATCATTCAGTCGTGTCCGACTCTTTGCAACCCCATGGACTGTAGCCCGCCAGGCTCCTCTGTCCATGGGATTCTCCGGCAAGAATACTGGAGTGGGTTGCCATGCCCTCCTCCAGGGGATCTTCCCGATTCAGGGATCGAACTAGCGTCTCCTGCATCTCCTGCATTGCAGGTGGATTCTTTACTGCTGAGCCACCCGGGAAGCCCCATGGTGGCTAGATAGATGCCCTAGGGCCTTCTGAAACTCCTTACAGTGTTTGGGCTTTACCTTGAGGTTAACAAGAACCCTTGATGAGTTTGCTGCAAATTACTCTGGAATTCAGATTGTGCTAGGGTTCTCTCCTCTGGTCCAGCACCCGCTTCTGGGGCCTTGGGTCAGCACCATAACAACTCTCTTTTACTGAACATGTACTGCATGGCTGGCTCTGGACTCAAGTGGGTATTTAACACCGAAGAACTCATTTAATCTCCATAACAACCCAATAAAGTATTTACCGTAATTATTCACATTTTACAGATGTTAATAGCTGACACTTATTTAGATTAACTGGGTGCCAGGCATGTTCTAAGGACTTTATATATCACCTAACTTATTCCTCATGGAGACCAGCCAGGAGATGGAGGCATGAGGAAGACAAATAACTTATTTGAAGTTGCACTAGCCATTCAGCCCTTGATGTCTCCTTTCCTCTGTCCCCTCCTAGTAGAAGAAAACTAAAAGGAAGATGTAAAATATAGAGGAAAATAAAGCATTTCCCCTGTATTGTTAAATTCCTTGCCATCCTCCAAATAAACAAAGAAACAACCAAACAACCTTCCCAAACCCAAGGTGGGAAACTTCTTGTCCAGGAAAGAGGGGAGGGGTGGTGGGTGAGGAGGAGGGGGTGTAGACAGAATTCCAAAATGACCCTGTGACCTTCACCCCTTGGTGTTATCCCATGACTATATTACGGGATGCAGAAAAAGAGGTTTTGTAGATGTAATTAAGCTTACTAATCAGATGACCTTATGATTGGGAGATCATCCAGGTGCTTGATTTCGCTTGCAGTCACATGTGGGATTAGTTCTGTCTGACTCTTTGCAACCCCATGGACAGTAGCCCACCAGCCCAGGATCTTCTGTCCATGGGATTCTCCAAGAAAGAATACTGGAGTGGGTTCCCATTTCTTCCTTCAGAGGATCTACCCAAACCAGGGATTGAACCCTCGTTTCCTGTGTCTCCTGCATTGACAGGAAGATTCTTTACCACCAAGCCACCTTATCCAAGTGGGCCTAACCCAAACTTCTCAGCCCTTTAAGAGCAGAGAATTTTCTCCAGAAAAGGTAGAAAAGGTCATTGAAGTGACTGAAGTGAGAGAGGAATCTGATGCCAGAGAAGACCTCTGTTGGTGATTTTTAAATTTTATCTTTCCTTCTGCACCTGTTAGTTGGAATTCTTCTGAAAAGTATTAAGAGTTTATACAGGAAAGGCAACATAAACATTTGATTTTCCCCCTTATTTATCAATTTTCAAAGAAGCTTTTTAAAGATGCTATTATGGCAGTCAAAGGGTTGAGGTCCAGAATGGATAGGTTGTAGAGTGCTAGAGCCGAGATTTGAATCTAAGTTTTCCCAGAGTCCAGCCTGTGGGCTTAATTACAATACCTCATTGCTTCCCAGAAAGGAAAATGGTCATGAGATAACATTGTTAAGCTAATCAGTCAGAATATGAAAGCATATCACTATGAATCTGTTGAGATATTTATAGATGCATAGAAAAGATGGAGGGAAATATTGAACACACCACCATTTTCAGGTTTTATTGCCAGAAAGTTTAAAAACAAAAGCACCCAGAACGTTTGGGTTCCTCTGCTTCCGGACCTTTCTCAAAGGCTGCTGAGATCCTACAGATGGTATTGTTATTTTTGTACAACAAACAGAACACTTTTCTTGTTTATAAAGGCCCGTGCCATCTTGGTCCTGGAACGCTGGCAAATGTCCCTTGGGGGAGCTTGGAAGTGTCTTTCTCTAAGGAGAGAGGGATTGTATTCCTTCAAGGATTTCTATACACTTTCTGTGGCTACAGTCAGTATGGTTTAGTGGGGAAGAAACAAATCTGAAATCAGGTCATCTGGGTTTATGCCTTGGCTTAGCCACTTCCTAGCTGTGCCACCTTGGACAAGTCAACCTCTTTGTGCTTCAGTTTACTCATCCTTGAAGTGGGGAGGGTCACAGAGTCCTAGGGTTCGGGAGGGTCACATGAGTTAATGCAAGAAAGACGCTGTCCTTAAAAAGCGCCCAGTGAATGTTAGCTCTTCTTATGCAGGAGAGTCTGGGAGAGTCATCGGCTCTGGATAGTCATGCTGTTACAAGAATAAGAGGTGGGACCGCTTCCCCAGGTGCCAGATGCCAGGACTGTGGCCAAGCCCAGGCTCTGCCTCTCGGACACATGTTTCCCCCCCATCCAATTTACCTTGGCACAAAAGGATAACTCATTGGTATGTCCACATCCTGGTCCTCAACATAAATCTTCCCTGCTCACGCAGGTGGTGACAGCTTCCCAGGTCTCCTGGACTCTCTTCTCTGAGTTTCCCATTAATGTTGTCTACATGCAGAGAGACCTGGGGTTTGTTTTCCCCTGAAGCTATTTTTCTTTTGAGAAGAGAGGGTTGGGCGAGGAATGGGGGGCCTGAAGAGGAGGGAGGTGAGAGAAAGACCCCCCCAAGATGTCACTGTGATCTTGAGATCCAGCGGCCTGGTGGAGAAATACACAGGCCAGCTACCTCCCATCAAGGCCTACCTGGTACCAGTCCTGCCCTTCCTGGCAGCCAGGAGAAGGCGGGTCGAGGTAAAGCTGGCCCTGCCCTGGGGAAGGGGTGAATGGTTACTTGTGAAGCTAGTTCTTGGTTTGATTTCCTCCTCAAGCACCTTATTTCCTCCTCTTCGACGGACAAGGGCAGGCTGTGTGGCAGTCTCCAGCCATTCCCAGCCCTTGTAATTGACCTGATGGGCTTGTGTAAACAGCTTTCTCCTGAGGGCCTGCTGAGGTCTGGATGCTCAGTTGAGGGCCTGCTGAGGTCTGGATGCTCAGTTGAGACCTAGGAGTGAGGACGATCATTTTATTTCTTTCCCAAATGTTTGGACTTTGAGTCAGAAGCTGCCACGGAAAGAGGAAAAAGAGAAAACACTTCTTGATGAAATGTTCTTCATTTTGTGCAAGGCTCCGGGTATGCACTCCCTGGCGGCTCAGTTGGTAAAGAGTCTGCCTGCAATGCAGGAGACTCGGACTCGATCCCTGGGTGGGGAAGACCCCCTGGAGAAGGAAATGACAACCCACTCCAGTACTCTTGCCCGGGAAATCTCATGGACAGAGGAGCCTGGTGGGCTACAGTCCATGGGGTCGCAAATAGTCGGACACGACTGAGCGACTAATACACACTGGATGTGTTAGGAATGGAAGTGACATTTTCTCATTCATTCGATTCATCGGAGAAATGTGTAAATTGGTTATTTCTATTTTATTAAAACAATTTTGGAGGTCACAATGCACAGCACGTGGTATCTTACTGCCCCCAAGGGATGGAACCTGCGCCCCCGGTGGTGGAAGCATGGAGTCCTAACCAGTGGACTACCGGGAAAGCCCCTGTATTGATACTTCTAGGTAGTGCTTTTTAGACTTTTGTTTTTAGCCTCAGAATCCCTATTTAATAAAATCTTCGTGACACCCAATACTTAAAAGACTGAACTAAGGTTCAGAGAGATTCAGGGTCTTGCCCGAGGCATCCACGCCCGTTAAAGGGGTGCTGGGTGGCATCCAGATATTCTCCTTTCTAACCCTTTGATCAGATATGCCCTTGCTATTTGGAATATTTATAGAGAAGTACAGGCAGTCCTAAACTTACAAATGAGTTCTGTTCCAAAAGTTCATGAGGAAGTCAGCTGCCTGGATCCGGAATACATTTCCCTATAGAGATAGAGG
The DNA here is from genome assembly GCF_002263795.3 of Bos taurus. Classification (NCBI taxonomy): domain Eukaryota; kingdom Metazoa; phylum Chordata; class Mammalia; order Artiodactyla; family Bovidae; genus Bos; species Bos taurus. The sequence continues at coordinate 32,849,612 of NC_037354.1, read as the reverse complement.
TACGGATGGTGGCGAGGTGCCCAGACTGGCCCACAAAAGCCCATTTAATCCACAATGTGTTGGAATTCGAGAACTAACTGTTCTGCGTTAGCTTTGTGCTCATAACGGCACTGTGGGACTTGTGTGCTTGGATGGTAAGCCCTCCCGTGTGGGGAACACGACTGTGCGTTCCCACCCGTGTGGACACAGTAAGGAGCCCGGCGGTGAGCAAAAACGGCCTTTGTGTGTTTAGAATAGATGCCGCCAGTTTTCTTTGGTCTCAGTAGAGTGTCAAGTCCGCAAAAGAAGGGATTTTTGTTAATTTTATTTCCTGCCATATTTTCCGCATATAGTGGCCCATAAGAAGTGCTTGATAAATGATTGTTGAATGAATCGATGTGCTAAAGTTTCATGGAGTTCTTGAAGAAGAGTCCTCTGGACCCTCACTTGTAATCTAGGCAGTGTGTTTTTTAAACACACATCTCCACTAAGCCTGGTTATTTGGAAACAAATAAATCCCCAGCCCCTTCTATTTAGAAACAGCAAAATAATGGCTGATATAGAGAGATCACATTGACAGCAGGGACAGGTGACCAGCTTTCAGGGAGGAGACGGAAAAACCAGAAAAAGCTGATACAGGAACTCCCAAAGCACAACAGCCTGGGATCATTCAGGTCAGGAACCCTGGGAGTCATTACTGTAAAATAAACATTAATTAATGCATTACAATTTATCACTCTTTTTTAAGGAGGTAAGACAGGGTGTTTGGAGACTGTGGAAAGCATAATAAAAAGTTATGTTTCTGAAAGAAACAAACTCTTCTGTCACATGGAAAACGATTCTAAGACGCTTCAAGTTCTGAGTGCCTGACTATGCTAGTCTGTAATATTAGAAAAGCATTGGCAATTATGCTTCAGTTATCAAGGGGACTCGGGTTTTTGTGGAGCTCTCAAGCTTCCCTGGTGGTTCAGACGGTAAAGCGTCTGCCTACAACCTGGGAGACCCGGGTTCAATCCCTGGGTTGGGAAAATCTCCTGGAGAAGGACATGGCAACCCACTCCAATATTCTTGCCTGGAAAATCCCATGGACAGAGGAACCTGGTAGGCTACAGTCCATGGGGTCGCAAAGAGTCAGACACAACTGAGCAACTTCACTTTCTTTCTTTCTTTCAACCTTTTTGGGCTGCAAATATGATTGGATAGCAAGTGAGAAATTTTGTTTCTAAAGCAAAAAAGAAACCAAAAGGGGCATCTTAGCTGTTGCGGACAGCAGTTCATCCCAGGTGGTCCAGGGTGGGCTTCCGGGAGCACAGGTAGTGGTAGCATCTCTGTGGAGTGTGCGTCCTTGGGGGGCTTTTGCTTGAAAACAGAGCATGGGCTTCAGACCAAGGCAGGCCTGCACTCCGTGGAGGCCCTTCCACTTACTAGCTGTGTTACCTTGGACAAGTCGTTAACCACTCTGAGCCTTGGTTTTCTCTGCCTCCAGAAGGTAATGCCTTCTTCTTCTTTTTTTCTGAATGAATGAATGAATTAATTTTTGACTGTGCTGGATCCTAGTTACTGCTTGCGGGCTTTCTCTAGTTGCAGCAGGCGGGGTCTACTCTCTAGCTGCACTCTCTAGAGGCTTCTCATGTTGCTGTGGCTTCTCTTGCTGCAGCTTTCAAGCTCCAGAGTGTAGGCTCAGTAGTTGTGGCCCATGAGCTTAGTTGTTCCAAGACATGTAGAATCTTCCTGGAATGGGGATAGAACTTGTGTCCCCTGCGTTGGCAGGTGGATTTGTAACCACTGGACCACCAGGGAAGCCCAGGTAAAGCTTTCTATATAGAGTTGTGAGGTTTAACTGAAATAGTTCCTTTAAAGGGCCTCATATGATGCTGTTACATGAAAGATACTCAACAAATGCAACTTCCTCTCTTACTATTTCCCAGAGATGCCCTCCTCTCCCTTCTGTGGTTGAGTTTGAAGGGTGGGATATGTCAATGAGTGGCTTACACATTCAATGACTCTTCTCTATAGCAATTCTCCTCATTTCCTGTCTTACTCCATGTCTGGATGGGCGATTGGGCCAATGAACATAGTCTAAAAATGCTTTGCAAAGTTTTGGTAAATATTGGGTTGACCAAAAATTTCATTCAGGGTTTTTCTTGAAACATTTGAATGAACTTTTTGGCCAACCCAATATTTGGCCACTGCAAAAATAATTGGATTAACAAATGAGAAATCTTGCTTTTAAAGAAAAATTTAGGTTTAAAATCATGATTTAGGTGATAATTTGAGTTTGAGAACTAGTGACGGAGCATCATTTCCATGAACAGCTGTGCTCGCAATGGAAAGAAGAAAAAGAAACACACCCCTCTGTCTCCCCACCTCCTTTCCTAGACCACTGTATCCAGGAGGGCAGTGGCCTGCGTGAGTCAAGGTAGTCTGAACATGTCTCTCCCTCCTCAAGCATCAAACCCTATAGCTTGGGAGTGTAGAGCAAAAGTTTTATACAAAGCTTTCATCAAGGTCTTCCCTGGTGGTCCAATGGATAAGAATCTGCCTGCCAATGCAGAGGACATGGGTTCAAATCCTGGTCCGGGAAGATCCCACGTGCCACGGAGCAACTAAGCTTGGGCACCACAACTACTGAAGCCTGGGCGCCTCGAGCCTAAGCTCCACAGCAAGAGAAACCACGGCAGTGAGAAGCCTGTGCAAAGCAATGGAGAGATGCCCCCACTCACTGCAACTAGAGAAAGCCCAAGCAAAGCAGCAACGACCCAGTGCAGCCACTGAGCAAATGAATGAAGCAAATAAAACTCACCGGGTCTTGATTGTGGCCCTCGGCATCTTTGATCTTCATTGCGGCATGCGCGATTTTTAGTTGCAGCACATGAGCTCTTAGTTGTAGCATTTGAGCTCTAGTTTCCTGACTGGGGGTTGAACCTGGGCCCCTGGCACTGGGAGCATGGAGTCTTGGCCGCTGGACCACCAGGGAAGTCCCAGAAGATTTTTTTGTTTGTTTTTATTTGTCTGCTAGGGGAGCATTCTCCTCTTATTTAGGATTCAGCCACACAATGAGAACCCTGGAAGTCAGTGCTAGCACGTGCTGTGAGGGAGACTCCTGGAAGCTCTGAGTAAGAGTCGGCTGGTACTCAGTGAAGTAGAAATTCCAGAACTGCCATGGTGGACAGTTGAAGAATGTGGAAAGGCTTAAAGAAGGGCCTCACTAGAGTCAAGTTGGTGGAAAATTCATACTGTCTGTTCTCTAAGGAAAACACAGGACTTCCTCCCACCTCACCCCCATTGTTTTCAATTTTTATCGAAATACAGTTGATTTGTAATGTGCTAGTTTCAGGTATCGGAGAAGGCAATGGCACCCCACTCCAGTACTCTTGCCTGGAAAATCCCATGGCGGAGGAGCCTGGTAGGTTGCAGTCCATGGGGTTGCAAAGAGTCAGACACGACTGAGCGACTTCACTTTCACTTTTCACTTTCATGCATTGGAGAAGGAAATGGCAACCCACTCCAGTGTTCTTGCCTGGAGAATCCCAAGGATGGGGGAACCTGGTGGGCTGCCGTCTATGGGGTCACACAGAGTCGGACACAACTGAAGTGACTTAGCAGCAGCAGCAGCAGCAGTCTCAGGTATACAGCAAAATTATTTAGTTATACATTTTTATATATTCTTTTTCAGATTCCTTTCCCTTATATGTTATTATAGTGTACTGAATAGAGTTCCCTCTGCTTACATACAGTAGGTGTCTTTTGGTTATCTCCTTTATATATAGTAGTGTGTATCTGTTAATCCCAAACTCCTAATTTATCCTTGTGAGTCTATTTCTGCTCTGTAAATAAATACAAGCGATAGCATATGGTATTTGTCTTTGTCTGACTTCCTTCACTTAGTATGATCATCTCCAGGTTCATCCACGTTGATGTAAATGGCATTATTTCATTCTTTTTCATGGCTGAGTAATATTCCATTATATACATACACCAAGTCTTCTTTACCCATTTATTTGTCACTGGCACTTAGCTAACCCTCATTAATGAAAGTGATTCAGACTATTTCTGTGTCATGAGTGCTGTTGAGAATCTCAGCAGTGGCTGTCCTCCGTAGGCTAGGGACTGACCGTCAGAAATTCGATGACATAATTTCACTCCCTTATGCCAATGGGGTTGATAGCATCCCCACATAACAGGGGCCAGCTGGTGTTACAGTCTTCAGAATCCAGGTAGTACAGTTATTGGGGGAGCAGGGACAGAGTGGTGGAGGTGGCGGGGGGCGGGGGCTGACTACAGAGAACTATGAACACAGTTAACGGAATATAGACCCTCAGGACAGACTCACGGGCAGCTAACATGGGAATCACAACCAAGAGAAATGAAGCTCAGGAAGCTGCCCCCAATACAAAGGCATGATTCCTTGCCTTGCTTTGGAAACACCTGAGCCAGTGTTTAGACCTGGATACCTCAACGAAGAGAGGGATCAGGTCTCCACGGCAGAGGGCCCTGCAATGTCATAGCCAGTACACAGTGGCAATGATCTCTTCAGTCCTTCCCCAAAGGTACAGATGGCCGTTTACTTGGGTAACCGTTCCCTGGGGCAGAGAGAATGCGCAGACTTGTTAAGGACTATTGGACACAGAATCTATGTTGACTCCCAGGAAACTGAAGCATCAGTATGGTCCCTCTGGCTAAGTCTAGCTCACAGTGGGTCCTCTGGGTCCTCTGGTCCACCAGGGAGCCGTTTCCCTGGTCCCTAAATGTATAATTGGAATAGATCTCATAGGTGGCAGGACCACGGGGTTGGTTCCTCGGTGTCTGGGGTAAGAGATATTTGGAATAAGAACGGCCAAGTGGCTTCTGAGTCTTCCCCCACCTCCTGGCCAAAATAGTAAGTAAAAAACCAATATTGCATCCTCTGAGGAAGAACATGTCGTAAATCAGGGCTGTTTTTAAAGAACCAAAGGATATTCAGACGACTGCCCAGATCATATTCTCATGTAACCCACTCATTTAGCCTCTACGAAAACCAGATGATCTCGGGGGAGGATAGTAAACTAGCACAAACTCAGTCAGGCAGGAACCCTGATGGCAATTGTTTTGTCAGATGTATTATCTGTGCTAGACGGATTAGTGTGGCCCCAGGTACAGGCCGCTGATCTGGGGAGTGCATTTTTTCCATACCTATCAGGGAGATCAAAGCGCTTCACGTTCACATGAGAGGGACGACAGCATAAATTTATGTCCTGGCCTAGGGCCACCTTAGCTCTTCTGCCCTCTGTCATAACAAAGCCTGACGGGACCTCGGCCATCTGGGCATTCCATAGGATGACACAGTGGTACGCTCAATGCCACTGTGATCGTCTTCCTAGGGATTAACAAGAGGCGGTGAGTATATTGGAGGCCTTGGTAAGACACTTACACTGTTGACAGTGGGAAATACATCAGTTAACTTTATACGCGGTGATGCTTTGTCTCAGACTGTCTCCTGGGGAACCTCGCTTATGGTTGTTGCTGCTCCATCACCAAGTCGTGTCCAACTCTTTGTGACTCCGGGGACTGCAGCACACCAGGCCTCCCTGTCCCTCACCATCCCCCAGAGTTCATGTCCATTGAATCAGTGATGCCCCGGTTTATGATAAGGATGTCTGAAAACTGAATCTTCACCCGAACAGGGTGACCTCTGTCAGGATGGACTAACTGCTAAAGCTTTGGTGGCTTAACACAAAAACAGGGCTTTCACCACTAATGAAAAATCCGATAGGGCTGTTTCTTATTGGTTGGTTGGTTGGCTCCCCTGAGCCCTTGAGGATGATTGGGCACCATCATCACCACCTGGTCTCCATAGTCGCTCTGGAGGGGTCTCCGTGCAGGGAATACACAAGGCCTTGACCTCCTGGCCTGAACCTGACGCAGCCCTTTGGTTCACATTCTTGGTGAGAAGAGTCCCAGTGAACTGACCTAGATGCAGCGGGTAGGGAGAGGGTGTGGAGTTGAAAATTGCAGACGGGGCAGCCACTCCCCAGCAACCACGACATTACGTGTCAAGGGGTGCATGAGCCTTGGGGGTCAGTAGTCGTGTCTACCACACTGCCCTAAGAAAAATTGGGAAATAAGTGAGGTTAGTCCTTTTTAAAAAGAGCGTTTTATTTATTTGGCTGTGCTGGATCTTAGTCGTGGCACACAGGATCTTGTTCCCTGACCAGCGATAGAACCCGGGCCCCATGCATTGGAAGCTCAGAGTCTTGGACACTGGACCACGAAGGAAGTCCCAGTAAGGTTGACCTTGCCTCCATCTAACTGAGTCCGCCATGGCCTCCCGGTTTGGCGATTTTCCCCTTTGAAGCTCTGATCTCTGATTATTATTTGAAGACTTGCTCTCAGAGCACCACTTAGTAACTAAGCCGTTAGCTGACAACCAGGCCATTGGCTCAATACCCAGCCCTTCCTAGATTTTGAAATTCTCTCCCATCTTCAGCAGGCCTTTCCAGAATTCTCTGCCTTTGCCGGTGCAGGGACCCTCTCCTGGAGCATAGTTATCTTCTGGCTAGGAAAGGACACTTCTCATCCTTTAAGATCCAGCTCAGAAGTCACCTCTTTGGTGTTCCTGACCCTTTGAATATACTGGGATTACAGCATCTATCACACTAGAGCATAAAGAACCAGGTGCCCGTGTGTCTTCTGAACGTGGGGCGTTTCCATGTCACCAGAGCAGAAGCTCTGTGGGGTCAGGATTCTTTTCCACTCTGTGTCCCCAGGGCCCAGTCCAGCACTTGGACCAGAGTAGACACTCGGTCAGCAAGTATTGAATGAACAATATTTTGTCACTTTCCTGCCCTGGCACAGTGCCCAGTAGGCAGAGCATCCTCAGCTGCTGAAGGACAAGGTTTACAAGGTCAGAAGTGTTTGCAGTTTCAAGTTGAACTCGGTGCTGGTGGGGTTTCAGATACTGCTTTGGTGAATAGTTCTGATTCTGGAAAATCCTAGGTCTGGCTGAAATTATTCTACCTAGACATACATGCACCCCCCTAACACATCTTTATTCGCAGGTCCTTGCCCCAAATCCTTTTTGAAGATGGAGGCCCAAGGAAACTAGTTCTTGTAAAACCGTTTCCTTATTTTTCTACCCTGTTGAGTCTGCGCCTCCATCACGCCCACCCCGAGCCTTGGGGCCGGCACCTCCAAGGCTGGCTCCTCATCAGACAGACTCGTTCCTACAAAGGCCCAGAACCCGAGACTTAAATTGGATTTGCCTGTGGCTTTGCGCTCTCTGCGTCTTCCCTCCTTTGTTTTTGATTTATCGTTTTAATCAGTTGTAGTCAATCATTCCCTCTCTGTCTTGCTTCACCATAAACACAACCCTTTGCCAAAAAAATTATGACTGTATTAAATGATTTTATGACAGTAAACTGCAGATTGTACAGTGTAAACACAGGTGTTGCTCAAACTCCACACCCTCCAGCTCTGCCCAGACCGGCACGGGTGCTGCGGAAGGAGGGCGCCTTCGGGGCCGTGAGAAAGGAGCCGTCCTGGGGAGTCTGGGGACAGCAGCTTGTGCGGTTCAAGGCTTTGCCATAGAGGTGAAGAGACAGAGGTCTGGGAGGAGAAGCCGCTGGTCTTAGGTGGCGCAGACGCCCGATGACTGAGCCAGGTGAGATCTGAAGTCGTTGGGTGTCTACGATCCCTTCCAGGACGCCTCGTCTCCCTCCTCTCCTTCCCCAGGTTCATTTTAGGCTCATTTCACTGTAGCACAAATGCTCGTGGCGGGCATGGGAAGATGAGAGCACTGTAACTTGTCTGAGGCTGTGTGTATATGTACATGGGTTTCCCAGGTGGTACAGTGGTGAAAACCTGCGGAGATGTAAGAGACAAGGGTTCGATCCCTGGGTCAGGAAGATCCCCTGGAGAAGGAAATGGCAACCCACTCCTGTATTCTCGCCTGAGAAATCCCATGGACAGAGGAGCCTGGCGGGGCTAGAGTCCATACGGTCGCAGAGAGTTGGACATGACTTAGTGACTGAGAGTGTGCATGCACACATATACACATGCACATGTGTGTATACACCCTGGGTCTTAATCTTTCGTGCTGCCATTGGGGTGGAAGTGGAACACAGGACCGCCGGGAAGGAAGTCTTCCTGCCTCCCATCCTCGCAGGGGAGTGATGGAAAGTCTGGTGCTCTGGAGATGTCTGCCTCCTGTCCTGAGAACAGGAATGGGGAGGCAGACCCGAGAAAAAGAGGCTTTTCCTAGGCTTGAGACTGTGGGGATGCTGCCCAGCCCAGCACGCTGCTCAGAGATGAGAGCTTTTCCCTGTGATGGCCTGGCTGCTCTGGAAGCCTTGGGAAGCCTGAGAGTCCAGAGTGGCTCGCCCCAGAGCCCATGGGGCATGGGGTTGAGTTTCTTTTGGTACAGGTACAAAAGAAGGAAGATTAAGAAACATTTTGGAGGCTACTTTCCCCAGGGGAATTTCCCCCTGTGATTTTCATCTCTAATCATGAGAAAGGCATTTTCCAAACAGGTGATTTATCAGATGGAGGAGCGGATTCCACAGGCAGGACAGTTTGGGACAACTCAGGGATGATGTCACAGCCCCAGTGGGACATTTCGTAGCCTAAGCTTTCGGGGTCCTCTGGGAATCAGCGCATGTGTGCACACACACACGCAGGACATGTATGATACATACTCATATACAGTTTCGTCTGAACACTGGTTGTTTCTCCTCCTTCCTGTTTGTTTCTTGGTTTTCGCTCACCTGGGCCTCTGCAGGAAAGAGATCCAATATTTACCAAGCAGCTCCAAAGGTTACGTTTGCTTCCCAGAGTTTTTATTCCTCCTTCGTTTGGGTAAGTTTCAGCTCCCAAGAGAAGCTGTTTTTTGCTGAGCCTGGGCTGCATGAGTGAGGCAGGAACACAGGCCCATCTGGTGAAGATTGGAACATAAATAGCCCCCTTTAAAAATAAATCTCCGCTTTTAACTCTGTAGATAAAAATATCTGAATAAAGGACAATTCTTAATCTCCACCTTCTCCCCTGCTCGACTGGAGCGTTTCTAAGAGGAGTTTTTTCCCCTTCTCCTTTTACAGGTTTCATTTTGGCTTTGATTCTAGCGACTTTACTGACAGATTACTTCATTTTAACTATATGGCTTTTCTGTCTAGCGGGAGGCATATTTCTAAGTATCATATTTATCAAAAGAGCTCTGCAAAACAAGGGCCAGAATTACTCTTTTGATGGTTCCCCTTCTAACTACAACCACAATAAATTTTGTAAGAAAGAATGCTCAACTGGGGACCTTTTATGTTAAAGCCGAGAACCGGGGTTCAAACATTGTCACTTTCAAACCTCCATCCGTCGGGCTGGTTCCCCCTCCTCCTCTCCCCTCCCCAGGCAGAGATCTCACATCTGGTCTCACTTGCACGGCTGGTCCTGGGCTCCCCGGGGCTCCATATTTTTCCCCCTATAACTTTAAATCAGAGGAGCATTTCAGTAAATCACAGGGAACACTTATTTATTGGACATAGTTTTGGGTCTCTTAAAGCATGGAAAATAAATTTAATGGAGCATTCGGAGCACTTCTCCAATCTTTTGAGGGATTACTTGGGGAATTTGTCAACTGCGCCAAGCCCGGCAGCCTGATCCAGAGAGATGGTGGGGGTGGTGGGGGATGATGGGAAGATCTTCTCCCAGGGCCCAGGTGGGTCCTAAATCACCCCCGAGAAAGATGAGTACAAAGGGGCCTGGTTGCCAGCCAGGTGGAGGGGGCAGCATCACCGTTTAGTTAATAAACTATCATTTCAGCTGGAGGGTGACTTTAATCTGAATTATATTTTGCTTTTGTCATCCACTCTCACCAGGTAGTTTATGGATGACCACGGCACGCTTCTTAATCTCAGTGAAGGAGGGAGTTGAAGATGGGGCAGGGGGAAGGAGCAAAGGAAGACTGTGGACTCCAAGAAGGGAGTGGGCAGCTCTGGGAGACTTGGGGGTGACCTTGAGGGTCTTGGAAGAGCAGGCCAGTGTGGGATGGGGCCAGAGGGGTGAGGGTCCCTTGCTCTCAGCTCTCAGACCTGGAAAGAGCCTTACCTAATGGAGTGTCGCATCCCTGGGACGTGCTGCATGTGTTTTGGGACTCAGGGGTTTGAGTTTGGGAACAGCCTGGCCTGGGGAGTTACAGTAAATATACAGTTCAGTTCAGTTCAGTCGCTCAGTCATGTCTGACTCTTTGCAACCCCCTGAACTGCAGCACGCCAGTCCGCCCTGTCCATCACCAACTCCCAGAGTCTACCCAAACCCATGCCCATTGAGTCGGTGGTGCCATCCAACCATCTCATCCTCTGTTGTTCCCTTCTCCTCCTGCCCTCAATCTTCCCAGCATCAGGGTCTTTTCAAATGAATTAGCTCTTCGCATCAGGTGGCCAAAGTATTGGAGTTTCAGCTTCAACATCAGTCCTACCAATGAACAGTCCTACCAATAAAGGACTGATCTCCTTTAGGATGGACTGGTTGGATCTCCTTGCAGTCCAAGGGACTCTCAGGATATATAGTAAATAAATCAGATCAGATCAGTTGCTCAGTCGTGTCCGACATACAAGCAAATTTCATCCCGAGAGCATGTACGCAATTCCAATTTGTTCAAAAAGTCCAACAAAGTTAGCCTAGGTACCCAACTAACACAGTCGGCTGTATACTGCTGCTTTGACGTCTGCTTCCGAATATCCAGGGCTTGAAATAAACCTACTATACTACTGTACTCTGTGCTAAGCACAGCCACCTGTAGAGGAGGCACGCACGTGACAGTGTGTGCCAGACACATGGATTAACTTACGTGACTGGACACGCGAATGCACATTTGCATCTTTGAAAGTTTGCAGCTTGAAGGTTCGTATGAAAGGGACTTGCTGTAGTGAAAGGTGAGGGCTTGCCTGTGGAGTCTGACTTTCCCAGGATGGATGGGAACCGATGAAGCTGATGAACGGGTGGAGAAGACTCTTTCTGGGAAAGGCTGTCGCTAGCTGGGTGGGTGAGTTTCACTTGGTGCTCTTGAGTGGGAAATGCGGATAGGACTGGGGGCTGAGAATGCAGACAGGCAGGAGGAGGCGTTTCAGGGCTTTTAGGAATCTGGAGCCTGGAGTTCAGGGCAGAAGGGCGCTTCTTTAGGAGAGGAAGATGGAAGTGGGGTGTGGAGGGAACCCCCAGAAGGATGTGCCCTCTTCAGATGGGAGCTGCTGGAGGCCCAAAGTGCAGCTCGAGAGGGCAGATAGGCTCTGTTTGGAGGCAGAGTGATAGCAACATTGTGTCATTATTAGTATTGGCTGCAGCAACAACCATCCCCTCCCCTCCCACCCCCCAACACTGGATTTGGGGTCCTTGCCTTTTGCCTTGTGCTCATCTCAGTCTCTGTTAAGAGGGAAGGGGCTAGTGCTCTTATTTTTAGGCTTGGATGGGTAAAATGAGGCATAACAAGGAACAAAGGTTGGTGGAGATGTTCGGGTCACAGACGTGGCCCCTTTCCAGCTTTCATGCCCTCAGGGTCCCCAGGTGATGCAGAGAATTCTGCTCCAGAAGCCAGTTTCTTTTGACGTTTCTGTGCTGTCTTGGCGCTAGTAGTGAAGAACCTGCCTGCCAATGTAGGAGACACGAGATGAGAGTTTGATCCCTGGGCCGGGAAGATCCCCTGGAGGAAAGCATGGCAACCCATTCCAGTATTCTTGTCTGGACAATCCTACAACAGAGGAGCCTGGTGGGCTACAGTCCATGGGGTCACAAAGAATTGGACACGACTGAATCAAGTTAGCACACATGCACACGTGCTGTCTTGAGGAGCGAGCTTTTCTCTGGAATTTCCCATCCTTGCTAGTTCTTTCTGTCCTGAGATGGTCTCCCTCTTCGTTGTTTCTTCGTTCTTTGCTTTTTCAGCCTCGCAGACCAGCCATGGTCTGAGACTTAGCAGATGGGGCTGGGGGCTGAGAGCATGCTCATGGCAGAGGAGGAGAGTGGGGGGCTGCAGGAAAACAGGAGGGGTGGTGTCCCTATCCTCCTGGAGGCACAGGCTAAGGGGCAGGTGGACCCTGCTGCAGTTGTGTGTCTGTCCACACACAAAGCCGAGCACCAACTGGGATCACACAATCTGGGGGGTACATTAGACGGCTTGTTAGGCGTGAGGATGAAGTTTACAAAATTACTGGATGGGGGCTTCACCAGTTAGCAGGAATCTAAGCCCTGATCTTCATGTGACCCTCCCAGCTTTGTGTGCACTTCCTCTGGGGCTCCAGCCAGTTTTCTGCCTTGCTTCCCCTCCCTTCTCCCCATCTCTAAGCTCTCTCCCCTCACAGTCTCAGGAACACACCAGGCCCCAGTTTGCCTTCTCTCTTTGCTTTCTGTGGCCCTTCTCTTCCCATCCATCAATCTGTTCTGCACATGTTTCAGGGTCTAGATCAAGTTTTATTTTCTCCTGGTACATGTCTCTGACCAATTTGCTCTCTGACTAGTCTCCAGTGGCCACTGCATTCTGCAGCATAAAATTAAACAGGCAACCTAAATGTTCATTGACAGAGCAATGGATAAAGAAGATGTGTGTGTATATATATGTGATGGAATATTACTCAACCATCAAAAAGAACAAAACAATGCCATTTGAAGTGATATGGATGAACTTAGAGATTGTTATCCTGAGTGAAGTAAGTCAGGCCGAGAAAGACAAATATTATATGTTATGGATTATATGTGTAATCTAAAAATATGGCTCCAATGAACCTATTTACAAAACAGAAATAGAGTCACCAATGTAGAAAAAAAGTTATGGTTAGCAAGGGGAAAAGGGGGAAGGATAGGTTGGGAGATTGGGATTGACACATACGTACTACTTTATATGAAACAGATGACTGCTAATAGCAGACTGTATGACACAGGGAACTCTACTCAGCGCTCTGAGTGGCCCATATGGGAAAGGAATCTAAAGGTGCATGTATATGCACAACTGATTCACTTAGCCGCATAGCAGAAACTAACACAACACTGGAAATCAACTATACCCCAACAAAAATTAATTTAAAAAACTGCTATTGCCTGGAAAATATAGTTTGCTTTGAATAACTTAAAAAAAAAATACTGTTTCTGTTTTACCCCATTTGATTTACTGTTTCTCTGAACTGTCCCATCTCCTCCCTGATAAGTGAGGGGTTTTGATGGATGATCTCTAAGGTCCTTGACAGCTATGACTTTCTGCCAAGGATTCTAGATCTGTTTTTCTAGTCTCCTCATCTGGACTACAAACTTTTCAAAAGCGTTGACAGCATCTTTTGCTCACACTGACTCCCGCAATATTCGAGCCCAGTGTGGACCCTGCGTGGACAGTCCCTAAGTTCTTTTGTTTTCCTGGCCTTTGTGTGTCCTTTTTCCTACCTACAGTGGAAGGCATGAGGCATGGCCCAGATGCCCTGGAAAGCCTGGCCCAAAGAGAAATTGTTCCATAATTTATGGATATGGTAAAAATTGCTGTGATGTCTTAACACTCAATGTCCTCTGTGGCAGAAAATTTATTGATATCCTGGGGACTCTGCCCAGCATAGGGAGATGTCATTTTTAAAGGGGGTCAGGGAGCACTCCCTGCCCACTTAAAAAAAATGCTCAGCTTGGTTAAGACCTTGGCTTGGACACTTACCACCCACAAGACTGGGGCAAATCACGTGGCTTGTGTGAGGCTGGGTTGCTCACCCCTACAATGGCCACTGGCCCGTTGTGGGAATAAAAAGACGTGATGTGTGAAAACATTCTGTAAATTGTGAAGCTAATAGCCGTAGGTGTGAAGTGGCTGAGGAGGCCTGGCCTGTGGTTACTTCACATGTCATCATAAAAAAGTCAAAAATCAAACAGAAAAACACAACCTAAAAAGAAAGTAGCGAAGGGTTTATTCTCTCTCTCTCTCTCTTTCATTCTGGGGCAAAAGAACAACTTCTGTCCTCTGGTTAATACTCTGTAGACGCTCCCCCTTCCCCACCCCTGGCCATGCCCCCCACCCCTCAAAAGAAAAGAGAGAAAGAAATGAAAAGAAAGTCCAGGAATAAGAAGGAATATCCTGGTATATTCTGAAAAGTTGACTCTGAGAAGAGAGGAAAATATGAGCAAACAAAAGCTGTCACTCACTGGCAAGCCACTTCCTCTGGGGAATCATTACTGGGAAGAAAAACTGAAGATCTGAATGTTGCCTGGAGCTGTGCGGAGCCCAAGGCTCCGGCTAGTAGAACAGGGCCCTCTGGATGGAGGCTTCCGGCTCATTCTGGGGGTTTTAGTGGCTCCGAGGAGTCGTGTTGTTGGTTAAGAGTCTGCCTGCTGCCCACTGCGTGGTCACTGCATCCCGTTCCTCAGCACCCCAGCAGATCTCATGAATGGGCGTGTATGGTGGGGCCAGGCCTCACCAGAGACATTAGTGGAAGCCCCCACCCTTAGCTTGTGTGATACACACATGCATCTGTCTCCTTCCCCTGCCCCCAAATCCACTGTCTTCCCACATCCATCCACCTTGCCTGTCAATTTCCTCCCCACCAATCAGACGTCAGGGCCCCCTTCACCCCCACAGCTGGCAACTGGGGCTCCAACCTTCCAGAAACCTGTTTGTGTGCACAGACAAAGGCCTCCCCTGCACCCACCCCGCCTCAACACACCATCATGACTTTCCAAGATGGGTGATTGAGTTTTTCCCCTGTTCTGCTTGATATTTCTGCCAAAGCAAGAAAAATCCTCATTGAAGTCTAGCAGGAAATCCAATAAAAATTCTTCAAAAGATGGGCTTGACATTGAAAAACAGCAAAATTATAAAATAGGCTTTAGAAAAGAGAGCGGAGAGTTATTATATCTGGCACCAAGCGAAAGCCCCGAGACCCCGTCCAAATGAGCCATCACAGACTGAAAGTGTTTAGCTTCCCGTTGATTAAATATGGAGAAGGACCCAGGGCTGCCAAGCCTCGGGGATCCGAAGTTTGTTTTCAGTCAGAATGTGTTTTCAGTCAATGGAAAAAATGGTCGGCCCGCGCTGGGCTGTGTAACCAAGAAGCCCCAGGTTTGGGCTGAAAAATGGCTGTGAAGCAGAAAACCATGAGGGCAGTTAATCATCCCTCCAGACCCCTGTAATTTAACTCAGCGACTCACTCCACTTGAAAAGCTCCCCCCACCTCCTTTCTTTCTTCTTCTCTCAGTTCATTTTGCTCAAGGGGGAATAGATGAGCCCTGCTGAGGCTCGTCTCTCTCTCTATGTTTCAGCTGTTAAAACTCCTTACCCCCAAGGCACTGGCCCCCATCTCTTCATGCCCACCCGCCCCCCTCCGCCCGCTGCTCTGAACACCCTGGGGTGTAAGAACAGTCGGAGGAGGCCATTCACACGATGGAGATGGGGTTCCTTCAGGGAAATCTCTTTGTCCCAGGAGCTCCCTGGAATGGGGAGCCTGGAAAAATCGCTTCCTTCCCCACTGCCTTTCCAAGAAAGGCTCTTTTTCAGAGGTGTTGGCTGACGTTCTTGAAACAGGGTGATCTTACTCCACGCTTGTCCTTTTCTCTTTCCTGGGTTCTCATCTGCCCCAGTGCATTTCAGCGCAGTGAAAAGTATAGGATATGGCGTGAGCGCATGCTCAGTTGTGTCCGACTCATTGCAACTCCAGGGACTGTAGCCTGTCAGGCTCCTCTGTCCGCGGGATTCTCCAGGCAAGAATACTGGAGTGGGTTGCATGCCCTCCTCAAGGGGAATCTTCCCCACCCAAGGATGGAACCTGAGTCTCCTGCATTGGCAGGCAGATTCTTTACCACTGGGCCCCCAGGGAAGCCCATATAGGATATGATTTGGCTGTTAAAAAAAAAGTGAAAGAATGCCATTTGCAGCAACGTGGATGGACCGAAAGATGATCATACTAAGTGAAACAGGTCAGAGAGAGAGAGGCAAATATATAATATCACATATATGTGGAATCTTAAAAATGATACAAATGAACTTACTCATAAAACACAAATAAACTCACAGACATAGAAAACAGACTTATGGTTATTAAAGGGGAACAGGGAGGGAAAGGATAATTTAGGAGTTTGGGATTAACGGATACACACTACTATGTCTAAAACAGATAAACAACAAGGATTTACCATATAGTATAGGGAACTATACTCAGTATCTTGTAATAACCTGTAACAGGAAAGAATCTGGAAAAGAAGAGATACTATACATGTGTGTGTGTAAACGAATCACTTTGCTATACGCCTGAAACTAACACAATATTGTAAATAAACTACCCTTCAACAAAAAAATTTTAAAAACTCAAGTATAGGAAGTCTGGTTTTGGCTGTCATGAAGGCCCAGCAGTGAGGATCTGGGAGAGAAAGGGAGAGAAAGTAAAGGACTTCTGTCTCGTGGAGCTGGAGTCTGAGGTGCCAAACCTCCATCCTTGTCAAATGCAAACACCTATCAACTTCTGCGCTTCATGTTTTACACTTGGTAAGTAGCCTCAAGGGAGCGGTAAGGCTGGAGAGCTTCTGATCCTCTTCCTCGCACTCCCAGAGCTATCATTGGCTCTGTGGCTTTCATCAGCTTCATCTCTCCGATAACTGCTACCCATGGATCCCCCTGCCTGGAAATCTGTGAGAAATCGCAGGGCATGGGCTCAGCAGAGGCTTCGTTTGGTCTTCTGGTTGTTTCAAAGTGGTGGTGGACCCAGCCGCAGCCCCATCTCTAAGCCTCTTGAGATCTTTCAGCCGGGCACCCAAACTCATTAACAGGAAGTCACCCCAACCAAATATATTTTTTTGAGGGCTAGACACATAAACTCGATACAATAAGTAAATCAACGGCTTGGAAATGGTGCTATGGGAAATGCTCAGTGGTTTCACGCAGATTCTTTTGTGAGGACGGCAAATCTGCGGCGGCCAGACGGTGGAGGACGTGAGCCCGGCCAGCAAATGGCCCAGATGACTGAGAGGCAGGAGGAGGAGACAGGTCTACGGGGTCAGGTTGTCCCAGAGAGCCAGCCTGAGGCGTTCTGGGCTGGGAGAAGGTTAAGTAAAGAGCCATGGATGGGATGTGGGGTGTGTGTGTGTGTGACCATTCTGGGGATGGAGATCAAGGAAGTTATATTATAAGAGGGAGAAGGTGGACAGGACAGTCCATTCGTCCTTACGTCCAACCTTCTGGCTCCACATTCACATAATTCCACCCTCTCCCCATGGTCATCACTTACTGAGGAATCACAGTAGGCCAGCTTGGGGCCCGGAGGCCTTATGTATTAATTACCTCAAGTTACCGTTCCACAGGCTCACTGGGCCACGCCTTCTCTTCCTTCTTCACAATAAGGAATCTGAGATTTGGAGTCTGGGAGAACACAAAGCTTGAACGTGGCGGAGTTGGGATTTGAACCCTGGTCCGTCTAGCTTCATGCCCTGAACCCACAGAGGCAGGCTGTTGGACCGGTGACTCCCGGGCTGGACGCTCGGAGAGAACCCAGTGGGGTCCACATCAAAGATTCCACTTCACAAGAGGAAGAAAGCCAGCAGGCCCCTTCAGGTTAGGTGGGGAGCCTGCATTTCAAAAGCCATGGAGGCTGCTGAGGGCCTCATGGGCAGCAGCAAGCCCAGGTTGGAAGGGTCAGTGGCGGGTCACTGTCACCATCAATCACCCGCAAGCCCTTTGTCCTCTGGGGTCAGCAGGAGGGGCCGGAGCTGGGCACCAAGCAGAGCAGGTGAACCAGCAGAATGTAAAGGCCTCTGCTGGGGGCAGGAGGTGGGAAGGGGCATTGAGAATTTTAAGGGGAATCGTCATGCTTTGGGGAATACTCTGGTGGCAGTGGGAGCAGACGTCTGTTCTGGGTCCCGGAACCCTGCAGATAAACAGCATTCCAAGAACAAGCGAGCTCCTCCCAGTGCTGAGTCACTACCAAGACCAGTTACCCATTTACATACCTGTCCATCCATTCCGAAAGCCTCCCAGACCCACGTCACCACAGTTCCGGAAGTTACCAAGAAACACATCACTATACTTGTATTCAGAGAAACCTACAGATGTGAAAAATATATACACGAAGCATACAATGAATAATGACACATAGTAAATGGGGCTTCCCTGGTAATTCAGTGGTAAAGAATTTGCCTGCCAATGCAGGAGATGCGGGTTCAGTCCCTGGGTTGGGAAGATCCCCTGAGGGAGGAAATGGCAACCCACTCCAATATTCTTGACTGGAGAATTCACGGACAGAGGAGCCTGGTGGACTCTCGTCCATGGGGTCGCAGAGTTGGACACAGCTAAGTGAGCATGCACGTGTGCACACACACACACACACACACACATAGTAAATATATATACACAAGCCAACTTCCTTTGATAGCACTTTGCTTTCCTGTGCTTTACTACTTTTTTTTTTTTCTTCACAATTTCAAGTTTTGTGGCCACCCCTGCACTGAGCAAGTCTATCAGTGCCATTTTTCCAACAGCATTTGGCTCATTTCATTCTCTGTGTCATATTTTGGTAATTCTTACAATATTTCCAATTTTTCATTCCTTATATATATAAGTGATCTTTGATGGTGCTACTATGACTCGCTGAAGGCTCAGAGGATGGGTAACATGTTTTAGAAATCAAGTATTTTTTAATTAAGGGATGTGTATTCTTTTCTTAGACATAATGCAGTAGTCATGTATGGATGTGAGAGCTGGACAATACAAAAGGCTGAGTGATGAAGAATTGATGCATTAGAACTATGGTTCTTGAACTAAGGGTTCTTGAGAGTCCCTTAGACTGCAAGGAGATCCAACCAGTTCATCCTAAAGGAAATCAGTCCTGAATATTCACTGGAAGGACTGATGCTAAATTTGAAACTCCAGTAATTTGGCCACCTGATGCGAAGAACTGACTCATTTGAAAAGACCCTGATGCTGGGGAAGATTGAAGGCGGGAGGAGAAGGGGATGAAAGAGGATGAGATGGTTGGATGCCATCACCAACTAGACGGACACGAGTTTGAGTAAACTCCAGGAGTTGATGGACAGGGAGGCCTGGCGTGCTTCAGTCCATAGGGTCGCAAAGAGTCGGACATGACTGAACAACTCAACGACAGTGCTATTGCACACTTATTTGACTACTGTAGAGTGTGAATATAACTTTTATATGCACTGGGAAATCAAACAGTTCCTGTGACCAGTTTATTGCAGTTTTACTTTATTGCATCAGTCTGGAACGGAATCTGCAGCATCTCAGGTCTGCCTGTGTATATGTGCCATGTGGCAGGCACAGTTTTAAGTATGTGCGTGCATCAGAGGGTCTCCTAACCGTGGCTGAATGCGGTCAGAGCTCCTGTCATCCCCACTTTTCCTACGAAGAGATGGAGGCTCAGGAAGTGAAGTAACTTGCCTGTGTGGCCAGTGAGAGGCGGGGCCAGGATGCAACCGCAGGCTGTCAGGACCCATGGTGGCTCCAAGCGGGAGTGGTCCACTGTGTATGGCATGGGTGGTGGCGGCGGCGGTGGTGGTGATGCCTTCAGAAACAGGATGGGAAGCTAAGTGAGCAGGCGAGACTCAGAGGTCAGGATGGCAGGGCAGGGCCCTGTGGACAGGAAGCTCTGGGGAGAGAGTGTACTTGGGCAGGTTGTAGGATAGGACCTTTAGGAGCAGAGACTACGGTGGCGGGGGGACCCGATCCTGGGATTTGCTGGGCAGAGGGTGAGTTGCCTGAAGAGCCCGGTGGTCAACAGGGGACAGTTATCAGTTATATGTATACACATCCCCTCTTTTTTAGATTTCCTCCCCATTTAAGTCACACAGAACACTGAGTAGAGTTCCCTGTGTTATACAGTAGGTTCTCACTAGTTAGGTATTTTATACACGTGTGCTGCTTGCTAAGTCACTTCGGTCATGTCCGACTCTTCACTACCCTATGGACTGTAGCCCGCCAGGCTCCTCTGTCCATGGATTCTCCAGGCAAGAATACTGGAGCGGGTTGCCATTTCCTCCTCCAGGGGATCTTCCTGACCCAGGGACGGAACCCGTGTCTCTTAGTCTCCTGCGTTGGCAGGCGGGTTCTTTACCACTAGCGCCACTCATAGTAGCGTGTATATGTCAACCCCCGTCTCCCAGTTCATTCCATCCCTCTCTTTTCCCCTTGGCATCCATATTTTTGTTCTCTGCGTCTGTGTCTCTGTTTTTGCTTTGCAGATAAGTTCATCTGTACCCTTATTCTAGATTCCATATATAAGCAATACTGTACGATATTTGTGAGTTGCTTTGCTGTAGAGAAGAAACTAACACAATATTATAAGGCAACTATACTCAAATTATGGAGAAGGAAATGGCAACCCACTCCAATATTCTTGCCCGAAGAATCCCACGGACAGAGGCGCCTGGTGGGCTATATATATATAGTCCATGGGATCGTGAAGAGTTGGACACGACTGAGCAACTAACACAAACTCAAATTAAAATAATAAAAAAAAAAGAGTACAGGCCAGTGGGCAGGTGGTCTTGAACGCTTGAACTCTGACCTGTCTCCTCTGAAGAGGTGGCATTCTCTGAAGCACGTGGAGCCTATAGCTGGCCCAGCAGCTTAAAGGACACAGTCCTGGGAGATCTTGATTCCAGCCCTGACTGTGTCTCTAGGTGTCTGACTCCAGGTCACTCAGATGAATTATCATCTGTCTGCATTCCAGCTATCTCATTTTATAAATGGAAGGCTTATGCTGGATGCATCCCCCTGGCTCTAAAGTTGGTGGTAAAACCGGAAGAATCTAGCTGGGCTTTTGAGGAGGACGGGGCCTGGAGGGTGGGAAAGAAACTGGAGGCAGATGGAGAACTTGGAATGGGAGGCTGTAGAAGAGGTTATCTTATGGACCTCTTCTTCCCAGCCCTGTTTGACAAGTGGAGAAACTGAGGCCCAGGAAGATAAGCGGTTCTCAAGCCGCACAGCTCATCACTGTGCAGCTGACGGGGCCATCCAGCCCCTGGCCCTTAGGGACTCGTCTCTCCCTTTGGGAGGGTTCTTCTGGGGAGCTTGGCTTGGAGCAGGATAGGGGGACAGGGAGGCTCAGCCTAGGGGTGCTGTCGCCCTTCATTCCAGGCCCATTTGTTAGCGCTGGCTGGATGGTCATCCCCCAAGAGGCCCAGCTCAAACAGTTCTCGACTCCCCGGTTCCAGGCCTTACTCTGCCTGGAAAAGCCCTGACTCTTTGGGGAAACTCTTAGACCATCATCTGTCAGAGGTCAGAGGTCAGTGCAGGCTGGGAGCTGAGGCCGACAGAGTAGGGGAATTTGGAGGGCCAGCGTGGAGGTGTGCTCCCCGGGGTCTGGGTGCCCCTCTGCTTCTTGGGGCCTGGGAGCTGCCGCAGGGTCGGGTAGGGTGGGCGGTGAGGCTGTGGGGGCAGCGCTGAGCCTCCAACACTTGCGTGAAGCCCCCTCCCGGGTTCTTCTTAGCGCTCCACGTCAAAGGAGTCTGGTAAAAGTTAACAGGCCTCCCTGCCTTGAGCAGATCAGAGGCACCCTGGGGGTCAGGGAGAGGTCACTGAAACCTGCTTGATGGCAGTCCCTGGAGCTGACCCCTCCCCTAATGAAGAACCCGGGGCTCCTGCCAAGGAGCTGGGCCTGAGCCCTCCTTTGTCCAAAGGTCCCTCGGATCATGTCTGAGGCCTTACTTATAGGGGCCCCCTTTCTGTGGCCCCTTCCCAAGCCCTGGGCCCACTTGTGTGTGTGTAGGGGGCGGGCAGTGCAGGGGAGCGGGGAGCAGGGTGATCTGTGGATGAGATGCCAGACTGATCTGGGCCTGGCCAGGTGTGACCCTGGTCCCTGACCCCTGGTGGCCCAGAGAGGGAGGAGGTGAGGCTTGAGGGGGTGGAGAGAGGCTGTTGGCTAACATTTACCAGGGGCTTTGAAGATGTAAATGCTTCCCCAGGCCCTGATGGGATAGATGGGGTCAGAGTTCACAAGCATGGTCGCCTGCTTCTCCCAGTGAGCTGGAAATCTTGTGGACAGATGGGTTAGGGTCCCTTGCGATGGGACTCTCCCCAGGGCGTCTGCTCTTTCTGGGGCTTTTGGAGATCAGGCCTAGTGGCTTGGAGGCCTCTGAGTGAGGGATCTGATGGGAGCTGTCTTTTCCAAATGCCCGCATTTCTCTTGGGTGTGCTTTCCGGGGTATATTTGGCCCCACTAAGATCAGTCACTGGACAACCTGGGAGAGAGAGACTCATCTCCTGCCTATTCCTATCCTTTTTTATTCTACAAATACTAGATTGCCTGAAGTTTCCTGTTCACACCATGCTCCTTCACACCTGGTGCTCCCCCATGCTAGTTGCTCTATAGGCCTTCCCTTCCCCACCTTCCCACTCAGGAAGACTAACCCCATCCACCATTCTGTATCGCCTCTTCCAGGAAGCCTTCCTGGAATGGAATCTGCCCCTCTGCTTGATTCTCCTGTAGGACCGAATCAACTAATACTTATGTGGTATGTACTAGGCCCTGTTCTATTGGAAATGCATCAGTGCATGAAACAGACAAAAATCCTTCCTTTAAAGAACTTACATTCTAGAGGGCAATAAAAACAGTGACATTACCCTATTTAAAATGCCTTACATGTACTAATAAATTTAGTCCTCAGCACATTCCTATGAGTTAGGACAATTATCCACATTTCACATTTGAGATTACACTGCTGATAATGGGCACTTTTAATTGAACTTAATTTAATCCTGATGATAGCCCAATGAGAGATGTGATTTCCTTCATTTTCCAGATGAGGAAACCAAGACTTACAGGGATTAAGTATTTGACCCAAGGTCATTTTGTCAGTAAGAAGCACCATGAGTTTGAGCAAACTCTGGGAGATAGTGGTCCTTGGGAATCGCAGAGTTGGGCATGACTTGGTGACTGAACAATAACAATAAGCCTCCTAAGCGGGACGAGTCTAAGCCTGTGAAGGACCATATTGCTTCCCTCTCATAACAGGACTCTGTGTTTGTTTTGAAGCCATTTCTCTATTAAATGATCTGCTCATCTTATCATTCTGGGCGCTCCCCCAAGGCAGTGACCTTGGCTTATGCTCTGTACCTTTGACCTCTCATTGTGTTGGGCACTGAATGGGCTTCTAACAAATACTTGTCTATGACTTGATTGACAGCTATATGTGGGTGGAGATGAGAATAAAGCAGCCAATATTTATTGCACATACTGTATTCTGCCTTGGTTTTTGTTAAGCATGAGCTCTTTTGGTCCTTTAAAAGTTCTACAAATTATGTCACTACTCAGAAGCTGGCAGTTAGGGTGTGCAGTAGGACTCGAGTCACAACTTTCTCTGACTCCAAAATTCCGTGTTCTTTCCTCAGCACCACGGCAAGTTAGTCAGAGGACAGATGGGCACTGTGAAGGAGCCCAAGCCTCTTGCCTGTTGCTTTTCTATCCTCACTTGGCTGGGAGGCGGACAGGAATTAAGGTGGGCCTTTGAAGCTAGGAGTCTTATCCTCCTTAGGCTGCAAGGCATCTGGAGAAGTTGAGCCTTCGATTCCAAGATTATTCCCACCTGATGAAATATTTGAAGTAGTTGAAGGGAGTGACCAGACACACCAAAGGTGTTCGGTGAATTTTTACTGCTCGTTGTGGAATCATTTTCTGTTCCAGAGAGACAGCCAGATTCCGACTAAGCCGGCAGACCCTCGGGGTGTTTTTGCCTTGGGAGGAGGAGGATTACGACAGAATAGACTTCAGTCCTTAGGTCTGCAGCAGAAATGGGAGAGTTCTATTATACGTGTGTTTGGTTCCTTTGTTCTGACATCTTTTTTTTTTCCCTTTCCCAATTAGGAGGGGAATCTTCTGATTCATCTGCCCACAGGGCTTAGCAGACTGGCCAACAGGATGTATGTATGGGGAGAGAAGGTCACACTGCACAGCAGGGGACCAGACCCCCAGTTTTTCATTCATTCTTGCCAGCAGGACTCATTTGCTTCTAGAACCCCCTCTCCCTACAGTAGACAGGCACGTTAGACACCCCCGCCCCGCCCCCCTCTTGGTTAATCCCTTATTTTGCTTGACTAAGAGTCAAAATGCAGGACTGCACCCAAACGAACTAAGCTCGCTTAAATCACTGGCAGGTAATTTGATAGATGTTGGCCGGCGCCCACTTTGGGAATTAGGCAAAGCCTGAGCCGTGGAGACAGAGGGAAACAAGCTTGAGTAAGTGGTAAGAAGGTGGCCTCATTTCACCCAGAGACAGCTCCAGCCCCTGCCCCACACCTCAGACTGGAAGCCTGGTGTGGGTTGACCTTTCTCTCTCAGCCTCTTCCTCCGGAAGGCAGGACCAATAGACCCTTGGTCCCAGCTCTGACTCACCTGGGGTTGGAGTACCTGACTCCTGAGTGTCTACAACTTTAACTCCTCCAGCCCCAGTCTTATCTCCCAGAGCCCACCTGGGGAAGAACCAGTGAATGATGTCATTGGCTATGCTCACTTGTTTGCTGAGCTAACCCAGAAAGGACAAGGGTTTTTCTGCAGATGGGCGTGGTGTCCTACAGATGAGTGTTTTATGGGCACATGCAGAACCCGACCAGTTATGGAAGGCAGTGCCCAACTGCCAAGAGGCCAGTTGCAAGAGAGAAACTTCTAGGTCCTTTCATCATGGTGAGGATTGTTAGCACTCACTTCAGATAAGCAGAACAAACAAGCCTTGGCCCAAGTGGGAACTGGTTCTGCCCCCTTTCTTTGCTTTTCTAAGTCATCAAAGCCAAGTTCCTAAAGCCTAACTGTCTCACGGTCCTTTCTGATGGCTTCATTGTTTTGTTTATTGTGCTTATGACAAGTGCTAACAGACCGCTTTCAAAGTGTGTTGATATTTCGGTTGTTTTTGAATGGCCCTTCTGTTTTCCTGCATCTGGACAGCATTAGAGGCTGACCCTAGGGAGCCACCGGGTTCCTATAAAAGTGTACCAGGTCCCCTCTTGCAGAAAACACCCGCCATGGCAAGATCAGACACCCCATCTGGACAGGAACAAATACCAAAAATGAGCAGAATTAGGAGATAGTATTTAGCAGCCAGGGAAGACAGGCCCAGGCTGGGAAGGGGCCAACAGGCATTGCCAGCTGGACTGTGGGTGTTCCTTCTGTCCACGGACATATTGTGATCTTCCCACAGGAGGACGCTCCCTAGCAGAGGGCCTGGCACACGACAATGCCACCAAACTCTGGTCATCGACAGTCTCCTTCTCTGTCTTCTTCACTCAGGTTGCCTGGTCAACACCAGCTGCTACTGCTGCTGCTAAGTCGCTTCAGTCATGTCCGACTCTGTGCAACCCCGTAGACAGCAGCCCACCAGGCTCCCCCATCCCTGGGATTCTCCAGGCAAGAACACTGGAGTGGGTTGCCATTTCCTTCTCCAATGCATGAAAGTGAAAGTGAAAGTGAAGTCACTCCGTCGTGTCCGACCCTCATCGACCCCATGGACTGCAGCCTTCCAGCCTCCTCTGTCCATGGGATTTTCCAGGCAAGAGTACTGGAGTGGGGTGCCATTGCCTTCTCCAGTCAACATCAGAAGAGTGTCCAAATAAGAAGTTCCCAGGGACTGGGCAAGGAACAAGAGCTGGAAGACGAAGAAGAACATGGGGTCTGGGAGGACCAGAAGAGTCAGGGCAGCCTGCCCCACAGCTCCTACCTGCTTCCCTCTACAGCTCTGTTGGGGCATCTTTGGTTTTCATGCTCTTTTCCTTCTGACTTCTCCTGCTCTGTCCCCAACCCCAGACCCTGCCACAGGCTGTGCTAGAACCAGCTTCCTCCAGGGCGAGACAACCTCGGGGCACAGACCAGGCTCAGAGGAAGTGAGTGACACACACAGTCTCACTTGATAAGTTCAGCACAAACTCAAAGTCGTTTCCTCAAGGTCGTCTGTGGTTTCCTTCTTTCGAGCTGGCCGAGGTTTTTCTTTAGCCCACATGCTTTAGCAGCTTGTACATGGTTCTCTCTTGCTGGGTTTCAGGAGTGGCAAAGTCCCATTCTGACTGCCCTCCAGGTAGCCATGTGGCTTGATGTCTGAAGCCCGTGGAGCTTGAATTCAGAGTCAAATGGATCAAGATCGAGGGGATGGCAGGGAGCTTTGGTGCCTCAGAGCTGCAGTTGGGAGCATCTGGGCAGGTCAGATGGGGGAAAATATTCAAGCTACCATTAATCCTCAGAATCACGGGAGGCTCATAGATCCACAGTCAGTGTGCTCACGCCTGTGGACGTGTTGGGTGGGTTGGGGGCTTCATGATGACTGTCTCCACCCACCTCAAAGTTCTTGATGTCTTCAGGGTCACACTCCTTGGCATTTCCTTCTAGGCACATACTGTCTGGTCAAAAATTCCCATTTAAATAGCCTCTCTTGCCCTGGATCTTTTTCTTTTAGTTTTTAGCATCCTGAGAATTGTATATGTCACAGCACTTATTTTAGCTGATCTCAGATGCCTGATCAAGCGCTCAGTGGTGCCATTTTCTTTCTCCAGGACTGGAAATGCATTGGCCCTTGGGCTTCCTTGGTGACTCAAGCAGTAAACAATCTGCCTGAAATGCAGGAGACTTGTGTTCGATCCCTGATTTAGGAAGATACCCTGGAGGGGGAAATGGCAACCTGCCCCAGTATTCTTGCCTGGAGAATTCCACGGACAGAGGAGCCTGGCAGGCTATAGTCCATGGACTTGCAGAGAGTTGGACGCGACTGAGTGATCAACACTTGGATCTGACAAGGAGACAAAGAGAGGCTCTGGATCCAGGGCCTGGAACAGGCTGGACTGATTGGCTGCTGAGAAGCTGAACATGCCTGCCATAAAGGTATGAACATTCTATTGGAAAACTTCCTGTTTTCCAATGAGGTTTTCTGGATAAGCTTGATAGAGAGTGGTGGTCTTCTGTCTAATATCCCATGTGTGTGAGTATGAGTGTGTGAATGCTTGTCATTTTGAAAAATTTCAAACTTTATATAGTGGTTTCTTTTCTCACCAGGGTCTCTGCTTGTGTGAAACTTTCATTTTACAGCTTTGGCTGTTAATTCATCACAGGCACCACCATCAATAAATATTTATTGGGCTTTCACTGGGCTCAGCATGTTGAAATAAGAACTCTATATTGGACTCAAGGGGAACCAATAGCAGTTGGGGGTAGGTTTGGCGAGGAGGGGACCAGGAGAAACACTCATTGCCATCTCTGACAACCCTGAGGTTTGGTGACTTTATAACTAAAGTGATGGGGTCCACCTAATACCCATTAGGCCATCAGCTATGGGACGCATGAGTCGTCATGAAGGTAGTCACCTTCAAAAAACCCACCCAATGTGTGACGGCACAGATCTTCAAGGCTCATGTCCGTCTGGGGATTCAGTGCTGCAAAGGGATGAAGTGGGCCTTCATCCCCTTCTTGGCCTTTCCCACAGTGCCTGTAAAAGCAAATACAGTGGACCCTTGGATAACTCTGGGGTTAGGAGGGTCGACACGATACGTGGTAGAAAATGCACATAACTTATAGTCGGTCCTCCATGTCTGTGATTCTTCAGTATCCACAGTTCTGTACCTGAAATTTCAAATAATGACAGGTCACATAGCACTGTATTATTTATTTGAAAAAAAAAAAAAAAAGTGAATATAAGAAGACCCAGGCAGTCCACTTATATTACGGATCCTGTTATCCAAGGATCCACTGTATTTGCTGAATGAGTGATGGTTGCCATTTGATTTTGGAGTTTAAGAAGTGCATTGACATCAGGGAAGATTGGAGCCTGTCGAGGCTTTGGCAGGAGAGGACCAAGTCTCCTTTTTTTGCAAGTGTATCCATGACAGCCTGGAGGGGTCTCCTTTTGGTGGGCACCCTGGAGTTGTGTGAGCTGGGAGGATACTCGAGGGACGGCTGTGTGCCTTGCATGGAGCCCTAGTTAATCAGACCAGAAACAGCTGGCCTGCCACAGCAGTGATTCAGGCCTCCTGGGGGATTTTCTTTAACTTTATGAAGATGAACAAGGCTCTGAGAATTCCCTTCAGACCTGGGCTTCCTGCTAATTGCCTCTATATTTATGGGAAGATGGGAAGACCATGGCAGGAGGCTATGGAGTGGAGTCCGTGTTCAGGCAAGTGGCCCTGGCCCTAGCGGGAGTTGTGAAAACATAGATCTGAGCCCTGAGGGGTCGAGATGCTCTTTCTGAGAGGTGGGCAACCTATTATTATTACTACTATGGTTTCCAAGTTCAAGCTCATACTGTTTGTCACACAACAGGTAGATAAACTGAGAGATGAGTTGTTGGGACAAGGGACTTTATTTGGAAAGCCAGCAGACCAGGAAGATGGTCGACTGGTATCCTAAAAAACCATCTAACCCAAGTCAGAATTCTGGCTTCTTTTATACTAAAGGAGGGGGTGTGGCTGGTTGTTAGATACTTTTTGGTGCAGGAATCCTTTGTTCTTCCAGTTGTCCAGGTGGCTCTGGTCACATTGTTCCTGTAAACCTCCAGCAAGACAAAGGTTATTCTCTGTTCTGCAACTCTTTATCTGTATATGAATGGGAAAATGTTCTACCTTTAAAGGTCAGAGCCTTGAGAATGGGTTTCCTGTATATTTCAGGCCACAGGCAACATTCTTTTACAAAAGGTGCAGAACCAGCATGACTCAGCACAGGCCACAGAGTGCAAAGGTTAGATAGAGCTAAAGGAATAGATCCGATATGGAGTCAGGCTTGTTCTCTGTTACACTACTATTCCTCTTGTACAAAAGAGACACCGAAACAGAAACCAGGAGTGGTTGTGTGCCCAAGCTAACACTATCAGAACAGGATCCTAGAGTCGGTTCAGATTCTCCACTTCCATGGAAGGGTGGGGTGGGCAATCAAGCAGAACTGAACATTCTAGAAGATGTTGTTCAGTGTCTCACCAGCTGCTTTTCCCCCGAGGTTAAATTGGCGGTGTGTGTGTGTGCTCAGTTGCTTCAGTCGTGTCTGATTCTTTGCGACCCTATAGACTGTAGCCCACTAGGCTCCTCTGTCCATGGGATTCTCCAGGCAAAAATACTGGGGTGGGTTGCCATGCCCTCCTCTAGGGGATCTTCCTGACTCAGGGATCAAACCTGTGTCTTCTGTGTTTCCTGCATTTCAGGCAGATTCTTTACTGTTGAGCCATGAAGGAAGCCCAAAACTGGTGGTATGAAAGGTAAAGAGGGCTGATAGGAAAGCATGGAACTGGGGCGTGTTGCCTGGCTCCACACTTACTTCTGGTTTAGTTGTGGAGCTTAAGTTTCCCTATCTGTGAATTGAGCATAATGGTACCTCTCTAGGAGGGTTGTTGGGGGCAGCAAATGAAATAATAGCATATGAGATTTGCATTTTGCCTGAAGGACAAGTTAGTGATTCATAACTCTTAGATGCCGTTCTAGGGAGGCAGTCGAGTGGTTAAGAATATAGACTTGGAGCCTGACTAGCTGAGCCAGAAATGTTGAGTGACTGTGCTCGTCACACAGCGGGTGAGGACAGGCCTGGTGAATTCCCCAGTTGCGGGCTCTTCCCAGGCCTCTTCAAGCTGGGCCTTCTGATCAGGGGACCATGCTGGGGCTCTCCAGGCACCAATGCTGGTCCCAGGAGTTACTGTCTTGGGAGCTGGCGTGATGTGACTTCCTGGTCTCTCTGGACAGCTATCGGGTGAGGGGCAAAGCCCTGGAAGGGGTCCGGAGGTGCTTTTCCTTGCCCCCTGCCCAAGATGGCTCTGGGGTGAGCCCTAGCAGCTGCCCGGCTACCCACAATCCAGCAGGGGCAGCTGCCTTCCGGCGGAGCGGAAGTCACAGGGCCCAGGCAGGGTGGGGGTGCCCCCCGGCGCCCTGCGGATCTTGGCGTGGCTTTCTGTCAAGCCTCTGTTGGTGCCTGGTTCCTTCATAAAGCCATTATGTACTGGGAGAATTAATCATGCCGTTAGGTAAGCATTATGGCACTTTTATGGCAGCTTTGAAGCTAATCTGTCACTAATGCTGGCTGGATTATCATGATTTCTTGCAGTTGTGATTCATTAACTCGAGGCCTAATAGTAATTCTATTAAACATCTTCCATCACTGTTTGCCCCAACACGTCCGCACTCTCCATTCTATTGTGAAGCTGCGGTGGCACCTCTGGCAGCCTGTGTGGTCTCCAGAGAGGGGGCCCCGAGGAGATGGACAGGTCCCCCCGCTGGCTAGAAAGCAGGCAACGGTGCATCCATCCCCAGCCCAAGCCGGGAGAGCACGTCTCCTCCCCACCGAGCTGGACTTCTCAGTTGACACTCGCTTTTCTCCCAGAGGAGGCCTCGGCGCCTCTCCCGAAACGCCCGTCTCGCTGAGGTCAGACTGTGTGGAGGTGAAGGTGGGGCTGAGGCGACCGCTGAGTCTCAGAGGAGGACAGGCACCCCACATGTCCACAGGTGACTCAGACCAGCAGGCTACCTGCAGCGGAAGTGAGTCTGCAGCTGAGAGGGAGACAGAGATGACAGAGATACAGAAAGAGAGAGCGCGAGAGAGAAATAGGAGTGGCTGAAGAAATCTGGTCACACCTGGCACTTTCCACTCTGGCTTGAAGCTCGTGAAACTGTGGGCATCGAGGCAGGCGGTGGGGACAGGAAGTCACGGTGGCCCTCACCGTCTGCTGCCCTGCCAGCATTAATAAAATTCCTCAGTGAGGTTTTTCAGCGAGAAATGGTTCTCTGAGGCGGGCTGTTCTCTGCAAAAGGTCAGCTTCGGGGCACAGCTTGATGGATGGGCTTTGAGCCGGCAAGAGAAAGCAAGTGGAGAAGAAGGGGCAACCAGGGGGGTGGGGTGGTGGGCTGGGAAGAAGCCGAGGAGGACCAGAGCACGAACTGGGCCCGGTGGCAGCATCTCGGTCCTGAATCTGCACCATCCATCAAGGCTGGCCCTGATATCTCAACAATTTGTAATGCTCCCGCCTCCCCCCTGCTGAGCTGCCCAAGTGGGCAAGCCCTGACCCCTCTGGCCCTCATTCAGGCCTCTGCTGCCGCCCATGTGATGGATGGCCTCTCGTAACCCAGCCCCCCTTCCCGGGGCTTGCCTCACCACAGCTGGGGAAACATGGACAGGTAGAGGGGTCAAGCCCAGGGCAGCCACAGCGACCTAGGCACTGAGGCCAAGGGACCTTGTGTTCCCAGCCATGGCAGCAGATGATGCCAGGGCTAGAGAAATAGAACCAGGAGAGGAAGAGAGGAGAACATTCCAAGTCTATAAGGAGAAAAAAAAAAAAAAAAACAACCCACCCCAAACCAAAAAAAAAAAAAAAAACCCTCTCTTGCCTCCTGAGGTCTTCCAAGACTTCTAAAAATCTCCAGCGCGGTGCGAAGTCTCCCGCGCGGCTCCAACACTGCCTGCTCTGATCCATCTGTGTTTTCTCACGCCTGTGCGCTTGAAGAACCACTGAAATGGAAAACAAGTTAAAAAATACATAGATGTATATAGAGAGACGGAGAAAGAGAGGACAGTGCTCTGCAGCCTGGATTTGCTTTTTTTTTTTTTTTGTCAGTGTTTGTTGTAGGAAAAAGTGCATAGAAACAAACCTCAGACAACTGGAGTGAATGTTCTTGACACATCAGCCGGGGAGAAGTCAGGAGCCAAAATGTGCCTCCTTCCCGGCGCTGGGCAGAGCTGGGAGGAGGAGGCTTGTGCCCCAGGCTGCAGCTTCTAGGGGTATTTGCTGCTTCCTGTTCAGGGGCAGACAGTCCTTCTGGGGGTGGGTCACGAACTGTGCTAAGGCGGGGATGGGCCAGCAGGGAAACGTGTGTTTGGGTACACATATATGTATGCATGTGTGCAGATATGTATATGTGTACACTCAGAGGCATGTACATGTAGGTGTACATGTGTGGGTATCTGTGTGTATGTGTGTAGGCACGTATATGCGTACACATGTAGTAACTATGTCTGTATGTGTACACGCACAGGTATGTGTGTGTGCAGTTATGTATGTGTACATGTATAGGTACATATATGTGTTGTGTACGTGTGCACATGTATGTGTGCTTGTATTTGTATATGTCTGTGTATGAGTGCATGGTATGTATGTGTTTGTATGTATATCTGTGTATGTATATCTGTGTCTGTGTATGTGTGGGGGGGTGTCTGTATGTGTCTATGGGTATGTGTGTGTCTGCATGCATATGTACACATGTTTCTGTGGGTCTGTGTGTGTGTGGGTGTCTGCGGCCTGTGTGTGTGGGTGTCTGTGTGTCTGTGGGTCTCTGTGAGTGCATCTGTCTATATGTACGTATGTGTTTCTGTGGGTCCGCGTTTGTGTGTGCCTGTGTGTGTGTGTCTGTATGTGTCTATGGCTATATGTGAGTGTGTTTGTGTGTATATGTACACGTGTGTTTCTGTGGGTCTGTGTGTGTGTGGTGCTGAAGAGGCCTGTGTCTGCTGCAGAGAGGATCAGGTGAGCATTCAGTTCTGCATGGGTGAACTCACCCTTGGCCTTGAGAGCTGGGGAAACCCGCTCTCCGAGCCACAGCAGACGCCCGTGATAACTTCCTCTTGGAACTTTCAGGGTCTGAGCAGGAGGGTCCGGGAGAGAGGGTCTAGGTGAGGGAGTCTGGGGACCATGGCTTTTTGAAGGAATTGGACCAAGAGAACAGAGCAGCTGGGGTGTCAGGGAGAGGGGGTGGTGGCTGGGGGAGCAGGAGGGAGCGCCGTGGAATCGGAGACTGAGAGGCCGGTGGAAGGGGGGAGGAGGGAGAGGAAACAGGCGCTGAGAGAAAGATCCAAGAGAGGCGGTCACGGGGCAGGAGTCAGCAGGGAGAGGGAGAGGAAATTTAATGAGGGCAACTTGAAGGCCAGCTTTAACCAACAGCTGGCGGGGGGCCGGGTTTGATCTCCCTGTGAGTCAGGAGTTTGATTAATCGTGGCCTGTGGACGAGGCCGGACACCTGGTCTGCTGCTGAGCTCTTTGATCTCCGGGGTTTCTCAGGGCCTGTGGGAGGGGAGTTGCAGGAGCGAGCAACTCCCAGCGCCCTGGACAGCCTCTCAGGGCACTCCCCAGAAAGGGAGGCTGAGGCCTGGGGCAGGCCGGGAGGCCATACAAAGGGAGGCCTGGGCTTGTACGCCCTTGTGAGTGGAGCCCCCGGGAGGGAGGGAGTGGAGGAAGCCTTTGAAGGGCAAGGTTCCTCCAAAATCTCGGGGGTGATCCTGTGATGAGGGCTCCCCCACCCTCTGTTGCTGCAAGGGAACAGCAGAACCATTTGCACAAAATCCTGTGCTGTTGCCTGTGGCTGCAGGCCGGTTTAACGGAGGAGCCTGCTCTTCGAGGGGTGCAAGGAGAAGGGAGGTGTAGGGCTCCCTGGAATGCCTCCATTTTCTGCATGTTGGATGGAAATGGATTTGAGAAAAGAAAGCGACATATTGCCAAAAAAAAAAAAAAACACCCAACCTTCAAGAAGAAGGAAAAAAGGAACTAAAACCCTAATGCCCTTAAAAAAGAAAACCAGAAAAAAAAAAAAAAAGTCATATATTATGTCTTTGGACTAAATCCATTGGTGTTCTGCCAATTTCAAATAATAGTGTAACTTGATTAAGAAACTTGAAAGGATTTAAAGTTGCTGGCTTTCCTGACTCTTCTCTGAGACGGCTCCACAAGTCACTGTCTTCACCAGGCTAATTTGTTCCTGGATTTTTCAATCTTCTGCAAGTTGGTGATGACGTTTATGACTTGGTCGCCATATTGGAAGGGTTCATGATTTCTTTGGCTCGTGACTTCCACCTGGAATTTTGCGGTGACTGGAAACAGGACCCTGAATATGTCCTACAGTTGAGAAACTACATGTGTGTGTGTGCGTGCACCTATGAATAACTTCTTCCAGTTTTACATGCCCTCCGCTCTCCTGTTGGCTGGCAAACTCCAGCTCATCCCTGCCTTAGGTCTCAGAGAGGGGCCCACCTGGGTGCCACAAACGTGTCTCCCTAGAGGTCAGCTGGCACACAGGACATAGAAGGGTAGGGCCCCAAAGGCTCTGGTGCCCAGCAGCAAAGGAAATCCTGGAAGTGAAAGAGGACGAGTTTTCCAGTGGGATTAGAGTTCTGACCAAATAACATCAGTGCACTTTGGAAGGCAGCTGCAGGGCAGGGCAGTGGGCACTGGCCTTGTACCCCAAGGCCTGGCTCCCCGATCACTAGCTGAGCGACCTGGGCCTGCCCCCTTTAATACCCAGGTTTAATACTTGTTTCCTCATCTATAAAATGGGGTAATGAGAAGTTCTTGACTCCCAGGCTTGTCGTGAGGCTTAAAAGCATTAGCAGTGTGAGAGCTCCCTATAAACGAGGAAGCCTTCCATGAACTGCTGGCATTAGAATTATGGCTTCCAGTACAGAAACCTGGGTCTCTTTAAACACTCGTGTTGACAGCAGGGATGTTTTAATTTCAGACAGGGCTTGTTCATGGAAGGCATTTGACAGTGGAATCCCACGTTACCTGCTCCCCCGGGGCACCTGCTCCCCTGTAATTATTATTTACTAATAAACATATTTCGTTTGTAAAGCTTCCATTAAATCTGGCTGAAATCCTCCACCCTCTGGCCTGGCTTTTCTGGGGGCACCGAGATAGGAGCTGCTGGGGCTTCCCTCTGGGTAGGGGGCGGGGTTGGGGGTGGCTCCTGATCTGTGGGCAGCTGCACCTGCCCTTTCCAGGGAGGTCACAGCCAGTGTGACCTGCGGGTCTCCGTGGTGCAGTAATCGTGTTCTTCAGTCTGATCCTCCTGCCCTAGCCTCCTTGGCTTGTCTGGGAGAGGAACGCTGCATCCTTTAGCCCCGGGCTTCCTGGAGATTCACGGCTGTTCTTCTCTGCTTGTCTCTGGTCCTCAGATGAGCAGACATCCCTACCATGGATAGGCCGCCCACGTGGTGCTTGGATCTCAGGCTCTGGTTCAAAAGCTGGCTGTGATGTCAGCCGTGTGAGACATAGGACATGATCACTCTGTGAACCAGTGGTCTCCACCCGGTCTGTATGCTGAAGTTACTTGGAATGTTTACAATGCCAAAGCCTGGGCCCCAAGTCTAGAAACTCTGATTTCATTGGTCTAGAGCAGCGGTCCCCAAACTTGTTGGCACCAGGGACCAGTTTTGTGGAAGACAATTTTTTTCCGCAGATGGGGGTGGAGCAGAAATGGTTCAGGTAGTAATGTGAGCGATGGGGAGTCGTGGATGAAGCTTAGCTCACTGGCTGGCGGCTCACCACCTCCTGCTGTGCAGCCCAGTTCCAAACAGGCTTCCGACCAGTACTGGTTCAGGGACTGGGGTTTAGGACCTCTAGTTTAGCGTCAGAACTTAGTATCGAAAGCCAGGTGGTTCTTATGTATAGTCAGGGCTAAGAAATACCAGTGCTTCTCAGATTTAATGTTTCATACAAATCTACCAAGGGATGTTATTAAAATGCAGATTCTGAGTCCATCTGTGTGGAACAACGGAACTTGACCATTTCTAACAAGTGTGGCAATCTGTGTACAGGCCATACTGTGGGGAGCAAGGATCTATCTTTTCTTAATCCTGATATCTCCGTGCATCTGGCCATGGCCAGGGATGGCTGACCTGGGAAGCAGGTGGAGGTGAACACAGGAAGAAATCTGTGAGGCAACTCCAGAGGCTTGCTTGAGTGTGTTCCTGCCAGGTACCAACTGTGGAATCTTTAATTTACCCCACCAAACACACACACAGACACACACATATACACACAGGCACACGAACCCCTCCTTCTGAATCTGTTCTTGAATACCCACGTAAATAGCAACCAGAAGATTTCCAATATTTCATTATCTTTCCAGGTTTCCTACTTTATCCTGTGAAGATATCTAAATGAATAAAAACATTTGTTGTAGAACATTAAGGTGCTAGGCCATGAATTAAATATCTATTTGTAATACCTAACTGGAATGTGAAAGTGAA
Organism: Bos taurus; assembly: GCF_002263795.3. Taxonomy (NCBI): domain Eukaryota; kingdom Metazoa; phylum Chordata; class Mammalia; order Artiodactyla; family Bovidae; genus Bos; species Bos taurus. The sequence continues at coordinate 32,813,757 of NC_037354.1, read as the reverse complement.
GTCGCTCAGTCGTGTCCAATTCTTTGTGACCCCATAGACTGTAGCCTACCAGGCTCCTCTGTCCATGGGATTTTCCAGGCAATAGTACTGGAGTGGGTTGCCATTTCCTTCTCCAGGGGATCTTCCCAACCCAGGGCTCGAACCCAGGTCTCCTGCATTGTAGACAGACGCTTTACCGTCTGAGCCACCAGGGAAGTAACTGGAAAGTAATCCCTAACCTGGACTTGTAAATAGTCAGCCCCGAGATCCGTATATGGCCAAATGAAATCCCCTAGAGGTGACTATGATAACAGCAAATTCCAGTGAGCCTGCAAGTCATGGCTACTAACACTAGCTTATCTGTGAGAGGGAGACAGATCTGACCATGGCACAAAGTCTTCTGAGTCATGGGAGAGGTCCTTGCTGATAGCATTTAGCCTGGAAGATCACCCCCTCCTGATTACAGGCGTTCATGTAAACTACTGCCTTTCCCATCATGGCTACATGATGGTGCATGTAGCCATCATGTTTTGGGTGTTTGGGGAGTGTGGGGACAGGGAATTTTGCAGAGAACATCGACAGAGTAGGTTTTCCATGGGTCAGCATCATGTTTACACATTCTGTGGTTTCGTGGAATAATACACAGAAAAACGAATAACCAGAGTGTATAGTTGATGAAGACTCCATGAAAGAGTGAACTTTGAACAACTGAGGGTGTTTTGTAAGACTGTTGGCTCAGACCCAGGGAGGGGTGGGTGTGACATGCAGAGGTCTGGGCCTGGGTGTATGAGCCTGGGGCTGCCCTGGGTGGCATGCACCATCCGATCAGCAGAGGGTGAACCATTAGGACCTCCAGGGAAGAAGTGAGCCTTGAGCTGACCTGTGTTGGAGGATTTCACTAGTCAATCAAGGACAAGAATTTTGCCAGACAGCTGAGGGACAGTAGTTGACACCAGAACCACACGGAAGCCATGTCTATATTTTTGGCTGGGCTGTTCCACTGGGCTCCAACCAAACTGTTCCATGATAGTTTAGAGTGTTCTCCAGTTGACGTTAAGGTCTTCTTTCTCAGTCGCCTTCTATCATCTTTCTAAAGCCAGGCGTTGTTGCAGACCTATGTCAGGATAGGATGAACCCAGCTGCAAATCATTTCTGATATCCTGGTGTACTGGGCAGTCAGGGGAGTAGCCACTTTAGTGAGAGATTTCTGTACACAGCTTATTCTTGCCTGAAGGTGGTACCCATTCCCCAAGATGCAAAGGATGAATCCATGCAGGCTTCACTGCGTTTGTCCGAGCCCATCAGCCCGCAAGAAGCCTGGACAGAAATTGACATGTGCCATTCCAGAAACCTTATTTCATTGCTCATTTCCCCTCCAACAGTCCCCTTCCTCTGCCACCTCCTCTTTCACTGCTCTGGAATCCTGGTCCCAGATGTGACTTTCTATGTTTCCTTTGGCTGGGAATTTGCCGTTTTCCCATAACCCATTTAGGTTGCCTGTTAGTGAAACCAAAAAAAAAAAAAAAAAAAAAAAACAAACCCTCTAACTTTCTGGGAAGACATCTAATTAAATTCCCAAAGAGGGACAAGGAAAGCCCCCTCTGAGACAGACAGAGACAGCCTCCTAATACATTATCATCCCGCCGGAGAAAGTGCCCTGGATAAGCTTGGGGACCCGGTAACATGGTGTTCTGTTTCTTAATGTCCTCTGCAAAGAAGCTGGCCCTGGGTTTAAAATAGCCCTCTGGTCAAAGCAACTATTTAAAGAGTATTGGGGTCTGAGAAATGCAAAACAAAGTATTGTTGATTAAAAACACATGGTTTGTTCTTGAGGCGAAAGTAGCCAGGAAAATCAAATGTGACAGTGTTTTGGCTTTTTCTATCCCACAAGACATGATGGTGATTTATTAGAGTGATGTCAGCTGTGGTTAAAAAAAGTTTGCTGTGTTGTCTTAATAAAAAGAGGCTTTACCTTGGAGCTGTCAAACTCCCTGCCTCCTCTGGCTTAAGGCAGGCGCTGCTGGGCCCTAAGCCCTTATATGGGGGGAGGGCTTCTCCCTGAGGGGCAAACCTCTGCCTTGGGGGGAGGTCACGAGGCCACAGGGCACGGAGTTCTTCTTGGTAGAGCCGCAGGACAGCCTTTGAGGGGAGCTGCAGCCCACTCTTGGCTCGCTCAGCTTTGAGGAAGAGGGAGCTGGCTTGGCTCGGAGTGTGAGTGTGGCCTGACTGGGTTGGGTGGCGGGGCCTGGTTGGAGGGAAGCACGTGGCCTTCCCCAGGTCACAGTGACTTAGGCCTGGGCGGGATGGATAATCTGCTGGAAGGCGAGGAGAAGCCGGGCTGCTAGCTGAATAGGAGGAGAGTTTCTTAGTTGAAGCTCTTTGGCTTTGTGAGGAAGAGAAACCCTTTGAGAGAATTCAAGTAAACAGGATCTATTGAAGGAACACCACAGCTCCCCTCTCAGACAACTGAGGGGAGACAGGCCGTCTGGGGAATGAGGTGGGCAGCAGGTGGAAGCAGCTTCTTCTGCCTTCCCCGAAACCATGGATTCGCATCTGATTCACGGAGCTCTGATTCGCTTCTGTTTTTGTTCCCGTCCCTCTGCGGGGAGGGGTGTCTCCTTGGGGAGTGTCTTGGCTTGTACTTCCTCATGGCTTTGGCTGTGCCCTGAGAGGAGGACCACTTGTATCAACTTTGCCCTGATGCTACTCAACCACGGTTTTGTCCATCATCTTTCTTCACTGAGTCTCACTGTCTCAGTTCCAAATTCTGGAGGGAAAATCCAGTTGGCATAGAGTCCTGTGCATATCTCGGTCCAGTTGTCAGTAGCTCGTGGAGTGGTCAGTTTGGAGGGGAGCCCTTCTGGGAGGCAGGGGCCTAGAGCCCCTACCATCTAGGGCCCCTACCTAGATGGTAGGGGGTTGGCTAGAGACGAAAACCCTACGTATTACAAAGGCAGTTGAAGGAAGCAACCTCAAGTGTGTGTGTGTGTGTATGTTTGTGTTTATTCTAAGGATCTAGGACTTTCTAGGAGTGAGAATGCCTCTCCCTTTTATTCAGTAGGAAGGATAAGTGTCCCACTGGTAAGATGAAACCCACCAAACACCTTTAATTCCTTCCCGGAAACACACCCAGGAAGTGAGAAGAAGACATTATTATTTTTTCAATTAATCTATGGATTTCTTCCCAATTTTAGAAGAAATGTATACATGATTATAGACAACTTGGAAAACAGAAACCCATGAAGATGGAAGGAAGAAAGCTGCCATGATCCGAGATAACTGGTTAACAAACTGGTGTGTTTCCTTTTATCCTTTTCTTCTCTAAGTACTAGCCCGAGGCTCTGTGAACGATGTGGGCTGCCGATCTATCTTTTGACTCTAATTATATGTCTTCAGACTCTAAGACTTTAGGATTGCTTTAAATGTATTCTTATAATTTTCCCTGAGAACACAGGGTTGTTTTCCCCTTGTTCTTTCACCTTTTCCTAGAGGAGGCACCTTGAACAGAATCAACCTAGTCTGCCTCCCTACTTTTGTGCAGATCAGCACTATACCCCCTTCCCCCTGCCCACCGACATAGCATTTTAACTGCTTCCACTCTTGAGTTCCTTCTACTCTCTTTTTTTGGGCTGTTATTGTTGTTTTTTTCTTTAATATTTATTTATTTGGCTGTGCTGAGTCTTAGCTGTGGCATATAGGGTCTACTTCCCTGACCCGGGATTGAACCTGGGCCCCCTGCATTGGGAGCCTGGAGTCTTAGCCACTGGACCATCAGGGAAGTCCCAGGGCTGATCTTTTTAAAGCCCCAAATCTCATCTCACTAGTCTTCACAGAAGATCCTTTACTGGTCATTCCCTGCATTTAGGATAAGGTAGATTAAACCTGTGATACAGACCTCTGGATCACTGGAAGACTATTCTCAGCCACACGCCCTTTTTGGCAACTCTTGGACTGTCTCAGGCACGTTCCCCTCTTGCAAACGCCGTTCCTGCTGTTCAAGAGCTTGACTCTACCCTTCAACCTGAAGGCTGAGTTCCATGTCGCTTCTTCAGAGAAGCCTGTTCTGACGGTGGCCTCTTGGAGGTCCCCAGCATCCCCTGTAGCTTTTCTTCAGAGCAAGGATAGCAGTGTGCACTTACAGATTTGTTCGTTTGGTTATTACATAATGTCTGCCGCCTGAAGACACAGGAATGCTCCCTGAGGCAGGGCATTTGTTTTCCTGGGTTTGAGCCTCCTTCAGTGCTTATTGGATGAAGGAGTGGGTGGGTGCTTCCCTGGTGCCTAGGCCTGAGTGAAGGGTCTCCACGCAGTGGCAGAGTGGGTTGGGAGGTCTCGCGAGAGGACGTGGTTTTGCATAAACCTTTGGGTAAGTGACTTCCGTGTTTGCCATCATGTGTGAGTGCCCCAGAGATGCACACACATGGCTCTTGGTGACTGCGATGCCGAGCTTGAAGCCTGCCTGCTGAGATGCTGTGGGTAAGGCTGCTGAGCAAGGTGGATGTTCAGGGAAGCATCTGTTCCTTGATGGGGCTCTGCCACTTTCTACTGCAAGCATTCTGTGGGCAAACTTCATTCTAGAGTGTGAATTCTAGAGAGTTCACTCTACCAGCTGCCAAGGCTCTTAGGATTGGGCACAGTCACACAGCGGGGCTCCCTGCCTCTGAATCACCCTGGAAGCATGCTCTGGCTGCACCATGAATCTTGCCTAAGTTAAAGGAAGATTTAGCTTCCCTAGAACATGGATCTATTGGTACTCTTCTAGAGATGGTTCTTCTCTGGAGAAACATTAAGTTCATTCAGTGGACATTTGTTGAACTCTGGCAGGGCATATCAGATGCGAATGCAGACAATGGGGGTGAGTGTTAACAAGCCTGAGCCCCATACTCCTTGCTGAATGATAGGTGAATAAATCAAGAGTCGAATTGTTGGGGTGAGGAAAAGGGAAGTCTTTCATTTATTTGAAAGTCCAGCAGATCAAGAAGATGATGGACTAGTGTCCCAAAGAACCACCTTTTCCTGAGTTCGAATTCAGGCTTCTTTTACTAAGAGGGAAGGGTATGTAGTTGGTTGTTGCAAACTTCTTGGCATCAGAATCCTTTGTTCTCACAGCTGTCTACATTGGTCAGGTCGTGATGCTTCTGTAAATTTCCAACAAGACAAATATTGTTCTCTGTTCTGCAACATTTTATCTCTATATGAATGGGAAAGTGTTATACCTTTAAAAGTCAGAGCCTTGAGAATGGCTTTCCTATGTATTTCAGGCAACAGGTAACATTATTGTAGAATAGAATGCAAAGGTAAAAGTAAAAGAAACAGGTCCAGTGTGGAGTCAGATTTGTTTGTCCCCATTACATAGAGGGCTGAATAAGACACAAAGGAGAACTCAGCTTTGGGAAAGCCAACTGTAGCTCAGAACACATTCTACATGATTATCTCAATTCCTTAGATTAGCCTTATGCATGTATGCATGCCCAGTTGCTCAGTCATGTCTGACTCTTTGCGACCCTATGGACTGTAGCCCACCAGGCTCCTCTATCCATGGGATTTTCCCAGCAAGAATACTGGAGTGGGTTGCTATTTCCTTCCCCAGGGGATCTTCTCAACCCAGCATTCAAACCCGTGTCTTCTGCCTCTCTTGCATTGGCCTTATGATGTTATTAGGCCTGTTATTAGGCCTATTTTATAGTAGAGCAAATGGAAGCTCTGAATTTCCATGACTTGCCTGGGGTCCTAGTTTGCATGTTTGATAGCAATGCAGCTCAATCTCCAGTCTTTTGACTTAAACCCAGTGTTTATTTTTACTATTGTAAGCTGAAAATATGAATGTGCCTCTGCTTCATGCCCTCCTCCTCAGATGATCTCTTCTCCTGGGAAAACTTGATCCCCCAAAGTGTGATGATACACAGAGGGTCTTCCTTAGTGCCAATCACATGGCAGTACCCTTGGCTACTGTAGAAGTTGCAGAAGGTCCTGGCTCCTGTACAACTCTTCCATGTGCAAACAGGAGGGTCTGAATCGTCCAAACTAGATTCCGAAGAGGAATTCGGAGTGATTATTCTCCCAGAGCAATGAAACCAGTTGCTAAGCCTGAGGTCTGTTCTCTGGGGCATTCGAGAAGTGCTTTCCCAGCGAGACTTGCCCTGTGAAAGATGATAGATGCACAGATTTCTAGGGTGATGTCTGACACTCTAGGCATCTTTTAATGACATCGCTGATAAAGCACCATCTGACTTAAACAGTTCATGATTCAGGACACTCATGGTCACCTGAGACATTTCATTCCACCTACAGGCAGATCCATTTGATTTGGGACTCAACAAATAAGGAAAACAATTCTGTCTCCTTGGAGCTTCTCTCACTGGTCTTGATCCTGGAAGGCATCAGCGCAGCACCTCTCCCACCAGCAGGCTGGCCCTCGGGGAGCCTGGAGGGAATCATGGTGAGAACCAAGGCTGGTCAGGCATGTCTGAGCAGGCCTGGTGAACCTTGGGGTGGACCTGTTCAATGCAGGAGGGACTGAAGAGTCTCTGGGGAAAGAGCTTGTCTTGGAGGAAGAAGAAACCAGGCACAAACAGCGGCCTGATAACCAAGCTTAGATTGCAGTGGGGTCGGAGCGATTCTGAGCATGGCCTGGGGTACGGTTCACAGTCGGCTTTGAGCACTACTCAGCCCCACTGGACTTCTTTCACTGAACTATAGAGAGCATATAGGCAAGGAAATGCTATAAATAAATGCTATAAACTAATACGTGGTGGTCACCAGGGAACCAGCTTTGGGACTGGGTCTTCAGAGTCAATCCCATGATGGGGAGAATGCCCTGCTCCTCCACCACGTGGTGCAACCCTGCAGTCCCTTGGCTTGGAAGCCTCCAGCGCCTCTCTGGTAGCAGGGAAAGTAGTGTCCTGACAGAGGACTCGGAGCAGGCCAAGGGCAACCACACGGCGGGTGACAAGCAAACCGACCGTGTGTGTCTTGGGCATTAATGAGGCACCCCCAACGGATTCTGGGAACGCCGGGTTAATAGCAGGGGGATGGACATCCTGAGTGACCCGGTGAAAGCTAAGTCATTGTTATTTTCTCCTTAACACTTAATGAATGACTGTGCATTGCTTCAGTCGTGTCTGACTCTTCGACCCCATGGACTGTAGCCCTCCAGGCTCCTCTGTCCATGGGGATTCTCCAGGCAAGAATACTGGATTGGGTTGCTGTACCCTCCTCCAGAGGATCTTCCTGACCCAGGGATCGAACCCGCATCTCTTATGTTTCCTGCATTGACAGGCAGGTTCTTTACTGCTAGTGCCATCGGGTATGCACTTTCTGAACACTGACCACAACATTGTTTGAAAGGTATTTTTAACCATAACTTATTGAAGAAGAAATTGAAAATCAAAGAGTTTAATTTCTCCAAAATCATACAGACAGCAAATGGCAGAGCCTGGACCCTTAGTCTGTACTCTTTTTTTCACCTGGGATAAACCATAATGGAAAAGAATACAAAAAAGAATGTATCAGATCAGATCAGTTGCTCAGTCGTGTCTCACTCTTTGCGACCCCATGAATCGCAGCACACCAGGCCTCCCTGTCCATCACCAACTCCCGGAGTTCACTGAGACGTCCATCGAGTCAGTGATGCCATCCAGCCATCTCATCCTCTGTCGTCCCCTTCTCCTCTTGCCCCCAATCCCTCCCAGCATCAGAGTCCTTTCCAATGAGTCAACTCTTCACATGAGGTGGCCAAAGTGCTGGAGTTTCAGCTTTAGCATCATTCCCTCCAAAGAAATCCCAGGGTTGATCTCCTTCAGAATGGACTGGTTGGATCTCCTTGCAGTCCAAGGGACTCTCAAGAGTCTTCTCCAACACCACAGTTCAAAAGCATCAATTCTTCGGCACTCAGCCTTCTTCACAGTCCAACTCTCACATCCATACATGACCACGGGAAAAACCATAGCCTTGACTAGATAGACCTTTGCTGGCAAAGTAATGTCTCTGCTTTTGAATATGCTATCTAGGTTGGTCATAACTTTCCTTCCAAGGAGTAAGCGTCTTTTAATTTCATGGCTGCAGTCACCATCTGTAGTGATTTTGGAGCCCAGAAAAATAAAGTCTGACACTGTTTCCACTGTTTCCCCATCTATTTCCCATGAAGTTGTGGGACCGGATGCCAAGATCTTCGTTTTCTGAATGTTGAGCTTTAAGCCAGCTTTTTCACTCTCCACTTTCACTTTTCATCAAGAGGCTTTTTAGTTCCTCTTCACTTTCTACCATAAGGGTGGTGTCATCTGCATATCTGAGGTTATTGATATTTCTCCCAGCAATCTTGATTCCAGCTTGTGTTTCTTCCAGTCCAGCGTTTCTCATGATGTACTCTGCATATAAGTTAAATAAACAGGGTGACAATATACAGCCTTGATGTACTCCTTTTCCTATTTGGAACCAGTCTGTTGTTCCATGTCCAGTTCTAACTGTTGCTTCCTGACCTGCATACAAATTTCTCAAGAGGGAGATCAGGTTGTCTGGTATTCCCATCTCTTTCAGAATTTTCCACAGTTTATTGTGATGCACACAGTCAAAGGCTTTGGCCTAGTCAATAAAGCAGAAATAGATGTTTTTCTGGAACTCTCTTGCTTTTTCCATGATCCAGAGGATGTTGGCCATTTGATCTCTGGTTCCTCTGCCTTTTCTAAAACCAGCTTGAACATCAGAAAGTTCACGGTTCACATATTGCTGAAGCCTGGCTTGGAGAATTTTGAGCATCAGAGGGCAAACACACTGAAACCATACTCACAGAAAACTAGTCAATCTAATCACACTAGGACCACAGCCTTGTCTAACTCAATGAAAAGAATGTCTATATGTGTATAAATGAGTCATTTTGCTGTATAGCAGAGATTAGCACAACATTGTAAATCAACTATACCTCAATAAAAAAATAGTCATTGTTACTAACGTGATGGGATGCAAGCGGGCATCGACCTGGTAGGACTGTCACAGCCCTGCCCCCTCTCCCAGCATCTCTTTTCCTGGTTGAACATCCCTGATGTTTCTCGGTCGTTCTTCAGAAGCCCCCATTCTCAGTCCTCCTCTGTGCTCCATACCCACTTTTGGAATCATTCCAGGCTACCCATACCAAAAGCATTTGCTAAAAGAACTTTAGGACGTCCTACAATCAATATGGCCTAAGCGTTTTCTTTCTTTCTTTTTTTTTCTTTTTCCCGATTGGGTGAAAAGAAGGCTCCCAGAGCCTGGGAATGACTTGCCCGAATCCTGTGTACCCAGTCGGGGGATGAGCCAGTGCTCCTCACAAGCCATCTGGCTCAGAGCTTGGCAGCAGGCTCTTGGCCATCACTGCCCTCATGAGGCATGCTAATATGGACAGAGTGGCCCTCAGTTTGCATGAGTGAGCATGAGGTGACCCTGGATGCATGTCTCCTTTATAATTCTTTAATTCTAAGGACTCGGAAATGATGATGGAGAAACGGACAATAGCTGAGTGTCGTCTAATTACCAGGCATTTAGTTACATGATGGCATTTGTTCTCACAGCAGTTGTGGGAGGCAGTCAGGTCAGGGGAGTTCCCATGTGACGGAGGAGGATGTACAGGCACGGAGAGGCAAAGTCATCTTTTACAGCCATCCAGCTAGTATGCTGAGGAACCGTCAACCACGTCCCGATGTCAGAAGCCCGTGCTTTTCCAGGACATCATGACACCTCCCAGTAAAGATTCCTTCCTCTCTTCCCAGGAGGACTCTGGCCTTGGTTTATGCTGAGGACACCATCCAAGTGACCACCACCACAGGCTGCCTCCAGGAGTGATGCTCTGGGGCTGATGCCTTTTTGCTCACCAGGAGCCCCATGGTGAGACAAGAACCACTCTCCTAGAACACAGATTTTTCTGATTTTGTTTTTTTCCCCGGCTGAGCTTGGAACCAGTTGTGTGATCTTGGGTAAGTCATTTAATTTGTCTGGGCTTCAATTTATTGGCCTGTGAAATGTAGCTGATGAACCTGAGTCAGTGTTTTTTAATCATTTCTTTTTGGGGGACAAAAAAAAAAGCAATTTCTGACCATTTCCACTAAGGAGGTTTTGTGGAGCATTACTTGCTGCAATTTACATTGCAAAAGTAATTCTTATTTAAATAATTTTTTTAAAAAAGAGTAGTTATATATCACTTTTTTAAAAAAAAATATTTTGCCCATTTAAAAAATGTTTATTTATCTGGCAGCATTGGGTCTTTAGTTGCCTCATGCTGGATTTTTTGTTGTGGTGCATGGACTCTCTAGCTGTGGTGTGTGCCTTAGTTGCTCTAAGACATGCAGAATCTTAGTTCCCTGACCAGGGATCGAACCCTCATCCCCTGCATTGGAAGGCAGATTCTTAACCACTGGACCACCAGGGAAGTCCCTATTTTATTAAAATCTTGAACTAAGTCATAAAGCGTGTTTTGCACATTGCTCTCCTCTGCCATCCCCTTTCTGGGCAGTATGCTCTCCCCTCCCTCCTGCCATCTTGCCCACAGCTGAGAATCCCTCCACTTGATAGTTTAGAATCTTGCTCTGGGTGTGAGATGACTTGAGTCCTAGGGTGTATTTGTTCTGGAAGAGAGGAGACAAGACAGCCTTTCTGGGTTGCCCATCTCTCTTCCTGGAGCCTCCCCCCACCCCCATTTTTCTCTGCCTGCAACAGTCATCTCTGGGTCCCCCTCGGGCTGCCCCTAGACTCCCCTGGTCTCCAGAGCAGCGGGCGGGTGGCCCTCCCGTTTGAGCAGGCCATGTCTCAGTGTAGTTGCCAGCGCAGTTATCTTTTATTTCTGGCATGTGCTGTAACACAAGAGTGATCTTGACTTCAGGATTATCACCTCTCATCATTCTTTCTCCCTTTTCTTCTCTTCTTTTTCTTCCTGAAAGATGATAAAATTACCAGACAGGGCCTCCCGCTTCCTCCAGGCCTAGTCAGAGCTCAGGGATATTTACTTCTCGGGTAAACAGCTATAATCTCCCTAACCAGACTTTATCGCAGTTAAGTAAGTTAAATTCTTCTGGTCTAATCCTCCATGTGCTGTGGGTTTTTTTTTTTTGAGTATAAAGCGTTCACCATCTTTTGATATAATATGACAACGCTGGGCCGCTGGATATGATTAGGCATCGAGCAAAGAGGTTTCAACTTAACCAGACTGGAAAAGAAGGGCCCCCTTTGCAAAACAGCTTTGGGCAGGAAAAAAAAAAAAAACAACTCACAGAAAAGCACTTTTGCTCATGAGAGGTACAAAAGAGAGGTTTGTGGGTGTTTGCAGGGCCCGGGACTTTCCCCAGCCAGGCAAATCCCTGGCAGACACTGAAAATTGAGCCGGCCCCCGCATCTGTGTGCTTCCTGCTGTTCCTAACCACGTGACGGCCACCTCGGCCAGGAGAAGACAGGAGAAGGGAACAACGCTGAATCTGAAGCTGGAGGTCATGTCACTCCCAGTGGGAAAAACAAGACACGCTTGCCCCTTTGGGTAACAATCGAAGGGCATTTCAGGAACAAAGACTTAACGGAGCTTGGCTCAAATTGTTGACAATTCTGGGGCATGGAAGATGGTTACAGGTGATGGGGTGGAGAGAAGGAAAGGTGTCTGAATGTGGCTGGAGACCAAAGCCAGCCTGGGAGATTGGACAGGCCCTGTGTGTGTAGATGTTGGTGTGCCGTCGGGGGTGGGGAGGGTGGCAGAGCCTCTCCAAACATCGGCATCAGCAGAAACCAAGGTCGGGAGACCAAAGGCTCCTGGTGTCAATGTGCCCTGTGAGGGGACTGCGGGCCAGGTCTCTACGCCCAGAGGCGACCACGGCCACCACAAAGATGCGCAGAAGTGCGTCCCATCTCTCTGCACAGATGCCGCGTGTTGGCTTTTCTTTCCTGTCAGCCTTCCAGTGGGTCCTAAGCTCAGTTCCCGTTTCCTGCCTCTCCACGCCACCCGTGCTCCCAGCCAAGCTGTGACACTTCCCCAAGCACCGCCTGGGCATGTTTAGAGCCCGAGCCACACTTCAGGGTTCGACTCCTCCTGCCGCCCTCCCTTCGCGTATGTGTGTGTGTGTGTGAGAGAGAGAGAGAGAGTGTGTATTTTTGGCCTTGAATCCCCACTACAAAGAAGAAGAAAGGAAACTGCCAGGGCCAAGGATGGAGAGGCAACTCGCAGCATTTCAGAAACGGCCCTGCTGTCTCCACCGCAGGCGGCACTTGGGTGGAGGCAGATCCATCCGGCAGTTAGCACTCCATCTGAGAGCAGCCCCAACACACGGGTGCATTGGGGGTGCGGGGACTCAGGCATCTCCCACTCTGTCCTCTGCTTGAGGAAAGACAGCACCCCAGGCCACCACACCAGGGTCCCCTCTCCTTTCCCTCTGGGTGGCCTCACCCTGCAGGGCCATGGGAATTGTGTCTAGGGTTCTCGTGTTGTCTTCTTCTCCTACGTCCCCCTCCTGGCAGCCAGGCCTGCCGAGGTCTCACTGGGTGGGGACCACTGGGAACGGCTGCACCTCCTCTGCACCGAGCTGATCCTGGGACTTGCTTCTGAGGGCTCAGAGCGCCCCACTCCCTGCAGGAAGGGCTTCCAGGCTGCGGGTCCTAAATGTACTCCTTGTAGCCTCTCTGCTGACAGCTCAGCTCTTTACTCCTGGAGGATTCTACCTTGGTCCTTTAGAAAGATCTCAAGGACTTCCCTAGTGGTCCAGTGGTTAAGAATCTGCACGGGTTCGATCCCTGGTCGGGGAACGAAGATCCCAAATGCCGTGGGGTAACTAATCCTGCATATCATAACTACTTCCCTCGAAATGAATGATCCTGTGTGCTGCAACGAAGACCCAATGCAGCCAAATAAAGATTTAAAAAATGTCCATGTTTGCCCCATGGAGAAGTCCCTTGCTGCATTTTGCCGGGTTGTGTGTCAGAATGAAAGCAAGAATGAATGGATGAAAATAAAATCAAAGGTACAGGGTTTGCTTTCAATACCTGCCTCGGAAATACCAGCCCCTATTCTTCTGCCACACACAAAAATTCATCTCTTCCCCGCTTTTCCCTATTGGTCATTTTGGGAGAGGAGGGGTAAGGCCGCGCCCCACCCTCTGAGTGTTTCATAAAGCATCAGGCATTATTGCTCACCGGGGCTTGTCATCTTTTCGGGGCAGCTGATTTGATGGGGCTGTGGGAGGAAAATAGAAGGAAACCGGGGAGTCTTGTTGGGGAGTGTCTGAGTCGCCAAGGGGACACTGGCCTTCCAGGTGATAGAAGGGAAAGCATGAGGCCCCGGGGGCCTTAGAAGGAAGGAGGTGGGACATCGAAGCCAGGGTGAGCAAACCTGGAGCAGACCTGGGCTTGGGCCAGTGGTGCAGGAGGGCACAGCCCTGATGCTGCTGGGGCGAGCCCCGTATCCCTGCCCTGTGTCGCGCGGGTAAGGCGGCTCCTCTGCCAGTGGGAGGCTGAGCACATTTCACTCTGTGCCGTGGCTGCCCAGCTTCCTTCTGGAATTCCCGACTCTGGTTTAGAGCTGCCCTGTCTGCTGTGCATTGACACAGGATCCCTCATCCCATACATTGGTTTTAAACATGGTGAAAGATATGTTAATAATGTTAAGACATAAGTATAAACAGTCCCCAACTGACGAGGCTTTGATTTATGATTTTCGGACTTTATGATGGTGTGAAAGTGATACATATTTAGTAAGAACTGTACTTTGAATTTTGATCTTTTCCTGGAGCTACTGATACTCTGTACCCTTTCTTGTGATACTGAGGCAGTGGTAGCCACCCCGTCGTGAGAGCAAACAGTCAACACACTTATCACCATTCTGCACCCAGATGACCATAATATTTTCCACTGTAAGTACAAGAGTCAACCAATTACAAGAGATAACCAACACTTTATTCACAAACAGGCTTTGTGTTAGATAATTTTGCCCAACGTCAGGCTAACAGAAGTGTTCTGTTTAAGGTAGGCTAGGATAACTCATGAAGTTTGGTAGGTTAGGTGGATTAAATACATTTTCAATTTATGATATTTTCAACCTACAATGGGTTTATCGAGATGGTGGGCTTCCCACGTGGCTCAGTGGTAAAGAATCTGCCTGCCAATCCATGGGTTGGGAAGATCTCCTGGAGAAGGAAATAGCAACCCACTCCAATATTCTTGCCTGGGAAATCCCATGGATAGAGGAGCCTGGCAGGCTACAGTCCATGGGGGTCACAAACGAGCTGGACATGACTTAGTGACCAAATAGCAGCAGCAACCCTATCGTAAGTCGAGGAGGATCTGCAGTGAATATTGAAGTTATATATAGACGTTGGAATGATCCAGAGTTCAGGTGAAAGAATATTCATGGAGCTTTGGACACAGTGATGCCCATCAGAGGACTTTGAATAGAAATAACAGTGGTAATACTGATAGATACTGGTAATTGAGTGCCTTTTATGTACCAGGCATGTTCTCATATAATTCTGACAATAATCCTTTATCTCCAACTGACAGCTAAGGAAACAGACTCAGCAGTTGAGTAACTTGCCCAGAGCTACATAACTCATGAAGAGGCAAAGCTGGGGTTTGGGCTCAGCTCCAGAGAACCTAGGAACCCAATCAATAGAGAAAGGTGTGGAATTAGATGCTCAGGTCTGTGGTTCTGTCTGTACATCGATGGTGGTGGTGGTTTAACTGCTAAGTGGTGTCTGACTCTTGCCACCCCATGGACTGTAGGCCGTCAGGCTCCTCCATCCATGGGATTTTCCAGGCAAGAATACTGGAGTGAGTTGGCATTTTCTTCTCCGGGGCATCTTCTCAACCTAGGGATCAAACCTGTGTCTCCTGCATCTCCTGCATTGCAGGCGGATTCTAGACTGCTGCAGGATTGGGGAAACCTCTACTATACCTCGATAGGAGGTGGTAAAGAAAAAAGGTCTGTAAAAGCTCCATGGGGTGACAGAAGTTTCTGGAAGGAGTTGAGGCTTGATCTGGATTTAAGTAAGCTGAGGGTGGCGGTGCATGAGTGGGTCTGGGGTGTGTGAGGGTCAGTGAGGAGAAGAGGAAGACAGGATGATGGCCTTGCTTAGGGACACACTGGGGAGCCAAGGCAGCAGATTAATGTGCTGAAATGCTAGCGTCCCCACCTTTCTCTGTGTGAATTCAGGCAAATGAATAAACCCTTCTAAGCCCTGGCTGCTCATCAGTAAAGCAGCGATAACTGTGGCGAGGATGACTTATGCAAGGTATTCAGAGTCTGGCACAGGCAAACGGCTACATAAATGTTGTCTGTGGTTGAAAATGTTCTCAATTGATCAGCTCCTGCGTTTC
Organism: Bos taurus; assembly: GCF_002263795.3. Taxonomy (NCBI): domain Eukaryota; kingdom Metazoa; phylum Chordata; class Mammalia; order Artiodactyla; family Bovidae; genus Bos; species Bos taurus. The sequence continues at coordinate 32,798,466 of NC_037354.1, read as the reverse complement.
TGTGTTATCTTAACTCTTCCCTCTTCTTCAGGGTCCCTGGCCATGGAGCCATCAAGCCCGGCTGATTCTCTCTTCATAGCATTTGTTCTTTTTCTTTCTCACGGCCACCGCCCTTTATTCTAGGTCCCTATGTTAACATGTTAACATGGCAGCAGATTCCTGGCAGCTCCTACCTCCAGCCTTTCTCCACACCGGTCAACCTTGTCCGTTGACATCAGATTGTTCCCTTGAAACCACTGCTTTCTGCATCTTCCTTCCCTGCTCAAAACCCTCTGGTGACTCACTCTAGAGTTTCCTATTAAATCCAGACTTCTGCGCTGAGTCACCTACTCCCTACTTTTCCTTTTATTTGCCTCTGTGTCTCAATATGGTCGCTCTTACTATCTCATAAACACGGTAGTTTCTTTTCCATCACTGAGCCTTCATTCCTGTTTCTTCCTCCAGGTAGGTACCCCTTCCTCTCCAACTAGCCAAGCACCCATCTTCGAGGCTGGCTCCTTTGAAACCTGCCTCCTTACCATTCGGGTTCATGAGATCTCTCTCCTCGGTGGACCTCTCAAACTCTCCCTGTGCCTTGTTCATCTGGCCAAAAGCTGTCTTGCTAATAGTATACACTCCTGAAAAATGAACCGTTTCCCCATATGGGCTGCAAATCCTCCAGGGAGGGCCATTTCATTGCCTTTTCTGGCCTCTCTCGTTCTTAGCCCAGGACAGAGCTAAGCCTAGAGAAGTCACTCCATACATTTCAAAATTAATTTTGTTGAATAAAAGTGGTAGTGAGAAGGCTGATAATGAAGAACAGAAGGTAGGAGAGAAAAGCCTCTTTCCTAGTAAAGTTGGGTGAATTCTGTGATGCAGCAGAAGCTGTGGCTTAGGTTGGCCAGTCACTCAGACCCCCAGAAGCCAGCCGTCTCTCTCTCTCTTTTTTAAATTGTGGCTGAAATTGCAAAAAAAAATTCCCCATTGCTCAACATGTGGGGTATTCGTTCCCCGATCAGTGACTGAGTGCCTTCTGCACTGGAAGTGCAGAGTCTTAACCACTGGCCCGCTAAGGAAGTCCCAGCCATCTCTTTCTCTTGTGTGTCCCTTGGGATCATCCACATGTTTTCCACCTTTGCTTTCTTCCCTGGAAGCTGCTCTCTGCCCATATTTCTTTGCCTGGGATTCCTGGTAGAGCTCAGAATGCAAGCTGGAATGAGATTGGCATTTAGCTCTAAGTCCTGGATCAGATACCCTACCCAAGGCCCTACTGATGGTTCACAGTTGGTTGGGAGTGTTTGTTCCATGTCTAAGCAGATGAATCTAGAGTGAGTGAATGAAGAATGGCACATTTTGGAATATAAGACAAAGGCTTTCACAATAATATGCGGCCATTTGCTGTATCCTTAACGACAATACCAGCAATGCTGATGATAATCCGATGGGAAGAGCAGAGCTGATGAGTGATGGGAGGGACACCAGAGAAGCCTGTTCTCTTCCTGGGGCCTCCAGGTTTCCAGCCAGGCTTTCCATTGTTTGGGGTTTGTGCTCCATACCCAGCTGGCAAGATGCCTCCCTCTGATTCAAAGAGGGGAGAAGAGTCCCTCACCCGGGGAGCTTGAGGACGTCAGACTGCTCCTTACGCAAGAGCCTCCTAATGAGTTAAGTGTAAATGAATCAGAAGCAGATGGATCGGATTGTTCTGGAAATACACCCGAGGTTTAAAAATTAAGGGAAAAAGCATTTGGCAAAAGGCATTTTGGGGTTTGCCAAGACCCAGAACATTTGAAAAACAGTTCAAGATTTCTTTTTCTTTTCTCTTTGGTTGCAAAACCCACAATGCTGCCTGGAGGCAGTAGAAAGAGATGGGCCTCCATTCTTTCAAGCTGAGGTTCCTCCCGTCGTGTGGGTAATGGACCCCAGGCAGGAGGCAATGGGCTGTAGCTTCAGGGGCTGATTGTGTCCAGGAGCAAAGCCCCCTGCAGGCCTCCGTTGGTGGAGGAAGGTGGCCCCTTGAGTCTGCAGCTCCCAGCCTGGGCCTCGGTGCTCTGGGCCTGCTCTGGGCGGCTACCTATGACTCTCAGTGTATCTCCTGCCTTTCATAAAACTTGACTCACCTTGTCCAAATGCGGGGAAGCTCGTTATGTAAGGGAAACAGTCTCCAGTTTGCTAGGTGAGAAACTCCTGGAGGTTAGCAAGTCCTAATCCAATAAAATATAAAGTGAAATGTTTATTCTAGAAAAAAATCCTTCAAATAATTTTTTTTTTTATTAGTCACATTTGGCATAGTTGAGCCTTTCCCTGGAGGGACTAGCTTGCTGAGGGAAAAGAGAGAAAAAAGCAACATTCTTGGAGGAAAACTCAATCCAGCGGTTTCTCAGTCTGCAGCTGACTTGCTGTGTGATTGCACACAGACAGTAGACCTCGCTGAGCTTCAGGTGCCCAGTAATCAGCTCTCGAGGTTTTCTCTGATTAAACGCCAACACGTGAATCTAATAGGTCAGAGGCTGATGCACATGGACAATGAATCCTCATGTTGCAAGAGTGTTAGGTCTTGGTGGATTTAACACCTGGGCCATTTACCAAATTCCAGCAGGGTCATCCCATCCCTCTTTCCCCCAGGCACCTACCTGTGAAGCCAGACTCACCCGCATGCCTCTCAGAATCCCGTGCCTTGAAAGCGAAGTGACATTGGCCTTTCCCCAGGTGGGGAGGTGACTTGGGAGGCAGTGGCTCAGTGGGGTCCCACCCGGAGATTTCTACTTCCTGTCCCAGGGCCATCCACATCCAAGAAGTTCTGTCCTTGTGTATGGTTTTGCCACAGCTCTGTCTGGAAAAATCAGTACTGGGGTTCCTCTTCAATCCCGATGCTCTCACCTCCCCAGACGGTTGCCTGCTTCTCACTGGTAAGGGAGAGGCCCCACGGCTGGTCATGGTGAGGGGCTGGGAGCGGCAGGTCAGGTTGCGGATTCTGTAATCAGAGCTCAGGCATGGCATGACTGAATTCTGTCCTCCTCAGGGCCCCAGCAAACCCGTTTCTTTGTTCATTTACTTCTTCATTGGGTGAGTTAGTGCTGGATCTTAGCCTGACCTCTCGGTGAAGACAGGTCTGTTCACCCTGGTCCATGGTGACAATGAAACCAGCCATTGCATAAATGTTTATGGCTTATAAAGAGCTTTCACACAATCTCGCAATGCCTCATCTCAAAGCCCACAGCAAATGCAGGGGCCTCAGATCATCCGGTCGCCCTCTCATGACAGAGGAGACAGTCTTCCCAAGGTCCCACAGCCAGTCAGGGGCAGGGCTGGATTGAGAGCCTCTTCACTCCCCTGGCTAGAACTTGAACTCGCTTTGCTCTTGATCAGGATCTGTTTTGATCTGTGTCACTTTGCTTAGGTCACCCCACAAGGACTGTAAACTCCTTTGGGACAGGGATTACGTTTGGCATGTCTCTATAGCCCACATGGTGCAGAGCTGAACATCCTATGTGAAATCTGCTTAATAGACGTCCAATCGACAGGGAGAAATGCTGAACTGGGTAAAACTAGTTTGGCTTTCCTGGTGGCTCTGTGGTAAGGAATCTGCCTGCCAATGCAGGAGATGCAGGTTCATTCCCTGGGTTGGGAAGATCCCCTGGAGAAGGAAATGGCAACCCACCCCAGTATCCTTGTCTGGAGAATTCCATGGATGGAAGAGCCTGGCGGGCTACAGTCCAAGGAATTGCAAGAGAGTTGGGCACAACTTAGCGGCTAAACAACAACAAAGTTCACGGCGGACAGATTGGCATCTTGCTGCCTGATCTGAAAGGGCTGCTCCCCACCCCACTCCCTTTAGTCCTGACACAGACTCCCCATCACCAGCTGTAGAGTTATCACCTTGCCTAGCACCACTCTCTTATAGCTACCTCCCAGTGCAGGCCAAGACACAGAGAAGGAGGTGTGAGCTTCTAGCTATTGTCCCAGCCAAGGGAATAAGAGGCAGAAGCTCTGGAATTGCAGGGCTAAAGCAGACCCTGTGGGGAAGACCACACGGTCTTCTTGGAGCTGGAACTGGGCCCTACACCGAAGTGTGGGGTGACCTCAGCCCCACTGCCTCTGGTTGAAAGAACAAAGATCCCCTCTGTCCTGCCTACCGGCGTCTTAACCGTTTGAGCGAGAGGGCAAGCGAGATCCCATTTTGAACTCCCAGGAGAAAGGCAGTAGTAATAACAACGATGATGTAGAGGATTTGGCTTGTGGAGACTGCCTCAAGCAGAAACCAGCTCACCCCTCAGGGCAGGTGGGGGCCACCTCTAGGAGCTGGGAGCTGCTCCCCTGCTCTTTGGGGGTGCAGGGGAAGGACAGAGAACACAGACTCATCACGCTTCTTGGAGTCTCTAGGTGTGTGGGAATCCAGAGAAGGCCTCCTCCCTCCTGGAGTTTTTTTTTTTTTTCCCTCTCCTGGGAGAATTTTGGCTTCCCCATTTCTGACATGATGATTCAGAGCAAAAGTGGACTTGTCAGAGACAGGAAGGAAAGATAAGATAAAAATAAAAAGCTAGCCAGACTCAGAAGTTTTTCTGGCCTTAGTTCCCCCTCTCCCTACCCCTCAACACTGACATTCTTGAAAACAAAAATCCCACAGCGAAGCTCAGAGTTGGGGCCAGGCCTCAGGCTCCAGGTCAAGGCCGGAGGGCTTTGGAGGAAGTGATTCAGCGCCCGGGGCTGGGGGGTGGGATTGGGGGGGCTTTGGGGGGGGAATAGAGGAGTGGGAGGCGGGGCCGGGACGGGGGTCACCCCATCCACCCTCAGGCAGGCTGCTGGGAGCCCAGTGATTGATGGGCCCCAGCTTGGATGGAAAGATCAGATTCCAGAGGCAGGCAGAAAGCCGCTTCTCACAACGGCAACACAATTAAAAACTAAATACATCAAATTCATTAGTTTACAAATAGAACTGTTACTTGTTACTCAGGGTATTAACAATCTCCTTTCTCGATTAAAAAAAATTTTTTTTAATAAAAAAATTTCTTTTTTTTAACTTTTTGGTAACGCCCGTGAAAGACGTTTCAGTTGCCAACATTTCTGCAGAACTAATGTGGGTGGATTGTGACAGATATAATTTCTCCAACCTACAGTTTCATCAACTTGAGTTCTGTTAAACTATACCCGCTGGGCTTAGCTCCTTTTAAAGTTTCCGCTTTGACAGGTAGATTTATTAGTCTTGAAATTTGTACAAATCAGATGTCACTCGTGGCAACTTGTCAAAATGTCAGTCTGGCGAGGCGGCATGAAAGGCTTTGTGGAGAGGGAGGCAGACGCGAGTCAGGCTTTAAAGAACTCCAGCGTGAGCTGCAGGGAGGAACGGGGCCGTGGCAGCCTCTTGATCCCGAGGGCTTTACTTTATTAAATATCTCGGGCTGGACAGGGGGACGGGCCATTGGATCCTGGGTCTCTGAGACATCAAGGCGGACAGCCCCTGAATCACGGCGGCTGTCTGTTAACAGCGTCAGGTTTCTCTGCTTATTATGTGCACTCAGTGGGAGAAGACAGGGGTGCCCGCCAGGGGAAGGGGGGCAAACCCAGGCCTTTTGGTTTCCAAGGATGCTGGGTGGGTCCATGGCCATGGATGCATGTTCTGGGGGGGCTCCCCTGGCTGGAAGTCAGGGCTGCCTCCAGGCTCATCAACGCAGGATAGGATTCTGTTGAGGAGAGGACATAGCAGGAGGATACGGAAGGTCTTAGGTGGGACCCGCAGGAGGGGGGCAGTCCCAGCAGGCCCCCAGGGGACCCAGGGCCTCCCTTTTCCCACCTGCCCGCTTCCCAGACGGACTTGGTTCTGGTCACTTAATTGAGGATCCTGTGCTTTGGCCAGCTCCATCATTATCTCAGTTTGACACAGCGGGAAATGTGATTAATAGTCAGAAAGCTATCTGAATTTTTTCCCCAGAGGGAATGGGGTGGGTGGGCAGGCAGAAGTGCTGTAGAAGGAACCCAGCCAGGGAATCCCTGGACATTCAGGGCTCTGAGAAGGCTCCTGCTTGGGATGGGGGTGTTGGGGAGGGTGCTCGTGCTGCTGCAGTGGAGATAAAGCTCCGGTGGGGGGCGGCTGTCACTGGATGATCTCGCTATGTGTACCTCTGTCCATCTGTCTGTCCCAGGATGTTAGAAGGTACCCAATAAAGCTGTGAAAGTGAAGTTGCTCAGTCGTGTCCAACTCTTTGCGACCCCATGGACTGAAGCCTACCAGGTTCCTCTGTCCATGGGATTCTCCAGGCCAAGAATACTGGAGTGGGTTGCCATTTCCTTCTCCAGGAGATCTTCCCGACCCAGGGATTGAACCTGGGTCTCCCGCATTGTAGGCAGACGCTTTACCGTCTGAGCCACCAATAAAGCTGTAGTGCTCAGTATTCCTACCACCTCTCTCTCCCACTCACCACGAGTTTTTCTGGAGGCCTGATGCTGATGTCTTCAGAAAGGAGGTGGCCTCGTGCTCCCATAGGGCAGTGCTGAGACCCGGTCCCTGATCCATCACTGAGTCTCCCCTCACACTGCCCCAGCAGGGGCCTCGGGGCTCTTCCAGCCTGACTGCCTTGGGGTCTCCTGCCCCTTCACGCCCACCCTTTCTGGTCCATCTGTCTGCCTCTGAGATGCGCTGTCTCAGCATCAGGCCAGGCATGACTGGACCGGAGAAGCGTCAGGCACACTCTCTCCTGCCCCGTCCCCTCCCTCCTCACCCCTCTCCTCCTTTCTCCGCCTGTTGAATGACTGAAGGCCTCTTTTTCCTTCCTGAGTTCCCCCTGAAACGCCTGCTCCAATGCAAACCCTCTTGAGGGCAAGGACACCTCCTTTCTGGGAGTGGGGTTACACACGGCTGAAAAGAAGTACTTTGTGGGGGCAGGATTGGGGAAGAGGAAGCATGGGTACCCAAGGGGAACTGCCCCAGCTCATGATATTTTTGAGAATCCAGCCTGCTTGGTGCATCCCTGTTCTGTCTCCACAGAGGGGAGCCAGGCTTTTAAAAGCGAGAATAGGCAGACCGGGTAAGCAAAGGGAGCCCCAAGGACCCTCCTGGGGCCTCTCACCCGCCTCGCTCTCTAGGGAGGCGGAGGGACTTCCCCTCGGCCCTCTGTTCCCACAGCAGCACAGGTGTTTGTCGGTGGCCGAGTCCTTCTCTGCCAGCAACGTGGAGTCCGAGGTGTCAAGCGGGGGTTTCCTCTCCCTGGGCCTGGGAAGGGGTCCTTTTCGCACTCTGGCTGCAAAGGACAAGACTCGAGTCCACTGTTTATCTTTCCAGGTTGACACCTGGCGTGTAGGAGAACTGACTCCATTGGCTGCCAAGCCGAGTGCGATTATCCCAGGTGAAAAATCTCAGACATTAAGAGGCATGATGAGCATCACGGTCACGATGATATAATAACAGGGCTGGTTATCCCGCTAATCCCCTAGGATGTATAACGTGACTTTCAAAGCACTCAAAACACTCTCGCAGCTGTGATCTCACATCCCCTCGCCTGCCTCTGGGGGAGAAATGGGATGGGAAAGGATTTCACAGCCACGTGGGGAAATAGAGGCACCCAGCTCATGCCTCTCAGAGCCCTTGAACTTGGCCACGTGACGCCTGGAAAAATGAGTCTTCATGTGCGCTCTCACCCAATTATTTTGAGCTGCCATTCCATCCTTTAGAGTGGAACACACACACACACACACACACACACACACACACACACACATCTGTGGCTTCCAACCCCCAAATGGGCCATTACAGAGAAGCGCTTCAGTTTACAGAGTTGAAAGACTTAATCACCAGCTTCCACCCCAGCCCTGGTTTCTCGTGTGCTGTGTGCTGGTTCCCTCATCAAAAGGAACAGGGAAGAGGCAGATCTGAGGAGCCCTTCACAGGGAAGACTCTTTAGAAGAAATCACTTTGTGTCATAGTGCAGGGGGACTTCCTTTCATGTGGCAAATGCATCCTGGCAGCTCCCGCTTCACATGAGATAGATCATTAGCGTGGGGATGGGCGGGAGCCCGGGCTGGTGTGGGGAAAACTTTCCAGTTCCTCCTCCAGGACAGCTCTGCCCATCACGGGGAGGTGGGCTGGGGTTGCTTTCAAAGGGCGAACGTGGGGTTCTGAGAGGCTAATGAGTGGAGAACAGAGAAAAAGCAGTGGGTGCTCTTTGCTCGCAAGAGTGCTATAATCCTGTGTAGTTGACAACGTGTCTCTGCTTGGTAATTTCAGGGCAGGCCGCAGGGAGACAGAACATGGGGTGGGGAGGGGGGTGACGATGGGGAGGCGGGGAAAGGCAGGGGAGAAAAGAAGGAAAAAAAAAAAACAAACCACCAGCCCGTCTGGCATTAGTTCAGAAAGCTCTCCAACTCACACATCTGGTTCTTATATTTCAAAGTTAATTAGTCATATTGAGGCTGTCTGAAGATAAATTTATCATCCAGAAAAAACACAAACAGTTTGAAAAATGAAAGGAAGTGGGGTGACATGGCTTGACGTTTAAATAAATCATTTTAACATGATTAAAAAACTTGTCCTGTCTGACACCCAGCACTTGGGTACTTTGTAAAGACTTTTTGACAAAGACAAGTCCCTGTTTGGTATACAAAAGCCCTTGCCATTCAATTATTCAGAATAATCTTTGGCCAATTACTTTCCTGAGGAACTTCTTGGTGGAGGGAAGCGGGGGGTGGGGGCTGGCGGAGAGCAGCCACAGCTGGGCCCCACTTTCTGGGGTGGTGGCAGGGAGCCTGGGGTAGCCAGTGATTATATTGGTGGGGGAAAAAAAAACAACAACTCAGACATGAATCGGCTAGGGTAAGGAGGGTTTTTCTTTTGAGAGGAGTGAGCGTCAAGTGGATGCTTAATCCAGGTTTCTCTGATGACTGTGGGGTTTGAACAGGAAATCCTTGACCGGCCCAAAGAGGAAAGATCCTCTTCAAATGTCTAGGCGGGGACTTCCAAGAACCAGCTGTGTCCTGCTCCTTACGCCTCCCAGGGCTTCGCTGACAGTTTGAACTCTGTGATGACGGAACTAGGCATCGGGGCTCTCTCTGGCCTGGCTGTCGGGAGCTGTGGCCAGAGGGGGGGGTGGTCACCATACACAGGGGTGAGTCTGCTGCATTGCTTTGTTGTAGGAGCAGATGGAGGTGAGCTGGAATCTGGACAAGCCGAGACACTCCATCGCCAAGCTCGTTCTCCCCTCCCCTGCTGGCTATGCCAGTGAACCCTGTGTACTTAGCAAAGGTCACCGGTTCCTGTTCTGTGTCATGACGGACAGCCCTTCCCAGCCCAGCTCAGTCCTGGGGACCAGCATCTGGAGTGGCGGTGGCAGAGGCCTTGGGATCCCATATGGGTGTTTCTAAATGTGATGGAAGCGGGGAGGGGGCTTCCCAGGGCCTCCCCCAAATCTGTCCTGGGTAAACTGGCTCTTGGGAGGTTTCTACACACCTTTTCATTGGCCCTTTGGTCCGCGTGCTCTCTGCAGGACGGGAGTGATATAATACAACATGAACGGTCGCTCCTATTAGCAATTTGGTCTCATCAGTTTTGTTAATGGGATAACAAGAGGTGCCGGTTATGGTGCAAAAGTCTCATCATGTTGGTAATTTTCACTGTAACATGTTAGCAATCTGTCACTATTTGTTTCCAGCAATACTGGCAAGAGTATGCTTACATCAGGGGCTCTCCACACTCCCAGACTGTTCTTTCTTTCTCTGGCTAGGTAGCCTCCCTTCTCCGATCTGTCTCTGTCTGTCTCGCTGAGCCTTTGTTTCTGTCTTTCCTCGTCTCTGATAACCCGTGATGGCGTTTGTATTCAATACAAACGCTGTCCCTGAGCAGCCCCTGCAAGCATAGACTTCCAGACCTGGAGACTTCAAAGCAGCAGCATCCCCACCTTGTCATTTGTCAGGTAGAGAAATGGAGGCCCAGGGGAGGAGAAGGGCGTTGCCCCAAATATCACAGTCATTTTATCACCGTCAGAGGGAGGCCCGGCCTGGGACCCTGGCTTCGGGATTTGAAACCTTGGTACCTTTTACTATGCGGTGAACAGGGTCACACGAAAAATTGGTCGGCCCCAGACACCGACTTTCTCGCACGTGGCAAACTTGTCCTGGTGAAGTTAAGGTCATGGAGAGGAGGGGGTCTCCTGCGCCCTCGTGACGGGTCTTTCTCAGCTGAATCAGGATGGAGCCTCTAACCAGGTGGTTTTCTGACATGAGTCACCCTACCAGCTGTGGTGCTCCGGTCTCGGGGTCCTCGCTCCAGAATCAGGGAGGGGAGGCTCTCCTGATGACTCCTGGCCATCAGTGGGGTGGGTGCAGCTTCTGGCTCCAGCCCTGGTCACCAGCTGTCCCGCACAGAAGCCCTGGCCGTAAATAGCCTTCCCTATGCCAGGTGAGATGTTCCCGCCTGCCGCCAGGCCCTGCTGAGATTCTCGGAGACCTTCACCTTGCCCTTGTGCGTCAGCTGGGGCGGGGGCAAGGCTCATTCCTGCTGGAAGCATTCCTTTCTGCAGCTAGCGCCTCGAGGCGTGCAGGCTGAGAAAAGCCGGAAGCATCACCCTGCCTTGCCGAGATGCCAGATCTCGAGCCAGACGGCCTAGGGTTTGAATCTTCGCTCTGCCACTTCGTAGCTGTGTGAGCTTCCCAGATCCAGGACCTGTCAGGGTCTGTTTCCTGTACGTGGGAAATGGGGAGCCCTAGTAGTTTGTCCGTAGGTCCATAGTGAAAAGTACTGGTGGCTCAGCTGGGGAAGAATCTGCCTGCAATGCAGGAGACATGGATTTGATCACTGGGTCGGGAAGATCCCCTGGAGAAGGGCATGGCAACCCACTCCAGTATTCTTGCCTGGCGCATCCCCATGGGCAGAGGAGCCTGGCCAGCTACAGTCCATGGGGTCGCAGAGTCGGACGCGACTGAGCAACTAACATCTTTCACTTCACTGTAGTGAAGAGTAGAGAACCTGTCTGTAAAAGATCCAGAACCCCTCCGAGGCTCCTCCTAAGCGTGCCCCTCGCTCACAGCTCACAGTACAGGCAGGGGGCATGCAGACTTCCCTCGATCATCTTTCGGATTCATTCATATCAGGCTCACAGTGTCTGGATGTGTGAGGTTAAGCAGCGCTGGACCGTTGACGGAAGTGTTGTTTTCAGGGTCAAGGAGGCGTTCCAAGGCGGAGGGCTCTAGAGTATGAATGAAGCGTCTGTGGAATGAAAGGGAGAACGCCGACCGCTGAGACAGCAGGGATGTTGAGGTTCAGGGGAAAGAATTAATATCTGGGTTTCTGTGGCAGGGGAAGGAAAAAAGGAAAACCAACGCCCTTGCTTGGGTGCTAGTGAGAGCTACCGGCTTCTGCATATTCAGACCTTCCCACGGATCAGGCAAAGCTTCCTTGATTGCCTCTAAGGAAACCGCCAGCCAACTCTGAAATCTCAGAACAGTCTCATATGTCCCGCTGAATCATAAACACTGTTCAGAGGGGGAACTTGGCAGCAGTACCTGTGAAGGGGCTGCGGGCTCCTCTGAGGGGCGCTTGCCAGGCCTGCAGGGGATCAGAACCCAGGCTCCCCCCACCCCTCCTTCTGCTGTCCTTAAGATGCTCTGGCTATGCGGGCTGCCCACCCGCCTGCCTGTCTGGTGCTTCCTTAGGAGTTAACAGACTGCGCGTGTGTGCCTGTGCGTGTGCGTGTGTGTGTGTGTGTACTTTGGTGAGTGTGCACTTGCCTTTCCTTTGATCCAGGTCTCTACTCAGAAAATGGGCAGGTCGGGGAAGTCATAGTGGCATCTGTTTATAAAACTTGAGGTCTGGGACTTCCCGGTGGTCCAGTGGTCGAGAATCCGCCTGCCAATGCAGGGGACATGGGTTCAGTCTCTGGTCCGGGAAGATCCCACATGCCTCAGGGCAACTAAATGCCTGTGCCACAGCTACTGAGCCTTCGCACTAGATCCTGCGCTCTGCAACGAGAGAAGCCACCATAGTGAGAAGCCCTTGTATTGCAACTAGAGAGTAGCCCCTGCTGGCTGCAACTAGAGAAAGCCCATGTGCAGCACCAAAGACCCAGCACAGCCAAAAATATATAAAATAAAATTAAAAAAAAAGACAAACATATAAAAGAAGTGAGGTCTGGGCAGCCAGGCCCCGCAGATCTGCCCCTCTCTGCTGGGTACGTGGCCTCCTGGGGTTTTGCTTTCTTTTAGTAGCTCTAAGTTCAGTTCAGTTCAGTTCAGTTGCTCAGTCGTCTCTGACTCTTTGCGACCCCATGGATGGCAGCACGCCAGGCTTCCCTGTCCATCACCAACTCCCGGAACCTACTAAAATTCATGTCCATCAAGTGGCTAATGCCATCCAACCATGTCATCCTCTATCATCCCCTTCTCCTCCTGCCTTCAATCTTTCCCAGCATTGGGGTCTTTTCCAATGAATCAGTTCCTCACATCAGGTGGCCAAAGTATCGGACCTTCAGCTTCAGTATCAGTCTTTCCAATGAATATTTAGGACTGATTTCCTTTAGGATGGACTGGTTGGATCTTCTTGCAGTCCGAGGGACTCTCAAGAGTTTTCTCCAACACCACAGTTCAAAAGCATCAATTCTTTGGTGCTCAGCTTTCTTTATAGTCCAACTCTTATATCCATACATGACTACTGGAAAATCCATAGCTTTGACTAGACAGACCTTTGTTGGCAAAGTGATGTCTCTGCTTTTTAATATGCTGTCTAGGTTGGATATAACTTTTCTTCCAAGGAGCAAGTGTCTTTTGATTTCATGGCTGCAGTCACCGTCTGCTCTGACTTGACCAGCTCAAGTCGTACCTGCTCCTTGGAGGAGCAGAGTGGACTGTGCTTCTCTGTCCTTACTCTGCCTTTTGTTTTCCTTCTTAGGTTAAGTCAGAGCAGTCACTAGCTTGTGATGTACCTGGGTGCTCTCTGGAGGGTTTAAGCCAGGCGAGGGCAGGGCGTTTGGCATCCCGGCGGCCTCCGTCTTCCCGGCTGGGACATCTGGGCTCCAAGGCCACAGGTGCTCGGCGTACCTGTTGAGTGAGTGGAGGAAGCCGCCGAGCGCAGCCGTTAATGACTTCCTCTATCTGCCTCCCAGGGTTTTCGTCAGGGTCAGATGGTGGTGGCTGCGAAAGTAATTTGCAAAAGTAGAGAGAAATGTGCCAAGTGTGAGCTGTTAACATCCCTCTCAGGTGGGAGGTGGGCGGCGATCTTTTGCCAGAATCTCTCGGCAGCCTCGAGGTGAGCCTGGCGGACACTGGCCACTTTCCAAGGACCTCATTCCCACCTACACCTGGGTCTTTGGAGCGTGACCTCAGATCATGGAGCAATCTGGCTGGGCTTTGCTCTTTGGTTCAGTGCCTGCTGTGTGGCTGTGTTTCAGGGGTGCTCTGGGTATCACTCTGCCCCTGACCTCAGAAAAACTCTCACGAGGTAGGGGCGAGGCTGACTTACAAACCAACAAATCCTCACATGGGGCCCGTGCTTGCAGCCCAGGCCAGTTTGGGTCAGTGGTTGGGGGGGAAGCAGTGATTAACCCCAAGGAGATGGGGAGATGATAGTGGGACCCCTTGAAAGATGAGCCCCAGCCTCTGGAAACTTACACCTTGAGCCCTTGTGTCTTGACTCTCACCTCTCCCTGCCCCAGCTCCGCCCAGAGATTTCAGACAGTTTTTCTTGATCACCCTCAGCATGAACTTTTTGTTGTTGTTGCTATATAGTAGGTTCTTGTTGGTTTTCTATTTTAAATGTAGCAGTGTGTACGTGCCATCCCAAACTCCCTAACTATTATTTCCCCCCATCCCTCCCCGCTGGCAGCCATAAGTTAGTTCTCTAAGTCTGTGAGTCTGTTTCTGTTTTGTAAGCAAGTTCATTTGTACTGTTTCTTTTCAGTTCAGTCGCTCAGTCATGTCTGACTCTTTGCAACCCCATGAATCGCAGTATGCCAGGCCTCCCTGTCCATCACCAACTCCCAGAGTTCACTCAGACTCACGTCCATCGAGTCAGTGATGCCATCCAGCCATCTCATCCTCTGTCGTCCCCTTCTCCTCCTGCCCTCAATCCCTCCCAGCATCAGAGTCTTTTCCAATGAGTCAACTCTTTGCATGAGGTGGCCAAAGTACTGGAGTTTCAGTTTTAGCATCATTCCTTCCAAAGAAATCCCAGGGCTGATCTCCTTCAGAACGGACTGTTTGGATCTTCTTGCAGTCCAAGGGACTCTCAAGAGTCTTCTCCAACACCGCAGTTCAAAAGCATCAATTCTTCGGCGCTCAGCTTTCTTCACAGTCCAACTCTCACATCCATACATGACCACAGGAAAAACCACAGCCTTGACTAGAAGGACCTTTGTTGGCAAAGTAATGTCTCTGCTTTTGAATATGCTATCTAGGTTGGTCATAACTTTCTGTTTAAGGAGTAAGCAACTTTTAATTTCATGGCTGCAGTCACCATCTACAGTGATTTTGGAGCCCAAAAAACCATTTCTTTTCAGAATCCACATATAAGAAATGTCATATAATATGTCTCTCTCTTCTGTCTGTCTTACTTTACTCAGTATGACAGTCTCTAGGTCCATCCATGTTGCTGCAAATGGCTTTATTTAATTATTTTTAACAGCTGAGTAATACTCCACTGTGTGTGTGTATATATATATGTATATATGTACACACACACACACCACATCGTCTTTATCCATTCCTCTGTTGATGGACATTTAGGTTTCTTCCAGGTCTTGGCTATTGTGAACAGAGCATGAATGCTTAATCCCATAGATACAGTATGTATCTGTTTATCATTGTAACGTCTTACATGTTTTACATCCTAAGGACCCCTGCTGGGAACTCCTGCTCTCATATCACCACTGGCATTTCCATCTTTTCAGCTCATTCTTCCAACCCCATTCAACTTCTCCTACATGTCCCAGTGGTTTGATAAGTCTTCCCTTCTGCTGACAGTCACCAAACATACAGCCCTGGGACACACAGAGGCCAGCACTCAGCTTGCCAGGGGCCTTCCTGTGAGCCTGGTGGCTGGTCTCTAGGCTTTAAGGGTGCTCCTGGCTCTCTCACCTCCTTTCCTGCGAGGGCATTTAGGAAACTTCACCCATCACCACCCTGCCACCTCCCCATCATCCTTCTGGGTGGCCCCGACATGTCAGAATGCTCTTACCTTCTGCCAAATCGACGTGGCCCCCACCCCAGCATGTCACGTAGGGTTGGGACTCCGCTGTTTCCTCTTGGTCATTGTCTTCTGGGTCCCATCCCTCATCTTCCCATTTTGGCATCACTGGAAGCCCAGGCCGCCCAACTGGGTGCTGATTGCTGGAGAGATGCCAGGCTGGGCCACGTACTTCTGTCTGTGCCTCTGGTCTCGAGATCGTCAGCCTTCAGAGGGCAGGTACTGCTTCCCGTTCTTCTTTTCTGAGCCTTCCTCCACCTGAAGCACTAATCCTTGCACACTTGTTGGTTGATTGGCCTATTTTTCCCTTCCTGATACAAATAGGAAAAGCAGGAATTGTTCCTTTTGTAACATGGAATACAGGACACCAAGCAGGGACTTAAAACCTGTTTGTTGAATGAATTTGTTGTTATTTAGTCACTAAGTCGTGTCCAGCTCTTTGTGACCCCGTGGGCTGCAGCACGCCCGTCTCCTCTATCCTCCAGTGTCTCCTGGAGTTTGCTCAAATTCATTTCTATAGAGTCGGTGATGCTATCTAACCATCTCATCCTCTGCCACCTCCTTCTCCTTTTGCCTTCAATCTTTCCCAGCATCAGAGTCTTTTCCAGTGAGTCGGCTCATTGACCATCAGGTAGTCAAAGTATTAGAGCTTCAGCTTCAGCATCAGTCCTTCCAATGAATATTCAGTGTTGATTTCCTTTAGGATTGACTGGTTTGATCTCTTTGCAGTCCAAGGGACTCTCAAGAGTCTTATCCAACACCACAGTTCAAAAGCATCAATTCTTCGGCGTTCAGCCTTCTTTATGGTACAACTCTCACATCCGTACATGACTATGGGAAAAATCATAGCGTTCACTATATGAACCTTTGATGGTAAATTGATGTCACTGGTTTTTAATCCACTGTCTAGGTTTTCTCATGGCTTTTATTCTAAGGAGGAAGCATCTTTTAATTTCTTGGCCACAGTCACTGTCTGCAGTCATTTTGGAGCCCAAGAAAATAAAACATGTCACTGCTTCCACTTTTCTCCCTTTCTGTTTGCCATAAAGTGATGGAATTGGATCCCATGATCTTAGGTTTTTGAATGCTGAATGAATGACAGAGTGTTTTTGTTTCTTTTGGCATCATTTAGACAACGTGACACCCTCAAATCCTGGCATCCTGGAGCTTGACTTTGAGCAGCAAGTCTTGAATCCATCACTGGCCTCTCGAAGTCACAATTTCTCAGGAGCCGAGCAGGATACTGGCCAGATGTCGCAATTCTGTCCCATGACTGATTTTCTCCTGGAGGAAGAGCCATCATGTTTCAGCTCCATCATGAAACCAATTGTCACAAAGCTGTGTCTTCTAAATTCTGCCTTGGGTGCCCTCAGTAATACTCCTTTCTGGGGCTCTTTTCAGAGCCATCTTCGGTTGGATTGGATTAGCGGAGACATTTAGACATTCTGCTTTGCAAATTGCGGAGAAATTACATCCCTGTCATATTTGAACACTCTGAAATAGGAAAGAATTACTTTATTGAGTGTCCCCCCTTCAAATGTTTGAATCTAACGAAATGTTTTCAAGCAATTTCTCACCACTGGATTTGGTGAAACTCACTTCAAGTGTCTTTCCAGAACCTTTCATAGGAAAGTAATTGTGTAATTAGCTATAAATTAGTAAAAATTATGCTAATGACTTCCAGGTGTGACATATTTTGTGCTTAAAAACAAGTAAGAGAAATAAAGGAGCTGTCACTGTGGTTCCCAAGTGAAGGTTGGCCCAGGCAGCTTGGCAGGCTGATGTGCACATTTACTTAATATTATTTTTTTTAATTATGTAATTTCTGAATAAGTACAAACAGACCCGAGAACAAAAGTACAACACACAAAACCCAGGGCTGGTTCTTTTGTGTGTGTGTGTGTGTGTGTGTGTATGTGCGCGCACTTAATTAAAAGAAAGCTCAGCAGAGGAGTTTTCAGGACTTTTCAAACTTTTAATGGGAGGGACCAGAGTGGTGGGATGGGGCATGTCGAGGTTGGAGAGGTCGCTGGAGCTCCTGGGGTCTTAAAGCCAGAAGCGGTCCAATGGCCTCTGGGGGTGTGGCCTTATCACACCCTGTTCATCTGTTCAGTTCTGGTTATCAAGGTGAGTGCACCGTGGCCGAGACAAGGCATCTGTCACGTGCTTATGGCGTTGTCTTCGCCTGCATACAGCTCTTCTCTAAAAAAACTGGAGTCGTACTGATTTATCATATTGTGTAAGTTTCACGCGTACAACATTGTATGTTGACTTCTGTGTGCGATACACTGTGCTCGCCATCAAACGTTTAGTTTCTAGCCATTGCAGTCCAGTTGCCCCTATCTCCCGTTTTGCCCTTCCCCACCCCCTTTTCCTTTGTAATCACTAGTCTGTTCTCTGGGGTTGTGTTTATTTTGTTTGCTTTTCTTTTTTTTTTTTTAATATTCCACGTATGGGTACAATCCTATGGTATTTGTCTTTCTCTGTCTGACTTATTTCACTTAGCCTAATACCCTCAAGCTCTATCCATGTTGTCAGAAATGGCAAGCATTCATCTTTTTTATGGCTGAGTAGTATTCCATTGTGTATATGTATATTTTATTCATCCATGCATCTGTCAGTGAGCACTGGAATTGCTTCCACATCTTGGCTATAATAAATAATTCTGTGATGAACATAGGGGTGCATATATCTTATCAAATTAATGTTTTTCATAGTCTTTGGATAAATATTCAAACATGGAATAGCTGGGTCATATGGTAGTTCTAGCTTTAGTTATCTGAACCATCTCGACAGTTTTCCATCATGGCTGCATCACTTTACATTCCTATCAACAGTGTGCATTCAGTGTGCATTCTTTATGTGACACAGTGCTTTACTATACTGGTTTTTCTTGTGTCTTTCTCCCCACAATCCTGTGAAGTATGTAGGACAGGTTTTCATAGAGTACATGAAAGTCTGAAGGATGACATTCTCTTGGGAGGAAGTAAAAAGAGAAAGAAGGAGAAGGTGGGAAATTGTTCCTTCCTCTTTTTCTCCCACCCTTTCCTCCTTCTCTTTCTTTTTAAATCCATTCAGTAGTGATTGGTACCACTCGACTCTGCACCCACTAGCAATGGTGATGAGGCATAAACCAGTCAATCAGTCCATCTGTCGGTCAAACCTGCTGGGTCCTGTGTTAGGCACTGGGCAGCCAGAGACCAGTGTCAAGTCAGAGCTCACTGTTTAAGGAGGCAGATGTGAGAAACACTTTGATGGAGTCCCGGCAGTGTGCTAAGTATGGTGACCCCAGGTCTTGGGTTTTCAAGGGAGAAAGCCACTTTCACATATTCCGTCTCATTGTCTTTCCTTAAGTACATTTGTACTTGTGATATGCTATGTCCCCTACTTTGGTTTGAAGGTTGTGGTACCCGGGGCTGTGACAGAGGAATGCAGAAAGTGCTGTAGCTGGATGTAGACTAATCTGACCACAGTGGGTTGAGTCTCTCCAGCAGGACAGCTGGAATCCCAGAGGAAGGCAGAAGACGCTGAGGCCCAGCGTGGGGAGAGGATGTCTTGTGGGCAGAGCTGGGGTCTCTCTGACTGGGGCGCTCTCCTTCTGGGACGTGCGTGGCTCTCAGGTGGCTTCCAGGTAGAGCCCATACATCTGGCAGGAAGAGATGCTTCCTGGGGTAGGGCCTTCTTCCCAGGGGCTCCATTTTGCCCTTTGATTCTTCCTGGCTGCTTTCTTTCTAGAACCAAGCACGGGGGCAATCTGCTTTCTCATGACCCAGGAGATCAAGTCTAGTCCTTTGGCTGGTATGCAAACCCTCTGCAGCTAGCCTTGCCGGAGGAATCTGGTCACATTTCCTGAAACTCCCCACTGGGCAAGCCCTTCTGCTCCAAGGGCCACTCTCCTTGGCATTTCCCTCAAACCAGGCACAACTGTCCCTTTGCTGTCTTACACCATCTCTTTCTAAAACACCAGCTTCTCCTCACTCCCTCCCCAAGGACAGTTGAGGTTCCAGCTCCTGTCAAGGCCCTTCCTGCAGAACTTCACCCCACATGTGAGCTCTCAGAGCCCTTTATCTCCATCAGCCTTACTTGGCCACATGGCTGTGGCTCTTTTGGAGGGCAAGAGACTGAAGGAGACTCAGCCTGTTTTAATTTCTAAAAAAATTTTTAAGATTTTTTTTTTTGTAGTTGTGGTGCACAGGCTATTCCTGTTGTGGCATATGGGCTTAGTCGCCCTGTGGCATGTGGGATCTTAGTTCCTGGACCAGGGATCGAACCTGCACTTCTGCTTTGGAAGGTGGATTCTTAACCGCTGAACCACCAGGGAAGTCCTCTCAAACTTTTTTTTTTTAAATACCCTAAAGCTATGCGCTTGAAGTTCTGGTCATAGGGAGTTGCTTGAGACGCTTTTTGTAGGAAGAAAGTGGAATGGTGTGGACAACCTTGACCGTCCTCCTGGGTTTGTTTTATGGCCAGGTTGCTTAAGCGTTCAACTCCCAGCTTGACCTGGCTCCGGGACTAGAAAGGGCTCTGATCTTACATCCCCTGGGGAGTGTCTGCAGCGGCACCAAAGCCCTGTTAACTCCAATCAGCGTCTTCCACTCCCTGGTCAAATGAAAGACCTTTCCATGCCTGCTCTCCAGGCCAACACCGCTTGAGTTAACTCTCAGAAGAGAGAGTTTGAAAGAGGCCAACACATTCCAAGAATGCTTTGGTCAGTGGGTCTTTGTAGGGGTGGTCAAGACCGGCTGCATAATTTGCAGGACCCAGGGCAAAAAAATGGGGGCTCCGTGTTCAATAATGATGAAGAATTTCAAGCTGGTGATGAGCTGAGCTTTAAACTTTCATGGGCCTTTCTGATTTGGGAGAGGGCGGGGGCTGGACAGCTGGGCAGGTTGCTGTCTGTGAACTTGACCCTGCTGGCTTCTGTGCTGGGTGTGTGTTGGCTGGTGGTGCTGTCACATGGGTGCAGATGGTGGTGGTGTTGGTGTGTGTTAATTTCTTCAGTTCCCAAGTTAGATAATAGTATTTACTATCTTCTGGGCTTCTCTCGTGGCTCAGATGAAGAATCTGCCTGCAATGCGGGAGACCTGGGTTTGACCCCTGGGTCGGGAAGATCCCATGGAGAAGGAAATAACAACCCACTCCTATATCTTGCCTGGATAGTTCCATGGACAGAGGAGCCTGGTGGGCGACAGTCCACAGGATGGCAAGGAGTCGGGCATGACTGAATGACTAATACTTTCACTTTCAACTTTCTTTTACTGACATATGTGAGTTATGGTTGCATAGCAGCTTCCCTTGCTCATCTTTGAACTGTGTGAATTGTTTTATAACCAACCCCGATGGACTGGGGAGCTGAGGTTTGGTTATCCAAGATTACTCAGCTAATAAGCGGTGGAATTAGAATTCAAACTCAGAGTTTCTTTTTCCAAAGTCTATATTCTTATCTTCATGATTTAATGTAATTATATCAGCCCATTAAGTTAATGATTATTTCCTCTGGCCCAGGGGTGCTCTTAAGGGAGTGAATTTCTGTTGATGGAGGGAGGGTTGACTTGTGGTGGGGACCGGGAGGCAGTGGTTGGAGAAGGAAAGAGAGGAAAGGGAGGCAGTGAGTGAAGAACCGAGTTTAGGAAATCAGCGGAGGCTCGCGGCTGAAGACTTCCTGGGTCGTTTCACTGCTTTTTCAGCTCCTTGGGTCTCTGGACAGCCATCAGAAAGGCTATCTGTGATTTTAATCAACAAACCAATGAACTGATATTTACCTGGGGATTTCGAGGCTGCCGCAGTAGACTCATTGCTGGCAGGCCCTTGACGCTGGGGTCATTTTCAATGGACGCACCGTCCCAGCCCTTGGGTTTGGAATTGCAGGAGTGGCTGATGTTCTTTGCAGAGCCCATGAGCACAGGGTGATTTTCATCACACTGTTCCATCAGTGTGGAAGGGGAGGGTGGGGTCGGTGTTGGGGTAGGACCACTGCCTCTGATAACTCAGCCTCACCCATGGGAGGTCCCAGTCAATGACTTAGTTTCCTTTTGTCAGTTTCTAGCCTGATCTTTAAATCACACTTTGACATTCTTTGCACCAACAACCATCTCAGCAAGCCTATGCAGTGGTGGTGTGGTGGTGGTGGTGGGGTTTGTAGCCCCATCCCCTCATTTTATGAATGAGGAAAGTTGGGCTCAAAGAGAGACTGGCATACGCTCCCTACAAAGTCCTCCCTACAAAGTCCTGAAGCCAGAATTAGATCTGTGTGTGCTGATATCAGAGCCCACCATCTTTGACTTTTTCTCAGGTGCCTCAGCTCTTGAAGAAAGGACCAGGTAAGGGGTCAGTGTGACTTACCCAGGCAGTTGCGGGCCCCAACGGAGGACCTCAAATTCTGAGACCCTTGGCTCCTGGAGGGCAGGTCTTTTGGTTTCTGGTTCTCAGTACCTCCTCTGAAGGACTTCTCTCCAACAGGTGTAACTGAGTGACCTGCAGAATTGCTATTAAAACCTTTAAGACAGAGTCCTCAAAAGCAATCCAAATAATTCGGAAAATCTCCCTTTCCTCACCTCCTCTTTACCAGTAGCTATTGTTAACAATTTCGTGTGTCTTCTAGGCATTTCAAGCATGGATATGCTTATATGTATGCATACATTATACACAAAATGCTTTAAAGCATAAGCAGGATTGCTTATGAAATACATTTTATGGAGATGCCTTCATGTTAGTATCCATAGTCCTGCCTCATTCTTTTTAATGCATGCCTCGAATTAATATTTCACTTTATGCATAAACCAGTCTATTTAACCTGTTACTGATTGATGGATGCTTAGATTGATTTCAGCTTTTTTCTGTTATGTGCTTCTGTGAGCATCCTTGTATAGTTGGGTACATTTATAAAAATGAAACTTCTGGCCTCCAGAATTCATGCATTTACAATTTTTTGAAAAATATTTATTTAGTTGGCTGTGCTGGGTCTTAGTTGGGGCATGTGGGATCTAGTTCCTCGACTTGGGATCAAACCCCCTGCACTGGGAATGTCAAACGTGTCACTGGACCGCCAGGGAAGTCCTGAATTTACAGTTTTGATCCGCACTGCCACACAGCTCTCCAAAGTGATTGTCCCCTTCACAACATCAGTCTAAACATTGGTTTTTTTTTTTTTTTTGCATGAGCTCAGTAAGTACTGTGGAGGATTTATTCAACTATTATTGTGATTCCACTGTCCTCTCTATTACTCGGGGGTAAGTCCACCCCATTCTAGGGTGTTTGATTGAAATCCCATTCCTGCTCTCACTGGCTGGGGGATGGTGGGGAGTTCTTGATATCATCTGTGTCATTCCTCTTGGAGACAACATGACTTCTGTTGAAAAATGGAATCAGGGACCTTGTGAGTATCTGTTGAACTTGTTGCCTGAAATCTGGCACAAGAGAGATGTTCAAAGCATGCTGTCATTGTCCTCCACAAGCGTGGTCAACTCCGGCCACCCAGCCCTAATGAGACAGTATGTGTGATTTGCTAAAGGACTCAGAGGGGAAACCAGAGCATAGCTGTTAATGGTCTCTCTGCAGGGGTAGTATTAACACACTTTCCTTGTAGATGGTATGTCTCTTCAGGGCAGTGCCTTTGTTTTCTATTAGTACTTCTTTGTATCCTCACAAGCATTGAACCCAGAACCTGGGACATGGCAGGTGGAGTTAAGACGTTTGGGGTGGTGGGTGAACGACAGTCGTGACCGGGGACCGTGCTTACCAGGAGGAGACGTTGTGAAGGCAGAACGTCCCATCCATTAGGAGACATAAATGCTTCTTCTTACTTTTTCCTATTTAGCAATTTCAGAAAGGAGTGTCAATGGGAGTTGGAGGAAGGGAGAAAAAGCAAGCCAAAGACCAGTTTCGGCTCAGAAAATGCCTTTTAGACATTGTCCTTGGGACACACTTGTGAGGCTGGGAGGAGGGAGTCGGGATGCTGTTTGGGAAGACGTGTCGGTAATTTAAACTGGGGGTGGAGGAGGTGCTCTGGTCCCCACGGGGCCTCCCTGGACGTGCTGTTGGGAGAGTCCTCTCTCTGGTCTGGTGCCGGATGGCCACTGCCTCCCTCTCCCTGTGACTTTCCACCTACTCTCTGGGACTTTCCTCGCTCTATTTTTGGAAAGGGCCTTGTGCCTCATTCCCTCCCCGCATTGCCCATCCGCTCCCAGCCACCTAGTGCCAAGGACGCTATCTGAAAGCCTGGATCCCAGAAGTCGAGGCCTGTCAATCAGACCCTGGAGCCGGCTGGCCCAGTGCGGGAGGAGGGGGAGAAGGGCCGTGCCCTGGGGTGTGGGGTGGGGTCGGGCTGGGGCCAGGGGCCCAGAGTCCTGATTCCAGGGCTTGGGTCTCTCTGTGCCTCAGCCTCCCTTCTGTTAAACGTGGTTCAACTTGCCCTTGTCTCATTGTGAGGGAGCTCCAAGGGCAGCGCAGATGCTTGACCCCAGAGCAAGAGGAGTCACAGGGAGGAAATTCCTCTGTCAGTAATTTAAGAAGGCGGTACTGCATTTATGGCTCTCCCGGGTCCTTGGGGATTGAGAAGACGTGCCCTATGTACAATCTTCCACAGGGAGGCTGGAGCCTCTGCCTGCCTGTACCTAGTTCAATCCCAGAGGGCTAACTCTGAATTCCTCCTCTGCCTCTACTGGCTACATGATCTTTTTTTTTTTTAAACTATTTTTTAATGTATTACAATTTCTTTTCGATGTAGACCATTTGAAAAGTCTTTATTGAGTTTCTTACCATATAGTTTCTGTTTTATGTGTTGGTTTTTTGGTCATGAGGCATGTGGGATCTTAACTCCCTGACCAGGGATTGAACTTGCAGCCCCCACATTGGAAGGTGATGTCCTAACCACTGGACAACGAGAGAAGTCCCTAGCTTCAGATTTTGAGCTTCACTTGTCTGGGCCAGATTTCCTCATATATAAAATGGAAATAACATTAGTACCCTCTTAGGTTGTGAGAGGACTCAATATTATTATCTTTGACTGCACATGAAAATTGCATTTTAGGGAAATAGATATTTCTTGGCCTTTAGCCAAGTAGCCTATAGACTCATATGCCGTAGACTATGCTATATGCCATAGTATGTTAGACTATATATGCTACAAACAATAAACTAAGCTACCACATGCTATACATTGTGGAAACCCCTTTGCTGGCAGTGGGGAAGCTTCAGGAAAGGAAAGGTCTTTTTGGATAGCAGGAGGGTTTTTTCCAAACTACATTCCATGTGTTCCAGATCACTGCATTCCATCCTATGGCGTCAACACCATTCAATGTGCTTTGATTCAGCACTTGGTGTTCCGAGTGAGGAAATCCAGTGACTTTCTCTGATTCAGCCTGAATCCAAGGGTAAAAGACAGTTATAGAAAAAGCAAATCAGAATCAAAGCTCTGCTGAAGACTTTTTGAAGAAAAGCATAATAATCTCTGAGCTCTGGCTTCTTACCCAGCCCGTGTCTGGGCATGGACCACAAGCCTGGGTCTGGAGTTGAAAGAGAAGCTTCGTCTCTTAGCAACATGTTTATGTTGGTTTGGCTTTGAGATAAAAGTGAGGACATGGTTTCCACTCCTGGGCAGCTGGGCCCTGGACACTGAAGAGAGATGAGGTTAATTGTTCCCTTCTTTAAGTTGGCTAGGGTCGTTTTACTTCTACCTCAGCTCTATTAAAAAAAAATAGATATAGGCTTATGCATGTGTTGCGCGCACACACACACACTCACACACGGATCCAGAGAAGAACAAATTAGCAAATTTCCTAACCAAGCCCTATCTGTAGGTCTGTCCTGAAGCAGTGAAGACCCCTGTGGCTTGAATGTCAGTGTCAGCACTACCAAGTGTTGATTGAGTTTTGGTCCCAGCAGTAAAAAGCATGTGTGAAATTCAAATATAGAATTTCAAACCCTTGAGCACTTCCTGAGAGTCTCAGTGGCTTTAATAAAGGAAGGGCATCTCTTTGATGGCAAATGATTATCCCTCACCATGCAAGCACAAATTGGATCATAATTAATGAATTTGATATACATTCTTCCTTGCCATGGATAGGAGCTGGCATTTTGTTTCTATTTATCTCCATCACTTTACATTCCCATCTGCAAGAGGGGATGTGGCCACACTCAAATGAAAGGTTATATATTGGTGAGTTCTGCAGCTTAGCGACTGGTTTGAAAGAGTTCATTTCTCTTTTCCTGCTTTCTTCCTCCCCTTTCTCCTTGCCCACTATTAGGACCATTTTGCAAATTCGGAAACACGTGATGGTTTCCTAGAGCTGCTTTGTTGTTGGTCAGCCACTAAGTTGTGTCCCACTCTTTGTGACCCCATGGACTGCAGCACGCCAGGCTCCCCTGTCCTTCACTATCTCCTGGAGTTTGCTCAGATTCATGTCCATTGAGTTTGTGATGCAATCTAGCTATCTCATCCTCTGTCACCCCCTTCTCCTCCTGCCCTCAGTCTTTCCCAGCATCAGAGTCTTTTCCAGTGAGTCAGCTCTTCATATCAGGTGGCCGAAGTATTGGAGCTTCAGCTTCAGCATCAGTCCTTCCAATGAATATTCAGGGTTGAATGTTGCTTCATGTGGTTCAAATGGTTTAAATGCCTCGTACTCCGTGGTACGAGGTGGAGAGGATTTTTGATATGTCCAAGTATGTTCACATCGTTCTTTATTCTTGGTCTCTCCCTCTGTAGCATTGTCTCTGTTTTCTTCTTTCCTATGAGGCATCATAGCCTAAAGAGGGCTTTATGAACATGTACTAAGTCTTTCCAGTGCTTAGATGTTGGGAGAGACACTATAGAAATTGATTCCTGTCCCGCCCTCATTTAGCGAAGGTTCTTCGAGTGCTCACTCTCACTAGTCACTATCCTTAATACTAGGACTAGGAAAACCAGTAAGATACAGTCCCTGCTTTTTAGGAGTTCATTTATTTATTTATTTTGGCTGTGCTGTCTGACACGTGGGATT
This sequence comes from Bos taurus, assembly GCF_002263795.3. NCBI lineage: Eukaryota > Metazoa > Chordata > Mammalia > Artiodactyla > Bovidae > Bos > Bos taurus. Next base: position 32,772,354 of record NC_037354.1, on the reverse strand, counting down.
TTCGTTTCCTGACCAGGGATTGAGCCTGTGCCTCTTGCGGTGGAACTGTGGAGTCTTACCCACTGGACCACCAGGGCAGTCCCTACCTAGCCTCATTTACCATTCTGTATCCTCAGCTCCAGAGAAGGCCATGGCACCCCACTCCAGTCCTCTTGCCTGGAAAATCCCATGGACGGAGGAGCCTGGTGGGCTGCAGTCTGTGGAGTCTCGAAGAGTTGGACACGACTGAACGACTTCACTTTCTCTTTTCACTTTCATGCATTGGAGAAGGAAATGGCAACCCACTCCAGTGTTCTTGCCTGGAGAATCCCAGGGATGGGGGAGCCTGGTGGGCTGCCATCTATGGGGTCGCACAGAGTTGGACACGACTGAAGCGACTTATCAAGCAAGCAAGCAAATCCTCAGCTCAGTTCAGATGCTCAGTCGTGTCTGACTCTTTGCAACCCCATGGACTACAGCACGCTTGTATCCTCACCCTATCCTTTGTCAGTGGAGTCCACTTTCTTTCCTCCCTGCCTCACATTGACTTTGAGGTATTGTATCCCATATGATGTGCTTGTTTCCAGGATGGGCGCGTGTGATCCTGCTCAGCCTTCTCTGGATATGGCCAAAGCCAGGGAGAGCGGGTTTCTCTCTGGATGATGCCTCTAAACAAAATGTTAGTGTCCCTTCAAAATTCATATGTTGAAACCTTCACCCCTGAGATGATGGCATTAGGAGGTGGGGCCTTTGGGGGGTGATTAGGACATGACTGTAGAACCCTCATGATTAAGATTGGTGCCCTTATAAAGAGACCCCTCCTGCCATGTGAGGACACAGTGAGAAGAGAGTGGTCCACAAACCAGTAAGTGAACCCTCAGTGGACACTGAATCTGCCAGCACCTTGACCTTGGACTTCCCAACCTCGAAGACAGTGAGCAGTTTCTGTTATTTATAAGCCACCCAGGCTCTGGTACTTTGTCATAGGTGCTGAAAGGACAGATGCAAGGAGAAGATAAAGGGCAGCGATGCTTCCTGCAGGTACCAAGTCAACAGTGGCTGCACAGGAGTATCGATTTCTGGCCCAGGGATGGGGCAGGGAGGAGTCAGGGCCACCAGGCTGTCCCACCCCAGAGGCACAGTTCACATCAACGTGTATGTAGAAGGCACCCTTGCTTTAGGAGGAGCGTGGATGGGTGGGTTTCCTCCATCCATGTGAAGTCTCAAAGCCAGCACCACTCAGCTGTTCAGGAAGACAAAGGGTTAGCCTCAGAGGGGCTGGGTGTTCCCCAGGGAAGGGAGAGTGGCCAGAGCGAGATTTCCTAACTCAGATCATGGAATAGGTAGTAGTTATGAAGATGTGGGCAGTTACGGAGGGCTTGGGTGTCTGCAGGTGGCCTGGCTGTGTGAGTTTGGTGCGTGTGCCTGGAGGGAGGCCAGAGCAGCAGAAGGCAGTCAGGGGACTTACCTGTGAAGGCTGAAGCCTGCCATCTCATTATCCGGGATGGCTTGGGGCAGGAATTGAATCTGGGAGGCACTTTCAGAATCTCAGCCCAGGGCCCTTTTCCTAGAGACAAAAGCCGAGGAGGAGGCCGTGGGTGTGTAGGTGGTTGGCCCAGGGAATTCAGTGGTGATTCAGTTCAGAGAGACCCATCAGATTCTTCATTCTGAGCAGGACCCTGTGTCCATTTCCTGCGATTCCGAAATGACCCAACACTCGGGTGTCTCCAGGGACAAGTGGGAGGGCCCTCTGCTGCAAATCCCTTCCGGGTATGCCTGGCAATCAGGAATGAGGAAGGTGGATGTGGTCACCTCTGGCCCCAGGCCACCTCCATGGTGGATGGAGTAGGGGGCTGTGCCCTCCCTGGGCTGTGGGAACTGCTCACCTCCTGATGCTGGAGTGTGTGATAGGCTGGGAACAGCAGACTCAGGGGCAGCGCCGACAGGCAGGGCTGGGGTGGCCTGTCTGGCGACCGTGACAGGCCAGAAACCTGCCTGCCAGGCTGCCTGTTAATTGGGTGGCGAGGGGCGAATCAGGAGAGATTCCCCGGGTGGGCTCTGAGCTTGCAGGCTTCATCAGAGCCCAGGCTGTGCCGGCCGCTTGTCAACGCCCCAACAAGCAGGGCCTGGCTGCTGGCTTCATGTTTGGACTTCTTACTAAAAAATATTTCCCCCAAGAAAGGAAGGGTAGAAGAAGGCAGCTTGTAATTGGGCTTGGGAAGGTGATGCTTGTCAGAGGAAGTGGAAGCTGGGAGTGGAGCCCTGGGGGAGAAGCGACCGTTAGCATAACTGTGTTCCATGGAGAGAGAAAGGGGCTTTAGTCCTTTCCCCTGGGCAGGGGGACAGCTCCCAGGGATGGGGTGTGTGGGTATAGCCTGGGGCCCTGGCTCTGATGCTACCTCTGGCCCAGATGGTAGATTCTAGAAGAAAGCAGGAGCCGTAAGCAAACAAGCATGCACCACTCACCTCGCTACACACACACACACACACACACACACACACACGCACACAGACTCACTGTCAGAATCCTCGTAGAGCATTGCCAAAGGGGTCCCACCCATCTCTCCAGGGCAACCAGACCGGAGAAGGAAGGGACTCGCTGAGGGTCACACCTCTGGTCAGAAGCAGGACCTCAGATCTTACTCGTGGGCTCTGAGTAATGTTGGGGATGCAGAGGGTGCTTTCCGACTTCTTGCTTACCCAGCCAATACCATTTCCAGCCCATAGATGTGACTAGAATCACATCCTTAGAGATTTATTCATTTGGACTCAAGCTTAGCTCACAATTATATAGCAGAATTTCCAGGGAGAATATAATATATATATTATATATTAAGCTCTGTCAATAATTTATCCATAAGCAAAAATGATAAGGCCGATAAAGATATTGGATACCTGGGAGCAAGTGTGTAAGTGTGAGTATGTGTGAGTGTGTGTGTGTGTGTGTGTGTGTGTGTGTGAGTGTGTGTGAATGTGTATGTGTGTGTGTGACTTTGTGTGTATATGTATGTGTGTATGTATGTGTATGAGTGTATGGGTATGTATGTGTATGTGTGAGTGGATGAATGTATGAGTGTATGTATGCATGTGTGTGTATGTGTGAGTCTGCGTGTGCATATATGTATGAGTGTGTATGTGTGTGTATGTGTGTGTGTCTATATCTGTGAGTGTGTGTGTGTATATGTATGTGTGTGTGTATGTATAAAGTGTGTGTGTATGTGTGTGTGTGTATGTATGAGTGTGTGAGTGTGTATGTGTGAGTGTGTATATGTGTGTGAGTGTGTGTGTGATTATATGAGTGTATGTGTGTGTATGTGTATTTATGTGTGTGTGTATGTATGAGTGTGTGTATGTGTGGATGAACGTGTGTGTGTATGAATGTATGTGTATATATGAGTGTGTATGTGTGAGTGTGTGTGTATGTGTGAGTGTGTGCATGTGTGTGGAGTGTGTGTACACATGTGTTTAGGGGCAGCTTGGATGAAGGAAGGACCGATGATGAGAGGACAAGTCTGGGAGCACGTCACCCTGAGCCGATTCCGCGTCCTGCAGCACTCAGCCCCCGCCCGGCTCCGGCCGCCCCCTCGCACCCTGCGGCCAGGTGAGGCGAGGCGTCCATTGCGGCCGCGTCCCCGCCGCGGCAGCCCAGCCGCTCCCCGCGGCCGCCGTCTCCTGGAGTCTGTGTGACAGAATGGGACCCGGGGGGAAAGCCGCCACGTCAGCACCCAGCCCGTTTTGCACTGCGGCAGCTAATTAAAGCCAGGAAGGTAATTTATTGCTGAGGGAGAATGTGCGGGAGGTTTGGCTTAGTTGAAATGGCCCCCAAAGAGTTATGGAAAGCTAAAGTGGGTTTTCAGAAGCAAAAGTTAATTGCTCTTCACTTAGCATTTCGGTGTCATGTGGCTCTGAGTTACACACACGCTGAGTGGAAGCCTTTACCCAGACAGGAGGTCTGGGGGGAGGGTGCGGGGGCAGGGATTCCAGGTAGAGGGAGGCCCCTGGCTGGGGGTCAAGAGGACCACTCCCCTCCCCACCAGGGCCAAGGCTTCGCCTGCTCCTGCTGCTCCTCCAGGTCGGGGCGGGGCAAGTAGGTGGGCGGAGCCCAGCACTGAGCCTTGGAAGCCTGGGTGATGGGGTGGCCGTGGGTCCCCTTCTGCCCTGACAGCTCGGGGACTTGGCCTCCTTCCTTCCCCTCTCTGAGTCTCAGTCTGGTCCCCTCTGTTTAACCATCCTCAGGGGACATCTTTGCTTTTGGCATTCGGTCATTTCTTTGATTCCTCAAGGCCCTGGCTCTCATCATGAAAGCCGTTCCTGCCGTGTGACCCATTTGTCAGAGGGGAAAACTGAGGGCTAGATGGTCCTAACAGAGGATAATGGAGGATGTGGGGGTGACTTGCCTTTTAGCTGAAAACAGAGAGATTTGCCACCTAGAAATCAGAACTTCTGGTCTCCTGGACACACACTCATACACACACACATCTGGAGGAGAGGGTTGAAAAGCATTAATCAGGGTCCCTTCAGAGGAGGTGAAAAATCCTTCAATGAGAAAGGGGCCAGATAGCAATGGTACAAAGCTGCCTTGCGAGACAGTGTCTGTATCTCAAGGCTGCAGTGATCTGAACTCCAGGGGTGACTGGAGTTAGATGCTAAATATTTTAAATGACTTCTACTGTTCCTGTTGTAGGAGATGAGTTGAGAGCCTCCCTTGTGATTTTCTTAGCTCCATTTTTCAGGGGAGGATACTGGGACCCAGTGGGGAAGGAGGGGTCCCATCCTTAGGTTTTCAGTCCAAGGTGGTTTACAAATAACAATGAAATCTGGAGATATGATGGGGTCTTATTTCAGGTCGGTGTCGACTTCTCAAGTCAGTGGGCATGGTGAGCCCAGACAAGTCCAGTTGATTCTGAAAATACCTATATAATGGGACATCTCCTGGGAACTCGGAAGTGAGGAATTCTTTTGTTTTTCTTAGCATCCCTACTCTGCCATCCTTTTCCTGGGAGTAAGCCGAGGGTCTAGCTTGGGGTGGGGGAATGAAGAGGGTGATGGAGTGAATGGAGAAAGACCCCTCCTCTCCAGGATATTCCATTGAAGTCATGTAGAGTAAGCATGTATTTCTCAAGGTTCACTCTGCTCTCTGACGCCAGGACCTATAAAGCCAGGAAGGAGGGCCTTTGGCCAAAATGTCCGCAGATAATATGAGCTCAGTGAGTTGTTTTTTTTTTTTAAATAAACGAGTGAACAATACTTCAAAAATTGTTGTCTTGTGCTCTCACTCTGTGTTGTGGACAATGGCATTGTGCAGATACATCCTTTGTGAAAGCGGTTAAGTACCACGGTGCCTGTGTTTCAAGAACCATATTGAAAATAATTAAGCTCCCTAGAGACAAGACATGACACCCGACAGGAAAGCTTTAGCACCTCACACGTATAATATTAGGTTTCAGGAAGAAAGCATCGCAGTGTTAATCTGAGAGCATTGGGAATGAGGTTGAATTCTCTTTGCATAAGCTATCCACTCTAATCTGCAGTGAATTCTGATATTATTGAGCTCTCTATTAAAGGTTTCCCTCTTTTTTATTCCAAAATGTTTCTGAGTCCAGGAGTGTTGGATCAAACATTCCCACTTTCTTTGAAAAATGAGCTGGATAGCTCAGAATGAGATCAGAATCCCAGGAACCTTAGCCAAAGATGGAACTCAGGTCAGTCCCATCTGACCCCACACAGCCTGGGGACGTGGTTGTTTAGCCAAGGGCCGTACTCCCAAGCTGGTACTGGCTTGAATAAATGAGCTGAAGTGGTCTTGGATTTGGCGGATCTGTTTTTAGACCAGAGACTGCATTTGGAAAGGTATCAAGTGCTAAGGACACACAGGGCATCATTCAGTTCACTTTCGTGCAGAATGATTGTAAATGGTAGAAGCATTTGCCAAAACACGGTTCTCATTCACTCCGCCTGGCTAGGGGATGGGAGAATTCTCTCTCTCTCTCTCTTTTTTTATCAAGTCCCGAAGCTAATGCTTCTGGGTGAAACTAGAAGCTGGTGTGAGCAGTGATTCCCTATCTCTCCTGCTCCATGGACATACCTAGACATGTTGGATTTACCAATAAGGCTTGTGGGGCATAGAAGCAGCAGCAGGATCCCTTTTGGTGGGATGGGGAGCTGGTAGGGTTGGCATGTAGATGTCTCTGAAAGGAGTTTGGTTTCTGCCATGATGGAGCTGGAGAGGGGAGGACCTCATTTTCTTTTGCACACAAATCTTAATATTTGTTGGGATAGGATGAGCGTGGGAGTGAGAAGCATTATTTAGATGAAGGGAACAGAGAAGAGGGAAGAGAACTGGCGCTTCTGATCCTTGGGCACTACTAGGGGGAGGGTGCCTGTAGGGCAAGGAAAACACTACAAGTTTGCACAGCTGAATCTTTCAGAAGGAGGGACTTCTTTTGTTTCAGTCTTTAAAAAAATTTTTTTTAATTGAAATATAGTTGATTTACAATGGTATGTTAGTTTCAGGTATACAGCAAAGTGATTCAGTATATATGTATATATATATACACACTCTTTTTAGATTCTTTTCCATTGTAGGTTATTATAAGATACCGAGTAGCATTCCCTGTGCTATACAGTAGGTCCTTGTTGGAAATCTATTTTATATACAGTAGTGTGTATCTGTTAATCCCAAACTCCTAATGTATCCCTTCCCCTGCCGCCTGGAAGAAGGGATTTTATTCTCCTTCCACACAAGAGATTCCAGTTCAAACATCCTAAATGATGTCTGACTCTTCTGTCCTGGAAGACTCCTGGGGAGAATGTTCTAGAACCCACATCTCTATAAACAATGTCCAGACTCAAATGATTTTAAAACTGAAGTCTGCAGATGACTAACTGGAATCCCTCAGCCAGGGAGCAGACCAGCCAGCAGGGAACCCAGCTCGTTAGAGTGGTGCTTCTTAAACCTTTTCACTCAGGTAAAGGCAGAGGGGGGGTAGATGAGAGGCCGCAGGTACGTGATGGCCTGAAACATCTCAGAGCAAATGTCAAGTGTTTGAATTTGAGTGTTTAAAAAGTCATCCCCATTTTGTTTGTTCCATCACGACACACTTGTGTTTTAATATGAAAACACTGTTTTAGCTTGCCATTAAGAAAAACACAGACGTACATGCATGTTTCTTAGCTGTTTCAATTAAAGGCGGCAACCCATCTGTGCTGAATCTCGTGTTTTGGACACTGAATTAGAAGGGCGGGCGGCGGCCTGTCACTGTTGGTGGCCAGATCATTTTTGCTTCCTGAGAATCGGTAAAAATAGTGACAGCTTTTCTCTAATTGTTGAGCTGAATCAGGGTGGTAACTAAGGAGAGGTGTCTTGAAAACTCTCTCTTCCTTGCTGTGAATACTGGGAAATGAACACTCAAGGTGCGCCAGAGCCGGGATGGGGGAATCCCCAGGCCTGCTGCTGGTGGGTTGGCCTCCTCTGACCTGGAAACTGCCCTGTGTGCACTGCAGGACCAATCGGGGTGACTCTGGCCCCCCGGCTCTGTAAACGCAAGGGCATGGACTGTCTGATATGAGCAGCCCAGCATTACCCCATTTGGCCTCCCTGTCCAGCCTGTATCAGTGGCAAATCCCATCTTGTAAGGAAAACAATGGTGCTGAACTTCCTTTGTGGCCAATCTCAGCCCTTGCCGGCCATATCTCCATGTTGTTTCTGAAGGCGTTTGCAAAAAAACCCAGAATTGAGGAGTCTGAGCAAAACGCTGTTTGCATTTTTCCCCATGGTGATGCTCGTGATTAAGGGCTTTGAACATTTCAGCCTTGAAGCGACCCTAAAGCAGCCACGGCTGCTCTGCCATTGCCTTGACCTGAAGGAGGGATACTGGGGAGCCAGCCCCTGCTCAGGTGGGGTCTGTCTTGCCTCTGCCAGATCCCCGTTGCCCCACACTCCTTGAAGTCTGGTTCAAGGAGTTCACTTAATATATGTCTTCCTAGCTCTGGTGTTTACCCTGCTCTAGTTTAATCTCCCCACCCCCACTTCCCTAACCAGGGCAATGGAGCAAACAGGGCTCAGACTCCTGCTGCAGGGAAAGTCTTCTGTGAGCTGCTGCGGCAGGGGCTCTGCAGACATCCAGTATTGGGCTCTCATTCTTGGGTGGATTTATCTCTGGAGAGTGGCCTCACCAACTCTGGGGCTTCTTTGGTGGCTCAGACAGTAAAGAATCCACCTGCAACGCAGGAAACCCAGGTTCAATCCCTGGGTTGGGAAGATCCCCTAGAGAAGGGAAATGGCTACCCACCCCAACATTTTTGCCTGGAGAATCCCATGGACAGGGGAGCTTGGCGGGCTATGGTCCATGGGGTTGCAAAGAGTTGGATGTGACTGAGCGACCAACACACACAACTCTGAGAAAGATGCACCAGCCCAGGACTGCTCCTCCATGAGTGACTCTCAAGGCAAGCTCTGCAGCAGCCGCTGATGGGAGTGAGGGAGGAAGAGAAGAAGAAGGAAGAAACTCAGAGACAGATGCTTCACCAGTGCCGGCCCCTCGGTGCAGGGAAGGAGCTGGCAGTGGGTCTAGAAACATAGCACAGTTGTATCTCCAAACCCAGGGCTCCAGCACACAACGCTGATGGCTTCTTCCTTTTCTCCTCTTCCTCCTGTTCCCTTCTTCCCCCTCCTTCTCCCCTCTCCCTGCTTTTTCTGTCTCCTTCCTCCCCTCTTCTTCCTCCTCCTCTCCTCCCCTCCACTCTCCTTGCCCCAAGAGAGAAAGAGCCCTCAAATAACTGAGCTATACTTTGGAAATGGATCTGATGAGCCCTGTAATAGGAGAAAATCATCATTATTTCCCAAGAGTTCGCATTCCCATAATATTTTTATTAGCAGCTTCTCTTCTAAATAAAGTTCAGTGGATTGATTTTGGTTGGGTTTTCTCATTTTAAATATTCCCTTAAATTATGACCTTGGCTGTAGTCCCATCATCAGCATTGTTATTACTGTTATCAGCATCAGCGGCTCCTTTGTAATATTTATGTCACACTTAGAGAGCTCTCAGAACACTTCAGGTATATTACTTCATTTGTCCTCATCGCATCCTTGTCAGGAAGGGAGGGGGCCCCATTAGAGCTCAACATTGAGCACAGACCTCTCCTCTCTGTGTGGACAACCTCCATCTAGGGTGTGGCCAGGAGGAAGCCCTCTGCTCTGTCTTTTGTATACAGCTGTCCCCAGTAATGATGGGGGATTGGTTTCAGGACCCCCATGGATACCAAATCTGTGGAAACTCAAGTTCCTTGGGTAAAGTAGAGGAGTACAGCTGGCTTGCCATATCCACCGGTTCTGCACCCATGGATTCAACTGATCACAGAGACTGTGTTCCTTTGCCTGGACCTGGAGCAGAGGAAGGCTGCCTCAGGACAGGTTATAGCCACCTGAGAAGACCGGATGGATCCCTCGGAGGACTTGGCTCAGGACTTGGCTTGTCACATCCCGAGAGTGATGCCATGGACCAATGGGAAGACACTGGCATGGCGACCTGGAGATCTGAGTTTGAATTCTCGTTCTGCCACTGATTGATGAGTCTTGCTTGTTGGGCTAATCCCTTAACTTCCCGTCCTCATTTGTAAATGAAGAGGTATTGACGTTTCCTTTCTGGATTATTTTGAGGATTCTATAGGACAGCTTATAGAGATGTGCTTAGCACAAAGGAGGGGACACAGGTGTACCAGAAATGTCGATTCCATTTTTTCATTTAATTTTCTCTCCTGGCAAAAGCTAAATTGTTCAGCATGATTTTGAGAATTAAAAGGGAAAACAGAGGGCAACCTTTGGATAGGTTTATCATTTTAATCAAGGCCTTGTCAGAAATCATGTATTTTCTTACCTACGTTGGGTAAAAGCTAGTTATCAGTAATTAGTGTATTTTGAGGCTTGTGTTAGGAAACAGCTGGACGGGAGGACAGCCAGCCTGGGCTTCGCCCCCCTCCGCCACTGACCAGATGGAAGCCCCTGAGCAAACCACTTGGCACGCCTGTGTCTCAGTACCCTGGTCTGTAAAATACAGGGTCTTGGAATACAGGATCATGAAGTCACTGAGCAGCATCACAATTCTAGAATTCTACAAGAAGTGATGTTTAGGGAAGGAGCCAAATGAGGGGTGTGAGCTTCATTCCTTCCATCTCCTGGGGTTGTCTATGTTGTGGGAAACCCCACCAATTGGCCCCAGGGTCATAGTCAAGGAACCCAGGTGACTTGCGGTGGGCACATAGTCCGGGAGGAAACAAGCAACCTGGGGAAGGCTGGGTAGCAAGGCTGGGCTCTAAGGAGGCTGTGGCTGCATCAGACTCAGCACCAACTTGCTGGTAAACCCCAGCCTTCCCCTTCCCTGACCAGCCTCCCTTGTCTACTGGCCTGGTAGCCTGGGGGAGGAGAGGAGATCTGGGCCGGGACTGATGGCAGTAAGTGTACCATGCTCAGAGGCCCAGATGTCCAGACTCCTCAGGGCGCAGAAGGGCTGCTGAGGGCTGGATGCATGGTCTCCAGGTCGCTCTGTGGATTGCACTTCCAGGCTGGGGCCATCTCCTGAGAGTCCATTAGCCACTGCTGGCCCTGGCTCTCAACAGAACCTCACTGAGGGGCTGCCCAATGCAGTGCCCCTTCTGCATCATCTGAAGAGACAGGAGCCAGTCTTAGAGGAGAAATGGGCAGGGCATTTTCTCATACAAGCTTCCCTGCCCACAAATGCATCAGGAAGAGCATGAAGCATAAAGGCTTTCCCTGACATGATTCACCCATACCTTACTAAAACAAAACAAAGCCTAGCTGCCTCTTCCATTTAGTTCAGTGATACTTAGAAGGGCAGCTCACTACGCTGGGTATTATGATGGTCTCCAGTGAACAGAATTCTGTCTTTCCCCAGAGGCTCACAGCTTGGGGTGGGTGGCGAGGGGAGATAGACGCACGATTAACAAGGATAACAAGCAGCTGATCAGAGTGCTTTTGTAAAGTCACCAGATATTTTGGAAAAATAATTTCAACTGCGAGTGTCAAGTCTTTTGTTGGGAAGTAGGTCTTGTTGTGGACCTTAAGTGACTGGTCAGTTTACAGTAAGAACCCAGTAGAGGGTGGGGAAGGGCATTTAAGGTAGAAGGAATAGGGGAGGCAGGGTGATGGGACACGGAATGCTGAAAGAGATTCTTTCATTCACTTTGTGGTCTGCCCTAGAGGACACACACACATACAGAGGGAGAAGCTACAAAGCCAGTGTCCCCATTCTAGGGCGGGAGAAGGAAAGTGCTCATTGGCATGTATGTTTCCATGGGGTCCATGCAGAATACATCATGCAAAAATGCTGGACTGGATGAAGCACAAGTTGGAATCAAGATTGCAGGGAGAAATATCAATAACCTCAGATACCCAGATGATACCACCCTTATGGCAGAAAGCAAAGAACTAGAGAGTATCGTGACCAAAGTCAAAGAGGAGCATGAAAAAGATGGCTTAAAACTCAACATTCAAAAAATGAAGAGCATGGCATCCGGTCCCATTGCTTCATGGCAAATAGATGGGGAAACAATGGAAACAGTGACAGACTTTATTTCCTTGGGCTCTAAAATTACTGCAGATGGTGACTGCAGCCATGAAATTAAAAAACACTTGCTCCTTGGAAGAAAAGCTATGACCAACCTAGACAGCATATTAAAAAGCAGAGACATTATTTTACTGACAAAGATCCATCTAGTCAAAGCTATGCTTTTTTCCAGTAGTCATGTATGGATATGAAAGTTGCACCATAAAGAAAGCTGAGCACCAAAGAATTGCTGCTTTTGAACTGTGGTATTAGAGAATACTCTTGAGAGTCCCTTGGACAGCAAGGAGATCAAACCAGTCAATCCTAAAGATAATTAGTGCTGAATATTCATTGGAAAGACTGATGCTGAAGCTGAAATTCCAATACTTTGGCCACCTGATACAAAGAACTAACTCTGGAAAAGATCCTGATGCTGGTAAAGATTGAAGGCAGGAGGAGAAAGGGACAACAGAGAATGAGATGGTTGGATGGCATTACCAACCTGATGGATGTGAGTTTCAGCAAGCTCCAGGAGTTGGTGATGGACAGGGAAGCCTGGCGTGCTGCAGTCCATGGAGTTACAAAGAGTCGGACACAACTGAGTGACTGAACTGTTGCTGCTGCTGCTAAATTGCTTCAGTCGTGTCTGACTCTGTGCGACCCAAGAGATGGCAGCCCACCAGGCTCCCTCATCCCTGGGATTTTCTAGGCAAGAATACTGGAGTGGATTGCCATTTCCTTCTCCAATGTGTGAAAGTGAAAAGTGAAAGTGAAGTCGCTCAGTCGTGTCTGACTCTTAGTGACCCCATGGACCGCAGCCTACCAGGCTCGTCCATCCATGGGATTTTCCAGGCAAGAGTATTGGAGTGGGGTGCCATTGCCTTCTCCGGAGTGACTGAACTAGTTCCTCAGAATTTTGTTTTGCTTTTTAGCTTTTATTTTGCTTATATTGTTATTTGTGGCTGCACTGGGTCTGTGTGGCTGCCCAGGGGCTTTCTCTAATCGTGGTGAGGGGGCCTACCCTCTAGTTGAGATGTGGAGGCTTCTCATTGGCTTCTCTTGTTGCAGAGCGTGGGCTCTAGCACACGGGCTGCAGTAGTCACGGTGCACAGGCTTAGTTGCTCTGTGGCATGTGGGATCTTCCTGGATCAGGGATCAAAACTGTGTCCCCTGCATTCAAACTGTGTGTTAGTTGCTCAGTTGTGTTCAACTCTCTTCCACCCCATGGACTAGAGCCCACCAGTCTCCTCTGTCCATGGAATTCTCTAGGCAAGAATACTGGAGCGGGTATCCATTCCCTTCTCTGGGGATCTTCCCAACCCAGGGATCAGACCTGGGTCTCCAGCATTGCAAGGATGACTGTTAACTACTGGACCACCAAGGAAGCCCAGAATTTTCTGTTCTTAATTCAGATTGTTTCCGACTTTATCTGGATCAGAAGCACACAGATTCCTGAATGCACCTTTAAGTTGGATAGGGAAAAATAAAAAACAAGCTCTCAACTGAAGTATGAATGGCAACTTTAAATGTAAACATCCCCCTTTAATCGATTTTGAATACTCTTCCTCCTCTGGTGTTAATATACTTTGAAGTAGAGCTGGAAGGAAGTAGCTGTTTCTGACCTACCAGTGACTGTACCCATGCCAGACATCACTAATCAAACCTGGCATGCCTTCTCCCTGAGCGAGACTTCTCTTGAGAGCGCCCTGGTGTTCCAGGCAGCCCCTGCCGATCAGCTGTTTGTGCTGCACCAGATGAATCTGATTTGCCTTTTTCTGTTTTAAAGTATTAAAGCTTTACTGCTATCTTAAATACTAAGTGCATTTTTATGGAGTCCAAGAGTGTCTGAAAGCAGGGAGAAATTTTTATAACATCAAGTGTAGTGAGAATTCCAAAATATAAATGGGAGTTGCTGATGGAGCTATGAGATCAAGACAAAAAGTATCCTCTGTCCTTTCTCCCAATCTCCCTGTGATTTAATGGTGTAAATATTACATTAGAAGACACAGAGAATAGGTGAGAAAGTATACTACAATATACATAGAAAAATAACCCTTGACTGAGATCAGTGGATCTTAACCTTGTACATCTGAATCACTCATTTATAATGCAGATTCCTGGGTCTCATTTCAGATTATATTGGAATTTCTAGTCTCCAAGTCTGGAAATCAGCATGTCTTACTTTAAGTAACTCTCCTGCAGTACACCTGAGACCAGCCCACAAAGTTGGGGAGCTCGAGACTTGAATGATAGGAAATTTTCCCCCTTTCTATGTCATTAGGTGGTTGGCAAATAAATACCGTATTTATCTTCTATGGCTGAGCTACCTTAAATACCATGACATTCCAGGTACTGAAAAACAGCATTCATTTGGAAAATGGAAATGAAGTCTCAATTTCCAAAGGGATTGGTCATTTGGATGAGCATGGGTCATGCTTTATGGAGATCAATTTGCAAGATATGTCTGAATTGTATCCATATTATCATTTGAACCTGGTTTTAAGAGAAGTTGGAAGAGAAGGAAGTAGTTTTGTTGACCAGTAAGACAGATCATCTTGAAATTTCTAGTTAAGGGGTCAATGTTTGATTCTACATGACTTTCTGACCATTAGCATCAAAATTGTAAATATCATATACTATCCATCTATTCTATATTGGACACTTTACTAAGACAATATACGCATTGTTGAATGTAGTCCTTAAAACAATCCTATGAAGAGGTTATTATTGTCCCCCCAAATGAATCTGAGGCTCAGAAAATTTAAATAACTTGCCTTGAGTAATGCAGGATATGAATGTGAGTCTTGAACCTAAGGCTGTCTAACTCCAAGTCTTTTATTCTTATTTCCAACACTCCACCTGCAATTTCCAAGAAATATCCTATTCTGTCAGATACTGAAACCAAGAGCCATGATTAAGCACAAACCTCAGGTCTGAGCTGAGAAGGGTCCTTCTTACTAAACATGCTAATAGTGTCTGAGGAACACTGGTTTTCTTCCTTTTTTGATCAAAAGTCATCGAGTTTAGTACTAGGTCTTTGATCTGGCTCCCTTAGTATGAATAAAGTTTGTTTAACTGAATTAGGATTGTTCTTATGCCCCAAATTCATATTTATGAAAAGTTGAAAGGTTTTCTTTACCATGGTTATTTTAAAAAATAGAAGAGCACTGGTGGGCGCTCCTCATGTAGGGTGCATTCTGAAAGGGGCACACGGAGAGGACACATCCAGTGCCCAGTATACGGAGCCACCACCCAGAGTATGAATCAGTGGCCGAGATATTTGTTTTCCAGGTGGCTCTGTCACTGTGAGGAGGCCATGTTGCCTCTGGTGCTCAGTTTCCATACAAATCTACTGGGCAAAAGTCTATAAAGCTCTCTTCTTGCACTGACTGATTCTGGACAAAGTGTCAGCCGTGTAGTTGACAAAGAGACAGGTGTGTGACTGTCTTCACTAGTCCAGGATGGGCAGAGGGCGGGCTATGCTGGGCACCAGTCTCTGGAGTCTTCTGTCCCTCTGACCTCTTTGGCCTGCTCCTTCCTGGGCCTGAAGTTGCCAGACTCCTTTCTCTTCCCAAGACCATCTCTTAACTTCCATGTTTCCCGTTGGGGTGAATTTAAACCCCAAGTCTTCAAGTAAAAACTAAGTAGCCCTATTTGTGCATAATTTCTTGTTCCTGGAAATACTGATCACCCATTCACATCCTGCCCTTCCAATGGGCTTAGAACTACCTTGACTGCTTGGGTGACAGCGTGCCTTTGTAATTCACAGGAATTTGAAGCTGATGGGACCTTACTCCTAGTCCAACTCTTTTATTTCCCGAATGAGATCAAGGACCCTGAGAGACAAAATGATTCCACTCAGGGACAACCAGTCATGTAGTGAAGGGCTTGACACCACGTTTTCAAATTTATTCTCATGAGTGTCAGAATCAAACTGACCCCACAGAGCTTGTGTGAAGGTATGGCAATAACGCATCCAAAGCACCCGAGCATACGGGACTTCCCTAGTGGTCCAGTGGTTGAGAATCTGCCTTGCAATGCAGAGGACACGGGTTTGATCCCTGGTCGAGGAACTAAGATCGCTCATGGCCAGGAGCAACTAAGCCCACGGTGCACAGCTAGAGAGTCCAGGCGCTGTACTACAAGATCCCGCATGGCACATCGGAGATCCTGAGTGCCACAACGAAGACCCGATGCAGCCAAGTAAATAAATACATAAAACAACAACGACAAAATAAAGCACCTGAGCACGGTTCTTGGCATAGAGAGCCGCCTGAGACAGGTGGCTCCCTCCCTTCCTGGAGCTCGGACCTCCTACACCCCTTCATTCTCGCATTCTCATAGACAACCTGTGTGTTAGACTCTGTTATCCCTTTTCCTCCTCCAGCACGCCAGGGCGTGCAGAAGTAAGCTGAGCGGCTCCCATTTAATCTCTGCGCTAATGGTGAAATCTGACTTGGCCCGAGTTATGTACTCAAAGAATGTTTGGGATCGCTGCCCGCCAGAACCCGTCCCTCCTGACTCCTAATCCAGTGCTCTTTCCATGATGCCGTGCTGATGGATGGGAGGGTGGGGACGAGCTGCTTTGAAAGGCTATGAATACCAGCCTGATGACAGATGCATAAGAACACAAGATCTCAGGAGATCTGAAGTCTGCCAGGGTCATTTTATTATCAAGCATTTATCAAGGCTTACCATGTGCCAGAGGCTCTGCGTACTGCTGAGATGAATATAAAAATGAATAGGATACAGGGCCCTGCCCTCAAGGAGCATTTAATTTGATCACAGAGACAGACTTAGACATAAATAATTCAAATATAAGGCAGCTGGTAATCCATGAGTACTATACGCTATGCTTCCCTGGCGGCTCAGCAGTAAAGAATCCACTGGCCAAAGGCAGGAGGCGCAGGTTCTATCCCTGGGTTGGGAAGATCCCCTGGTGACAGAAATGGTAACCCACTCCAGTATTCTTGACTGGAGAATCCCATGGACAGAGGAGCCTGGCAGGCTACAGCCCATGGGGTCACGAAGAGTGAGACATGACTTAGTGACTGAACCACAACAGCGACAAACTGTGTTATTTACATACTGAAAAGAAGTGCAGGGCTGCGGGGCTCACTAGTTGACATGGTGGGAGGGGCTGGGCTAGGACTCGACAGCCCCCAAATGCCTCCATACAGCTGGGTGCCCAGGACCCACGGGTGGAGAGACCACAGGGCTACGCTGTGTGTGTCTTCAGGCAAGTGTGTCAGGGTTGCCCGAGATGCCAGCCTCTGGGCTCCTTGGTCCAGACTGCCGAGTGACCTTAGCTGGTCACTGTCTTGCCTAAGCGTGACTTCTTGAGCAGTTTTGCAAAATGGGAGAACATTCCTTTTTTTTTTTTTTTTTTTTGCTCCGAACTTGACGGGGATGAGATTGGTCAATTGGTTTAAACCTCTGCTTTTGAAAGGGATGGCCCTGAACCATGCAGACAGGTAAGTATTTGCAGGCCACACAGAGAATGAGAAAATGCCATTCTTTTTCTCTCTTCTCTCCATTTCAGCGGGGGGAGGGGAATGAGGTTTGGGGCTAAGGGTAGGGGAGGGCTGGTGGGAGGCAACTTGTAGGTCAGTGCTTGGCAAGGGGGGCCGGGTCACCCAAGGGGAGCATGGCCTTGCTTTCCACTGGCAGGTTCCCAGAAAAGCTCCCCACCTGTCCTGGGTGCCCCCTCCCCGCAGCGCTGCCGTCCCCGTGTGCATGGAGCGGGGAGGCGATGATGAATTTCCCCCAAACGGCATTACAGACAGTCATAAATAATGCTTTGCTCTTTGGTGACGGCACTTTCCATTAGAGCTGCCTGCACTGGGCTGTTGCTACCCCCAGTCTTCTGCCGGGGACTTGCAGTAAAATTTATCAGCGAGCTTTCTGCACCTAATAAATCATCCCCCTCCGGGAGCCATCTGGCAGATAAGGCCAGAACCCACATGCTCTGCGGAGGCGGAGTCGGAGAGAGAGCCGCCCTCGCTGGGGCCCCAGGCCCGGTGGAGGGGGGACTGCCTCCCCCTGCAAGCCCAAACCTGTCACACTCTCCCTGGCTTTTCTCATCAGCCTCAGATTGGTGGCCCTGGATAGGGTGGCTGTTCTGACTCACAGAACTGTCCCCAGCCTAAGAACAGTGCCGAACATCAGGGACTCTGTACCCATCCCCCACCCCAGATGTGCAGAAGGCCCTGGGGTCTGACCCCAGATAAGAGCAGGGGTGCGCCAGGACTGAGCAGGTTCCTGTGCTGGAGTCAACTGTAACTTAATTGTATCATCCTTCGCGTCTTCTAGCCATTTGGATGTTGGCCAACATGGCAATAATCTCGTGATAAGAAATTTCCTGCTTGGACAAAAGATACCTAGAAGCATCTCCTCCTAACTCAGGGTAAATGTCCCATGGATATTCCTACTTTCTCTGAGCAAAACTACTGTGATATGAGTGTTCACTTTCAAACGTGGATTCCTTCCACGAATATACCTTAAGGGGGTTTCTCAAGCCAGCTGAGTCGCAGATTAAAGATGGCCGTTCTTTCCTTCATGCGCTTGGAGAGAGTGTTTTACAGCCTCTCACGCAGTGTAATGGCAGCTCCCACTCTCACAGGGACACAGGATGCAATTCTCTGGGGGCTTTCTGCATTCGGTGGGTGCCTGGCACATGCGCATTGGATGTGCAGTACGGAATGTAGCAGCAGGGGAAGCCCCCGACACAGCCAATAGGAAGCAGATGGTGAGCAGAAAGCAATACACAGCAGTGGGCTGTGGGCCCCTCATCAGGGCCCAGCACAGGGGACTCTGCTCCTTGAAGCAAAGGAGTTGCTCAGTCCTGTCCGACTCTTCTGCGACCCCATGGACTATAGCCTGCCAGACTCCTCTGTCTCTGGGATTCTCCAGTCAAGGATGTTGGAGTGGGGTGCCATTCCTTTCTCCAGGAGATCTTCCTGACCTGGGGATCGAACTTGGGTCTCCTGCATTGCAGGCAGATGCTTTACTGATTGAGCCACTTTTTAGGGTCAACTAGACCCTCTGTTCGGAGAAGGCAATGGCAACCCACTCCAGTACTCTTGCCTGGAAAATCCCATGGACAGAGGAGCCTGGTAGGCTGCAGTCCATGGGGTCGCTAAGAGTTGGATACTACTGAGCGTCTTCACTTTCACTTTTCACTTTCATGCATTGGAGAAGGAAATGGCAACCCACTCCAGTGTTCTTGCCTGGAGAATCCCAGGGACGGGGGAGCCTCATGGGCTGCCGTCTATGGAGTCGCACAGAGTCGGACATGACTGAAGCGACTTAGCAACTTAGCAGCAGCAGACCATCTGTTGGAGAAGACTCTTGAGAGTCTCTTGTACTGCAAGGAGATCCAACCAGTCCATCCTAAAGGAAATCTGTCATGAATATTCCTTGGAAGGACTGATGCTGAAGCTGAAATGCCAATCCTTTGGCCACCTGATATGAAGGACTGACTCATTTGAAAAGATCCTGATCCTGAGAAAGATTGAAGGTGGGAAGAGAAGGGGATGATAGAGGATGAGGTGGTTGGATGGCATCACTGACTTGATGGACGTGAGTTTGAATAAGCTCCAGGAATTGGTGATGGACAGGGATGCCTGGCTTGCTGCAGTCCACGGGGTCGCAAAGAGTTGGACACGACTGAGAGACTGAATGTAACTGAACTGAACTGAGACCATCTGGGAACAAAATCCTGTCCTGGGCCTGACATAACCTGTGTCCTGTGCCAGCTTCATCAAGGGACGCTCTGAGCCTCAGTGTTCTCATTCATAAATTAAGAGGAAAAGATAAGGTAACTTGGGGGGTTAATTTTTAATATTCTTGCTACTAGAATATTTTCTGCATTTTACTTTGCTGATGCCTGATTTTCTGAAAGGCAGGAAACTGAATGGTAAAACTGGTCAGAACTCCTCTCTTCCTGCCCTACTTGACTGCTTCCCAAACAAAATAAAATAAAATGTTGGTTAGTGTCTGTATGTTGAAGGTGTCTGTATGTTGGTTAGTGTCTGTATGTGGAGGTCCCAGGCAGGTAGAGTCCAACCCCTCTGGATTCTTCCTGTGAGCTCCTTTTGCCCAAAGACACCTACAGGCCGCCTCTCACTGCTATGGACACGCCCTGGGAAAACATTAAATGGAGTGTCCTGAAGATGCTTAGCTTAGCTATGCATTTAATTTGGTGGTAATTGAAATTTGCCAACAAAGATTTGCATGTAATCTGTGATTTCATTTTTCAATTAAAATTGTTTCCTTTCAGTGGAGGGAAAGCACTTGGCTCTTTTCCCCCTCAGAGCACTTTACAAACACTAACCTGCACGTCTTTGGGGGGCTGGAGTGAGGAGAGGGGGTGTGGCAGGGAGGGGAAAGCCCAGGCCATGAGGGGAGGGCAGGCCTGGGAACAGGACCCTGCAGGAGAGGTGAGGCTGGGGGCTGGCTGCTGGGAGGCCAGCGGAGGGCTCTGTTCCTGCATTCTCAGTGGGCGTGGCCAAGAAACCCAGCCCCAGACTTCCAGCAGTTTCTAGAGGGCAGGCGAGGGCTGGAGGTTAGAAAGTTTAGGTAGAGGTAGGAAGAGCCTGGGCTTCCCTGGTAGCTCAGCTGGTAAACAATCCACCTACAATGCGGGAGACCCCTGTTTGATTCCTGGGGGTTGGGAAGATCCCCTGGAGAAGGAATAGGCTACCCATTCCAGTATTCTTGGGCTTCCCTGGTGGCTCAGACAGTAAAGAATCCTCTTGCAATGTGGGAGACCTGGATTGGGAAGATCCCCTGGAGAAGGGCATGGCAACCCACTTCAGTATTCTTGCTGGGAGAATCATGGACAGAAGAGCCTGGCGGGCTACAGTCCTTGGGGTCGCAAAGAGCTGGAAATGCCTGAGCAACCAACACAACAGCAGGAAGAGCCAGCCAGTTCTTCAAGGCCAGGAGCTGGGAATAAGACGGAAGGCCCAGGTACTGGGGAGCTGGGTGTTGAAGATTTTCCCTCTGGATGACTGTGGCCTTTGATAAAAGCAAGAGGCAATACAACTTGCTGGAGAAAATAACTGATTGGAATGCCTGTTTATAGGAGGCACAGACAGGAAGCAGAGGCCCCTAGAGACCCTGCCCCCCGCCACCCGCCCACCCCCCCGCCAAAGGGCCTATGGAGCCTGCAGGCTGTGGTTTCGAATGAACGGTTCCCAGGTATGAGCTTTTCCTTTACTGGCTCTGTGGCCTTGGCTCCTACTTAATTTCCTTGAGTTCCTATTTCCTCAACCTTCCAGTGGGCAGAAGATGAATATGAATACCTACCTAGGGGAGACAGGCCATTGGTGTGTGAGGGTCATCTGAGGGTAGGGGCTCCATCTTCATATACACCGCGCCTGGCACATATAAGAATGAAATCCGTTACAGTACGATCTGTTAAAATGGAAAATCGGTCAAATGAGATGGTGTGCGCATTTTGTAAATCCCAATGACCTGTTTTCAGTACTCTTTAGTCAGTTCAGTTGCTCAGTCATGTCCTACTCTTTGCAACCCCATGGACTGCAGCATGCCGGGCTTCCCTGACCATCACCAACTCCCGGAGCTTACCTGCACTCATGTTCATAGAGTCCGTGATGTCATCCAACCATCTCATCCTCTGTCGTCCCCTTTTCCTCCTGCATTCAATCTTTCCCAGCATCAGGGTCTTTTCCAAACAGCCAGTTCTTCACATCAGGTGGCCAAAGTTTTGGAGTTTCAGCTTCAGCCTCAGTCCTCCAAAGAATATTTAGGACTGATTTCCTTTAGGATGGACTGGTTGGATCTCCTTGCAGTCCAGGGACTCTCAAGAGTCTTCTCCAACACCACAGTTCAAAAGCATCAATTTTTCAGCACTCAGCTTTCTTTATACTCCAACTCTCACATCTATACCTGACCACTGGGAAAACCATAGCTTTGACTAGATAGAACTTTGTTGGCAAAGTAACGTCTCTGCTGTTTAATATGCTGTCTAGGTTGCTCATAGCTTTTCTTCCAAGGAGCAAGCATCTTTTAATTTCATGGCTCTGCAGTGATTTTGGAACCCCCCAAAATAGTCTGGCACTGTTTCCATTGTTTCCCCATCTATTGGCCATGAAATGATGGGATCGGATGACATGATCTTTGTTTTCTGAATGTTGAGTTTTAAGCCAAATTTTTCACTCTCCTCTTTCACTTTCATCAAGAGGTTCTTTAGTTCTTCTTCACTTTCTGCCATAAGGGTGGTGTCATCTGCATATCTGAGGTTATTGATATTTCTCCCGGCAATCTTGATTCTAGCTCGTGCTTCATCCAGCCCAGTGTTTCTCATGATATACTTTGCTGCATATAAGTTAAATAAGCAGGGTGACAATATGCAGCCTTGGAGTACTTCTTTCCCGATTTGGAACCAGTATGTTGTTCCATGTCTAGTTCTAACTGTTGCTTCTTGACCTGCATACAGATTTCTCAGGAAACAGGTCATGTGGTCTGGTATTCCCAACTCTTTCAGAATCTTCCAGTTTGTTGTGATCCACACAGTCAAAGGCTTTGGAGTAGTCAATAAAGCAGAACTAGATGTTTTTCTGGAACTCTCTTTTTGATGATCCAGCAGATGTTGGCAATTTGATCTCTGGTTCCTCTGCCTTTTCTAAATCCAGCTTGAGCATCTGGAAGTTCACGGTTCATGTACTGTTGAAGTCTGGCTTGGAGAATTTTGAGCATTACTTTGCTAGCGTGTGAGATGAGTGCAATTGTGCGGTAGTTTGAGCATTCTTTGGCATTGCCTTTCTTTGGGATTGGAATGAAAACTGACCTTTTCCAGGCCTGTGGCCACTGCTGAGTTTTCCAAATTTGCTGGCATATAGAGTGCAGCACTTTCACGGCATCATCTTTTAGCATTTGAAATAGCTCAACTGGAATTCCATCACCTCCACTAGCTTTGTTCATAGTGATGCTTCCTAAGGTCCACTTCACTTCACATTCCAGGATATCTGGCTCTAGGTGAGTGATCATACCATTGTGGTTATCTCCATCATGGAGATCTTTTTTGTACAGTTCTGTGTATTCTTGCTACCTCTTCTTAATATCTTCTGCTTCTGTTAGGTCCATATCATTTCTGTCCTTTATTGTGCCCATCTTTGCATGAAATGTTCCCTTGGTATCTCTGATTTTCTTATGGCCTTGCCATTTGTGAAAATGGGATTAAGTATTTGACTCCAGGCTGGGCCCTGGGTGGGAAATGTCCAGGTCCCAGTGTTCTGCACAGGACGCTTTTCTGGGAGCCTGGCGATCCAATGGCGACTGGCTGCTGGAGACCCAGGTCTTGCAGGGTCCCTAGCGGAACGCTGCTTTCCAGGTCCAGGGCCATCCCCTGGTGCCAGAATCACCAGTCTGCCTCAGTCTGGCAATTTTGAGATGGTGGGACATGTCTTGAGAGGGTTCGCCACCAAGAGAGCTGGGCCAGTGCTCAGAGAGAGAAAAGAGACAGTTTGGTCCCGGAGCCCAGCTGGAGATGGGATTAAGACCCATTTTAAGAATTAGCAGTCATTTGGTCTGCAGCAGGGCACACCGCTTTGGGCAGAGTTTTTCTCTCCATCAGTGCAAGTCTTTTTTTTTTTTTTAAGTCTGGTTTCTTTCAAGTAGAGATAATCCTTTCTACCTGGCCAGACAGCTGAACCGCTTTCATTTTTTTTCGAATTCAGTAATAAATCTGCCAACTTTTCAGGGCGCGAGCCAAGGGCTCTCGCTAGCTTCATCGACACAGAGGTCTCATAAAAGTGGTGTAAAATGAAAGAGAAAAATGCATATTTCGCACTTTGTCTGCTTTGGGTTATGGTGAATCTGAACCCATCCCCATTCCAAACAGTCGACCTTCCCACAGAGTTCAAGTACCTTCTCCTGGTCTGGAAAAACCATCTCTCTGTCTCTCTCTTGCGCTCTTTCTCCTTCCTTTTCCCTCCAAACACGAACTTTTTGCCTGAGAGGCAGCAGTGCTGTTCGTAGGTACACTGCGCTGGTCCAGGGCTTTCCAGGAGGGAGGGGGCCTAAACGACCCCAGTGCGTGTGGGTTGGCCGTTGACACACACAAGCGCTGTGCCGTCCACATCCTCTGCCTCTGCATCTCCTCACTCTGTGGAGATGCTAATTGATGTAGAATGTATCCATTTGGTTTTCCTCCTGTTGAAAGCTGCCTGTGTCCACTACAGGTCATTTTCTGTCCAAATCGCTAACATTAACTTGGTTACCACTCAATAGAAACGGCCAACCTTTCCAACATTCCCTGCCTCTAGTCTTCTGTACACATCTGCATGCTAGTCAGAACCCTTGTTTATGCCCCCAAACATGCCGTGTTCATTCCCACCTTCTGCTCTCTACCCGACACAATTGTCCTGCATCCATTCTGCTTCTTTCTCTATTCCACCCAGCTCAGTCCTGTCTGCCTTCAAAGTCCACTTCCTCCCTGAAGCCTTCCTGGATCACCCCGGCCTATAATGCTCAGTCTTCACTTGGTGGTGCTGCTGCTGCTAAGTTGCTTCCGTCGTGTCTGACTCTGTGCGACCCCGTAGATGGCAGCCCACCAGGCTCCCCCATCCTTGGGATTCTCCAGGCAAGAACACTGGAGTGGGTTGCCATTTCCTTCTCCAATGCATGAAAGTGAAAAGCCAAAGTGAAGTTGCTCAGTCGTGTCCGACTCCTAGCGACCCCATGGACTGCAGCCCACCAGGCTCCTCCGTCCATGGGATTTTCCAGTCAAGAGTACTGGAGTGGGGTGCCATTGCCTTCTCCGCTTCACTTGGTGGTCAGTACCAAAAGCTCTGATTACTTTCTCCCTTGGTTATCAATCATAGTGCTTTTTAAAGATTAAAAAAAATAAAACCTATTGTCATTTTCCTACATAATCATTTCTTATTTTATATTTCTTATTCCCCTATTTCCTGACTAGATGATAATGTCTTACCTATAATTCTCTCTTTTCCAGAGTCAAACACATAGTAGGTGCTTAGTCCAAAAAAAAAAGGAATGAATCAAAGTTCCCACACGGGGTGTGGGTGTGGCCCTGGTATGATTGCTCTTTTTTAAAAAAAAAATTGA
Organism: Bos taurus; assembly: GCF_002263795.3. NCBI lineage: Eukaryota > Metazoa > Chordata > Mammalia > Artiodactyla > Bovidae > Bos > Bos taurus. The sequence continues at coordinate 32,747,719 of NC_037354.1, read as the reverse complement.
AGCACGGTTGATTTACATTGTTGTGTTAATTTCTGCTGTGCAGCAAAATGATTCAGTTATACATACGTATATATATACATTCTTTTTCGTATTCTTTTCTATTCAAGTTTATCACAGCATATTGAATATAGTTCCCTGTGCCCTACAGTAGGACCTTGTTGTTTATCCATCCAAAGAAGCCGCCTGCCAGTGCAGGAGACGTAAGAGACTCGGATTCAATCCCAGGGTCTTGAAAATCCCCTGGAGGAGGGCATGGCAACCCGCTCCAGTATTCTTGCCTGGAGAATCCCAAGGACAGAGGAGCCTGGCAGGCTACGGTCCATAGCGTCGCAAAGAGTCGGACACGACTGAAGCGACGCAGCACGCACACGTGATAGTTTACTGGCTTTCTCGTTCTTGGTTGGATTAGTAAGCAAGACCATTCACACCTCCAAGGGAAGGGAGAGTCTTGACTTGAAGGGGTCCTGCCCAAGAGATGTTTCCTTTTGTTTGGACGATGCTGGAAATCAGGTAACTGTGTCAAGAGCAGCCCCAGGGCTCCCTGTACAGACTCGGGGTCTGCCGTCTATGATCACACAGACTGTTGAGACTTTTATGGTAGTGAGAAACACTAGTGTTTCTGACTGCGTTCCCGCCCTCTGTACCTCCCCCTCTCCTTTACATCCCTGTGTGCGCCCCACATGTCGTCTGTATTTAATTTAGAAAAGAGAGTTACTTTGATTTTAACTCCCTTTTCTTCGGCGCACACTGAGCGCTGCCCGGCCTGCCATCTTGCCTCTGCTTTGTGCCCCCACCTCAAGGCCTCTTTACGAATTTGTCTGATTTGTGGTCGTGGTTTGCAGCTCTCACTGATTTCTTCGCTGTTGGTGTTACTGCTGCTGCTACTGTTTCCTTGCAGCTCGATTTCGAGCTGAGCGTTTGAGTAGTAAATATGGTTTACACCAACTCTGTTGGAAATAATGGCATTTATGTGCTGAAGTTATTTCCAAAACCTATGATATGTGTATACAAATAGATCCACGGCAGGGCCCCTAGACCGGGGAGAACAGACTCCATAAAACCTTTGCGATGGAGTATAAACAGGTGTCTGAGACTAGGGCTAGGCCAGGCGGTTCAGAACAAAACTATCTTCCACCCCCGCTGTTGGCTCTGAGCGGAATCTGAACCATAAATACTTTGCTTTGCGCTGGGGGATGCAGGAGATATTTTTGTGATCATATTTATCGGCAAAATATTCACTTACATTCCTTCATGCATCGCACGTTAAACTTCGCACTTTTTTCTTCACCCACCCTCAATGGTTTTAAACCTTAACTGCCCTGGATTCTGGAATGGAAAAAAAAAAAAAAAATGTGCCAAGAAGCTATGCACTCGGCCTGTACAATTGGTGGCCCTCTCTTCCAAACGGCTGCTGGGTTGGGGGATTGTATTGGGTGATGCCTTCTGAACCATGACCCCAAGCTCCATCTTGGGGTCAGTAATATTAATCCTGGCACAGAGCAGGAACTAAAGAGAGAGTTGGGAACATTGGAAGGGGTCAGTCGGGTTGCTCTTAACGGATGTGGCGCTGGCCTCTGAATTGGGGGGAATGTGAGTTTCTCTTGACTCTGCCCTCAGCTCTGGAGCCCTGAGGGCACCAGATCCCACACTGGACATTGGTCCAGAAGTGGAGGCTGCCCCACTGACGACCCCAAGGGATCACCCGGAGGTCTGGAGCCCTGGCCCAGGGGCCTGGGCTCTTTGAGCTGAAGGCACAGGGGAGGATGCTCCGATTGTTCTCCAACTTGTAAATGCCAAGCAGAAATCTTGTTGCAGTTCCTAAATGCCACATTTCCGCGTGTTTATTGTTTCCCCCCCTAACGGGGAAAGATGGTGAATGAACTAATAATTCAGGAGCCGAGAACATGTTTATTTGATTTTTAGAGCTTTAGCAAATACAGTGTCTACAAAACCCGGTGCCAGCAGCATGCATAATTCCTCCAGGAACCGGGCTGATAGAAACACAGAGCTTGCGTGCTTCAAAACGGTAACCAATATTTACACATCTGAGTGACTAATCCTCTCCTCTGAGCAGGAGAACAATAGACGGTAATAGTCAGGTACTTTAATGCCGAGCGCGCCTGTCTGGTGACTTGGATATTTGACACATAATCAAAGTGGGGGGTGGGCAGAGAAGGGGAGGCTTTTTATCTACCTGTGTAACCCTGCACCAAACAGCGGGTGACGGACGCGCTCAGAAAATGCTGACCCGGTGTGGTTCCAGGCCCTCCCGCTCAGGACTGGCACGTGATTTGCAGCGCTGCGGGAGTTCTGTCGCTGACCTCATTAGCAGCGCGTTTCCTGGCTTGTTAGCATCATATTTGTATAATTTACAGCACCTTCATTTTTATGGAATGTGTTTCTTGTAGAGTGTAATGGCAGCAATATATTTAACCTATCGTCTTTAGGAAGCCTTTTGCTGGAGGCGGCCTGCAGATAGAAAGGGGACATTTTCTCCTCTCCTGCCTGGGCCATTTCTTCTCTTTTTTAAAAAAACCTTTTATTTGGTACTGGGGTACAGCCGATTAACAGGCAGTGGTGTGATAGTCTCAGGTGAGCAGCGAAGGGTCTCAGCCATATATATCCATGTATCCATTCTCCCCCAGACTCCCCTCCCATCCAGGCTGCCACATAGCATTGAGCAGAGTTCCCTGTGCTATATAGTAGGTCCTTGTTGGTTATCCATTTTAAATATAGCGGTGTGTACATGTCCATCCCAAACTCCTAAACTATTCCTTCCCGCCCCCCACCTTACATTTTCCCTGGCAACCATAGGTACGTTCTCTAAATCTGTGAGTCCACTTCTGCTTTGTAAGTAAGTTCTTTTGAGACCTGGGTTGAATCCCTGGGTTGGAAAGATCCCCTGGAGAAGGGAAAGGCTACCCACTCCAGTATTCCGGCCTGGAGAATTCCATGGACCCTATCGTCCATGGGGTCGCAAAGAGTGGGACACGACTGAGCGACTTTCACTTTCATTTGTATCATTTCTTTTTAGATTCCGCATATAAAGGCGTGTCATATGATATTTCTCCTTCTGTGTCTAACTTACTTCACTCAGTATGACAGTCTTCGGGTCCATCCATGTTACTGCAAATCCGCCTGGGCCGTTTCTTAAATTTTTATTTTGGCTCTCTTGTCTGCCACATATGTGTGTGCATTTCTGTACATATAAATATATGTGTGCAAATGCCTGGAAGACATTAAAGGGGCCTGGAGGTGTGGTTCTCTCCTGAAGGATTCTCTTTGCTCCCTGGCTGTCTTCAAGGAGTGGGTCGTCCTTGAAGGAAGGCCTTGATGCCTTGCTGTGAGAAGATGAACTTGTAAAATGGAATCGGGGGCCTGGAAAGATTAGCTCTTGGAGGATTATTGTTTTTTGGGGGGGTGAGGGTGATGTAAAGCTGCTAAATTAGGCAGTATCGGAGGGTGAGTTTTCAAGTTGTCATGATTTCCTACAGGCTTTTGTGTAAAACAACAGGATGGAAAAATGGAAAGTATTGGGTTGGTCAGAAAGTTCACTGGGAGGACTTCCCTGGTGGTCCAGCGGTTAGGACTCAGTGCTTCCAAGGCAGGGGGCTCGGGTTCAATCCCTGGTCAGCTAACTAAGATCCCACATGCTGTGTGGTGCAGCCAAAAAAAAAAAAAGTTCATTGGGTCTTTGCCATAACATCTTACAGAAAAACCCAAATGAACTTTTGGGCCAACCCAATATATGTCACCTAGAGGCAGATCCTCTCCCAAACAAATTCTTACCTTAGAAAAAAATAAATGATATAGGCAAAGATGGATACCTTCTTTTCCTTCCTGACTTGTGTCAAAAAAGAGAGAAATAGCTGGGACCAAATGTTGGAAAAGGGGATGGTGTCTGAATCTGGAAGCTTGCTCAGGGGAACTTGGTACCAGGGGCTAGGAGATCTGAGTCCAGCTCCAGTCCCCCTGCTAACTGGGACCTCAAGCAAATTGCTTTCCCATCTTAGGGCAGAGCCTCCTCTACAAAATGGAGAGATTGGACCAGATCATTTCTCTTTGGAGCCTGATGTTCTAGACTCTCTGTCACTCGTTTAGTCTGTTCCTGAAGTTGGGGCTGTGGCTGGAGTTCTCATCAACCAAATCATCCGGGCTGTGTTCTTGAGAGTTACCTGGAGTGACCCAGAAGAGGAACACAGGTCTCCAGGAACTGTCAGTGTATCTTAGTTACATCTTCTGACAAGGGGTGAACAAGGTGAAGAGACTAATAATTCAGACTAATTGGGGGAGTTTGAGAGTTCTAGGAAAAACTGGTGCCGGAGGGTGGAGGGCTGTATATCTCCTTCCCACAATTACTTCTTGGCCTCGAAGAGAAACTGACCTCTGGGGCAAGATAAACAGGTAGGCTCTGGACTCTGTCGACCCACCATAGAATGATAAGAAATTAAGTCTATGAATAGGACCCGAGGCTCAGGGACAAAGTTTATGAAGTGGCCAGTCAGGTTAGGGTTCTTGGTGCTGCCTTCCCCATCCCCTACTGCTCAGCTTCCAAAACTTCAGAAATGTTTCTTCTACTCTCTTATCCAATGGCTATACCTCTTTTCACACATTTGAGAGGATTTGGGTTCTTACTTTTACTTGAAAGATATGTCCCTAAAATATTGGGGTGGCTAGAGTCCACACTAATAGCTCAAAATATTAAAGGTATGTAGAGCCACAGTTTAAGAAAAATTATTTGTTTATGGCGGGACTGGGTCTTCGTTGCTGCCCACAGGCTTTCTCGGGTTGCGGTGAGGGGGGCTACACTCTAGTTGCGGTGCATGGTCTTATTGAGGCGGCTTCTCTTGTTGCAGAGCTCAGGTGCTAGGAGGTGGGCTCAGAAGTTGTGGCACATGGGCTTAGCTGCTCCCTGGCATATGAGATCGTCCCGGCCCACGGATGGAACTGTGTTCTCTGCCTTGGCAGGCAGATTCTTAACCACTGGACCACCAGGGAAGTCCTAGAGTCACAATTTGAATGCAAGTTTCTATTCAAAGTTTAAATGCACCAGAGTTACTGGCTTTTTGCAGTGCCTAGTGGTGAATCCTTTGGTAAAGAAAAATAATTGTTTTGTAAAGTCTGATTTGAACTTAACTGAATCCTGAAATGTTCATTGAATATCCGTTGAGGATTGGGGATTCAAACAAAAATTGTATAACATTCTTGTCTTCAAGGAGCTTTTATTCTAAGTTTCTAATAGCCTATCTTTTGTATATACATACGAACACATATCATAAAATGTAGACAGCTTCAGCAGCCAGCATCCACTAATTTGGTTGGTTTCAAAACTCTGCAAGAATTATATCATTATTATAAATGTTTCTTCAAAAACTCTTATTAGATGCACTTGACTGATTTGGTGACCGACTTGCCTAATATGATGATAAAAAGGGTTTGTGAACCTGGACTCAGATGAGTGAAGCAGATAAGTGGTTGCATTGTCTCCCTTCTGTTAAAACAGAAGCCACATTTTTTTCTTTCTTCAGCTCATGCCATCGTCTCTCACCTTCGTATGGTGTAGATCCATGACTTACATTCATGCTTTCCTTTTTTCTTTTTTAAACAAAACCCTCCATTATGTATTCTGTGTTTTGGGCTGTGCCGGGTCTTCGCTGCTGCGTGCAGGCGTTCTCTAGTCGTGATAAGCGAGGGCCAGTCTCTACTCTGTCGCAGAGTCTTCTCACTGCAGTGGCTTCTCTTGCTACATAGCTTGTGCTCTAGGGCGTTCGGCCTTTAGTAGTTGCAGTGCACGGCCCCAGGAGTTGTGGTACGTGGGCTTGGTTGCTGTGTGGCATGGGGAACCTTCCCAGACCAGGGATCAAACCCTCATCTCCTGCATGGGCAGATGGACTCTAAGCCACTGGAGCCCCAGGGAAGCCCCATGCTTTCCTTTATCTTTAGCATTTATGCATGTTCAAATCTCTTCCATCTTGAAAAATGCTGCCTCTGCCATCATCTCTAGACTAGTTACTTTTATATTTCTCTTTCTAGTCACAACTTTCTTAATATCTATGGTACCCTCTATGGTATATTATGTATTAAGAATAGGTGGCAAGAATACACAGGTCAGATCAGTTCAGTCGCTCAGTCGTATATGACTCTTTGCAACCCCCATGAATCGCATCACGCCAGTAATCTCTCTGCTTTTGCATATGCTATCTAGGTTGGTCATAACTTTCCTTCCAAGGAGTAAGCGTCTTTTAATTTCATGGCTGCACTCACCATCTGCAGTGATTTTTGGAGCCCCCAAAAATAAAGTCTGACACTGTTTACACAGAAGACCTATACAAAAAACATCTTCATGACCCAGATAACCACAATGGTGTGATCACTCACATAGAGCCAGACATCCTGGAATTTGAAGTCAAGTGGGCTTGAGGAAGCATCACTACGAACAAAACTAGTGGAGGTGATGGAATTCCAGTTGAGCTGTTTCAAATTCTAAAAGGTGATGCTGTGAAAGTGCTACACTCAATATGCCAGCAAATCTGGAAAACTCAGCAGTGGCCACAGGACTGGAAAAGGTCAGTTTTTATTCCAATCCCAAAGAAAAGCAATGCCAAAGAATGCTCAAACTACAGCACAATTGTACTCATTTCATATGCTATCTGGAGAAGGCAATGGCACCCCACTCCAGTACTCCTGCCTGGAAAATCCCATGGACGGAGGAGCCTGGTGGGCTGAAGTCCATGGGGTCGCTAAGAGTTGGACACGACTGAGCAACTCACTTTTCACTTTCATGCATTGGAGAAGGAAATGGCAACCCACTCCAGTGTTCTTGCCTGGAGAATCCCAGGGACGGGGGAGCCTAGTGGGCTGCCAACTATGGGGTTGCACAGAGTCGGACACGACTGAAGCCACTTAGCAGCAGCAGCAGCAGCAGCACATGCTAGCAAAGTAATACTCAAAATTCTCCAAGTCAGACTTCAACAGTACATGAACTGTGAACTTCCAGATGTTCAAACTGGATTTAGAAAAGGCAGAGGAACCAGAGATCAAATTGCCAACATCTGCTGGATCATCAAAAAAGCAAGAGAGTTCCAGAAAAACATCTCAGTTCAGTTCAGTCACTCAGTCGTGTTCGACTCTTTGCGACCCCATGAATTGCAGCACGTCAGGCCTCCCTGTCCATCACCAGTTCCCAGAGTTCACTCAAACTCACATCCGTCGAGTCAGTGATGCCATCCAGCCATCTCATCCTCTGTTGTCCCCTTCTCCTCCTGCCCTCAATCCCTCCCAGCATCAGAGTCTTTTCCAATGAGTCAACTCTTCACATGAAGTGGCCAAAGTACTGGAGTTTCAGCTTTAGCATCATTCCTTGAAAAGAACACCCAAGACTGATCTCCTTTAGAATGGACTGGTTGGATCTCCTTGCAGTCCAAGGGACTCTCAAGAGTCTTCTCCAACACCACAGTTCAAAAGCATCAATTCTTCGGCACTCAGCTTTCTTCACAGTCCAACTCTCACATCTGTATGTGACTACTGGAAAAACCATAGCCTTGACTAGATGGACCTTTGTTGGCAAAGTAATGTCTCTGCTTTTGAATATGCTATCTAGGTTGGTCATAACTTTCCTTCCAAGGAGTAAGCGTCTTTTAATTTCATGGCTGCAATCATCATCTTCAGTGATTTTGGAGCCCAAGAAAATAAAGTCTGACACTGTTTCCACTGTTTCCCCATCTATTTCCCATGAAGTGATGGGACCAGATGCCATGATCTTAGTTTTCTGAATGTTGAGCTTTAAGCCAACTTTTTCACTCTCCTCTTTCACTTTCATCAAGAGGCTTTTTAGTTCCTCTTCATTTTCTACCATAAGGGTGGTGTCATCTGCACATCTGAGGTTATTGATATTTCTCCCGGCAATCTTGATTCTAGCTTGTGCTTCTTCCAGCCCAGCGTTTCTCATGATGTACTCTGCATATAAGTTAAATAAGCAGGGTGACAATATACAGCCTTGACATACTCCTTTCCCTATTTGGAACCAGTCTGTTGTCCAGTTCTAACTATTGCTTCCTGACCTGCATATAGGTTTCTCAAGAGGCAGGTCAGGTGGTCTGGTATTCCCATCTCTTTCAGAATTTTCCACAGTTTATTGTGATCCACACAGTCAAAGGCTTTGGAATAGTCAATAAAGCAGAAATAGATGTTTTTCGGAAACTCTCTTGCCTTTTTGATGATCCAGTGGATGTTGGCAATTTGATCTCTGGTTCCTCTCTGCCTTTTCTAAAACCAACTTGAACATCTGGAAGTTCACAGTTCATGTATTGCTGAAGCCTGGCTTGGAGAATTTTGAGCATCTACTTCTGCTTTATTGACTACACGAAAGCCTTTGACTGTGTGGATCACAACAAACTGTGGAAAATTCTGAAAGAGACGGGAATACTAGACCACCTGACCTGCCTCCTGAGAGATCTGCATGCAAGTCAAGAAGCAACAGTTAGTACTGGAGATGAAACAACAGACTGGTTCCAAATAGGGAAAGGAGTATGTCAAGGCTGTATATTGTCACCATACTTATTTAACTTACATGCAGCAAAGTACATCATGAGAAATTCTGGGCTGGATGAAGCACAAGCTGGAATCAAGATTGTTGGGAGAAATAGCAATAACTTCAGATACACAGATGACACCACCATTATAGCAGAAAGTGAAGAACTAAAGAGCCTCTTGATGAAAGTGAAAGAGGAGAGTAAAAAATTTGGCTTAAAACTCAACATTCAGAAAACTAAGATCATGGCATCCAGTCCCATCACTTCATGGCCAATAGATGGAGAAATAGTGGAAACTGACAGACTTTATTTTCTTGGGCTCCAAAATCATTGCAGATGGTGACTGCAGCCATGAAATTAAAAGATGCTTCCCCTTTGGAAGAAAAGCTATGAGCAACCTGGACAGCATATTAAAAAGCAGAGACATTACTTTGGCAACAAAGGTCCATCTAGTCAAAGCTATGGTTTTTCCAGTGGTCACGTATGGATGTGAGAGTTGGTCTGTGAAGAAAGCTGAGTGCTGAAGAATTGATGCTTTTGAACTGTGGTGTTAGAGAAGACTCCTGAGAGTCCCTTGGACTGCAAGGAGATCCAACTAGTCCATTCTGAATGAGATCAGTCCTGAATATTCACTGAAAGGACTGATGCTGAAGCTGAAACTCCAAAACTTTGGCTACCTGATGTGAAGAAGTGACTCATTGGAAAAGACCCTGATGCTGGGAAAGATTGAAGGTCGGAGGAGAAGGGGATAACAGAGGATGAGATGGTTGGATGGCATCACTGACTCGATGGACATGAGTTTGAGCAAGCTTCGGGAGTTGGTGATGGACTGGGAAGCCTGGCGTGCCATGGTCTGTGGGGTCGCAAAGAGTCGGACATGACTGAGCAGCTGAACTGACTGATGGTATACTCATCACTTCCATCAACTCTCAGTACGGTTGGGTATGGCTTCTGCTCTCCTGTGCCCTTGAAGCCTCTCCCCAAGGTCACCAATGAGCTCCAAGACATGAACTCACCAGATGCTTACCTTAAGTGTTCTCCTCCCCCATCATTGCCCAGTTGGTTCTGGAGCATCATAGTCTCCTGGGGGCTTCTTACTTTTCCGCTGTTTCTCAGTCTGGGTTTGGGTCTGACCCTCTTGGGGTCCTCAGGGTTTTGACCAAGTTTTCTCTCTCTGTTTCCTTTCGTGCCCAGATTAGTTTTTCTCTTTGCCACAGTTTCAACAGACTGGCCTTCTGAGGACTTTTCAACTCTTGAGACTCTCTATCCAACTTTCTACTAGATAGCTCTACTCGGTTACTTGACTGTAACAAAGAGAATACAAAATCAAGTGGCTCAAGTATTACTGAAATTCATTTCTCTTGCACACCACAGTCCAGAGTTTCTGGCCATTCTGGGGAGGGCAGTGACTGTATAAAGTTGACTTAGGTTTTTCCTATCCTAGGATTTTACCATCGAGGGTAACTGTCCTCTTCCACAGGGTGACAGTATCTCAAAGGCCCTGTGATCCAGCAGGCAGAAAAGGGGATGAGAAAGCGAGGGCCACCAGCTTCCTTTTCGGGAAGTGAGACAGTGGTTGTCCATGGTACTGACACACCCAGCCCACGTGGCCATGCCTTGTTGCCAATTAAGCTGAAGAATGTGGTTCCACATCCATCCACCATCGAACGATAAGAAGCACATTTATTCAAATGACCCAAGGCACAAGGACCAAGTTTATCCAACTGACCGGTCAGCTCAAGGCTCTTTGCACCTTCCCCTCCCCCCAAATGCCTGGATATACTATTTGGGGGACAGCTGGCAGTATCTGCCACAGGCACCTCAAACTTAATCTCTAGAACTCAGCATCTTCCCCTCACACCTGCTCCTTCCGTAGTTTCCTCTCCTGGAAAATACCATCTTCCTACCCAGTTGCTTCAGCCAGAAACCAGGACACCTTCAGTTCCGTCTTCCCTCACTGCCACACATCTAACCTTCCTCTGTTTTTACAGTGTTTTACATCTTCTTTTATTCTACATTTCACTTGAGGTTTCCATTTTTGATATCAGATTTTTAATATGTATCTGTTCTTTGAACGTGCTTTCTTTCAACAGAGTCTGTTAAAGAATTTATTTATTTTTTTTTTGCATTTGTGTGGTGTCTTTTACCTCTCTAAGGGCATTTATGCCATTTTATTTGTTTTGGCCTTTATTTTACTCATTTATTTTATTGGAGTGTAATTGCTTTACAGTGTCATGTTGGGTTCTGCTGTACAACAAAGTGAATCAGCTATATGTGTACACACATCCCCTTCCTCTCGAGCCTCTACCCGCCTCATGCCAACCCTCTAGTCATCACAGAGCGCCAGGCTGAGCTCCCTGTGTTGTGCAGCAGCTTCCCACTAGCTATCTGTTTTACACATGGCCGCATACATGTGTCAATGCTACCCTCTCAATTTGTTCCACCCTCCCCTTTCCCTCCATGTCCACAAGTCTGTTCCCTAGGTCTGTGCCTCCATTCCTGACTGATAGGTCAATCAATACCATTTTCTGGATTTCATCCTCTGACTCTGATCCTTTCTCTCTCTTAAGTATTTTAGATCCAGACATTCTCTTTGTCCCATTGCCACCAGCTTAGTGCAACACACTGTAGTCGCTTCATCATTCTGATAAACTTGTAACTGGCCTTCAGATTTATTTCTCATTCCATTGTCAATGTTACCTATGAAAATGGAAGTATGATAATATTACTCTCACTGAAAGTTCTTCGATGGCTTTTCATGAAGTCCAGTTTATGACCTGCTTTAGGAGGTACAGTGTGATGTCACCTCTGCCAGGGTCACCAGGCTGATCTCATCCCTCTCTGACCTAGGTTCTCTCTGGTCCTGATACACTGGTTTATTTCATCTCCTACACCCCTTGATTCTGGTCTTTCAAATACGCTGCAATCTTTGTTGGAGCACTCTGCTTCCCTCCAAGCATGGCACCTGCTATTTCTCCTGGACCTTAGTTTGGGGATGGTTTTCTCAATGGGAAAATGGAAAGCAGCTCCATCAGGGGAAGGTGCTGCCCCCCAGGGAAGACCTTAACTCTGGGCGAGGAAGAATTGTCTTCAAGACCTGTAATTCTGATGATTCTGTGAGAGGAAGCGTTTGCCTGATCTGAGGGTCTTGTGTTATCTTTTGATTAATTTCAGGGTTATCTCTAGGTATGTAAAGCAGCTCAGATAAGTTCTTGGACATAATAGGTACTCAATAATTGGTGGTTATTATCGAGATAAAGCAGCCAACTGCAAAGTGCAGAGACATGATGTTGAAACCCAATGATGACACTTATTAGGTGGCAAAATAGCTTCCTGCTGGTGAAAAAGTTATTGAAACTTTCTGATCTTAAGTTTCTCATCTGTAAAAAGAATAGCAATTACTATGAGGGAGGTACTTCTTATCATTATGCCAACTTTGAATGCTCAGTTTATAGGTAAGTTAACCAAGGCTCACAGATGGTAATCAATTTGCCTTAGGAGGGGGTCATGTAGCCTGTGTCACAGGCCTATCTGGCTTTAATACCTGATTATTTTCCACTTTGTAACACTGCTCATGTAAAATAGAGATGACAAAAACGCTGAATTCTTGCACTATTAGAGTCAGTGCATGGAATGTACTTGGAACTCAAAAGAGTGTCTATAATTATTAATTATGCCTCAGGTGGTCAGAACAACCTATAGTGTCTTCATATTAATCAGAGTTGGATGAGCTTTGACATGAACTAACCATTAAGAGCCCTGGTTGAAATTTTCTCTGTGGCATATGGTGGATATGTAGTAAATGCTTGTTGACATGTTAAAGATCCAGTAATGTCCGCATTTATAGTTGAATTCTGTTCCTTCCTTGCCCTTAACACAAACACACCACTTTCACCTTTGAAAGTTTTGGGAAATTCTGTGAAATGCAGTGGGACAAGGATCTACGAAAGATGGTTTTATTGAAACAGCTGGCTTTTATTTTTGCCCTCTCAAAATACACTGGGAGAGTTCTACTTTTGGCATGGCCAAGTAGGTTTCTATCAGATTAATGTTCCTTTTTTTTTTTTCTTTTTAAAATTGGACTATAATTGCTTTACAATGCTGTGTTAGTTTCTGCTGTACAACAGTGTGACTCAGCTGCAAGGTATGTGTACATCTCCTCCTTCTTGAGCCTTCTTCCCACTCCCCACACCCCACCCCTCTAGGTCATCACAGAGCACTGAGTTGAGCTCCTTGTGCTATACAGCAGCTTCCCACTAGCTATTTCACACATGGTCAGACTGCTGCTGCTGCTGCTGCTGCTAAGTCGCTTCAGTTGTGTCCGACTCTGTGCAATCCCATAGACGGCAGCCCACCAGGCTCTCCTGTCCCTGGGCTTCTCCAGGCAAGAACACTGGAGTGGGTTGCCATTTCCTTCTCCAATGCATGAAAGTGAAAAGCCAAAGTGAAGTTGCTCAGTGGTGTCCCACTCTTAGTGACCCCATGGACTGCAGCCCACCAGGCTCCTCCGTCCATGGGATTTTCCAGGCAAGAGTACTGGAGTGGGGTGCCATTGCCTTCTCTGATGGTCAGACTAACCTTCTTTAAACAGACAGTAGCCATAAACCCTGTACAAAAAACCGAAACAACCCCTTACAAAACCCCCAAAACCAAACCAAAACAAAGAAACCCCAAAAAACCAGCCTCTTGAAGGTACAGTTAACATGTGGGAGAAAGGAATAGTATGGGATAAACCTCCCATTTATTATGGCCATTGGCTGCAGTCTACATCACATGGGGCAGCTAAAGTGCCTATAGAAAACCAGAAGTCTTTCTGGCCTAAAGAACTAGATGACAGAGTTTTGGGCAACCACAGATGCTAAATATAAAATCCACCCAGATCTATGGGTCAAGCATGCACCAGGTGGAACCCAAGCAGCTCAGCTAAAAATAGTAGAACTGAGATTTGAGCTGCTACCCAAAAGATAGAATTTGCAATTTGCATCTAGCCAACTCTATTGCCTTAATTGTTATTATAACATGATGAAAAATTAATAATAACAACTTGCCACTCTTCAGCAGAATGTAACAGAATTCAGAGTACACACAATACAACATTCATAATATCCAGAATATAATCGAAACTGTTAGGCACAGAAAGATCTAGAAAAGTGTCACCTATTTTCAAGAGAAAATAATATCAGTGAAAATGAACCCCTACTTGACCCACATGTTGGAAATAGTAGACAAAGATTTTAAAGTACTTATTATAACTATACTCATTATGTGAGAGAAAATATACTACAAATAAATGAAAAAAAAATAAAACCTCAGTGGAAAAATTTACAAATTGTTAAGACCAATCAGAAATAAAATAGAAATAAAAGATAAAATATTTGAAAAGTTCCACGTTAAACAAGGGGTGGGGACTTTCCAGGTCTGGCCGGTGAAGACCACCTGTGAGTTTCTTTCCCAGCTGGACCACCTCCCACCTCTTGCGGGATGCTGGGGGTGGAGCCCGCCGAGTGCTCCCTGGCTCCTGGCCCCGCCTCCCAGGGCGCCTGGTCCAGCTGATCAGCACGCCCCCAAGGATGGACCCCAAGGATGGCCAGTGCAGCCTGGCCACCCAGTCGGCTCATCACACTTTTCTCCAACTCCCCTCGGTACATCTTTCCCTTCAGTTCAGCTCAGCTCAGCCCGTCTCGTGTCCCGGTCCCTCCTCCCCTTTATCCAGGCCAGTGCAAACCATCTCCCTCGGCAGCAAGGAAGTTGGGGTTCAGGTGGCCTTCTCTCTGCTGCTGGTTCCCAGCAGAGCACGGGCCTCTCCTGCTAGAATTCTAGTCCTCAGAACAGCGCATGTCCGGCCTCCCCCATCTCTCCCATGATTGGACCAGTCCATCACACACTCTGTAGCTTCCCCTTCCAACAGTTCTATTAGTTCAGTCCTGACCAAGAGAACTCAGAGCTTCGTCTGCGCCTCCTTGTTCTAGCTCGCTTCTGTTCCACTACCTTGCTTTTGTTACCCAAACTCTCTCTCTCTCTCTCTTTCCCCTTACAAATGGCTTTGCAGCAGCCCTGGGAGTGCGCGGCAGCACCGATAATGTCTCCATGGTTCCTTGTTAGCTGCACTCTAAGCAGGAAAGTGACTGGGCCTGACAATGTAATTTACATCGCTGTATAAAACTATCTGTGGAAGCCAAGCTAATTTGTGCCAGATTAGGCTATTTGTCTCAGCCACTGTCTAGCCGCACAATCTATCAGAAGGCTGTTTTCAAATATCGCTCTTCAAGCGTGCCCTTGAGAGGCAGAAATTGATTGGGATCTTAGAGAGCAAAATTACAGCAATAACTTAAAAGAAACAATAATTACTGAATCATACCAGTGTCAGCACTCTGCAAAACACGAAATAGCCATCAAACCCCAATCCAATATATTCCGAAGCGAATTTATTGAATGGAAAAAGCAGTTGAGTGAGGGTTTTTCGGCGCTCCCCTCCCCTTCCCCTGTACATATGGTTATCTCAAAACCGCAAGTGAACGAGTCGATAACTCTTGTCATTGACTGCTCCATTTTCTCGGAGTCAGGGCCGATCCATTAGCCGCCTCTGCTTCACCCTCTCCCTTGCCTCTTCTTTCCTTCTCCATCGCCTCTATTCATTTGCTGGGCTCTGCTCTTCAAGCAAACAAACATGTATAACTAATCATCTGTTAAAATGCAGAGGGCCCCTCATAAATCTCCACAGCTGAAATACTTTAATGGGTAATTAATTGATCCTGTTCCAGAGGAGTAATAAGATAATAAATTAGACAATATTTCACTCAGTTGTGTCAGGCTCCTAGCTAATGGTGCTGTAGGGCTCAGCTGAAGGATAATAAATTAGCCAGAAATTAACTGCTAAGAGCTTTCTGCAGAGAAATCGGCTGACAAGTGAGTCTCCCGTGATGCAGGGCTAGACTGGGGTGGCGGTGATCTCTGTGAATGTGAACCCTGGTCTCGGGGGGAGGGGGGCGGGGAGGGTGTGAGGTTATGATCTGGATCCAAGAGACCCTGATGTGTAGTGCTGTGAGGGTGCCCCCTGAACTGTGACAGTTTCTTTGCATACCCGGTAGGTTCTAGGAGCTGACAACTCTTGCCCTTGTGAGCTTTTGAATGGTTTTCTCCCACAAGTCACTGGACTCATTGAGTTTTTATGGGTTTCACCCACTCTTGACCAGTATAGCTATCAAACACCCAAAGCCACCAGCTCCATCAGCTGCTCTCTAAGCAAGTATGCTGATACAGAATGAGCCTTCATGAAAAAGAGACCCACACTCTGTCACAAACAAGGGTTTCATAAAAGTTAAGTAGAAAAAAAAGAGTAGGGAGAGAAGGTGTGAATTCCAATTTTTAACAGGTTCCAGGGTAGGAGGGAGAATGGGCTTCCCTGGTGGCTCAGATGGTAAAGAATCCACCTGCAGTGCAGGAGGACTGGCTTTGATCCCTGGGTTGGGAAGATTCCCTGGAGGAGGGCATGGCAATCCACTTCAGTATTCTTGCCTGGAGAATCCCCATGGACAGAGGAGCCTGGCGGTCTACAGTCCATGGGGTCGCAAAGCACAACACAGCACACAGGAGGGAAAATAACTCTTGGTTTTATTAAGGAAGTCAGGGAGGGTGGTCATAATTCATGGTGAAGATAAGAACTTAGACCTGGAAGGTTGGGTGGGCCTTTGCTGGAGGACATGGGAAGTCAGTTTCCTCATATAGGAAGGGTGTGGAATAGGAGTGGGAGGTGGCAGGGGAACTCAGTATACAGTGAAGCATTGGGGCTATGAGGTCATTTGAACTCCCCTCGATTTTTACTAGTTGTGTGACCTTGTCTAGGTTACTTAACTACTCTGTGCTTTGGTTTGCTCACCCGTAAAACGGTGTTAGGATGAATGAGTGAAATATACATGAGAAGCTTCTGGTTCTATATCTCACCCCCAGGAGGTGCTACATTAATGTTGGTTATGATATAGTGGGCAGTGGGTGGGTTAGTATTGACAAGCAAAGGAGGTGACAGCCAAAGAAAAGAGAAGAGTTGGCAGTGGGCGACAGTGGGCTGCTCCTCTTAGTCCAGAATAAGGACCAGATCACCCCACCTCCACCTGAAAGATGGTCCAAACTGATGTGTGCTCACCTTTTGCCAGACTGCTCCTGATTGCTCTGGGAAATGTGGGTGGATCAATCTTCTGAGTCATGATGAATATGGCAGTATAGGTTGAAGGCATAACAGAGCTTGATTATTTAAATGAGGAAATGCATTCAAGACACTGAGCCAGTGCTGGTCATTGTGATCAATGGCAGGGTTACTGAGTCCCAAGTTCATACCTCTTGCTGTATAATAGACAGTAAATTGAGAGATGGGTTGTTGGGGCAAAGAATAGTGACTTTATTCAGAAAGCCAGTAGACCAAGAAGATGGTGGACTAGTGTCCCAAAGAACCATCTTACCTGAGTTAGAATTTAGGCTTATTGTATACTAAAATGGGAGGAGATGTGGTTGGTTGTTGCAAACTTCTTGGTGTAGGAGTCCTTTTTTCTTGCAGCTGTCCATGCTGGTCAGGTCACTGATGTTCCTGTAAACCTCCAGCAAGACAAAGGTTATTCTCTGTTCTGCAACTTTTTATCTCTATATGAATGTGAAAGTGTTAGGCCTTTAAAAGTCAGAGCCTTGAGAATGAGCTATTTTATATATTTCAGGCTTGTTAGCAACATTCTTATCTCAAAAACAATAGAAAACAAAGGCTAAAGAAAAAGAAATAGATCCAATATGGAGTCGGATTTGTTCTTTCCTATTAGTATCCCCTTGCCTGGGTCTCCCTGCTCTGCATCTTCCTGGTTGGCCATCGTGGGGAAGACAAGGCCTTGCACAGTCCCTGATAGGCTCAGGGCAGCTGGAAATGCCTTGGGCCATGCAGTAATGTTCTACCTCAGAGGGAGAAGCAGAGTCTCTTCCAGGGCCTAGAGCCCTGAACGGCCACAAGCAGAACAGGTTCAGCTGCAAACTGCACTCTGTGTAAAAGCAGGCATTTCCCCAAGTAGAAAAGGCAGAGTAACACAGAGTCCATTAACAGAGTCCATTAAATGATACTCATTTTAAAAATAAACATGTGCTCATTCATCCTCTATTCCTTTATGTGGAATGACTTCCTGACTCGCGTCAGCTTGTGCACTTCCTATTTCACTATAAAGGCCTAGATCTTTGTACCTTTGACCTCAGAGCTGGAAGAGAGGTTGAGGTCACTGGTCTACCTGTCCCAGATTACTTGTTCTGGGTCTTGGATCACACAAGCCGAGGAATGGCTGAAATTATTTCTGAGCCAGTGGGACAGCATTTTAGATTCTCAGTGATCTTTACATGAGCCTTAAACCTTCTCTTTTTTACAGGCCAAACCTGCCCAGCTCCTCAGACCATTATGTGTGTGCCATTTCCTCTTTTTACTGTGAGAAAAAAATGTAAAAAGAGAGGTATCATGCACATATATGCAACTTGATTAATCATCATCAAGTGAATACCCATGGATGGGCGAAACTTGAGTTTCTTTCCCTGGTGTGTGTGTGTGTGTGTGTGTGGGTGTGTGTGCTAAGTCGCTTCAGTTGTGTCCAATTCTTTGTGATCCTGTGGACTGTAGCCTGTCAGGCTCCTCTGTCCATGGGATTCTCCAGGCAAGAATACTGGAGTGGGTTGCCATGCCCTCCTCTGGGGGATCTTCCCAACTCAGGGATTGAACCCTCATCTCTTATGTCTCCTGAATTGGCCGGCGAGTTCTTGCACCACCACTTGTCCTTGGTCTGGAGTAACTACCCGGACTTCTGTGAAAACCATTTCTTTGTTTTCCTTTGTAGACTTATAATTTATTTATCCCCAAGCTGTAGGGTTTAGTTTTGCCAACAGTCTTGACACTGTATGTCGTTTTTGTGCCTTCATATACTAATGAGATTCACCCACATGAATCTTGTTGCCACAGCTTGTTCATTATTCTTGATATATGGGTTATATACATTTTATTTGTATCAATGGATATAATTTTATTGATCTATAATCATTTATTGATGATTCCACTGTATGGATATACCACAGTCTACTCCCGTGATCTTTCAAGCATGGATTTTTCAGTTGTTTCCGGTTTCAGCCAGATGAACAAACAGGGCAGTGACAGGCATTTAGCCTCAAAACACACAGGGACATGTCACTGGGATGTGGACCTAGGAGTGGAAGGCTGCGTCACATGGCGGGTACCTCTCCACCTTCACCCAACTGGTGCCCAGAATGATTGTCTAAGTCTCACAACACAAAGAGGTGCGCTTGTTCCTGTGGGAGACTCAAAGATGGCTGCAGGGATCCCTTCTAGAAATTCTTGCTGCTCAGCTCAGCCACTTCCGGTCGGCCCCACGCGGAGCCCTTTGCCCTAGAACATGCCCACCCAGGACTGTCTGGATCTGGGGGCTGTAGTGCTGTGCTGTGCTTAGTCGCTCAGTCGTGTCCGACTCTTTGCCACCCCATGGACTGCGGCCCACCAGGCTGTAGGGTTGGGGAGCAAAGGGATGGCTGGTGGAGGGGCTCCACAGCGCCCCCTCAAGGCTCTGTTCCACCTGCGCCTTTCCTCTCTGCTCGCCTGCTTCTTCCCGTCCATTTATCAGAGGCTGCTGCTGCTGCTGCTAAGTCGCTTCAGTCGTGTCCGACTCTGTGTGACCCCATAGACGGCAGCCTACCAGGCTCCCCGTCCCTGGGAGTCTCCAGGCAAGAACACTGGAGTGGGTTGCCATTTCCTTCTCCAATGCATGAAAGTGAAACGTGAAAGTGAAGTCGCTCAGTCGTGTCCGACTCTTCGCGACCCCATGGACTGCAGCCTACCAGGCTCCTCTGTCCATGGGATTTTCCAGGCAAGAGTACTGGAGTAGGGTGCCATTGCCATCAGAGGCTGGTCCTTCATAAACTCCTCACACACTAGGTTCCATATCAGAGCATCGCCTACAGCTGCTCACCCCATTTGTGAGTGCTCCTGGCGGCTCCTCCTCCTCACCACCGCTTCATATCAACAGACTTAAAATTTTGCCAATCTGATCACTTATAAAGGATATCTCATTGTGTTCTCAGGCAGATTTCCTTAGTTAAAATTTCAGAAATCAGATTTATTGAGATGTAATCTACATACTGTAAAGCACCTCCTTGTGACGTGAACAGTTTGATGACTATGGACAACTGTATACCCGTCATGTATTCTCCACCAGAACCAAGACATAGAGCATGCCCATCACCCAGACGTTCCCTCAGGGCCCTCTGGAGTCAGTTCTCTGTCCTGTCATCCACCCCATCACTCATCTTTCTTCTCTCACTGTAGGTTTGCCTTTTCCAGGTGTTCGGTAAATGGAATTATCTGGAAAAGACTTTTTTGCATGTGTCTGGCTTCTGCTTTGCGGAATGCTTTTGAGATTCATCTGTGTTATAGGATATATGGATAGTTTGTTCCTTTTTCCTGCTGTCTGGTATTCAGTTTTATGAATGTATTCCAATAGATCCCTTCTCTTTTTGAAGAGAATTTGCAGTTCTGGTTTTTGGCAATTATGAATAAAGCTCTGGAGACATATTAGTACACATATTTTTGGGGGTATATGCTTTCATTTCTCTTGGACAAATACGTAGGAGTGGCATTGCTGGATCATAGGATACGTGTAATTTTGACTTTAGAAGAAACCATTGAGCAGTTCTACAGTGGTCTCTCCATTTTACACTTTACATATCAGTGGTTTGTAAGAATTCTGATTGCTTCTTACCCTTGCCAACACTTGGTATATTTTGTCCTTTTAATTTGAGCTATTATAGTGTTTGTAGTGATATTTTACTTTCACTTACATTTCCATGGTGGCCAAAGATGTTGAGCATCTTTTAACACACTTATTGGCCATTTCTGTGTTGGCTTTGGTACAGCATCTGTTTAAATCTTTTACCTATTAAAAAAGTTTAGCTGCTTTCTTATAATGCTGTTGTTAGGAGTCAAGAGTTTTCTGTATATTCTGGACAAATTCTTAACAGATATGTGTTTTGCAAATACTTTCTCCTGGCCCGTGGCTAATACTTTATTTTCTTAAGAGTGTCTTTTAAAGTGGAGCTTTTAATTTTGATGAAGTCCAATTTATTGATTTTTTAATACTTTGAGTTTTTCATACCCTATCTAAAAATTTTTTTTTGCCTACCCAAGTCACAAGTTTTTTCTTATTTTTTTTCTCAAGGTTTTATAGTTTTACCTTGTAATTATGCATAAATTTGTGTTTTGCTGATTTCTAGTGAGAATAAGCAATTTTCCATAAGTTTGTTTTCCATATGAATTTCCTATTTATTGACAGGCTGAAGTCTTTTGCCCATTTTCCTATAACGTTTTTACTATCTTATTGATTTGTAGGAGTCTTTATATATTCTGGAGAGTGTCTTTTGTTAGTTTTATTCATTATTTACATCTTCCCCCACTCTGTGACTTGCCTTTTCAGTATCTTTATGGTATCATTTGTGACTAGAAGTCCTTAATATTAAGGGATTTGAATTTATGTTTTATTTCCTTTATGATTAGTGCCTTATGTCTCCCATTTAAGAAATTCTTTTCTAATCTGGGGTCACATTTTATTCTCCTATATCAAAGATTCTTAAATTTCTCAGTTCATGGTTCCTTTTAATGTCCTGGTTATTTTTTTCACAGTATGCTTAGGTCCAAAGAATACCTAACACTTCCATTTATTAGGTAGCTAGGTCCAGAGAACTTACTGAACATTTATGTCCTTGCTACTTTGTAGTCATTTGAAAAGATAATACCCATACGAAGAAAAATCATGTAGTTTTCATTTTTAAGTAATTGTAATCACCTACTAAGGGGATATGTGAGCCTGTTGGGCATTGCACAGCTACTGAAATCTCAGATTAAGTTTTCTTATTTCATATTGTTTTTTAGGGGGATTTGCTTTTAATTATGGCAACTGCTGAAAACTCAGCTTCGCAAAGATATGATGCCATCGGAAGGGACTGTAGCTTGATTTAATATTGGATCCATCCAGAGGTGATCATTTGTACAGTGTCGAGTATGCCTGTGTTTCCCTCAAAAATGTAAATATCCCATGATACCACTGTGATGCTATGTCCTAGGGCACCTTGGTGAATAGTTTGGGACCCACATTTCTATACTGTTTGTAAATATTGTTTTGCTTTTAGTAGTTTGATCTTTAGTTCATCCTAATTTGGGTTTTGTGCATTCTGTGTTAGAGGTCCAATTCAACTTTTTCCAAATGTATACATGGTTATCTCAGATCATTTGATAAATCCTGACCAATAATCTGCAGTGGTACCTCTGTCATAAGTCAAGAATCCATATACATGGAGGTATCTCCTGTAGTATTATTACATTATCTTAATTACTGTAGATTTATAATGAGTCTTGGTATCTGGCAGAGCAGGTTCTCCTACCTTTTATTCCTCTTCTAGAGTATTTTGCTTCATCTTGACCTTTTGCATTTCCATATGAAATTTAGAATCAACTTGTTAAGTTCCCCCCACCCCAAAAAAGTCCTCTTTGAGGTTTTATTTCAATAGTACCAAATCTACAAAATAAAACATAAACCCCTCAAAACGTCTAAAGCCAGAAACCAAAAAATGCTCAAATTTTAGGGAGTATTTTAAACCATACAATATTGAGTGTTATAGTTAATGGATAAGGTACAACTCTATTTCGGTCTTCTTTGATGTCTTTTAACAAAGTTTTATAATTCTCCCCATCAAGACGTATTTTTAGGTACTTTGATGTAAATAGGGCTTCCCTGGTGGCTCAGATGGTAAAGAATCTGCCTGCAGTGCAGGAGACCCAAGTTCAATCCCTGGGTTGGGAAGATCCCCTGGAGAAGGAAATGGCAACCTGCTCCAGTATTCTTGGCTGGAAAATCCCATGGACAGAGGAGACTGCCTTTTAAAATATTTAATTTCTCTGTTTGCTGGAACATAGGAATAGCCCCCAATATTTTAACTTGCTTAATTTTCTTTTCTAATTTTTTTGTTGCACTATAGTTGATTTAGGATATTATGTTAGTTTCAGGTATACAACAAAGTAATTTGGTTATACATATATATATATATATATATATATATATATATTCTTTTTTTGATTCTTTTTCATTATAGTTTATTACAAGATGTTGAATATAGTTCCCTGTGTGTGCATGCTCAGTTGTGTCTGACTCTTTGTGACCCCTAGGAACTGTAGCCCACGAGGCTGTTCTGTCCATGGAATTTTCCAGGCAAGAATATTAGAGTGGGTTGCCATTTTCTACTCCAGGAGATTTTCTCCACCCAGGGATCAAACCCAGGTCCCCCGCGTTGGCAAGCAGTGTCTTTACCCTGGGAAGCCCCATAGTTCCCTGTGCTCTACACTAAATTCTTATTGTTTATTTTATATATGTATAGTTTTTTAAAATATAGTTTCAAACTTATAGACAAGTTGTAAAAAATTTCATATATCTTTAAACCAGATTCACCAGTTATTTACATTTTGACCTGTTTGCTTTTTCAAATAAAATATAACATCTTTTAAAATATGTATGTATATATATATATATATTTATATATATATACCTACATAAATATATAGTAAAAAATTATTGCATTAAGTTACAATCCCATAATAATGTGTTCACATTATTGTGGTAGACCTGAAGTATGCTACATGGATCCCCTTTCATTTTTCTGAGGTATATTGAGCCTCGATTTATGACCCTGTGTATCTTGGTAAATCTTGGTGAATGTTCCTTGTGGCCTTTGACATACTTTGCTGTCATTGAGTGCAGCGTTCTATAAATGACAGTTAGGTGAAGGTGGTTGATTATGTTGTTCAGATTGTCCATATTTTATTGTTCTGTTTAGTTGTCCTACAGTTAGAGGATGGTATTAACCTTCAGTTATCAAGACTATGTCTATTTCTCCCTTTGTTTTGTCAGTTTTCACTTCATGTAGTTGGAAATTCTGTATTAAGTGCATAGGGACTTATGATTGTCATGTCTTTCTGATAATTGATCTTTTAATCATTGTGAAAAATCACTCTATTTCTGGTAATGCTTCTTCTCTTGAAATCCATTGTGTTTCCATTTCCAAATCATACCATCATGATTTCCATTCCAAATCATCCATTTTTTTGTTATTAATATAGCCTCTCCAGAATTCTTATGATTAGTGTTTGCAATGGTGTATCTTTTTCTGTCATCTTACTTTCAACCCATCGGTGTCTTTTGATTTAAAGTACATCTCTTATGCACAGCAGATGGATCTTGCTTTTAAAATTCTGTCTGACAATCTTTGCTTTTTAATTGGAGTGTTTAGTCAATTAACATTTAATATAACTGTTGATATGGTTTGATTTAGGTCTGCCATTTTGACACTTGTTTTCTATTTATCCCATCTGCTTTTTCTTTCTTTTTTCTCCTTTTCTGCCTTCCTTTGTGAAAATCAAAGTCAAGTCTTCCTCCCTCCCTTCCCTCTCTTCCTCCTTCTCTTATTCCCTACCTCCCTGCTTTCCTTTCTTCCTGACTCCATCCCCCACCTTCATTTATTTTGAATCCTTAAGATATATCATTTGCGTTATTTTTTAGAGGTTTCTCTAAGGATTATAAAATACCTCCTCAACTTATCAGAATATTTTTAGAATTAACATTTTATCACTTCACACAAAATTTTAAGATCTTGCAAAAATATAGTTCTACTAACTCTCCTGAATCCTTTGTGCTATTGATGTTTTATATATTACATCTATATATCTTAAGAATTTCATAATAGCGTGGCATAATTTTTCTGAAACAGTTACATGCCTTCTAAAGAAATTGAAAGAAAAAAAACATAGTCTTTTACGTTGCTGTTCAGTCACTAAGTCGTGTCCTACTCTTTGTGAAACTGTGGACTGCAGCATGGCAGGCTTCCCTGTCCTTCACTATCTCCTGCAGTTTGTTCAAATTCATGTCCATTGAGTTGGTGGTGATGTTATCCAACCATCTCATTCTCTGCCACCCTCTTCTCCCTTGGCCTTCAATCTTTCCCAGCATCAAGGTCTTTTCCGATGAGTTGGCTCTTCACATCAGATGGCCAAAGGATTGGAACTTCAGCTTTAGCATCAGTCTTTCCAATGAATATTTGGGGTTGATTTCCTTTAGGATTGGCTGGTTTGATCTTCTTGCAGTCCAAGAGACTCTCAAGAGTCTTTTCCAGCACCACAATTTGAAAGCATTAATTCTTCAATGTGCAGCCTTCTTTATGGTTCAACTCTCACATCTGTACTCGACTGCTGGAAAAGCCGTAGCTTTGACTATCCAGACCTTTGTTGACAGAGTGATGTATTTGCTTTTTAATAGCTGTCTAGGTTTGGCATAGCTATGCTTTGCTGTGCTTAGTCACTCAGCTGTGTTCGACTCTTTGTGACCACATCAACTGTAGCTCTCCAGGCTCCTCTGTCCATGAGATTCTCCAGGCGAGAATGCTGGAGTGGGTTGCCATGCCCTCCTCCAGGGGGGTCTTCTCAACTCAGGGATTGAACCTAGGTCTCCTGCAATGCAGGTGGATTCTTTACTGTCTGAGCCATATTTGCCCACAATTAGCCACTCTTGGTGCTTTTTATTTTTTCTTTTCAGTAAATCCAAGTTTCCATCTGGTATCATTTACTTCCAATCTGAACAACTTCTGTTTGCATTTATTTATTTTTGTCTGCGCTGAGTCTTCGTTGCTTTGTATAGGCTTTCTCTAGTTGCAGAGAACAGGGGCTACTCTTCGTTGTTCTGTGCAGGCTTTTCATTGCAGTGGCTTCTCTTGTTGCAGAGCACAGGCTCTAGGCATGTGGGCTTTCGTAGTTGTAGCACATGGGCTCAGTGGTTGAGGCACATGGACTTAATTGCTCTGTGGAATGTGGGATCTTCCCGGGTCAGGGATTGAACTTTCGTCCCCTGAATTATCAAGCAGATTCTTATCCACTATGCCATCAGGAAATGCCTTCTTTTTGCATTTTTGTAGTTTGGGTTCAATGATGACTAATTCTTTTTCAGTTTTTGTTTGTTTGTTTGTTTGTTCTAAAAATGTCTATATCACCATCGTTTTTTTAAAAAATGTATTTTCGTTGGATATAGAATCCTGGGATAATTTTTTTCACTCTGACCCTTTAAAGATGTCTTTAAATGGTCTTCTGGTTTTCATTGTTTTTTATATGAAACAGCTGTGAGTCCTATTGTTCTTTTTCTGTATGCAACGTATCCTTTTCCTTTGATAACTTTCAAGATTATCTATTTATCTCTAGACCCGGATTCTATCCCTGGGTCTGGAAGATCCCCTGGAGAAGGAAATGGCAACCCACTCCAGTACTCTTGCCTGGACAATCCCATGGAGGGAGGAGCCTGGTGGGCTACAGTCCATGGGATCGCAAAGAGTCAGACACAACTGAGCGATTTCACTTCACTTCACTTCACTTCATCATTTTTACTGTAGTTTACCTCTGTGCAGTTTTTCACTGTAGTTATGTTTTCTAGGATATGCTGACCTCCTTAGATGTATAGTGTTATGTTTATCACATAAATTTGGAAAAGTTTTGCCCATATATCTCTAATTATTTATAGTTTTCCTGGTCTTTCTCGCCTCTCCTTCTGGGACACTAATCATATGTGTATTAGACCTCTTGATATTGTCCTAAAGATTATTGAGGTTCTGTTCCTTTCTCAAAAACATTTTCTTCTTTTTCCAAAAGATTGGATACTTTTTAATGATTTATCAGTAAGTTCACTGACCCAATCTTCTATTGTCTCCAATGCACTGTTAAGGCTACCTAGTCATCTTTTAACTTCAGATATTGTAATTTTTAATTAAAATTTTTCCATTACTTTCTTTTCTATAGTATTTTTTCTCTACTGAGATTTCTGTTTTTTTGTTTGTTTTCATTATGGCATTAGTTACTTAAAGACTTTGGACATATTTATAATGGTTTCTTTAAGTTCTTGCTTGCTAATGCTAACATCTGAGTTATCTATACATTGGTTTATATAGACAAGATTTTTTTTTCTTGATTCTAGGTCACAGTTTTTTTGTTTATTCCCACTCCCTCTTGTCTAATATTAAAAAAAAATTTAAACTAGACATTATTGATGATACATTGTAGAGACTTTGGATTCTGTTATATTCCTTTGAAGAATGTTTATTTTTGACCCAGCAGGTAGTTACTTGACTGGGTTCAAACTCCAGACTGTTCTCCCTGGAGCAAACAAGAGTTGAAATCTTTGTTTACTCTCTCGGCCCTCATTCAGCTGTTGTTTCCCATTGGTTTCCTTAGAATTTCTCCCAGACATGCAGTTCAAGAGCTAGTCAAGGATTTGGGTGGAATGATATGTAGATTTGGAGACTGTCTTCATGCTTCACTTTTTCTTTTGCAGGATTTCTCCTCTTACTATTCAGCTGCTCTGGAAATCCATTTCCTGACTCTTGAAGGCAGTAAGTTGGAAGCTTTCTGTTTGCCATCCAGATGTTTCATGTTTTGTGGACTATAGAGTATCCTTGGGCAGAAACAGACTCAGGGGAGTTCCTTTCTTTCAAGGTTTGACTCTTTTAAGTAGATTCACAGATATAGAGAACAAACTAGTGGTTACAGTGGGGAAGGGACGGGGAATAGAGGTGTGGGGGAGTGAGAGGCACAAACTGTTGGGTGTAAGGTAGCAATGTTGTATTGTGCAACATGGGGAATTTAACCAGTGTTCTGTAATAACTGTAAATGGAAAGTGACTTTAAAAAGTGTCATGTGTGTAAGAAATTTGACTCTCTCCATTTCTGATTGCTTTTGGTTGCCCTCTAATACCCTCAAATAGTTGGTTTTAAAACTATTTTTATGTATGGATGTGAGAGTTGGGCTGTGAAGAAAGCTGAACGCCGAAGAATTGATGCTTTTGAACTGTGGTGTTGGAGAAGACTCTTGAGAGTCCCTTGGACTGCAAGGAGATCCAACCAGTCCATCCTAAAGGAAATCAGTCCTGAATATCTGTTGGAAGGACTTGATGTTGAAGCTGAAACTCCAATACTTTGGCCACCTCATGCGAAGAGCTGACTCATTGGAAAAGACTCTGATGATAGGAGGGACTGGGGGCAGGAGGAGAAGGGGACGACAGAGGATGAGATGGCTGGATGGCATCACCAACTCAATGAGTTGGTGTGGACATGAGTTTGAGTAGACTCCAGGAGATGGTGATGGCAGGGAGGCCTGGCCTGCTGCTATTCATGGGGTCGCAAAGAGTCAGACACGACTGAGTGACTGAACTGAACTGAAAACTATTTTATAAATAATTACCATGCGAGTGTTAGTCAAATACAAATGACTGTCATCTCAGAATGGTTTCTAAATTAATTTTTGTATGTTGATTATATAGAAAGAAATTGAAAAATTTTAAATTAATTCTAAGAATTCTAGTTGTTTATGTATACAATTATCTGTATGTAGTGATACTGCAATTTCTTATTTTTCATTCAGTATTCCTTTTATTTCTGTGCTTTGCTTTACTGTATTGGCTGACACATCTAATATATGTTGAAAAGAAATGGTGATAAAGGAATTTTAAACAGTTTTTCTTTTTGGCTCCATTGTGGGGCATGTGGCATCTTGGTTCCCCAGCCAAGGATTGAATCTGTGCCCCCTACAGTGAAAGCACAGAAGCTTAACCACTGGACCACCAGGTAAGTTCCTAGAAGAATCTTTCATTTGGTTCATATCTTAAAGGGAAAGTTTTCAAAGTCCAACGCTTAAGTACTGTATTATATTATTTATATTTTTAAATAGCTATCATTTTAAACAAATTACTTCTATCCCTTATGAATGGGCATTAAATTTTACCAAGCACTTTTTTTCTCCATCTATTGAGATGTTTGAATGTTGTTTGGTTTAATATGTTAATGTGTTGAATTGCACTAATTGGTTTTCTAACATTTAATCAACTTTGTGTTTTTGGAATAAATCCAGTGTGGTAAGATTTATTATCCTTTTTAACATATTGCTTGATTCATTATACTGGTATTTGGTTTAGAATGTTTACACCTATGTGCATGAATGAAATAGAAATACCGTTTTTCTTGTGTACTATAATCAAACCCTTGTTGAGTTTGATTATAAAGGTTATGCTAGCTTCATAGGATGAGTTAGGAAGAAGTTGTGTATAATTGGAATTATTTTCTCCTTGACTAATTGGCCAAATGTGCTGATGATACCATCTGGGTTTTCAGGTTGCTTTGTAGAAAGATTTTTGATTTCTGCTTAAATTTATTTAATGACAGAACATACAGGTTTTCTATTTTGCTTGCATCCATTTTAGTAAGATCTGTTTGTATTGGTTATTGAACTGCTGCTTTTTCTTTCCAAGTCACCCTGTAGCTTCTACTCTGTGATGCCAGTGGTAGGACTTGACTGTATAAACAAACTTGCCTCTTTGTCATCTGGGTTCCTGTTAGGTTCTTCAGTAGGGGATTCTGGAAGGACATTGGGAGGGAGGAGGAAGGAAGGTACTTCCACTTTCTTATTTACTTCTATACTATCGGCAGTGCTCAGCAAGAGCATCTTACCTTGGAAGCAGCCTTATTGTGACCCTGCAGAGGTACCACGAGCAGCTGGACAACATCGGCAGCAGCCACTCTGTCCTGAGGACTAAGTCCCAGCTGTCTGAGTTTCTTTTATGAACCTAGGCGGAACTGGCAGCACACAAGTGTGTCCTCTTCTCAGTGGTATGAGCTCCAGCTTCTTGAAGGTCCTACTTTAAGCTTCTAGTTCTGATAATCTCAGCCGTTTCCCTCTTCCCCAGCCTTAACTGGTTAGCTGCTTTCTCCAGTTATCATCAACATGAAAGCTCAATATTTTCTCTTTGTTTTATCAGCCCTCTGCTGCTGCTGCTGCTGCTAAGTCGCTTCAGTCGTGTCCGACTCTGTGCGACCCC
This sequence comes from Bos taurus, assembly GCF_002263795.3. Lineage (NCBI taxonomy): Eukaryota > Metazoa > Chordata > Mammalia > Artiodactyla > Bovidae > Bos > Bos taurus. Next base: position 32,718,225 of record NC_037354.1, on the reverse strand, counting down.
ATAGATGGCAGCCCACCAGGCTCCCTGGTCCCTGGGATTCTCCAGGCAAGAACACTGGAGTGGGTTGCCATTTCCTTCTCCAATGCATGAAAGTGAAAAGTGAAAGTGAAGTCGCTCAGTCGTGTCTGACTCCTAGCGACCCCATGGACTGCAGCCCACCAGGCCCCTCCGTCCATGGGATTTTCCAGCCAAGAGTACTGGAGTGGGGTTGCCATTGCCTTCTCCGTATCAGCCCTCTAGGATTTGCATAATCAATTCTTTTTTTTTTTTTTTTCCCTGTTAATATATCTTCTGTGGACTCTTCCTGATTGGACCCTGAGTGAGTGAGTGAAAGTCGCTCAGTTGTGTCTGATTCTTTGCGACCCCATGGACTATACAGTCCATGGAATTCTCCAGGCCAGAATACTGGAATGGGTATCCCCTTCTCTGGGGATCTTCCCAACCCAGGGATTGAAGCCAGGTCTCCCGCATTCCAGGCAGATTCTTTACCAGCTAAGCTGCAGGGAAGCCCGATTGGACCCTGGCTGGTACAATATTTGGTAATGGAAGTGGTCACAGGCCTCTTAAAAATGTCTGGGATTTGATGTTTTTTTTTTTTTCCCCCAGTCTTGAACACAATGCTGAAGTCCTTGCCAATGGCAAACGGGTTACTACTCATCCATAGCATGATAATATGATAAACTTGTCACCTGTGGCTGATTGCGATAAAGAGCTTACTGTGCCAAGTGCCTTGGGCACTAAATAACTATGGGGTTTGATTAATATGGTGATAATGGTAACTTCAAGAGCCTGGGTGTGAAATAGCTTCTTCCAGCTGCACTGGAGAACTCACACATGGACAATGACAAAGTGAAACAATCAACTCAAGGGTTCAGAAAACCAGGGCGCTTTTACAGCCAGCCTGGAAGATTCTCTTACCATGTGCGGAGTGAATCTAGATGAAAATTTGACTCAGAATTTGGTTGTGTAGGCTGTAGAATTATAACATAAGTTTAAGTCATGGATCCACCAAGTTTCTACCTGGTTGACTTGTTTGAAACTGAAATTTGAACTTCCAAGTCTCTCTAAGACTCCCTTGTTAAAGGAAGCAGCCTGCTCTTCTAGAGTCGACTAGATCAGCTTTCCCTATGTTTTTAAGACCGGTCATAACCTCACCTAAAGCCGGCATCTTTCAAAGGATACCTATTCTCCTCAAGTCTCCCAGCCCCCATCTCTTTTGCCTCTGTCTGACCTGAAAAAAAAAAAATCGTTTATACTCCAAAATAAATGCAAGATGTTACTAATTGATATCAGCATAAATCTGGGTGAAACATGTATGCTGCAGCTGCTGCTGCTAAGTTGCTTCAGTCGTGTCCGACTCTGTGCGACCCCATAGACGGCAGCCCACCAGGCTCCCCCGTCCCTGGGATTCTCCAGGCAAGAACACTGGAGTGGGTTGCCATTTCCTTCTCCAATGCATGAAAGTGAAAAGTGAAAATGAAGTCGCTCAGTAAGTGTCCGACTCTTCGTGACCCCATGGACTGCAGCCTACCAGCCTCCTCCGTCCATGGGATTTTCCAGGCAAGAGTACTGTAAGGAAGGGACAAAAAGAACAGAATATAAAACTGGATCATGGGACTTCCCTGTTGGTACAGACACTAAGACTTCACACTGCCAATGCAGGAGGCAAGGGTTTGATCCCTTGTCAAGCAACTGAGGTCCCTCAAGTGGTATGGCATGCCAAAGGATAAATAAAATAAAATAAAACTGGATCAAAACAAATGCATTATCTGGGTGCACCTACCAGAGTTAATGGATCTAATGTTAGCACTGGCTTCGAAAATCAGTTTACTTGAGTGGTGGCTGGAATTTTGAATCAACAGTGGCCTATATAAAGAGATGTTGGAGCATCCTGTGGAAGATTCACTCCAAATGTCTGATGGGTTGGGAATTTGGGAATGGATTGATCAGAGGCTGACCGCAGACCCTTCCTCCCCACTCCCACCAAAGCCCCAAGAGACCCTGGACAGTGCCTTTATTTCTTTCCTTTATTAAGGAGAGAGTTGGCAAACATATTAGTGGTTTGAGCACCAGCATGTTTGAAAAGTATTATGGTGACTGATGTGGAGAGCAGCTGCTAAATGTGCTCTCTGGTTTGGAGATCCTAGAAAATGAGTGGCCAAGGAGTAGCTTTTAACTGCAAGATACAAGGTAGACACGACTACTGAAATAGGCATGAAGGACAAAGAAGTCAACAGAATGACCTTCTGGGTTCTTTGTTTTTATTGTTTAGTCGCTAAGTGGCATCTGATTGTTTGCAACCTCATGCACTGTAGCCCTCCAGGCTCCTCTGTTGATGGAATTTCCCAGGCAAGAATACTGGAGTGGGTTGCCATTTCCTTCTCCAGGGGAGCTTCCTGACCCAGGGATCGAACCTGAGTCTCCTGCATTGGCAGCAGGGTTCTTTACCGCCGAGCCACGAGGGAAGCCCTCTGGACTCTTTGGCCATGCCTAATTGATTACTCTGTGTCTAGGAATGAAGTAGATGGGCAGCCCACTAGAATATTAGTTTCTCAGTGTAGTGAAGATATTCTAGATCTGAGGTCCAGAAACTTAATTACTGAACGTACTAGAGAGTTTCAGCTTCTTACTTGTTTTGAGGCTTAAGCCAGATCACAGAGCCCAAGTCCCTTGGTTGACGGGGAGGCTGGCTCCCTAGAGGATGTGCAACACGGCTGCACGAATACTCGGCTACATGCAACCTGCTACAACCACGTTCTGTAAATATTCCTCCAGGCTTTCCCCAAAGGGGCCTTTGGCCACTTACTGCATTTACTGTGCGCTGAAGGGAAAGAAAATCTTCAGACATTTCACGAACTTACTAGACACTGAAATGGCTCTGAATTGGTAACTGGGTCCCCAAATGCTACTGTGATCTGTTTGTCAAAGTGGGATCTTCTGATGACCAGGTGATAAAGAGGAAGCTTTGGCATAAATCCATCGCACAGAGGGCTCAGTGGACCAGAGGGCCCTCTCTGTACCCTTTCCTCTCTGTTCCTGGACATGTACATGGAATAGACATGCTCAGTAATTTGGCTGAAACCCCACATTGGCTCCCTGATCCTTGGAATGAGGATTATTGCTTGCTGACACTTTCCCAGCAGTTTAGTCTTGTCTCCCCAAATAAACTGTTATCTCCCAAATATGGTGAGTCTCACTTGGTTGACTCCATATCCCACAAATGCTTGGGAGAGTGCTTTAGTGTCAGGAACCTGATATGAACGCATTGATGGTAGTTTTCTGAAATCCAGTCAACATCTCGAGGTATTTAGGAGGTATATGGTTACCTTGTGGAGAATGTTCTAGAAAGAGGAGGTAATACTAGCTTTAGGAAAAGAATATAAGGATCTTTGCTCTGGAATTTGCTCTTCTGGAGTCAGGATTTGTAATCACCTACTCTAATACAGGACATGCTGTTTGTGTTTATAGGTCAAAATCTCATTTAATCTTTATGACATCACTGTGAAGTGGATTTTATTATCTCCCTTTTATAGTTGAGGAAACCGAAGCTCAGGAAAGTTAAGTATGTGGCTCTGGGTCACTCTGGAAGCAACAAAAACAGGGGTCCAAACCCAGGTTTTCTGACTCAAAATATAAGGTGTTTTCCATTGTACCCCAGTTGCTTCTTTGGAGACAACTTTGTCTTATTTTTCTTATACTATAGAATATCACCTTTCTCAGGAGTAGTAAATACTTCTTGTCTTCTCAGCAATAATAATTTCAGCAACTACCCTGACCTGAGGGGATGGGAAGGCAGAGAAGAAACTGTTGTTACTTTAGCCCTGGAGCCAAGTATTGACCTGAGACCACTCCCTTTATACAGTAAAGCCCACAAAGATAAGTAAGGAACATTTCAGCAGGACTTACGAAAGGATCAAGTATAATAAAAGGGAGATAAATGTAGAAATTGATAGGAAATTTGATAATCTGCCTTGCAAGAAGTGGCTTGCCCTTTGTCACTTCAGGCTTTGCTCTTAATTTTTCCTTTACGCCTTCTGGCTTTTCTTCTTAGGAGGCTTGCAGTCAGCTCACGTCACCTGGAAAGCTCGTCCACACATTTACTGCCCTGTCCCCACCCCTCCCCTACACCACCTCCAAGACATAAAACCGAGAAAACAAGCAGGACACAACGAAATATTACTCAGCCACTAAAAGGAATGAAATAGGGTCATTTGTAGAGGTGAGGATGGATCTAGAGTCTATCATACAGAGTAAAATAAGTCAGAAAGAGAGAAACAGGTATACATTAATTCATGCTTATGGAATCTAGAAAATTGGTACAGATGAACCTATTTCCAGGGCAGGAATAGAGATGCAGAGAATGGGCATGTGGACCCAGGCATGTGGGGAAGGAGAGGGTGGGACAAACTGGGAGATTAGGATTGACATATATATACCACCATGTGTAAAACAGGTAGCTAGTTGGAAGCTACTGTAGAACATTGGGAGCTCAGCTCGGTGCTCTGTGATGATCTAGAGGGGTGGGAGGCGGGGTGGGTGGTGGTAGGAGGGAGGTCCAAGAGGAAGGAGATATGTGAATACATACAGCTGGTTTATTTCATCATATAGCAGAAACTGGCACAACATTGGAGAGCAATTATATTCCAACAAGGATATATTAAAAAAATAAAACAAGCAGGAAGTTTTGGGTCCAGAAGGGCTTATGGAGGCCCAGAAGGCCTGTGTCCCAGCTGCTCTTTCCTAACTAAAGTCTTCCCTGTTCCTTGGTGATCTATCTTAAACATGATGATGTGACCTTGAAGATTCTGTTTAAAAAAGCTGCCTGAATATAACATGAGAACTCCAACAATTCATATGAAATCTACATGCATTCAGCAAAGGATCAGTTGTTTGTTTGTTTGTTTTTTTTTTTTTTGTACTTTGCCACACTCTTCATCCTGGTTTTGTATAAGGGGAACTCTCATTTCCTAGGGCATTGAAATGGCATAGTTTAGATCAGATTCTCTTAGGGTGTAAACTATTTCCTAAGACAGTTTGGGAGCTGTATTGACTTTTCAGGCCCATTAGCAATCCATTTCTGCCTCTGAAGCTTTAATATAATAGATGCAAAGTCAGAATAACTCAGTGGTGACCTACCTCCAATGTCCCTGGCGGGCCCAAGGAACAAGCAAGAGAATAGGAAAGAGAAAAATACAGAAAATGGACTTTCTTTTTTGAGAAAGACAAGGGGGAAAAAAGAGAAATAATAGGAATAAATAAATGACTAGCACTTACTTTAGCACAGGGATGTACTCTTATTCTGGCTCTTGCTCTGGCAAGCTCAGTAAAGACAGAATTACAATGGATGTGAAAAGCACACCAGTAGGAAAAACAGAGAGTGAGAGGTGGGGCAGAGGGTGGTCGGTAAAGAAGATTTTCTTAAGGTGTAATATCATATCATTTGGGTCTTGAAGAAGGAGAGAGTTTTGAAAAAGGGCAGAAGAGCCTTAAATCAGGTGCAAAGATGCCAGGAACCAGACTCAGAGGCTGCGAGATCCTCATTTAATGTGGGACCTTTGTATTGGTTACCTCCCACATCCACATCCCTAGTACGGTAGCATCCAGCCCAGGGCAGACAACACTGGTGACCCAAGCATTTCTTCTCCACTTCCTCCTTAATAACAGGCTCTTATATTGAACCAGGCACATTGCTGTATCTCCTGCAGTGATGGGTGGGCTTCTAACTAAGTGTTGGTCAGTGAGATGTAAGTGGAGGGATTTGTGGGATTCTGGGAAGGCATCTTAAAAAGAGCTGACTCAGCTTGGAGGGGCTCGCTTTGTCCTTCTGCCTTTCTTCATTCTGGCCTGTAACACAAAAGTGATGGGTAGCACGGCAAAGTCATTTCAGACCCTGGGGGTGGCCTTGACGATGAAAGTCATCAGCTAGAATAGTTAAGCAGAAAGATCCAAACTTCCATTCTGATGAACATGGTATGCAAACTGAATTTCTTGGGATGACAAGATTTTAAAAGTCTATGAGACAGAGAAACAGAAAATCCTTAGAAAACAGTTTGGAACCATCCACAGTTATTCCGTGGGGCTCCTCTTGATAGCTCAGTTAGTAAAGAATCCACCTGCAATGCAAGAGACTCTGGTTTGATTCCTGGGTTGGGAAGATCCCTGAAGAAGGAATAGGCTATCCACTTCAGTATCCTTGGGCTTCCTTTGTGCCCCAGCTGATAAAGAATCCGCCTGCAATGCGGGAGACCTGGGTTTGATCCCTGTGTTGGGAAGATCCCCTGAAGAAGGGGAAGGCTACCCCCTCCAGTATTCTGACCTGGAGGATTCCATGGACTGTATAGTCCATGGGGTCTCAAAGAGTCAGAGATGACTGAACAACTTTCACTATCACTGTTACTCCAGAATTCCCCTAGGAGGTCTCATGAAGTGACTAATAGAATAAAATACTGAAGGAAATCTGATCTTTCCCTGGAAATATGGAGTAGGTGGAGAAGATTGTGCAGTGAGGGAAAAAAAAGTTAATAAAATTAACCCCCTGTCCTAAGTTCCTATAAAATAGAGAGGTGAGATTTGCACCCAGGTCTGACTCAAGAACCAATGCTTTTCATAAAAAATGCAGGGGGAGGCCCACATGGCTTCAGAGGATGGGTGACGGGTGGAGTATCAGTCACATCTGTGTCTCAGATTGTCTTAAATGGCATCAGAGGGACCTAGCTAAGTTTCAGAAACAGATTAGTGTCTGGAAATTGTTAGCTCGTCCTGAGTGCCGAAGAATTGGTGCTTGTGAACTGTGGTGTTGGAGAAGACTCTTGAGAGTCCCTTGGACTGCAAAGAGATGAAACCAGTCAATCCTAAAGGAAATCAGTCCTGAATATTCATTGGAAGGTCTGATGCTGAAGCTGAAGCTCCATCCTTTGGCCACCTGATGTGAAGAACTGACTCATCGGAAAAGCCCCTGATGCTGGGAAAGATTAAAGGCAGGAGGAGAAGGGGATGACAGAGGTTGAGATTGTTGGATGGCATCACCAACTCAATGGACATGAGTTTGAGTAAACTCCAGGTGTTGGTGATGAACAGGGAGGCCTGGCATGCTGCAGTCCATGGGGTCACAAAGAGTCGGACACGACTGAGCAACTGAACTGAACTGAACTGGATAGAGTTATTTGGCATGGCTTTTGTTTAGTGTTTTAGTGGTAGGATTTCACACTATTTGTGTTCAAATAGCTTTTGCCTCATCCTCTCAACCAAGTTCTTTGGCCTTGGTTGAGTTCAGTTCAGTTCCGTCACTTAGTCGTGTCTGACTTTTTGCGACCCCATGAACTGCAGCACGCCAGGCCTCCCTGTCCATCACCAACTCCAGGAGTCCACCCAAACCCATGTCCATTGTGTCAGTGATGCCATCCAACCATTTCATCCTCTGTCATCCTCTTCTTCTCCTGCCTTCAATCTTTCCCAGAATTAGGGTCTTTTCAAATGAGCCAGCTCTCTGCATCAGGTGACCAAAGTATTGGAGTTTCAGCTTCAACATCAGTCCCTCCAATGAACATCCAGGACTGATCTCCTTTAGGATGGACTGGTTGGATCTCCTTGCAGTCCAAGGGACTCTCAAGAGTCTTCTCCAACACCACAGTTCAAAAGCATCAATTCTTTGGCGCTCAGCTTTCTTTATAGTCCAACTCTCACATCCATACATGACTACTGGAAAAACCATAACCTTGACTAGATGGACCTTTGTTGGCAAAGCAATGTCTCTGCTTTTTAATATGCTGTCTAGGTTGGTCATAACTTTCCTTCCAAGGAGCAAGCGTCTTTTAATTTTGTGGCTACAGTCACCACCTGCAGTGATTTTGGAACTCAGAAAAATAAAGTCAGCCACTGTTTCCACTGTTTTCCCATCTATTTGCCATGAAGTGATGGGACTGGATGCCATGATATTAGTTTTCTGAATGTTGAGCCAACTTTTTTTTTTAAGCCAACTTTTTCACTCTCCTCTTTCACCTTCATCAAGAGGCTCTTTAGTTCTTCTTCTTATAACTATACAGTGGAAGTGAGAAATAGATTTAAGGGACTAGATCTGATAGACAGAGCGCCTGATGAACTATGGATGGAGGTTCGTGACATTGTACAGGAGACCCGGAGCAAGACCATGCCCAAGAAAAAGAAATGCAAAAAAGCAAAATCGTTGTCTGAGGAGGCCTTACAAATAGCTGTGAAAAGAAGAGAAGCAAAAAGCAAAGGAGAAAAGGAAAGATATACCCATTTGAATGCAGAGTTTCAAAGAATAGCAAGGAGAGATAAGCAAGCCTTCCTCAGTGATCAATGCAAAGAAATAGAGGACAACAATAGAATGGGAAAGACTAGAGATCTCTTCAAGAAAAATTAGAGATACCAAGGGGACATTTCATGCAAAGATGGGCTCGATAAAGGACAGAAATGGTATGGACCTAACGGAAGCAGAAGATATTAAGAAGAGGTGGCAAGAATACACAGAAGAACTGTACAAAAAACGACCCAGATAATCATGAAGATGTATCACTCACACTCACCTAGAGCTGAACATCCTGGAATGTGAAGTCAGGTGGGCCTTAGGAAGCATCACTAGGAACAAAGCTAGTGGAGGTGATGGAATTCCAGTTGAGCTGTTTCAAATGCTAAAAGATGATGCTGTGAAAGTGCTGCACTCAATATGTCAGCAAATTTGGAAAACTCAGCAGTGGCCACAGGACTGGAAAAGGTCAGTTTTCATTCCAATCCCAAAGAAAGGTAATGCCAAAGAATGCTCAAACTAATGCACAACTGGCCTTGGTAGATTGACCCAAGGAGAAGGCGATGGCACCCCACTCCAGTACTCTTGCCTGGAAAATCCCATGGACAGAGGAGCCTGGTAGGCTTCAGTCCATGGGGTCGAGAAGAGTCAGACGTGACTGAGTGACTTCACTTTTACTTTTCACTTTCATGCACTGGAGAAGGAAATGGCAACCCACTCCAGTATTCTTGCCTGGAGAATCCCAGGGACGGGGGAGCCTGGTGGCCTGCCATCTATGGGGTCGCACAGAGTCAGACACGACTGAAGTGACTTAGCAGCAGTAGCAGTAGATTGACCCAAAAGTAATCTGGTGAAATAATAGAAGTTCTAAGAGTTGGCCTCAAAGCTTCCAAAAGCAGTATAGAAGTGTCTTGTTAGACACATGCATACATACTGATATGCATGCATGTTCCCATATTGTAAGTGTGTGTCAGTGTGTGGTATCTTTACAAGAGAGACAGAATCAAAGGAATTTAAAGGTCTGCTATGAAAATGGGAAGCCCTAATCTGTTGTTTCCTTTTTGAAAGGCAGGGTTTGGTGACTACCACCTCAGCTTGCTAATGTCAGGTCCTGCCAACCCTGTGCCTTCTTTGCCTTGGAGGAGAACCTGGTCAGCATTATGTCCTTGTTATCTTCCTGGTTCAAGGAAAAGGCCAAGGAATCAGATCTGGAAGGCTATGCAAGAGTTACCGGCAACTCACATTGCATTCATTCTTTCCCTATTCCTGCTTCCATTTGCAGGGTGCTTGTGTTTAAATGTCCCCTTGTTAGAGAAACTCCTTTTGTCCACCTTCACCTCCTGACACTTCCCTCTATTTTCTTCTTTGTAGCATGTGTGAACATTTGACCTAAACATATTGAATCTACTTAATTAATTGTCAAGACTCCCTTAATTCGAATGTCCCTATGGCCTAGAACAACGCTTGTTAACATAGTAAGCACTCAATAAACATTTGCAGAATGAACAGATGGATGAATGAATGAATGTACCATAGTTCTAAGCTGTCTATTGGCAAAGATATTGCTTAATTGCTGTTTTATCAGACACCTCATTATGAGGCTTCAGAAGAGAAAAGAACTTATGACTTTTAAAGGGACATCAGTGATTATGCTGGGGGTGAGAAGAGCCTGGAATGAATGTCAAGAGACTTAGGTTTGTGTTCTAACTATGTAGAAAACTAGTTGAGGACCTTAACAGCCTAATTTAATTCAAGACTCCCTTGGCATTCACAGATTTATTGCTACCTTGAAGGTCAATGGTGTGTGATAATTTGTAATTTTTGTTGAGGGATGAACTTGAGTTGCCCTGAGTCTTGGACACACATTTCTTTTTTCTTTTAAATTAATTTTTATGTGAATATAGTTGGCTTACAATGTTGTGTTACTCTCTTCTGTATAGCAAAGTGAATCAGTTATATATATATATATACATATATTCACTCTTGTTTTAGATTCTTTTCCCATATAGGCCACTAACAGTACTGAGTAGAGTTCCCTGTGCTATACAGTAGATCCTTATCAGTTATCTGTCTTATATATAGTAATGTGTGTATGTCAGTCCCAATCTCCCATTTTATCCTCCCCATTTCCCGCTTGGTAATTGTACGTTTGTTTTCTACATCTGTGACTCTATTTCTGTTTTATGAATAAGTTCGTTTGTACCATTTTTAAAGATTCTGCTTATAAGCTATATCATATGATACTTATCTTTCTCTTGGACCCACATTATCAATGAGGACTGTTAGACTAAAAAGGAACAGAAAAACAATTGTAACAGCTTTAAATAGAAAAGTGACTTAAAGAGGAAAGGGGAGTATAACAGGATATAACTGGACCCCAGGAAGACTGGAAAGCAAGACTATAAGATTTCTTTTTTTTTTTATTTCCATGAAATCAAAATCTTTTAATAATATAAATTTACCCTCAGTTTCATTATTATATTTTTCACCCCAAAAAGTTCACATACAGAGTTTTTACAAAGTGGTATTCTGGCAGTTGATATCATAATGACGCTGCATATTAACACTCTGTATTGAAGAGGTATTATAAAAATCGCATGGCACATTATTTGCTAAGAAGTAGCATAGTAACAATTGGGAGAAGATTCCTAGGTTTACTGTACCCTGCTTGACGGCTTCTATGGTACTCACAGTTGTATCTCAGGATTTCTCAAGTGCTGCCCCACTCATTTTTCCCTTTCCTAAAAGGCCACAAGGCTTGTGGACAATAATTGGCTTAGCACGACAAAACTCAGATGCCTCCAAATGAGAAAAGCTACTCCCAACCACCTGGGCTGCCCCTCCTCCTGACTACCTAGCCCATCCTGGACAGCCTGAGTCTGGCTCACACCCAGGTATCTGCCCAATCCTGCTTTCCCACCTGTGCTTCTAACAGCCCAGGATGCACCCCATACCTTGTCTCCCTGACACTAACAGGTATTGGGCCCGAAACACACAGAAACACAATCCTAGCCTCAGCTTCTGCTCTATTTTGGCATTTCCACTTTTGATACATGATTTTAATATTCCTTTTAAAATCCAACTGGATCAAACCCAATGCTATGGAGTGTTCACTCTGATAAGTTTTCAAGTGTCCAAAGCCGTAGGCTCTGCTTTATCCAGGTGACAGTTCCCAGCTTCCCAGGAAACCTCAGGGGGATGGGTATGCCTTCTTCTCCAGCTACAAGACTGCAGAGTGGGTCTCCTGCAGGTTCTCCTCAAGCTTCAGTCCCAGGTTGTCAATTCCAGTGCTGGTGACTGGTGGTACACTGCTTTCAGCTGGCTCTGCCGTGTGCGTCGGGGTGGAGCAGTACAGGATGAACCCCACCATGATGACGGTGAAGGACAGGATGTAGAGTCCTGAAAACGTATAGCCAAATAGAAAGAGTCCGAAGAAAAGACTGTAGAGGTCAGCTGTCAGGATGCCCAGGTTGACAGAAGTGGCACTGGTGACTTTGATCACCAGTGGCATGAAGCTATACAGGCAAAACATACAGAAGGCAAATGCTACAAATAGCAGGGCAATTTTCCAGTCCCAGTGAATGCTAGCAATATCCTTATATTCCACAATCAATAGTTGTATGCAACTGATAATTGTTCCAAATAAGCCCACCATTCCTAAAAACTCCTTTCTGCTCAGCTTCTTCACGATGTATTCTTCACACACATTAGAAACAGCATAGAGGGAAGCTCCAAGAAGGACCACGATGTCACCAATCAGTACATTGTCTTCCCTCCCTGCTAATATGTCTGCACCAACCATAGTTCCTACACCCAACAGACAGACAGCCACAGCAATGAAGTGGATCACTCTGTATCTTGCATAAAGAATAAACCATGAAAGAGCCATCAACACAGGAATCCCAAAGCAATCCAAAAGACTCTTACTATTCATTGCTAAAAGTACACTTAATACTATTTGTGATGAATGCATCTTCTAGGTAACTCCTGGTTTTAATTTCTATGAAATTCTGAGTTTTTCATGTGCCTCTTATGATGTCTGTCTTACAAAAGATTTCCTATCTTTCCCAGCAGGCTCCTCTGTCCATGGGATTTTCCAGGCGAGAATACTGGAGTGGGTTGTCATTTCCTTCTACAGGGGATCTTCCCGACCCAGGGATGAAACCCGCGTCTTCTGCTTGACAGGCAGATTGTTTTTACCACTGAGCCACCTGGACACTGGTTAGCGTTGGGTACTGGTATGCTCTGACAATCAGGTAATTAGCTTCTACATCTACTAGTCTAAGCAGGATGTACTTCCACCATTTCTTTTTCAATATGTATAAAAAATTATCACTACCTGATTGAAATGCCAGCATCACTGTATAAATTAGAAACAGCAAACAATAGTTGATAAAGCTCTGAAGCATGGGGGTATTCACTTTATATCTTTCTGCCAAGTACTGGCTGGTGATGGCTGTCCCACATATACACAAGGATAACATCTGACCTAAGGCAATTGTTTTCAAAATATTCCAGGTGAAGAGTTTGCCCTTGATCCAGAGCAGCAGGCTGGCCGAGCCCGGCGCGTGCGGCTGCCGGCCGCTAGGTCCCGCCGGCGAGGCGGCCTCCTTGGGAGCCCCGCGGTCTCCGGCGCCTGGAACCCCTAGAAGGGCTGGATCCCGACGGAGGCGGCGCTTGTGCGGCCGGTGGGCTCGGCTCGGCCAGTGGGTCCCGCTCTCGCCGGCGTCCCTCTCTCACCTCTGCTGGGCGGACTCCTTCTCAAGACTATAAGATTTCTCCAGACTCTCAAACAGAATCTGTTCCATGAGAATTAAGACTTGGTCCATGCTATTCTTTCCTCAGTGGATGATTTTTGAGTGCATTTTGAGTTCAGTGCTGGTTAAGAGATAGTGAGGCATAAAAGGAAACATCAGACTCTCTGTGCTCTCAAGAAGTTCAACAGCTAGGGAAGAGACAAGACTTCCCCTCCCACTGAACACAAAGGGTGTTCAGATGGAGTTCACTAGTCCTGGAAGTGTTTCACATGATTGAGAGGTCTCTGCATCCTAGGTAGACTCAAGAAGTCTTCGTGTAGGGGAAAGTACTTTATTTTTTTCTTCTGGGAACTGTAGAGTTGTCATCATAGATAGAAGGAAAGATGAGGAAGACAGCATGAACAAAGTCTTGGAGATGTAAATTATCTGGCAGTGGCAGTAAAGACTAGAAGGAGGGCAACGAGGAATACTCAGTAGAGGAAGAAACCCACATTGGGCAGGAGTGAGAGAGAAGTTGTGCTAAGCTGAGGAAGGGCCTAAAAATGCCAGGCTGATCAGACTAATCTTAATGGAGCAATACAGAGCCACCATAGGTCCTTTAAATTTTTTAAAAACCTTTTATGAAATATTTCATTTATATAAATACACACACATGGTATGCTGTGTGCTGTGCTTAGTCGTTCAGTCATGTCTGACTCTTCTGTGATGCCATGGACTGTAGCCCACCAGGCTTCTCTGTTCACAGGGATTCTCCAGGCAAGAATACTGGAGTAGGTTGCCATGTCCTCCTCCAAGGGATCTTCCCAATCCAGGTCTCTGGCATTGCAGCAGATTCTTTACCATCTGAGCCACCAGGGAAGCCCAGCACATGGTATAAAGGTGTTTGTATAATGTATAAAGAAGGCTGAGCACTGAAGAATTGATGCTTTCAAACTGTGATGCTGGAGAAGACTCTTGAGAGTCTTTTGGACTGCAAGGAGATCAAATCAGTCAATCCTAAAGGAAACCAACCCTGAATATTCATTGGAAGGACTGATGCTGAAGCTGAAGCTCTAACACTTTGGCTACCTGATGCAAAATGCTGACTCACTGGAAAAGATCCTGATGCTGAGAAAGACTGAGGGCAGGAAGAGAAGGGGACAAAAGAGGATGAGATGTTTGGATGGCATCACCAACTCAAAGGACATGAGTTTGAATAGGTTCCTGGGAGTTGGTGATGGACAGGGAAGCCTGGCATGCTGCAGTCCATGGGGCTGCAAAGAGTTGGACACGACTTAGCAGCTGAGCAACAACAATAAGGTATGAAAAATGAAGTGACATCTGTGTGCCCTTTATTCCACACATGAAATAGAACACAATCAATACCTTTGAGTCCCTCCTGTGTTCTCTTTCCCCATAGTTACCTTTACTATTTTCCAAAGTGATCACTATTCTAAATTTTTTATTAATTGTTCTCCTTGCCTTTGGATTTGATTTTATGACATGTATATTAAGCTCCATGTGACTTTAAAATTACCTAATTTTTGCATTTTTCATCTTGCTTTTTCTATGTTCCTCCCCCACCACCTTTTGTGTTTCTTGCCTTGTTTTGGATTGTTTGTTCTTAATTTTGTTTCTTGCTACTAGTTTTGGAAATTACTCTATATTCGTTTAAAGATTTACCCTTTAAATTTGGTTTTGTGCACTTAACATTCAAAAATGTATTAGCATCTCTGGAGTTCCCTGGTGGCTTAGTAACTAGGATTCTGGGCTTTCACTGCCATGGCCTGGGTTCAGTCTCTGGTCGGGGAACTGAGATCCTGCAAGCCGTGCTTCACAGCCATATATATATGCATGTGTGCATGCTAAATCAATTCAGTCGTGTCCAACTCTGTGCAACCCTATGGACTGTAGCCCACCAGGCTCCCCTGTTCATGGGATTCTTCAGGCAAGAATACTGATGTGAGTTGCTGTGCCCTTCTCCAAGGGATCTTCCCTTACTCAGGGATTGAATCCTTGTCTCTTATGTCTCCTATATTGGCAGGAAGGTTTTTTACCACTAGGACCACCTGGGAAGCCATATATATTTACTATATATATATATATATATATGTACACACATATACACATATGTATATACGCACGCACACATATAGACATCCTAACCCCACTTCCCTCAAGAATTAGAACCTTGAAATGCTTTATCTTCTATCAACCCTAGCCTATCCAGCATTGCTCACATATTTTAGTTCTTGTTTTTAAGCACACAAATTATCACTTTTGTTTTTATTTGTATAGATTTATATACATGCTATCATTTTCATTACTCACAATTCCTTCTCACATTGTAGGCTTTTTTTCCTCCTAGAATTATTTTACTTCCTAAAGTAAATTGATTAATGAGGATATCTTGGAAGTAAGAATATTTGTTTTTTTTTTAAATCTGAAAGCAACTTGAAATACAGATTTTCTGGATATAGTGTCCAAAGTTAATAGTTATTTTTTCCCAGCATAATCAGCAGCCCCCAACATTTTTGGCATCAGGAACTGGTTTTGTGGAAGACAATTTTTCTACGGACCAGCGAGGGGGATGGTTTTGGGATGATTTTAGCACGTTTTATTTATTGTGTGTTTTATTTCTATTATTATTATTATGTCAGATCCATCTCAGATCATCAGGCATTCAGTTTTGGAGGTTGTGGACCCCTGGTGAAGATACTGTTCCATTATACGCTGACTTTCATTGTCACAAGTGAGGAGTCTGTTGTTAGTCTAATTATTGATTTCTCTTTGTATTTTCATTGTGGTAATCAGTCTTTTCTTTTGGATGTTTAAAAAGATGTTTTCATTGTGTTTGCTGTCCTTCAGTTTCACTACAAAGTGTTGCTGCTAAGTCGCTTCAGTCGTGTCCGACTGTGCGACCCCGTGGACTGTAGCCCACCAGGCTCCTCTGTCCCTGGGATTCTCCAGGCAAGAACACTGGAGTGGGTTGCCATTTCCTTCTCCAATGCCTGAAAGTGAAAAGTGAAAGTGAAGTCGCTCAGTCATGTCCGACTCTTTGCAACCCCATGGACTGCAGCCTACCAGGCTCCTCCGTCCATGGGATTTTCCAGGCAAGCGTACTGGAGTGGGGTGCCATTGCCTTCTCCGACAAAGTGTATAGGAATGCATTTTATTTTATTTATACTGCCTTGTGGAGTTGTATTTCCTTTATATCTTCTGCAAATTCTGGAGAACTCTTAGACATTATCTCTAAGTATTGTCTCTCATTTTCTGTTTCTATAATGTCAATTACACATGTATTATGCCTTCTAATTCCATTCTTCATGTTTCCTGACCTCTCTTTCATTCATATTTTCCATCTCCTATCTCTAGGTTCTGTGTAATTCATCCATTCTCTTCCATTTCACTAATTTATTCTTCAGGGATATTTAACATAAAAACTGTTTCCTTTGAGTTTTTCATTTCAATTATTGCATTTTAAATTTTAATTACAATTTTTTCCTTGTTATTTTTTGATACTCTTTTGTTCTTTGTTTATTTTTCCCTCTTTTCTTCAAAAATTGCATCATGAATACAGTTCTACTATATTCACTTTCTGATAAGTCAATATTCCAGTTTGTTGGGGATCATGCATTTGCTATCTGTCATTTCTGCTAATGCTGACTTATAGAAGTTTGTTTCTCCTTGTGTTTGATAACTTTTTACTTGAGCTCTTTTTTGCTTTGACATAATCTGTGGGGCCTGGATTGAGATATTTTATTCCAGAGATGTTTATATTTGCTTTTGTTTGGATTGAGTGCACTACCAAACTCGGATCACTTTAATTCAATTTCTCAACTTGAGGTTTTCCTTATATGTGGGTAATATGAATTAAACTCCTGACCCCCAGTGAGAACAGATCTAGGTTATGAATTCTAAAGGAAGATTAATTTTTATATATAGAAAATATATAAAGCCACCACAGAGACAGTTTTCCTTTGCTAGAAGGATGTAGTTTTCTTTCGTTTATCCTTTAAATGAGGATGTAGCTTTATATGGAGTTTAGCTAGTCAACCTTGCATGAGGCCAAGGCCTGGCCTCCCATTTCCCACTCACATCAAAGCCGCATTAATCTCTAAAACTCTAGGTTTCTGTGTTTGGCCCCAGGGCATCACTTACCCTTCTTGTCTCAGCTTACTCTCTGTTTTTGTGTAAGTAATGTACGACCACTGGAGACTTCCCTTTCTTGAAAACACATAAATACATTTAAAAGTGTGTTTGCTGTAATTTATCCAGTACCTTAGTGTTAGGGTCAGATGATATTTTTAGAATGCTATATTGTCAGAAGCAAAAGTGCCATTGTAGACTTCTGCTGGGCACCTTCCATCGCTACAGCATCTCCTAAACAACAGGAGGAGCAGACACCAAAGGCAACCTAGGGATGACCCCCTTTGCCTGTGTGTTCCTGTGTGCTATGGAAGTTCTCGAGTCAGAGAAGCCCAGGTAAGCAGCTCTGCTCACATGGTGATCTTACAGCTAGGTCTTGAAGAGTAAGAAGCCACAGCCTGTCAGGAGCAAGGCTGGCAGGCTGTTATTAGAGTGAGTGACAGCCAGCTCAGAGGTATGGAGTCTTGAGATGGTCTTGGTGCCCATGGGACATGAAAGGGGTGGAGTGGCAGGTGCCTGGGCACAGACAGGAGTGACATGTGGGTAGAGAAGTGGAGTTCTGACCCATTCACCCCAACAGTTACCTTATAGACATGGAGGACAGAACTGGATGGGGAGGGGGCAAAAGCTAAATAAGGTATAGCCCTTGCCCTCTAGCAACCGTCAATCTAGGAGGGACAGAAAGACCAGACTGCCTGCTCCAGAGGAAGTAAGATTACTTCTTTCTTTCTCATTTTTTAAAATCCTTTTAGAGGAGTGAGCAGGATGCTTGGCCCCCTTAAGTGCTCATCTATTGTTCATTGAATGAATCAATGGGCATAAATAATTTTCCTATAACACAGATATGAATAAATGCTAAGCAGAGGTGAATACAGAGGGAGAGGTGGTCAGCACTGATACTGGGAATCTGAGACTTCAGATTTAAGGGGCTTCAGGGGGATGCCCAGAGTCCTCCTGGGGTGAGCCAAAGTGAGGGACCATCCCCTTCAAGAATCTTTTACTGCTTGCCCTTGGCTTCTCCTCGCTCGCCCCTCCCCTTCCCATGGAAGTGGCCTGGGACTAAAAATCAGCCTGGGCAACACCAGAAGAGCTTTGTAGACGAGATTAAAAGCAAATCAAAGAAGAAAAATTGTGGCTCGGTTTATGTCTTCCTAATTAAAACCCCGCCAGTCTCCCTTCTTTTTCTTTCCAGCTAATGTTACACTAACGAGCTGAGTTTAGTGGCATTTATGTAGATAAAAGTCCCAATGATTGATCTCAATGGCTTGTTAAAATTAGTTTCAGTCCACCATATTGATTTAATTCCATTGCTTGAAAGTGCTAATTAATAATGATAATAAAAGTGTCTCGGCCCATTATTATCAGTGGGCAGGCAATGGGGGGGTGGAGGTAGGGGGAGAATTGCTGTTTTTAGTGTCACTTACTCAGTCGAAGGGTGGCCTTTGAAAGCTGGCAGAGGGGACAGGAGCCTGGGGATGGGGCCGAAGGGGTGTTCCTGTCTCTTTATGGCTGATTCCTCCTGAGAGTGCTGGGGGATGCTTGGAGGGGTGAGAGGCTGGTAGATGCATGGGTGCTGTATGAGCCATGCATCTTGCTTATTCTTTAAGCCTCTTGATTCCCTCCAGAGCTGGTGGGTCGCTGCTTGCCTGGTGGCACCTGAAGGAGGTAAAAGGTTTAAACTTCAGACTGTTCCCAAGGGTGATGAAACTGGAGTTCGCCTTTTAGACACTGATGAACAGCTTCTAGGAATCTGAGCTCTGAACCTCAGCCACCCATACCCTATGCTGCAGGGACCCCAGGAGGAGAGGGAGGAATTTGCGGCAAAGAGATCAATAGATGAGGAGCCTGATGGATGAGGAAAGTGAAAGCAAGTGTTACTTGCTCAGTCGTGTCTGACTCTTTGTGAGCCCAGGGACTGTAGCCAGCCAGTCTTCTCAGTCCATGGAATTCTCCAGGCAAGAATACTGGAGTGGGTTGCCATTCCCTTCTCCAGGGGATCTTCCCGACCCAGGGATTGAACCCAGATCTCCTGCATTGACAGGCAGATTCTTCACTGTCTGAGTCACCAGGGAAGCCTGGATGGGGAGAAGGGAGGAGGAGTTTAGAGAGCAAAGAGGAAAAGAGTCTGGGAAGTTGAGTTAAGAAGGGAAAGTTAGAGATCTCTCCTAAATTAATTAATTTGGCTTTAAAGGAGTCTCCTTGCCTTTGATAAAGCCCTAAGCCCCTGGAAAGGATTCTGCTGGCCCCTCTGGGGAATAAGGTGGGGGATGAGGGAAGAGGGATGGCAGGAATGGAAACGGTGCCTGGAGAGACGAGCCGTGGTTCCAAGACAGCAGCCCTACGGGAGTGGGAGGCGGGGAAGGGCTCCTGCGTGTGGCCAGTGCTCCCCAAAGGCCAAACCTCCACTTAACTGCAGAACATCTCGCCAGACCCCCAGTCTCTCTGACCCCTGCCTCCAACAAAGACTGTAACATGTAGAAGTCCAAGTTCCATGAACTATGTGTGGCTGACATGTGGGAGCAGTTGGAGACCTATAATTCTTCCTCTGTTGAACTTTATGACCATGCATGGCATCATCGCTGGCACTTTGAGAGCCAAGAAGGGAGTGAAAAGAGCTTTTAGGTCCCTGGGGATGTGGTGGAGTAAGTGGGATGAGAGACAGATACAGGTTAAGAACATGCAGCCTCTAGAAGTAAGGGATCAGGGACCCACAGAAACAGCTCAGAAAGTCCACACGAGGGCCCGGCAACCAGAGGGCCAAGAGATGACCTTGACTTAGGCAGGGTTTGGATCAGCCAGTCACTGCCCATTCTCTGGCCTGGGCCACTGGGTATGAATCAATCTGTTTAAGGCAGAGGTCTATAAGGGATGCAGCTGCTGGATCTGGCAATTCTGAACATCATTGTCTTGAATGTAATATCCAAAGATCCACCTGATATAGGCCTGTTCCTGGAGATGCTCTTTATCAAAAGACCTTATGAAGCACTCTCCCCCACTCCCCAAAAGATTAATGGAAAATTCACACTATAGAATTTGAACTATATATGATTTGCTCTACAGTTAACTCAAGCATAATTATACCCAATAATTATATGGTGTAGTTCTGATATTAATTACAATCCATCCTCATTAAGGAATTAACCAAACCATGTGTGGCTGGGGATGGGGAGGGGAGGAGGGAATAGTTTTTTTAAAGATTTATTCTCCATTTTTCTTTTTCCAGGTTATGCTGATTTCTCTCTCCTCCTGTGCTCTGTGCTATACTTGTTCCCCCAGTGATGTGAGTTGGGATACTCTGTTTCGTATGTTAAGGTCCTTATTACTAACCAAAGAAAGTCACCTTTCTCTGTTCATGCTATTCCTCCAGGTTCACTTAAGAATCTCTATCAGCAATACGCCTTGGGAAGGGTGCTCCCTCCAATATGATCAGTCAAATGCCAACTGCTGGCTGTACTTTATCTGGGACTTCTATTTGAATGATCGTAGCTCTGTTTCTCACTGCCTACTCCCCGCCTTCTGCTCTTGTATGCAGCAGAGTGCCCTGCTTTGTGATAGGGTGAAGGGGTTTGAGCTCGACTCATTTTGGGGGAAGAGTAACTTCCAGATTGTGCCCAAGCTTAGAATAGATTGCCTTTGGAAAAAATATGGGGATCCATATGCTTCTTTGTAACACTGTCAGCCTCCCTCCCTGTTTCATCTCAGGAGGATTACTGTTAACTATTTCGTACACGTGTTTGGATGGGGTAACAATGCACTTGGCTGAGATATGGATCCTGGTGGGGATCTTCGAAGGAATCCAGCCATTTCTCTGTTTTTAGGTGGAAGCCATTATTTCTGTTTTCTAGGGTCTAGAAACCCCATGGAATGTTGGAGCGTATAATGCCTCCTGTCATCGTCTGGTACCTTCTACAGTTCCTTTCCATTTTGCTGCATCATTTTTTTTTTTCCCTTTTCCCTTTTCCTTTCCCTCTTGCATTTTTCACTTTTGCTCTCTTCTTCTGCAGTGCTAGCCCACTCGTCCCAGCTGAGACTGACATGAGAATGGTCAGCTGGTCCCTGTGGAGGACCCTGGGAGGGAGAGGGGGCTCTCACCAGGGGGGTGGCATGCCTAATGTGGTGGGGGACGTGTTTACTTGTAGAGACCTTAGGATTGGCAGCCCCACTTGTCCCTCTTGGCATGGCTTGGGTGGCAACTGGGGATGAAGGTATTTCCAGTTGTAATTTTGGAATAGACAGTCATGGGTTATCTAGTCAGATGGATGGAGCACACGGCAAGGTGTTCCAGCTCAGAGTTCAGTTTGGAAGTCTGCTGGCCTATAGCCCAGAAGTTAAGACTCTCTGACCGTACTCAGTCGAGAACACAGTGGATAGGGTCAGGTCCTGGAGGTGGAGGGCTGGCAGGGTACCAGGGTGTTCTTATGGGGTTCAGGGACCATTCAGTCCTTAGTGGGTGTGTGCATGTTCATGGGTGGTGGCGGGGGCAGGAAGAGAGGGTTTCTGCAACAGCCAGAGAAAGAGAGAAGGATTTTAAAATCTCATGCATTTCAGTTCATGAATGTGAAAATTGAATTTGCCACCAGATCCAGGAGGTAAATCCTGTCTTGCAAACTGGAGGCAGAGAAGGAGGTCAGACGCTTGATTAGTCTGAACGTGGAATCAGAGGTCAGGAGCTGGTGGGGGGTGCAGCTTGAGGCAAGATAGTCCAAGACTCTGTGTCCAGAGCCCAGAGGGTGTGGGTTGGACGGGGGGGTGGGGGGGAAGCTATGCAGTGGAGTCAGCCTGAGTTGATGGCTTGGGGTAAGCATCTATAGGCTAAGGTCCTTGAAGCTGAATCCCGTGGACCTCTGCAGTGACTAAAGCCGAAGCCCTGGTATAAGATGAGCATAGACAGTATTACAGCTCAGGGGCTGTGAGCACAGGGCTTATGGGACCCTGGATGTGGTTGGTTGGACCTGGAGGAGCATCCAGATAGGGGTACAGAGTCCTTTGTGGGGAGAAAAGAGAGAAACTCAGTAACTGCAGCTGGGCAAGCGTGTCTGGAACCGCCCTCCTGACTCACAAGGGCCTACTGGATTCACCTCTTCCCACCTCCAAGTCCAGTGACGTTGTGCTCGGAGGTTGTTTGCTTGAAATCAGCCTTGATGAGAGCCAGCCCAGGTGGCTCAGTGGTAAAGAATTCTCCTGCCGAGCAGGGGACCTGGGTTCAGTCCCTGGGTGGGCAAGATCCCCTGGAGAAGGAAATGGCAACGCACTCCAGTATTCTTGCCTCAAGAATCCCATGGACTGAGGAGCCTGGTGGGCTACAGTCCATGGGGTTGACTAAACAGCAGCAACAGCAGATAGTACAACTCTGCAGTAAGCACCAAATGCTATAAACTAGGGCTTGTTTCTCCCTGGAGAGCTGGTTGTTAAACATTTAGCTGCTGAGAGGAGAGCCTCTTTGATGTCTCCCGAATGTCAGGGAGTGGGGTGTTGGTGTGGACTTTATCCTGTGCAGTTAGCTTAGAAATGGCGCATCCAGAGGCTCATCTGAGTCTGTTTGGGGAGAGAGAGAAGACTAGAGAGGGAAGGGGCTGGCACCGGATCTGCTTCAGAGGCTGCCACCAGAGGTGGTGCTAATGAAGGCCGATGAAAGCAACCGTCCGCAGTCCCGCTTTTAGCATCTTGGCCTATCGCCTTGCTCTGGTGTGGTGTGTGGGCACCGTCACACGCTGCTGGGTAGTGAAAATGGATACAGGCTTGTTGAAAAACAAATTGGCACCTTGTGCCATGAACTTGAACCGTGAATACCCTTTGACCCAATAATTCTCCTCCTGGGAAGCTACTCTAAGGAAGAAATCCTAAACACTTCCATTGTTTTGGAAATCCCACACGACAAAAAAGGTCTTAGCTGCAACTTTATTTAGGCTAGTGAAAAGTTGAAATTAACCTAAATGTTTCATGGTAACAGAATGCTTGAGGAGTCTAAGGCGTATCTTCTTAGTAGATTATTATGCAGTGATTTAAAAGGATGGGAAAAAAGTTCAGGGCAAGCACAGAAGTGCTTATGATAAGCAGAATACAAAGTTGTAGAGTAGCATTTTTCCATCGTGTCTTTTGGAATACGACTCCCGTGTCAAATATATTCGGGAAGTGCTTGGTGTCCTATGCCCCTCTCAAGACTGCGTGCACATCAACGCTAAGGGTTCTGAGAAGTTCTGTGGTTTAACCTATTGCTTCTTGAACTTATTTCACCCCAGAGTCCTTTATCCAACCAACATCGATTACCATCCTTCAGCATTAAGGCTCAGCAGAACAGTTTTGGGAAGCAGTGACACACGGAACAGTTAGTTACATGAAAGTGTCCATCAGAATACAGGGAGGAAACAATGACAAAAGGCGAGCAGGGACCGGAGTAGCCATGACTGTGAAAGATTTTTTTTTTAAGTCTTCTTTTTTGGGGTGTATCTTTGCCAGAAATCCTTTAAAATGCATACCTTTTATTAAAGAATTATATAAAAGCCTCTCTTCAGGCAGGTTTGTCTCTTTCTCTGGTAGATGACATGTAAGATTCAGAATTTGTACTTTCTGCATAATGGATAAAACGTCCATACAATCCAGGGGGATTTTTGACAGGTAAAGAGTGTGATGGCTGGAATTTGATGTAGCAGGAAGCCACTCAGAGTGCGAATGTGGATTTGGGATCAGTGTAGTTCATCACAGCAGAGTCTTCAAAAAAAATTAGTGAATACTTCCCTAATAGTTAAAGGTGTACCAGGCACCATCAGAGCCCTTTCCACATATTAACTCATTTAAGCGTCACAGCAAGTCCACAGGGTAGACACCGCGCTTGTCCCCACTTCACAGGTAGATAAGTAAACAAAGCCACAAAGAGGTTGGGTGACCTGCTGTGGTTCCAAGCCCCTTGTCTCCAGGGAGCAGATTCTTTATCAACACCCAGAACTGCCTCATCTGAGGGACCAGTGATGATATTGCATCATTAGACAGGATTTCACGGTGGTGGATTTAACTTAAGACACAAAGCCATTCCTGCCATGAGAGCAATGGGACCCTTGCTTCTTGGGTTCGTAAACTGGGACCGTGTAGACCCTTCACTTCCTCTGGTCATATCCACAACTGTGCCAGGTACAAACAAGAGGAAGAAGGGGAGAATGAGTCTCCAGGTCTGGTCCCCGTGGGCCGGGAGCTCCTCTGGCTTCTGTAGCTCTTCCTATGGCCGCTGGGAAGGGTCCTGCTTCTTCCTTTTCATCCACCCCTCTGACTTTAGTTTTTAATTTTTCTTTAAAAAGGTGTTAGGATGTGATCATACGTCTCTGTGTGCTGATATTTTTGGATTCCACCATAGATGGGTTAGGAAGATTCCACCATAGATGGGTCAGGGAGCCCATATTGACTAAGTTTAGAGACCTATTTCAAATGGCTGAGATGCCCAGAGTCAGAGGGATGGGTTGGAGGGCCACTCAGGGTCACCTCCATTCTCTGTATTCTGGGGTATTTTGAATATCAGGTCTCAGGGGAATCTGGTTGACAGGAGTCACCATCTAGAATCTCGTGTTGTCCCGGATAGGGGAGACAGAGGTGAGGAAACAGGAAAAAGAAATCTGTTCTACATGGGTTTCAAAGGTAATCATTCCAAGGTGATGCATTTGGGGCTGGCATGTCCTTGCCACAGTAAGTCATACTGGTTCCTTGCCCTGTACTCCTCTGAGGACACGGGGAGGACCAGCTGGGCACCATTCTCTGAGAGTAAGAGCCTCTCGTGGGCTTAAAGCGCGTTGTTAAATCAACCCAGGCCCTCTCATCCTCTTCCTTCTAGACTTTTCCACTCTGGATGAAATAACTCTGGAGTCTGACATCTGCTCACAGGCCCTGCTCTCTAGCCCTTTCTATCACTCTTCCCTTTAGCTCGTTGTTGTTCAGGCGCTAAGTCATGTCTGACTCTTTGCAACCCCATGGACTGCAGCACGCCAAGCTTTCCTGTCCTTCACCATCTCCCGGAGTTTGCTCAAACTCATGTCCATTGAGTCGGTGATGCCATCCAACCATCTCATCCTCTGTCACCGCCTTCTCCTCCTGTCCTCAATCTTTCCCAGCATCAGGTCTTCTCCAATGAGTTGGCTCTTTGCATCAGGTGGCCACAGTATTGGAGCTTCAGCATCAGTCCTTCCAGTGTATATTCAGTGCTGATTTCCTAGTCCCAGTGTACAGCAAAGCATTAGACCTTTTCTGCAAATCACATTCACCTTATTATTCACTCTACATGGACTGGTCATTTCCTATAAAGTTTTATTCTTTTACTCTTTCACCAGTTTTTATTTCCTCACTTATTTAATGGTATCATTTCCCCCCTTCTCGTAGGCTTCAAACTTTACACTGATTACTCCTGAATTTCATATGATCTGTTTTGAACCAAATACCCAGTTTGTCAAATCAAACTTTGTATGAATTTAAAATCTGTCCTCTATTTTTACCTCCCTGATCAAAGATGAGTTTGATAGAAACCATTTGTAGAAGGGTCTTCCTTTGAGCACAACTTCTCTGCAAGCAATACAGTATTAAGATTGTTGGACTGACAAGAAAAATAGGGCCCATGTCATGGCGATCCAGTGTCCTCGAAGAGCACCCCACTCCCCTCCCCGCCCTTGCCCCCGCGAAAGAAAAGCGTGTTAGCAGTGAAGGCCCGCCACTTCCTGGTGTGGCCACTGAATGTGCTAATATTCTTGTTTTTGTCACTGGCTGGGGAGCCTGGCCTGGGCAAGGCTTTTTTTTTTTTTTTTTTATCATCACCGCGATTTTTCAAAACTAGTAATATGGTTGAGGAAAGAGTCTAAAGAGCAATGGTTGTTGCTTTGGTCCCTGGAAAGAAAGATTATGTTTTGATAGTTCCTTCATCTCTCAGGGAGTTTGCTTGCCCAGCAACGTAATATGTGTAACAGAACTACCCTGGACAATTCGGGATGATCAAACAGGACGAAACACTAACCACAGTTAACAGAAGGACTGCTTGTCCTGTGCCAGGCGCCGTGCATCATGTTTTGGGTGGTGATTATTTCTGCTAAATCTCGTGTGTTTCCATGAATTCCATCCACCAGTCTCTCTCTCTCTTTTTTCGCTCTCTTACCAAGTCCCATGGATTCTCTTTAATGTATTTACTCTTCCCAGTTGTTCTGTCCCATCTGAGTGGAGGCCTTCACTTCTGCTCACTGCGGCCATGGTTCTCTGGCCTCTTTGGCCTCAGTCCCTCCCTCGGCTAAGCCTCCTGCAGGTGCCCCCATACTGACCAGCTGAAGAGGCCACTGCCTTTCTTTATTTTTGGCTGCATGGGGTCTTTGCCGTTGCCCTTGGGCTTTCTCTAGCTGCAGTGTGCGGGTTTCTCATTATGGTGTCCTCTCTGTTGTTGAGAACGGACTCTAGGGCATGCAGGCATCGGCAGTTGTGGCTCCCGGGCTCTCGAGCACAGACTCAATAGTGACGGCACATGGGTTTAGTTGCTCCAGGGAATGTGGGGTCATTCCAGATCCGGGGTCAAATGTGTGTCCCCTGCATTGGCAGGCAGATTCTTAACCACTGGACAGTAAGCCAGTGAGATGGACTTACAATCTAGTTGAGGGGGGAATATAGACACCCAAGTGTTGTAAAAATGGGAGGAAATGAATAACAGCACAAGCAACAGTATCAAGATGGCTAAGTGACATGGGAAGTCCATGCCGCTTCCTTGAAACCACCTCCTCTTCCCATTTTAAAACAATTCTGAGTCTCCCCACGACCTTATCTGGTGTCAGGGTTCTCCGTATTCTGACTCCAGATGACCTTTCCAGCCTGTCTCCTGTTGCTCCTTCACATGCTCCTGCCGTGTCGAATGTGATTCCCTTATTTCCTAGACCATACTCCATGTGGTCCTTCCCCCAGGACTGCACCCACCATCCTCTACCTGCTTCTGCTCCGTGATGCCTCCTCTACAGATCCTGCCCCATAGTCAAATTCAGCTCAAGCTCTTCACTCTTCCCTGAGTCTTCACCTTTGCATCACTAATGGTGCTCCCACTGGCAGGTGCTCCATTGGCCATCTTGACACTGTTGCTTTGTGCTGATATTCATTTCCTCTCCTTTTTAGAAACATTTGGGTATCTATCTTGCTCCCTCAACTAGATTGTAAATTCTTTGATGACAAGGGTTGGTGTGTGTGTGTCTCTCTGTGTGTGTATACATATTATTTCTCACAGTGTCTAGTCCATAAGAGATATGCAATGATTCTTTATTCAGTGAAGGGATGCCAGTATATAAATGTAGCGCTTGGTTCCCAAGGCTTTAGCTCCCTTCTTCAGATTTATGAAAATATGAATCTTCCTTAGGAAGCAG
Source organism: Bos taurus (assembly GCF_002263795.3). NCBI lineage: Eukaryota > Metazoa > Chordata > Mammalia > Artiodactyla > Bovidae > Bos > Bos taurus. The sequence continues at coordinate 32,690,716 of NC_037354.1, read as the reverse complement.
CGGAGAGAGAGAGGGAGACTGAGGCACGTGGAGGGGAGAGAGAGAGAAAGATGGCCTTGTACAATGTCTTGAACGGAAACTTGCGTGAAACCCGGGCCTTTGATGCTCAATCTACTATTTTCTGGGGCTTCACTTAAAGAATTCAGCCCAGGATCCCCAGATCACTAGGAGAAATGACCAATAGCAGAGTAGCTGGAGCATGCTGCCAAGAAATTACAGTTAGGAGCAGTAATAACGGCAGTGATAATAATGATGATGGTGATGGTGATGACTACGATGACGTTCTAATAATTAGACAGCAGCTCCGAATGAGCCCATCTCCTGAGTGACAAATCGTTCACGGGATACATAGGAATCTGTTTCCTTTTACTGTTGGAGGGAGGTCCCCCTCTCCCTCTATGGTCATGACCCCAGGCTCCCCAAGCCACAAGGACAGATCAGGAAAGCTGGCCCACAGGCTCCTGACCAGCAGAAGGGAGGAAAGTCCTTTCCAGTCCCTTTAGTCTTGACTGAAAATAAAGTGAGGGTCCCTGGGTTCTCCTATAAACGGTAATGATAACACAATTATCATGCAAAACAAAAATTAAGTTTAATGGTGCAAAGCCAGGGTGTACTGGGGAGGTAATTCATATTAATTATGTTTGGATTAAAAGCTTATTTCTTTTGTTAGCATCTGCAAGTAGAAACTTAGCTGTAAGGAAAAAAAATCCGCATATAATTACAGCCTCTTCTGGACGAGCAGTGTTGGACTTAATGGAGCATCCCTGCTCTCTTCAAGCTCCCGGAGAATGGTAATATTTCACATTTTATGAAACACAGAAGAAATAAATTACAGGTTTAATGATAAGAACTACTTGGGCTCATAATGAAATCTGATTGGCCAGTTAATCCACTGAGACCCTCAGATATGAACCATCCAAAAGGGGTAAAAATGATGAAAAATGAAATTAAATGGAAAAACCTTCACCCGCAGCCTCTTTTGCGGAGGCAGGGTGTGTGTTGGGGGGAGCAGAGAGCAGGGGAGAAGCCCTGGGCTGGGTGGAGGAGAAACATTGCTTTCCCCAGGTTTGGGGAGAGTGGATGGAGTGAAGGAATTTCCTTTCTGTCTGCCCATACCCCCGCTGATTTCCCATGGAAACTAAGCTGGGAGACTTCCCATTGGGAGAAAGGGACAGGACCAGAGGAAGGAGGTGATTTTCTCCAGGTGACAAAGCTCCCGGGACCTCCAGCCTTCCCTTGTCTTAAACAAGAGAGACAAAGACAGAATGAAAGCTAATTGGAGTTGGCTGGGCTGATAACAGATTTTGACACCCAGGACATATTTTGCTCAGGGAGGAAGGTCAAGGTGTCTGTTTCTAAGGGGGCTAAGTTCTTCCAGGCTTGAGATGTGTTCCCAATAGGGACTTGACGCAAAGTCTTTCTGCAGGGCCAGCTTGACCTGTACCTGCCCCTCCTTGCCCTGCAGCATCTTGGGAAATAGGCCCACCTGTGTGGGCTCCAGCTCTGTGAAGTCTTTTCATTGCATTCTGAGAGGCAGCTGGGGCACAGCAGAAAGAATTTGGGCTTTGGAATAGGACAGGCCTGGCTTCTAGTTTTTGCTCTGATATTTATTTGCCTGATGACCTTGGACAGAGTACTTCTCCATCTCAGGGCCTCATCTGTGATTGGTTCTTGTTTGAAGCTTCAAGGAGAATAATGTGTATGAAATTAAATATGCATAGGGCTGGAGACCTGTTAGATGCTCGGAGAATGAGAACCGTGACCATTGCTACTTCTCCTGTTGGAAGGATGAGAGAAGCTTCTTATCCTGGGCAAGGCCTGCAAATCAGCACGTGCCCACAAGCCCATGGGGAAATCAAAGAAATAGCTTCGTAAGAATTTAACAGATCGTTCCAAGGTCTCTGAGTCCTCGAGTCTCTGACGGTGCCATCTCCCGGCCAAGGCATGGTCTCCCTAGATTCCATACACACAGAAAGTCCATGAAAGATGCATTGTTAATGTCAGGAGGATGAAACAGGTAGACCCTGCATCTGAAGGAGGCTTCTTGCACACTCAACTCTCGGGTCGCCTGCTGTCCTCATCAGCAAGCTCCCCACGTCTGTTTGGCGTAGCTGCTTCATCTGGGGTGAAAAAAGACGTGAGTAAGGAATGGGGGTGACGGTGCAGGCGGGGAAGAGCATCCATGGTGCTAATTCCCCCGGGTCTTTGCCATCTGGTCTTAATGCCTCCGTGGAGGAGGATGGAAAAGTAAATTCCTGGAGCTTAATATTATTAGACGAAGCAGATCTCAGCTCAGGACGTGGCACTGTGCATCATGACGTTGCACTGTGTTCCAGGAATCTCTGAGAGGCCCCGAAGGGCCCTGTGGTTTTCTGGGGATTGCTTGCAAGGCTCTGTGTCTCAGCCCATCTGTGCTGCTGCTCTTGTCCTGAGTTCCTTTGGAATGACCTTTGTCTCCCGGGCCTGGGGGGGTCTCAGCAGGGCCCCTTTAAATGATCCAAGCTTGGGTGTGATCTGGTCCCGCCCCCTTGCTGCACAAATGGGGAAGCAGATGAAACCCATGAACAATGCCCAGTGCAGGGCAGTGCCATAGGCAGGCACTCAATAAACGGTAGATGTCCCTTTTACTTAAGTAACTTGTCCAGGGTCCCATAATGCCAGGCTGGGAATACTATGGGCCTGTTTTTTCACTATTTTTTAAAAGACTTTATATCTTTATAGCAGTTTTAGGTTCACAGCAAAACTGAGAGGAGGTACAAAAATTTCCCAATGTGCTCTGCCCTCACACACGCACAGCCTCCCCCTTTATCAACACCCCGAACACAGTGGTACGTGCGTTACAACTGATACCTCCATCGACATGTTATTATGACCCAAAGTCCTTCCTTTAAGTTAGGGTTCACTCTTGATGTTGTACGTTCTGTGGATTTGGACAAATGTATAATGGTATGTATCCATCATTGTAGTAACACAGAGTAGTTTCACTGCCCTAAAAATCCTCTGGATCTTTCCTATTCATCCTTCCCTGCCCCCAACCCTCGCAACCACTGACCATTTTACTGTCTCCATAGTTTTTCCTGTCCTAGAATGTTATACAGTTGGAATCATACAGTGCATTGCTTTTTCAGATTTTGTCTCACTTAGTAACATACATCTAAGGCTCCTCTATGTCTTTTCGTGGTTTGATAGCTCATTTCTTCTTCAGGTCAGTTCAGGCGCATCCAACTCTATGATCCCATGGACTGTAGCATGCGAGGCTCTGTCCTCCCCTTCCCCTCCTGCCTTCAATCTTTCCCAGCATCAGAGGCTTTTCCAATGAGTTGGCTGTTTGCATCATGTGGCCAAAGTATTGGAGCTTCAGCTTCAGCATCAGTCCTTCCAATGAATATTTAGGACTGATTTCCTTTAGGATTGACTGGTTTGATCTCCTTATAGTCCAAGGGACTCTCAAGAGTCTTCTCCAACACCACAGTTCAAAAGCATCAATTCTTCAGCACTCAGCTTTCTTTATAGTCCAACTCTCAAATCCATACATGACTACTGGAAAAACCATAGCTTTGACTAGACGGACCTTTGTTGGCAAAGTAACGTCTTCGCTTTTGAATATGCTGTCTAGATTGGTCATATTCTTCCAAGGAACAAGTGTCTTTTAATTTCATGGCCATGGTCACCATCTGCAGTGATTTTGGAGCCCAAGAAAAATTTCCATTGTTCCCCCATCTATTTGTTATCTATTCCTCATTTCTTCTTAGTGCCGAGTCATATTCCATTGTCTGGATGCCCAGAGTTTATTGAATCTTCACATAATGAAGGACATCTTGTTTGCTTTTAGCTTTTGGCAGTTATTAATAAAGCTGCCGTAAACATCCTGGTTTGTGTGTGGACATAGCTTTTCAACCCCTTTGGGTGAATACCAAGGAGCAGGATTATTGGATTGTGTGGTCAGAGTATGTTTAGTGTTTTAAGAAACCACCCATCTCTCTTCTGAAGTGGCTGTCCCATTTTGCATTCCCAGTGAACGGGCGTTCCCATTGCTTCATATTCTCACCAGCATTTGGTGGTGTCAGTCTTCTGGGTTAGGGCTGTACTAATCAGGGTGTAGTGTGTCTCATTGTTTTGGCTTCCCAGTGTCTGAGTATCTAATATGCCAAACAACAAGCTAGTACTTTTATATACACTGTCACATTTAATTCTCATCAAAACCCTTAAAGTAGGTGTCATTTCAACTTTGCTGAAAAAAGAAAGGCTTAAGTAGATGCACTCATCTGACCAGGTAGCTCGAGATCTTCTAACTCCCAGTTTGGAGTTCTCTCTACTCTGCTACACAGCTTTAGGATTGGGGATAACTATTTTCTCTTATTTTTCAAAATAACTAATTTGCCAAAAGTCTTCTGATGCCTTCTCTAAGTGGACATTTGATAGTGTTGCATTTGACTTTCTTCTTCCTTTATTAAACTATAGTCACAGTAACCACAGTCCCTCCTCGTTCTCTGACATCCAGGGTAACACACCTCACTCTTCCACCCCAGGGCATTTGCACTGCACCCCTCCTTCCCCCAGCCCTCTCCAGTTCATTTATGGCCTACTCAATAAAATAGCACTCAGCACCTCTCCAGTTTCTCCCTGTCCAATGCTCTGCTTTACTGACTTCACAGCAGTTACCCTACATGAAATTCTCTTGTTGTTCAGTCGCCAAGTTGTCCGACTCTTTGTGACCCCATGGACTGCAGCGCGCCAGGCTTCCCTGTCCTTCACTATCTCCTAGAGTTGGGTCAAACTCATGTCCATTGAGTTAGTGATGCCATCCAACCATCTCATCCTCTGTCACCCGCTTCTCCTTCCCTTAGATGTTTAAGAATATGAACTCCAAGAAGGCAAGGCATATGTTCTGTTAACTGCCACGTCCACAGCATTGGAATGCTGTGGGCCCGGTGTGGAGTGGAGACTCGCTATATCTTTGCAGGATGAATGAAGGAAGTCCAGTCTGTCTCCATGTCCACTGTTAGCTGTGCTTCCCAGTCACCTTCTTGAATTAGTTCCTCTTCTTGCAGTTGTAAGCTCTCCTCTGTCTGTAGGAGCTCACATCTTTGCACAGAGGAAAGTAAAAAGCAGAGTAACAGCATGTATTGCTGCTCTATCCTCATTGCCTTGCATGCGAGTGGCACAGGGCTGGGGATGCTGTCTTCAGTGGCAGTAAGGAGCGATGATCTGGCTGCCAGGACAAATGCACTGCTTTTTCATTCGGGTCCAGGTGTTGGGAGGCTGTTCTCTGGCTGAGGAGGAGATAACAGATCATGCCAACAAGACGCAGCTTTGGACTTGAAGCAAAACTTGAAACAAGAAAGTAGGAAAAAAAAAATCTCCTATGGTTAAAAGGGCTGGAAAACTCTTTTCCCATAGTCCAGTGTTCAGAATATTTTTGCTTAGAGAGAAAATAGCAGCTTTCAGGTTTGAAGAGAGTGGTACTATCACCAAGCCTCTCAGTAAGCATTTGGCTGGGCACACGGAGAAGTGAAACCACCCACAGAACTCCAGTGACATCCGGAGATGTGGCAATTAAGAGCGGCAGGTGGGAGTTGAACCCCCCGTGGCTGGAGGGTCATGTAGGTCTCTTGCGTGTTGGAGCTAGACAGAGCCAGGTATGGGGTGAGCACAGCCTCAGAAAGAAGTGGATACAGAATAAAAAGAAGGGAGGGGACTTCCCTGGTGATTAAGAATCTGCCTGCCAATGCAAGGGACATTGGTCCGATCTCTAGTCCAAGAATATCCCACATGCCCGTGGGGCAAGTAAGCCCGTGTGCCATAACTATTGAGCCCATGCCCTAGGTGCCACGCTCTGCAACAAGAGGCCACTGCAATGAGAAACCCACCCACCACAACTAGAGAGAAGCCCTTTCTCTCCAGAACTAGAGAAAGCCCGTGCACCTCAGTGAAGACCCAGTGCAACCAACAATAATGAAAACAAAATAAATTTAAAAATTAAAAAAAAAAGCAGGAGGGAGGGAGTGATCAAAAGAGGGAGAGGGAGAGAGAAAGAGAGATAGTGCCCACTAGGTTTATGATGCCTTTTTCATACTCTGTTCCTGTGACGATTGCCCAACTCCTTGAGTCTGCATGAACTTCCTTTTAAGGTTCTGCTTGTATTCATACCACGAATCTTATTTAATCTCCTGAGAAAAGAAAGGAAAATAAAGATATTTCCTACAAAAAGTGAATCAGTCAAGACTGAGATTTGTAACAGTACTTGTCAAAGAAGAGGCTTGATGTTTTCCCCTGACAGCAGGAGTAAGTGCAGAATAAAATGCTGCCTGGACCATACCCCTCCCTTAGATGCTTAATGGTGATCTTTAGGGAAAGAGAGGAACTGAAATCTGATGATCCTACAACCTTTATAATCAGTTGCATATCAATATGTCTGCTGTTCCTTGTAGTGTTTGGTTTTTAATACAGAGTATAATTTCAGTCCTCATTAACTGTCTTCTAACATCTTCTTGATGCATACACTGGAAGAACTTCTTAAAGTGTTGATATAGATAAGCATGTCTCTATATCTACACAGGGAGGAAATCAGAATGAGGCCTGGAATGTAAAAAGTCCTGGCAATGACACAAATGATATAAAAATTGGTCACTGTCTTGAGACTGGCTGGTTAGTTTAAGAGAAATGTGATCTTGGTGAACCCTTTGCTATATCTAAGAAAATGGTTGCTCTGGGAATGGCAGTTTTGCCCCAGGCAGCAAGCTTTTAAAGGTGTCAAAACATGAAATACAGAAACTAAAAAAATAGGATTAATGTAGTTATGTAGAAATATTTCTGAAGTGTGTATACAGATTGACTCCTAAAGTTAAGATTTTGGAGACCAAAGGTGGGCAAAACCAGGTGAGCAGTTCCTCCTAAAGAATTCTGTCTTTATTGTATCAATCAGGGTCTGATCAGGAAAACAAACCTAGATATTTCAAAAGAGGATATTTAATACAGGGCATGTATTACAAAGATCTTAGAAAGTCAAAGGGCAGAACAGGAGAGCTGAAGGTAAGTCAGAGATTAGATTTCCAGAACCTAGGATCATAGAGAGTGGCCCACAGCCTTAGAAGCTGAAATAATGGAAGAAACCCTCTCAGAGGAAGGAAGGAAAGAAAGAGAAGTGGCTGAGTGCTGAGAGTGAGGAGGAAGAGCGAGAGACACAGAGAGAGATGGAGAAAGGGAATAGAAAGCAAAGACATTTCCTCTCTTGTCTCATCTTGATTGCTCTGCCAGTTAGGCAAACCTAACAGGAAGACCACTTACCAAAGGAACCTGGGAAATGTAGTTTGCAGACTTCCAGTCCCATTATCTTAGAAGGCAGTTGTGGGACTCAATGTCCACAAGCTCAGTTTTGCTTGGGTTCAGTTTTCTGAAGAGCTTCACAATGACTCGTTATTATTATGAGGCTATTATTCTAGTCTCAATGGACCTTTCAAATAGTCACTTCAACCCATACTTTCCTCTAATTTAATCAGGAGTTTGACTAATCAGTGTGATTATTTAAGACCACGGTACTCTAAAGGAGGGCACATACAAATAAGTTTTCTTGAGTTATTCCAATGAAAGAAAAATGCATATGTACAGAGAATTTTTTGGCAGTAAACCTTACTATTGGAAAATAAAAACACCTGAAATCAATCTAAATGTTTAATACTCGGTGATGAGCTAAGAGAATTTTAGTGTATTATTTTGGCTATTATGTAGCTATTACAAATAATAAATGTTGGCATTATGGAACAAAATCCACTCTTTCAACCGATGTCTATTGAGCACCTAGTGTGTGCAGGGCACCATAATTAATGATTGGCATAAAAAGACAAATGGCACCGGTTTCCTTGTTCTTATGGTGCCCATAATTCCATGGAAAAGATGGCCTTATAAACATGAAACACTGTTTACAAATTACATAAGAAATTAGAATGGCAAATTTTTATGTATCCACATTTTCTATAATGAACATGTATTATATACATAAAATAAGTGGAGTAAATTCTTATAATACAGTTTTTTACAACTATGTAAAATATATTTGTATGTAATTACTGGCTGCTGCTGCTGCTAAGTCACTACAGTTGTGTCCGACTCTTAGTGACCCCATGGACTGCAGCCCACCAGGCTCCTCCGCCCATGGGATTTTCCAGGCAAGAGTACTGGAGTCGGTAATTACTGGAAGGGAGCACAAAACAGTGAAAATAGTTAGATTAGGGTAATCCTACTGTGATGCTTAGTTTTTAACGCATTAACTTGGTAAGTTCCCACATCCAGTGATTTCATCAAACACTAGGGGAGGGGTTGCCGTGGAGGTATTTTGCAATAGCTATGGTTAACATCTCTAATCAGTTGACCTTATGTAAAGGAGATGAGCCTTGATAATGTGGATGGGCCTTATCCAATCAGTCAAAGGCCTTAAGAGCAAAAACTGAGGCTTTCCAGAGAAGCTTTGCTTCAACTCCTTTGAAGTTGGAGTTTAGCATTAAGTCCTGCCTGACTTTCCAGCCTGCAGGCTGGCCCTGTAGATTCTGGACTTGCCAGCCCCCACAGTTGTATGAACCAATTTCTTAAAATATACCTCCAGAGTTCATATAGATTATTATCATTTATATTATTTAATATATATTCATGTATGATGTATTATTATATTTTAACTTATGCATGTGCTATTTAATATATATTCGTATATTATATATATTATATTTTATATATTGTATATATTATTTCATATATACATCTGTGAGAAATGCACACACACACATAAATATCTCCCAAAGAAAAAAATGTTTCTTTGGAGAACCTGGAATGATCCTTTTTTCTTTTAAACAGTCCTTCATTTAACGTTGGTTTTCTCATACATCATTACTTTATAAACTCTTCTATCCTTACTGTAACTAGACTCCTCTGTGGTTATCTTTTTTCACTCCTCCCAGAACTGCTACCTACATTTGTCCCATAGATTGCCCCTGGTAGGGGCAGGCTGTAATGGAGACGAAGGCTGGACTGCGTTAGTTTGCGTGCTGTCTTCTTTTCCCTTTGATCTGGCTACCGATCAAAGCCACTGGCTGCTCTCAGTCTCAAGGCCAGAGCAGCCCCGTGAACTGCTCCATCAGCCCCCCGTTAGATCCCAGAGAGCTGTGCTCCCAGCAAGGAATGGTTGTCCACCAAGGATAGTCCTTTAGATCAGCGGTCCCCAACCTGTTTGCCACCAGGGACCGGTTTTGCGGAAGACCGTTTTTCTCTCAACCAGTGGTTGGGGTGAGATGGTTTTGGTTTCACCCACTGCTCACCTCCTGCTGTGCAGCCTGGCTCCTAATGGGCCGTGAAACACTCCTGGTCCCTAACCTGGGGGTTGGGGGCCCCTGCTGTTGATGACATGGGGCCACCTGGCTGAGACCGGCACAGACGTCCTGGAGCACTGGTGAGTGTGCTACCTTTGTCAGTCTTTCGTCCCCATCCTGCCTAAATGGAGATGGAAGTGTAACCGCTTGGTGGTCTAGTGGGTGAGACTCTGTGCTCCCAATGCAGGGGGTCCAGGTTTGATTCCTGGTCAGGAAACTAGGTCTTGCATGCCTCAACTAAGAGCCCGCACGCTGTAACTGAAGACCGTGGATGCTACAAAAAGCCCTAAAACAGACAAAAAGAAAAAAAAAGTGGCCTCTAACTGGTCAGGACAAAGCATAGTCTGTATCTCTTGAGAGGTATGGGCACTGTCAAAAGGGCACAGGTGCTGGGGACAGAACACTGAATTTCAGTCCCAGCTACTTCCTGGCCTTGTGCCTGTCACCAGGTTACTTAGCCTCTCCCCAGTAAAATGGAGATGCTTACTCAGCCCAACCTCCAGGGCTGTGGTGAAGGTGTTCAAATAGAATGTGAATTTTCTACCTCGTAGCAGGGGGTCCCATAACCGGTAATCACTATGACTACATCCCTGAGCATGATGGCAGACTTGGGAAAGATTTGTGATGCATGTCAGCCACCTACGAAGTAGAGACTCTGGTCCATTCTCACTTTCCAGATCTGTCTGAGGGTAAAGATCACTGGCAAAGCACACCAAACCCTCAAAGGAAACATGGATTTTTTTTTTTTTTTGGTCATTTAATGTCACTAACTTGTTAGTAGAGATAATAATCAACTCTACAAATAAGTAGAGATGATTTACCATCACCCAGCATTTTTGATTTTGCAAAATTTACTCTTTGGCCAGAAGGCAACCCTCTCTGCTTGGCCTCTTATTTACAATTATCTTGAGCAGGTGCCTATTTGCACTCCACCATCCAGATTCTCCAAGGCTAAGGACTCAATTCCAGGCAGCTTTCACATACCTGCGTGTGGATTATCCACCTAGTGAAGCACATGCCAGGGAAGTTTTAATCCCAACCCGGCTCTCTCCTAGCACCTTCTCTCCTTACCCTCCCTCCTTCAGCCCTCGCCCAGCTGATGTGTGCTTAGGAAATGCAAACTAATTTTAAAATTCGCTGGAGCAAAACATGATTAGAATGGCTAAGTCTGCTGCCAAAAATAAAATCAGCTAATGCACTTCATATATTTAGATTTCCAAAATTAAGTTGAAATGATGCTTAGTTCATCCAAAGTTTGGGTTTTTTACACATCACCCCCCATCTCTGCTAAATGACCCGACTTTTTTCTGCCAGCGATAAATGAGGTTCTCCTATAAATGGCATCACCTCTTCCATAACCCAGGATGATATTTTTACTCTCTTGTCCTGCTGAAGTGAGGTCACAAACCCTGATGAAGATGATGGGGAAGAAAATCCTCTGTGTTGGGGAGAGGAAAGCAACAGACATGGCTGCTCTGTCTCAACCAAGGCTCCCCCATTCTTCAGCCTTTCTACCAAGCCTGGCCAGACCGTGAGTGGTCCGGCTGGGGAGAGGGGCCCCAGTGAAGCTAGATGCTGTGTGCTAGGTCGCTTCAGGAGATTCTTTGCAACCCTGTGGACCATAGCCTGCCAGTCTCCTCTGTCCATGGGATTCTCCAGGGAAGAATACTGGAGTGGGTTGCCATTTCCTTCTCCGGGGGATCTTCCCAACCCAGGGACTGAATCCACATCTCTTATATCTCCTGCACCAATAGGTGGATTCTTTACCCCTAGCACCACCTGGAAGCCCGATGGCAGCAAAAGAGATACAATCAAGGCCTCAAAGATATGCTGCTGCCTTCAAGGAGCTCAGAGTCTCTTTGGAAAGACCAGATTAGCCTTGGCAGCATGACACACATTTCAGAATAAAATTAATTGTGGAACGGGGCGCATAGACTCCAAGGAGAAACTCCAAGGAGAAACTCCAAGGAGCGATCATCAGTAAGGACTGAGTTCATTTTCATGAGGGAGGAGGCACCTGAGTTAGGAACAGGCTAGACCATGGGAAAAGAGGGGAGCATTTCCAGTGAAAGAATCAGCTGGAACACATGTATAGGAATGAGCAAGGCCTGGTGTGACCAACAAGAGAAGTCAACCTGGCTGGAACAGCAGCACTGCAGAAGGGACTTGATGGAAATGCAGGTGTGCTAAGACTCTGGGTTGCAATCAACAGAAAACAATCTGATCTGCTTTAAGAAAGAAAAGGGGAATTTATTTTAAGGCTGTGTGCGTGCATATGTGTGTGTGTGTGCTCTGAACTGGGTCCGACTCTGTGACCTCATGGACTGTATGTAGCCTGCCGGTCTCCTCTGTCCATGAGATTCTCTCCAGGCAAGAATAATGGAGTGGGTTGCCATTTCCTCCTTCAGGGGATCTGCCCAACCCAGGGATGGAATGAACCTGCGTCTCTTGCATCTCTTGCATCAGCAGGCAGATTCTTTACCATTGTGCCAGCTGCGAAGCCCCATTTTAAGGATACAAAGAAGTTTTATGGGGTCTGAAACAAGAGGAGTCCAGTTCATCATATTTGAACTTGGATGTATTAATATCATTTATGGTGAATTTTTATTCTTATAATTTTACTACTCCATCTTTCCTAACTTATTTTTTTTATATTTCCTTACATTTTGTCCTCCTTAAAAAAGAGACTCATTTGGATAACACATTTTGTATGTTTATATTTTCTTTGTTTCTCCTTCTGTTGACTATCAGTGGGTATTTCTTATTCTTTTAACATATTAGGAAAGCACCCCAAGCATCTTCTTGTGTCAACACAAGACTTCCTTTCCATGGTGTTGAAATTCAGCCTTTGTGTGAATAAAGGAGAGTTCAATGCTTTGTAATACCTCCCACTTCATTGTTAGCTAAGCTTGTTAGCAAGTTGACTCTAAAATTATAATGATTTAATTGTAGGATCTCCACTTGTTTATACTTTTCATCAAAAGAGAGCTTTGAGTGTATCACTCTTCGGCTCAAACTCCCCAGATGATGCCCAATCACCTTATAAATTTAGAGAGAAAAAAAAAAAAAAAAGAAGAGGAACGAGGGGAATTTAAGTATTTGAGGGGGCCTCATGGGACTGACGGAGAAGGCAATGGCACCCCACTACAATACTCTTGCCTGGGAAATCCCATGGGTGGAGGAGCCTGGTGGGCTGCAGTCCATGGGGTTGCTAAGAGTCGGACACGACTGAGCGACTTCACTTTCACTTTTCACTTTCATGCATTGGAGAAGGAAATGGCAACCCACTCCAGTGTTCTTGCCTGGAGAATCCCAGGGATGGCAGAGCCTGGTGGGCTGCCATCTATGGGGTCGCACAGAGTCAGACACGACTGAAGCGACTCAGCAGCAGCAGCAGCAGCAGCAGCAGCAGCATGGGACTGAAGGATTCATGGAGTGCAGGGAAAATCTTTCCAGGACCCCGGAGGCCCTTACCGTGCCTCTTGTCTCCACTTCTCTGAATCTGTTTTTGTTTTCTTGGGGCAGATTATAATTCTTGCCCTCAGCATCTCCTTTTGAAGGAGGAAAGGAACAGGCCGAGCTGACTCTATCTTGAAAAAGAAGGAAACCCCATCTTGCACTGTCAGTGAGCTTTGGACTATGTGCCTGTTAGCCATGGGGATAACATACCTACGGCTGAACTGGCCTCTTGGACTGATAAACACCAGATTCCATACCAAGATTTCCCATCACCAAAAAGAATGCAATAATCCCCTATGTAGTCAATCACCTTTGTAATCTTTCCGGCACCCACTGGCGTAGGCTACAGTGTATAACCAGCTGACCCTTCTGATTATGAATCATGGCTGTAACCTGAGTGTATCTCCCTTTAACACTTCCAGGCTAGGTTTAAGGAATTTGGGGATGTGGGCTTGAGCAGTACGCTTAAGGTATATAAAGGTTTTCACAAAAGTCAGTTGGGGTCCTTGGCTAAGAGGAGACTCTGCCTCGGGCCCGCCAGTGTAACAAACTGCACTCCACTATCTGCCCTGTCCTTCTGAGTGAGTTTGTTTCCCGGAATGCATGGCTACGACACTCTAATTCTCTTCCAGCCTCCTGGCTATTGTGTATGCGTGTTGTGTGCAGTCAGTTGTGTCCGACTCTTTGCGACCCCAAGGACTGTAGCCCACCAAGTGCCTCTGTCCACAGGATGTTCTAGGCTAGAAGAGTGGAGTGGGTTGCCATTTCCTTCTCCAAGGGATACTCTTGATCCAGGGATCAAACCTGCGTCTCTGGTGTCTCCTTCATTGGCAGGTGGGTTCTTTACCTGCTGAGCCAGCAGGGAAGCCCACCTGGCTGTTATTCTGCCTCAGTTCCAAATTCCTGGGAGAGACGGAGAATCCAAGCGGTTTAGATCTAGTCCAATCAGTTATGATGGGGTTGAGGGGTTACCTCGTGCAAAAGAAACCAGGGCTGCTGGTGCTTCTCCCTAGGGCTGGGGAGTAGGGCAGCCCTAGAAAAGAAAAGATTTGGCAAATGAATATGTCCCAAGACAGGCCTCCTGCCACTGAGTGCTTCCCGTCTTGGAGGAAAACCATGCTGGATTATTTCAGTTGGCTGGGGTTCTAGAGGGTTACCTCACTTTCTGTGAATAGTGAACAGTGTAGATTTTTGTTTATTTTTTTTTAAGTTATTTACATGGCTGCAGTGGTCTTAGGTGTGGCACATGGGGTCATTTATCTGGTTGCCACATGGGAGCTCCAGTTCCCTGACCGGGGATTGAACCTGGGCCCTCTGCTTTGGGGCACAAAGTCTTAGCCGCTGGACCACCAGGGAAGTTCCCCAAAATGCAGAGTTTTAAAGCAGAGGAAATGATCACTCATTTATGCAAAGGATTATTCACTTTGGGGGAGATATACCAGGATCCCTTTCCACTTCGAGTGACATTTTTTTCCATTATGCTTCTCATTATGCCCATCTTTTCTGTAATGGATCTGGTTCCCTTGATGTAGGGACCATCCTTCAGTGGGATTCAGGAGCCCTCCCCTGGCATTCTCAGTGCTGGCAGGACCTGGGAGGGAGGGGTGCTCACAGCATTTGGCCAACAGTTGCCTGACTGGAGAGATCGTGGGCTTCCTAAGGGCAGGGCCAGGCCCTCGGTTCCTTTGTCCCCATCCAGCGTCTGACTCAGTGCTGGTCACCTGGCCAGGCTGACACATGCTCATGGAGCCGAAAGAATAAAGCCAGTTTCCAGATATAAGCAATTCCTAGCCAAGGAGTAGCTGAAGGAAAATACAGGTTTATTGTAAGTAAGGGACATAAGAAGTCCTTTCCTGCAAAAACATTGTATGTGGCACTGCTTCTTCTGGTCTTGCCAGCAGTGTCTCTCAGAGGCTGGATAACCCCAGCTCCTGTTCAGTGTCAGGCAACACTTGCACTTGCTTCACCTCATACAGGGCCCTGAGACCTTCTTTACATTCCCTTCCCAAAGGGGAGGCTTGTATCAAGCAGACCCAGGTGCCACCGCCTCCCTGTGGGAAAGGCAGGAAGCCGGCTCCCGTCCCTGGAGAGAAAAGCCTCATCCCCTTCCTGGAGGCTTTGAGGATGCCGGAGGAGCCAGGAGGAGGGATCAGCCACCCTCAACCTGCCAGCCCTCGGGGGTTCAGCCCTACAAACAGAGCCCGGGGTGAAAGTCTGTCCCGAGGATGGCCCACCCCGGCGAACTCCAGGCCTTGGATGCAGAGAAGGCGACAAATGAGACAAAATGAAAAATATAATGATGCATATTATATTAATCATCCTCCCGTTTTCTGACACCATAAATCTTCTCCTTAAACTCCTTGGTGGTGATTGCATCATCTCCCTCTCTGCCCGAAACAGCACAGATTAAGATAAAGTGATGGTGCTGTGTCAAAGAGAGCTTTACTGCCACACTTGGGATACAAAGAGAGAGGTTAATTTATCATCACTGGGGAAAACTGACAGAAGAGAGATATACTACCGAAAGGGGATTTAGCACAGGGCCAAGAAACTTCACACTATTTTTACCATCTGTCACATGCTCTAATAAAGCAGGGCAAAATATGAAGAAAGGAAAAATGAACTATCAAACACTGATGTAATGCAGCCCATAAATCTAATTTAATTACTTTGCATGGAGACAGGTCCTCGACTCTGTGTGAATATACTGGATTTTCTTGGCAACTTAACAACTAAGTGTTTTAATAACATCACACTATAATTTATTCTGCTTGAAACACAAAACCCCTTTTGTGAGAGTTTCATTTTTGAGAACTGTTAATTTTTTCGGCTAATGTCAAAACTGGCATAAATTCACATGTGAACTTGAAGCCTGACTGTGAAAAAGGCTTAGGTTACTGCCTGCCTTTTTATTGTTGGCACTTTCCCCCCTTCTGCATGCATTAGAAATAATTGGGCTTTGTTGATGACTTAGGTGAGGAGAGTTGTCTTGCAATTAGATTTTAATATAATGACAAAGGGTGTGTGAGAGGGAAGTCTTTGTAACATATAAAGAGGTAAGAAAATGCAATGGGAAAAAAGAAATTCCTCATTTTCCAGCAGAACAGCCAAACCCCAAATGCAGTATTCCTGGAACCAGGCGGTTCCCGGGACCCTGAGAATTTTACTCTGGAGGATGTTGAGATCTCAGGGCTAAAGGGACGCTGGGAACGCAGGTCTGCCCTAGAGGGAGCCACCGGGAGCGGAAAATAAATCAAAAATAAAATTAATATTCATCGGGTGTCTTCCCGAATTTGGATGCAGTTACAGAAATTATTGTTAATAATGAAAGCCATATATCAAAGGTTATAAAATTCATCTGTGCTGGGACACTATTTTTTTAGGCTTTGTTCTGAACCATTAAAGATGACATATTGCATTTGTATGCCTCTGTGTATAATAAGATACATTTAAGTGTGATTCTAACCTAAACTGGCAATTTCGGCATTGAACCTGAGTTCTTAAGTGGGGGCTGTGACACTGCTGTCCAGAGGAGGTTGACTGAACTCATCCATTCTCTCATGACCTCACTGGTAGGGCAGGATGGATGGGTAATTAATTTGTTAGATCATAAGTGATTCATGTTAGGAAAATAAAACTCTCAGTCTCTTGACAAATTCAATTGAAATATAGTGGGGGGAAAAGGGTAAGAAAAAAACCCCTGCCCCCCGCCCCACCAAGCTCTCACACGGAAAGAAAACCAAAATATCAAGATATATAATCTGCTGAAACTCATTTCTTTATGCCTTCAGCAACACTTAATAAATCCTTACTATATGGAAGTCTCTCTAGGACATACTTTGGGGACATTCGTAGTCTGGCAACAGAGATACAGTTGACAGAACAAAAAATCTACATTTAGTACATTCTGAGAAGGTTTAGCCTGTTGGGCAATATTGGTAAGGTCCATGACAAGGGCAGATACAGAGCTGGTTGTGGTGTGGACCTTGGATAAAACAGACGTGATTCATCTGGAAAGTTCTAACAAGTATTAAATCCATCAGGAAATGGGCCACATACGCATATTGTTGAATATTTATTGACTGTCACTGGAGTTTTGCTATATGTTAAATATCTAGATGGATTCAAGGACCTTGAAGCCAGGAAACTGAGGTGCAAAGTTTTTCAGAGAAGTACTTTCAAATAAATTTCCCCTCATGCTTTTTTTTTTCTTTTCTGAAGTTCTTCCATTCCCCTGTTCAAACTTGGAAAACGCTCAATTCTTGTGGTTTCTTGTTCTGTTGAATTTGTGTGGGAGAAAAATGCCCAACCTTGAACTCTGAATGAAGCTCAGTGTGCAGAGTGGTGGTTTTCAGCTGTGCTATTTCAAATGCTCTCATTGGTATTTTTAAAGACTTCCCACATATTCAGTTACTGACCTGGGGCCTAGAAGAGTGAACATTAAAAATTAAAAAAAAAAAAATCAAACCACCAGTATTTACTTATGAAATGACTTGGTTATAGCCCAACAATCCAACAGCCTTAAAATTAGTGCACAAATTGAGAGTTTGAAGAGATTCTCTTTTGGCATTTTGATTTCCTCATCTGAAAAATGGGGCTATTAATACCTACCTCCTGGGGTGATTGTGAGGATTAAACACGCCTACGGAGGTGAAGCACCCAGGGAGCTAAAATGATGGTTGCAATTATTATTTTATTATTATCATTTTGATTTTCCTCCCCTTTCCTTCTCTTCCTCTTGGCATTTCTAACCACCCCCGCTCTCCCATCTCCCCCTCCCCCCCACCCCTATAAAGTACATTTTTTTACAGACCTGCTAGAATCCATTTCATTCAGCCTCCCCCTTCTGGCCCAGCTGCAGACTGCAGCTATGTCACTTTAAAAAAAAAAAAAAACAAAAAACTTTAAAATAGGAAATGTTAAAAAAAAAAAAAAAGTCAGGTGGACCCAGGCTGTTTTCTGGAAATGAACCTTACGAAGGACCCACTGGGCAGAAATAAAAAGAGTCTAAGCCCTGTGCCTGCTCGGCGGCAAAAGAAGAAATTGCAAAGGGGCCCAGGTTCTCAGAAACCCAGGAAAGCCTTTCTGATGAAGATGGGTGGGGAGAGAGGAACATCCCAGGAAGTAAAAAGCCAGTGAAATTGATGGCGCTGCCTCCTTTTATCGGTAACTGTTAGCCCGAGTGCCCGACACAAAGATGAACTTGACCTTTCCGATAAAACAGTTGTGCTTGAACTCCCTGTGCTGCTCCGAGGCTCTTCATATTCTTCTTTTAACAGGTACCTTGCTTTAACCTTGCTGGTCAAGATGACAGATCATTTACATTAACAGATTCTGCGGGAACGCTGTGGGTCGAAGCTGGCAGTGCATTAGCCCCAGGTGACCGGGGGCAGCCAAGAGTGAGGACTTAAGAAGCCCAAACAGCCAAGCCAGCACCCACGAGGAAGGCGGGAAGTTTCCAGCAAACACCTTTAGACCTCACTGGTCCCTGGTGTGGCACCGAGAGAAACTGAGCCACATAAAATCTTAAAAAACTGACTCCGCATCTTCCCAGTTCCTTGTTAGTGTGTAAGTTTTGTTCATTCATTTATTCATTTAGGCATCCAACATTCAATGCATCCTTATTGTGTGCCAGGCATTATGGTGGGTGGTGAGGATGCTAGGAAAGGACAGGTTGGCTCTGTCCTCAAGATGCACTGAGTGGAGGAAAGGACACTGACCCAGACTCCCTTAACTACAACATGATGGAAAAACACCATACGATTGGAATCTGAGCAAAGTTCTACAGGAGTGGAGGAGACCCTCCACCCACCAGAGAAGGCTTCTTTCTTTCTTCTTCTTTTTAAATATTTGTTTATCTGGATGCACCGTGTCTTAGTTGCAGCCTGCGGGATCTTCAGTTGTGGCATCTAGTTCCCTGACCAGGGATCAAACCTGGGCCCCCTGCACTGGGAGACAGGAGTCTTAGCCACTGGACCACCAGGGAAGTCCCCCAGGGAAGGTTTCTAAGGGTATCTTTGGAGCTGGAGGTAGAAGCATGAGCCATGTTTGAGCAGGAGGAGGAGCATGAGCAGGAGGAGGAGCAGCATTTCTGGTGGAGAGCAAAGTGTAAGCGAAGGTTAAGACACTGATTGGTCAACGGGGCACAAAACTGGTCATGATGGCTTAGGGGCCACTGTAGTCTGTGATGTGCTCTTATGTAAGCTCACAGGCAGGGAGGAGTTGAGTAAAAGAGCCAGTAAGTTTCTAGCTGTCCAGCTGCCTGGATCTTGTTCTTCAAGCCCAAGGGTCCCAGGAACAGAGAATGAGAAGCTCCGCTGGGTTCTGCCCATCTGCACAAGCACTGCTTTTAGAAATTCTTGTGAATGTCACCTGACCTCCAGAAGGAGACCC
This sequence comes from Bos taurus, assembly GCF_002263795.3. Lineage (NCBI taxonomy): Eukaryota > Metazoa > Chordata > Mammalia > Artiodactyla > Bovidae > Bos > Bos taurus. Next base: position 32,671,508 of record NC_037354.1, on the reverse strand, counting down.
TAAGGGTTAGTGGCTAAGCTTGGCAAGTGTCTCTTTGGACAAGGAGGCATTGGTTTGGATGTGCCCAGAGAAACTGTAAGTCCCTATTCTTGGCCAGTGTATTCTTGCCAATAAGATCAAAGCACTTTGTTGAAGCCTCACCTAGATGTCCTCGAGGAGACATCATGGTCACAGTGGACATTTATTGAACACTCACGCTGGGCCACCATTGTTCTAAGTGTCCGCTGAGTCCTCTCGGCATACCCAAAGAGTATGTCTACTGTCACTTCACCATTTTACCAAGGAAGAAACTGGCACTGATGGGTGGGGTACCTTGCCCAAACACACACAACTCATGAGCAGCAGATCACCACTTTGACCAGCCCAGAGCCTGTACTCTTAACCAACTTCCCACATCCACCTGAGAGAGTGAAACCACCAGGACATACTTAATAGCCAGATGCTTCCTTTATGTCCATCATCTCATGGTGTCATCAGCATGATGAGAGACAGGCATCATTTTACCAATGAAGGAAACAGGCTCAGGAATATAAGTAACTGATTGTCAAATGGTCAATAAGTGACGAGGTGGTGTTTCAGCTCAGATGTGCTGGAACCGCAAAGCTGATGTCCTTTTTCCACTCTTGTGTGCTTCATTTCTCAGAAAGAGTCTCAGTACATGCTGCATCTTTTCCTGCCATTTAGGGAGTCAGGCATATCCCTGAGCAACTGCTTCCCCTGGGAATGACCATCCAGGGAACCCCTCTCTACTCCCTACGTGGACTGCAGTTACTGTAAGTGGGAAGTGAGTCATAGATACAGGGAACCTTATTTTAATAAGACTCAAGAGCCAAAATAGAGTTTTTCACCTGTGGAGAAGGAATATTCCTAAGCTACTGTTAGGTATAAAAAACAGAGACATTACTTTGCCAACAAGGTCCATCTAGTCAAGGCTTTTGTTTTTCCAGTAGTCATGGCTGGATGTCAGAGTTGGACTATAAAGAGAGTTGAGCACCAAAGAATTGACGCTTTTGAACTGTGGTGTTGGAGAAGACTCCAACCATTCCATACTAAAGGAAATCAGTCCTGAATATTCATTGGAAGAACTGATGTTGAAGCTGAAACTCCAATACTTTGGTCACCTGATGTGAAGAACTGACTCATTGGAAAAGACCCTAATGTTGGGAAAGATTGAAGGCGGGAGGAGATAGGGATGACAGAGGATGAGATGGCTGGATGGTATCACCAACTAAATGGACGTGAGTTTGAATAAACTCTGGGAGTTGGTGATGGACAGGGAAGCCTGGCGTGCTGCAGTCCATGGAGTCTCAAAGAGCCGGACACAACTGAGTGACTGAACCGAACTGAACTGTTAGGTAGGCAACTCCCATAGTACGTTTAGAGAAAGGATCAGCAAACATTTTCTGCAAATGGCCAGATAGCAAATATTTCACTCTTTGCAGGACATATACGTATCTTATACATAATGTCATGTGTCTCTGCCACAGCTATTCCATTCTGCATGGCGGTGCAAAAGCAGCCATGGATGATACGTAAATGAATTAGCATGGCGATGATCCAATAAACCCTTATTTATGGATGCTGGTGTGTGAATTTCATGTAATTTTCATGTGTCACAAAATATTCTTCTTCTTTTGATACTTTCCAACTGCTAAAAAAATGTGAAAACTATTTTTTGCTCACAGGCCAGTATGGAAACTCACTGTGGACTAGATTTGACCCATTGGTTGAAGTTTGCCTGGTTTCGTTTACAAAATTTATTCTGTACTTTTTATAAAATCTAGTGTGTAAATCAAAATGCAAGAGACATCTCTTATAAATCCTTTAAATACTCATTTATGTTTTTGGAAAATCAGTGCTTCATTCATTGAGTCCTTTGGGGACTTCCCTGGTGGTCCAGTGGTTAAGAATCAACCTTCCAATGCAGGGGATGCATGTTCGATCCCTGGTCAGGGAACTAAGATTCCGCATGTCAAGGGGCAACTAAAAACACACCACAAATACCAAGCCTGCATGCTCTGAAGTCTGCACACCACAACAAAAGATCTCGAGTGCTGCAACTGAGACCCAATGCAGCCAAATAAATAAGTTAAATTCAGTTCAGCTCAGTCAGTCGTGTCTGACTCTTTGCGACCCCATGAACCGCAGCACGTCCGGCCTCCCTGTCCATCACCAACTCCCGGAGTCCACCCAAATCCATGTCCATCAAGTCGGTGATGCCATCCACCATCTCATTCTCTGTTGTCCCCTTCTCCTGCCCTCAATCTTTCCCAGCATCAGGGTCTTTTCAAATGAGTCAGCTCTCCACATCAGGTGGCCAAAGTATTGGTGTTTCAGCTTCAACATCAGTCCTTCCAATGAACACCCAGGACTAATCTCCTTTAGGATCTCCTTGTTGCCCAAGGGACTCTCAAGAGTCTTCTCCAACACCACAGTTCAAAAGCATCAATTCTTTAGTGCTCAGCTTTCTTCATAGTCCAACTCTGACATCCAGACGTGACTACTGGAAAAACCATAGCCTTGACTAGACAGACCTTTGTTGGCAAAGTAATATCTCTGCTTTTGAATATGCTGTCTAGGTTGGTCATAACTTTCCTTCCAAGGAGTAAGCGTCTTTTAATTTCATGGCTGCAATCACCATCTGCAGTGATTTTGGAGCCCAGAAAAATAAAGTCTGACACTGTTTCCACTGTTTCCCCATCTATTTGCCATGAAGTGATGGGACTGGATGCCATGATCTTAGTTTTCTGAATGTTGAGCTTTATGCCAACTTTTTCACTCTCTTCTTTCACTTTCATCAAGAGGCTGTTTAGTTCATCTTCACTTTCTGCCATAAGGGTGGTGTCGTCTGCATATCTGAGGTTATTGATATTTCTCCTGGAAATCAAAACCTTTGAGTTCCTTGACTACATTTGCACCCTGGAGCACACAGAAAGACAAAATCATACCCTGTTGAGGATTAGTTGACACTTTCTACATAAGACAGACTGAAGTTTTACAGTGATGTCTGGGACGATGTTGACCACTTGCCTCCAGGTCTTTGTTCTAGGGGAACATTCCATCTGGAGGGTTCATGACTCCAGATAAAGTGTTGTCTGGCCAATCTTTAGATTGATTCACAATATCCCCCTTGGTATCAAAGGGCCCGTCTTCTCGTTAAGGACCTCACACTCATTTGCTAGGTTTTCCTCCATCTTTTTCAATCAAGATTGGAAAGACGCCCTTTGTGAAAGTCATTCAGTAGCTCCCAGGGGGGCTGCAGCAGCTCTTGGGGTCCTGTCAAAGAAGAAATGCTGACAGCTGAAGGACCCCAGTCTTGAGATAGGTGAAAGAAAGAGCAAAAGCTGGAATTGGGGGGTGTATGTCAGACAGCAGCCCCTCCAGCTATGGCTTCTTCCCCCCGTTCTTCGATGTGCCCCAATGGCGGGCATTTTCTCTAGAATTCAGTGAACTGAAGGCTACATTCCATAGCAATGGTTTTATTATCTCAGCATTGACAACCCACCGAAACCCCTCCCCACCTCTTCTGCCACTGTCTTCATGTTAACGTAAAAGAAGGGAGAGGACAAGCCTTCCTGGTCCCTGGTGTCCCTGGTAAAGACTTGCCCTAGTCCCTTCTGCAAACGCCTCTCCTCTTCCCACTAACGGAGACGTGGTCAAGGGGTTGCTCTCAGGTCAGAATCTGATTCTGTAACTGGAGGCTCTCTTTCTTCTGGACCCCACTCTTGTCTCTGCCCCAAGGTGGGCGGTGTTGAGGGACAGGCAGGTGGAGTCTGAGACACCAGGAGTGAGTGATGAAAGATTTGAGCCTCCAGGACAGACTCAGGGGGTGTGGCTAACTCCCCCTGGCTTCAGGAGCCAAGCACATTGATGGGAGTGAGGTGGGGATGTAGGTCTTGATCACATGTGGGTCATGGGTGAGATGGTTGTAGCAGAAAACGAGGGAGAGAAGGTCACCTTGGGTCACATCCCCCACCCCAGTTGTCTCTGCCTCTGGCTGCCAAGTCTTTCTGTCTTCCCGCTGCTAGACTCCACCCAGGAGGGGCTCTTTCAGGCTGATCCCATTTGTAGGAAAGTGAATTGCACCTTTGGGGTATGTTTTGAGAGGGGCCAGAAGACTTGTGTATCAGTCAGTCAACCCAAAACACTGTGTAACAACTACACAAAACTCAGTGACATAGAGTAACACTCACTGGTTCTCCTGATTCTGCAGGTTGACTGGAGTTGACTGGGCCTGGGTGGATCTAAGCTGGGCTTTGGTGGGCCTGCTTGGTTCCAATCCGTGTGTCTCTCATCTTCCTCATGAGGCCAGTGCAGTATCCTGGATTTCCTCGTGTGCCAAAGCCTAGTGGGTAAGGGCACAGGTGGAAATACTCAGGGTTTATTGGCCAAAGCAAATCACATGGGCAAACCCAAAGTCAAGAGTCTGGGAAAACAGGACCTGCCCCCAATGTGGGAGGGCACACTGCAAAGACCACCCACACAGTGGCGGATGCAGAATCAGGGACCCACATAGAACTGATCAAGGTCCCCCTAACAAAATATCTTGGGACTTCCCTGGTGGCCCAGTGGTTAAGAATCCTCCTGCCAATGCAGGGGACATGGGTTCGATCCCTGGTCCGGGAACTAAGATCCCACATGTCACAGGGCAACTGAACCCATGTGCTACAACCATCGAGCCTGGGCTCTAGAGCCCACACACCTAAACTGCTGAGTCCATATACCGCAACCACTGAGCCTGTGTGCCCTAGAACCCACACTCCTCAAGAGAAGCCACGGCAACGAGAAGCCTATGTGCCACTAGAGATGACCCATGCTCACTGCAGCCAGAGAAAGTCTGTGTGCAGCAACAAAGACCCAGCAGAGCTATAAATAAATAAATTAAAAATATCTCCCCTCAAATACCTCTGGTGAGGCTTAAATCCTTGCTCTTCCAATTACTCCTTGGCATTAAAATATTGTCCATATAAGGCCCTAGTGAGAGATAGAACATTTGTGCCCAATACCTTAACTTTTCAGCAGCCTTATGCAATTAGCAGACACAGCGGTTCTGAAGGAGTGGGGGTCAGGGCAGAGACATTCTGAAGGGAAGTTGGACTGCATGAGGTGGGGTGGCCGGAGTCACCCTCTCCTGAACATTCCAGCCCTTTGCACCTGCCCACTCTTACTGTCATCCCCATGTTAGGAGAGAGCTATGGAAATTCTTCATCTGCTCAAAGAAACATACAGCATTGCAGGTGACTAGAAAATTCCTGAGTTGGAAAGATTAGGAAAACAGCAGTTAAGCCTGTAGGAAACACATCCTCGGCTTCGCTGTGATGTCAGAATGTTTGTCTCATTTTGTTTTCTGTTGGGGCACTGGAACACGTGAGGATGGGTGGGCGGCTGTGTGGGAGCGTGGAGGTCTGTGTTTGTATGCGTGTGCTTGTGTTCATGTTTTTGCCAATATGCCTGTCTCAGTCATGCTCAAAAATCTGTCTTCTTAGGCTGGGAACAGAAAGAGGTTTTCATTATTACACAATATTATCACCAAATAGTGTTTTTCTTTTTTTTTTAATGTGAGTTAAGAGGATTGGACTTCTGAATACAGTTAAAAAGAGGTGTGTGTGTGTGTGTGTGTGTGTGTGCTGTGTATCGTGTGCTGTGTGCCCTGTATCAGCGGTAGGGTGTACACAGATGTCTTCACCCTACAAGCTCTTCAGTTCTATTTCTGCTACTACCAAAATGGATTTGATACATTAACTTAGCAATTACAGTTATAGGAAAACTGTGTCTTAGTTAATTACATATGACTTCTGATAGTAGGCTCTCTTATCTACATATCTATCCATATGTAATTTTTAGTCTATTTAGTGACTTCTACCGCAATCTTTTTTTTTTTTTTTTAACACACGGGGGTGGGGGAGGTAGGAGCTGATTTTTTTTTTTTTGCTGGCTCTCAGGCAATGATTCCTCCTGGATTTAAATTCAGTTGTAGTTCATAGCTAGGTAGATTAGTTCCTTGTGAATACACCTCTCTCAGTCCTATCCCCTAAAAAACCTCCGAGCATGTATGCATAGAGGAGATGGTAGATTAGGTTACCGGGAAAGGAAATGTACAAATGTATTTTTGCAAGAAGATGAACTGATGGTAGCAGCAAGTTGCTGAGGAAGGCAGTTTGTGTAAGAGCAGGGCCCTGGCTGCCGGGGCCCATCTGTCTCTGCTGTCACTCTCTCTCCGGCTGCCTGTGCGGCTTGCAAGTGGGCCTGGACTTCGCTGTTGCCTCCCTCCTTTTTCCTCCTCCCTCCACAGGAATCTTGTCTCAGTGGGCCCCAGACGCATGAGCTCCAGTGGAGGGAAATTAGGAAAGAACTGATAAGGCTGATAAGTATTACTTTTCCAGAGTCCTGCATCTGTAGCCTGTCTTGGTCACGGCTTGGCCAAACTTCATGCCCAAAAGCCCCTCCCAGGAAATCATGGTCTTCCCCATGCCTCCGGGAGCTGGTGAACACAGGAGGCAGGTGGGGTTAAGAGCCACTCATAATCTAGCCCTTTGTAGATTCCAGTGCCCTGATCTCGACATAGTGTTAATGATGTACTAGTAAATATACAGCCACAGGCCTGGCAGCTAAGAAGCAATTCTTGGCTCCTCCTGAATCCTCCCCTTGGGGTGCTACTCAGTTCTTTGGTTTTGCTTCTTCTTAAGTCTCTCTCTCTCTCTCTACACACACCCACACACACACACACCCACACACATCCCCCCCTCCAAATTCTCATTCTATGTTCCCCATCTTGTCGGCCTCCCATTGAAAACAACAACCAACCACTCCAAACCCTCTCCGAGGTAAAGTACACAAGTCCACCCGCCATGGCATATTCAGTTCAGTTCAGTTCAGTCGCTCAGTCGTGTCCGACTCTTTGCAACCCCATGAATCGCAGCACGCCAGGCCTCCCTGTCCATCACCAACTCCCAGAGTTCACTCAAACTCATGTCCATCGAGTCCGTGATGCCATCCAGCCATTTCATCCTCTGTCGTCCCCTTCTCCTCCTGCCTTCAATCCCTCCCAGCATCAGGGTCTTTTCCAATGAGTCAACTCTTCGCATGAGGTGGCCAAAGTATTGGGGTTTCAGCTTCAGCATCAGTCCCTCCAATGAATACCCAGGATTTATCTCCTTTAGGATGGACTGGTTGGATCTCCTTGCAGTCCAAGGGACTCTCAAGAGTCTTCTCCAACACCACAGTTCAAAAGCATCAATTCTTCGGCGCTCAGCTTTCTTTATAGTCCAACTCTCACATCCATACATGATCACTGAAAAAAACCATAGCCTTGACTAGATGGACCTTTGCTGGCAAAGTAATAGCTCTGCTTTTCAATATGCTATCTAGGTTGGTCATAACTTTCCTTCCAAGGAGTAAGCATCTTTTAATTTCATGGCTGCAATCACCATCTGCAGTGATTTTGGAGCCCCAAAAAATAAAGTCTGACACTGTTTCCACTGTTTCCCCATCTATCTGCCATGAAGAGATGGGACCAGATGCCATGATCTTAGTTTTCTGAATGTTGAGCTTTAAGCCAACTTTTCCACTCTCCTCTTTCACTTTCATCAAGAGGCTTTTGAGTTCCTCTTCACTTTCTGCCATAAGAGTGGTGTCATCTGCATATCTGAGGTTATTGATATTTCTCCCGGCAATCTTGATTCTAGCTTGTGCTTCTTCCAGCCCGGTGTTTCTCATGATGTACTCTGCATGTAAGTTAAATAAGCAGGGTGACAATATACAGCCTTGACGTACTCCTTTTCCTATTTGGAACCAGTCTGTTGTTCCATGTCCAGTTCTAACTTGCTTCCTGACCTGCATATAGGTTTCTCAAGAGGCAGGTCAGGTGGTCTGGTATTCCCATCTCTTTCAGAATTTTCCACAGTTTATTGTGGTCCACACAGTCAAAGGCTTTGGTATAGTCAATAAAGCAGAAGTAGATGCTTTTCTGGAACTCTCTTGCTTTTTCGATGATCCAGCAGATGTTGGCAATTTGATCTCTGGTTCCCCTGCCTTTTCAGAAACCAGCTTGAACATCTGGAAGTTCATGGTTCACGTACTGCTGAAGGCTGGCTTGCAGAATTTTGAGCATTACTTTCCTAGTGTGTGAGATAAGTGCAATTGTGCGGTAGTTTGAGCATTCTTTGGCATTGCCTTTCTTTGGGATTGGAATGAAAACTGACCTTTTCCAGTCCTGTGGCCACTGCTGAGTTTTCCAAATTTGCTGGCCTACTGAGTTCAGCACTTTCACAGCATCATCTTTCAGGATTTGAAATAGCTCAACTGGAATTCCATCACCTCCACTAGCTTTGTTCATAGTGATGCTTCCTAAGGCCCACTTGACTTCACATTCCAGGATGTCTGGCTCTAGGTGAGTGATCACACCATCGTGATTATCTGGGTTGTGAAGCTCTTTTTTGTATAGTTCTTCTGTGTATTCTTGCCACCTCTTCTTCATATCTTCTGCTTCTGTTAGGTCCATACCATTTCTGTCCTTTATCGAGCCCATCTTTGCATGAAATGTTCCCTTGGTATCTCTAATTTTCTTGAGGAGATCTCTAGTCTTTCCCAATCTGTTGTTTTCCTCTATTTCTTTGTATTGATTGCTGAGGAAGGCTTTCTTATCTCTCCTTGCTATTCTTTGGATCTCTGCATTCAGATGCTTATATCTTTCCTTTTCTCCTTTGCTTTTCACTTCTCTTCTTTTCACAGCTATTTGTAGCTTTGAAAATGGCTAGACAGCCATTTTGCTTTTTTGCATTTCTTTTCCATGGGGATGGTCTTGCTCCTGGTCTCCTGTACAATGTCACGAACCTCTGTCCATAGTTCATCAGGCACTCTGTCTATCAGATCTAGTCCCTTAAATCGATTTCTCACTTCCACTGTATAATCATAAGGGATTTGATTTAGGCCATACCTGAATGGTCTAGTGGTTTTCCCTACTTTCTTCAATTTAAGTTTGAATTTGGAATTAAGGAGTTCATGATCTGAGCCACAGTCAGCTCCCGGTCTTGTTTTTGAAGACTGTATAGAGCTTCTCCATCTTTGGCTGCAAAGAATACAATCAACCTGATTTCGGTGTTGACCATCTGGTGATGTCCATGTGTAGAGTCTTCTCTTGTGTTGTTGGAAGAGGGTGTTTGCTATGACCAGTGCATTCTCTTGGCAAAACTCTATTAGCCTTTGCCCTGCTTCATTCCATACTCCAAGGCCAAATTTGCCTGTTACTCCAGGTGTTTCTTGACTTCCTACTTTTGCACTACAGTCCCCTATAATGAAAAGGACATTTTTTTGGGTGTTAGTTCTAAAAGGTCTTGTAGGTCTTCATAGAACCGTTCAACTTCAGCCTCTTCAGCATTACTGGTTGGGGCATAGGCTTGGATTACTGTGATATTGAATGGTTTGCCTTGGAAACGAACAGAGATCATTCTGTCGTTTTTGAGATTGCATCCAAGTACTGCATTTCGGACTCTTTTATTGACCATGATGGCCACTCCATTTCTTCTGAGGGATTCCTGCCCACAGTAGTAGACATAATGGTCATCTGAGTTAAATTTACCCATTCCAGTCCATTTCAGTTTGCTGATTCCTAGAATGTTGACGTTCACTCTTGCCATCTCCTGTTTGACCACTTCCAATCTGCCTTGATTCATGGACCTGACATTCCAGGTTCCTATATAATATTGCTCTTTACAGCATTGGACCTTGCTTCTATCACCAGTCACTTCCACAGCTGGGTATTGTTTTTGCTTTGGCTCCATCCCTTCATTCTTTCTCGAATTATTTCTCAACTGATCTCCAGTAGCATATTGGGCACCTATCGACCTGGGGAGTTCCCCTTTCAGTATCCTATCATTTTGCCTTTTCATATGGTTCACGGGGTTCTCAAGGCAAGAAAACTGAAGTGGTTTGCCATTCCCTTATCCAGTGGACCACATTCTGTCAGAAGTATATAAATTCGAATGGTAAGATGGACAAATTATGATGAAGTTGCATGTGTAGAGTGTGGAATTTGCATCTTGTCTTCTCAGCCGCTGCTAAGTCACTTCAGTTGTGTTCAACTCTGTGCGACCCCATAGATGGCAGCCCACCAGGCTCCCTCGTCCCTGGGATTCTCCAGGCAAGAACACTGGAGTGGGTTGCCATTTCCTTCTCCAATGCATGAAAGTGAAAAGTGAAAGGGAAGTCGCTCAGTCATGTCCGACCCTCAGCAACCCCATGGACTGCAGCCTACCAGGCTCCTCCGTCCATGGGATTTTCCAGGCAAGAGTACTGGAGTGGGGTGCCACTGCTTTCCCCGGTATCCTCAGGAAGTGGAAACACTGGAAAGTACATGGGTACTTTGCAGATGTGAGGTCAAGTCCTATGGTTAGGGTTAGGGTTTTCACAGTTCATGCTAAGTTGCATGTAACCTTTCTGATGATCAGGGATACTGGCTAAATAATGAATTTACTTTTACAGGAGAATCACTGTCCTTATTCACTCCTCTAAGTTCAGTCTCTTATTAAGAGGCTCCCCGCTGTTATGCTGTGTGCTTTCTGGGAAGGATCTGCTCAAGGCTGATCTTTGCTGTTTCTAGTTTTACTGGGTCCCCATCTCTGTAGCAAGACATCATGGCATGAAGGGCCTCCAGAGCTGTTTGGAAAATTGTGCTGCTGAGTGAACCCTTCGGTTAGCTTAGCAGCCAAGAAGTCTGGGGCAGGACCAAGGTGTCAGGAGCGGGGTGTGAATGGGTCCATGTTGGTTGTACTTCAGGAAGTCCATGCCTCCTTAGAACACTGTGTTCACTCAACAGCTCTCTACTAGATACAATGACCTTTCTCTCCTTCTTTTTCTTTTTTTTAAATTACCTTATATGGAGGATAGTCAATTTACGATGTTGTGTTAGTTTCAGGTGTACGGCAAAGTGATTTGGTTATACAGGTACAAATAGTGATTCTTTTTCAGATTCTCTACCCATAGAGGTTATTACAGAATCTTGAGTAGAGTTTCCTATGCTATACAGTAGGTCCTTGTTAATTATCAATTTTATATGTAGTAGTGTATATATGTTAATCCCAACCTCCTAGTTTGCCCCTCCCCTACATGTCCCCTTGGGTAACCCCAAGATTGTTTTCTAAATCTGTGAGTCCATGTCTGTTTTGTAAATAAATTCGTTGGTATCATCCTTTTAGATTCCATATATAAGTGATACCATATGGCATTTGTCTTTTTGTTTGATTTATTTCACTTAGTATGATCATTTATAGACCCATCCCTGTTATTGCAAATGGCATTATTTCATTCTTTTTCATGGCTGAGTAATGTTCCTTTGTACATATGTACCACATCTTCATTCATCCGTTGATGCATGAAGCATCATGCATCTTAGGTTGCTTCCATGTCTTGGCTATTGTGCCGCAGTGAACACTGGAGTGTACAATTACCTTCCTCAGCTTTTCAGGTGCACAGACTGAGGCCTGGTTCTTGGGGTCCCAGGGGGACAGAAAGCCCTGTGACCAGATTGGCAGAGGATGGAACCAGGAGTTCTGTTTCCAGTCTGTGCGCTGGCCCCTGGACTCAGCAGCCTGGGATCTACCCCTGCAGGTGGAAGTATCACGAAGGCCGTGTTTGCTGTCGTCTTAGTCTGCTTATATATACATTTCTTCTATTTTAACGGGGTGCGGGGTGGGGGGGCGGGAGGCTTCACATAAACAATGGTTGCTCTTCCACATCCTGGGGTGCAGGGGGGGCGGGAGGCTGCAAATAAACAATGGTTGCTCTTTCACATCCTGCAGGACTTCTTCCTTGTTGAGTATACGCCTTGAGGCGCATGCGCGCATTGCAACTCGCGCGCATGCGCACCACACACACACACCACACACACACACACACACACACACACACGCAAGTTTTCATATTAGTTTCCTGAGTTCATGGATAAAGTCCAGAGCTGCCAAAGCTCCCACTACTTTGCCATGTCACACTAATAGCTTCCAGATCCCATCACATATTAAATTCATGCGGCTTCAGCGAAGCCATCTATTTAATGCAATTCGCTAAATGCCTGCGCAGCCCCGCTGACAGTGACATATTAGTTTTGCTGCCTTTTGCAATCTGATATCTCTGAATTTGCCACCGTACTAAAGATTTGATTAATGTGGTTCCATTTGGATGCAGTAATTGGCTGCGACTGTTGTAGAAAATAATCAGGCTTTCATTCCTTACAAGTGCACGGACATGCTAATGAGAGAGTGGGTTAATTAAGCCCGCGGCAGAAAGCGACAGTTACTGATGACTGTTATGACAAACCACCGACTCGGCATTTGGGAGCAGGACAGCAAATTTGCACTTTATGAAATTACAGGAAAACTAGGACATAAGGAATAAATAGTTACATCTGTTTGGTGAAAGGGTGGGGAGAAGAAAGTGGGGCTCAAGGGGGAACAGAAAAGAATCCGCAAAGGATGCTCTCTGGAGAACAGGGCCCGGCGTGCTGGACTCAGAAGCCAGAGACAGAGACCTACTGGGCTTCTGTGGGTGCTATGGACTGTCCTTGAGTGACAAGGGGCTGGCAGTATGTGACACACCCAGAGTAACCCTTGCGTTACGGACTTTCTGCAAGAGGACCAGCCGTAGCTCAGTTGCCTAGAAACAGAAAGGGATTCGGGGAAGGAGAGGGAGACGTGAAGGGAGAGAGCAGGGCACACCTGCGCTGAACCCTCTCACCTGTGACAGCACCTGGGGAGGGCGGTGGTCCCAGGAGGGTTGTGTGGCTCTTCCCTCTTTCCCGAGAAGCTGGTCTACATGGAGGCCTAGGGTGACTCAAATGCCCAAGGCTATTTTGTTAGCTTTTCAACTCACTTTCTCTCTCCAAATGGATTTCTGTTTCTGGGTTTGCCTCTCAGAGCCAAACCCAGCCTCCCTTCTCTGCACTGGGCAGGGCGTCCTCAGCTCTGCTGCCCGAGCCTCTCCACCATCCTTCTGTCTCTCTAAGCCATTTAGGTCTCAAGGGACTGAGATTCCTGGTTACCCTCTGGGGTTCTGCATGGTATGTGGACTTACAAATACTTCATCTCTTCCTAACCAGTTTGGAAGGGGCCCCTGGAATTTCTCTGCTCAAAAGTACCATTGGCTTCTTTATTTCAGTCATCATTTATCTTTTTTTTTTTTCTCCCAACCAATAATATTTATGATGTACCTAATAGATGTGAAGCACTGTGCTGGATATGAGGACGAAACAAAAAAGAATCTCGCGTGGGCTGGGGCCTGCCTTTCGGGAGCTTTTAGACAAGTAGAGGAGAAAAGCCACCTTTCTAGATCGCAAAGAGTGATGAGTGTGATGAGAGCAGAACAGATGACGAACCTGTGGGGATTCAGAAGGAACAAGACGACTTCTCTCCAGGCACAGGAGATGCTTGATGGAAAAGGAGGCTGTGAGCCCAGCAGTGTTGGAAAGGGCGTGGCAGGCAGGGAAACAGCAGGAGCAAACCGATGGGACTGGGTGGGTGACGGGGTGTGTTTGGGGAGAAACGGGGGCCGGAGCCGGACAGTCATCTGGGGACAAGTGGCAAAGCGTCCTCAATGTCCCTGAGGAGTTCAGGTTTATTCTGCAAGCGATGGGGCATTATTGGATATTTTTGGAGTCCAGAATGTCGGAATCAGAGCTGCGCTTAAGAGAGATGCTTTGGGGAGCAGGAGTGTGGTGTAGGACAGCAGTTGGGTGGAGAGGTGTGGGGAGAAACTAGAGGTCAGGGAGGAAGCCATCCTGGTGTCCAGAGAGCCTGGGCTGGACCTGGAAACAAGGGTTGTGATCATGAACCCGGGTGGATCTTCTCAGGGTGGTAGGGCTACCCTCTTAGAGCAGCCACCCTTCTAGGCTTGCTTTGAGCTCAGAGCCGGGGTAAGAAGATTCCTGGGGGAGATTTCTGAGCAGAGTCAGCTAACTATCACAGTTGAACTTGCCTGGGATGACGAGTCTCTTCTGATACATGAAAAGGAGGGTTTACACTGTAGACACAGGAGCTTGTATCTGCTTCTGTGTTTAAGAAATGGGGCGGCAGAAAGCTCGCTAAGTTGTTGAACCCCATTCTGTCCACAGAAACCCAGTTTGTGGATGCCAGTCCAGGAACTCCACTGGGGCACCCTGGGAGGGCATTTATCCAGTGGTCTGCTATTCTTTATGTCCTTAGGTCATCCATTCTCCCCACCTGCCCATCACCACTTTCCCCCCAATCCCACTAAAAAAGATACCAGTTTGGGGGTTGGCCAAAAAGTTTGTTTGGGTTTTTACATGAGATCTTCAGAAAAATCTAAACAGACTTTCTGGCCAACCCAGTATATACATAAATTCCCTAACTCCAGTATTCTTGCCCAGAGAATCCCATGGACAGTGAAGCCTGGTGGGCTACAGTCCATGAGATCGTAAAGAGTCAGACATGACTGAGTGACTAATATTTCATTTTTTTCATTTACATCATGAGCACAGGTAGCAGCAGGGTAAGAAGGACATTCTGTTTACTGAAGGCCTACTATGGTCAGGACCTTACTTTATTTGTTATAATTCTTACCTTATGGATGATGACACTGGAACTCAGAGAAGTAAAAGAGAAGCCTAAGTTTGCATCACTAGCAAGGAGCAGGCAGGGCCAGGTGTAAAAACTGGATTTGTCTGATGCAAAAACTGGGCTCTTTCTCTTGACTCTTGAGAATTCTTTTTAATTTATTGGCTGTGCTGGGTCTTTGTTGCTGCACATGGGCTTCCTCTAGTTGCTAAGAGTGGGGACTACTTTCTAGTTTCGGAGCATGGGCTCTAGAGCACAGGCTCAATAGTTGTGGCACGTGGGCTTTAGTTGCCCTGTGGCATCTTCCTGGAAAGGAAGCCGTGTCTCCTGCATTGGCAGGTGGATTCTTAACCACTGGACCACCAGGAAAGTCCCAGGAATTCTTTCTGCTACATGGGATCTTAGTAAATTTCTTAAGTAGGACCAGCCTAGACTCAGGCAGAACTTATGTTTGTGCTCTGGCTCTGGCATGAGCCTGTCCTTCCTCTTATCCCATCTGGTATCCTGCATCACAGCAGGTATATGCTGTCCAAAGAGGTGCTTGGACACATGAACCCATGAGTTTTGCAACTCACCATGTTCTAGGTGCTTCATGTTGGTGAGTTGAAGGAGTTCCACTGTTCCAGCCACGGGTTTTTTTCCCCCCAAACTTTAAGCTTTTTATTTTGTATTGGGGTATAGTCAATTAACAATGTTGTGAGTTTCAGGTGAACAGAGAAGGGACTCAGCCATGTACATACATGTATCCATTCTCCCCCAAACTCCCCTCCCATCCAGGCTGCCACATAACATTGAGCAGAGTTCCTTGTGCTGTACAGTAGGTCCTTGCTGGTTACCCATGTTAAATATAATCGTGAAGAGTTTTCACCGAGTCTGGAAGGAGATTGGAAAGTATAGACCCAGAGAGGTAGACTTTGGCCCACATGGTCGACATATCATTGGCGAGTGTGGTAGTCTTACGTTCCAGGACTGAGCCATCCTTCTTTGAAAAAGCCCCAGAGAAAGGGGGAAAGGTACCAGTGACTTGGTCTCTAAGGAGAGCAGGTGCATAAGGAATGGGGCAGGGCCCCTCCAGTCATTGGGAAGCATCGCCCCTCACTTGCCAGAATAACTGGACCCTCCTAGACCTGCCTCCAGCCTCCATTGATGAGGTTTAGCAGCCTGGGCACCTGGGGCTGCCTGGGCATGAGTAATTTGGACCAAGAATTTTATGGTCTGCAAATGGCTTTCACATGTACTTGGAATTACCCAGAGTGCATTTTCGACACTTCAGTTGCCATCTTCATATTTTTTAGTATTTGCAGCTTACCTCCGTACCATCCTTTTCTCTTTCTCAGCACTTCCCTCACGTCTTGGTTTTTCCTCTTGCTCTTTGGAAAGGCTTTGGACTTCAGCATTTCCCTGATGCCTCGAGCTATGCCCTCTGCTCTGCTGTTTTTTTTTCTTTTTTCTTTCTTTTTGTTCTGGGTTGAATAGTGTTCCCTTGAAAATGTATACCTCCCTGGAACCTCAGAATATGACTTGTTTTTTTTTTTTTTTGAAAATAGGGTCTTTGCAGATATGAATAATTAGGATGAGGTCATACTGGGTTAATGATTTCCTTGGTAGCTCAGTGGTAAAGAATTTGCTTGTGATGCGGGAGATGTGGGTTCAATCCCTGGGTCAGAAAGATCCCCTAGAAAGGGAAATGGTAACCCACTCCAGTATTCTTGCCTAGGAAATCCCATGGACAGAGGAACCTGATGGGCTACAGTCCATGCGGCCCCAAAAAGTTGGACATGATTTAACAATTAAGCAACATATTGGGTTAGGGTGGCCCCCGATTCCAATGACTGGTATCCTCAGACGAAGAGGCAAGGACACAGAGACACACTGGGGAGGCGACTGTGTGATGATGGAGACAGTGATGGGATGATGCGGCCACAAGCCAAGGCCTGCTGGGAGCCACCAGGAATTGGAAAAGGTAAGGACAGATGTTTCCATAGAGCCTTCAGAGGGAACACTGATATGTGAATACCTTGATTTGGGGCTTCTGGCCTCTGGAGCTGGGAGAGAATACATTTCTGCTGTTGTAAGCCACCTAGATTGAGGTCATTTGCTGTTGACACGCCCTCTCTGGTGACTTAGGGCTATATGACTTGAGTCTCCATTACCTCTGTCCCCCAGGGCAGGAGCTTAGGGATTGGTTGGTTTTAATATCCATCCATTTCCAGCCAGGGGCTCATTTCTTTCTTCATTCTGGTCCATCCTCGAATCCAAGTTGACTCCCTCCTTTGAAGTTGCAGACACGACATCCTCGAGATAGATCGTTGGGAGAACTGTGCTGTGTGTATGTGAATTGAACATATTCTAAGTTCCAGGCCTCTTCACGACCTAGATGATCATTTATTCTTACACAAAACAGTCCCTCCACTAATGTTTGATCCTGACTTTAGAGCCCTCCTCCCTGTGTGTTGGGAACAGGAGGTGATGGGCTGTGTTTTGACCACCCCCAGCTCTTCCTCATGCCCTTCTGAACACCAGTGGGAGATGCTCTAGGAAGTTCTGCCCGCTTCTCCGAAGGCAATGTGACCCTGACTTTATTTATTTTTTTTTTGCACCATCAAGCTTTTCTCTTTTACCAGGCATTCCCCCCTCCTGCCGGGTCTCCCTTGTTTAATTGTGAAGGCCTTGCTTCTGGGGGCTGTCAGGGGGGCTTTGCTCATTTCATACCTGACAGGACCTCTCCCAGAAACCCCGGAGGGAGACACCATTAAAGTGTTTTATGCCAGTGGGGGAGAGGTGGGTTTCTGTCCAATAAAACCCAAAGCCATTGAACAAGCCAGCTCCCGGGTAATTACTGGGCCGGAGGAGATAGCTTCCATATGCCGGGTGGGCGCTCATAGACCAAACCTGCATCTGTTCCCTTTGTTCTGTCAGAGAGCAGAGCCAGGAGGGGGTCTGACCTCGAGATAAACCCTCCATCGGAGCCCTCTGCCGAGCTTCAGGGGAGAAAAGGGGGCTGGGGGAGGTCAGGGGGGCAGCAACATCTGGCAAAAGGAAGGGTGGGCAAAGGCGTGGGGTGGAACAGGCTGGGGGCTGGGCTGCCTGTCCATGATCAATACAGCCAGCTACCAGAGGACATCAGAGAACCATTCATTAACGAGCTCGTTAAGTGATTGATAGGCTTAATTTTCCTGTCAAATGCGGACTTCCCCTGTAAACATGTCAATTGGGGAAAGTTCAAGCTTGTCACTTGGATTTATGGCTGGAATAACATGTAGGTGGAAAAGAGAGGGCAGGTCCCCAGTGACCCATGGGGGCTGCTGTGAAATGGTCAGGCCAGCGTGTCCAGGTGCCTCCAAGGCCCTGGGCTTTTTCTTTTTACAGCTGAGATAACAACCACAGCCTGGTTCTCACTCTATCAGCCTCAGAGGCATGAAGCGAGGGCGACCTTGCGGCTGCTGTTCCCACCTCTGCAAGGTCTGTCCCTGGGGTGATTCACTGATTCATCTAGGAATCCCAAGGGACTCCCCAGAGTTGGGAAGACCACCGTCCCCCCCACCCCCCACCCCCACTGCCGTCCTCGCCAAGCTGGGCTCTGGGAAAACAAATCCTCTCCTGGAAGATCAAGACTGAAGGAACATGGGGGATTTCCCGGATGTTCCACTGGTTAAGACTTCACCTTCCAATGCAGGAATTGTGGGTTAGATCCCTGGTCAGGGAGCCAAGAGCCCACAAAAGGCCAAAAGAAACCAAAACATTAAACAGAAGCAATATTTTGACAAATTCAATAAAGACTTTAAAAATGGTCCTCATTAAAAAAAAAATCTTTAAAAAAAGAACGAAAAGAAAAGAATACTGAAAGGCCCAGTCGTGTGACACGAACAAGCCATCAGCTCCTCAGTGATCTGGAAAATAGCTGGTGGCACTCGGGGGACAGGTTGGAGGGGAGGTGGGCACAGGGGAGTGGCCCACTCAGAGCAAGCTGAGGGCTGGTAGGGAACCAGCTGCAGCCCGCAGCCTAATGGGTGGTCCTGTGGGGAGCCCATTTCTAAGAGGCTCGGTTAATGCTCCGTGTTAAATCAGCCAAGCACGGCCACGCTCCCCACATGCCGAGGAAATACAGACACGAGACAAGTGGGCATTTTGGATAATTGAAAATACGGTTCAAAATCCACTAGGAGCCATGAGAGTTGTGATCACGAAGATTACGGCAGAGAGGTTTTTCAGGACCTGGCTGCGGGCTGCTTTCACCAGCACAGTGATGGAATTTGGCCTTGGACACGTTCTGTCCTCTTCAGGGTTAAAATATACTTGGTTTCGTATGGTGGACTTTCCTCCCTGGCCTGGCCGTGGACCACCCGAGGGCAGGGGCCTCTGTGTCTCATGCCTGCGTGTCTCCTACGACATCTGGCAGAGAGCCTGAGCGCAGAGCCCCTGCCCCAGGTCAGACGGGCCTGGAGTGCACACCTGCAGGACTGGACCTCGTCAGTTCTCACCGCCTCTGTGCTGGGGCTCCAGGACCTTCATCCCCGAGACCCTCAGTGCTAGGAGAGTTAGGGTGCGGGGCAATTATCTCTGGAAATTGACAGGTGGAAACTGACAGGCTTGCCCCAGCAGCTCTTTTCAAATAGGTGTGTGTGTGTGTGAGTGAGTGAGTGTGTGTGTGTGTGTGTGAGTGAGTGTGTGTGTGAGTGAGTGTGTGTCAGCCCTTACAAATGACAGGCCCTCTTGGTGTTTCCTATCATAGTACATCATTAGTGGTCTGGAGATGTGCTATGTCTGGAAATACACACCAAACTACAACTTTCTGAGTGACACCAAACTTGAGTGTCACTCAGTCATGTCTGATTCTTTCTGACCTCATGGACTGTAACCCTCCAGGCTCTTCTGTCCATGGGATTCTCCAGGCAAGAATACTGGAGTGGGTTGTCGTTTCCTTCTCCGAACACCAAACTCGGGAGGCTCTAAGTCTGCAGGCAGGGGTCAGGAGGGATGCCTAACCATGCTTTGACATTCCCTGAGTTCTTCTTTTTCTGGACTTGCAGGGTGGTCCACGTGTATAGGCTGGCTTGCACTTGAATGTTCTCAAAGTGGGTCCAGCAGGAACAGCAATAATAACAGCGGCAGAGCTGTACCTTTTTGAGCACTTACCTTGTACTCCCTGACCAGGCCTCTGATTCTGTGACAAAACCACAATTCCGTCCCTGGCCTCACGGGGACTGGGGGCTGGAGCCTGGCCAGTCCGCAGCCTCCAGGGGCCAGGCTTCTCGATAACTCCTCAGACAGTCCACTACCACAGTAATCTTAAGGAATTGCAACACATCCGGCACCTTGGTCGGAAATCTGGATGTTTGTTTTTGTGGCAGGATCTCTGAGCACCTAGTGGCAGGGATGATCTGACAAGAGTTTTAAGTTCAGACCCGCAGAACCATTTTTCTTCTTTATCTAAGTGCTGGTGTATAATAGGAGCTATATTATGGCACTAATATTCTCTTGAATTGAGCCTCTGGAAAGCTGCCAGGACCAAGTTTGGACCCCAGCAAAAGCCCTGTTGGAAAGCGTTGTGGGGGAGGGGCTGGGAGCCCATCTGTCATGGAGCTGCCTCTTGGCAGGAATCAGACCCTCCCTTTCCTTTACTGTGGTCAGGGCCATTGAACCCAGACCTGGACACCCTCCCTTCAAATACTATTGCATTCCAGCCTGTAATTATTAATTATTTTTATTAAAACCATCTCTCTTACTTATTAAGCACCTATTAAGTGCCGCCAGTCCATGCTAAAGGAAATCAGTCCTGAATATTCATTGGAAGGACTGATGCTGATGTTGAAGCTCCAGTCCTTTGGCCACCTGATGTGAAGAGCTGACTCATTGGAAAAGACTCTGATGCTGGGAAAGATTGAAGGCAGGAGGAGAAGGGGGTGACAGAGGATGAGATGGTTAGATGGCATCACCGAAGCTACGGACATGAGTTTGAGCAAACTCTGGGAGATAGTGGAGGACAGAGGAGTCCGGCTGCAGTCCCTGGGGTCACTATGAGTCGGACAGGACTGAGCATCTGAACAGCAGCGACAAAGTGCCAGGGACAGCCCAAGATACTTTGCAAGCGCTCTTTCTGTAATCGTCACAATAGCTCTCCCGGGAGGAACTCTTGTTACCTCTCTTTAAAGATAAACTGAGGCTTAGAGAGCGGAAGTATTAACACTGGTTGGCCAAAATGTTCATTTGTTTTTTTCCCCTTAAGATGTTATTAAAAAACCCAAATCAACTTTTTAGCCAACCCAATACCTTCCCTAGGGCAGGGAGGAAGAGGTCTGCTTGCCTCTGGAGCCTTGTTCTCAGGCAGGCAGCTTCCCAGACTCTCAGTTCTCTTATCTAAACCTCCTGTGTGTGTGTGTGTTAAGTTGCTTAGTTGTGTCCAACTCTTTGCAACCCCATGGACTGTAGCCCGCTAGGCTCCTCTGGGAATCATGGGATTCTCCAGGCAAGAACACTGGCATGGGTTGCCATTCCCTTCTCCAGGGCATCTTCCCAACCCAGGGATCAAACCCAGGTCTCCTGCATTGCAGGCAGATTCTTTACTGTCTGAGCCACCAGGGAAACATCCTTGACATAATCCGTTTTCCAAAGTGGCAGGAGCCTGAGACACAGCCCCACGGCTGCTTTCCCCCTGGTGTCTTCTTGTTTCCTGACCTGGTGTCTGGTCAGAAGAGGCAACAGGTTCTTTGCAGTGTGATGGGATGGGAAGGACTCTAGTCTATGCTTTGCCTGTGTATCTGCGGCAGGCTCTTCCTGGTGAACTGAGGGGTTCGTTCCAAGTGGTCAAGTCTAGAGGAAGCAGATGGGTCTCAGTGCCAGGTTCCCTCAGGCTGTAAGAAGCAGTGAAATCCTTGGAAGCTTCCAGACCCTGCACCCCCTCTCGCACTGGTGCTGTCTCTGGGTGCCTGTTGAAACCTGTACTTTTTGTGTTCAAACTTGAAGTCATGTCTGACTCTTGCGACCCCATGGACTGTAGCCCACCAGGCTCCTCTGTCCATGGGATTTTCTAGGCAAGAATACTGGAGTAGGTTGCTGTGCCCTCCTCCAGGGGATCTTCCCCACCTAGGAATCAAACCTGCATCTCCTACGTTGGCAGGCGGGTTCTTTACCACTATGCCAGCTGGGAAGTTGATACCTGGATGTGGCATTTATTTGGGTACCAGGTTCCTTTCTCCCAGGACTTTTGGAGAAAGAAGCAAGAAGATGCGCCCTGTGTTTAGTAAAACATATCTTTCTGCCCTACTCAGCCAAAAAGTCCTTGAGCCCAGGCATTTCCATGGTAAAGAAGATTTTGATCAACAGCCCCATTTCCAAGAGACAGGGAGGTTCTTTAACTTGCAGGAAGCACAACCTCTGTCTGGGCTGGAAAGTCCCGAGCTCCTCGCGCTGGCATGAGCCCCCGGGAACAAGCAAGTGAGATGAATTGGGAGCCTAGAGCGAAATATTCGGCTTCATGCAATTTAGTTTCTTTCTACTACTTGCTTAAAATTCTGCGGAACAATTAAATCTTGAAAGTGTCTCATGAATGCCTTGGGCTCCCTTCTCCTTCGGTTTTATTGATTGTATTTGATATCACTCACAAGAGCAAGAATTTTTTTTTTTTTTGGAAAACATTTAATAAGACAGTTTGGTTGGAATCCAAAGAAGAGCAAGTCCACCAAGTGGGAAAGCATCTAAACTACAGCAGCTGGCTCAGCTCACGAGTGGAAAAGCTCACATCATTCTGTCCACAGCCTTCCTCCGGTTGTCTTTGATCAGGGTCTTGACTGGGACCAGGTCTGAATGAAGGCTGGGTGTTCCTGCCTGTGAGTATGTAGAGTGTCCTTGGAGATGAAGCCAAAAATAAACACTCCAGGCCAAAAAGTTATAAATGAATAAATAAAGGTTTAAGGACCCTGTAAGGAGACAGTTGAGCAAAAGAAATTGAACATAAGGATCTTCTCGTCTCTTCCCCAAGCGGGTTACATTGTACTTGTAACTTCCTGTACCAGGTAATCCAGCTGAGTGACTTAATGGCACGTAATTCAGGTGTGAGGGAGCCAGTGAAGGTAAAAATCCACCATATGTGCTGTGTGTGCTCAGCTGCGTTTCTGACTCTGTGCGACCCCATAGACTGTACGCCACCAGGCTCCTCTGTCCATGGGATTCTCCAGGCAAGAATACTGGAGTGGGTTGCTGTGTACTCCTCCAGGGGATCTTCCCGACCCAGGGATCAAACCCTCATCTCATGTCTCCTGCATTGGCAGGTGGGTTCTTTACCACAAATGCCACCTGGGATAAGCAAACATTTATTTCATTTTTTCCGATCACCTCTTGGCAAGCTTTTTGCTCATTCCCCACCCACGCCCCCCGCCCCAGCCCCAACCAAAGTCTTCTAGATGTCTGAGCAGAGGGGGATGCAAGTGAATTCACAACCTCAGGATGACTGATGAAGCAAGGATGTGCTGCCTGGGCTTCTTTTTAAAAATCCAGGTGAAAAGGTGTTTGAGAATAATAAAAGCTAAGCACTGCCTCCTGTCTATCCTGGAAGATGGGCTCCTTGCCCACAGCATGGAGGTGTCACGAGAAATTTCTAATGCAAAGCCACTGCCAAGGTGGAGATGATGGTTTCTGAGCAAAAGGCGAATTGGAGGGGCGAGGAGGAGGAGGAGGAAGATGACTGCACTGGGCTTTGATGGCCTTGTGCTTTCGAGGCCGGAGAAAGAGGGGTTGAGCTGCAGCTCAGTGCAGAACCACCATCTCCGGTGGGGGCGGGGGTGGGGGAGCGGCACAGCTGCCTTTTATAGGTTTGGAATGAAAAATGTTTTTAATTAAGGAGTGGAATCGGGGCTTTTAGTCTCGCTCCATGCTATGTACCTGTCAAACCGGCTGGATGGGAACTGTGTTCTGACCTCTGATCCCCACTTTCTTTAACCAAATGACTCGGGGGAAAAAGCTGAGGACCAATGAACATCAGAGAAGATCTGAGGCTGCTTGTGGGGTCACCCTTGTCATGCAGAATATACACCCCGATGCAAGGGACATCCCCACCCCATCGTGAGTGACTGACAGCATGAATCCAGCTGCCGGCTTGGGGAAAAAAAAACAAAACATGCGTCCCTATCGCCACTGGCTGTGGACAAGACTAGGGGAACCAACAGAGCTAGAAAAACAGAGAAGAAAAATGAGGACAATCAAAATTTAGAAATTAAAGAAGAAACAATAGAAAGGTAATGATGCAACAGTCTCACTTGATGCAACTCCTACTTTACCCCTTCCCAAAGAACCGCCTCCCCACCAAGAAAAAAACAACTCTGTAAATGGAAGGGAAATTGTCCCATGGAGGTGACGGCCCTCCTGGCAGACCCACAGATAGCAAGGGTGGGCAGCAGCTCTGTGAAATTTCGGGAGCCGGCAAAGGAAAGGAGTGACCGGAAGAAACCGCTGTTCTCTTCTAGTGACAAACGCGATGGTTGCCTGAGCTCAGCTTCTGGAATTTTTTTCCCCATTTTTTTTTGGAAGGCCTCTCAGTTATAAGGTGCTTCCAGATGAGATGAGAGTCCTTCCCTAAATATTGGGGAGACTCTTGGGAACTAAGGCACGAGTTGGTCATCCTTTTGATCAAAGCAGGGGAATAGCCATCTCTATGCCTTTTCAGGCCCTCATATTCACATGTTCCTGTGGAGTTTCCTCAGTTAACTCATCTTCTTCCGTGCCGTGAAAACTCCCACCTCAATTCTTGAAGACTCAGCGAGGGCCACGCTAATTCCTTTCTAGGTCCTAAGTACTAACTACCCACCCTTTCCTTTACAGGTTCATAGAAGTTGAAGAAAACTTTGATTGACATTAAATACATGCATGCTGAAATGAACGCCCCTCTTGATTTCTAATTAAACTTTGGTGTAAGTTCACCAAGGCTGAACTGCTCTCCTTCCTGACCCCTTCTTTGCCTGCTCCCTCCTTCTCTCCTTCTGTGTTTCTGCTTTGCCGGTTGCTTAAACAAATGTTTAGTCCATGTATCAGTACTAGGTTTTGGGTGCTAGTACTAGGTTCAGGTCATAGATTACTCCTCAGGAAGGGTTCTCTTGCTGGTTGAAAATAATTGCTCCTCTGCCGGGCTTGTTCCTCCTCCCTCCTCTTCCCTTCCATCCTTCATTCACAGTCTTGAAGATGTGGCACTTATCACATTGTATTACGTTTAGCTCTTTATGTGACTGTCTGCCCTGAGCTGCCAGCTGCTTCAGGGCACAAATGCTATCCTTCTTTATTTGCATCTCCACTGCTTAGCAGTTCCTAACCCCTGGATGTTGAAAGGAACTGAATTCACAGCAAAGGAATGAAAAGAATCAGAGGCAAACCATGGCAGGTTTTTGGAGTCTTGGTGGAGATAAGTGATGCTTGCTCATGGACTAAATCTTGCTTTCTTTAAAAAAAAAAATAATTAAAATTGAAATATAGTTGATTTACAATATTGTATTAGTTTCAGGTATATAGTAAAGTGATTCAGTTATACATATATATATGTGTGTGTATGTATGTGTATATATATATATATATATATATATATTCTTCTCAGAATATTTTCCATTATAGTTTATTACAGGATATTGAATACAGTTCCCTGTGCTATACAGTAGGTCCTTGTTGTTTATCTATTTAATTAAATTTATTTATTTGGGCTTCCCTGGTGGCTTAGTGGTAAAGAACGTGCCTGCCCAAGCAGGAAAGTGTCGGTTCGATTCTTGGGTTGGAAAGATCCCCTGGAGAAGTAAATGGCAATCCACTCCAGTATTCTTGCCTGGGAAATCCCATGGACTGAGGAGCAGGCTACAGTCCATGGCCTTGCAAAAAATTGGAACACAATGTATCGACTAAACAACAACAACAACATTTACTCATTTGCTGTCCCAGGTCTTAGCTGCATCATGCAGCATCTTCCACTGAGGTGCCCGGGCTCTAGTTTTGGCACTCGGGCTCAGCAGTTACAGTGCGTGGGCCCAGTTGCTCCCGGGCATGTGGGGTCTTAGTTCCCTGACTGGGGACTGAACCTGGGATCATACAGTGTTTGTCTTACTCTGTCTGGCTTACTTCACTTGTTATGACCGTCTCTAGGTCCATCCACGTTGCTGTAAATGGCAACGCTTCATTCTGTTTTATGGCTGAGGAATAGTCCACTACGTGTGTGTATAGGCTTCCGTGCTGGCTCAGTGGTAAAGAATCCATTGCAATGCAGAAGACACAGGAGAGGCAGGTTCAGGAAGATCCCCTGGAGGAGGCCATGGCAACCCACTCCAGTATTCTTGCCTGGGATTCTCCAGGCAAGACCGAGAAGCCTGGCAGGCTACAGTCCATAGGGCCACAAAGAGTCAGACAGGACTGAAGCAACTGAGCATGCACGCACGTGTGTGTGTGTGTGTGTGTGTGTGTGTATTTATGAAAAGTGAAAGTGTTAGTCACTCAGTTGTGTTCAACTTTTTGCAACTCCATGGACTGTAACCAACCAGGCTCCTCTGTCCATGGCATTCTCCAGGCAAGAATACTGGAGTGGGTTGCCATGCCCTCCTCCAGGGGATCTTCCCAATCCAGGTCTCCCACATTGCAAGAGGATTCTTTACTGTCTGAGCCACCAGGGAAGCCCAAGAATACTGGAGTGGGTAGCCTATCCCTTTTCCAGGGGATCTTCCCAACCCAGGAATCAAACTGGGGTCTCCTGCATTGCAGTATGCCACACTGAAGATCTACTCCTGATATTCTGCCACTGTCAAAGGCAGGGATGAGGGACTGCTCTGGCGATCCAGGGGCTAGGACTGTGCACGCCCAATTCAGGAGACCCAGGTCGAATCCCTGGTCAGGGAACTAGATCCCACATGCTGCAACTAAGACCCAGTGCAGCCAAATAAATAGATAAAATATTCTAAAAAAAAAAAAGAAGCAGGGATGATGTGATTGATCAAATATACCCTCTCATATAAATTATCTATTATATCTTATCATTGATACATATACATAGAATATACCCCCATAGTACATTGTTCACCATGCAGAAAGTTACTGAACAAGTTACATTATATTGGTTTCATTTTCTTTGTTAGACTTACTATTTCTCTTATGATTATGTACAAAAAATTATTGACTGATTTTTATCACATTTAGTATCCGGCGTTACATTATAGCCAACAGAAATAACTGCTGATATTTATTGAGCCCTTACTATGTGCCAGACATTCTTTTTGGCACTTTACATATATTAACTTATTTGCTTGATACAGCAAACCTACGTGCAGCTCAAACATGATCTGTAATTGATGCTATTATCTTGCTTGGCTGCAAATAAAAATTTCATAATATCCTATAAGCAAATGGTTAGCAATACAGGTGGGAATATGGGTAGAGGGATTGAACCATTGTGATTTAGTGAGAGTATTTATCTAATCCACACCAGCACGAATTCCGTTTGATGGCTTAAGAAAGAAGTGTTGACATCAGGATTCATAAACATTTTGACTTGGGGGAAGGGAGGTCTAATGTCATTGCGGTGGTGTCTGTCTTGGACAGAGTCTCAACAAGAGAGCAGGTAAGGGAAGAAAGCCCTGCCCTCTGTCCCAGCACATTCTACACTCCTGGTAGGAGGGAGCTTTAGGGATCCCATTGGTTCATCTAACTGCAATGATGAATGTGAGTCTATGAGTCTAAAGCATGAGAAGAGCTGGGACTTGCTGGGACTCCCTTCACTGCACTCCTAGAGAGATGTTTGCCATTATTTATTGGTGATAATTCTTGCTCTTAAGTCAAAACATGGAGGCTGAAGGACTAACAGACTCAAGAATTCTAGGGGGCCTCACTTTCTGTTCTTGCAGTGTGACACACAACTGGACCTTAATTCGCCTTAGTTGAGTGAATCAGCAGATTCCTTTCCAGCCTACACTGGCACCGCGATAGCAATTTGCGGTCTTATTATGTTAGGTTCACACCCTATTAGTATTTATTTTAGTTAATATAATGCAATTAGAGTATAATCATATCAGCAGCTTTCAGATCATGTCAAAAAAATAAAAGTTATTGGAATAGCAGGGCTAATGGAAAGTGATGGAAAACAGTTAATGTGTGGACATGCTTGGATTGAGTTCGGCATGAGGAGAAAGTTGGAGAGGAGGAGGAGGAGGGGGAGGATCAGAGCTTTGGCTCCTCCTGAGACCCTGGTTGAAGTGCTCCAGGGCTCACGCATGCCTCGCCTCTGTATTCTTTCCTGAATGGGTCCTTGATCCTTTTTTTTTTTTTTTCTTTTGAGACAGAGTTTTCTTTGGGTGTGACCAAGAAAGTGGTCTTAAGGTTGATCATGGGAAGACAGAGATGGAGATTCTAATTCCAACTTTTCTCTGAGTGGCTCTGTGACTCGGGCAAACCTTCTACCCTCTCTGGGTAGTCCTCACCTATAAAACAAGGAGGGTGTCCTAGATAATAATAAGGTCCCCTGCCTGTCATTATATTTAATGATACTATGAATTCTCAGAGCCTGAGCTGAGCTATGAGGCCCAATAAGCTGATTGTTTTTTTTGTTTTTTGTTTTTCCTTTTGGCCAGAGCACTGGGCCCAGTGGCCACAGAGGACCTGCACTTCAGCACTGTGCAACTAGTGGGCACCATTCAGTCCCTGCAGCCCTTTGCTACCAGCTGTTCTAGGACCTGGGTGGTCAAGGGTGGGCAGGTACTTCCTTCAGAGGATGTTAAACTTCATAATGCCTGGGTTGGTCATGCTTCCCCATTCCACGGTCCTTCCTTCAGCCCCTTGGATAATCCTCATTTCCCCACCTATGAAGTGGGTGGGTGGGGAACTGACACAAGCTGAGTGAAGAAGAAACAGCCGTCCACGAGCCAGGTACCATTTCCCAGTGGCCCTTTCGTTTGGGCGGTGCTGACTCCCCCTCAGAAGGGTGCCGTGCCATCTCTGGGTCCTGGCCCAACTTTTGGATTCTTTGTTGTCTCTGAAGCGTGACCACAAGAAGCTCATTGTTTGGCCCTGTTAGGTATGGTGCCGGTGGTGCAACTCTGAGGAAATAATTAACACTTACTTCTGAGGAGAAGCCTCCAGCCGGATCCGCACTTGTGGTGGCGCATACATCTCGCAAAGAATTGTTATTTAAGCAATAATCCTTGAGAAATTGGTCGTTACCCGCATTAAACGACTCAGCCCATCGCCAAGGATGGTTAACGCTCTAATAAACTGGTCATTAACTGCAGTAACAATGAATTTCGAGGGGATTATTGCTATTATAAACCTTAATCAATGGTTTATAACAGCAATAATGTGGTCTTTTCTCTTAATAGTAAGTAGGGCGGCTTGTGCCATCGCCATGAAAATTTTTGTGGTGGCTGGTAAGTCAGAGGGGAGACTTCTCAGACCTGCCCACGTCTAAGGGCCACGTGGTGTGTATGGGGAACAAAGGACACTCTGGGGGCTCTTGACTGCCCTGTTCTGTTCTCTGGGGGCAGATGTGAAGCACAGAGTCAGAGGTTCTTGTCCGGTCTCTCTGGTCCTCCCTGATTACAGACCCAGTGAGGTCCTGGGCTTGGGGATGCTTGGATACGCCCAAGAGGAGACTCAGGATAAGCATATGATTCAAGATGCCTCTCCTCATGGTTGGGTGGTGATTGGGAGGGAGAAAGGACTACCTGCCTAAGGGCGTGAATGAATGAATGAATGAATGTGTGTGTGTGTGCCCAGTTGTGTCTGACTCTATGCAGCCCCATGGCCTGTAGCCCGCCAGGCTCCTCAGTTCAGTTCAGTTCAGTCACTCAGTCGTGTCTACTCTTTGCAGCCCCATGGACTGCTGCACACAAGGCTTCCCTGTCCATCACCAGCTCCTGGAGCTTGCCCAAACTCATGTCCATCAAGTTGATGATGCCAGGCTCCTCAGTCCATGCAATTTTCCAGCAAGAATGCTGAAGCAAGTTGCCATTTCCTTCTCCAGACTTTGATATGCCTCCAAATAAAAATCACATCACTTTCATGAGCCTCTGAAAGATGCAGCTTAGAATCAGTCATACTTCAAGTCCCTCTTTGGAGTAACACTGTGGTTCTTTTCATAATACTGGCATCTTATATTAGTTTACCACTGTAGAGGAATAAGAATAATAACTTACATAATCCTTGGTATTGTTCTAAGTTGTTTACATATATGAACTCATAGAGTCCTTACAACAACCCTGCTTCTATTACCAAGGACTCGGAGGCCAAAGAGGTTAAGAAACTTGTCTGAGCCCAGAGCTAACCCCAGGTGGAGCTGGTATTTCAACACAGGGAGTCAGAGCCTGTGTTGTTTTTTTTTTTTCTCCTACAATCTACCATCTCTCTAGAAGTCCCCCTTTGTTACTGAATTCGGTCCTCACATCCCTTGAGGTAGGCTGCTTGGGGCTGCCATACTGATTTTACAGGTGAGGCAGCCAAGGATCTAAGGAATGAAGGGATTTGCTCAAGCTGATGCTGTGGGTCTGAGTCCCACCAGGTGGACCTTCTGCTTCTGGCTGAATATGTGCCAGGGAGCTGTGCTGGGAGCTTCTAGGCCAGGAACTTCTCTCTCCAGTGAGGTAGGCTGGGCACATCATGATGCCAGGCTCCTTGTCACTGGGATCTCCTCCAACAAAAGGAAGAGAAAATTCCATCCCCTCCCACATCGCTGGAAGCATGCCCCTGGAGACAGGAGGTCTGATCTTTTTTCCAGCCTGTCATTGTTTAGAATGCATGAGAAAATGGACTTGCAGTAGAGTTTTGGGGCAAGGGTATTCAAGTACTTAAAATTTTTTGTTTATTATGGAAAATTGAAAGCATGTATGGAAGGAGAGTATACTGAACCTTTATGCAACCATTGCCAACTTGAGCTGTCATCAACTCATGGTCTATCTTTTTTTATCCAACCAGCCCTCTACCCCTTCTTACTCTGGATTATTTTAGAGTAAACCACAGATATCATACCATTTCATCAGTTATCACTTCGGCATGCATCTCTAAAAGTTAAGGATTCTTTGAAACAATAGTCACAATATGATGGTTGGACCTCAGAAATGAACACTATAATTCCTTACCATCACCAATTATAAGGTCAGATTTCAAATTTCCCAGATTGTCTCCTAGATGCATTGGTGTTTTCTTCTTGCTCCAGCTGTTCACGTGCTCTGTGACCCGAGACAGATCCATTC
Source organism: Bos taurus (assembly GCF_002263795.3). Classification (NCBI taxonomy): domain Eukaryota; kingdom Metazoa; phylum Chordata; class Mammalia; order Artiodactyla; family Bovidae; genus Bos; species Bos taurus. The sequence continues at coordinate 32,640,754 of NC_037354.1, read as the reverse complement.
CCAGGTTTGTTTCTGTGTATTGATCACACCCCTTCTCTTCCTTCACTGATTACTGAGTGATTGAGGTGAGGCTTTTGCTGGAAGGCCTTTCGATGGCAAAATCTCTTAATATGCCATATTGTCATGTCCGGGTCTCCTCTGCAGACCCGGGGAGGAACATTTGAGAGGTTGCCCTCACAGTGTGCCCTTTTGAATTTGACCTTCTTTTCTTCTAGCACACTCCAGAGAGCAGACTTGTTCTGGGCATGAAGGCAAAGGAGAGCAATCCTTCACGCCAGCCCTGCCTCGCGGCCAGGCGGCCCATCTTCAGAGGAAACAGGAGCCTCTTAGTGACCTTTCTCCCAGACCGTCAGTGGAGTGATGCCAGCCTTGGGGGTAACCTCCCCACATTGAATGATAAAGCCCCATTCTCCTCTTATCCTTGGTCTTGCGAGATGTACTCCCAGTTCTGCCATTGGGACTCCACTTCCTCCCCTGTGAAGTGGGAAGGCTGGAGGGGAGATGTCCTGGAAGGGTGTAGAGAAACACCTGGGAGCTTTTTCAAACTTTATATTTTCTTCTGGAATTTGCACATGACTGAGAGTAAAACCTCTTCCCCTGTGTTTTCTCTCCTCCTTCCTTCCCTCTCTACCCACCTTGAGAATTTTAAGACCAAAGGGTGGCCAGAGTCTCTTGATGGGCTAACATCCTATGAAGCCAAGGTTTTGCCTGACTTACTGAGGTGTTTCCTGTCTTGCAGAACTAAAAGGGCTGTATCTGCTGGGTGGTGGCTCCTGGGGCAGGAGGTTGCCCTAAATGATCTTTGGTGCAGCTCCCTCTTCTAGGTTTTTCCTGGGAATTCAGGTTCTTTTCTGCAAGATGTGTTTACCCACAGTGAGTGATGCCTTGGGGCGGTTGAACAGGAATAATTAATAAGTTACAAGAGGTAGACCAGAGCTTTGAAACGGGAGTGCTTCAACATTGGGAAAACCCACCAAGTATTTGCTTTCTTTTTCCCCTTCTGGACTCTGAGTTGGGCTGTAGACCAGGACACCTGACCCAGTTTTGTCGTTGTTCTTCCGCCTTCAGTGGAGCTGAATCCCCACCCAGAGTCTCTTCATCAAGAGGACCTCACAGCGATGCTCTGCATGGTGACTCGGCCTCAGGGCCTGTGTCTTTAGAGAGTCTGCAGGTTCAAAAAAGTGTCTTTTCTTTCCCAGGTAGAAATGAACAGTAGTTCCTTACTATCACCGACCATGGGTTTCCCCAATGGCTCAGCAGTAAAGAATCCACCTACCAGTGTAGGAACTCTAGTGAACCAGGGGCTCCAGGTCCCAGTTTGCCGTGGCTGAAGGCACCTGGCAAACTGCATCGGATTGCTCAGGGTCAGCCTTTCTGTGCCTCTGGGCCTGTAGAAGGACTTGGAGCTGGAGGCTGAGCCCTGGGCCTGGGGGATGGACAGAAGAGTGTAAATATAGGAGGAGCCACCATCACACTCCCTGTGCGGACACAGGACTGGGAGGCAGGGGGATGCCTTTTTTTTTTTTAATTAAAGTATAGTTGCCTTACAATATCGTGTTAGTTTCAGGTATACAGCAAAGTGATTCAGTTAGAGATATGTATATATTTTTTCAGATTATTTTCCACTATAGGTTATTATTAGATATTGAATATAGTTCCCTATACAGTAAATCCTTCTTGCTTCCCTGGTGGCTCAGACGGTAAAGAATCCACCTGCGATGCAGGAGACCTGGGTTCAATCCCTGGGTTGGTAAGATCCCTTGGAGAAGGGAATGGCAGCCCACTCCAGTATTCTTGCCTGGAGAATCCCATGGACAGAGGAGTCTGGCGGGCTACAGTCCATGGGGTTGCAAAGAGTTGGACATGATTGAGCACCACAGCAGCAGCAGCAGAAGCAGCAGCATCAACTATGAGGTCAGAGTTCAAATTTCCCAGATTGTCTTATAAATGCATTGAGGCTTTCCTAGAAAGGGAAGCTTTATAGGATTTATTCTAGGTGCACATCTAGAACCATCTATCCTGGGCTGACCGTCAGTCCCCAGGCCAGGGCCATATCTGGTGGGATCATTCTTGCCAGGCTGTCCCTCCAGGCCTCTGCCAGGGTCCCCAACCTCCTGTTGCTCCTTTGTCTGCAGCCTTTGTAGAGAGGAACCGGTGAGGTCCAGGGCGGAGGGTAGGGGCATAAAAAGATGGATCTGGAATCAACGGAAAAGTTTACTCTATGCAGCACTGAAATAAAAAAGCTCATTCAGAAAGTTAATGATTTATTTTATAGTTTCATTATCAGGGTCACATTACTCAATAGCATTTCAAACATGTCATTTGTACAAACTATGGTAATTAAAATTTATAACATACTTCATCAGCAGCATATGAATCTTTTAGCCGGCACTCTGCTGTCATATAAACAGTGTAATTTCAGCTGCAATTCACCCTTTATTGGCTCTCATTTGTGATTTAACAGCCATCAATGACTGTGCTATAAAGAATAAATTAACCATCCGTAAACCTGACGATGACAGGGACAGTCAAATAGACTTAGCCGCCTTCCGCCCAGCTCTTGGAGCCGGCAGAGAGCAGGTGAAGGCCAGGTACGCACCAGGCGCTCTGTTCAAAGGACCTTCCTGCCTCCTGCGGCTTCCTCTCACTGGGATGCCTTCTGGTTGGCGCCAAGGTCTCTCTGGCTGCCACTCCCAGAAGCATCAGCTTTTCTGCTTCCAGTATGGGGAGCTGGAGGGGAAAATGGCCCCTTCACAGACCCATTTTAGGATGTCTACATCCCTGTTGGGAACTTGCGTGTGTGTGTAGTCTTGTCTGACTCTTTGCGACCCCTGGACTGTAGCCCGCCAGGCTCCTCCATCCACGGGATTCTCCAGGCGAGAATACTGGGGTGGGTTGCCATTTCCTTCTCTAGGGGATCTTCCCAACCCAGCGGATCAAGCTTGCATCTCTCATGTCTCTTGCATTGGCAGGCAGATTCATTACCACTAGCGCCACCTGGGAAGCCCATTGGGAGCTTAGCTATCATCTACAGGTAACTGATAAGAGAAAACGTTGGAAAACATGTGGGGGCTTTTTTGGTTAATCTGATGACTGCGCCCATGGACAGAGGAGCCTGGCAGGTTACACACAGTCTATGGGGTTGCAAGAGTTGGACACGACTGAAGGACTAAGTACAGCACAATGGCTGGGCGGGTGGACCACTGGTATGTAAAGATTGCGGTCAGAGACGCTAAAGCTGTAGAGGGCAGAATTTGCCCTTCCCCAGTGCCTGGTGCCAGCAACCCTGGCCATCCAAACTTCTCCTTCTGCAATGAGGAAGCAGAGCAAGGGCCTTGCTGCCAGCAGTCCTGGCCCTCAGGGCAGAGCCAGAAAGAGAATCTTGTCTGAAGGTGAGAGCTCCCGGGGCAGGTCTGGCTGGCTCTCAAGGAGGGAGTGGCCGTCAGGATGGATTGGGAACTTGACTCCCCTGAGGGCTGTGCTCCTTGGCGCCCCCTCGAGGCGGGGTGGTGGTGGTGGTGGTCCAGCCGCTCTGGCTGGGCCCCACGCCTGACACCGCACACAGCTCATAAATGAAGTGGATTGGATTTGTTACTGCGACGTCTCCAAGGAGCCTGGGTCATGCAGGCCAATAAAATTGGCCTCATAAATTCATTCTGACATGCAGGATTACTCCAGCCCTCTGAGGTCACCTTCCTGCTCTGATTTATCGCCAGCCTATGGGTTAATAATACTGTTTACTGAGTGTTGCCAGCTCGTCTCTCCACTTCCCTCCCTTTCTCGGAGCAGATACTGATCAGAGCGTCTCCTTGGAAGGGTGTGGTGGAGGCGAGAGAGGAGGGGAAGGAGTATGTGGGTGGGACCTTTCGTTCTGTGCTCTTTTAAAGCAATATGTGTATATATATATGTATGTATTTTCTCTCTGAGATATTATCTACAGCACGTCCCATCCAGGGCCCTGTTTGGAGTTTCGCCTGATAAAAGGGCAGTTTAGGAAAGAGTGGGTCTTCTCCCACTGTCATAGGTGTGCTTGGGACATTAAATCGGAAGTGACTTTTCTGTTCTTTTCTTGGCCAACCCATAGGGTGCTCAGCCACATGAAACTGTATGTCAGTGGCTGGTCTCTGCTTAGAAACACTACGGAATTTAGTGTTGATGTGGAGAGGCTGGTGGAGAGCAGATCCTATCCTTTCTTTTCTCAGGACCAGAAGATGTCAGTGGTGAGAACATGGGAAATCCTCACATGGTTTTTTATTTTTTATTTTTTAAGTATTTATTTATTTGGCTGCGTTGAGTCTTAGTGGCGGCCTGTGGGATCTTTCACTGTGGCGTATGAGCTCAGTTGCCCCCTGGCATGTGGGAATCTTAGATCCCTGACCGGGGATCAAACCCATATCCCCTGCATTGCAAGCTGATTCTTAACCACCGGACCCCCAGCGAAGTCCCTCTTCACATGTGGATTCTAAAGTCCTAACCACACCTGAGAGTCTCTAGCCCCACTTTTTCCCACGGATAAGTTTCCACATGTTACATTCTGGGCTTGTTTGCTACAGTTCGAATGATCCAAACCAAAAACCAAACCAAAACCATGTAAAAATCAGACGATGGCTCTTTAAATGTTTCCCTTCTTCCAACAAGTAGGCTGGACAGTGGCCTCAGTGTCAGAGTCAGCCCGAGTCCCCTCCTCCTTCTTGGGCTGGAGACCAAGCTCTCACTGTGACACCATAAATAAACAAATGAAATCCGAGGCCCTTGAGCATGTGACCGCAGTGCCTCAGGGCTGCCTTGAACGGGGAGGAGCAGAGCTCTGGGTGGGTCTCTAAATGAATTAGCAAGTGGTGATGGAGCGAATTCTCTGTAAGTTTCCAAACCCAGGAATCAGATAGTGTCTACCCTCAAGGTACCTATCATCTACAGAGGAATCAGGATGTAGGACTAACTAGTCAGCTGATTTGGGGGTGTCAACAGAGGTTGATAATAACAGGCAGACCTTTTTATTGCAGATACTAGTTTTTGGGTTTTTTTTATTACTTTTTTTTTTTTTTTTTTACAAATTGCAGGTTTGTGGCAACCCTGAATTGAGCAAGCCTATTGGCACCATTTGCCCAATGGCATTGTCTCACTTCATGTCTCTGTGTCACATTCTGGTAATTTTTGCCATATTTCAGACCTTTTTGTTATTATTCCATGTGTCTTGGGAATCTGTGAACAGTGATCTTTGATGTTACTGCAATGACTCGCTGAAGGCTCAGAGGATGGGGAGCAGTTTTTTGCAATAAAGTGTTTTTTAATTAAGGCCTCTACATGCTTTCTTAGACATAATGCTGTTGCACACTTAACAGACTACAGTATAGTGTGAACGTAACTTATCTATGCACTGGAAAACCGAAAAATGTCTGTGACTCGGTTTATTGAGATATTAGCTTTGTTGCAGGGTGAGAGGGGCGTCTGGAACCAAACCCTCAGTATCTGTACATGTAGTGAAATTGTCTATATACGTGTGTGCAGTGAAACAGGGGAGGGCTAGAATGATTCCAGCGGGGGCAAATCCTGGATATTGATTGAGGCTGGGCATTTATTTATTCAATTGTCAAACACTTCGGAAATCCCACTTCTAACCAGGCACTGGCTCCCTGCCGTTTGGAAACCTTTCTCAGCTGCTGCCTTGGGATGGATGGCAGCCGAAGTCCCAGCCCTTCTCTGTTCAAGTGGCCTTTCTCTGCTCCCTCTCTCTGGTCTCCTCCCGTGGCTCAGGGCTCTCGTCCAACCAGGCTGATGTGCCCCAAGAGAGCGTTCAGAAGACAGAATCGCTTTCAGAGACTCGGAGTCTGCTTCCACTATATGAGGGTCGAGGAGGGCCGGGTGGACCATCCACGCAGCGCGGAGGGGATGTGACTGGTGTTGCCAGAACCTGCCCTGGCGAGACCGCGCCCCTGCCTGGCCACAGCCCTGCTGTCGGCTTCTTCACTTCTCAGCATCTCTTCTCCAGGGGATCTTCCTGACCCAGGGATCGAACTCAGGTCTCCCTCATTACAGGCAGACACTTTACCATCTGAGCCACCAGGAGAAGGAAATGGCAACCCACTCCAGTATTCTTGCCTGGAAAATCCCATGGACAGAAGAGCCTGGTAGACCACAGTCCATGGGGTCACAAAGAGTCGGACACGATTGAGCGACTTCACTTTCACTTTAAAACAAAACAAAACAAAAAACAGTGAGGAGACCCACTTAGAGAAGCTAAGTGATGGGGTCAAAGTCACACATCTAGTAAGTGATTTGAACCAAAGCTTGTCTGACCCTAAAGCCCGGGCTTTTTAAAATCATACCAGGGGTTTCTCAGCCTCTCCAAGGAAGCTGACAGCGTGACATTAAGAGGCTTGGGAAACACAGAGCCAGCCAGTGGCAGGAACAGTCTTGAACCTGGACCTCCTCCCACTTCTTTCTGGCTGCTTCCCACTTGACCTGTAGGAAGTCCATTAAATAGAGGTACTTGTCTTCCCCAGAACAGTCACTCACTCTGGAGAATTAAAAATCTCTGGGGATTTGCGGAGAAGAACAAATACTGTGTCTGTTGTTTTGTTGCTAAGTCATGTCTGACTCTTGTGACCCCGTGGACTGTAGTCCGCCAGGCTCCTCTGTCCACGGGATTCTCCAGGCAAGAATACTGGAGTGGGTTGCCATTTCCTTCTCCAAGGGATCTTCCCTACCCAGGAATCAAACCCAGGTCTCCTGAATTGCAGGCCAATTCTTTACTGACTGAGCTATGAGGGAAGCCCATGTGTATGTATGTGTGTGTATATATGGGCTTCCAGGCGGGCTCAGTGATAAAGAGTCTGCCTGTCAATGCAGGAAGTGCAGGTTCGATCCTGGGTCAGGAAGATCCCCTGGAGGAGGAAATGGCAACCCACTCCAATATTCTTGCCTGGAAAATCCCATGGACAGGGGAGCCTGGCAGGCTATAGTCCACGGGGTCTCATGAGTTGGACACAACTTAGCGACTAAACCACCATATATACATTATACATATGTGTATACATATGTGTATACATATGTGTATACATATGTGTATACATATACATATACGTATTTGGATGGGAAGCAAAGCTGGCTAGAGTCCCGCAGATTAGATGGCCTGAATCCAGGGTCATTTTCAGGGGCAATGGTAGGGTAGCTGGAGGTATTTCAATGCCTCGTTGGCACATTTCTTTCCGAAGGCTCTGTCAAGAGGGCCACTGTTGGCTGTGAACTTTCACAGCTCTGCCTCAGATGCCTGTGATGTCTCCAGCTGAGTTCTCTTCTTGCTGTGTTTGCCTGAGCTGCATGATGGTATTCGAACCTACTGGCCTATTGCAATCCTTGGCTGGGTACAAGGGGTCTTCTATTAAAACAAGAAAACCAAAACTCCCATCCAGATGCAGGGAAATGGTGGATTTAGTCCTAGCATCAGGGCAGGCTCCCTGGCTCACGACAATTGTTCTCCAAGGTGAGTGAGTGGTCAGCATTCACTGCCCCCTGTACCCAGCACTGTGCTAGACGCAGGGAGCAGGCAGAGGGAGCTGGAAAGGTGACAAAAGCCACACGTTGTAGGCTTGTCCCAAAGGTACCCTCACACCTGCCCTCTTTGGCATGTACTCCTGGAGGTGGTAAAAACCTTCCTAGGGTGACCAGAGTCACCCACTGGGAGGGGCAAGGGCCACAGATAGGCCTGCAGACCTAATTCTGCCAATTGCTACCACCCATGTGATCTTGAGTCAGTCCCTCTGACCTTTTTCCCCTCTTGGTTTTCCCATGTGTCAACTGAGGATGAGATGGTTGGATGGCATCACTGACTCACTGGACATGAATTTGAGCAAACTCCAGGAGATGGTGAAGGACAGGGAAGCCTGGTGGGCTGCAGTCCATGGGGTCGCAGAAAGTTAGACACGACTGAACAACAATGATTGAGAGATGTGTGATGAAGGAGACAGGATGCTGAAAATAAAGCATCATTATGAGACAGAAGGAAGACATTATTTTGGAGTGAGGACCCTCTTCACTCCTGGTCTGGCTTTGAGGCAGCCTTCAAGTTACATACGCATCATGCATTTGTGCTTTAAAGACACGATGTCATGGGCTGAATTGTATCCTCTCAAATTTAAATGTTGAAATCCTAACTCCCAGACCCTTAGAATGTGACTGTATTTGGAGATGGAGTCTTTTAAGAGGAAGTTAAAAACAAGGCTCTGAGGGTAGACACTGACCCAGTGTGGTGCATCTTATAACGAAGAGATTAAGACACAGATACACACCGCAGGAAGACCCTGTGAAGACATAGGCTGCCTACAAGCTCAGGGGAGAGACAGCCTTATGACACCTTGTCTTGGATATCCAGCTTCCTGAACTGTCAGAAAATAAATTTCTGTTGTTTAAGGTACCCAGACCATGGTGCTGTGTTATGGCAGCTCAAGCAAAGTAGTATACATAGCAAGATGATTTAATATTCACCTTATTAGAGATGTTTTTGGGAAATTTCAGAGCAACCATTAAGAGAACTGGGGCTGGGATTTCCCTGGCAGTCCAGTGGTTAAGTCTTTGCCTTCCAATGTAGGAGATGAGGGTTTGATCCCTGGTGGGGGAACTAAGATCCCTCATGTCCAAAATCAGGGGTGCATGTAATTTGAGGATTTGATTGAGAATAATTGTGTGGGTTTTGCCTACGGTGTCTGAGTACAATAGCAGGAGGAATTCCCATTTATCTTTTTTATTTAATTCTCTGATTAACTCCATGAAGTTAGGATGACAGTTTCTAATTGACTGATGAGGAAACCGAAGCTCAGAGGCTTATGTGATGGGACCCCAGCCCCACTCTAATTTCAGCACTACCAGGGATTTGGGAAGCTACGTTGCTTAAACGGTTAGCTTGGGTCCAGCCTGAGCAAACATAACTCAAGTCCTGCACCCAGCTACGAAGGTGACCTGCCAGAGGAGCAACCTGAAAGAAATAAAGAAGGCGAGGCCCCAGGAAGAATTTCAGAGGCTTCCCCTAATCAGGACAAATGGCTGCAAGCCTGAGGTTTGCACAGATAGCCGGCCAAATCTCAGGACACGCTCTTGCCACAAGCCAGTGCCTCGCTGGCTCGGAAATTTATGCTGGAATTTAGACGGAGAACACAAATCATTGTAATCTCCCGATGAAAGATCACTGTCTCTACAAATGCATTACCTGCTTGGAAAGCGACATGTTAAAAAATACGGATAATATATGGGTACAAGGAGAGCGATTTCCATGCCTGGGCTCCTCCGGCTAAAATACGCGCACCTGCACCGGAGGCGGAGGATGACAAAGGAAGTCACCGGGGCCCCCGAGCAGCTTCTGTGTCGGCTGTGACTCTGACACTCCAAACAAAAGACTGCAAGCTCGTCCAGCCGCACCCCTCCCGGACATGGGGTGTCTCAGATGTCAGGGGTGCAGGCATGGGACCCTGTGCTTTTCACCCCAGAATCAGATGCCCTTGGGGTTTATAGAACCCCACTTGTCTGTCCTCAGCGGCTCCAAGACAGAACATTGTGGGTGGGGGAGTGTGGGCTTGGAACCAGAGAGACCAGCTTTCCTCGGATGACCTCCAGCTTCCTGACCCACGGCCCTGTGACTTCAGGCTTGTTCCCGAGGTGTCTAAGCCCCAGGCTGTTCTGGGCACCGCCCTCCTCCCTCCCTCTGCCCTGAACTGCCTCGAGTCATGGCTCAGGGCTGCATCTTGGTCTTCTTGCTCCTGCTTGCTCGCTCTGCGGCTGCGGTGTGATCCCGGTGCCAAGGCCACTTTCCTCCGTGCTCTGCTCGGGAGAGAAGCCATTCGCAGTCTAATGGGCCTGGAGCACAGGTGCATCCCTCTTGCAGTAACGATTACGGGATAAACAAAGCGAAAAGAACCCGAACCCCAGTACATTGTCCTAAAGGGGGAAATAAGGCTTCAAAATGGCCGGGATGTTTACCGACCCAAGGAAAGGGAAACGGCCCTGCGGGCGCCTAGACTCACTCTCTCCCGCTTTGGCGGGGAGGGCGAACCTCTGCAGACTGGGCCTCGGTCTCCGTGGTCGGTCCTTGTCCCCCAAAGGCGTGTTTGGAGGAGAAGGAATTCAAGGCTATCTCCTCCACCATGTTTTCTTCTTTCTGGATGGAGGAAATGGATAAGAACCCAAGCCCTGCTGTCTGCAGAGGGTCCAACTTGGAAGTTTCTGTGTTTATACAAAGGAAGGATGGCCGCGGTTGGGAGATGGCCCTGCGGGCTGCTAAGGGGACCTCATGGAACAGGCCTGCGGGGGGTGAGGGAACAGAGGCAGGGCTTCCCATCAGTGTTGGGTGAACACCTCTCCCAGCGCCGGGCTGGAAAGGAGCAATCCTCCCTTATGAGGCTGTGCAACAGGCACAGGGCTCCTGTCCCCCTTGCCCCTTGCTGGAGCCGCTTCCTCATCCGCTAGCATTCTCCAAAATGGGCTTTGGCTCCATAAAACCAAAGGCATTTGGAGCATAGAACCAAATGCCTTTAGTGTGGCAGCCTTCTTGGCATGAGTTAGTAAGATAGAGATTTAACCCACACAGCCTCTGCACTCCTGATTTCCACTATAAACTGGTGGCTGGGGGAGGGGAGGAGAATCCTTGTTATCAACCCTCTGGGTTATCTTTTATGTCTTTCAGATCTGGTCCCTTTTCTCTTTTGTTTTTAATATTTATTTATTTATTTTAAAAATTGAGGTATAGTTGGCTTACGATGTTTCAGGTGTACAGCCAAGTGATTCAGTTACATGTATATATGTATAAAATATATGTAATAAATTCTTTTTTCAGCTTCTTTTCCATTATAGCTTATTACAATGCAAGATATTGAGTATGGTTCCCTGGATAGTAGGCCCTTGTTGTTTATTTTATATATGGTATTATGTCTGTTCATCCCTTACTCCTAATTTATTACTTGCCCCCTTTCCCCTTTCATAACCATAAATTTGTTTTCTGTGTCTGTGAGTCTGTTTCGGTGTTGTAATTAAGTTTGTATCATTTTTTAGATTCCCTGTATAAGTCATGTATGTTTTTCTCTGTCTGACTGATTTCACTTAGTATGAGTGCTCTAAGTGCATTCATAGATCTGGTCCCTTTCCATCTTACTTTTTCCTCCCATGAGATGAAAAGTCCTTCACATAGCATGTGAGTGCTCAATTCCTTCCTTGGGTCTGGTGCTGCTCGTGGGAAACAGCAAAGAGAGAATGAAGCAAAGGAGGTATGAATAAAGACAGTGAGAGAAGGATGGAGAGGAAGGGGAAGGGTCGTATGGCACAGTTAGGACCGCGCCTTGAACAGGTGTGATGTAACATACATGCAGATGGAGCATTCGTTTTTCATCTAAAAATATTTATTGAGGGTCTATAATGTGTCAAGTGTACTACAAATTCTAAGCAAAAAATAGATGAATCTTTGCCCCCATTTGGAGTCAGCCAATTTCCTTCCCCAACGCTAGCCCCAGGTAAACACGAATCTGTTACTAAACACTAGTTTTGCTAATTCTAGAATTCATACAAATGGAATCATGCAGCATGTATTCTTCTGTCAATTTTTTTTTTCCACTTACCAAATGTTTTTTAGTTCCATCCACACTATTGCAAGTATCAGAAGTTCATTCTTTTTATTGCTAGAATTTCATCATGTGGCTATGCCACAAACTGAGTAAACCATTCACCTGTTGATAAACATTTGCATCTTTTCCAGGCTTTTCTATTAGATAAAAAGCTACTATGAATATTCATTTGCAAGTCTTTGTGTGAACATATGTTTTTATTTACCTTGGATGCATACCTGGGACTGAACTTTCTGGATACTTTAGAAATGTAAACTTTACAAGAAGCTGCCAAAAATTTGCAAAAATGTTTGTGTCATTTTTCATTCCACCAGTAATATATGAGTTTTCCAGCTGCTACATATCCTTGCCAATACTAGATATTGTCAATCTTCTGAATTGTAGCCTTTCTATGTGGTGTATGTGGTGATATATTTTAGTGGTTTTAATTTGTGTTGCTCTGAAGACTAATAATGCTGCCTTTTATTAAGGCAGCTCATCATTCAATTATTTGAGTGATGCTCAATCATTCAATTATTTCATTGATGTTTTTGTCTTTTTTTACTATTGTTTTGTAGGAGTTTTCTATATATTCTGCATGTCATGTGTATTTATGTTTTTCTGCCTTTCTGTGGCTAGTCTTAATTTTCTATTTTGTAATAGTGTCCACCTAAGAACTGAAATTTGTAATTTTGATGAAGCCTTATTGACTAAGATATTTTTTTGTGAAATTTTGTAGTTTTAGCTTTCACATTTAGGTTTATGACATGTTGAGCTCATGTTTGTAAATGGTGTGAGGTAAGGGTTGAGGTTCATGAAAATAAATATAGATGTTTAGCTTTCCACCATGATTGTTGGAAAAAACTATCCTCTCCCCATTCAATTATATTTCTATCGATGTGAAAAACTAATGGATCATATATGGGGGAGGGGTCTATTTCTGTAGTCTCCATATGTTTATTGTTATTATAAATCACACTATTTAGACTACTATAGAGCTTTATAAGTCTTGAACTCAGGTAGTGTAAGTCTTCCAAATGTTTTTATTTTTGAAAATTGTTTTGGTTATTCCTTTGAATAACCTTTGGGTCTTTTGGAATTTTCATACATTTTGAAATAAGTTTGCCTGGGAACTCAGTTCTATGCTGCCTATTTTCAAAAGTCTGAAATTAGTTTTAAAGGCAACATTTCCAATTTTCTAGTTATTTATGATAAGCCGGCATATCCAACTCCAGTTAATTCAACATGAGTAGAAGCAGAAGTCTAGTGTTCAGAGTTCTGAGATTATGTAGTAGGATCTTAGCCTGCGAAGGAGACAGAAAAACATATCCATTGAATTTAGTAACTTGGGAATCATTGGTGGTTTATCAAGATCTGTCTGCAAGGAGCAGATTGGAAACTAGATTGCAGTGGACTGAGGGGTGGGTGATAGGTGAGCTTACTGATTCAAACACTACTAGCTGTTGTAGCTCCTTGCTTACTCCTTGGAAGGAAAGTTATGACCAACCTAGACAGCATATTGAAAAGCAGAGACATTACTTTGTCAACAAAGGTCTGTCTAGTCAAGGCTATGGTTTTTCCTGTGGTCATGTATGGATGTGAGAGTTGGACTATAAAGAAAGCTGAGCACTGAAGAATTGATGCTTTTGAACTGTGGTGTTGGAGAAGACTCTTGAGAGCCCCTTGGACTGCAAGGAGATCCAACCAGTCCATCCTAAAGGAAATCAGTCCTGGGTGTTCATTGGAAGAACTGATGTTGAAGCTGAGACTCCTGTACTTTGGGTACCTGATGCGAAGAGCTGACTCATTGGAAAAGACCCTGATGCTGGGAAAGATTGAGGGCAGGAGGAGAAGGGGACAACAGAGGATAAGATGGTTGGATGGCATCACCAACTCAATGGACATGGGTTTGGGTGAACTCTGGGAGTTGGTGATGGACAGGGAGACCTGGCGTGCTGTGGTTCATGGGGTTGCAGAGTCGGACACGACTGAGCGACTGAACTGAACTGAACTGAGCTGTTGCAACACACACACAAAAATTGAAATGTCAGCGCCTTCACTAAACAGAAGTTAATGTATTGCTCTTGTAACAGTTGTGTTTCTGAATGTTCCTGCTCACTGGGTAGCTTTCTCTAATGATATGATCCAGAGAACCAGCCTCCTCCCTTTTTATGGTTGGATCATCCCCTAGTGGAACCTCAGGACTGCTGCTGTCTGCATCCAACTGGTCAAGCAGAAAGCAGTGTGGAGAAAGATAGTTCTTAAAGCCTTTGCTCAGAAGTTACCCACAACTTTAGCTCTTATTTCCTTGGTAGAACTAATAACATGACCATGCCTAGATGAAAGGGAGGCTGGAAATACTGTCTCTGTCTGGGCAGTCACTAACTCTCTATAATTGGAAGAGGGAAATGACATTTTTTGGGCAAGAAGCCATCTCTGTCACAGTAGAGATAATGCTTTTGAGAAGTTTGAATGGCAGGAGAGTGATTGGTTTAAAGCTGGATAGAGGTGAGGGGTTGAGGGCATTTCTCCTTTTAATCTGAAAGACTGGTGCATGTTTTCAAGCCATTGGGAATGATCCAATTCAAGAGAGAGGTTAAATATACAAGAAAGGAGGGGATAAAGAGAATGAATATAAAGGAAAGTCAAGGTGGAAGAGGATGATATGCAAAGCTTGAGTACAAGGATTGGCCTCAGGGATGCTGGGCAGCTAGTCTGCTGTATCAGAAGGAAAGGAGGATGGTGTCAGGGCATAAATAGGTTTTATGCTTAGTAATCGGAACAGAGGGAGTTCCTCTCTGCAGGTGTCTGTTTTTTTTTTTTTTTCCCCCTAGAAAATAGGAGGTACGTTAACGGGGGAGGCCTGGGGTGTGAGAACTTTGGGAAGAATGAAAATTTAAAATCACTGTTGCATCGCTTGATACTGACTATACAACGTGTTCTATACATTAAAAAAAAAAAAATACGTGTGTATGTATGCATTTGGCTACGTTGGGTCTGAGTTGTAGCATGCGGGCTCCAGAGTGCGAGGGCTCAGTAGTTGTGGCTCTTGGGCTTAGTTGCTCCAGGGCATGTGGAATTCCCCAGTTCCCCTACCAGGGATTGAACCCACGTCCCTTGCATTGTAAGGTGGATTCTTAAACACTGGACCACCAGGAAAGTCCCTATACGTGTTTTTTGAGCCTGTGGATTTGTGCATTACCTTTCTCAAGGTTTCCTGGAGAAGGAAATGGCAACCCATTTCAGGATTCTTGTCTGGAGAATCCCATAGACACAGGAGCCTCATGGGCTACAGTCCATGGGGTCATAGAGTCGGACACAACTGAGCAAATTTCATTTTTTCCCAAGGTTTGGGGGGTAGCATCTAGGGATTGTTATGAATAGCAAAGGACTCTTTCTTCTGCATCTGAACAGGTTCCAAAATCTCCCTGTGAATACAGGTGCCATCAGCTCAAAATCGTTCTCTAAGGCCAGCCTGTCTTCTGCCATACCTTAAGGAGCTTGGCCACTGAATTCCTAAAGAATCTTGTTTCTATAAATTGCTCCTCTGACCTGGAGCCCTCAGAACTCTTTTCAGCTGCTGCCAACAGCTGCAGGAGCCCGGATGCAGGATGGTGGTGGGAGGGGGTGTGCTGTAAAGGGTGTTGGATCCATGCCTTGAAGCCCTGGGCTTTCCCTTGCCTCTCCTCATTCTCCTGCCTCCAGAGAAGAGAAAACCAGACCTTAGAGTCAACAGGCACCTGCTTCCTGCTGCACGTATTTAGGATTAGGTCATGAACCTGAAATGAATGAAATAGAAGGCAGGCACTCTGCCAGAAAATCATGCGTGTACAAAGCAGGCACGCTGGAGCCCTTGGATGAAGGACTCTCCAACCTCATCCATGGGTCCCGCCCCATTCCACTCCCTGTGCCCTGTCGCCCACTCCTCACATCTTCTCATCTCTCTGCCACATTCTGCTTCCCTCCACCTCCTCTCTGCACCCCCATTTCTCTTCAGTTCCCGCCCCCAGACCCTTGGGAGGAAGGGGTTTGAGCTGGAGACCCTGCAGCCTGGGGCTCCTGCAGCCTTCCCAGTGCCTGCTGTTCCCTGTTATTTTCATTTCCCTGTAATTCGAGGGGACAGGTGAGATGTGCTTCAAAACACTGTAATCATATTTTAAATGGAAATGAAATGTGTGAATTAAATGTAAATTACAGTAGAATGGAAGGACAATCACTATTAGTTAAGGTCTGACACCTAGTTTTGCAGACCTTTCCCAAACGCCACAACTGGTTTCCCCAACGTGTGATGAGAGGTTGTAATTATGTGACAGCTGCTTCTGCGGTGGGCAATGCTAGTTACTGGATCATTTGTGTAAGGGGGCCGGTACGGGGGGTGGCCGCACAGGTATTTCAAATAGATATGGACTGCTGTTGGTACTATAAAATTACCCCGAAGAAGTGATATTTTTATAGGAGGGCCGTGAAAAGAAATCTTTTTTTCCCCCTTGGAAAGGTGAGGCCATAATATAAAGGGACACTTTTATACAGTCAATTTATTTACGGATTCTCCATTTGCTTTTATATTGGAAAAATATGTGCCATGCCAATGGGTTGCAATTTGGCCCTCAATCTCAGACTGCCTCCCTCCCACCCAGTCCTGGATGTCTTGGTGGTTCCCAGGGGAGTCCACGGTACTTCCTGCAGAACTGTGAGGAGGAGCGTTTTTTTTAAGACAGTATCAGCTCTTTGCTTTAATACCTTGGATGAGGAAGGCAATAATTTCATTATCTATCCAATGCCATGACAAAACAGCAAAATGGATGTAAAAGGAAATCATTGAATTCCCATCTGACCCGTCTCCTGGTTTGTTTTCTGTGGACAAAATGACCGGTTGATTGAGTGCGGTTTAAAACTTTCTGTGTTGCGTTGCAGAACTTTCCAGGATAAGGGCAAATCTGGATAAAATAGATAAGCTTAGAAGTAGAAGATCAGTACATTCATTAAAAAGGGATCTATTTACAGGCCCGTTGTTGATTCTCCTCCGTTTGGCTTCAATGAAACGCCTCTGTCTCCACTGGGGCAGTCAGCAGATAATGTATGTTGAATAATCATGGGTTGCAGTGAGTTTTACAAATCTTGTGTTTTTCTGAGCCAACAGAGATGCAAGCTCAGTCAATATTTAGTTCTCAGGGACACTTGCAATTAAGGTGTAACGTCTATCTTGCAGTGAGCGAAGGTGCTATCTTGAAGATTTTCTGGAATCTGGCCCTGCACCTGGCCTTGGGACAGCTCTTTAGGCAGGGTCCTCCAATAGACCACGGCCAAGGGGTCGGGAACAGCTGGGAACCAGGCTCCACATCACGGCTGAGCTCACGTTCTAAATGCACCTCTGGCCGAGTCACTCACTGCCCCTGTGGGAACCCTCAGGGATCTTGGAGGGAGTCGAGGGTCCCTGCTGTTGCCATATGTGATAGTCCCCCTCCCCACACTCTAGACAGTTCTCTCTGCTCTGGTTGATTTTTCTTTTTCAAAATCTTTCTTTCTTTACTTGGCTGTGTCAGGTCTCAGTTGCAGCATGTGGGACCTTTGTGGGGTCGTGTGGATCTTTCTTTGTGGTACACGGGCTCAGTAGTTGTGATGCATGGGCTCAGTTGCTCCCTGGCCTGTGGAATCTTCCCGAACAAGAGATCAAACCTGTGTCCCTTACATTGAAAGGCAGATGCTTAACCACCGGACCACCAGGGAAGTCCCAGGCTGATTCTTCTTTGAATGTTTCCACCTTCTCTGCCTGGTAATCCCCTGACCCTCAAGATCTCTCAGACTGCTCCTTGAAGGCTGCTCCTTCCCAAAGCCCCTGCTGGTCACACCAAGTGCTTGGCGGCTGCATCCCAGACATTCTGCCCTCACTAAATTGCATCATTCTGACTTGACACATGCCCACCTCTGGATGGGCCCAGAAATGCCCAGAACCTCTCCTGCACAGCTCAACAGAAAACCAGAAGGAACATTTTCAGTGGTGGCCTTTTCTCTTTGGAAAGTTGAGGTGTTGAAATAAATAAACACGAATATAGGCCAATTCTTGAATTTCCTAACAGTTTTGCTCTCTTGCTGACATCATCCATCTTCATTTTTAAATAAAACAGAAAACCGCTGTATATCACGAAATGTAAACCACGTCGAGTGGCTTCCTTCTGATTGCATTACATCTACCATTGCCTTGTTTATGTTCATGGAAATAAAATTGGTTGGCAGCTTGGGTTCTAAATGCAAATCTGATCATGGTACTTGCTCCCCTGCCTCCTGACTGGGTGATAGAAAGTTTGGTTAGGATGGGCAAAAGGGCAAAAGGAAAATTTTCATGACTTTAGTGGGGCAGCATGACATTGTGAGTTATAATAAGAAATATGCGGGGATTTTCTGGCAGTCCAGTGGTTAAGATTTGGTGTTCTTACTGACAGGGCCTGAGTTCAATACCTGGTTGGGGAACTAAGATCCCATAAGCTTCGTGGCAAAGCCAAAAAAATAAATAAAATGAAACTATCAACTGCTTTTTTAAAAAGTGAAATATATATTTCTTTTTTTTTTGATTATGTAAAAAGTGAAATATATATTTCATCTTCCTGGCACAGAGCTCCTAAAACCTTGAGAATCTGTCTTTGTTATATATTAAAGAGGTGACTTTTGGAAAGCACCTTGGAACGGGGGCTGGTTGCCAGGGTAACTAGTCACGTGACTGGAGGGTTGGTGCTTTCAGCCCCCCGACCTCTGGGGAGGGAAGAGGGGCTGGAGGTAGAGTTCAGGCACCAGTGGCCAGTGATGTGGTGAATCATGCCTGCATGATGAAGCCACTATAAAAATTCAGAAGGGTGGATTTGGAGAGCTTCTGGGTTGGTGAACATGTGGAGATCTGGGGAGAGTGGGGGCACCCCAAGAGAGCATGGAAGCTCTACACTCTTTTTCCATGCCTTGCCCGATGTGCCTCTTCAATGGGGCTGTTACCATCATATCCTCTTCTAACACTCTGGTGCTCTAGTAAGTAAAATGTTTCTCGGGGTTCTGTGAGCCACTCTAGCAAAGTCATCAAATCCCAGGTGGGGCTTGTTGGACCCTCTAATCTATTGCCAGTTGGTCAGAAGCACAGGACACAAGCTGGACTTGTAATTGGCATCTGGAGTATGGGCGTGGCAAGGAAACAGTTTCATGGGATGGAGCCCTCAGTGTCAGAACTGAGCTGAATTATTGGACAGCTAGCCAGGGTCGCAGAATTGCCTGGAGGTGCAGGAGGAAACCCACACACTCTGTAATGTGATGACCATCATGACCTGGTTCAAAGCAAAAGGTAAATGTTTCCAGAGACACACCAAACCCTCTGATTTCCATTTTATGAACTAGAGAAGGCCTTACTGTCCCCACTGGATGAATGAGGAGACTGAGGCAGAGGGCTGATAGAACTAAGAGAACCAGTGAACCAATGAAGTGAAGTGAATTAGCTCAGTCGTGTCTGACTCTTTGCGACCCCATGGACTGTCGCTCACCAGGCTCCTCTGTCCATGGGATTCTCCAGGCAAGAATATTGGAGTGGGTTGCCATTTCCTTCTCTGGGGGATCCTCCCAACCCAGGGATCAAACCCAGATCTCCTGCCTTGCAGGTGGATTCTTTACCATCTGAGCCACCAGGGAAGCCCAAGAAATAAGAGAAACTGAGGTAATTAGAGGGTCTGTGGTGTGTTCAGGGAAGTTAACTAGCATCCCTGGGGCTCCAGAAGTTTCTATAAGTTGTAGCAATCAAAGAAGCAAAGTTTTGGGGTCAAATAGATTTGTTGAGAATCCTCTGAGAACCATTATTCCTATGCAAATTAGTATGAGGAAGCCTGGATGCTTCTGCAGAAGACAGTAATTATGATTGAGATTTCCGTGGGATGCAGGTGTGAAGGGGTTCTGACCACACGCCCGCCACAGTGTCCCGGTCAACCTCCACATCACACGCTGGCCAGCAAGCTTCTGAATGTCCTTCTGACCTGAGCTAGAAGTCAGGACCCCCAGAAAATTCAGCCACCCGATCAACTCTTCCTGTTAATACGACTAGACAGCCACTGCGAGCCTGGGATTTATTCTGGTAAACCCCAGTCTCGAGAGGGCCCCATTCAATTTGTGCAGAAACTCCACCAACAGTTGAGGGTTGATTTAGTGTCAGAAAAGGGTGTTTGGAACAAGTGCGTTTTCCTTTACGAGTCTTTTAACATCAGGAGAGAAATACGGCTGATTGCAATTGATTTGTATACGTGGCTCTTTGTGTGAAGTGTCACAGTGAGTTTTATAGGAAGATGGAAACAAAGAAGAAGGGAGAAAATTGCTTCTGGAAGATGCAGGACAGAGGGCAGGAGGAAAAGCATCTTACGGAGCGCGGTGGGCTCTCCAGGTTGACACGTTTGGCTCCTGGCTCACTTGCCATGTGACCCTGCTGGGTCTTGAAGCCTTGGTTGCCACATCTGGGAAAGGGGGATAATGACAGGACCTCCGTCACAGACTGTGGGTGAGGTTAAATCAGTTCATACAACTGAAGGGCTGGGTACAGCGCCTGCCAGATTATTGGTGCTCAACAAAATGACACTGAAAAGCAAAAGGGCACGTCTTGTGGCCCCACAAAGACAAGGCCTGGAGAGGTCTTTCTGGAAGTCAGCAATCAATCTCTTCCACTCCTCTGAGACTGAGTCTTTCAAAATTGTGAAAACGGGGCTCTAAGCTTTCTGTCCCCCAACCCCAACCCCAGTTGCTTTTGTTTTCCTCCCCTTTGTCTCCTTCCATAAAAACTACTTCCAGGAAAGAGCCTTATATGAGCCCACCATTAAAAAAAAAAAATTAAGGGGCTGCTCTGGTGGTTCAGTGGTTAAGAATCTGTGCTTCTTCCGTAGGGTGCAAAGGTTTGATCCCTGGTCAGGAACTAAGATCCCATATGCTGTGCAGCCCAACAGCAACAACAGAGTCCATCGTACTGAAATACAGCAGCGCGATCAATATTTAGAGTGTGTTCTGTGCAGGAGCACGCTAGAACTCTGTAGTTTAAAAAACACTCTCACCCACATTGCTTCATTTAATCATCTCAACAACTCCATGTGTCATATAAGGCAAGCATTATGTTTTCCTACATTAAAGCAAAACAAGGTGGGTAAGATTCTGAGAGTAGAGCCTGTACTGAGATATTACTCTGTGACGACCTTGTTCAGTTTTTGTCTATAAGGACTTCACTTTACTTTCAGGGCGAGACAGGAAAAGGGACTAGGAAGTGGTTCACCGGGCATGGTATCATACTCCCTTGTGTCAAGCGCACCTTTCCAAAGGGAAAACCCTGACCACAGTGCAGAAAGTGTTCCCGGGTGGTTTCCTGAGTTTCTCAATTGAGAGATGATTATCCAAGGTCAGGAGGGAGGCTGGGTGCCTTGTCTGCTAGAACTTCCTCCTCTGGTCCAGCTTGACTTGGCCAGAACCCCACTTGCCTCTGGGGCTTGGGAAAGTTTCTCATGGGGCAGCAATGTGACAACCAGATTCCTTTCTTTCCCCTCCCCTTGGTTCCTGTGAGGTCAGCATCTGTGGGCTTTTCGCTTGGGAGAAGCTCTGCTGCCTCACCCCACAAAGGAGATCCTTGGACCAGAGGAGGGTTTTTCCAAACCTGAGTCCTTGATGAACTGCTAGGGCCTCAGGCACTGCACTGGGCGGAGTTGGGGGGTTGAGGATGTGGGGTTGTCCATCGTCTTTTCTGGAGGACCGTACTTTGCTCTCAGTCAGATATGTTTCTTTCACTCTGATAGAGTTAAGATAGCTCCCTTTATGAATGGAAATAATGGTAGGGTTTTTGTTTAATATCCCTGGTGGTTTAGTCGCTAAGTCGTGTCTGACTCTTGTGAACCCGTGGACTATAGCCTGCCAGGCTCCTCTGTCCATGGGATTCTCCAGGCAAGAATACTGGGGTGGGTTGCCAGTTCCTTCTCCAGGGGATCTTCCTGACCCAGGAATCGAACCTAGGTCTCCTGCATTTCAGGCAGATTCTTTACCAACTGAACTGTGAGGGAAGCCCATTAATAACCTTACATGGCCAAATAAAAAATTGACAACCCAGGCATTTCTAACACCCCCTTGAAAATATACTTTTATTAGGTCTGTGATTGATTTATAGGACGATTAAGTACTCGGTGACTCCTCACCTAAGCCTGATTTTTGACTCTCTATGAAGAAGTACACTTTGCCACACACACCTGACTTTTGTTATCAGCAACATGGGGGAAGAGACCAGGTCCCCTAGGTCTACATAGACCAACTGAGAAAAGTGATTAGAGAAGAAAAATCCCAGGGGAATTGTGTGGGCCGCTGAAAACTGGCCTCTGAAAGACATTTACTTCCTAATCCTTGAACCAGTACTAGTGACCTTATTTGGAAAATTAAAAGGGATTGGAGGGGGGAGCTTGGCAAATGTGATTAAATGAATGATCTTGAGATGAGGAGACCGTCCTGCATTATCCAGGTGGGTTCTAAATGAAATCACATGTATCCTTATGAATAGGGATGGGGAGATAGAGGTTTTACACACAGAGATGGAGATGTGGAAACCAAGCCGGGGAAGATTGGAAGATACTGGCCTTGAAGATTAGAGTGATGTGGTCACAAGCCAAGGAATGGCAGGGCCACCAGAAATTGGAAATTGGTAAGGCATCGATTCTCCATTAGAACCTCTGGAGGGAGCACGGATCTGCTGACATCTGGATTTCAGCACAGTAATACCCAGTTTGGACTTCTAAGTTCCAGAATTGGAAGGGAATAAATATTGGTTTTAATTTAAGCCACCATATTTGTGATTTATTACAGTCAGGATTTATTACAGCTACTATAGGAAACGAATTGAGGAATCCGAGCTTTAAGCTCCTTTAGTTCGGGGACTAATCCTACAATTCTTTCATCTCCCTAACTGTGTCTTGTTTTCACCCTGGATGTACCATTTCTGCCCATGTCTATAGATGGAGTTGTCTTGGCATCTTTCTGCTATTTAATGGCCAACCCTCCATGTCTTCTCTTTTAGGGCTTGTAGATATTCCCTGTTAATCAGTGTCATTGGGAACTCCTACCTATGGCTATTTCTCAACTTCATCTCTGGAAGCATTAGACTGTCTCCTTGACATTGCACAGAGAGAGAAGTGCTTTCCAAGGCACTGTTTAGGACTCGAAGGAGGCATATTTTTAGGCAGACAGGGTGCAGAGCAATGAGAGTCCAGGCCATGTCCCTCTTCTAAACAGTGCCGTGACAGCATACGTTTTCTTGGCTCAGGTCTCTTCTGAGTGAGCATTTGTTTCCTGGGTTGCTCTGCAACCTGATAAATGGCTGTTATGGGTCAAATCGTGTGCCTGCAAATCCCTATGTTGAAGTTCCTAGCCCGTAGTACCTCAGAGTGGGATCTTATTTGGAAAGAGGGTCTTTGCAGATATAATGAGTTAAGATGAAGTCATTGAGGGGTTGCTAACCCCAGATGACTGTTGCACTTCCGAAAAGGGAAAATTTGGACTAAGACAGACACACATACACACACACACACACACACGGGCACACACAGAGAAAGTCCTGTGAACATGAAGGCAGAGATGGGGGACATCTGTCTACAATTACAGGAGTGCTAGAGATCACCAGCAAGCTGCTGGAAACTAGGGGTGAGGCGCGGGACCAGTCTCCGCTTCCAGCCTTCAGAACGGACTAACCCTGCCGGCACCTTGATCTTGGACTCTGGCCTCCAGAAAGGGGAAAAAAATCCATCTTGCTGTTTAAGCCAGCTTGCAAATGAACACAGTAACAATAACAGTAACCTGTGCGTCCTATGTCTTGTCTAAATCTTGTAGCAAGCGGCGAAATGAGAGAAGGAGACACAGAGAGAGAGCAGGGGCGGGAATCCCTTTAGATGATGTGGCCTTGATGTCTGAACAGGAATCCTTTTACACCCAGCAGTTTGTCTGGTGCCTGTGATAAGAGGATGGGTGAAATCTCCAAGCCCCTCCTCCTTGTCCTAATCCCTCCCCAGGGATCCAACCTTTCCCTCTGGATGGGGTCATCGAAAGAAAGTCAAGTTTCCATCGCGCCTTTCAAGTTGCCCTCCCCGCCTCCTGAGCCTCCCCTCCCCCCTGTCTCCAAGTGCCCAGCCTTGTCAGAAGAGAGGGGACCATCTGGTTAGTCCTTGTTTACCGCACACCCTGCCAGTTTGAGCTTATTAATCATATTTACCCAAGTATCTTAATTACTCCCTGTCTAGCAACTTGCTTTGCACTCAGCTGCTGACCCCCTTTTTTCCTTCCTTTCTATCATTAATCATAGGAGCAGCGTGGGTACAGGAATTCCTGCAGCTTGGCTTTCGCTGGCACCGTTACCACTCCCAGAGAGGAGCGGCTGGAGGTCACGGCTGGTTCCTGACAAACGTCCTAATTAATCTGCTGAAGATCAGAGGAGGACTAATAGGGGCTGAAGACTGTGTGAGGGGCCCACTCCTCCGCCCTTTCACGGCGTGTGTGCATGTGTGTGTGTGCGTGCGTGTGTGTGCACGCATGCAATGCTGAGCTTGGCAGGAAAGAGACAGACTCAGCCCTCTATTCAGCACAATAGCGTCCCTGCTGCTGCCCACCCCCCCTCACCTTCCCTGTTTTGGGAGCAGGAATTTTTTCCTCTTGCTTGGGAGTTGAAAAGACTCAAATGTCTCCTTCTCCCAAATGCAATGGTGAACAAAGTACCGTCCGGCCAAAGTGCCCATGGAAACGGAGTCGGTATTTGGGTTTGTGCAGGCCGGAGTTGTCACCTGGGTGGATTCCAGTGCTCCCCTGTGGACCCACAGATCCTTGGGATCTCAGGCACAAATGATGCTCTTGGCTAAGGGTGCTGTAAGATGGCCAGCGGTGGCACAGGGGCTGCAGAAACACCCTTCTCAGCTTCATTTCCTGGGTGACAGCTTTGCAGATGGACTTTGCACAGGAGGAACTGCAAAAAGCAGAGGACCGCGGAGCAGAAAGAACATCATTTCCGGTCCAGCTCGCCCTGCGCCCTTCCCAGGCTCCCGCTCCCTGATGCTCTGGGATCTCCCCGGTCTGCCTCCTGCCCCCCTGAGCCCCTTCCTTTTTTCTTGGGCGAAAGCAGCGTGTAAGAACCAGGACTGTGGCTCCTTTCTTCCTGCCGGCCGCGTCTCAGGCCGAGAGACACCATTAAGGAGCATAATTTGTTGATCCAGGCGCTCCTCGCGTTTCGTTTCGGCGCCGAGTGGCATCGCTTTCTTTATGACCTCGTAAAGTCACAGCCGAGAGGCCGATTTGGAAAACAAACTGCCTCAGGTTGACAGATAATTAGATACAGGGGACATATTATATGCCTTTGCATATAAATGTGCTCCGAGGCGTGTTGGTTCATCTGAAGTTGAGGTTAAAGGCGCGCCAGGTACTCCTGACACATCAGGATATATATTTTCATACAGTCTCCGGCGCTGTGTTGGTTTTATAGCCCTTTCATCCCAGTGCTGACGGATGGGGTGTGAGCACAAGTCAACTTGGAAGAAAGACACGGCTCTTTTACCTGTGAGCCTCCTGGCATTTTATCTTCCGTCCCCATTTCCTGCCCCCTACCCGGCAACCCACATCCCATCGTTTCTGGCAAGGGGCTGCTCTTTAGGCTTGGGTTCTGCAATAAATGACAAATGACTAGAGTAGGGAGGGCCAAGTTCCATTTTTCTTCTTCACATCCCCCCCCCCTTTTTTTTGAATTCTAATAGGCTTGATTAATGACGTATAATTTAGGAGCCTTTCAAGACTAGGATAGACCCTGGTGGAATTCCTTCTTGGGCAAAGGAAAGAAATGGAAGTAGATATTTTCTAGAAGATTCTGTCAGCGGGCAGCTGCAGCTGCATGGGATGTTGGCCTGGCTGTGTCATGAACGCTGACCTCACAGAGCCCCCACCCCTGCCTTTCTTTGAGATCTGCTCTGTGGAAGCAGAACCTGAGTCCTAGGAAAACTTGAACGGAGAATGAGTCTTCATCATTCCCCCCTCTGTTTTCAGAAGGCTCAGAGCTGGAAGTCCCAGCTAAATCCATCCCCAAGAAAATGTAAAGAGCTTAGTTTAATGCCCTTGGGAGTAATTTCAATTTAAAAGTGGCATTAGAGCTGGTGCCTAACAGAACGGCTTAGCGGAGAGTCATCTTCTGTTTGGGCAAGTCGCTTAATCTCTTTGAGTCTGTTTCTTCATCTTAAAATAGGAATAAAAAGTAGTACCTACCTCATCACTTTGAGAAGATCAGTTTGGGTAAAACAGGTAGACGAGCTCACCTAGAGTATTTCCTGGTTTGGTTTAGTTGCTAAGTTGTGTCTGACTCTTTGTGACGCCATGGACTGTAGTCTGCCAGGCTCCTCCATCCTTAGAATTTTCCAGGCAAGAATACTGGAGTGGGTTGCCGTTTCCTTCTCCAGAGGATCTTCCTGACCCAGGAATCGAACCCAGGTCTCCTGCATTGCAGGCAGATTCTTTACTGACTGAGCTATGAGGGAAGTAGTATTTCCTACATATTAACTATTTTTAATAGCAGTGAGCAGCAGAGCTAATCATAATAAAGATGCTTAGAGAAGATTCCAGAAGGGAATGCTCCCACCCAGAGGAAGGGGGTGATCTTCTGGGGCTGCCTCCTGGCAGCATGGAGGTGGCCACTGAGCAGTGGGCTGGAAAGAGCCTGGTTCCTGGGAGGTCTGGCTCTGGCTCTGATTAGCTGTGTAATCTTGGGCTTTTCACTCCCTCTGTCCCAGTCACAGTTCCCTCATCCGTAAAATGAGGGGCTCTCCGGGTTGCCAGGGCCAGCAGTCTGACCCCATTATCTGTGTGGGAGGCATGGTCTGTGGTGGCTCTCCTCTCAGTGTCTGTGCCAGGCTTCTGGGCCACCGTGCTGTCAGCCTGCCTTCTGCAACAAGCCTGTGCTGTTTTCCAGGTCAAACTGGAGGGCTGAGACTGCCTATCAGGAAGACTTTGGGGAGCTGGTTGTACAATTCTCAGCTTGAAATTAACCCTTCTCTTTAAATCTTGCCATTGTCCTATTAGAAAAGGAGAGAGAGTGAAAGAGCAAGAAAGGGAAAGATAATAAACCCCATAGGCCAACCCTAAGTCCTGTTGACAGAGATGATGTAAATAGAGTTGCTGTCACTTTGATGAATTGAATCCTCCATTAATTAGGATGCATCGATTTAAGGGTTGTGCAAGCAGAGCGTCCTTCTCCCCTTCCCAGCAAGTTATAGCAGAGAGAGGGAGCAGAGGAGGGCAGGCTTTCTCTCTTTCTCACCTGACTGCTGGTTTTGCTTCTGGGCCTCATGAATTATCTCAGGAGCCGGTCACCCCAGTTTTCTCCACATGCCTTTCTTTCTTTCAGCTGATCTGGGCAGAGGGCTACACAGCCGATCTCTGGAAGAAAGGCTCCTTTTGAGGTCTACCACTTACTTGCTGGAGTGTTGCCTCACAAGGTGGTCTGTTGACTTGAAAGGGGAAGGGAGAAGGTCCAAAGTTGGATGGAAGGAGGTATGTGTTGATTTCTGGGCCTTGGAGGCAGTGACTCCTGAGAGACAATGTCAGCGATGGCTGAGAATCAGCCTGGCAGCTGCACCCAGCTCTGAGTTGACCGGATGTCAGATGGCCTCTTCCTGTTCCTTTGCAAGGTTATTGACATCTCAGAAGGAGGGTGAGTGAGGGCCTCAGCCTTGCTGTGTGGACAGCTCTCCTTTTGCAGCCTCAGTTGGGCAGGCTGGTGGAAAGACATCCTTATCCATCCCTACCTGTACCTCAGGCCAAGTCAGCTGTGGTCCCAGGGCTCAGAGACTCCAGCCGTCTGCTCTGAATTCCGTTTCCAAAAAGGTGAAGATATATTCTTCACAAGGGCCTGGAAAGTCTGAATCTGGATTGTCTTCCCTAAATACTAGCGGTTCAGCCTTTTATGATTCAGAGCAGCAAGACGTGATAAAGCCATGATGTGTTTCTTCATCACCAGTGCAACCTGAATGTGCATTGCAGATTGTGTGCAAAAATCTCAGCGCTTCACATACAGGGGGCCAATACGCCCATGAAAAGATGTTCAACATCATTCACTATTAGAGAAATGCAAATCAAAACTACATTGAGATATCACCTCACACCAGCCAGAATGGTCATCATCAAAAAAGCCACAAATAGTAAATGCGAGAGAGGGTGTGGAGAGAAGGGAACCCTCCTACACTGTTGGTGGGAATGTAAATTGGTACAGCCACTATGGAGAATTCTTAAAACACGATGGAGATTCTTAAAAAACTAAAAATAGAGCTACCATATGACCCTACAGTCTCACCCCTGGGCATGTTTCCAGAGAAAAACATGATCTGAAAAGATACATGCACCCCAACCTTCATTGCAGAATTGTTTGCAATAGCCAAGACATGGAAGCAATCTAAATGTCCCCCGACAGAAGAATGGATAAAGAACATACGGTACATATATATATATGCAACAGAATATTACTCAGCCATTTAAAAGAATGAAATAATGCCACCTACAGCAACGTGGATGGACCTAGAGAGGGTCGTACTGAATGAAGTAAGTCAGAGAAAGAGAAATATTGTCTAGCATCCTTTATATGTGGAATGTAAAAGGAAATGATTCAAATGAACTTAAGTATAAAAGAGGAACAGATGCACAAAGAAAAAAGATGCTTATCCTCTATTTTACATTCAGTAACTCTCCTAAGATTGTGGGGGATTTCTTGTTTAAATTTAGTGGGAAGCACAGATATAAGGGTAATTTGGGCCACAGTATTGATTAAGACCATGAAAGTTTGCCAATTATTGCGCATTAGCAGATAATAAAATTAACTCAGGACCTATGATGTAGGAAAAGAAAAAAAGATCCTGATGCTTCTTATGAGGTCAAATAAGAAATGAGCTGTTAGCCAAGGTAGGACTGGGAGCCAGGGTGTGACTCCTTATGGAAAAAGCGCTAACCCTGACCTAGGGCACCTTGAACAAAGCGATTCATCTTCAGGTTTCCTCTTGGCTCCCAAGGGTCCCATTCCTCAGGCAAAGGGAGTGTCTCCACTTTCAGAAAGGGCTGCCTTATAAACAGATGGAATGGGAGCTGGAAGAGAGCTCTTAGATTGAGCCTTTCATCTCAAGGCTCCGGCTGAAAATCTTGGCATGACAAAGAGAGGGAAGCTCTCATGGACATCCCCTCCCTTTTCAAAACAGTTTTATTGGAGTACGGTTGATTGATAGTGTTGTGTTAATTTCTGCTGTACAGCAGAGTGACGCAGTTATATGCATATATACATTCCTTTTCATATTATTTTCCATTAAGGTTGATGACAGGACGTTGAATATAGTTCCCTGTGTTATACAGCAGGACTTTGTTGTTTATCCATCCTAGGATTTAACAGTTTGCCTCTACTAATCCCAACCTCCAAATCCTTCCTCGCCCTCCGTCCCCCTTGGCAACCATAAGTCTGTTTCTATGTCCGTGAGTCTGTTTCTGTTTCATGGATAGGTTCGTCTGTGACATAGTTTAGACTCCAAATGTAAGTGATGTCATATGGTAGTCGTCTTTCTCTCTCTGACTTCATTTAGTGTGATCATCTCTAAGCCCATCCATGTTGCTGCAAATGGCATCGTCCTTTTTAAAAGCTGAGCAATATTCCATCACATACATGTACCACATCTTCTTGTCTGTTGATGGGCATTTAGGTTGTTCCCATGTCTTGGCTATTGTAAATAGTGCTCCAGTGAATACGGGGTAGACACCCCCCTCCCTTGATTCACCAAAGTCCCGTATGCAAAATACTCAGGCATCCCGGTACCAATAGGGAAGCACCCTTCTGGAGTTGCCCCAGGATTGAATACGCAAGCATTTCCTTGACTAGGAGATGAAGGATAAATTCATTAACATGGGCTGTACCCTAAGTGTGTTCAGAAAGACAGATCCCTGACTCTGATCCTGCTGAGGGGATGGGCAGCACGTCTGCCCTTCCTCTCAGATGTCTCATCGCCCTCCTCATCGCTAAGGCAGACTTCTGCCTGGCTCACCCTGTCCCATCCCAGGACCTCTGTGTCCCCGCTCCTGCCCTCTCTAAGGGAGTCTGGTGTGGCTGTCGTGCTAAGGTTCCTGGCCTTGGAGAATTTGTCCTTTTTCTTTTTTGTTTCTCTGACAAGGGGATCTGCAGGGTAGAGGTGATGGTTTTTCTTAGCCGAGTGGATGAACTGGAAGGGATGAAGTGGGGCGAGGGAGGAGAGAAGAGAGGGTGGGAAGAAGGAGCAAGAAAGAAAAAAAAATAGGAAAAAGATAACAGGAAATGAAGGTGGGGAGTGGCCAAGGGGATTCGCAAGGGACAGAGACAGGGAGAGAGATGAGGAGAGTTGGCGAAAAGACACAAAGAAGAAATTCCCCCAAATATGAAGCGACCTTGTGGGCAGGAGGCCAGAAGAAACAAGAGTCTGGAGTGGAGGGAGAGGAGACAGGAAACCAGGAGAAGGAAGGGACGAGAGAAACCTCCGGGAAGGAGCTGGGAAAAGAAGTGAGGAGAGGGGGACAAGGAGGAGGGAGGCTGGGAGAGTGGACCAGGAGGGAGGGGCGCTGGGTGCGGGAGCCGGGAGACAGAAAGTGCTGCGCTGGGTGGATTACTGTGAGTTTGTCATCTGGAATGGTATAAGCTGTAGGTACAGCATCTCCTGCCTGTGATTTATGGTCCCTGTCAGGCGGGGAGCGCGCTTTGTCTGCTGTAGCGTGGAGGACGAATGCACTGCTGTCATCCCCGCCTGGCCAGCCCTTCTCTCTCTCTGCTCCGCACACCCGCTCCCCATTTCACGCCAGTGAACATAAACAATCTTTTGTAAACCTGACAGTCACACTTGCTTCTTTGGAAACATAAAGCAGAAATGTATGACTCGGCTTTCATTACCCAATTTCCTACGCTATATAAAAACACTCAGGAAAGACATGTAAGTGATCGCGAAACCTGGGAAATTGGAAGTGTCCTGGAAGGAGGGGGAGAAGGGAAAAAAAAACTGGAGGTGGAGGAGAGGCGTCTGGCTGGGGAGGACCTGGGAAGGAAAGGGATGACGTGTCTCACCGCCCCCCCCCCACATCCTTCCCAGAAAACGCTGTCTGATAAACTGGGCCATCCAGACACATAATTATATTACATTTCTGAATAATAGACATTTCCTGCCTGAAGTGTTGCTTTTCCACCGCCCCCCATCTCCTTTGAACCCAGATCACAGTAACGAAACAGTCTTGAGATCAAAGCTGGCTGATAATGTTGCTTTGTTGTTTTTTTTTTTTCCCCTTCTCCTTTTTTTCTGCTTTACATTTTTCCTCTCTCCTAGCCATTGGGCAAATTCTACCAAGTCGAAAGTGTAACTTATTTTGAAAGAGCTATTAGGGTGCGGATTGTGGGGATTTCGCAGCTGGAACGTATGTCTCCGCTGGGAAGGGAGATCTAGTCCTGATCCCGGAGCCTGGTCGAGGGGCCAGAACAAGTGACGGAAGCCCATCAGGATGGAGTTTGGGAAGTGAGACCAGGACACGCAGAGACCTGGCCCAGAAACCACATGGCTAGCCTCCCAGGGCTCCCTGCAGGGATGGATGACTCCTCGTCCTGCCTTAGGTTGTATCCAGTTGTAGCCATGCAACCAGCAGAGGGGAGGGAGGCTCAGAGGTACTCTGGTTGCTTCCATTGCGCTGGGGTTCTGACCTGAAAGGTCTGGGCCCATAGTTACTGGTGAGGTCGTTCAGCATCACTGCACGTTCCAGACTCTGTGGATCTGGGAGCTGAGAGCCATTTGTTAATTCTTAGAATCACTTTCCCTAAAACTCTTTA
Organism: Bos taurus; assembly: GCF_002263795.3. Taxonomy (NCBI): domain Eukaryota; kingdom Metazoa; phylum Chordata; class Mammalia; order Artiodactyla; family Bovidae; genus Bos; species Bos taurus. Next base: position 32,609,311 of record NC_037354.1, on the reverse strand, counting down.
ATATCAGAATCTTTGCAAGGCATTGAGGGAGTTGCTTTAGTTTGGGTGTTCCCTTCTGAATAAAAAAGCGCCTTTGCAACATCCTCTGGAGAGCTGACCTTGAACTACATTGCAGCTGGGCAACTGCCATGCCAATCCAGCAATGTTCATTGACTCAGAGATCTGGGGAGATCTTCGCATCCTTGAGTCTCAGTTTTTCCAGAAAGATAGACACTCTATCTATACACCAAACACACATATACAGACACACACACACACAGACACACACACACACACACACATACGAAACCATACACAAATAATATTGGAGCACAGGTTCAAGGATGAGAACACTACAAATTTTAAAGAGTTTTTGAATACCTACTATGTGTCCAAAACTATGCTAGGTTCTATAAAGTGTGTGCCACAAAACAATTCTGTTTAACTAAAAAAATCTCCAATATACTGATATATACGTGGAAGGACCTCTCTTTTGACTGGCATGTTGCATACCTCCTTCTCTACTCTCTAAAACCCTATCTGTACCCAAGTTTGGTTCAGTCTTCTTCCAAGGTCATATTCTCCTTGCACTCCCCTACAAGAACCTCTTGATCATGGGGCACCCCCGTATTCACAGCAGCCAAGACATGGAAACAGCCCAAATGTTCACCAACAGAGGAATGGACAAAGAAGATGTGGCACATACGTGCAATAGAACACCGCTCGACCACACCAAAGGCATCTTGATGTCCCAGGAGCCCTTGTTTACTCTCCACTCCCCACCCAGGGGTCCTCAGGCTTTCTTACTTGTCATCCAAGGAGTCAGCACAGTGTTGAAAAAACACTCAGGCTTTAACTCCAGATCTTGTTTCAAATCCTGGTTCTAGCACTTCACTAGCTATGTTGTCTAAGGCAGATGATTTCTCTGAAGCTGTTTCCTTATCTGCAACATGGACAAGGTTATACGGTAAGTCCCCTACATATGAATCTTCAAGATGTGAACTTTCAAAGATGGGAATGTGCATTCCATCAAGGTTAGGCATGAGTGAAATTGCATCTCGCCCTCCGTCTCCTCTTGCTGACGATCCTTCAGTTCTACATCTCCCACCTCCTCTCCCTCCTCCAGTGAGTAACCTTTCTTGCCTGTTCACTCAACGCCAGCCCCTGGATACCAGCTGTTGCATTACTGTAGTTATCAAGGGAATGTACTATCAGTTTAAAAGTGGTTTCTTTCTTTAGTTTTTTATTTTGTGTGTGTGTTTTAATGTATTGTGTGTAAAAACTATTCTAAACCTATCAGAGTAGAGTACTATATGGTTGATTTTGTTAATTGGGTACTAGACTAATAACTTTGTTGGACTTATGAACAAAGAGGACATACGAACGTGCTCTTGGAATGGAACTCGTTCATAGGTAGGGGACTTCCTGTAACCCACCCAGTGGGGTTGTTGTGAGGATTGAAGCTACAATAATTACAACACAGTAGGTAATGAATCAGTATCAATTCCTTTTCACTTGCCATCATCTACTACAAATATATCTCCCTCATTTCATGGAATCCAAAGGTCTTCCCAAAACCTTGCTGTTGGCAATACTTAGGGAGGAAACACGCAGGCAGCTGGCCGAGCCCTTCCAACCATGATATATAGACTTGATGTGGACCTGGAATTCTCCAGGCCTCCAGAGGGGCCCGTCCTCTGTTACTATTAGGCGTGTGCGTTGGACAAACAAAGCACAATGAGGGGAATTTAATACCTGCCAGGCAGCAGAACAAATGCCGTTGATCTTGGTGATACTCTATAAAAAGCAGGTAAGTGGATCTAGTTTGGTCCTACGGCGATTTCTAATCTTTTTGCCTCACTGGGTAATTTTCACTTTTGCTTGCTGTGGGGGGAAGCAGGATAAGTCACATACTTATACAAGCTGCCCAAGCCACATGATAGAGAGAGAGCCTCAAAAGTGGGCTTCTCACATGCCCAGGAACTGGAGGAGTTAAACAGTGAAAAAGTCACCAGCATAGAAATACCACAAAACTAGACAGCATTGTGAGTTATTCCCACATCAGGAAATATTAATAACAATAGCAAAATAATTACCTATAGGGACTTTTTAAAAAGAATCTTTAATTCTAGAACCAGTTTTCATATTATTCATTCACTGAGCCAATCAGCTATTGGACTTAGAAAATGTGCTGTGTACTGGAAACTTCATTTTCAGGCTTGTCTCTAACTGCACATATCAAAGGTTAAAAAAGAAAAAAAAGAAAGAGGGAAGAGATGGGAACACAGTTGGACTTCATGTTAAGAGTATTCAGTGCACAGTTCATAGGTCCCCTCTTACTTCTAAACCACTCCCCCTACAAATAAAATAGAGGGATATTAATTATTTATAGGGCAGAAGAAGAACTTACATCCTTTAGTGATTCTTAGAAGTAGTCCTCTTCCTGAGTGGGTGTACAGATTAATTTACATTCAACTGAATGGGTGTTTTCATCTTATGGGAGAATTTGGGGAAGATGACGTCAGAATGTACTGTTTTAAGGCTTTACAATGATAAGTCTCATTCTCAACGATCAAGAGCAGAGGACATTTGTATGAGGAAATTTTCGGTGGTAACGTCAGTCTGTTTTAACTGGCTGGCAGCCTGTGTAGCTGTTTATACTAAGTCATGTCTGACTGTTTTTGTGACCCCATGGACTGTAGCCCACCAGGCTCCTCTGTCCATGAGACTTCCCAAGCAAGAATACTGGAGTGGGCTGCCATTTCCCCCTCCAGGGGATTTTCCTGACTCAGTGATGGAATCCAGGTTCCCTGCATTGCAGGCGGATTCTTTACCACTGAGCCACCTGGGAAGCCCAGACAGTCTTCAAGATCCCATCTGGGGAATTGGAAAAGAGATTTGTGTTGGTATCTCAGCCTCGCTTATGGTTTCCTGAAGTTGACTGGTCTTTGGAAGAGTCTCCTGTAAGTTTAATGCTTGGGATAGGATGTCTCAATCAACAACCAAAGGAGAGTCAAGCTTCTTTTTCTCATTAAAGCAGAAGTAGAAGCTTGGAGAAGGCAATGGCGACCCACTCCAGTGCTCTTGCCTGGAAAATCCCATGGACGGAGGAGCCTGGTAGGCTGCAGGCCATGGGGTTGCTGAGGGTTGGACACGATTGAGTGACTTCACTTTCACTTTTCCCTTTCATACATTGGAGAAGGAAATGGCAACCCACTCCAGTGTTTTTGCCTGGAGAATCCCAGGGAGGGGGGAGCCTGGTGGGCTGCTGTCTATGGGGTCACGCAGAGTCGGACACAACTGAAGTGACTCAGCAGCAGCAGCAGAAGCTACTGGTTGGTATAAACAAGCCACCACAATGCCTGGTCTTTGGTTCTAATCTTGTTAGAACATTGCAGGATCTCATCTTCTATGTTAGTTATCTGTTGCTGAGTAAGGTGTCACCCCTGCAAGCTTAATGCTTATCATCTCACAATCTCTGTAGAATAGAAATTTGGAAATTGGTTATATTGGGTGGTTTGGGCTCAGGGTCTCTCCTGAAGTTGCAGTCAAGACATTGGCTGAAGCTACAGTCATCTGAAGGCTTAACTGGGGCTGGAAGAGTTGACTCAGATGCTCACCTGGCCTCACTTCTTCTTTGGCTGCTGGAGGAGATCTCAGATGTTAGCCACATGGGCTCCTCCATAAGTGTACTTGAAGTTTACCCCAAGGTTCTGGCTTCCCTAAGAGCAAGTGACCCAAAATGGAGACAAAGATGTCCCAGTACTTTTTATAATACAGACCTGGGAGTCATATGCCATAAATTCTGCCACATTCTGTGTTGAAAGTGAGTTGTTAATACTATGCCCAACCTACTCTCAAGCAGAGGACTTCTTGAATAAATCTGTACTAAGAATTTATGAAAATATATTTTTAAAAATTGGTGGCTTCCCCGGTGGCTCAGATGGTGAAGCGTCTGCTTGCAATGCGGGAGACCCAGGTTCGATCCCTGGGTTGGGAAGATCCCCTGGAGAAGGAAACGGCAACCCACTCCAGTATCCTTGCCTGGAAAATCCCATGGACAGAGGAGCTTGGTAGGCTACAGTCCATGGGATCTCAAAGAGTTGAACATGACTGAGCAACTTCACTTTCACATTTTTAAAGATCTGTATTTTCCTCCCTCTCTTCCTATGTATTCATTCAAAACTCATAGCTTTGAACCTTTATTTTCACTCTGGGTCATTTCTATTTTCATACTATAAAATTACCAAAATGTGATGTTGAAATTGATTTGAGACTATAAAATACAGATAAATACTTCTACAGATATTTACTAAGTGTGTAAAACCAAACAATGCAAAAGCTTTGTTTTGAGTATTTTCCCTTTGTGATTCTTTTTCATGGGTTTCACCGGGTCAGCCTTCTCCCCTGTCTTAGAGATTTTCTTTATAGACTTTCTTCATTGCCCCAGGGACTTTCATACTGTGTTTAAATTTATGGGCATTTATTTGGGAAACATTTAAGAAAATTGCCTGCCCGCTCAATGAGGTTGTTCAATGGAAGTTTTTAAAATAGGAAATAATAGGGAGGTAGGTATGGTTTCCATAGTTGAAACCGTGTACAAGCCCCCGTGTCCTTGTTTTTTGAAACCAAGGGCTGATTTAAGAGTTCGTGTTTGGGGAATGTGAAGATGTAGAAACTGCAGCTGTTGGCCTGGGGAATTGATAGCAATTTAAATTATGAATCTGCCACATAGACACCAAACTCCCTGTTCCCTGAAAGATATAGATGAAGGCCTCACACACATCACTATGTTGTTTTTACAGAAGGCAGACCCCCACCAGATGAAAACTGCTGACCACAGAACACAGATCCTAGACTGATTGAAACCAGAAGATTGATGATGCTTGAAACTTCACCTTGATGCCAACCAATCTGAGAATTGTCCAGGAGCTGATCATGCACTAGTCCTTGAAAACCTTAGACTTCTTACTCTCCCCTCTAATGGGGAGGACATAGTCTTGAGGGCACTAGCTTCTGTGACCTCCTTTGCCTGGCAAAGTAATAAAAGCTACTTAAAAAAAAAAAAAAAAAAAAAAAAGCTGTGCCCCATGGTATGCAGGATCCTAGTTCCCTGACCAGGGGTTAAACTCACTCCCTCTCCACTGGAAGCATGAAGTGTTAGCCGCTGGACCACCAGGGAATTCCCAGAAGCTACTCATTTCTACTTCACCCCAAAGTCTGTCTCTGCATTTCTGTTTGGCACAGGTGAATAGAGACCAGGTTTCGGGAACACAATAAAGCCTCCTTAGCCCTTGCTTCAGGGACCCCTGCTGTAAATGCAGGGCTGATTGAATCAGTTACGATGCTGCCTAACTTGACTTTGGCCAACAGACCAGTGTTTCACTGAGCATCCACACTGGGACTGGTCATTTACTGGATGGCTGTGGATGACATTGGCCATTTAGCAGAAGGAGTTTCACGCTAAAACCAGAGACAATTAGTAGGCTCAGGAGTACATGAGGATGGTCCTGTCCAAAGCTTTCCCAAGTCCCCGGTTACATTCACTCAGCCCATCATCCATTCATTCACCCATGTTTATGAATCCCCTACTGTGTGTGAGGCTTCAGTGGCAAATCAAGAGGTGGCAATGAGTGTCCAAATAGGTGGGGGTGGGGGGCGGTGCATATTGGGATGAAAGAGCTGGGAATGGAAGGCCCTTTCTCCTGGCAAAGAGCCAGCCAGTGGACTGATGTTTGGGCGACACCAGGAGGAAGTGACTAGTGAAAGAAAGTGACCCACGATGCTTTCTAAGACCTTGATACAGAAGCCCAGATGTAGGAACTGGGCTCCAGGGTGGGTCCAGCTGCCCAAGATAAAGGAGCCATCCAATGACCAAAGCTGAGGTCAACTTAACAACAAGTGAGACTCCGAGCTTGAGTCCTTGCACTTCTCTAATCTCCTGGGTCTCAGGTGGGACACAGCCTCAAGTGGGTGGGGCCCCCAGGGAGCTTCAGTCCCCTGAGTGGGGAGGGAGAGCTGCAGAGACAGGAGCCCAGTGGACCCAACACACCCCAGGGGCTCCCAGGTGCTGGGGGTTCACCTGGATGCTCTGCAAAGCAGAGAGGAGGTGGCATGGTGAGGAAGGGGGGCATGGTGAGCTGGGCAAAGCCCTTTGGGGGACTGGCAAGGATCCTAGCTTATCTCAGATGTGCCCCCTACCTGGCCTGCTGCTCAGCCATCAAAGGACAGAGTGAAACTCCCTCTTCTGATGCAGAGGCTGAGGGGGAGGCCTGCGGGGAAGAGTTGTCTGTCTTGGCAGCTCAGGTCTGCAGGCACAAAGCTTTCTTGAGGCTCAGGAAGCTTCGCCCCACCCCCCTCTCCTCCCCGGGTCAAAGCCGGCGCCTTCCCCTCAAGGGCTTCATTTCAATGTTAATGAGACTAAGAAGGTGGGCAATCTTGTTTTCCTCTAAAAATTCCATTTCACCCTTCCTCGCTCTCTGAGCATACCTCTCTGATTTAGACGCACTGTGTTTAATTAAAAGCGCGTTTGTTTTTTCTTTCTCCTTGCTCCCTCCACTTCAGGGGGATCCCTCCCACTGCCTCTGGAGCACACTGTTTTCCTGGGCCTCTATTCCTGACCCCTGGAGAAGGCAATGGCACCCCGCTCCAGTACTCTTGCCTGGAAAATCCGTGGACGGAGGAGCCTGGTAGGCTGCAGTCCATGGGGTCGCTAAGAGTCGGACACGACTGAGCGACTTCACTTTCACTTTTCACTTTCACGCATTGGAGAAGGAAATGGCAACCCACTCCAGTGTTCTTGCCTGGAGAATTCCAGGGATGGGGGAGCCTGGTGGGCTGCCGTCTATGGGGTCACACAGAGTCTGACATGACTGAAGCGATGCAGCAGCAGCAGCAGCAGCAGCAGCAGCAGCATGCCTGACCCCAGCCCTCCCTGCCTTGGAGGCACCTCTGCTAGCAGGCCAGGTGGAGTTCTTCCTTCTGTGCCTTGGCCTCTGGAGTGGAGGGGAAGTTTGTGTTGGGAACCATTAGGTATCAGTAGATGGTTGAGTTAGGTACACAGGTGCCTTGCTTTGGGTAAACCCAAGAACCCAGTTAGGAACAATCTGAATTGTCTGAAAACTAATTTGAGAGAAAAGGAGGGTTTCCCAGTGGATGGGAGAACCTGGGACAGGAAATTGGAGACAGTTCTTTTTTATAGGGAAATACCCTTTCCATCAGATAGGGATTCCAAGAAGGTATTCTTTAAATACTTACCTCCTTTACTGCGTTCAAAATAGAATTTAATCAACAAAATGAAGAATATTAAATTTCATGGTGGCAGAGACCAATAATGACTACTGATGTACTGGTTTCAGTGAAAGGACCTGAAAATTTCCAGTGACATTCTTACTGAAGCTTTATATCATTTTACCTATTTTGCATATAAAGAAACGATGATTCAGAGAGGTTAAGTTTCTTGTCCAAATTCATACAGCTTATAAACAGAATGACATTTGAATCTAGATTTGTCCAACCCCAAATCCCATATTTTCCCACCATATCCAGAAGAGACTTCAAAGGTCATCTGCATGCTAAGCTGCTTCAGTCCTGTTTGACTCTTTGCGACCCCATGGACTGTAGCACACAGGCTCCTCTGTCCATGAGATTCTCCAGGCAAGAATATTGGAGTGGGTTGCCATGCCTTCCTCCAGGCAATCTTTCCAACCCAGGGATTGAACCAGTGTCTTTTATGTCTCCTTGCCTTGGCAGGCAAGTTCTTTACCACTAGTACCACGTTGGAAGCCTCAAAGGTCATCTAGTCCTGAGCAAGTGAGCCTGTTCTGATTGTGGATGAAAACCGCAGCTTGCCACATCAGAAAACAAAGGATGTTGCAGCCATCAAACCACTATGGGAGCCCCCAAGGTGAGCCCCAAAGAGACCAAGGGGCTGCCAAGCCCTCAGCAACCGCAGCTGTCCCTGGCTGTGCACCCTGAGGGGATTTGGATGGGGAAAGCACAGGATGCTGGCCCCAGATAGCTGAAGTGCATATCAAAGGAATGATTTCAGTGGAGCACAGGCTCCTGCCTCTTCCCACATAGAAAGTGCTAAATTCATTCACTTAAGTTGTCTGCTGCTACTGCTAAGTCACTTCAATCGTGTCCGACTCTGTGTGACCCTATAGACAGCAGCCCACCAGGCTCCCCCGTCCCTGGGATTCTCCAGGCAAGAACACTGGAGTGGATTGCCATTTCCTTCTCCAATGCACGAAAGTGAAAAAAAGTGAAGTCGCTCAGTCTCGTCCGACTCTTCGTGACCCCATGGACTACAGCCTACCGGGCTCCTCCGTCCATGGGATTTTCCAGGCAAGAGTACTGGAGTGGGGTGCCATTGCCTTCTCTGGTTTCCCTTAATTATCCGTCATCTTTTGATGTTCTGACTACCTGGTTTGTGTTGCAAAAACCCCTATATACCCTGACTCCTCCCTTACCTCTCAGGAGCAGTCCCTCAGAGCTGTCTGAGATGCTGTGTCCTGGGCTTAAGTCCTCAGCTTTGCCCACCACATAAAGCCTAATTCTCAACTTTTAGTGCAATTTTCTCAGTTGACATGATTTTCCAGAAGCCTAGTAGCAACCCTCTGGGGGGATGGGGTAGAGAATGCGGGCTGAGACGCCCATCACATGGGGAAACCGCAGATCTTCTGAGAGGAGGAAGGCTTGAAGGCAGACCAGCAAACTCCAGCCACAACTGGCTAATCAGAGGCCACGATGATCTGGCCGGCTGCCTCCTATGGTCACCCATCCACGCGGCGGAGTGCGCGGGGCTGGACCTGGACCTCACATAATTCTGAGAAGCTGTTCCGAAGAGGAAGTGGTGGTGGGGAGCCAGGAATTTTTGCAACAAACCCAGGTGGTGGGACTATTAATAAAAGAATCAGATATCTCAAGTTAAGGAATTTAGTGCTGTTCTATGTATAGGAAGATGCAAGGGTCTGGGCTCACTGAAATCAATCCTTTGTTCTGTATGTCCCCAATCTGGGCTCAGCGTCCTGTACTTTCTCATCCTGAGTCCCCTCGGAGCGCAGGGTCCGAGGTGGCTGCAGCACCTGACAGCTACGTGGCGGGCATTTTTTGTCCTGATCCCTTGTTTACCAACCCAGGAAGAGAATAACAGATATTGTGTATTAATTGATATATGTGGAATCCAGAAAAATGGTATGTGCGTGCATGTATGTCCAGTTGCTTCAGTCATGGCCAACTCTTATGTGACGCTATGGACTGTAGCCTGCCAACCTCCTCTGTCTGTGAGATTCTCCAGGCAAGAGTACTGGAGTGGGTTGTCATGCCTTCCTCCAGGGGATCTTCCCGACCCAGGGACTGAACCCATAGCTTCTGCATTACAGGTGGATTCTTTACTGCTGAGCCACAAGGGAAGGCTCCCCCAAATGGCATAGATGTTCTTATTTGCAAAACAGAAATAGAGACACAGATGTAGAGAACAAACGTAGTGACCCCAAGGGGGGAGCGAGGGGTGGGATGGGTTGGGAGATGGGGATTGATCTATTTTCACGACTATGTATAGACTAGATAGCTCTTTGAGAACCTTCTGTGTAGCACAGAGAACTGTACTCAGTGCTCTGTGGTGACCTAAATGGGAAGGAAATCCAAAGAAGAGGGCATATGTGTACATATACACGCACATATAGCTCATTCTCTTTGCTGTACAGCGGGAACTAACACAACATTGTGAACCAATATACTCCAATCACAATCAATTTTAAAATAAAGAAGCCTGTACGCCAGTCCAGCGGATGGCCCCCCTTCACACTGCTGTCACCCAAGGACGCCGAGGCTTCTTCATTATGGACGTTGGGGGTGGCTGCAAATGTAGACAGCAGCCTCCTCTGCTGGCATACGCACTTTCATGCTGAGTTCTTGGAGGTCTGGGAGTTTTTGGGGAAACTGACCTTTTTCCTGGTGGAGGAGGATGGGGGTCACATGTGTGGGATTAGTGGTAGATGAGGACGGGCACACTGAAATGATGCCATGGCTCTGGAGGAGGTAACCATCATCCACTGGCTCTCTGGCCCTTTGTTTCCCCGCCTTGGGCACTGGACTGCTTCATGACCACCTGGAGGGAAAGTGCATCCCAAACTGTGAGACTAGCCTCATCCTTGGCGGGAATGAAACAGGAGACTCAGGGCCAGCAGTCCTCAGATCCAGCTGTTGGTTTCTCTTGCACACAGAGGAAATGGCCTTTTGGTGCTCCCATTTTCTCTGGTTCAGGATCCCCCCTTCCTACCCTTGGTGCCTTGAAGGACTCCTGTCTTGTCCCCTGGACATATGGCGTTCAATGCCTGTAGCAAGCTCTGCTTCTGATGGGAAGCTTAACTCGGGTCTTGTCTGCTCATTGATGAAGGTAAGAGACTTGGCCAAATTAAAAGAAACAGTAGCTGTGTTTTCTTTTCTTTATAAACAACATTTATTAATTTACTTATTTATTTATTCTTGGCTGCTCTGGGTCTTTGTTGCTGTGTGCAGGCTTTCTCTAGCTGCATTGAGTGGGGAGTACTCTCTAGTTGGGGTACATGGGCTTATTGCAGTGGTTTCTCTTATTGCGGAGCCCGGGCTCTAGGCTGTGAGCTCAGCAGTTGTGGTGCATGGGCTTAGTTGCCCTGGGCCATGTGGGATCTTCTCAAATCAGGGGTCTAACCTGTGCCCCCTGCATTGGCAGGTGGACTCTTAACCCCTGGACCACCAGGCAAGCCCCTGGAATCGTAACAGTATCTCACCTGGTGTGTGTGTGTGTGTGTGTGTGTGTAAAAGCAGAGAGGTGTGTAGACATGCCATCTCAAACTTGACTGAAAACTCTATCTGGTGAAGGGACACACCCCTTGTTTCTTTCCTAGGACTCCATGGAACCTGTGTAAAGAACTAGACCAGCCTCCAAAGGTTGACCACTGACTTAATAAAGCACAAGAATAACTGTACATTTATGTAAAGCCTTTTTCCCAGAAGTGCTCCATACTCTGCAGATAATGGACTTATTTATCCCTGGAGCACCTCTGTGAGGCACTTCCAGGACAGGGGTGACCAGACTCGTGGAATAAATAATGTCAAAAACAGCATGAAGCTAAACTAGCCCAGAAGTCTGAGGCCACGAGGAGGTGGCATGGGCCCAAGGTCACCCACTGAGCTGGGAACCAGACCCAAGTTCTTGCCCCAGTGAGGTGACTCTCTCTAGCACCGTGTTCCTGGTTCCCATCTGCATGTCCCCCAGGCTGGCCGCAGGCCTTCCATATGCTCCTCCAAAGGCATATTCCACAGGATATTAGAGGCCTTCTTACTAAACCCTGCCCGAGAAAGTTCTGGAAATAATGGGTGTCACAGAGTTAAGCAGGTTTATTTACTCGAGGACTCTGTAGACACTTTCACAATCCACTTTGTTAATTTCCAAGGGGTGTGCCCAGGACGCTCGGTTTCTCAAATTTAATTGTCTTTGGAAACTTCCTTCCCCAGGATCTCGATGGATTGGTGAAGTCCTTGATTTTTTAATATCTGGCGCCAGAACTTCCCCTGTGGAAGGGGATGTCTAAGTTTAGGAAGAATCTTGGCAAGCCAGCTTGGGATGTGGGTGACGCTGCAAAGCATGACTGTCATCGGAGGCTGAGACATCGAGAGGGAAGGTGCATGAGACAGAGGGGAGGAGTGGACTGCTTTTGTTCCTAAAGGGGAGGAGGAAAGAGAAGAGGAGAAGAAAGAGAAGGACTAAAAGAGAGATGCCAGGAGGAGGAGAAAGGGTTGGGCTGGGTGGAGTGAAGATTCAGTGAAGCTCCAGGATGGTGGGAGAACCAAGGCCATTTATAAGGATGTTCACAGTTTTATGTGAAGTTGTTGGATCTGCAGTGTAACTCCCTCCTTCATTCTCTCCCTCTCCTATCTATAGGGAAGGTAGGATCTTACGTGCTTTGTAGAGTGGGTTTTGTGTGTGTGTGTGGATTGAGAAAGAGTTTTGTTCCTTCCCTGAAATTTTATGACCAAGGAAAAGGCAGCATTAACAGAAGCGGGAGCCTGGAAGCAGAGATGACCACAGAGGTGCGCCTTCGTGTGCTTATACAACCCTCGGGAGGTCTGGGCACTTTGGGCTTGAACTAAGCCCCCTAAGTTCTCAGATGCACCTAAGCTGGAACCGGGCATTCTGTAGGTGAGCTGACATCCAACCCTGCTCCCCGACATGTCATCCTAGGCTCCCAGTTACTGTCTCCGATTGCGCCACAGTAACCTGAGCCTCAGAGAACAGGTCTTCCAATAGTGATCCTAGTTTTCCTTAGAAGTCTGTTCTCCAGGGTCAACAGACTTCATTCCTTCCGAATGTCTCATATGACTGTATACCAAGCCTTGTCATCCTTCTGCCACCGTGGTCTAGCCATCCTCCAGGATTTCAACCTGCCTCCTGGGGCTCAACGCAGTGCTGGGCTGTGTGGTCTGCCCATTGCCATATCCAGGAGATTCTTTACTTTCTGTGATCTGGTCCTTCCGCTTCTACTAAGGAAACCAAAATTTGATCCAGCATTGTTTTTGTTTGGCAGTCGCATTGCGTTCCTGGCTCCCTGAAGCTTAAGGTCAGCTAAAAACCCTTGTCAGGTAATAAATGAGCTTACTCATTTGGGTTACAGCTGTTCTCCGATGGAATGGTATTACTGCCACGTGGCTGAGAACGGCTGCTTCTCCCGTCACATTACATAATGATTGCAGTTTATCTCACGTCGTGGGGGACGCACACGTGTGCAGAGCCTGGGCGCAGCTTTAAGGAGTGCCTGGGTGTAACGAAGTGGTAATTAACAGCGTCAGTCACAAATAACTTTTTTCTTTCCTTCCTGCACTCCACAGCTTGTTTGTCAGAGGCTGCTGATGCTCTCCTGGTATGCGCTATGTAAACACACAGGTAGACGGAGAAAGCCTGGCAGACGGTGATTGTCGAGTGGAGACAGGGACCCCATCACAAACACCCTTAACAGTAATGACAGCCATTGTGTGTACACACAGATCACCCTAAACAGCTTTTAAAAAAGTGGTTTTGGCAGGGGGTGGGGGGGATGTAGGGATGGGGAGGGGAGAGAATGAAGAAGAACTGGAAGGATGTGGAGGTCTTCAAGTATTTTAGCCAAGCATCTGTCTCGTCCGAGCTGCATTGGTATCTCCTGACGGCAGTGACTCTGGAGGGGACAAAGTTCCTGTGAGCCTGGTACCTTGAAGGATCATGAATTTCATGTGGGAGAAGGGGGAAGGGAAGGTACTTCCTCTTGCTCTGCTCACTAGCTGTGTGACCTTGAGCAGGCTGACCTTTCTGAGCCTCAGTTTCTCCATCTATAAAATGGATTTTCCGAAGTGGATGAAGGGGAGGATGGGAAGGCAGAACCAGTGCCCTGACAGCCTGGGGGAGCTATAACTCAGTAACTGGGAAGAGTAATCTCCCTTTTTGGTCAGGGTTCTATTTGGAATGAGACCAGTCACTCACTTGTCCTGCAGGTGTGAGCCTCTCAGGGGTCAGGTTTGCGATGCGGCTTGGGTATGCAGAGACAGAGACCCTACTGTCAGGGGGCACAGGACCACATGCTGATAACAACGCAGAACAGAAACGAGACGCCCGCTAAGAAGCAAAAATAAGGTGAGATGGGAGTCTGCTCTGAGTGGGGGATGAGAGGGTGGCCAGTTCTGGAAGGGGTGGCAATTGTGTGATCCTGAAGGGTGAGTGGGTGGGGGTGACAAGGAAGGGGTGCAAGGGAACACCCCTCCTGAAAAAGAGAAAAGTATGACCTCCCGCTTGAACGCAGAGTGTTTTCCCATCCACGATCAGATTCAGCCCTCGCTCTCATAATGCCAGCAACTAACATCACAAAGCATTCCATTCGCTGGGTACTGTTGGAACTCGCTCAGCCAAGGCAGGAGAAAGGAGCCAGTTCCTTCTGTCCAGTGGTGTCCTGGGATGGAAAATACTAGTGACAAGATTGAAAGTCATTTGCAGGAGGTGAGCCCAGATGCAGGTCATTGACCTGATCTAAGTAATACCTTTAGGAGGTGAATCAGGCCACTGATTCTGATATGAATGAGGAGTCCCCTTCAAGGCTGTCTCCCTGCTTTCTCAGGTGCCGAGAATTTCAACCTGAAATCATTAATTCAAAGGTGTGGGAGCATGGGAGATAAGGTTGAAGCTTGAACCCACACTAAGCTGAAGTTTTCTAGAGGAGTGAATTAACTTTAATTTGTTTTTATTAATTTATTAAAATTTAATTGAATTTTAATTTAATTAAAATTAAACTCACTAGTTAATCTCTTATCCATTCAATGAACAATTAGGAGAGATCTAAACGTGTCAGGCACTGAACATGATCAGTCATTGTCCAGCCCAGCCTCTAAGCCTCTCCTAAAGGAAATGCCCTTCAAGAAGGCTTTCCTCGTATGTCTCCCGGTGATGGGCTCTGCCTTATCTCCAGATGGTCCCCAGGTCATCCCTGCTTTCTCAAGTCGCTCGCCATCTCATGGTGGTGGAGATCCATCGGTCGACTTGATTCGATATGGTAAGTGGTATTGGACCTCTGCAAGGGTGCTGCGATGTGAGCAGAGAGGAGGTGCAGTCAGAGAAGACTTCTTGGAGACAGTGAAAGCTGGGCAGGGCCTCCAGAGGGAGTTCTGGAGACAAGAGGCAAAGGGTCAGGGGGACTTGGGTGACTGGAGTTGTTACAGCAGAACCTGGGAGACAGGGAGTAGGGAGAAGTATGGCTGGATACTCGTGGATGGTGGTGGATGAGGATCAGATCACAGAGGGAATATGCACCATATCGTAGACATTTGGACTCTGATAAATGATGAAGAGCCATTGATGCTTCTCAGAAAGAGGAATGACAAGGTCCAATTTGAACTTTTTGTGAATGATAATGGCAAATGCTTATATTGTTCTGGGCACTGTTTTAAGCGCTTTGCATATAATCCTCACGATAATTATATACATGTTGGTGTTCATATCATCCCCATTTGACAGATGAGGAAACTGAGGCTTAGAGCTTAAATGACTTGCCCAGGCCCATGCAGATAAGAAGAGGGCAAACTGGGCTTCCCGGATGGCGCTAGTGGTAAAGAACCTGCCTGTCAATGCAGGAGAGAGAAGAGACGCAGTTTTGATCCCTGGGTCAGGAAGTTCCCCTGGAGGAGGAAATGGCAACCCATTCCAGTTTTCTTGCCTGGAGAATTCTCATGGACAGAGGAGCCTGGCGGGCTACAGTCCATGCGGTCACAAAGAGTCAGACACAACTAAAGAGACTTAGCACGCATGCACAGTCTGGCTCTAGAGTTTGCGCTCTTATCCAGTCTGTTCTACGGCTTGTAAGGGCACCATTCCAGGCAGCAAGTCTAGAAATCAGGAGACCCTTCTGGAGGTGGTTGCAGGAGACACTGAGGTCTTTAACTAGTGATGAGAGAAGGGGGTATATTCCAGAAATGTCAGGGAGAAGTCATCTGTCAGATGATGGTTATTGCCAAAGGAGTTGGAGGTTAACGTTGGGCTTGGTGGTGGTAGTGGTGGGGCAACTGTTTCCTGCAAAGACCCAGATAGTAAAACTTTCAGGCTTTGGGGGTCAGATGGTCTCTGCTGTAACTACTCAACCGCCTTTGCAATGCAAAAGCACTATAGACAATCCATAAATGAATGAGCATGGCCATGTCCCAATGAAGCTTTATTAATGGACATGAAACTTGAATTCCATAGAATTTTCATATATCATAAAATGTGATTCTTATTTTGATTTTTCCCCCAATCCTTTGAAAATGAAAAAACTATTCTCAGCTCCAGGACCACAGAAAAATAGGCGTGCTTAGTTGCTCTGTTGTGTCCGACTCTTTGTGACCCCATGCGCTGTAGCTCACCAGGCTCTGCTGTCCATGGGATTTTTCAGGCAAGAATACTGGAGTGGATTGCCATTTCCTCCTCCAGGGGATCTTCCCGACCCAGGGATTGAACCCACATCTCCTGTGTCTCCTGCACTGCAGGTGGATTCTTTATCTGCCGAGCCAGGGGAAATAGGCCAGATTTGAGCTGAGGCTGTAGTTTTCTGACCTCTGGGCTAATTCCTGGGAGGGGGTAGGTGAGTGGTGGCCAGGAGGTGACCCAGGATGATCTGAGGACAAAGCAAAGTGGAGAACTATGAAGCCTCTACGCTGCTCCCGGGATACATGCAGCGAGGGGAGTCATTCAGAGCTGGCATGCAATATGTGACCCCCTTAGACCTGAAGTGCTGCTAATAAAGGAACATTTGCAAGGACGGTGTTAACAAGCAGTAGCTCTCGTGTCTTCCAGATCTCCCTTCCCACCCCAGGCCCGGTGGTAATAAAAACACGTTTATATCAACACAGAGGTCATGGTCACACAGCCACCCTCATGCTAAAGCATCTCCGAATACTAATAGTTTTCATTTAATGCAAGATCTGCGTTGTATGGGAGAGCTTAAGGTGACCCCAAATACCCCTCTAAATTGCACAACTTTATAAATAAAAAATCATTCTGCAGGCTAAATGACTCCAATGTTCTTCCTCCATGTTGAGATAGGGGAAACACAAGGTTTGAAACTGTATCTGAACATGAATCTTAAGGTACCAATGGTATGGGTCGTGGGTTAAAAGGCACCCCCTGGGCTACTGGCTCCACCAGCCATGGTCCTCCATCCCAACCTTGGGCTAGGAAATCTCTCATCGGGCACAGAAAGCAACACATTCACGGGTGTTTGTCATGAGGAATCGCACTTGGGCAACAGCTTTTGGCTGTCATTTTTCAGCACGAACTCTATCCCAGGCCCTTGGCCACACCCTCCGTAAGTACAGTGACAGATGTTTTGCTATGCTGTCAATGATGCTAATGTCATGTGAACAAAGGGGCCTTAGAGAATGTCTCATTCAAGTGTTTTTAAACATTAAAAACTTAATCAGTAGACTGTTAAACACATCATCACCTTTGACATGGGGCTTTAACATACAACCTGGAAAAGAGGGGGCAGGAACCCCCTCTTGCACAGCAGGCCCTGAGGCATCCTAGAGTTTTGCATCATGAGTATGACCTTCATTTTATAAAAGTCAGAAGCTGAGGACCAGAGAGGTTAGGTGGCTTCCCCCAAAGTATACAGCTCTGGCTAGAGGCTGTTACCTCCCAGGTCAGTAGCCATTTCTGTCTGCAAGGCTGCTTCACAGCAGCATTTTCTGGAGATGCCCTCTGACTATGGGCAGAGACTCTTCCAGGTCAACCAGGAGCCCTTGACCTCCAGTAGGGGCAGTTTGGTGAAAAGGAATTAGCTTTGGAGGAGAGGCATGATGGCAACTTGGGTTTGAGACCCCGTGGCCATGTATCAGCTACATGACTTCCAACAAGTAACTTCCCATCCAGAAGCCTGGGCTTCTCGTGTGCAAAATAGGAATAGCAATCAGGCTTGTTATGAGGACTTTGTGAAAAGAAGTAAATGAAAGCATTTTGTGAAAGGTTATATTTAAGAATATGATCATGGCAGTTCCAGGCAAAAAAAAAAAAAAAATCCAGCTGCATTTCAATCTTTGCTCTGTGCCCATTTCTCTAGCTCCAACCATGTCTCCATCTGCCATCCATCCAGGCAACAGGGAAGGAGAAAAGGACTTTTTCTTTACCCTCTGGTTCCTGGGCAGCTTTCAAGAGTTATGGGCTCTTGCTCCCCCAAGAAAAAAGACATTATTCTCAGCCTTCAAGGGAGAGGATTCCTGTGTGTAACAGGACTGAATGATGCCTTTTCTCTCGCTCTTGTACCAGAATTTAAGAGGGCCCCAGAGCAGCTGAGTTTATTAGGACCCATAAGAACTGTACTATAACCGGGACACCCACAGCCATAAACCTCTACCTTGAAGCTTGCAACAAATCCTGAAATGGTGAACTAGGATGAGCTCTTGTCTCAGTCAGCAGAAAAAAATAAAATAAAGGGAGAAATGCAAACTTAAGCAGAAAAAGAGACCGGAGAAGGAAAGGCAGGAAGAGTGGGAGAGAGCAACAGTCCAGTGGTGCTGTGAATGATGGTAAAAATAATCCTGATAAGAAGGCAGCCAGTGTGGCCAGACCTCCCAGGAGATGCCTGGGGACGTCACCTGTGTGATAGGATGGGGAGTAGGGGAGGGACCAGGAGAGAGGAAGACTCACAGGTATGTTGGTGCACACACACATCACACATATGCACACAGTGTACTCATACATGCACACACAGAAACACACATATCCACATGACACACATATGCACACATGCAAATACATGCTCAGGACACACATGTACACACAGATATGTGCATGCACAGAAGTTATGCACACGCAGGCACAAGGCACATACATGCACACATGTGTATACAAGTATACACATAGACATATACATACAGATACACACATGCACACATAGATACACACATGCAGATACATGCACACAGGTGTGCACACAAATATATACATGCATACAGGGACATGTTCACACAGGTATACACAGCACGCATGTTTGCACACAGACACAGGCACACATCTGCATACATGTACACACAGATGCACACATGCACACAAGGTATGGTGTGTGCACCAGGTATATAATGCACAGACAGCCAAACAGAGGGGAGGAGAGAAGCTGGGTGGGGGGAAGCAAAACCCAGGTAAACAGTAAAAGTTGTCTTGGGGCCCCTGGGCTGCTCCTGCTGATGAAAGGGCCATTTGGAGCAAGATCTGTGGTGAGGGAGAGTGTGTTTTCTCCATGAGCCTTTGGTGGTTGAACTGACTGCCCTGAATGTTCTGAGTTGCAGTAAGCCTGCACAAAGGCTTGGCCCTCAGCGGCACAGATGAGTAGCAACTGGATTTAGGGAGGAGCCAGGAAGTTTAAGACCAGCACAGTCTCCTGCTGGGACAGGGCTGAGAGCCCTTCTGTGAACAGCAGGAGGTGAACATACCCACCCCTCCACCCCTGTCTGCCTCCACTGGGTCCTCCTCTGTAGGTGCCTGCTGCTGCTGCTAAGTCATTTCAGTCGTGTCCGACTCTATGTGACCCCATAGACGGCAGCCCACCAGGCTGCCCCATCCCTGGGATTCTCCAGGCAAGAACACTGGAGTGGGTTGCCATTTCCTTCTCCAGTGCATGAAAGTGAAAAGTGAAAGTGAAGTCGCTCAGTTGTGTCCGACTCTTAGCGGCCCCATGGACTGCAGCCTACCAGGCTTCTCCGTCCATGCGATTTTCCAGGCAAGAGTACTGGAGTGGGACCTAAATCAGCCCCAAATCTCCCTTCATCACCTGGCAAATCCTGTTAGCAGCAGACGCTAAACTTGTTCCTCTCTCCTTCCTTGTAAATGGAACTACGTTTTCATTTGGAGTGACAACATGTCCATTTCATCTCCCAGGCTCTATGGTGGTTCTTTAAGGTGATTTTAATCAGTGAGAGAAATACCTAAATTTGCTGGGGAGTGGGGGCAGATTCTAGGAAAATTTTGGCTTTCTTGATAACAGAGATAATAAAGGTCAGAGTCATCCTTTCCACTCTGTTCTTCCTTTAAGCCTGGTCATGATGTCTGGAGCCACAGTAGCCATCTTGTGACCATGAGTCACAGAGGTTAAAAACCACCGCCCTAGAGATGATAAGACAGACATTCAGAAGACTGATCTGGCACCTCCCATCTCTGGACTTCTGTTACATGAGAAAAATAAACACTTCTTAGTTCAAGTCACCGTGGATTCTTTTTTCGAACTTGAAGCCAAACTCAATCATAACTGGTACATTCAGGTAGAAAGGGACTTGACTTCTTTTTTGTTTTTTTAACTTCCAACCTTCCTGATGTCCCTTTGTAGCTCATGAGACCTACCTGCCAAAGTATTAAGTAATCTCAACATTCCTGACGGTGTGAAACGGAGTGTCTTGAACTGGGCTGGGTGGGGAGAAAGAGAAGGACCAGGTCGGGTGCAGGCAGGCCGACTCTGAGCCCTCAAGCTCTCTCCCACACCTACTTTGGTGGCAGGAGGGCTTCTCTCCTCCCCTTCTTCCCACCCCACTAAGTTCTCAGTTTGCTCTTTTCTACACTTCCAGCCTGCCTCTTTGACCCCATCTCAGATCTAGAACGGGTTAAACTTTTTATTGATTTATTTTTCTTTTTGCGAGTGTGCAGAGAGGAAGAAGAGGGAAAATAAATTATACATCTCCCAAGATACGATCTGTAGTTAATTCTTAATTAGGACTGACAGATGTTTCCCTCATAATCCTCTCCCCAACATGTTCTGTTTGCTTTGTTTGCTGCTGGAAGATATATTGTGACACGCTAATGACCTTTCTAAGCTTGTCCTGGAAGTGTTATTGGCATTCTAATGATTTATTGCGTGTTCCAGTTGATTACAGGGCCATTTGTCAACATTTTATTTCTCTCTCCATAAACCTGTCTCCTGCGTCACAGACGTTCACCAGCATGAAATTTAAACAAATACAGTATACGGCCCTTACTCCCTGTCTGCTTTCACTAGGAACCTCTGGAGCAAACCTATTCTTGCCAAGAGAGGGCTTTTTATGGCCAATGCTGTTGTGGTTTTCACAAGGTGGGAGTTAGTCTCTGTGTATGAGTCTAAGGATGACTTCCCGACTATTGATGTGTAATTCCCTGGGTTGGGATTTTTTTTTTTTAAAGTAGAATCAGCCAGGCCAGTTTCCCAATTATTTAGATAAATTCCATGTCTAGGGTTTCAAGCAGTCATTTTGTGCCTCTTGGCGGGCAAGAACATGCTTGGCTGGAAAAGGAGGTGCTGGCCGGTCTGAACCAGTCAGTCAGGCCAAATTTACCTCTTCACTCCTTACAACCACAAAGGCACCTCACAGGTGACAGGACTGAGCAAGCCCAGGGGACACGGGGAGAATATGAGTCACACCCTCAAGGCACAATGGTTTGAGCAGTTTTCAACTTGCTGGGTGACCTTGGGCCCATCCCACCTCCTCCCGGGCCTCAGACTTATCGGCCAGCTTAGCTTGACGCTGTTCTTGACATTATTTATTCCATGAGTCTGGTCACCCTTGTCCTGTAAGCGCCTCACAGAGGTGCTCCAAGGATAAATAAGTCCATTATCTGCAGAGTGCCGGAGCACTATCCTTGGAGAAAGGCTTTACATAAATGCACAGTTATTCTTGTGGTTTATTAAGTCAGTCATCAACCTTTGGAGCTGGCCCATCAGTCACAGTGAGGTCATGTGAAAAAAACAAAAAAATGGAAGATGCTATTCCCTTTCAGTTTGGGTTGAAAAGGCGCAAATATTCTCCAGGGTGCCTTCATGCACGTGTGTACTCATGCACACACCTGACAGGCGGCACTTTTCAAAGTTAAACACTCAGTCTGAACAGTGTGAGGGCTTAGCTTTCCTCAGGTCTCTGCATCTCTAGGAAACTGTTATCCCGGTTCTCAGCACTGTCTCTCTTAAGTCATGTGACAAAGCCAGGCAGTGATGACTGTGGTCCTGTGTATGGCAGATGTCTCCCTGTGTGTTTCCCGCAGGTATCTCAAAAATCACCAGGTTGATAACTGAACTTGGAATTCATCTGCATGTTTTAGTCCCCTGAGAGCTGCTTTCTCTTGAACTATCTTTTTCGCCTAATGGCTTGAGCATCTGCTCCGTGGCCCAGTTAGAAACCTGAGACGCATCCTTGCCTGCATACTTTGCCGTATCTTCCTCAAGTCCTGTTGGATTGTTGGTCCTGGGTTCTGACCCCTCCCCACCATCACATCTGTCCTCAGGCCCTTGTCGGCCCTCTCCTGGACCTTGCCAATAGGCTTCTCATTGGGCAGGGACAGTGGTTGGGACGACAGGCGCCCAGTCTTGCTGGTCACAGAACCATGGTGTCTACTGGAAAGAGATCTGGTGACATTGGTGACACAGGGCAGGTGGGAAAGGTGGGGAATTAGGGTGAGGATACAGCCAGGAGTCAAGAGATCTCTGGAGAACAGGCAGTTGGATCCCCCATCAAGGTCACTGTTTCTGCATTCCATGTAATAAACTACCCCAAGCTTAGCGACTGAAATGACATTCATTTTGCTCACAAATCTGCAGTTTGGACATGGCTTAGAGGCACAGCTTGTCTCTACTTCTGCTTGGCTTCAGCTAGAATGGCTTTGAAGGCTGAGGCCTGGAATCACCTGAAGACTCCCTCACATAATGTATCTGATGGCTGATGCTGGCTAGAGCCTTAGCTGGACTGTTGGCCAGAACACCTCCACGTGCCTCCTCCAGGGGGATGGGGCTTCCTTGTAACATGATGGGTGGGCTGCAAGGGCTAGCTTCTTGTGAGAAAATGAGGCAGATGGAAGCCAGTTTACTTCTGATGACACAGTCTCTGAACTCTCGCAGCATTAACTTCCACTGTTTCTATTTGGGAGAGAGAATAGACTTCTCTTGCTGGCTCTGGAAGAGCATGTGGGATCAAAGAAACACAGCTGTAGCTGTTTCGAGAAAATAAATCTGCCACAGTCTGTAAGGAGTCTGCTGTTTGGTTACCCTCTTAACAGGTCAAGTTCCTAGTCGGGAGAGTTGGATTGGCTTGTGCGTGTCACAAGCTGCTCCGGGCAACCTGAGATAGAAAAATCTTGTCCCTTTGATGATGGAAGAGGGAGCTATCCCTCCAACATGACACAAAATGGCAGGAATTTCCATCAAAAGGGGTACCAGGGAGCTGCTAAGAAGGTGGTATGGGAGATACAAAGGGAAGTACTGAATTCTAGACAGCCAAAACATGATAAGCATATTTTACAGACTGACTGAAGACTTCTATTTCAACCTCTAGGTTTTCATGATCTTAATGCAATTGTGATCTGGATTTGACTGTGACCATGTGACTCTCATGCTTCAAATCCTCTCATATACATATGTACACATATATATACACACGGATGCTCAATTGAGCCCGACTTCTGCAACCTCATGGACTGTAGCCCAGTAGGTTCCTTCTGTCCATGGGATTCTCCAGGCAAGAATACTGGAGTGAGTTGCCATGCCCTCCTCCAGGGGATCTTTCCCACCCAGGGATCAAACCCGTGTCTCTTAAGTCTCCTGCATTGGCAGGCGGGTTTGGCAGGTGGGTTTTTTAGCACTAACGCCTCCGGGAAGGCCCAGTCCTCTCACGGTTCCCTGTAATTGCAGAATCAGCCCTGAACTCCATAGCCTGGCGTCCTAGACACTGCGGACCTGTCTCTTGCATCTCTTTCCGGGCGTCCCCTGTGGCCAGTCGCCGCCCACAGCCCATTGCAGTCTTTGGTCCACCAAGCTGCTTTCAGATCCTTTCTAATGTTTGCTAGACTCTCAGTCTCCTCTCAGTTTCTGTGCTGCAAACCTGTAGAACCTTCTGCAGAAGCCCTTCTCTATGCTCGGGCACCCAGTTAGCTTTTGTTCACATATATGGGTCTGTGCTGAGAGTCACCATGGAGAAGCCTTCTCTGGAGTTATTTTCTGAGAGTTGGGAAGGGTTGTGGTCCCTTCTGGGTTCCCACGGGACCCCATAAAGTTCTCTTGCAGCTCTAACCTGTGCTTTTCTGGTTAATTTCCTCAGTTAGCTGGTGGGACCGTGGGCAGGTGCTATATTTTGGTTATCTCTGAATCCCATGGGTCTTAGGATGCTGCTGGCCATGAAGCAGTTGCCTGATAAGTGCCAGCTGAGTGGTGATGAATCATACTGTCACGTGGTCCACATTCCTTTCTTGAGGATGACTGTCTAAAGATGGGAGTCATGGTGGAGGGACTTGTAGTTGAGTGCTGGAGAACAGATGAGAACTGGTCCTGCCAATGGCACCCTGAGCCGTGCACTGCAGGGCTGGAGGGGCAAATGAACCTGACCCATGGACGGGACCACATGGATACGGAGGCTAGGGCATCACAATTTGGGCCTGTTGGGGGCAAGGAGGTGTATATGTACACAGCATCATTCTTGACCAAAATTCTTCTTTGGTTCAACATCCTCCCAAGAGAAATGAACATTTGAAAACTGCAGAGAGGAGCAAATTCATGTCATTGGGAAGGAAAATAGCTTACTTTTCCATGTGCCCTCCCAATAAGATGCCCTGGAGAAGGAAACAGCATCCCACTCCAGTATTCTTGCCTGGGAAATCCCATGGACAGAGGAGCCTGGAGGGCTACAGTTCATAGGGTCGCAAAGAGTCAGACCCGAACAACTTAGTGACTAAACAACATCAGCCACACCCTATGACGGGACCCAGTGCTGAAACCAGGAGAGGCTAAGCCTGGAGGATGGAGATGAGCTAGGTAAGTGATGGGCCGAGAACCTTCTCTGTTCCTCTTATGTACAGACCCTCGGTAGGATTAGGTCAGCTAGCGGGGAGACCCATAGGGGAGAGATTAGCAGGCTTTTTCTCTTTCTGATGACTAATTTCTCAGCCTTTGCTGGACCCTTGGTGTGAGAGCAGTGTCTCATCAAGGTTGCCCACACTGCACACACCGCAGCCACCTGGAAACCTGCCCTCAGCATCTGGGGACAACGACAGGCTCTGGGGCAGAGGCGAGCCTGAACTCTAGCCCTCGGCCGAAGAGGACAGATGGGGTGAGGAGAAGGGCGGCCCTGAGAGGTCTGGAGGCTGAAGAGCTCCCAACCCCAGTGCGAGCTGCGGGTAACGTATGGCTTAATTTCCTCTCAAATTAGACACTTGATAAAAAAAGTTATTATATCTGTCAAATTGCCAGGGCATTTTATGGGCGTGATAAACTAAGAACCACTGCTTTACAAACCTTGATGGGATGTTTCAGTACCTGGAAAACAATTTTATGGCCGCCCAGGCTACTAACAAATTGCAAATACTGATTAAGCCATAAAGTTACAACAACATTAAAATATAATGAGAGGTTATTGCACGCGGGAAGGCTCTTAAGCAACAGCCACAGCTGCACTCAGCTGGCGAGTCGGGCTTATGCTTTCTCTGGCGGAGGGGTCCCTTTTGGGTCAGATCTGAGCTCCCAGGGGGCCTGGGAGATGTTTCCTCCAGGGCAGAGTGGAGAACAGGGAGAAGCAACCTCTCGTGGTGGGCTGAGAGGCTTAGACATGACCTTGAATGTCACATTTTGGGTGTGCCAAGGGGAGGCGAGACAGGGGAGAGAAGGGGGGTACTTTGTCCGTCTCCCACCCCAGGGCGTGTATGCAACACTCTTTCTGGAAGTGTGAATTCTTTCCTTGACCCTTTGTTCTTGATGCTGTTGGAGATTCTAGGCCCTGCTCTATGCTTAGGGCAAATCAAAGGGTCCATGAGCAGTGTTTGTCAGGGACAGGCACCGCAAGATGCCCCAGGGAAGCAGGGCTGGGCTTCAACCTCTGCAGAGGTGGCACCTATCAAGGAGATGGGACAGATGAAGGATAAAAATACAGAGCAGAACGGACTAGGACCTGGCCATGTCATCACAGGAAGCCCTTCTGCAGGGAAAGAGGAGTTGGGGGTCTCTCTCTGGCTCTCTGTGCCTCTCTGTGCCTCGGTCAAGCTGAGATTGTTTGTCAACCCATGAGTGAAAGTGTTAGTCGCTCAGTTGTGTCTGACTCTTTGTGACCCCATGGACTTCAGCCAGGCTCCTCCATCCATGGGATTTTCCAGGCAAGAATACTGGAGTGGGTTACCATTCCCTTCTCCAGGGAATCTTCCTGACCTGGAGAGTGAACCAGAAGATTCTCCTGCTTGGCAGACAGAATCTTTACTACCTGAGCTAAGCAACAATTCTCCTCTGGATCATTGGCCTCTTTAAAAGTGAATGTCAGTCAAAGTCTGGGCTTTCCAAATCCCGGTTTGGCTTCATTGGCCTCTCTCAGACCTGGAGGCCTTGCAGGCCCCAGAATGCCTGAGTTTCTTTCTCCAGTCTTCCCTCCGGGAGGAGGGACTGGCTCCCTTCATCTCGGCGCCTGGGCTCTGGTCCTCCGCTTCTCAGTATGGGTAGGTAGATTCTTCATTGAAGGTGCCCTGTGCCGAGCACAGGTCCAGGCTTACGTGCCCAGCACTTACGTGCCCTGCCTGCCATCCAGGGAAGGCAAGCAGGCGGATGTTCAGCCCATGGCAACCGGGGTGGGAGGTAGAATTAGGCACTTTTAGGGACTTGGGTAATGAGTCAGTAAGAGAAACAACAGGAGCCAGAGAGGGCAGTGTGGTATCCGGGGGATAGAGATGGAATCCTGACCCAGGCCTTACCACCTGAGTGGCATGGGTAGGTTATGTAGCATCTTTATGCTTTAGTTGTCTCTTTTTATCTATCTGTATATGATGATATTTTATTTGTATTATATTTATTACAAGCACACCCTAAAGATGCTGCAGGTTTGATTCTGGGCCATGGGAATAATGCTAATATCACAATGAAGTGAGCCACGTGAATTTTTGTTTTTTAGTTTCCCAGTGCAATAAAAGTCACATTTCCCTTATATTGTAGTCTCTTGTCTCCATAGCATTATGTCTTAAAAAATAATGCATATACTTTAACTTAAAAATATCTTATTGCTAAAAAGTGCTCCCCATCCTCTGAGCCTTCAGCGAGTCATAGTAGCAAACTGAAGGTCACAGATCACGGACCATCAGGACACATATAATAACAACGAAAAAGTGAAATATTTTGAGAATTACCCAGATGTGACAGAGATATGAAGTGAGCAGAGGCAGTTGGGAAAATGATCTCGATAGATTTCCTCCTGACAGGGTTGCCACAAACTGGCAGGTTGTAAAAACTAGAACACCTATGAAGCCCAGAAAATGAGGTCTGCCTCTATTTGTGAATTTTATATTTTTACTCATTTAAACGATCTACCCAGAGTGATGTCAGGAGGGTTAGCTGAGTGAACACATGCAGAGTCCAGAGACCGGGGCCTGGCACAGAGTAACCCTCAGTTAATGTCACCATTGCCATTTACTGAGCATCTGCCAGGCGTGAGGCTCAGTGCGTCACATGAACTGTCTCTTAATATTCATAATATTCCTAACAAATATATGCTACTGCTTACATGTGTAATCTAAAAAATGATACGATGAACTTATATATAAAACAGAAAAAGACTCACAAATGTAGACAATCTTATGGTTACCAAAGGGGAAGGTGGGAAAGGGATAAATTAGGAGTTTGGGATTAACATACACACACTACTACATATTGGAGAAAGAAATGGCAGCCCACTCCAGTCTTCTTGCCTGGAGAATCCCATGGACAGAGGAGCCTGTCAGGCTGTAGTCCATGGGGTTGCAAGAGTCGGACATGACTGAGCGACTGTCACTCACACTACTATATAAAATAGATTACCAGCAAGGGTGCGCTGTGTAGCACAGGGAATGCTACTCAATATCTTGTAATAACCTATAAGAGAAAAGAATCTGTTAAATAATGTGTATATATATATGTGTGTGTGTGTGTGTGTAACTGAATCACTTTGCTGTACACTTGAGACTACCATGACATTGTAAATCAACTATATTTCAAAACAAATGAACAAGCAAGCAAAAACTTAGTGATGAAATTTTAATAGGCAGTATTATTCTAAGAATCCTAAAATATCTTTTTTTTTTTTTAGGTAAAAAGGAGGATTTGCTTTTTAAAAACTGACATATTATGGCACACATTGTTGTTTAATTTATGAATTGAACAGTTAATAATCTTAACAAATATTTATAATATTCCTAATAAACATCAAAATATCATCAGCTTCATTTTATAAACACAGAAGCTGAATGAGACTCAAGGAGGAAGATTTGCTTGGTGACAGCTAGTGGATGACAAAGCTTGAATTCAGAAGTAGGTGGTTCTGATTTCATAGTCCTTGCTAGACAGGTGATGATGAAAATTGTATCCTAAGACTTTTGGGGAACTAAGGCCTGGGGCAAACACCTAGAAAATGGGGAGAGACCTAGCATCCATCCTGCTCAGCAGGGCACCATCCATGTGACTTAAACTGGGGCTCTGCTGACTTTTGGTTCTAGAAGGTCAGCCTGGAAGATGGTCTGATCAAAGCCATCAGGCATACAGGTCATGAGAGATGATCTACCTGCCCTGGTGTGGCAACATTTTACAATGAACAATGGACACACGTCAGGAGATGACAGGCTGTCCATCTTTTGGACCGTATTTGCAGGAGGAGATGGGCAGGTCTGAGACGATGGCAATTGTCTTACAGGACAATGTCATCTATCGAAAAAACTACACATTTTCCTCTTTTCGGGTCTGGGGTTAAGTACGCAATGCAGAGAGCAGCAGTAGCACTCAGAGCCTCCTTATACATCCATTCTTGCTTATTCTTAATTTATTCCTCTAAATTTGATAGTTCATAACTACCTAGGAAGTGACATCACTATACTAGGCACCAGGGAACAGTAGTTGGATGAGAAGAGGGTGCGTGTGCTCAAGACTGTTCAGATAGAAAACTATTATAATGTCCACACCTGTACAGGCTCCGTTGGTGGCTCAGTGGTAAAGAATCTGCATGCACTGCAGGAGATGAGAGCTTGGTCCCTGGGTCAGGAAGATCCCCTGGAGAAGAAAATGGCAACCCACCCCAGTATTCTTGCCTGGAGAATACAGTCCATGGTGTCCCAGAGTCGGCCGCAACTGAGTGACTAAACACCACCACCTGTACAGCATGTCAAACATGATGACAAAAGGGAGTGGGGAGCAAAAGACAGCAGGGAAAAGATGCCCCCAAGTGACCCTGGGAAGGTTTCAATCAGAGGTTGTGCTGAACTTCCTTGGCCAGAGAGTTAGGACAATCATATTCCAGTTGCTCTGCTCTTCTCTCTTTTATTAAAATTATCATTTAAAAAATATCTATGTTTAAAAAGTTATCTATTTGGCTGCTAAGATCTATTAACTGGATCTTAGTTGTGGCACTCGGCATTTTCAGTCTTCATTGTGGCATGCAAACTCTTAGTTCCAGCATGTGGGATCTAGTTCCCTGACCAGGGATCGAACCTGGGCCGCCTGCATTGGGAATGTGGAGTCTTAGACCACTGGACCACCAGGGAAGTCCCTCTCTCTTCTTCTCTTAAGAGTACCACTCCTTGGATCTAGGGTGTGAAAATATTCGTGATGATAACAAACATTTGTGTAGCACATTACAAAAGGGCACCCCGGAACCATCAGGCAACTGTCATTGTTAGTCCCGTTTGATAAATTAAGAAGCGCTGAGATGAGCGGTGATGTCGTTGGCCCAGTGTTGCTGGTTTACCACTGGGTCCCAGCAGAACGTGACTCCCGCAGGACCAGGACTTTGCCTCATTTGGACTGCTATTCACTGGCAGATTGTCAGCACCTGTCACTGGATAAGAGTCTTGCATGAGTAAATAAAACCCAAACGCTTCTCGATTCCAATACACACGCTTTCCATGATATTACCAGCCGCCCTCCTCCCCCCGCCCAATCCCCTCAATCTCCCACCCTGGTAAAGAATCCACCTGCAATTCGGCAGACCTGAGTTTGATCCCTGGGTTGGGAAGATCCTGTGGAGAATCACTGTGTGTAATGCAAAGGCTACCGGCTCCAGTATTCTGGCCTGGAGAACTCCACGGACTGTATAGGCCATGGGGTCACAAAGAGTCAGACACGACTGAGCGACTTTTTCACTTTCACCAGCTCTATGTTCTAGAAACCAGCTTCTGTAGGAGAAACTGTTACACACAATGATTCCTTTCCTCTCTTATCCAGGTCCAAGGGTTTAGTGACTGCTGTTTGTACAAAGCACACTCCACTGGGACCTCTCCAAGATGCTTGGGGACCAGAAGCACCGTGTGCTTGCAGAGGTGAGAGAGGGTTGGCATAAGGAGAGCTTTGTCCAGGTGGCTGACCAAGCTGGGAGCAATCTTCTGGCCATTTCAGTTCATCAGGCAGGACCCCGCTGGGGCCCAGCTGGAATCAGACATAAACAAAGTAGCCTTCCCCATGCCAACAAGAGTGGAAATAAGATGTGTCAGAGAGACAAACCCCCTCCTTGAGGCTCTTCCGCTGTACCTATTAGAAGTGCAGTCCAGGGGCTGTGGGTGGCGGGGGAGAGCCTGTGGTTAAGAAGAGGGGACTATTAGCCAACACACTGGGTCATAATGGAAAATGTCACCTTTTCCAATTCCCTTGAAATAGTCACCTGGGGTCTGTTTTCGGCTATTGCTGCCCTGTTCTCAGTGGGGTCATTTCTCCTCCGGGGAACCTTGGGAGAGCGTGAGATGGGAATAAAAGAGGAGAAACCAGGGCTGGGCATCCGTTTCCGCACCTGCCGCATTCTGGACTGCTGCTGGGCCTCCCCACGTCCGGTCATTGGGGTCCTGTCCGTCTTAGGGAGTGATGCTTTCCCACTTGTCCTCACTCTCCTGGACACTGCCAAGAGGTCCAGACATCTCCACTTCCTCCTGCAGGAGTCGAGCCAGCAGATGCCAGTCCACCAGCAGCATCAGCCGGGTCAGCCTGGCTGGATACCCGCTGCAAGCTGAGAGCGGTGGATCCAAGAGGTGGCTCTCAACCACTTTAAAGTCATTTATCACTTTCTGAAGCACCAGCCACAAAGTAGCCTTCCCCATGCCAGCAAGAGTGGAAATAAGATGTGTCAAGAAGGTAAACCCTCTCCTTGAGGCTCCTCAGAAGTATACCTATTAGAAGTGCAGTCCAGAGGCTGTGGGTGGTGGGGAGAGCCCGTGGAAATCTTAATGTTGCCACATCTTCCCGAGGTGGGGGCAGTGGTACCAGCTTCCAACACAGTAAGGAGTGCGGCGATATTTCTGAAGTACATACACCCAAACTTACAAAAAATTCAGGATGTCTCTCCCATTCAAAAAAACCCCTATACTGGTCAGGGCAACAGGGAGACGCAAGGAAAATGAAACTGGGCAGAAAGTGCCCAGCCACAGCGTAGTAAGAAGAAGACAAGTTTCTTTTCCATCTCATTGAAAAAAGTAATGTGACGTTTATTAATGTCCCAAATGCTCGAAACCAGTTGTTTCCTTATGTGTACTAAATGAGTTTAGTCTTGACATGGGTGTGATGCAAATTTGCTTCAGCAGGGCCCGTGATGTCTGAAGGTAACATTGACCTTGTGTGGGTGCCTGTTGGGCTCATTGCTGTGTGTGTGTGTCTTGGGCTCTCAGAACAGTGCTTACTAGTGCTTCATCCCGGTGGAGCCCAGTAGATTCTTCGGGATGAAGGCATGGTCACTTTCTTGAATAGTTTGGTCGTTAATGACGAAATGTTGCAAAGACTCGGACACAACTGAGTGACTGAACTAACTAATGACAAAACAGAGAATGAAGCGAGTTAGGCGTCTCTGCAGAGTGGACGGGGAAACATACAGAATTGTGTCGTCGTTCCTGGGGCCTCCAAAACCATGGCATGGTGCAGGGGGCCCACGGAGGCTTGGACTGAGCCCCCTCCTCTGTTGCCAATAGTCGGTGTGAACTTGGGTGTGTTATTTCCATCCTGCGGCTGGTCTTGGGTTTCTCATCTGCATATAGTATTGGAGGGTTGGGCTTTCTGTCTCCACTGCATGGAATGGTTCAGGCATTCCTCACTTGTGTGTGTGTGGCGGTGGCGGGGGGCAGTGGTGTGTTCACACTGCACCCATACTTGTCACTTAATCCACTTTCTGTCTTCCTACCCTCAGAGTATTCCTTTATCTGTCACTCTCCCACCTAAAACCCTCACACCTATGGGATAAAGACAGAGCTTGCCATGGATATAAATAAGAACACAGAGGATACAGACCATGTGCTCACGAAGTGTGATCTCCTAGTTATACATGGAATTATGTTCCCCACAAAACCAAGATGCCCATTCTCTCAAAAGGTCCATCAGAGATCTACACAACCTGAAATTTTAGAGTAATAACTTCCCTGAGGCAGTAAGTTTGATAGCCTTATTCCCTGACCATGATGCATTAAAATTCAAGTTTACAAATAGAATAATAGTTGCCAAACCCTTTAAAAATTTGAGATGAAAAAAAAAAAAAATACTCCCAAACCTAAAACAACTTTAGAAAAAAGTGATGGGCAGAAAGGATATCAAAATAGAAAGGACAGGTTCTTTTAAATTATTGCAAGTCTGAAACCCTGCAAAAGTTATAGGATGTGGCCAAGTCTCTTTTTAAAGCATGTTTCATGTGCTCAGTTGACTTTATCAACAAGAAAAAGGGAAAAGCAGGTGATTTTATAATTGAATTCAAGAAGCAAAATACATAAAAATAAAGAAAACCAAGGAAGGTAAGAAGTAAGAATCGATAAAGATAAAAGCAGAAATGAATGAATTAGAGAGAGAAAAAAAGAATGAGTTCTTCGAAAACATTCCCACCCTCTGATGGGGTTGGGTAGGAGTGAGACTCAAGAGGGAGGGGATATATGTATACTTAGAGCTGATTCACTGTTACACGTGGAAACCACCACAACATTGTCAAGCAATTACCCTCCAATTAAAAATGAATTTAAAACATAGCCCAAACCCCAAGGAACAGGATTGAACCTGACAAGAAACAGATTTCCCGTTTTAGTTTGCTGTGCGTAGTGCAACATACCACGCCTTGGTGGCAGCACAAGTCTAGGAACTGCCCTGGTGGTCCAGTGGTTAAGACTTCTGGATTCCAAAGCAGGGGATGTGGATTTGATCCTTGGTTGGGGAACTAGGATCCCACATGCCGGGCTGGTGGCCAAAGCAAAACAGAACAACGCCCCAGTCTATTCTCTTGCAGTTCTGAGTAGTTTCACTGAGCCAGGGCCACGGTGTGGGCAGGGCTGGCTCCTTTTGGTGCCTATACAGACAATGTTTCCTTGCCTCTTCGGGATTCCGGAGGCTCCCGGCATTCCTTGTCTCCTGAGCCCTTCCTTCCATCACTCTAACATTTGCTTCTGTCATCACATTCCCCCACTTCCTTCTGTGGCTTTCCTGCACCTCCCCTTTTCACAAGGAAGGACTTTCGTGATTACATGTAGGAGTCACTTGGTTAATCCATGATATGCTCCCCATTTCAAGATCCTTAACTTAATCGCATCTATAAGTCCTTTTTGCCTTACAGGTTGACATATATAGTTTCTGGGGTTTAGGACATGGATCCTTTGTGAGGGGATTTTATTCAGCCTACCATAATGCATAACCACAAATGTTTGCAAATTGCATATTAAAAATGTTCAGAAAATAGTATATGCAGCATGATTCCAATAAACCTGAAAATCTAGATGGAACGGTTTTCCTCACTCTGGATATCTGAAAATATCTAAAACTGACTCAAGAATATGCAAAAAAGTAAGACAACAAATCTCCCCTTCTCCTTGAGGCTTACCAAAAAGGCACCAGGTCTGGATAGTTTTGTGGGCAATTTCTTAGTGACTGTAGCAAAAAGATAATACTCAGATCACACACATTTCTCCAGAGCATAACAAATATAGAATATCTTCAACCTCATTTTTCTGACTCATAATGAAACTTGACAAAGTATCTTGATGGGAAAAAAGAGACTAATTTCACTTGACTAGAGAGGCAAAAATCCTGAGAAAAATATTAACAAATCAAATACATCAATATATTAAAGGAAAAATAAGCCATATCCAACAAGGCTTTATTCTAAGAATAATTATGGAAGCTTGTTTCACCATCAGAAGATTTATTAATTTCTTAATGTGATATATCTTACTGTCTAAATAGGTTAGAACAGAAAAACAGATATGACCATCTTGTCAGGGTCTAAAACTTAATGTTACAAAGTTAAATACCCAGAACTGGAAACAGTTAGTTAGAAAGCTTTAGTATATTAAAGATAGAAAAAAATTTCTTAACACAAACAATATCACAAATAAATATTAATAATCAGAGTGAACAATAAAAGAACTGCATTCGCTAAATCAAGTCTCTCCAATACTGTTGTCATTGTTGAGGTTTAGCTAAAGAAATACTGCAAGAATAATAAATAGGAAATAAACATCAAAAGTATTAATAAGAGCCAAAAAATTTCATTATTGATTTCAGTATTATTGTAAATCTAGAAAATCTAAGTTACTCAAAAGAGAATATACTAAGTGATAGTTCAATAAACTGGCTGTATAAGACAAAAATCTACAGTTTTCTTACACATTTAGAATAATCAAAAATTCTATCTGCAAATGTAACTAGTTGCTGGAAATTAGGAAAAGCTCAAAATGTGGGAGAACTGCATAAAAACATTATCAAATGCTATTGAATGAACTAAGAAAATAAAAATGAGAAATATACCATATTCTTGCTGGAAATATTCATTCTTGTGAATAAGCCTTTTATCCCAGATTAACATATTAGTTTATGAAATGCCACTTAAAATCTCAGTGGGTTCTTTCTGAAGTTTACAAATTGATTCTTAAGTTCATCTTGAAGAGTGAATACAGAAAAATAATTCATAAATTTTGGAAAAGAGAAGAATAATGACTGGGTTTGCTTTGCTATCAAATATACTATGAAGTTATACTAGTTAAATGATACTGTATTGGCACAAAAATTGATAAAGTCATTAACTGATCAAAGTTAATTCCAGAAGGATTTGTATTTAAATGCTCTTATAAAATATAGGAAACAAGGTTGAGGGGAGGAGAGAGTGAGATGTATGGAGAGAGTAACATGGAAACTTACATTATTGTATGTAAAATAGATAGTCAATGGGAATTTGCTGTATGTCTCAGGAAACTCCAACAGGGGCTCTGTATCAACCTAGAGGGGTGGGATGGGGAGGGAGATGGGAGGGAGGTTCAAAAGGGAGGGATGTATGTATACCTATGGCTGATTCATGTTGAGGTTTGACAGAAAACAGCAAAATTCTGTAAAGCAATTATCCTTCAATAAATTTTTTTAAATTACATCAAGGCTAGAAACCTTTAAAACATTGACAGATTTGATTACACAATAATTTTATGTGTTTCCACATTGAAAGACATCATTAACACAGTTAATAGATAGTCAACAAACTGGAAAAATACATTCTGTGTGCTAGGTAAAGATTTAGCAATCACAATATATAAAGAACCCCTACACATCAATAAGGAAAAGGTAAATAGCAACAAGGTGATGCTAATTGATGATTTACAGAAAAAGAAATACGAATTTTCAGTGAGTGTACGATCTTTCACTAATGAAAAGAAATTCGTATTAAATCTGTGAGCTCCTACTTTTCACCTCTTAGAAACAATGGGGACATCTATGTTCTGAAAGTGTACAGAAACATATGCTGTTGGCGAGGGTATACACTGCTTGTTGCAACCATCTGGAAAGACGGATTATCCATGTGTATGAAATTGTAAATAAGCATTCCCTTTGACCTAGCAATTACACATCTATGTATTTATTCTATGGACATAATCTTACAAGTTTGCCAGGATCTGAATGCAATGTCAACTGATACATATTTAAACTACCAGTTAGGAATTTTCAAAATACATACAACTGATTCAAACCTTGATGAATTACATCAAGGAGGAGCCAGCCTGAATTTAACATGTTCAGGGCTGAGGGCATGAGTCCAAATAGAAGGTGACATAGCTCGACACACAAAAGGTGCAAATGAAACAAGTGAGCAGTTAAAATATCATATCCTTCTACCTTGATACATATAACTTCAAACATGGGTAAAACTGCAATTTTATTTGGCTATAGTTTGGCAAAAAGCAAAGGTGACTGAACTTAATGGTTATCATGCATGTTTCTGTGCTCTGCTGATGGGCCCATGGTTTCTAAGTGATTTTTTAAAAAACAGACATTTCATCATGATAGTTGTATGTGTATTCCAGAAGTTTTATTTTTCTTGTCCATATTTCAGTGACATCACTAATTGTATCATTATAATTGAGATTGTCACACAATTTGTGTTGTGTTGTTGTTGATCAGTCACTAAGTTGTGTCAGCTCTTTCTGATCCCGTGGACTGCAGCACGCCAGGCTTTCCTGTCTGTTACTATCTCCTGGATTTTGCTCAAAATCATGTCCTTTGAATCTGTGATGCTGTCTAACAATTTCATCCTCTGCTGCCCTCTTTTCCTTGGGCTTCAATCTTTCCCAGCATCAGGGTCTTTTCAAGTGAGTTAGTTCTTCACATCAGGCAGCCGAAGTATTGGCGCTTCAGCTTCAGTATTAGTCCTTCCAAAGAATATTCCAGGTTGATTTCCTTTAGGATTGACTGGTTTGATCTCCCTTACGGTCCAAGCGACTCTCAAGAGTCTTCTCCAGCACCACAATTCAAAAGCATCAGTTTTTTTGTATTCAGTCTTCTTTATGGTCCAACTTTCACATCGTACATGACTATTGGAAAAACCATAGCTTTGACTGTATGGACCTTTGTCGGTAAAGTGATGTCTCTGCTTTTAATACGCTATCTAGGCTTGTCATAGCTTTCCTTCCAAAGAGCAAGTGTCTTTTAATTTCTTGGCAGCAGTCACCGTCCACAGTGATTTTGGAGCCCAAGAAGAGAAAATCTTCCACTTTTCCCCCTTCTATTTGCCATAAAGTGATGGGACCAGATGCCATGATCTTAGTTTTCTGAATGTTGAGTTTTATGCCAGCTTTTCACTCTCCTGTTTCACCTTCATCAAGAGGCTCTTTAGTTCTTCTTTGCTTTCTGCCCTTAGAATGGTATTATCTGCATATCTGAGGTTGTTGATATTTCTCCCAGCAATCTTGATTCCAATTTGTGATTCGTCCAGCCCGGCACAATGTCACCCCACTCCAGTACTCTTGCCTGGAAAATCCCATGGACGGAGGAGCCTGGTGGGCTGCAGTCCATGGGGTCGAGAAGAGTTGGACACGACTGGGCGACTTCACTTTCACTTTTCACTTTCATGCATTGGAGAAGGAAATGGCAACCCACTCCAGTCTTCTTGCCTGGAGAATGCCAGGGACGGGGGAGCCTGGTGGGCTGCCGTCTATGGAGTCACACAGAGTCGGACACGACTGACGTGACTTAGCAGCAGCAGCAGCATGCATGCTGCGTGTAAGTTAAATAAGTAGGGTGACAATATGCAGCCTTGTCATACTCCTTTCCCAATTTTGAAGCAGTCAGTTGTTCCATGTCTGGTTCTAACTGCTGCCTGTTGACCTGCATACAGATTTCTCAGGAGACAGGTGAGGTGGTCTGGCATTCCCATCTCTTTAAGGATTCCCATTTGTTGTGATCCACATAGTTGTGTTGTATGGACAACACCCAAACAGACAAACGTTCTCAAGTCATTGTAGTTTTTATGTAGTCTTTTATTAATTTTAATTTGGAGAAATTTTTCTGAGGCAATAGCAGCTGGAATAATTAATTTCAGTCTTAA
This sequence comes from Bos taurus, assembly GCF_002263795.3. Taxonomy (NCBI): domain Eukaryota; kingdom Metazoa; phylum Chordata; class Mammalia; order Artiodactyla; family Bovidae; genus Bos; species Bos taurus. Next base: position 32,572,051 of record NC_037354.1, on the reverse strand, counting down.
AACGATATGGACAGGGACTTCCCTGGTGGTCTAGTGGTTAAGACTTTGCCTTCTAATGCAGGAGTTGAAGGTTTAATCCCTGGTTAGGTGGCTAGGATTCCACATCCCTCACAGCCAAAAGACCAAACGTGGAGCAGAAGGAATATTGTAATAAATGCAATAAAGACTTTAAAAATGGCCCACAACAACAACAACAACAACAACAACAAATTGTGAAAAAAAAACCCACAGAGATTTAGAAATGAACATGAAATTTTACCTATCCTGTTCAAACATCGAAATGGGTAACACGGGTGAATCAGAAAATATTAGAGAGTACATCACTTTTATCATATATATGGCTATCACTTACACCTTAATTTTCACTGTCTTTTAAAACAGTGCTGGATCAACTCAGAAATGGAAAGGTTGGTAACATGCTTTGTCCTTTTAAATTTAGATGTGCATATGCGTGCTTAGTCTCTCAGTTGTGTCCAACTCTTTGCCACATCATGGACTGTAGCCCAATAGGCATTCCCTTCTCCGAGGGATCTTCCTGACCCAGGGATTGAACCCACATTTCTTGCATTGCAGAAAGATTCTCTACTGTCTGAGTCACCAGGGAAGCCCTTAAATTCAGATAAAGATCTATAAATGTAAGGCTGCTCAGGTGGCATTAGTGGTAAAGAACCCACCTGCCAATGCAGAAGGCTATTATAAGAGATGTGGGTTTGATTCCTGGGTCCAGAAGTTCCCCTAGAGGAGGTCAGAGCAGCCCACTCCAGTATTCTTGCCTGGAGAATCCCATGGACAGAGGAGCCTGGTGGGCTACTGTTGAAAAGAGTGAGACATGACTGAAGCGACTTAGCATGCGTGCACACTATAAATGTAAAGTAATATAAATTGCTTAATACCGCAAAATGTTTCTCAAATGCTACACGCAGGTCTTGTAAATACCATGATGAGTTAGAACATGAAAAGAAGCAAGAAAATGTACACTTACGTTTCCTGGGAAACAATACTGCATTAGGTAAGCGTGTGGCACATTTATGCTCTTTGAGAGAAAGACTGGAATTGGTTAATTCTCACTCCCAGCACAAGCCTTCTGACTCTGTGATCATCTCTACGACCTACAGCACTGTCAGTCCCTGACATCAGCGGTGGCACAACCCACAGATCTTTGTGGCATCTGGACACAGATGGAGAACGAGAGATGAACAAAAACTTACCTGGGGCCTGAACAGCATCAGCCAAGGGCATGAGCATTTAGGTGGTTTATCTGCCAGCACTGAGGCTGGGTCCCGGGCAACAAAAGTACCCATGCATTCTTCTTTTCATTTTTAATGTTTATTTATTTATTTGGCTGTGTCAGGTCTCATTTGCTGTACTCAGGATCTTCGTTGCCTTATGCAGGGTCTTTCGTTGCTGTGCACAGACTCTGTAGTTGTGGAGAGCGGGCATAGGGGCCCCGTGGCATGTGGGATCTTAGTTTCCTGAACAGGGATCGAACCCGTGTCCCCTGCATTGCAAGGCAGATTCTCAACCACAGGACCACCAGGGAAGTCTGTCCCATGCGTTCTTTAACAAATCTTTTTTAAGGGGTGGGTAAGTTTGTGATATGGGAGGTCACAGATATGTGATACCCTAAGTCAGGGCTTAGAGGCCCACTTGAAGGGAAGAAACTCATGCTATGGGTGGGCTGTCAGGCCTGGAGCAGAGGCCCCACCAGGAGCTGGAATAAAGCACAGAGTCAGCCATTTGGAAAGTGGGTGGGCAGTGGCCAGACAATGTGTGATTTAGCATCCATGAAAGAGGCACAGCCATGTGGATGTGAGGGTTAAGCTGGGCGGGGGGCAGGGCGGGGGAGCAGTTTGGTGAGCCCATGGTTCAAGATCTCCAGACCTCTCTTGCTGAGATCGAAGCTTCTAGAACATTCTCATCTGGAGCAGAGCTGAGCCTGCATGCACCTGGGATTTTCCAGGGAAGGTTTGCCCCCTGAGGGGCTTTGGTGGGGTCCCTGTGATGGGGAGAAGAGTGAGACGCTGCTAGTCTATTTAGTACAGACAGCATCACTCTATGGAGTGTGTAGCTCTCAAACGGTGTGCAGGGTTGGGACACAGTTAGAGCAGAGTGACTCAGATTCATGACTAAACCGTTAGCTCCTTCAAGACATCTTTCCTGTTGATCTTCCATTGCGTCCCCAGTACTTGTTACACAGTATGTGTTTTAAAATATTTATTTATTCATATAATTGGCTGTGATGGGTCTTATGGCATGTTGTGGCATGTGGGACCTTCATTACATCATGTGGGATCTTTCACTGGGGCACATGGTCTCTCTAGTTGTATCCTGTGGGCTCAGTAATTGTGGCCAGCGGGCTTACTTTCTCTGAGGCATGTGGGATCTTAGTTCCCGGACCAGGGATCAAACCCAGGTCCCCTGCATTGCAAGCCAGACTCTTTAACACTGGGTCACCAGGCCCGTCCCCACACTGTGCATATTGATAAACATCTTTCCAATGAACACTTAAGTGGTTAGAGGTAATCAGTGAACACAAACAATGAGCACTTAAGAGGTAGAAAGGCTGGTTTTGCATTCTGGCAAGGGATGGAGTGCAGAAGAAAATTCTAGAGATCGGAGGGCAGAAGAGTTTTGTGTCTCCAGGATTCAAACTTCCTGCGCGGTGAAATCTAATTATGGAGATTTTCATACCTGGCAAGTCTGAAGCGAGCAGCAGAGGGACAACCACAAGGATGGAGAGGCGCATAAAACAGAGATTTCCGCCAGCAGAGAGCTAGAATTCCTCTAGTTCCCCCGCTCTGCAATACCCCAAGTGTTTCTCACAGCCCTTCCCTCAATGTAAGCTCATTTACTCCAAGCATCCATCTGAATTTGGCTGGCCATGGGTATCATTCGATCTGCTTTATGGGATGGGAAATGAGGCTGAGAAAACATTAGAGATTTAAGACAGCATGGAGAGTGAAGGTCGCCTGTGGACGGGGCTTCAGTCTCTGGGCTCCCCAGGGAGGCTAATGCAACACAAGGAACATGCCTCCGGCCACCTCTGTCTGACCTGAGGCATCACTGTGGTCCCCTTGGCTGTGCAGAGCCTTCAAGAAACAGGTAAAGGCAGGAGAGTGAATGTCTCAACGAAGACCTGTGGTGGGCCGCCCCTCGCTGCTTTCCCGATGACAGGGTACATCCTTCACGGCGCGTCCTCCCAGCATTTGGCTTGGAACACGACGGGGCTTGTGGAGGGCTCGGAGATCCCCAAGGGTGGCAGGTGCTAGATATTAACATAACAGCAACTTTTGTCAAGCAGAAAGCTCCCTCACGCTGCTGATGTCGAGCTCCCCAAAGTTTAGAAATATGCAAAATTGGCTCACCGGCATCTTTACACCTGGCCGAACCTCTTAACGGCGTCTTCCCCTCACTCCATGTGCCCAGCAGCAGGCTGCCTCACACGTTCCACGCTCTCCTCTCTCCTCCCTTTCCTCGTCTCCTGTCAGATTCCTTCCTCCCAGTCTTTCAGGCAGCGAGTCATTTTTCTGGCGCTGTCACTTACTGCTCCGCCTAACTGCTGCAGTTCAGCGTGGCCGAACTAATGATGCAGCAATTAAGAGTGATTAGGGTTATTGATAATAAAGAGACTTCATAAACATGATTAAACACACTCATTAATGAGCGCGCGGTGGGTGCTTGCGTGGGGTGGGCTGGGGTGGAATGAAAGGTGGGAACGACGGGGAAAAGAATCTTACTCTGGGAAGGGCCTGGTGTGGATCTGAAGATGGCTGAGTGGTTTGGCAGGAAGGTGGGAAGTCCCCGGGGGCTTGGACTTTGAGGAAATGGCAGCAAAACTGCTGTCCAGAAGACATCACTCATTTCTATGGTGTGAGTGGGGGGTGGGACCAAGCAATGAGATGTTGAAACAAAAGAGCCTTCAGAATCACTGGAAATGGTCCAAGCTTGAGATGTGTTTTGTCCTCACCTTTCCCGGGGGTGAATGACCGAGGTTGTTATGAATTTACACAAGCAAAGTTCTGCCCCCAAAGCTCCCCACTCCCTGAACCATTCCCCTGCCAGCTCTTGGGATTAGGGATGGCGGCAGCATCTTTGTGCTTTTGATCATCTCTCTGCTTGCTGGGGATAAGGGTACCACTTTAATAGCATCCTTCTCTGCCTCTCTTTCTAGATAAATCTCTAGCGGGCTGGAAAGACAGAGGATATGGTCCTCATCCTCCCTGCCATGTCTAGAAACTGTGGGGAAACCTTACAGCTCACTTGCTTCAAGGACTTAGAGAATTAACTCTGACCTCCGTTCAGAGCTATGACAATTCAGAGAGGAGAGCTTCCAAGTCCATCTTCACTTATAGATTGCAGACAGTGCAAATAAACCTGAGTTTAAATAAACTGAGGGTTTTTTTTTTAGAAAAAAAAAAAGAGAGCAAGCTTTTTAGAAGAGGAACCCCAATACACATGCCAAACACCCACTTTGCTGTGGTGGTTCAGCTAAGTAGCGTCCAACTCTTTGCAACCACATGGACTGCAGCAGTCCAGGCTCCTCTGTCCTCAACTGCCTCTTGGAGTTTGCGCAAACTCATCCATTGAGTCAGTGATGCCATCCAACCATCTGATCCTCTATAGTCCCCTTCTCCTTTTGCCTTCAATCTTTCCCATCACCAGGGTCTTTTCCAATGAGGGCTTTCAAATCTATCTTCACTTGTAGATTCCAGATGGTACAAATAAACCTGAGTTTAAATAAACTGAAAGAGATTTTATTTTTAGAAAAAATAAGAGGAACCCCAATACATATGCCAACATGCTGCATACTATGGACTCCTGCCTTGGAGCAGGCTCCCAGGAATTCTGAGACAAGTGAGTCATTAACTAGCCTATGGTTACTGATACTTCCAAGCAGTTATACTGAATTTCTCCTATATCAGTCAATGATTAAAAAAAGAATGAATTGGTAATATCCCTTCATTTGACTTTAGTTAGTCTGGGCTCATGAAACTATGCTGTGGATCCTCAAACCGTGTTGTTGACCCACCTGGGGGACCCCTGCAGCTGGGAAAGGTCTGCTGTCTGCCCTCCACGCCATGCCCTCTGGTCCTCTGTGGACTGAGGCTTCCTGTTGGGGGGAGGATTTAACATGTCAGGGGGGCACATCGCTCACTCCTGCAGCAGAGTCCAGCTGAAATGAAATACTCGAACTGTTGTAAAAGATTTACATGGCCATCGTGTAACTGATACTGTGAAGGGAGATTTAATAGGCACCTTCAGTTTGCAAACGCCACTGATTTAGCCCTCAACCGACTTCTGTCATGGGTTGAGCTGCTTAGGGACTCTGTCATCTAGTCGACAGCCTCCATCCAGAGCCCTTGGTGTAGACGAAAGCACCTCGGAGGGAGGAGAACTGGCAACAGTGAAAGGAACCCCTGGATCTCAGGATTGGATGCTCCTTAAATTTCATCTCATGTTGAATCCCTTTAGCAGCATCCCTGTCACATGCTCCTCACTCGTCACCTTTCAGGGAAGCCCATTTATTTATTTGAGGGGAACTTGGACTGTCAGAAAGCTTTTCTTTAGCCTGAGATGAAATCACCAGGACCTAAAAGTTATGGTGCGGGATCGCTTTGTAGGAAGACCAAGTGATAATGAGGACTTTTTGTATTTGAGCAGCTCAACTTCCTGGAATGGATATCAAAGTGAGCCCTGTGGAGTAATCCTCTGGTGGGGAGAAGACACCTGAGATTTTGGTGGTCCTAATTTGTCCACTCAACACTCATCTGTTGACCTTTACTCAAGGTGCCCTGGAGGATAATTGGTTCTTGTCTTAGAGGTGCTCAGAGACTGTAATAATTGGCAATGTCATATTAGCTTATCCAGGAACTATAGAGCATTCAGAAAGAGAGAAATGCAATGCACATCAATACCCTTAAGTAACACATACACTTTGACCAAGAAACTCCATATATAGGAATTTAACCTTAGAAAATAATTCTAGGACAAGATTAACATGCAGGAGGTTCACTGCAGCGCTATTGATGTGTGTGTGTTAGTCACTCAGTCATGTCTTACTCTTTGCGATCCCATAGACCGTGGCCCACCAGGCTCTTCTGTCCATGGGATTTTTCCAGGCAAGAATACTGGAGTGGATTGCCATTCCCTTCTGCAGGGGATCTTCCTGATCCAGGGATTGAACCTGGACCTCCTGCATTGCAGGCGGTCTCTTTAACATCTGAACCACCAGGAAATCAACATTATTGATAATAGCCCCGAACCAGAAATAACCTTAGTGTCCAATAACAGGGGAACAGTTAGATAACTTATGGCTAAATTCATTCAATGAAATATTATGCAGTCACTAACAACCATGCTTTCAAATAATCTTCTCAGGTCATGGGGGAAATTCTCACCATGGGATCTTAAGTGAAAACAAACAAACAAGATATAAAACCATATATCCGGCTTTGAATATCTGTCTATCTGCCATCTGTATTTAACACTGGCTATTAGTAACCTCTTTACACTTGTCTGTGTCTTCCAAAGTTTACAACGAATGCAAAACAGCCTAATTTTTATCATCAGAAAAACTCAGTGTCCATATTTTTCTTGGTTTGTCTCTATGGCAGAAAGGAGAAGATAGGACTAGCTGGATGGGGAAGGTAGGGCATTTGTAATCCAAGCAGGGGTAAGACTGGAGAGGAAAGACTGCCCAGTGCTGCTGGCTGCCTCCTGCTCTATCCGGAAGCCTGGAGGGGCTGCTGGGAGGGAAAGGCACAGACACGGGGAGGGACCCAGAAAGACTCTGTAGGGAGGTGATGGGGACGCAGGAAAGGAGGTTGGCAGATGCAGGATCCTGCCAGCATTGCAGGTGCCATCCTGGTGAGGTGCTCGACTTGAAGGGGCCCTGTGAGGATGCCCGGGCCAGGTGGGGGAAGCTTGCCACGTGGTTTTCTTTTCAACAGCTGGCCGTCACATCCTAGGGTTTGACACATCCTGCTTTGATTTGAATTTAACTGAAATTCCAAGGAATGTATGCATTCCAGCTTGCACAGTGCATTTGGGCACACCTTGCCCAGAAGGAGCTCATCTTTCCTCCGAGGTACAGGCCTGGCCTCACTGCCTCTGACCACCAACCCTCATTTCTCTTCCAAGCACCTGTCGCACCCCTTACCTGCAATCCTCACGCACTGCCTCAGTTGTCAGCTACGTGTGTGCAGACCCATCTGATCATCTCATTAACTAGACGTTCAGGCTTGGGAGAGCTAAAAGTCTGTCTGAATCCCTTTATGCCCCCACACAGTCCACTCAACTAATGCAGTGTCAAAACTGGAAGGCTGTCTCAACGCGATCCCACCCAGCCCTTCATTTTAAAGGCTGTAAGAGAGTAAGAGAGATTGGGAGACTGGTCCAAAGTCACCTAGCAATGGATGAGAAGCAGTTCATTCATTTAACAAGTATTTAGTGAGCCTGTGTCTCTTGGCTTCCAGATGAGGGCACTCGGTCAATGAGTCTTTGTTTGCTGATTGAATGATGACGCACTGACTACATCCCTCCTTATGGTCAGCTTTGACCATAAGAAATATTTTTTCAGCACCAATTGTTTGCCAGACACCTTATAGGGAGTCAGTCTCTCTTTATTCCTCATATCCATCCTATGGCATCCTTTATTTTTGTAGATGAAAACTAAAGAGGATCGACAACCCTAGCATAGCACACAGATAAAAAGTGGAGGAACTGGAATTCAACTCCAGGCTTGCTCCTGAGAGTTCAGGGCTATGGCCTTGACCCCACCCCTCAGACTGCGTGTGGGGTATTGAGAGTCATACAGGGTGAATCTGCTCTCAAGGTCAATACTATTCACTCTTCAGCCTTCCAGTAAAGCTCTGACCAATATTTGTTCATTAATGTCCTCTGTTGAACTGCCCTTAAGATAAAATTCTTTTCACACAAGGAGACCTGGCATTCAGTTTAAGGTAAGAAAGAGGTGAGGTGAGGCCTGTTTTCCTCTGGTGGTTTTGCACATTTGGCATTGAAGCCTGCAGTCTAGAAAACAACAGCAGTCAGCTTGCACCGGGAGAGAGAAAGAGAAAATTCTATCATGTCAGAATAATGAGATCTGTGATTTCAGCACTTACCAGGTCAAAGACACACACAATGTGTTATCTGTAATGCTCTCCTCCTGACATTTGGGGAAATTGCATTTATGCAGAGGATATGGGACAAGGAAACATGGGACTCCACGGATGCCACTCAAGAGCTGACAGACTGCAGCTCCCCTGCCCTGGGGGCCCTCTGGGAGCACAGAGGTGTGGCCTGCCCCAGTGACAGCGGGGGCCTCCAGATCCTCGGGCCCTGCCACCCCAGTGATAAGGGGACATCCTGGGGTTTGCCGGATGGTTGGTTGGTTGGCTGAGGAGTTAGATGCAAAGAGATTTCTTGGGGTCCTCTGTGTGCAGAATGAAGTCTTCTTTTAACCCCAAATCTTCTGGAGTACCTTTCCCCACCAGTCTTTCGCAGATGTTTGATGACAGTTCTGGGTTTCTTCGGGTTTAAGTTTCAATTGTTGTTGGGGTCTCCCCTCACTCTCCAGTTCCTGCTCCCACAAGCCCCCGGGTACCACAGGAAGGGCATGGGGCTTGACACTCTGAGCTGACTCATGGCAGTGAGTTTATCGCCGTCTCTGACAAGCTCCTGCATCTTTCCTCCTGTCTCACCGCTCTCTTTATCTGCAGTGGCAGTGATGAAGTGATTGATTACCCTTCCTCAGACGTCTGTGCAGTTTTAAATTTAATCCTGCTCACAACAATAGGCAGACTGACGGGGAGGTCCACGCACTTGCGTGTGTGCGTGCACACACACACACACACACACACACACACTGCAGAGCAAAGCAGGGAGTGATTCTCTCCTGGACATGACATTTCAAAAGGTTCCTCTCTTTGCTCGCAATCTGAGAACCGTTTTCTCGTCCGGTTCTTCGGGAGAGAATTAGGGGTTTGTTAAATGGCCCTGACAGTGCATCTCCCATCGAAGATTCCTCAGAGGTTGGTCTTTTCAGTGGCAGTTGCATGCGAATGCTAGACTGATGAACAGCTTGCAAAAAAAAAAAAAAAAAAATTCTTTTTGCAGCAGAACTCTTTTTTTTTCAACCTGGAACTCTAACGTAAGAAATAGATTGGAGTGAAGAACTGATTCCCTGGCCAAGCTAACTTTTTGGTCAGGTTCATGTCAATATCTGCAGTGCTTCTCAAGTACTGCTCACTTCTTGGGAGCCCCGGGAGTCTGTAATACTCATTTGGGAAACCTACTGCACCAGTTGGTAAGTGCTTACCAACCATCCCTAAGGACCAGAGAAGTTAAGTGATAGACCAAGGTCACACAGCAAGTTGGCAGTTGAGTTGAGTCTGCAAGCCAGGTTTTCTAAGGTCAGATACATGAGCCATATTTATACTTCTGTAAAGAATGGAGATTATTTTTTCCCATTGCCCTAGAATCAGTGATTCTGAAGATAGGAGGAGATAAATGCCACATTTTAAAGAGAACCACTAACAACTGGGCTAGAACCTTCTCCTAGAGCTTCCTGTGAAGGGGTCGTATTGATACCCTCCCCCATAGTCATCAATTCTTGAAAGAGATATTCCTCACAAAAGGGACTTAGGGGGAAGAAATTTGGAAATGGACCAAATTTGGGTGTCTGGAGCTGGGCGAGGGAAATGATGTGGAGGACGGAGAGCCAGAAATGGGTCTCACCTGGCAGAGAAGCTGGAGGGGACAACCTGAAGGATCCTCCAGAAATCCCAGCACGTGCCCCACAAGGAAGCGTGACTCTGATCAGTGTGGACTCGAGGAGCAATTCAGAGCCCTGATGGACAGAAATGGGCTTTTCTGGTTGCTCAGCCTTAGAGAATTCACCTGCAATGCAGAAGATGCAGGTTTGATCCCTGGGCTAGAAAGAGCCCCTGGAGAAAGAAATGGCAACCCACTCCAGCATTCTTGCCTGGGAAATCTCATGAACAGAGGAACCTGGCAGGCTACAGTCCATGGGGTCGCAGAGAGTTGGGACACAACTAAGCAATCAAACAACCACAACAGCAGTGGATAGAGTTGCAGTCTCTTATAAGAAGGCACAGGATTTCTTCCTCCTCCAGCCCAACAGGTTTTGAGTTTCTAAGCCCTCAAGTTCTGCCAGTGATCGGGGAGAGGAGTAACTTTATTTATTTTTGGCTGCCCTGTGTGGGATGCAGGATCTTGGTTCTCCTACTAGAGGCTGAATCTGTGTGGCCTGCATTAGGAGCTCAGAGCTCTAACCACTGGTCTGCCAGCGAAGTTCCAGGAGTAACATTAAATTGGATGTAAAATTGAAGTTTTCAAGTGCACTGGATTTCTTCATCAACTTTGTATTATGCAAATTAAAAATATGCAGAAATGTTGAACAGTTAAAACAATGAACATCACTCTAATCACCCTCCAGTTTCACTAATTGTTAATAATTAGTTGGCCTACGTTCGGGTCTATCTATCCACCCATCAGTTCCAAAGTATACAGCAATGTCATGACACTCCACCCCTAAACATCCCTTGAAATTAAGGCGATTCTTCTTTATAATCACCAAACCATGATAAACACCTAAAATAATTCCCTAGTGTCATCCAACGCACTGAACTAGACTGTTTTCATCAGTGAACGTGACTAGAATGTTGTGGAATTTGCTTGGGGTGTCATTAAGGAACAGGAGAAGGGGATTAAACTTATCACAGTTTGAGGCGGTGATTGGAAGAAATAAAAACTGTTTCATGCTTATATCCCAAAGAACTGAGACTCCCTAAGGAACTTGTTATATTTATCCTTTTCAATCCTTAAGGGAGATTAGCATGCATGGCAGTTGTCTGGGTAGATATCATGAAGAGGTGCCTTCCTGTTCTCTTTTCTGTCTTCCTGATTCACAGCTGGTCTTCAAAGATGGCCCCCAATGAATCATGTCTCTCTGTGTCCATTGCCCTCCTGTGTTTAATTTGAGCTGGCCTATGACTCACGCTAGCCAGTAGAATGTGGCAAAATGACCCAGTGTTAGTCCTGGAAGCTTTCAGTTTTGTGCTTTTGTGAGTCCTCAGGCACCATGCAGGAAGCCCAAGTACCCCGCAGAAGCCACAGAGAGGGATCATGTGTAAAGGCTACGTGGAGAGCAAAAGGGCTTGCGATCACAGAGAGAAAGGCTTAGCTGTCCGCTAGCCAGATGGAGCCTGGTCTTCCCACCTTCAGTTTCAAGGCACCAGATGTGTGAGTGAGCCCACCAAGACTTGCAGCCCCATCCAGCCCTCAAAACACTGCAACTCCAATGGACATCCCATGGAGAACAACCACCCAGCGGAGCTCAGCCAACACTTAGCATCATGAGAAATAATTGAGCCACCCAGTTTGGGCGAGATTTGTTATACAGCAATCAATAAGCAGACTCTGAGCTCCAGAGGCAAAGACTGTGTTAGAATCAGAAGCAGGCTTTCCACAAAAGAGATTCCTGTGGGAATAAGAAGGGCAAGGATCCTGGCTAAGCCCGGCAAGTGACATCTTCCTGTTCCTCCATTCTCTTGGCTGAAGGGCCAGCATCCATGAGGGACAAAAATATACACTTCCATCAGCCCAAATAACAAGCAGCACATACAGGCCTGGGCAGTCAATACATTATGATCCAATGGATGCAAGAGAAGGATATTTGATGGAGGTAGTGATGACAGATTATCTTGCCTATCTAGAGACAGCATTCCGTCTTACCTGGAGCTGTCCCTAGAGACTGATGGAGGCCGTTTCTCCTGCTGAGCCTCATGAGCAATAGGAACCAGCCACTAAAGGCTGAGTCCGCCTGAGGCTGGAACCAGCTCCCAGGGGCTCCTTTGATGATGATGAAATTGACTCATAGTGATGTAAAGTGGGCAGCCCTGTCCAGCAGCTGATCTTTTCTGGCAATTATTTGGAAGTAATGAAAGTGAATGCATGACATTTACAAAGAAACTCCTCTGTCAGCAGGAAAGCTGCCACATTCTCCCGCACCTCTGAGAATACGCTTAGCTTGAAATAATGTTCATTTTAGCCAAGTCGTAAATTACAAGTGTGTTGGGGTCCGAGGGGATTTATTACCATTTGGAAGGAGGTTATTGGGCCTGGAGCATGGCTGCTGCACACGGTGCATGCTACGGAGTGGCGGCTGCGTCGTGAAGTCTGCAGCCAGGGAGGGTTCCTCTCTCACCCTCTCTCCTGTCACTTTTCCTCTTTCGCCTTTACAGTTCCTCTCTGGAGGTTTCTTATAGCTAATGTTCCACAGAAACACCAACAATTAGGAGCACACTGCTGCAACCTGGTTTTCCCAATTGTTGCTTCGATTTGACCGGACACCGTTAATCTCAAAAGACGACGAGCCTGTTGATGAGCAGGTGGGCTGGGGCTTCAGTCCCCCTGGGGTTGGGGGAGGGCAGGAAGGGCGGGCCGCACACCTAGGTTCAGCTGAAGACCTTGGAATGTGGAGTGGGCAGAGGGGCAGCTGCAAACTCAGAGCGGGCATCAAAGCTGACCTCTCAGCGCTACGCCCCTGCCCTCATCATATGGGAGGAGAGTGGGCACTAGCAGGAGGGTGGTGCTCAGCTTCCCCTGACCACTCTGGTTTTCCTTTCCTACAGACTCATAGACATTCAAGCCCTGGGACTCAAGTTTAAAGCAACCTCCTTTTCTTGGTGAGAATAGCGCTGGGTTGGCAACAGACAACACTCGCTGATCTCGGACTCAGGAGGCCTGAACTTGACTCCTGCTTCTGCCACAGACTCTTTATGTGACCTCGGAGAGGTTTATTGGAGCTTCAATTTCTCCCACTTGTGAAATAGAGATTAACAAACAAACAAACAAACCCAAACTGTCTAATCAGCTCCATGGCACTATCTTGAGTATCAACAGAAGATGATCTGTGAATACCTTCTAGGCACTGTGTGAAGACCCATCACTGGGTATGCAGAGAGGGGACATTGTAGCCTTGAAATACTCTGTAAACTATAAAGGGCATGGTGTCCTACTGTGTTCACTTAATTACATGTTACATTAGCTTCCAGTTGCTGGCCTAACAAATTAAACGGCTGTAAGTTAGTGGCTTAAGACTGCACCCGTTCATGATTTCCCAGTGTCTATGTACCAGGGGGTCCTGGTGTGGTGTGTCTGGGTCCTGTGCACAGGGTCTCACAAGATAAATCAAGATCAGTCAGTGGGCTGTGATCTCATCTGAGGCTCCAGTCTTCCAAGTCATCCAGGCTACTGGTAGAATTCAGCTCCTTTCGGCTGTAAGACTGATGTTCCTGTTTTCCTGTGGGCTGTTGCCTGGAGGTCGCTAATAGCAGCTAGAGGTCCCTCGAAGGTTCTAGTCACAGAAACTCAGCACAGATGCTCTGGCACATAGCAGCTGGCTTCTTCCAGACCAAGGTCAGTGGTCCGTGCTGGCTACTGCCATCCCAGTGTTATCCTTGCCAAGAAAAGGAGATTTTGGGGGCTTGAACTTATTTCAAAGGCTTACCTGATTATGTCAGACCCACCAAAGATAATTCCCCTTTGGATTAAGCCAAATCTTACTGACTAGTAGCCTAATCTTGGGAAGGCCTCCCCATGTTTTTCAACATTCCTGCCTGAACCTGAGGGGAGGGTGTTGCATGGGGTGAGTACCCCAGAGGGTGGGAATCCTGGGGCCGTCTTGGAATCCTCCCTAGCATACATGTGCATCCCGAGACGGCCTGGATATCGCACATGGGGCTTCTGTCTTTCTCTTGGAGGAAACAGGGACCCACTTCCTTTCACTGGCTTCAGCCACACAAGGGGAAAATGACAGGGCTGAGGAGCTCTGTTGCGTGTCAGGCTTGGTTCCTGTCCCTCTGTTTCTCCCATTTGCTCCTTTGGTTTCCAGGGTCCTAGGGGGCCTTCCCTCTGCAGGCTTGAGCTGACGCACCTCACTGTTAGACTCCTCCGAGAATGTCAGAGCTGGAAGCTTCCTTGGGTCTCATCCAGTGCTGCTCCCCCTGTGAGAATGAGACTGTGTCTAAAACACAGACTCACAGGAGATCCTGATTTGGTAGGTCCACTTTGGGTCTGCTTCTGCTTCTTCTGCTAAGTTGCTTCAGTCGTGTCCGACTCTGTGTGACCCCGTGGACAGCAGCCCACCAGGCTCCTCTGTCCACGGGAGTCTCCAGGCAAGAATACAGGAGTGGGTTGCCATTTCCTTCTCCACTTTGGGTCTAAGAAGCTCTATTTTTTTTTTTTTTAGCATTTTATTTATTTGTTTCAACACCAAAACATTCTGTACTGCTGCTGCTGCTGCTGCTAAGTCGCTTCAGTCGTGTCTGACTCAGCGACCCCACAGACCGAAGCCCACCAGGCTCCTCCGTCCATGGGATTTAGCCAATTAACAAGTGTTGTGGTTTCAGGTGAACAGCAAAGGAATGCCTCAGATGAATGCGACCAACGGCTAGGTTTAGAACAAACCCATAACCAAATAAACAGGAAACCTTAAAACCTGAGGTCCAAAGACATAAGCTGCCTTGTGCGCCTGCTCCAGAGCTAGGAGTTCAGTTTATAGAGTCTGCTTTCATTTTTTCCTCTCAGGGGTCCAATCCTGTGTTTGTCACCCTCTTATTTTATTTTAATATATATATATATATTTTTGGCTGCACCTTTCCTGACCAGAGATCGAAGCCAAGCCTCTTGCTTTGGAAACCCAGAGTCTTAACCACTGGACCACCATGGAGGTCCCCTGTCACCCTCTTAGCGCAGATGTGAGCTTTGCTGAGATCAAGAGTGACCGGGGAGCTCAGATCCGAGCCTCCGTCTCCGGCAGCCCTGGAGGGGACAGCATCAGGGGACCCTGGGTGCCTCCCCTCTGTGCGTTGTCACTGACAGTCTCCAAAACCCCGCCGCTAGGCCTCCCCAGCCACATCCTGAGCAACGCGCATGCCCCCACTGAGGGTGGGTGTGAATTATTTAGAGGCGCCGGTGGAATACTGTTGTATCGGTAACACAGACGATGCGTTTGCGGCCTTGGGGCGCCTCCGTCGAGAGCTCCATCACTGTTTCCCCTCATGAATAATGGAGCAGCTGAATTACTCTGCGTGTATGGGATTCATACCCTGAGAAAACAAGGTTGCTCTGAAATTAATTTTCTGTACTAAGAGAGTGACAGAAAATCAATTAATCGCATATTATTCTATATGGAGACAGAGGAAAGGAAGCCGTGGAAATGGCTCAGGCCATACGTCAGCGAATGCCCAGGGTGGCCGAGAGCTTTGTCGGATGCTCCGATGAAGCAGGTGGCACCAGAGGCCATGTGACCTGCCAGGAGAGGGGTCAGTGGGCACCAGGGAGGTGGCTTCCTGGGCCTGCCTCCGGGAACACTCCATGAGTGTTTTCTCCTGGCAAACACTGGGTTGGTCACATTTCTCTCTGCCTGACGCTGGCTCTCCCTAGAGCTGTGTCTGCAGTAGGGAAAAGGATGGATCTTCTCTGAAGCAGACCAGGACCCACCTGTCCCCAGAGCCCGCCCAGCTCCCCAGGAGGCTGCTCACTGACGAAGGTGAGGTTGACCCCCACGGGCACTCCTCTGCTTGTGTCTGCATCCCTTGGGGAAGCCTCTGCCTTTACTGTTTTGCTTTCTCCCCTTTCACCACAATTGCATCTCAAAAAAAAAAAAAACAAAAACTCCTATGCTGCTTCTCTCTGAGGTTCAAAGGCCCTGGAGGATGGGAATTACTGTTTGCCCTTAGTATTTCTAGCTGAGCCGAGCCCCAAACAAAAGAAGGAGTCTTTCATGGTGGGTTTCAAGCCAGGAGACATTTGATGGAGGGAGATAGTGGGCAGGTCAGGAGCATCAGATGGTGAGCATTCCTGGACTTCCAAGGTGACCATCCCCTGTGGGTAGCTGTCTATTCTGCCCATCTGTCAAATGGGTGCCTTTCTGAGTAAATAAAAAAAAAATTTTTTGTCTATCAGCTGAGAAGGAGGCTGGGATTTTGTAGATAAAATGTAGATGACAAAGGAGACAAAGATGTTTAGGACTGTTCCCCCGCCCTACCCCTGGGGGATCAAGGTGAACCAGCTTCTCTCCCCATCACACAGCAGCTCCGTGGGGGCCCTGCACAGCTCACCCCCTAACGCTCTCATACCAGACGTAGGGTGGCAGGGAGACAGAGACCGGAAAGCCTAGAAGCAGGGATAACCGTGGGACCCCTGCCCTTCCCAGCCTCGTTGGCTGCAGTGGACAGAGTCACCTGGACCCAAGGGTAGATCACAGAAGGACCCAGCAGAATGAGGCTGGACTTGGGAAAGGGGTCCCCCGGCAGCCTCAGCTCCGGAGAGGAGGGAGGGATTTTAGGTCTCCAGCTAAAACTGTTTCCCCTCCCTGGACTCTTCTCATTGGATTTGACATTATACTGAATGGATGGGTTGAAGGCTAAGAAGGTTTTGAAGAAAACCTTTCTTGCTGGCTCGTGCGTTCCATTACACCACATTCTCCTCCACTAAGAGGAACAAATGGCCTGCTTATCAGCTGCCTGAGCCCTGACACACCCTCCCCGCAGGCTGACACACGGGCAGACATATCACATCTTCAGCTGCTGATGGGCGGCCTCGGCTTGGCCAGACCAGGCGGCGGCTGACAGGCAGGGGTAAGTGACTCCCCGCTCGGCTCCAGTGACTCCGAGTGTCCTGATCAGCGATGTCTGCATGGTGTTCGTGCCCCGGAGTCTGTGACAGGAGGTTTCAAAGCTCCCCATGCAGGACGGTAGCAAACAGACTCAAATCAGGCTCTGGACCCACCTGGAGGAAGGCTGAGGGGGTGCAGGAGGTGAGGAGTAGGGTTGCAGGAGCCGCTGGGATTTCTTACCCCACGACCAGGCACCTGCTTTGGATTTCAGATTGCCTAGAAATCCAATTTCCCCAAATAAGTCATATTAAAATTATACCATGGGAGTTCTTTTAAAGGAACTGGATGTGGAGTGGGGCGGGCATTGTTTCAAGCTTTGGCAAGGGAAAAAATATTTTCAGTGATATGAATTTTAGCTTCTCCCAACTTTTGCTTCAGTGTAAGACTTGTTTTATGTTGTTCAGTTGCTCAGTCGTGTCCAACTCTTTTGCAGCACCATGGACTTCAGCACGCCAGGCTTCCCTGTCCTTCACCATCTCCCAGAGCTTGCTCAAACTCATGTCCATTGAGTTAGTAATGCCATCCAACCATCTCATCCTCTGTTGTCCCCTTCTCCTCCAGCCTTCAATCTTTCCCAGCATCAGGGTATTTTCCAATGAGTCAGTTCTTTGCATCAAGTGGCCAAAGAATTGGAGTTTCAACATCATTGCTTCCAATGGATATTCAGGGTTGATTTCCTTTAAGATTGGCTGGTTTGATCTCCTTGCAGTCCAAGGGACTCTCAAGAGTCTTCTCCAACACCACAGTTCAAAGGTATCAATTCTTCAGTGATCAGTCTTCTTTATGGTCCAACTCTCACAACCATATAAGACTACTGGAATAACTATAGCTTTGAGTATAGGGACCTTTGTTGGCCAAGTGATGTCTTTGCTGTTTAATACGCTGTCTAGGTTTGTCATAGCTATACATATACTTAGCCGAATGCAGAGTTTCAGAGAATGGCAAGGAGAGATAAGAAAGCCTTCTTAAATGAACAATGTAAAGAAATAGAGGAAAACAATAGAATGGTAAAGACTAGAGATTTCTTGTTTTATAAAAGTGCTTTTTTAGAAAGAGTATAGCTACAGCCTGCAGGGCTTTTGAAGAACATGTCTTTCTTTCTCCCGAAGTTTGGGCATCAGCTGCTGGCTCCACTCTCTGAGGACCAGAAGCTCCAGCTCTGGCTACCTTGAGGCAGGCTCTGGAGGAGCTTGGCACCCTTGTTTGCTTCTCTCCCAGGTGAGGGTGCAGGAAGCTGCGATCTTCCGCCTGCACTGCAGCATCTCTTTGGTTTGGGTTCCCTACCTCGGTTGCCCCCATCCTCAATGGAGGTGGAGGGTGGGTAGGCACTCACTCCGACAGGGATGGAGATTCAGGTCAGAGACCTCTCCACACGCATGGTGTGCCTGCTCCCGGCCTCCACAAGCCCCACCCACGCCCATGCCCCACCCCGCTGTCTCAGGGTCCCACCTCTTCCTCAGCGAATCGCCAGAGGAGGAGCCAACCCTGGTCCCTCCAGCCGGGCAGTGGGACTCCGTGCTTTCTGTCTGGCCTGGACCTGTATGTCCATCTATTTAACGACTCATTAGGAAGGTGCAGCTCTTGGGCTCTTTGTCCCCTGGCAGACTGCAGAGCCACTTGCCAGACTCCAGGGCTCTCCAAACCAGCCAGAAGTCACCCAAGGGGCAGAACCAGTGAAGGCAGGATGAGAACTGGTGAGAGACCAGGAGCACCCTGTGAGAGACTGAAAAGGAACCCAGCTTTGTGAGTTACATTAGTGCCTCGCCCACCTGTTGCATTTCCATCCTACTTCCAGAAACGCTGTCTCTGCTCTGGAGGAAAAGACAATTTTTCCATTTTTATAGACGGGGCATGACACGTTCAAGGGGGTACCTGGGGAGAACCAGGGATTCTTGGTTCAGTTCTGTTTTGCCAGGCTGTAAGTGGACATGACTGAGCGACTTCACTTTCACTTTTCACTTTCATGCACTGGAGAAGGAAATGGCAACCCACTCCAGTCTTCTTGCCTGGAGAATCCCGGGGACGGGGGAGCCTGGTGGGCTGCCGTCTATGGGGTCGCACAGAGTTGGACACGACTGAAGCGACTTAGCAGCAGCAGCAGCAGCAGCAAGTGAGACAGAGACAGGCAATTGGCCTGTTTATTTCTACTACCTGCCTTCAATAAAGAACCTTTGGGCTACTTGTTGATTTTCAAGATGGCTCCAGAGAGACAGCCACAGAGGCGGATGGACAGTCTTTCTACCAATCTGAATCAATTGACATGGACAGAACCCACATTGTAGGCCAGTCACTGGGCTGCAGGGAAAAGAATTGGGTGTTCCAGTAAGCAAGCTGGGAAATAAGCATCTGTGGTTCTGTGGCTCCCATCTTCTGGTTTCTATTGGCCTTATGAGATAAGAAGGAGAATGGTCACTTCCTTTTTTGTTTGTTTGTTTTCTTTTTCAGCTGCACCATGTGGCATGACAAGGGATTAAACCCAGGTCCCCTTCATTGAAAGCTCCAAGTCTTAACCACTGGAGCACCAGGGATGTCTTACAAATGATCACCTCTTGAGCACGGTCTGTGGTCTGGAATCAAAGCCTGATGCTTCACATATGTACCTTTACTTAAACATCACAATATACTTTTGAGAAAAGTAAAAGAGTGATCCATCTTACAGCTGAGCCAACTGAAACCAGGAGAAATCAGGCAGCTTGTCTGAGGTACCACAGTTAGCAAGTAACAAAGATGGGATCCATCACAGGCCAGCCTGACACCGGGGATCCAATGTCACCATCTGTCCTGTCCCCTAAATTGTTCTTCTGTGGGTTTAATGGAACCTCTTGGTAATGTTGGCTTTGCTGACTGGTGCTCAAGCCTCTTTTTACATCCACTAAGTCCCTTTCTGCAAGATTGACTTTAAAGGGAAGGAGACAGTACCTTGTGACCAGCCTGGTCTGGTAAGAAGTCCCTCTGGCAAGCTGGTTTGACACTAACATGCAATTTGCATCTACA
Organism: Bos taurus; assembly: GCF_002263795.3. Lineage (NCBI taxonomy): Eukaryota > Metazoa > Chordata > Mammalia > Artiodactyla > Bovidae > Bos > Bos taurus. Next base: position 32,552,352 of record NC_037354.1, on the reverse strand, counting down.
TTCTGCCAGCTTCCAGCTCATGCCCTGTCTGTTAAATACACTGAATAGTTCAAGACTGTGTATTTAATGTATTTAAATGGAATGTAATGTCTTAAAGTTGAGTTGAATAGTGGCACAGCTACGTATGATGGAAAGAATAATACATCGAACATCCCAACATCTTAGCATGTAGGTTCCAGTCTTGGATTTGCGCTCTAACCAGTTGAGTGAATGTAGCCAAATTAACTATTCGCTGAGCCTCCATTTCTTTATTTATAAGATGGGTATAATTGTATCTTCTTACCTTTCTTAGCTTGTATGTATGTGAAATGAAATAATGCACAAAAAGTACCTCATGATTTGTAAAGTGTTACAACAACATGATAGATAATTAGGATATATACATGTACTTCTTTTTCTTATTTGCCATCTTGGTTTCCTTCTTAGAAAAATGGAGAGACATCTGCACTTTTTTTTTTTTTTAGATTTCCCTTCTTCCTACCAAATTGCCAGTGGAATAAAAAATTACCCAAAGGAAGCATTCTTTGCGAGTGTGAAAAGGCATCTCAGACAACAATGGCTATTTCTTTTAACTTTTTAAAAAGCTATAAGATGCCATGAAAACATACGGAACTTGCAAACAAAGATCTCTTGGAATGATGTATTACTGTTGAGTGGGATGAACTCACTAAGCTGAAACTGTCAGTGGGCTTGACTGCAGTAAAATGACATCCTGGAATTCCAGTAAGCACTGTCCACATTAGAGGAAGTGTTACTTTTGTATGGACAAAAAAGTCTGCTTTGGGGAATTCTCTGGCAGTCTAGCGGTTAGAACTTGGGGCTTTCACTGCTGGGGCCTGGGTTCAACCCTTGGTCAGGGCACTAAGTTCTCATAGAAAGTGAAAGAAAGTGAAGTTGCTCAGTCCTGTCCAACTCTTTGCGACCCCATGGACTGTAACCTACCAGGCTCCTCTGTTCATGGGATTTTCCAGGCAAGAATACTGGAGTAGGTTGCCATTTCCTTCTCCAGGGGATCTTCCCAACCCAGGAATCGAACCCAGGTCACCTGCATTGCAGGCAGATGCTTTACTGTCTGAGTCACCAGGGAAGGCAAGTTCTCATAAGTCATGGCCAAAAAACAAAGGTCTGCTTCTGATGCTTTCCCTGATGCTGGGAGGCATTGGGGGCAGGAGGAGAAGGGGACGGCAGAGGATGAGATGGCTGGATGGCATCACTGACTCGATGGACGTGAGTCTGAGTGAACTCCGGGAGTTGGTGATGGACAGGAAGGCCTGGTATGCTGCGATTCATGGGGTCGCAAAGAGTCGGACACGACTGAGCAACTGAACTGAACTGAATTGAACTTGGTCAATCCATCACCACTTAAAGAAGTTTTTTTTTTTTTTTTAGCCTGGACTGCTTTTTTAAAAGTCTTTATTTAATTTGTTACAATTTTGTTTCTGTTTCATGTTTTGGTTTTTTGGCCTCAAGGCATGTGGGATCTTAGCTGCCCAACCAGGGATCAAACCCTCTGCATTGGAAGGCGAAGTCTTAATCACTGGACCACCAGGGAAGTCCCCCCATCCTTGTTTTTTTTTTTTTTTTTTTTTTAATGAAACTGCTTTTGAATGGAGCTAAATTCGGTAACTTGGAGAAGGCAATGGCACCCCACTCCAGTACTCTTGCCTGGAAAATCCCATGGATGGAGGGGCCTGGTAGGCTGCAGTCCATGGGGTTGCTAAGAGTCAGGCACGACTGAGCGACTTCACTTTGACTTTTCACTTTCATGCATTGGAGAAGGAAATGGTAACCCACTCCAGTATTCTTGCCTGGAGAATCCCAGGGACAGAGGAGCCTAGTGAGCTGCCATCTATGGGATCGCATTGTCAGACACGACTGAAGCAACTTAGCAGCAGCAGCAGCAGCAGCATACTCAGTAACTGAGTGTGTTCACTGCCTGGTCTGTGAGACAGTGATGACTCAAATGACAACAAGCTGCACGTACTATTGAAAAACCCCGTCTCCACCCTCAGCTCTGGCACACAGGGGCCTGGCTTCGATGGGACAGGTGAGGTGACTTGCCTCATGTCACAAGCAGGCTTGGCAGGGCTGACTGTGGATTCAACTTCCTGCCTCTCTGGACAGCCCATATTACTTTGTATTCCGCTAATTAACTCATCATCCATCATGTCATTTGCTATCTCCACTCATATGTTAATATCTTCATTTTATAGAATAAACACAGAAACTCTTAATTACACTGAGAAGGAGATCCACCTGTAGGGTGCACACAACGTGTCTAGGGTTGGAGAGCAGTCTGAATAAAGACAGCTTTTGACAGGTGGCAGGCTGGCCTGGGTCAACCCTGCTATCAAAGACAACCCCTTGTGTGTATACCGAGGAGCGCCGGGCCCCTCACTGACACTTGCTAATTACGGTGACTAATTAATATGTCATTGGCCTCTAATCATGAATCTAGAGTAGATTAGCAATGATGAAGCCATGGAAATTAATTTACAAACATCTACATACTTCTCCTTGACCCAGTGGGGCTCACAGGTGCCCTCTGGAAAGCAGAAACAGGAAGTTGGCAGGCAGGGAACAGGGGGCCTAGGAAAATAGGAGAGGTTCAGCCACCACCGCCCAACTGGGACCAAGACTCTTCACCCAGCAAGTGGCCTCATGGAATGGGGTGGCCTGAAGGAGTTAGAAGTTAAAAAATAAAGTCGGTCAGAAGATTAAAGGATCCCTCCTTTGATGCAACTGGATGTAGAGTTTTCAACAAAATGAATGCCTGAATTATATGACTTAAGGTTAGGCCTTCAGTCATATCCGCCTGCAATGCAGGAGACCCAGGTTCGATACCTGGGTCGGGGGAAGATCCGCTGGAGAAGGGATAGGCTACCAGTATTCTGGCCTGGAGAATTCCAAGACAATACTATATTGTCTATGGGGTTGCAAAGAGTTGGACATGACGGAGCAACTTTCACTTTCACTTTCAAGGGTAGGCACTTCCCTGGAGGTCCATGGTAGGAGGCGCAGGTTCAATCCCTGGTCAGGGAACTAAGATCCCATAGGCTGTGCTGTTGTTGTTCAGTCACTAAGTCGTGTCTGACTCTTTGCGACCCCAGGAAGGAATAACTCTCACTCCCCTCAGCCTCAGCCAGTGGTAGCTTCTAATCTGCCCTCTGTCTCTGTGACTTCACCTGGTCTAGGTATTGCATTAAGTGAAATCACACAATGCTCATCCTTCTGTGTTTGGCTTATTTCACTAAGCATAGTGTTTTCAACTTTCATTCATGCGGCAGCACGTACCACAGTTTCATGCCTTATGACTTAATCATATTCCATCGTGTGTCCACCCAACAAAAACCACATTTTGCTTACCCATTTATCTGTTGATGGACACCCAAGATGTTTCCACCTCTTGGCTATTGTGAATAATGTTGCAGTGAACATGGGTACTCGTGTATTTGTTTGAGTCCTTCTTTTCAGCTCTTTTGGATGTATACCCAGGAGTGTAATTCCTTGGTCACATGGTAATTTCATATTTGACTTTTTGAGGAATCAGCCAGTCTGTTTTCCTTGGCAGCTGCCTCAATTTACATTCCCACCAGCAATGTACAAGGGCTCCAATTATTCCACATCCTCTTCAAAGTTGTTAGATTCCATTTAAAAAATGTACTCATCCTAGTAGGTAGAAAGTGGTGTCTTGTCCACATTTTGACTTTAATTTCTCTGATGACTAATGATGTTAAGCATCTTTTCTTAGGTACTTGGTCATTTTATAGCTTCTTTTTGAGAAATTTCTACTCAAGTCCTTTATCCATTTCTTCATTGGGCTGTTTTTGTTGTTAAGTGTAGGATTTCTTTAAATATTCTGAATATTAAGCCCTTATTAGATATAAAATTTGCACATTCTTCCTGTACGTAGATTGTCTTTTCATTTTCTTGGTAGTGTTCTTTGATGCACAGAAGCTTTTCATTTTAAGAATCTAACTTATGAATTTTTTCTCTCTCATTGCATGTCTAAGACTTTATTGCCAAATCTAAAGGTCATGAAATGTACTCCTATGTGTTTTATAGCTTTAGCTCTTATTTTCAGCTTGTTGTCCATTTAAAGTTAATTTTTGTATGCAGTATGAGTTGTGGTCCAACTTCATTCTCTTGCAAGTAGAAATCCAGTTGTCCTAGAACTATATGTTGAAACCATATTCTTTTCCTCTTGAAGGTTCTTGGCATCCTTGTCAAAATTCAATTGACCATAAATGCACGGGTCTATTCCTGGACTCTCAGTTTTATTCCATTGGAATTCCATACTTTCACTGTTAAGTATGACATTTGTTGTGTGTTTCTCAAGAAGGTCTTTATTATATAGAGGAAGTTTCTTTTTATTCCTAGTTTTTTGAGTGTCCATCCCTTATGGCAGAAAGTGAAGAAGAACTAAAGAGCCTCTTGATGAAAGTGAAAGAGGAAAGTGAAAAAGTTGGCTTAAAGCTTAACATTCAGAAAACGAAGATCATGGCATCTGGTCCTATCATTTCATGACAAATAGATGGGGAAACAGTGGAAACCGTGGCTAACTTTATTTTTCTGGGCTCCAAAATCACTGCAGATGGTGATTGCAGCCATGAAATTAAAAGACGCTTGCTCCTCAGAAGAAAAGCTATGACCAACCTAGACAGCATATTCAAAAGAAGAGACATTACTTTGCCAACAAAGGTCTGTCTAGTCAAGGCTATGGTTTTTCCAATGGTCATGTATGGATGTGAGAGTTGGACTATAAAGAAAGCTGAGTGCTAAAGAATTGATGCTTTTGAACTGTGGTGTTGGAGAAGACTCTTGAGAGTCCCTTGGACTGCAAGGAGATCCAACCATCCATCCTAAAGGAGATCATTCCTGGGTGTTCTTTGGAGGGACTGATGTTAAAGCTGAAACTCCAATACTTTGGCCACCTGATGCGAAGAGCTGACTCATTTGAAAAGACCCTGATGCTGGGAAGGATTGAGGGCAGGAGGGAAAGGGGACGACAGAGGATGAGATGGTTGGATAGCATCACCAACACAATGGACGTGGGTTTGGCTGGACTCCGGGAGTTGGTGATGGACAGCGAGGCCTGGCGTGCTGTGGTTCATGGGGTAGCAAAGAGTCAGACAAGACTGAGCAACTGAACTGAATGCAATTTTACACCATCAATAATTTACTTAAATGGTCTTTTCTATTTAGAAATGTGTTTGCCCTCATCTTCTGGGTATGGAAATCCTTTCTCAAATCTAACCCAGTGTCACCTCCTCTGAGCACCCATATGATTTTTGCATTTAAAGTCTTGTCTCATATTTATTTGCTCTTATGGCTATTTTCTCTGCTGGTCCATGATCTCCTTGAGCATGGAGGCTGTGTCATATTCATTTTGCTGGTGCCAGAATCCAGGAGGGTGCTCTGCAAATATTTGCTGGAAGAATGCTGGCTGAATCACATTTTATGATTTCTTAACATCTCAGTGTTCCTAAAATCTCTTGGCCTAAATTCCCCTATGGGCTCATCAGGGAGAGTCACCCCTCCATCTGACACAAGACACCAGTGGGATGTCCTTTGAAAGCCAAGGTCAGAAGAACAGAGGTAGGCCTGGGTACTTCCTGGATGTTATGGCTTATCAATACCAAGGTGGAAAGAGCCGCTCACTGCTTTGCAATCACTACTAGGGGACCGCTCATTCTGGGATTCATTATCTTATTTGTTCAAAGGCTTTGGCAATGACATACCATTTTCTTCCTTCATTGTCAAATCAAATCAAGCCAACAAGTACCGACTGAATGACTCCTCTGTGCCAAACACACTGCTGGGAACAGTGGAGGGATACAGAGAACTCCATTTGGTTTTGCTCCTTCCTTGCCACGTGGCATTTAGTCCAGGGGAGGAAGGTCTCAGGCTAGGTGATGTTGCACAGGATTGTCTGAATTTCTTATTGCTACCATCACCACCCCCCACTTAGTGGTTTACAGCAGTACAGCCGTATCATCTCACAGTTCTAGAGGTTAGAAATCCAAAATGCATTTCACTGGGCTGAAATCAATGCAGAGCTGTGCAAATTCTGGAGACTCTCGGAGGTGGGTCTGTTTCCTTGCTTTTTCCAGTATCTGCCTGGATTCCTTGACCTGTGGTGCCAGTAACCACATTACTCAACCTCTGCTTCCATCATCCCGTCTTCTCTGACCCTGACCCTCTTGTCTCCTTTTTTCACCTTTAAGGACCCTTGTGATTACACTGGGCCCACCTGGATAATTCATGATCCTCTCCCCATCTGAAGATGTCTAAGTTAATCACATCTGTAGAGCCTCCTTTGTCACATACAAAGGGTCACAGGTTCTGGGCATTAGCACCCGAACATTTTTGGTGGTCATTTCGCCTATCACAGGACTGTGGATTGGCCGAACTTTCACTGACCAAAGAGGGTCCCTTATCACCAGTCCCATGGTCAAGTTCGTGTAGCAAGTCCCCCTCCCATCTCAGGGTGCCTTCACTTTATAGAGGGGGAAACCAGAACCTTGAGAGAGAAAGTGACTGATGTCAGATCACATTGCCAGTAGTCTGCAAGGGCTCAGCCTGGGAACAGGCTCCCTAACCTAGAATCCAAAGATTCCACGACTTAGTGCTCCATCAGATAAAGCAGGGCAGTGGACTTTGTGAAGGGGCGATGGCCCCCAACCCTCTTTCTCTGGTTGCACAAAAGCTCAGCCCTTCATATGTGGACGAGCCTATTTTCAGAGCCTGGATAAATTTAGCTGCCTTAGTCAAAGAGGGGCATATGCATTTTGTGATTCTCTGTCTTCTTACTGTCCTTGGAGCATCCTGTGTTTTTCCGTTCATGTTTCATTCCATCCTAGCAGCCATAAGAGCTTCAAGTCCTTTCCTCTGTAGCCCTTCACACTGTATGAACCAGCAGGGGGTATTCTTCTGAACTCAGAGGACGCTCAGGTTTCTTGGAACGGGCCAGCCCTCAGGAAACCCCTTGCTCCCAGCTTGCTCAAGCCGACAGATTGCATTTCCCGTTCACTCAGCCGTCAGCTGCTGCCTCCTGCCACTCTGTGCTCACGCACGGTCTCCCCGCAGACATCCAGAAACCTGCCTCCTGCCCACCCTCGCCACTCCAGTGCTGCTCTCTGCGAGGAGTGACACCCTCTCTGCCTGCCACGCCCCCCCGCCGTCTGACACTAACTCAGAGGCTTAGCGTCTGGGGCTGGAATTTTGTCGTTGCTATGGAAGTGGGAACGGGCACAGCCTTCCAAACTCACAGAGTGTCCAAAAACACACACGGCATCTCGCGCTGACAACGCCACTGACAACCCGCGATGACGGGGATGTACTTTTGAGTGTCATCTTGACAAGGAACAGGAGCCTCTCTCTGCCGGCCCACCCGCCTGGCCATCTGTCTCCCAAGATCGTCTGCACTAGCCTGGCTTGGATCCTGAAGCTCCCCCTCTGGGGGGCCTGTCCTCGCTCGGCCTGGCAACCCCCAGGGGCAGAAGGAACAAGCCCGGTGTCAGCGGGGGCCCTTCTGCTGCGAGGAGGTGGGACGAGGAAGCGCTCTGGCTGAGGCCAGGGTCACTTTGGCTTTGGCCACTCCGAGGCCACGGGTGGGCATCTCGGCCGGGTGGCGGAGGGAGGGAAGCCAGACCTCCTGCCTTTTCGCGGCCTGCAGCCACAGCTTCTGGGATTTCCTCGGCTCTTGGAAAGGCAGGCCGTTGGGGGGACGCCAAGCGTGTCCAGGTGGTTCAGGGAGGGCCGCCATCGACACGTGGATTCCTTTGCTTCCTGTCTCCGGCCCCCTCTTGGAGGAAGGGATGGCGGAGTTCCTGGCTTTGGTGGGCCTTCCCCACCAGCCGAAGTCACCATCGAGTTATCCATCAAGGTGAAAACTGAAGATTTTGTAGAGTAGGGGAGGGGAATTCGAGGGCCTGGTGGGAAAAGAGAGGGGTGAGGGGAGAGGGGCGCAGGAAACAAAGATGGCTTCACACTTGCTGTCTGCCAACGTACTCAATTCTGCCTTGCAGTTTAGGTCCGGTCCACTCTCCCATTAAGACACAGAGCAGGACCTTCCATGCCACATTAGCTCGGAAGGGGCAGGCAAGCCCGTGACTACAGGGGTCAGCCCCCGCCCCAGCTTCCTAATGCCCTGTTTTGTATTCTTTCCCCAGGATACAAAGAGTTTTCTAGGCCCAATCTATCTGTGAATGGTCTTGGGGGACCCCATAGGCTTCTGTTCAGTCCCCTCTGAGCTGTTGCTCCAGGATAATCACTTCTCTCCTCTTCCCCGCCCTCCGTCTCTACCTCATGATTGCAGGAGCTTGGTTGCTAGCTTCTAAGTCCTGCACGGGGTTGGCTGGCAGTTGCCTGTGGTGGCCGCCTGGCTCCCAGCTGGGAGCTCTGGCTTCTGTCTGCCCTGGGGTCAGAGCCTGGAAGTGTAGCCATCAGCGCTGCATCTCCAAGATGACAGCTCAGCTCCTGATGCGGGGAGGCGACCAGCCCCAGCAATTATTCACTGATAAGTGCTTGGCTGGTGTCTCCTCCTAAAATAATCCTTGCACACAGTGGTGGCTGTCAGCGCTGGCTCTGGGAGCTAATTCCAGCCTCCTTGTCTACATCTGGTGCCGAGGCTCTCACCACAGGGCCTTGTAGGTAGTCTTGCGGGGAGGAGACCCAACTTGTGTTGATAAGCTGATGGCCCTTGATGCCGGGGGGAGTGGGAGAAGGAGGCAGATGTGACCTGGGCTTCACGTCGCTGGGGCTCAAGCTAGCGCTCTGTGGCTGGGGCTTTGGCGGTCATGGCCCATCTCTCCCCATCCAGGTTTTGGTTGATTCTTGGTTCCTTCTCAACAGGAACCAGGCCATCCAAAACCCCAGCTCAGTGGTTCTCAAAGTCGTGCCCCAAATTCCCTCTGGAAACTTTTCACAGGGCCTCCAGCTATAGCAAAACAGTCCCCCGGAACTCACCTGTACTAGGGAATAAACAGTTACAAGGCAACACCTTAGGAAGACAACTGAAGTCAAAGGCGTATCGACTGTGAGAAACAGGAAGAAAAGAGCACCAGGAGTTAGTCTTCCAGACACTGCTCGCCTAACAAGTTTTGTGCTTAAAAATTTCCCATCTGGATCTTAAGGAGAAACAAAACGAAACTTTGCTAGTTTAATGCAAAACACTGGACTTGTTGGAAATCAATATAAGTGTCCCATAATTGAGAGAACATTTGAACAATCCATTTTGGTCACTTGCAAAACGACTTCACGGGTCTTCTATCTAAACAGTTACTATTAAGGGACTCGATTCCAGCTCTTTTCAGTTTTCATTTCTCTCTCCCAAATTGCAAATTCTGGGAAGAGAGAATTGTGTGGGGCCTGCCTAAGTTTGTTGTCAGTCCCTAGACCATCAGCAATGCCTTTGGGTTTATAATACTTTCCAGAGAAGGGAAGTCATTGTGGGCCAAGGAGCTACCCTGAGAAGTAACCAGAGGGAAAGAAAGTGAAAGTGTTAGTTGCTCAGTCGTGTCCGATTCTTTGTGACCTCATGGACGGTAGCCCGCCAGGCTTCTCTGCCCATGGAATTCTCCAGGCAAGAATATCGGAGTGGGTAGCCATTTCCTTCTTTAGGTTATCTTCCCAACCCAGGGATTGAACTCAGGTCTCCTGCACTGCAGGCAGATTCTTTACAGTCTGAGCCTCCTGAGAGGCCGAAACAGAAGGAGGCCTATACCTTCCCCACCTGGAGCCTTTTCCAGCAGGCACTGGGACTTCATAAACACTGAGGGGCAGGCAGTTCCTTCTACTGCAAGAATCCATGCGGGGTAGAGAGGAATAGCAAAAACTAGGATTCTGAAAACCATTTTTGAGCACCTGATCTGACCCAGATGCTCTTCTGGATGTTGAAATAGAAAAGATGACAGAGATCCCCCCAAGCCTCAGGGGGCTTACATTCAGAGCAGTGGAATTATATTGCTTGAAGCATTTACTAAAGGGCTTGAGACCTTCCTAGTGTCTACCGGAGTAAGGATCTCACTGAGTCATACCTGAGACACCCTTTGCCTCACCCCATACACCCAACCCACCCCCAAGTCCCATCAGCTTGACCTGTGAACAAGCCCTCAAGTCCCTCACCTCTCTCCATCTCCTCCACCAGGACCCAAGTCTGAGCCACATCCTTCTCAGCTCAGCTGCCCCACAATCCCAACTGGCCTTTGCAAGTCCTTTCTGTCTTCCCTTTTGCTCATGGCCCAAGCATGGGCTTCCCAGGTGGCTCAGTGGTAAAGAATCTGCCTGCTAATTCAGGAGACCTGGGTTCAATCCCTAGGTCAGGAAGAGCCCCTGGAGAAGGAAATGGCAACCCACTCCGGTATTCTTGCCTGGGAAATCCCATGGACAGAAGAGCCTAGCGGTCTATAGTCCATGGGGTCACAAAGAGTCAGACACGACTTAGCAACTGAACAACAGTAACAACAGCTGGCCCACGTGGCAGCCCGAGTGATTTTCTTTAATTCAAAATGAAAATCCAATTACATCTTCACTGCAAACACACAACACCTTTCAAATGAAAGGGCCCTGACCTCTCTGTGAATTCACCAAATTAGCTGGTTGGTGAATCAGTGCTGTGGGGGAAGAAATCTTCTTGAGAAGAAATGTATTTGGAGCTGGCCTTGGCACTGTGTGGGCAGCATCACATGCAGAGGGGCTCTGCTTCCTAGGTGGGTCATGGGACAAAGGGGGTCAAGGCGGTGAGATCCAGGGGTGGCAGGGTCCAGGGCTCTGTGTCTCAGGACATCTGAGCCTCATAGTTCTGGTCTATAAAATGGGGACAAAAGTCAGGGACTTTTATGAGGATTACATAGATGATTTGGAGTTGAATGATCAGCTCATCACTCTTTCTTTTTTTTAAATTTTTATCTATTTATTTATATTTGGCTGTGTTGGGTCTTCATTACTGCATGAAGGCTTTCTTTAGTTGCAATGAGCAGGGATGAGTCTCTAACAGGCTTCTCTTGCTGGGGAGCACAGGCTTTAGAGCGTGGACTCAGTGGTTGGGGCACAGGGGCTTGGCTCCTCCACGGCCTGTGGGATCTAGTTCTCCCACCAGGGATCCAATTTGCAACCCCTGCCCTGGAAGGCTAAGTCTTAACCGCTGAACCGCCAGGGAAGTCCCCAGCTCACCCCTCTTGATATTAGCTAATTTAGGTTTTTAGAGGTTTCACGTCATCTTTAGATTCAGTGCTTGCTCTGCTGGAAGGATTTTCCTACCCTTCTCATGAGGCCCACAGTAATCTCAGACCCAGGACCCTCCATCCTCAGAGCAGAGGGGCCCAGCCTCTCCACCCAGCTGCCTCCAGTCGCCCCGAGCCGTCCGCTCACCTCCATTTAGCATTTTGATTTGTGCAGCTTTGCTGAGAATCTCTTACTGCAGCATGTTGACTTATCACTCATTGCAATAAGTTCCCATCCTCTCTCCTCCTGACAGCCTTGCCTAATGTACTTATTCATTCAATTTAAATAAATCGAACATGGGCCTATGACAGCCGATAAGTGAGTCACACAAGAACAAACAGAAGAGAAAGCTCTGCAAATAGTCAAATGTCAAGTAAGAATGGAAAACTGTCCCCACAGCTTCAACGAACCTTGGATGTCTAATATTTATGGCCAATTGATGTCATTAGAAAGTAAATAAGCCCTCTTATGTTGCATTACATAAGATTAACTGCCAGCAATGGAGTTTAAATAGCAGAGATAAGTGCAGATGGAAATAAACCTGTTTAAAGCTAGAAATATTTGATGGGCCTCCTCGCTGCTTTTAAGATAATTGATCTGTATATCTGTATTGAATCTCACCATAAAAGCTTTGAAGAGACGTGTGGCAAAGCCTGTTTAGACCCAAATCACATTTCTCTGGGGCCACCCAGCCAGGGTTAGAACCTCTCCAAAGAGGAACTCCAGGCCTGGGGGGGCTGCAAAGAGCTGGAAGAAACAGGAATCCTCTGGCTGTAGGCTCCTGAACGAGCAGGTACCTGGGGGGAATGTGGTTGGTTTAGCATCCAAGGGTGTGAGTGAGAGGGGGGCAAAATCCCTCTCTTCGGGGCCTTTTAAAAATTGATGTATGGTGGATTTACAGTGTTGTGTTTGTTTCTGGTGTACAGCAAGTCGATTCAGGTATACCACGTAGAAGTGTATTCTTTTTCATATTCTTTTCCGTTACGGTTTATTACAGGATATTGAATAGAGTTCCCTGTGCTATACAGGAGGACCTTGTTGCTTATCCACTCTATATATATGTATAAGAGTCTGCATCTGCTGACTCCAAACTCCCAGTCCATCCCTTTCCCCATCTCCTTGACAACCACACGTGTGTTCTCTGTGTCTGTGAGTCTGTTTCTGTTTTATAGATATGTTCCTTTGTGTCATATTTTATATCCCACATCATGTGATATCATATGGCATTTGTCTTTCTCTTTCTGATATATCACTTAGTATGATAATCTCTAGATCCATCCATGTTGCAGCAAATGGCATTGTATCATTCTTTTTTATGACTGAGTAATGTTCCATTGTATGTGTGTAACCGTATCTTCTTTATCCATGTATCTGTCGATGGACATTTAGATTGCTTCTATGTCTTGGCTGTTGGAGAAGACTCTTGAGAGTCCCTTGGACTGCAAGGAGATCCAACCAGTCCATTCTGAAGGAGATCAGCCCTGGGATTTCTTTGGAAGGAATGATGCTAAAGCTGAAACTCCAGTACTTTGGCCACCTCATGCGAAGAGTTGACTCATTGGAAAAGACTCTGATGCTGGGAGGGATTGGGGGCAGGAGGAGAAGGGGATGACAGAGGATGAGATGGCTGGATGGATTCACTGACTTGATGGATGTGAGTCTGAGTGAACTCTGGGAGTTGGTGATGGACAGGGAGGCCTGGCGTGCTGCGATTCATGGGGTCGAAAAGAGTCGGACATGACTGAGCAACTGATCTGATCTGATCTGATCTGATGTCTTGGCTATTGTATGAATATAGGGGTACATGAATGAATATGAATATAGGGGTACATGTATCTTTCCAAATTATAGTTTTGTCCATATCGGTGCCCAGGAGTGGGACTGCTGAATCATATGGCAGGTCTATTTTTCATTTTTTTGAGGAACCTCCATACTCTTCTCTATACCAGCTACACCAATATTCAGGGCCTTTCAACAATGATCTGTAAAATAGGGCTTCTCAATTACCAAACGTATTCATGGTAAAGGACCAGTGTTCCCTTTTCTTTTTCAAGCTTCTAATCCTTGGATACATAGACCTCTTGTTTATGACTAGCATGAAGCTCCCATCACAACTAACTCATCACCCAAGTTTGAGGACATCTCCATCTCCACTGGGCTCAGCAAGACACACCACTGGTCAGATGCCTTATGTCATGTCAATGTCCAATTGCCATGTGGTTTTATAAACTCTAGCTTTCCATTTTGTACTTATTAAGGCCAGATACCAAAACTGTTTATGGATCAGTCTCAATACCTACACCACCCATTGAGCTGTGCTGCTGTAGAAGACTGTTTTATCTAACCTCTAGATTGGGAGACAATTAGGAGTAATGCAAGGAAGCAAAGGACACCTTTTTTTATCCCAATAGGCCAAAGATTTCCCAACAGTTGTAGCAGATCCAAATCTCAATCCAGAAACTTAGATGTGCAAGATGTTGATTTAAAAAAAAAATACTTTTCTATAATAAAACTGAGTACTACGACAACACCACAATGCTGAAGAAATTTCATCTCAGTCCATTTGAAGCCTTGCATACCCACCTCCCCCTGGGCATTGTATAAATCGTGGTGAGCTAACAGAGAGCAGAGGCTGGAGTGGGGTGGTAGGAGGAGGCTTTGCCTGGATCACAGGTCCGTGTGGGCATCTGTTGAGATGTCCTCACTCCCATCTGACCCTGGGTCTTAGGTCCAAGTGGCTCTCCGCAGTGTCTTCCTTGTCTCAACCGCAAGGCATCTTGGTGTTTCCTGCTTTCCTGTGCCCCGTTCCGATCACTGTGGCTGGCTGGAGAAACTCCTCTGCTCTCTGGACTGAAAAACTTTGCGAGGTTATCTGCCTGCACCCATCATTTCCACATCTCCTTCTGCAGTGGTAGGAGTTGGCAAGATCTGGGGGATCTTCCTGGGCCCAGGGGGGATGCAGGATGGGGGATGGATAGAGCCCTCCCAGGCTCGATCACTGGATGGAGTGAGTTGGGATGGCAGGGGCGGGGAGTAGGGGGCAAATGACTTCCTGGTGTCACTCTGTTCCAGGAGGCTTCTCATCATCCCTCAGAATTGGCCCAGGTGGGATTCCCTGCTCAGGACTCTCTGAGCATCTACATTTCCTTTAAGACTCATAGTTTCCTCTGTTTAAGAAAATTTATTTATGTATTTATGATGGGGTAAATTGGCTTGGACCAATCTCACATTCTTTTAAATCTTTGTCTCCTAGCTTAGATGCTGGCTTTTGAAACTTCAAAGGTATAGTTTGAATCCTGTTCTGTCATCCCTTCCCTGAGGCAAAGGGTGTGCCAAAGCCTTGGCTGCTGTCTACAGGGGAGGAAGGGTCCCTGGGGTGGTGGGAATTCCCGGGAATGTAAATTACTAGTCAGAAAGAGAAAAACAAGTGTGGTATATTTATGCATAAATGTGGAATCTGAAAGAATTGGTACAGATGATCATATCTACAAAACAAAAATAGAGACATAGATGTAAAGGACAAACACATAGATACTGAAGGTGGGAAGTGAGGTGGAATGAATTGGGAGAGTTGGATTTACATATATACACCATCGATACTATGTTTAGAATAGATGACTAATGAGAACCTCCTGTATAGCACCGGGAACTCTCTCTGCTCTGTGGTGACCTAAATGGGAGGGAAATCTAAGAAATGGGGGATACATGGATACATATAACTGATTCACATTAGAAACTAGTAGAACATTGTGAAGCAACTGTACTCCAGTGATACATTTTTTAAAAAAAGACAACACATCTGGAAGTCATGCCACACTATAGTCAAAAGTTAAGAACAGGCAGACTGGGCGGGCCGTCTTGTTGAAGTCACAAACCCTGAAAACTTTTGAGCAGTAGCTGGACAACCCTTTTTTGTGAGTTCATTCAGGGACCAGGTGATAGATTAGAGGTCCCGTAATTCCATGCCTCTGAGGCGGGAGAGTCCAAGGGAAGAAACCACTGGAGATTCCATCTGCTGCACTTGGGATTGCCAGAACCCAGTGTCTGGCCTCCTCTGGGGGCCCGTTTCTCCCATGCATCCAATTACCCATGTTTTGCTCTGCTTCAAAATAGGGATTCCTGGTGTGGGTGAATTTAGGGGTGTCGGTTTAATTGTTCCATTGGTACCACATCTCTAACGGGTAGTCAGTGTTGATAGGGGATGAAAATGACATCCCTGTCTTTTTTTGTACAGATGCCAGTGATGACGACTCATTCTGATGCTACCCTCCGTATCACTGCTTTATCAGTTACAGAGATCAGTAGTAGAGCTGAGTAGCATCTGCTTTGTACATATCCTGCGAACAGCGGGTTTTACTTCCCTTCTACCAGCACGTGGCACAGGAGGAGCATCCTGCTCACAGTGACTGTGCAGGACAGGGTTGCACGTTTGCGATGGGATTTGAAGTAATGGCAATAATTTCTTCTGTGACTTGTAAGAAGTTCCCAGGCTTGAACTGGTATGTGTATTTATTAAGACAGACACTGTTTTCTCTATTGGTTACACACCGACTTCCCAGTTTTGGTTTAGTTATTGGTTGGTTATATTTGAAGATTAAATCAGATTTTCTCCTTTCCTTTTCATCTTCTCTCTGCCCTGATGCCAAGGAGGGGGGGTAGATAACTGTGCTCCTTGTAGATACTATCTTCAGAATGTACTGCTAAGTGGGTATGTCCTTCCGTAAAGAATTAACTAGGAAGCTTATTAAAAACAGATTTCCAGATTCTATATCTGGACATTCTGATTCACTAGCTTTTACTGTGGGCCTTAGCACGTGAATTTTTTTAAACACTTCCCAGAGGGATGGAAGGAGAGGTTGGGGTTAGTAGATGTAAACTATTATCTTGTTGTGAAAGTCACTCCCTTGTGTCCGACTCTTTGTGACCCCATGGACTATACAGTCCATGGAATTCTCCAGGCCAGAACACTGGAGTAGGTAGCCTTTCCCTTCTCCAGGGTATCTTCCCAACCCAGGGATCAAACCCAGGTCTCCCACTTTGCAGACAGATTCTTTACCAGCTGAGCCACCAGGGAAGCCCAAACCATTATGTATCAGTTCAGTTCAGTTCAGTCACTCAGTCATGTCCAAGTCTTTGCGACCCCATGGACTGCAGCACACCAGGCCTCCCTGTCCATCACTAACTCCTGGAGCTTACCCAAACTCATGTCCATTGAGTCGGTGATGCCATCCAACCATCTCATCCTCTGTTGTCCCCTTCTCCTCCCGCCCTCAGTCTTTCCCAGCATCAGGGTCTATTCAAATGAGTCAGCTCTCTGCATCAGGTGGCCAAAGTGTTGGAGTTTCAGCTTCAACATCAGTCCTTCCAATGCACAATCAGGACTGATCTCCTTTAGGATGGACTGGTTGGATCTCCTTGCAGTCCAAGGGACTCTAAAGAGTCTTCTCCAACACCACAGTTCAAAAGCATCAATTCTTTGCCACTTAGCTTTCTTTACAGTCTAACTCTCACATCCATACATGACTACTGGAAAAACAATAGCCTTGACTAGATGGACCTTTGTTGGCAAAGTAATGTCTCTGCCTTTTAATACGCTGTCTAGGTTTGTCATAACTTTCCTTCCAAGGAGTGTCTTTTAATTCCATGGCTGCAGTCACCATCTGCAGTGATTTTGGATTATGTACAGGATGGATAAACAACCAGGTCCTACTGTATAGCCCAGGGGAACTATATTCAATATCCTATGATAAACCATAATGGAAAAGGATATAAAAAAGAATGTATATAGTATAACAGGATCACTTTGCTGTACAGCAGAAATTAACAAAAGATTGTAAATCAACTGTTGCTGCTACTGCTGCTAAGTCACCTCAGTCGTGTCCGACTCTGTGCGACCCCAGAGACGGCAGCCCACCAGGCCCAGAATCCCTGGGATTCTCCAGGCAATAACACTGGAGTGGGTTGCCATTTCCTTCTCCAATGCATGAAAGTGAAAAGTGAAAGTGAAGTTACTCAGTCGTGTCCGACTCTTAGCGACCCCATGGACCTCAATTAAAAAACTAAAATATCCTCCAGACAATTATAATGTGCAGCTAACATCGGAGTCCACTTCTCCATGGGGCACAAATGATTTTCACTGAAACCTTTATTCAGGAATCTTTTTTTTAATCCAGAAGTGCCATTTCCAGATTGGAAAATGCTGACATACTAGTACCCTTGATTAGGTACCCTGACCGGATCCAGGGGAGGATGTTCATCTGACCAGCGGGTCATCCTTACTCCCTGTTGACCTGAAGGTCAGCCCTTGACCCAGAGAGAAGTCCCTTCACGTGCACTGGGAAGGCCTGTGTAGATTTGGAGGGAGACAGGAAGAGACAAAAGGGGGCTAAGGCTCTGGGAAGAGGAGTGAGAGTTCTGGTTTGGTGTTTGTTTTGATGTGGACCCTAAAGTTTTTATGAAAACAGTATTACTTCTGTTTTTGATGTTTTGGTGTTTTGGCATGTGGGATCTCAGCTTCCTGACCAGGGATTGAACCCGCACCCCAGGTATTGGAAAGTGAAGTCTAGACCACCGGACTGCCAGAGACATCCCTGGTTTGGTGTTTTGAATCCAGATCCCCCAGCATTCTCCTGACAAATTCTTCCTGAGCATCATGTAGCCTGATTCCCCTAACTATCTAGTGACAATTTCAGGCTATTTAGATTTTAAATATATAAGAAATACTTGAGAGTATTTCTCTTTAGAGGCTTCCTCCAAAGCAATAAAGATTCTCTGAAGTACTTTATGGATGAGTTGGATGGTATCACCGACTAATGGACATGAGTTTGAGTAAACTCCGGGAGTTGGTGATGGACAGGGAGGCCTGGCGTGCTGCAGTTCATGGGGTCGCAAAGAGTCAGACACGACTGAAATGAACTGAACTGAACTGGAGCACTTTGGAAAAGCCCAGGCATGTTGATATGGCCCACATGTCCCCAGATATTTTCTTGCTGGAGAAGAATTGCCTCCAGGATGCTGGGGTCCCTCCTGGCATTTGAGAGGCTCAAGGTTTCAAATCCTTTGCTGTGTTGGGGTCCCCGCCCACTGAAGTTAGTTTTTAATAATCACTTTACGCACAGGTTGGCATGATCACGGTCTGCTGGCTTGCGTGCCATTGGAGGGGCGCAGCCGTGGTGGAAAGATGGCACCGTGGGGCGTTGTGAATGGAGAGTCCTGCGTCTCAGTGCCCATGTGTGGGGACCGGGGCTCAGCGGTACCCGCAGACAACTGTTGAAGCCCCACCTCGTCCATCCCTTGTGTCATTCTTGGCATGCCCACTGGGCACCATCTGCAGACCCAGAGCATGCCAAAGCAGTGTCGCTCGCACTCTTTCCATCACGGAGGCATTTCTTTGATCTTCCAACGTTGCTTTCAAGATGATTAATCTCAGCGTGGCTGTGTGTTTAGGCTCTCCATAAAGGCAGGTGCACGTGTTGGTGTGCGGCTCCGTCAGGACTGCTAATGTAAGCGTCTGTTTTACAGCCCAAGTGACAGCTGTATTGTTCTGGCAGGGTTACAGCTCTGACATGTGGAATCAATCTTTTTAACCTGTCAATTAATCAGCGGGCAGCTGTCAGCCCAGCTGAAAGGCCTGAAGGACAGTGCCCTTTCAATGGATTATACTGGGGGCATGGAGAAGTAAAATTGAACACTTCAAGCTTCAAGGAACTCTTGTTGCATTCAAAGCCAGGCTTCACTCTCACTTAAAGGAAACAGGCTCCAGCGGGGGGCCCCTCCGAAGGACTGGAGGCATATGGGTGAAAAGTGTGGGGCACGTTCGTATGTATAGTTACCTTTCCAGGTTCAAGGGCTCCTTAAAGGAGGCTCACCAGATCCCGGCCAGTGAACCTCACCTATACCTGTGTTGGGTGCAGCTGATTTGTTTCCAGAGTGCAGGACCCTGTGGATAGCGGGCGCTCGGTCTTTAGGAGGATTTGCAGAAAGTGCGCTGGTTAAGCCAAGGTTGATTAAGCCCTTGTGAGGGAGGGGACATTGCCCTGAGGGCTCAGAGGGAACACAGGGCAGACTAAAACTAGCTTCCTTTCCTTCATCACCATATATATGAATTGGGGAGATGCAAGCAGAGAGCTGTATCAAAGGATAATTCATAATTGAGTTCTCTATGGACAATTAATTACTATTTATTAAATACTCGAATAAACATAAATTAGCCTATGCTGATAGACAAGCAGGCGTCATTAAGTTTCAAGCAGTTTAGAGTAGGAGAATGTACTGGAAACTGGAGCTGCTGATGAAAATTTCTCAAAGAAAGGGTGATAAAACACTCTCTAGACCTACACTGTTTTTTTTTCCTCCTGATATTTTTGCTTGCCATTCCATAAATAACTTTTTCTATTCTCCCATTCCTTTCTTCCTTCATACAAATATTTATTTAGCCCCTGATTTTTGCCCAGTCTGGTGCAAGATACTGTGGGGAATATAAAAAGTTTGCAGACAAAGCTGGCTTTTGTAGAATAACCTCAAAGTTCCTGTCGCTCTCAGTCCTGGGGAGAGAAAGGCCCCTTTCCCTGCTCATCCCAGAGAGTTGAGACATCAGCAGCTCTGTGAGTTATTCAATTTCTTGTTGGTCCAGAACCAATTGTCTGGCTATTTGTATTTTTCCCCTCATGGATCCTGAAGTGAGAACTGTGTTCTTCTTGCCTATGTGATGGGAAAGTACTTGGTTTTATAAGCCCATCAAGTGGACCCTGCTGTCCCATGCTCTCCATCAAATAGAGCGCATTACTTCTGTCTAGCCCAGCATGCTTTTGAGCCAGACAGGTCTAGGTGGAATCCAAGCTCCGCACTTATCAGCTGTGTTAACTTGGGCCGATTTCTTTGTCTATCTGAACTTTAGATCTCTCATCTCTAGAATGTTGATAAGGATGTTCAGCTTTGAAGTGTCAGTGGGGGGACTGCCTGAGATGATACGTGAAAAACATCTAGTAGACCCTCAGTGAATGATGGATTCTACTTCTATACCTATTTTTTGAAGGGAGAAAAAATAGCCACCTTTGTCAATTTCTCCTCATTGCCTCTCTTGGTAATTATCTCACAGCAGGTGCTCAGAAATGCTTTAAAATTGTATAACTGGGTGGTCAGCAACTCTATAGTCTCTATTTAGTATTGTCACAACCTCACTTAAAGAACAGGCCCTTTTTATCCACACCTAAGTTCTTAAAAAACTAAAAGTTACCATATGATCCCCAAATCCCACTCTTGTGTATGTATCCGAAGGTAGTTCTACTTCAAAGAGATACATGCATCCCTATATTCACAGCAGTGCCACTTGCAGCAGCCAAGCATGGGACCCAACCAAATGTCCATTCACAGGGGACCGGATAAAGACGTGGTACATGTTTCTTACATCAATACAATGTATTAGTTAGTACTTTAGTACATTAATTACAATGCATTGTACATATATACATTGTACATATATACAATTACTCAGCCATAAACAGAGTGAAATAATGTCATTTGCAAAACAAGAGTGGACCTAGAGATGATCATAGTAACTGAAGTTAGCCAGGCAGAGAAAGACAGATAACGTATGATATTTCTTATTTACAGAATCCAAAAAAGAGATACAAATGAACGTATTTACAAAGTAGACCCACAGACATAAAAATTAAACTTATGATTGCATGTATGCGTGTTGTCTCTTCAGTTGCGTTCGACTCTCTGCGACCCTATGCCAGGCTCCTCTGTCCGTGAGATTCTCCAGATAAGAATGCTGGAGTGGGTTGCCATGCCCTCCTCCGGGGAGTCTTCCTGACCCAGGGATTGAACCTGCATCTCCTGTATCTCCTGTGTTGGCCGCCGAGATTCTTTACCACTAACACAATCTGGGAAGACCAAACTTATGGTTACCAAAGGGGAAAGGGGTGAGGAAGAGAACAGTAATATCCACACTACTGTATATATACAAAATAGATACCTGAAAAGGACCTACTGTGTGGTAGACTCTATTTTGTAATGATCTATAAGGGAAAAGAATCTGAAAAAGAATATATATAAAACTGAATCACTTTGCTATGCACCTGAAACCAACATGGCATTGTAAATCAACTATACTTCAATAAAAAATAATAAAAATTTAAAAAAGCACGCATTAAAAAAAATTAGGAGCCCCTAACTGCAGGTCCTGTAGGCCAAGCTGCTGTGAGTTCACTTAAATCTCCTGCTGGGGCCCTTGTAGATTCCCGTAGCTAGAGGGAAGAGTACAGCCTCCACGAGTCTGCCTGGGCCAACTGGGGAGGATTTGAGAAGTGAGTTTGGATCCCACTAAATACCATGCCCGGAGCACGATCAGCTCTGTCTCCCTCCCTCTGCCACATGGTGTTCAGCATCTGCTCCAAGCAAACACACCCACGCCTGTTGAGACTGGCATCCGAAAGTTGTATTTTTGGTAGGATGCGTGTCTGCACAGTCCAGGGGGAGAGGAGCTAGAAAACCCTGATACCTAACAGGGAAGATTGTCTGCCATCCTGACTTGCAAGGATGGAGGCCACCTCCAGAAGAACCTAATTTGACATTATTTTGACATATGCTTCACTCAAAGATGGATAGAGTTTCTCACCAGAAGGGCAAGAAGTCCACAGTGCTTTTGTCTTCTCCTCTTTCGGAGTGAGGTGGAAGAGAGATGTCCCTCACATTCAGAACATCTGATTTGTGTCTCTGGGTGTGTTGTTGGATCCAACCCCTGGGGTCCAGACTTTTGCCCTTCTCAGTGATAGTGTACAATTTATGTAGTAAACAAGAGGTGTTTTTAAACTCTACAGTCCTTCTTTATAAAGACCCCAGGTTGTGGCTAGGTACCCGTGAATATGATGTGAGTGGATCATGGTTGTTATCAGAAGCATAGTTAGAACAGGTATATTAGCAGAGGACTTAAGTTTAAGTCCTGACTGCTATGGATTAGCTCTTAATCTTGAATAGTCATTAAGGCTTTCTTAGTCTCCACTTACTCACTTGTAAACTTGGACTTCTTTTACAGAGTTGATATGAAGTTCAAATGAAATAATGCATAATTGAGCTTTGCAAATCTTGAACTGCTAATATCATTAGAAATACAATAGTACTTTATGGTACCATGTAGCTCTACTGTGGTGAACTTGGACAGGAGAAAAAAGGCAGATTAAAGGATTTGATATTTGCACCGATGTTGTGGAAAGTCATTCTCCAAGTGACAAGAGATTTAATGAGAGTAAAATTCTCAGCAATATCAAGTCTTTTCTTCAAAAAAAAAAAAAAACCAATTCTTTTTTTTTTTTTTGAAATGTACAGCAAATAAGAAAACAATGAAGAAGTGTTTGGAGGTAAAAAGGAGACAGAAGATGAGATGGGATAGATAGAGAGATCTGCTGGGGTTTTACTGAGGCTGCTTGCAGAACAAACATGTTAGATGGATGAGTGGTCTCTGCTTTCCTAACTTTGGCATAATATACCTTCACACTATTTTAACCTTTCTCCCGAATTCCATTCATAAAATTTGAATTAGACCCTATGAAGTAATTGTTACTTCCACAATCCATTCCACAAATAATGAGGTTGTTGCAAATAATCTTGTTGTTGCTGTTTAGTTGCTAAGTGGTGCCTGACTCTTGTGACCCCATGGACTGTATCCCACCAGGCTCCTTTGTCTGTGGGATATCCCAGGCAAAAATATTGGAGTGGGTTGCTATTTCCTTCTCCAGGGTATCTTCCTGACCCAGGGACTGAACCCATGTCTCCTGCATTGACAGGCGCATTCTTTACCACTGAGCCACCAGGGAAATAATCCTGAGCTCTTAGCAAGCATCAGATATGGGTTTAGTTGCTAGATTTTCCCAAAGTGAATACAAGGAATCAAATTGTACCCCCAGAAACCTCATGGTCTGGTGTGTGACAGCCATGCACAGTACTATTTTTAATGTAATATGCTGTGCAATGAGAGATGTTGGCAGAAAGCATAGTGCTGGGATGCAGGGCGTTGTCCTAGGAGCAGAGAGGAGGGGGAGGCCAAGAAGGGCTGTGAAGAAAAGATAGGAAATTCATCAGGTGAGCAATTACTTTCCAGGAAAATGGTTGGAAATACCTGAAGGAAACATAATTTGATAAATGTGGACACTTTAAAGACCTTCCTATAAAAAAGAAACAGGAAGAATTACGATCCACTTTAGACATACTGCAGGTCACAGTTATGGTTTCCAAACCTTGAGTTTTCCATTCTTTTGTGTAAGCCTTTTTGGAGGGTGGGGGGAGTTCTCTATGCTTGTAACTCTAACTGAAGTTATTTCCAAAGGCTGAGCATGAATGAAGAGATGATGGATGGAGCAATGGAAAACTAGAACAAGAGCTGATTGGAATGAGAACTTCTCCCACTTTTGAAAGCTCACGCCCAAATCGATACCCTCAGAATACACCTTCTGTCTGGCTTGGAGGCCTTTAGATTTCAAGTGAAGCTCCAGTACTTTGGCCACCTGGTGTGAAGAGCTGACTCATTGGATAAGAACCTGATGCTGCGAAAGATTGAGGGAAGGAGAAGAAGGGGGCGACAGAGGCTGAGACAGTTGGATGGCATCATTGACTCAATGAACATGAGTTTAAGCAAACTCTGGGAGATAGAGAAGGACAGGGAAGCCTGGTGTGCTGCAGTCCATGGGGGTTACAAAGAGTCGGACACGACTTAACAACTGGACAACAACAATACGTCTTCCAGGTCAAAAAGAATAAAGCAAAACCATGACCCAAGAAAAGAACTTGCAGAACAAAGTGTATTTTCTGGGGATCGATGTCTTTCCCGGCTGGGACAGGTCATTTCATACCTTGTACCAAGTGAGACTCTGTTGCCCACTCTAAACGAAGAAAGGGATCTGAAATATCATGATGAAAAATAACTAGGCTGCACCCAGTAACAAGTCTGCAGACCCTCATTGCTGTACCACTTGTAGAAAAACTGAGCAATATTTGCTACACAATCTCCCCTCCATCCCCTGCTTTTTTAAAATGCAGTCAAATATCACTGGGCCAGCAGGCTTCCCAGACTAAAATGGTCCTGGAAAGTCAAGTGGACCAAGTCTCTTCCTCTTTCCTCCCTCTCCCCCCACTCCCTCTCTCCCTCCTTTCTTCCTTCCTTCATTTTTCTTTCTTTTTCTCTTTATTTCTTTCTTCTTAAAGCACTCATTGAGTAAGGATTATGCTCTTGCTTTCGTTGTGAAACCAAATTCACTGGTGGTGAAAGAGATTAATGAGCATGGTAGCAACAGGGCCACCTGCTTAAAAAGCTTTCACTTCTGTAAATATTGTTTTATACCACAATCACCTCAGTGCTCCATCTTTACTGATTTGACAAATAGGTTTCCCTCTCTTTGCCTTTTTTTCTTTTCTTTTTCTTCTCTTTCCCTTAGAGTTTTTCTATTTCTCTTTGGTTTTATTTCACTTTTCTTCTTTATTGTGTTCTATTTAATTTTTCTTCTTCTTTCAATAACCACAGGTACTTGGGTTGAATTAATTTTGCTTCTTATGGTGCCATTCAACACTCTGATTTTATTATGTATATTTTCGTGGAAATACAATGTACATACAGAAAATTGCACAAATTATAAGGGTACAGCTTAATGAATTTTCACAATACTAACAAAGTTGACTAGCACTCAGATGATAAAACAGAACATGATCTGAATCCAGAAGACCCCCTCACACCCATTTAAGTCACAGCCTTCTGCCATGGGGAACCGCTCTTCTGCATGTCAACACCGTAGATTGATTTTGCCTGCTTTGGAATTGTACATAAATGGAATTTTACAGCATGTTATCCTTTTTGCTTGACTTCTTTCACTGAACTTTATATTTGTGAGGTTAACCATGCTGTTCCTTTACTGTCATTGCCGTAGAGTACTCGGTTGTGTGACTATACCAGAATGTATTTATCCATTCTTCTCTTGGTAGATATTTGGGTTGTTTCAGGTGTTGAAGGGGCTTACAGGTAGTGCTGCTATGGACATTCTTATAGATCTTTATGATGAATGCAGATATCCATGTCTGATGGGCTCATCCTGAGGAGTGGAATTATTGGGTGTTCACCCATTTATTTTAGTCAATATTGCCAACACATTTTCAAAGAGTTTGTACAACCAGTGATGTGGGAGAGCTTAGGTTCCTTGGCACTCTCAGTCTTTTTTTTTTTTTTTTGCTCGCTTAGTTCTCTGTGGAAGTGCTCTCAGCCCCTCTCTACTCAACCCACTACAAGTGGGATCAGCTCTTCATTGTCAAAATCTATCCATATTACGCTATGAACCTACTGTAGTTAATACTCATAAGTGGTACACAGGACTCCACAGTATGCATGTATTCATCACATTTATCTATTTCCCTAGTGGTAAGAAAATAGACTTAAATGCTCTCCAATCCATGCTACTTCAGTCAATTACGAGGTTTAAATGCTTTAAAATTACTGGATGTTAGAGCATACACATTCTTACTTTGACTAAGTACTGTTCTCCATAACGGAAACACTGGGGTACATGCCCACCAAGAATGCATTATTCTTGGTGAATAATGAGAGTTCATATACCCCCAAGGATAAGGAGAGTTCATAGTTCATATACCTCCTTATATACCTCCAAGAATAAGGAGAGTTCATATACCTCCATAACTTTCCAAAACGTATTATCTGATTTTAAAATTTTGGACATTTGGATGGTCAGGAAGCAGTATCTTACTGATATTTAAATTTATATAGTTATTTAATTGCTACTAAAGTTAGATATCTCTTTATGTATATTTGCCATTCAGATTTCCTTTTCTGTGAATTGCTTACTTAATCCCTTTTCCATTTTCTTGGGTTTATTTGTGAAAAGGGCTTGTGTATTCCAGAGAATAATCCATTTGTTGGTTTTAAACATTGAAAACAATTTTATCCTATTTCCTGTCCATTTGTTATTCTGTCTATACTGTTGTTGATGGCATAGAAACACTATGCTTGAATCCACTAAGTATTTTTGTATTAAGATTTGTGTGAGGTTTTATTTTAAAAAATGTTCACCTTCTATCACAAAAGAGTTCTCTTACATTTAAAAATTATGTTTGTAGTTTCATCTTTCATATTTGGGTCTTGGATGCATTTAGAGATTTCATTGCATACAATCAAAGTCAGAGATCTAATAGATTTCCCCCCTATGTAGTGATCTCCAAATAACATCTATTCTATTTAAAAATCTGTTATTTTCCCACTGTTTTTTGGTGACATTTTATCATGTATCATGTCTCCATAGGTACATAAAAGTAGTTTTTAGCTCCTTCTTATTTCCCAGAGTTTGATTTGCCTGCTCCTTCTACTGCATCACCTATTGCAATTGTTCTTTTGGTATAAAAATGGACTTAGCTAACTGTAAAACCTTATTTTTCTTTTTAAATTTTTAATTTGAGAATAACTGCTTTATAATATTATGTTAGTTTCTGCTATACAAAAAGTGACTCAGCCATATGTATAAATATATCCCTTCCTCTGGAGCCTCCCTCCCACCCCTCTAAGTTACCACAGAGCATCCCTGAGCTAAATAGCAGCTCCTCACTAGCTATTTATTTTACACACGACAGTGTATGTATCTCTCTCAATTCGTCCCACCCTATCCTTCCCCCTGCTGCTGCTGTTGCTGCTGCTAAGTCGCGGCAGTCGTGTCCGACTCTGTGTGACTCCATAGACGGCAGCTCACCAGGCTCCCCCATCCCTGGGATTCTCCAGGCAAGAACACTGGAGTGGGTTGCCATTGCCTTCTCCAATGCATGAGAGTGAAAAGTGAAAGTGAAGTCGCTCAGTCGTTTCCGACTCTTAGCGACCCCATGGACTACAGCCTACCAGCCTCCTCCGCCCATGGGATTTTCCAGGCAAGAGTACCGGAGTGGGGTGCCATTGCCTTCTCCGATCCTTCCTCCTAGTTGGGTTTTATTCCCGCAGAGACAGCATAGTGTGGGCAGGGATGTGTGTGGTGGGTGAGGCTAAGGTGCTGAGGGAAAAGGATGGAATACAATACACCCAGGACTTAGTTCTCTGCTTAGATTCTACCTGGTGCCAGAGTCCTGGGGATAGAGTCCCTGATCTGCTTTGCTGCCTTTGAGTCCCAGACATGGCATTCTAGCGGGTTCTGCCATTCCCTTTTATGCCCATCCCTTCCCTGCGTGGGGAGTCAGCAGGTTCCATGGGTGAGTCTGGAGCCTCTTTGCTACATGGCACCTCTGTTCCCTGGGGAAGGGGGAGATCAGGCAGGGAGAATGTGGTTTCCCCCCAGTTCTGAGGGTGCCCCTGTATCCTCCCTTAGGCATGGACTCAAGTACAACCCAGCTTCTTGGGGCTGTGGGCTTGAGAGCTGGTGAAGCCGGAGTCTTTTCGGATCAGAGAGACAGAAGGAGCAGATGGGCAGAGGTGACCAGTACACACCAGCTGGGCTCTGAGTCTGCCCCAGGTGACCTGCGGCTCTGAACCCCTGAAACAGCAGACACTGCTCTAGCAATTACTTCAGAGCCTCACGTGGCTGAGTAGCTACAGACAGGAGGACACGCGTGAGGTTTCAGTTCAGAGCAAGTTGGTCTTCCTTGACTAGAGACGTAGCAGCCGGCATTTATTATAACTTCAGTGCAAACCTGTGTGTTCTTGAGCAAGTTACTTAACCTCTCCCTGCCTCAGTGTTCTCATTTGTAATTTGAAAAGAATAGTCACACTTACCCTATGGGGTTCTTCTGTGGGTGTGCGTGTGTGCGTGCTAAGTCTCTTCAGTTGTGTCTGACACTTTGCGACCCCATGGACTGTAGCCCGCCAGGCTCCTCTGTCCATGGGGTTCTCCAGGTAAGAATTCTGAAGTGGGTTGCCATCCATCCTCCAGGGGAGCTTCCCAACCCAGGGATCGTGTCTCTTGCATTGCAGGTGGACTCTTTACTCCTGGGCCACCCAGGAAGCCCATTCTTCTGAGGAGGCAACGATTCAATTACATCAGTTCCTATTTATGGAAATGTGTTTGTTTGTCAGTTGCTTAAAATACCAGGTCTGAACTTTATGATGTCGCGGTGAAGTATGTTTAAGATTGAGGTTGAGGAGGGTATGTGACTTGCACGGCCCATCAGTGGTCCAGGTAGGCTGTGGACTTGTGCTGTAAGTGTCAGCTTTTCCAACTTCGCTGTACATCTAGACTGTGTGGATGTCTGGGCACCCCTCCTGGTATCCTGTGCCCGAGGCCACATCTCTGAATGTTGTATTCAGGCCAAGAACAGGGAAGGGTGAGCGGAGACCTCACCTGCTGGTTCTTCCTTCTCATCCTGATGACGCCCTTCTTCCTTGCCACCTTTCCTCTACAGGGGAAGGGGAGTGTCAGGGATGGTTAGGGGTGAGTTTTCAGAAAGGCCAGGGCTCTGTGAGCAGCTGCAGCAGAAAAAAACAGTCCCTAAACTCTGAGTAGGATTTCCCTGGTGGCTCAGTGGTAAAGAATCTGAAGCAGGAGATGCAAGAGATACGGGTTCGATCCCTGGGTTGGAAGATCCCCTGGAGAAGGAAATGGCAACCCACTCTAGTATTCTTGCCTGAAAAATGCCATGGACAGAGAAGCCTGGCAGGCCCCAGTCCATGGGGTCGCCAAGAGCTGGACACGCCTTAGCGACAAAACAACAACAGACTCTGAGTACAAGCAGGTGAAGTGCAGGCAGAAGGAGACAGATACCAGCTTGAGATGCATAACCTTGAAAATAGTGGTACCCTTGTCCCTGCAACCTGCAGTCCAGGGATGCTGAGTGAATGGCTGCTTATTTGATTGCTATGGGAGGTTTGAGCCTACTCCTCCAAGCTGCCTCTAGCCTGCCTCTCTCTTATTTATAGAGACTGGATGGAGCCTTTTACATTTTTTTTTTTCAGCTGTTTAGGAACTCAGATTTCTCTGTTCCACTTGGTCCCCAGTGATCAAGGTCCCCATGGCAAAGATGTACCTCCCTACCGCGCTGCTTAATCTATTAGCCTGCTAGTTCTGGCGGGGGACCTGGGTAGGGGGTGGTTTATTTGATTGTCGTATCATTTATGTAGCTGTGACTTCCAGTGCTATTATCTTTGTTTAGCACAAACGGAGAGCAGTTAGTACTCCTGGTAATCTATCTCAGAATCAAAAAGCGATGGAGAGGGAGAAGCCTCCTCTCCCAAGTCTTTATCTCTTACCACCATCATTTTCCCAGCTGGGAGCAGGCGACGACCCGGCTTCCAATATGCTGCTCAATGATTTTAGATGATTGATCTTTCTAAAGTGCTTTTCCGCTTCTTGCCACACAGACGCGGATAGATTAAGCAATTATGGATTATTTCAACATCAGATGGCCCGAGACAATTAGTCAGAAGAGAAGCAAAGGAGTGGGTGGCCCTGCTGGCTTTTGGGGAGAGGGAGCCTGTGGGGAGGAGCTGAGGGTGCAAACAGGGATAGATTTGCCCACTGGGATAGCAAGAGGAGGACACAGGGCCCGGCTGATCTGCAGGGAAAATAAAAAATATGTGTATTTTTTTTTTTACAGTGGTAGAGGTTAAGAATTTTTTATGGCATAAAGAACCCTCATTATCTTTGAATCAAATGAGCACTTCTGAGTAGCATCTCTTTAAGGGAGATTATGCTTCTTGGAGGAGAAAAAAAAAGAAGTTGTGAGAGAGGGAGAGAGACAGACTAGTGCTTGTAATAAAAGACAATAGATCAGATAGTCTCTGAATGGATCCGGGGCGCTAAATCACTCCCCAGCCTGGCTGCCAGGGCGCAGACATCCCGGGCAGGGCCAGCGTGTTTTATGGTGTTGGCGGCACTCTGGGGAGTGAGTTACGACCTTGCAGTCCGTGGGTGGCTATCTGTTATTTTCCATGTAAACAGGTATTCAAATCCGGACTCCGGAACCTTTGCCTTGGCGTTTCATCATCCTGGTAATCTCACCCCGTCCCCCGCCAAGGTCGCTGTTTGGACTGCGTGACTTTCAGACTCTTCTCTGGCACCGGAGGCGGGAGCAGCCGGGCTGACAGCCGCCCGACTCATCAACCGGGCTGACAGCCCCCAAAAATTCACTTTGATATTTTGTGTGGAATAATTCAGTGGTAATTGGGCCAGATGATGTTCTGTGACCTAAATTCAATTTCCATCACGGGGAAGCATCACAGAGCTCGTCATCCATTTGTGAAGAGCACCTACTGGTCCAGGGAACATTCGTGTATGCTTATGTGTGTACGTGTGTATAAAGTGCATCTGCCGTTTCTATCAATATGTGATAGATTAATATGTACTTGGTAGGTTTGTTGAGGTGGTCATTGATGATTTGGGAACAATTATCTGGGACCCCATTCTTTCTTTCCTTCTTTAGCGCCTGTGTTTAATTCTCCCCTTTCCTGTGGGGACGGGCAGACGGGCAAGGGAGAGGTGTTGGAGGGGGAGGGGAGGTGTAAAACTCACCATTATGCTCCTTAGCCCTTCTCCAAAAAGCCTAGGGAGGAAGGGAGACATTGGGACTCACTGATGATTTCTGCGTGATCCCCCTGTCTTGGGCAGGGCAGCTTAGTGGGTGGTGCCCAGCCAGCAGAGACAGATGGGACCAGAGTGGAATCCCAGCTGCATCTCTTTCCAGCTGTGCAACCTCGATGGCTCCCTTCAGCTCCTGAAGCCTCAGTGTCTTTCTTTGTATTTTACAAATAAAGCATCCTCCTGGTGCCTGGCCCAGCGTAGGTGTTCAGGAATGAAAGCTATGGCTGGGCATTGGAAGGAGAACACTTGTGAGCACCAATCCCCATATAGGCCTTTGGAAAGGCTCCCCCATGCTGATTCCCCCTCC
Organism: Bos taurus; assembly: GCF_002263795.3. Classification (NCBI taxonomy): domain Eukaryota; kingdom Metazoa; phylum Chordata; class Mammalia; order Artiodactyla; family Bovidae; genus Bos; species Bos taurus. Next base: position 32,521,275 of record NC_037354.1, on the reverse strand, counting down.
AAAAAGCAGGCATCACCAACACATCACCGGGGATAGGGCTTCTCTCAAAGGAAGAAGTGATGGTGTTGGAAAGGAGACTCTTCCAAATCAGATGCTGTGGACTGGAGGGAACTTGGAGATGAAGGGCCCTCAGAGGGCAGTCTTTTCCAGAAGGAGACCCTGAGACCCAGACCACTCAAGTGACCCTCTCAGCATCCCAGCTACAGACCCTCGTCTGTGCCAACACATCCTGTCGGCCCCTCCTTGGTGCAGGGCAGGGCATCACATCTGCTGCTCCCTGTGAGTGTGCTTGAGACTTGACTTCAGCCATGAGACTAACCATGGGATTGTATAATCAGAGGGTCCTTTGGGAAGTGGGCTAAGTAGGAGCCTTTATGCCTAATTCTGCTTATTTGAATGTGATGGTCCCATGAGTTGCGGACAATACCCCCATCCCTCAGGTGCTGATGGTGGGAGATTTTATCAGTTGCTTTGGAGTCTAGTCAGATTTCAGGGAGAGGACTGGCTAGAGGAGAAGACAAGGAGATAACAAGAAACTATCTCTGGGTATCAGAGCACACACAGTGTCTTGCCCAACTGCACAATGGCCTCAGATGGCATCATGATCCTATCTGCTGTCTGGCTCAATCCCAGTATTCTTGTCTGTGATATCTTGCTGCCAATAAAGGCAGATTTTGACTCAATTTATGTTCATCCTCTTGAGTCTAGGTCACTGCTCAATGCCTCTTCCTGGTGAGTTCTAACATCGAAGTGTTGTGAATCCAGCATCTAAATGTGACTCCGATGGGCCTTGGCAGCGCATAGAAGGCCATTTGCAAATGTCTGGATCTTATGTGTTGGCTCTAGCCTCCCCAGGAAATGCTCTTGTTCACTGAAATGCAGATATGACTACCTTTGTGGGGACTATGCATCTTTTCCTTTAAAGAGAATCGGCCCTGCGTGTGATGTTTTCTTTACAAAGGGAAGCCCAGGGATCGTCTGCATCAGGTTATAAAACGATCCCAGGGTCCGTTGCTGGCTCTAAGCAAGTTGAGTATACATCACCTCGCTTAATTCGGCAATATCATCAATGTCAGTGCGTATCCACCGGCTGCTGGCTATTGGTCATCCGGACCTGACACAAACTCAATAAATACTCCATAACCCCTGACAGCCGCCAGCAGATTAGCCTGAAATGAGCGATGGCCCAGCCAACACCTGCTGAACCAAATCAGCCCCGTGACGGATGGGCCTGTACTGAGCTCTGACCACGAGCGAGATCAGTGGAAGAATGATTTTATACTTTAAGAAAAGAATTAGAGATGGTGGTGGCTGGAGTGATTGGAAAGCTTTCAGAGGGGGCCGTTTTTCTTCTCTTTCTTCCTCGTCCCCCCGACAGATTCCCTTTTTGCTGTCCCCCTCCCACACCTGAGCCCCGGGGCACGTTCACAGCTCTGGGGACCCCCGGGGGGAACAAAGGCAGGGGAGCCCGAGGTGGCCGAGGCCAGTGCAGGGGGTTGCTTTGGGGTACAGGCGGAAGGTGGGGTGTGGCACCTCCAGCCATCAAGGCAGGGGCTGTCTATCCAACTCCATGGGTGGTGGGAGGGCCATTCAGGCTGGGAGGGGTGGGGTGGAGCCGGGAATGTACCATGTAACAGGAGGGAAAGCTGAAGCTGGGGATCTCAGTGGGGGGCAGGCTGAGTATAAATTTGGGGCTCCCTTTTATCTTACATGTGCGTGCATGCTCAGTCGCTTCAGTCATGTCTGACTCTTTACAACCCTATGGACTGTAGCCCACCAGGTTCCTCTATCCATCGGATTTTTTCAGGCAAGAATGTTGGAGTGGGTTGCCATGTCCTTCTCCAGGGGATCTTCCTGACCCAGCAATCGAACTCACATCTCCTGTGTCTCCTTGCATTGGCAGGCGGATTCTTTATCACTGAGCCACCTGGGAAGCCCTCTTTTATCTTATAGCAGCCATCAACAGGGGTTTCCATATTAACAGACCACTCTCCTCAGTTGTATTGTCTAGATTAGAACATGTGCTAGACAAAAACACAAACAATACCAGAGCCTTTGTTTGAGTTCTTGCTCTTTGGCTTAGCAGATGGGAGCGTCTGATGTGTAACTTATCTGGACCATATTTTGAACCTCAGTTTTCGTACCTGGAAAATGACGATGACTCAGTCTACCATTCGTCTCCTTTCTGGAACATCTACTTTTGAATTAAGTCAAGCTTTGGTCCTTGGGACATTTGTCCTGGTCTCCTGTAGAATTTTTTTTTTTTCCTAATTGGAGGATAATTTGGCATTATGACATCAGCCTTCACTGAGGGATGTTTTTAAAAACAGACCTGTGAAACTCACTGCCATGTTTACAGAAAGACTGCCTTGAGTCTTATTCGCTAAATCACAGAGTCCTTTCCACGTGGAGCTAGGGGAGGCTTTTCTGTCTGGTTTCAGTTCCAGGAACCGTCTGTTTATCTGAACGACTGTTTAGATTTGATGTTATGGGCTCTGAATTGCGTAGAGAGCCTGCTTTCTTTTGTGTTGGGAACTAGAAAACTCAGAGTCAGATCAGTGGCCTCTCTCTCCGCCAATGTGTTGAATTCCAAGACGCGTCTGTGTTTTGGTATGAATCATACTCACTTCTCTTATTTTCTTTTGCCCTCAATCTCTTCATTTGAAATGGATTTTACTTTGTGGAAGGATATGGGGTCTTTCTAAGCTACCTTAAATCATTCGTTGGCACCAGGTCGGGGTATAAGTGAGTCAAGACACTGACCAGGGCTCCTGGTCTCTTCACCCACATGCTGGGATGGTTAGACTGAGCACAAGGGTCTTCAGGGGTGGCCAGAATGCAAGCACCGCTTTCTGATGTATGAGCAGAAAGGGCAGCTTTTTGCTCCCAAAGTCCCTATCAAGTACGAGGCAAACGCTTCTGGCGAAGCCAGGCCTGAAGACCAGTTCCCTCCAGGAAGCCAGTGCCAGGATAGGGGGCCCCTGAGAGTCTTTAGGCCCATCTCGCTCAGGTGAACCTCTACAGGTAACATTGAGGGGAAAGCCTTACGAGGGCGGTTCGCATTTCCTTCTTCAAAGGCTCTCAGGCTGTTTCTGATCAGCAGTGAGTGTGCAGTGATAACAACCACGCTCAACTTCTCCCTCGCCCAAGGGCGCCTGTGAAGTCTTACCTGTCTGCTCAGGCTGCTCTTAGTGAGTCAACACTTCCAAAGCTTCCAGAGGCTTCTTTTCCCCCTACACTTCGGCTCCTGTCCCATCAAAGCCCTCATTCCCTCCATTCTCAGTATCTGAACATTAAAAGTGAGAGTGAAAAAGTTGGCTTTAAACACATTTAAAAAAACTAAGATCATGGCATTCGGTCCCATCACTTCAAGGAAAATAGTTGGGAAAACAATGGAAACAGTGAGAGACTTTACTTCTGGGGACTCCCAAATCACTGCAGATGGTGACTGCAGCCAAGAAATTAAAAGACGCTTACTCCTTGGAAGAAAAGCTATGACCAACCTAGACAGCGTGTTAAAAAGCAGAGGCATTACTTTGCTGACAAAGGTCCATCTAGTCAAGGCTATGGTTTCTCCAGTGGTCATGTATGGATGTGAGAGTTGGACTATAAAGAAAGCTAAGTGCTGAAGAACTGATGCTTTTCAACTGTGGTGTTGGAGAAGACTCTTGAGAGTCCCTTGGATTGCAAGGAGATAAAAACTAGTCAATTCTAAAGGAAATCAGTCCTGAATATTCATTGGAAGGACTGACCACCTGATGTGAAGAACTGACTCCTTTGGAAAGACCCTGATGCTGGGAAGGATTGAAGGTAGGAGGAGAAGGGGACAACAGAGGATGAGATGGTTGGATGGCATCACCAGTTCGATGAATATGAGTTTAAGCAAGCTCCAGGAGTTGGTGATGGACAGGTACAATGGGCGTGCTGCAGTCCATGGGGTCACAAAGAGTCAGACACGACTGACCGAACTGAACTGAATTGAACATTGAAAGCAGCCTGTGGGCTGTATTCACCTCCACTTGACTGCAGCATCGGGCTCACCACGGCAGAGCCACCAGGGCATGGGGTCTTTCTTGGAGCTCCCGGGTGGCAGCTTCTCCTGATTGTGCTCCAGAGTTAAGTCAGCAGTTCTCAGCCTTGGCTGCTCATCTGAATCCTGCAGGGAGCTTCTGAAACCTGCTAATGCCGGGGCCACCCCAGATCAACCAGAACTGATTCTTGGGTGGCAGGAGTGTGGGATGGGCTGGGGTGGGGCTCTGAGCCCCTGGAGACTTTTATCTGAGGCCCTGGGTGCATAGGGGTGTGGTGCAAGTAGGTGCTGGCCTCCAAGAATGTGGAGAGATGCTTATCTCGTGAGTGAAAGCTGAAGGCCTGTTGAGAATCCAGAGCTGTCGGCTGCAGGCCCAGCCTGGCTTTGGATGCCCTGTGAAGAGGGAGGTGGCAGACGGAAGGGGCAGAGAAGAGAAGATGAGGAGAGGTGGGAGCCAAGTGTCTGGCACGATCCATCTCTCCCTGACACTCATTCCCAAGGAACAGGCCCACCTCCCTGCCCCCAGGCCAGCATCATAACAGAGGGGCCCATGCTGCAGTGCACACACAGCAATTCCTACAGCGAGGCAGGGACCCGGTGGTTGCTGTGGGGAGGATGGGGGAATTTAGGAACGTTATGAGCTGCTGGAAGGGTGACAGGGGGCGATTTTCTCTCCCCAGCCCCGGCTCGGTGACCTTTGCAGGTGCAGTACCGCCTCATTTATCTTGCACTGTCAGGGGAGGACAGCGTTCCACTTAAGTGAATTTCCCTGAATTCCCAAGCTTGTTCTTTCGAAGCCCCAAATTTCATTTCCTTTAGGCATTCTGGGTGGAAGGCTTTCTCAAATGTATTCTGCATCTCCTTACCTTTTCAGAAACACGAGAAAGGGTTAACCTTTCTCGATGACCCTGCCTAATTTCTATGACCTTCCGGCACACACATGCTCCTCCAGTTCCTTTCGGTTTCTGCCACCAGGCTGCCAGCTGTCACTCCTCGTTGCTGTTATTGAGCTGTCTCTAATGCCTACCTCTCCCTCCCTTGGTACATCTTACAGGCGCTACAATCAATTTGCAGGAAACTGGAAAACCAGATATCTGGGATTGTTAGACTTTTATGCTAAGCAAGAGAGAAGAGGCTTTGAACAAGTGCTTTAGTTCTTCTAAGCAATACTCGTGAGACTGTGTAATATTTATTTTAGGTGTCCGGACTTTGTCTGCTTGCATACTTTGGGAGTTACTAGAAGTCAGATTTCAAGATAAGTGGGGAGGATGCCATAGTGGGTTTGAAGAACAGCCTAAGTATTTTCCCCTGACTGTTCATTTTCAGGAATGTCATATGTCTTATCCAAGTAGCTGGGTCCCTGCGTTCGATGTGTTATTGTCTTCACCTGCCAGACTACCTGTCACTCGGTTTTTTTGTCCGCAAGTTTCATGAGTCTGGACTTTGTCTGACAAAGGACTCTCCCACCTGGGAAGAAATGAAGATCAAAAGCCCCTTCAGGAATATGTCCGGGTCTTCAGGCTCAGAGAAAGGGCCCCAGTGTGAAGAGCTGTCAGACTCAGACAGATGCAGTGACATTTGGAAAGTAATTTGAATCACCAGAGGACCAGGGATACTGGACGGTTGGCAAAAATGTCTCCCCCACATCTGCTGTCAGCACCAATCAACTGCTGGTCCAGCTCCCCCAGAGAGGAACGCTGCCCTCACCTACGTCTTGGTGTCTTACAGAGTTCCATTATTTGAGCTGGCAGCCTGGGTGAGTTGCCGGCAGGAAATGATAGCCTGCAACTGGGATCAGCTGCAAGGAAGACTCTGGGGTTTTTAGTTTTTAGTCCAGCTCTGCTGTTTCTAGTTTCCTAGTAAAGGTAGGGCTTGAGTACTTCCTTCAGGAGCATCAGCACCATTGGGAGTTACCATCACCACCATCAGGGGATACCACGCCCCCAGCTATCCTCCAAGGTGGGCGATAGAAGTCCTGTTTCAAAGACGAGAAGCAGAGCTTAGATAAGGTATCTTTTCTGAGGTGAAACAACTGGAGAGTGGTGGCTCTGAGATTAGCACTCAGGTCTGCTGGCCAGACTCAGGGCATCTGCTTCCTATCTTATCACTGGGTCTGGATGCCACACTTCGTATCCTCAGTTTACTTAGATGTCCTGACCTCATCCTATATTTGTTTGGAAGCACAGGAGAGGAAGTCTGGAGCTTGTTGGGATGCTGGCAGGTCTTGGAAAGTAGAGATCAAGGGCAGACTTTCACATAGATAGGTCGGGCAGCATTCCTGTGATATTTGGGGGCCCTTTCATGACACTGTTGGTCTAGAATTACTATTTCCTCATATCCTCTGGGCTGCCTGGAATCCCTGGAGTGGAATTGGAATACTTTAGCTTTAAGATTCGGAGGAGGCAATGGCACCCCACTCCAGCACTCTTGCCTGGAAAATCCCATGGACGGAGGAGCCTGGTAGGCTGCAGTCCATGGGGTCGCTAAGAGTTGGACACGACTGAGCAACTTCACTTTCACTTTTCACTCTCATGCATTGGAGAAGGAAATGGCAACCCACTCCAGTGTTCTTGCCTGGAGAATCCCAGGGATGGGGGAGCCTGATGGGCTGCCGTCTATGGGGTTGCATAGAGTCAGACACGACTGAAGCGACTTAGCAGAAGCAGCTTTAAGATTTTTTTTAAAGGTACAAAGATATAAATAAGTCTGGAAAGGTACTAGTTTAAGCTGTTACCACATATTTACATCTTATGAAAAATGAGTTTCAGTTTTTTTTTTTTCTGGAGAATGAATTTTTCTTTGAAAGGGAGGTATGTGGAAAGAAAGTTACGACAAACCTAGACAGAGTGTTAAAAAGCAGAGACATTACTTTGCTGACAAAGGTCTGTCTAGTCAAAGCTATGGTTTTTCCAGTAGTCTTGTATAGATGTGAGAGCTGGACCATAAAAAAGGCTGAGTGCTGAAGAATTGATGCTTTCGAACTGTGGTGCTAGAGAAGACTCTTGAGAGTCTCTTGGATGGCAAGGAGATCAAACCAGTCAATCCTAAAGCAAATTAACCCTGAATATTCATTGGAAAGACTGATGCTGAAGCTAAAGCTCCAATACTTTGGCCACCTGATATGAAGAGCCTACTCACTGAGAAGACCCTGATGCTGGGAAAGATTGAGGGCAAGAGGAGAAAGGGACGACAGAGGATGAGATGGTTGGATGGCATCACTGACTCAATGGACATGAGTTTGAGCAAGCTCCAGGAGATAGTGAAGGACAAGGAAGCCTGCCATTCATGGGATCACAAAGAGTTGGATAGGACTTAACAACTGAGCAACAACAATGTGATCTAAACTGGAGAATATTCCATATGTTCTTGAAAAGAATGTGCATTTTTCTGCTTTCAGATAGGATCTGAACCCTATCAGTGTTGTGTAGAAAACAGCTTTTTTTACTTGTAAGAACCAATTGTTAAATTATCAGGAATTCTGTAAGCTGGTATATATCATGTTGCTATCTTGAAATTAGCCCGTGATGGGAGTGTTTACACCATGGAAATTCCTAAATGCTACAAATCAGAGTTCTTTATCCAAGAGAGCCAGTCATTAAACATTCAACTGGCACTCTACTGGCAGTTAAGTTCTGAAGAGCACAGCTTGGGAAAGGCTGGATGACGAAGACTAAGAAGAGAAGATGGTGAAAGTGAAATAGAAAAAGGAAGAGAAAGCAACGAGTCATCTGACAGTTAAAACGTCATGGGATCCTTCTGAGAGCTTTCCTAGGGGAGAGGTGTACGGCATCACTGGGGTGTGCCACAGAAGTGATCATCAAGATGATCAGATCTAAGAAATGTGTGCTTCTTACTCCAGCTTAAGGTGTTCCTTACTGCCTCACAGAGCTTGCTGCCAATCAACCAATTAGTAGCTTACTTAATTTCGTCATCAGGGTTGCAGCAGCAGGTTTTCTTACTTGCTATGAGGCCTGCCAGGGCTGTACAAGCATGCCCATGTGTCTCTCAGTGACATCCTGGCCTGCCTGGGGGCCATACATCTTCAAGAAGAGAGAGGCCAGGTTGTCTCTATCAAATCTGCCACCATCCACTGAGTGACCTTGGATAAGTCACTTGTCCTCTCTGGGCCGAGTTCCTCACCTGCAAGATGAGGAGTTGAACCTGGCAACACTGCAAGTCTTTTTCCATTTCTGGGCTCTTTGAATCATGTCCCTCTACTTTCTCTGTTATGATTTACAGCTGGCACCCCAAGGGAGACGGGTCACTTCCCATCTGATTTTTTTGAGCTGTCAGCTCCCGCAGGGCACTCACACGGCTCAGACACAATAGATGGCTTTGAGAATCAGAGTCTCTCCTGCAGGGAGGTGCCCCCTCTGAGCACCATCTGCTTATCCTGTGATAACTGAGGAAATCCAACATTCAGTGCTTTGAATTCCTTCTTCGGAAATGGAAAGAATGCTGCACTCTTTTGACTATACATAAAACTTTGCTTAAGCAACTGTGATAGGTTGAAAACAAATCAGATTGGGACTTGATGATCTATTTTACAAATCAATCATTCATTCTGGATAATGATGGTTGAAAAAGACATTTCCTTCATGAAATTAAAATAGTAGGCAATTTGGAATTCACTCTCAAACTCCTCCTCTCTCATCATCTACCTGATGGTTGCTGATGGGGATCTACCATCTTTCTCTTTTGACTACTCCCTTCCAAGCTGGTCCTTTGTTACTCTTCTCCTGCGCCTGAGCAAGAGAATTCCAGAAAAACATCTACTTCTGCTTCATTGAATACACTAAAGCCTTTTACTGTGTGGATCACAACAAGCTGTAGAAAATTATTAAAGAGATAGGAATATCAGACCACTTTACCTGCCTCCAGTATGCAGGACAAGAAGCAACAGTTAGAACTGGACATGGAACAACAGACTGGTTCCAAATTGGGAAAGGAGTACATCAAGGCTGTATACTGTCACCCTGCTTATTTAACTTATATGCAGAGTACATCATGAGAAATGCTGGGCTGGATGAAGCACAAGCTGGAATCAAGATTGCCAGGAGAAATATCAATAACCTCAGATATGCAGGTGACACCCCTCTAACAGCAGAAAGCAAAGAGGAACTAAATAGCCTCTTGATGAAGGTGAAAGAGGAGAGTGAAAAAGCTGGCTTAAAGCTCAACATTCAGAAAACTAAGATCATGGCATCTGGTCCCATTGCTTCATGAAAAATGGGGTAACAATGGAAACAGTGACAGACTTTATTCTCTTTGGCTCCAAAATCACTGCAGATGGTGACTGCAGCCATGAAATTAAAAGATGCTGCTCCTTGGAAGAAAAGCTATGACCAATTTAGACAGCATTATTAAAAAGCAGAGACATTACTTTGCTGACAAAGGTCCATCTAGTCAAAGCTATGGTTTTTCCGGTAGTCATGTATGGATGTGAGAGTTGAACCATAAAGAAATCTGATTACTGAAGAACTGATGCTTTCAAAGTGTGGTGTTGGAGAAGACTCTTGAGAGTCCCTTGGACTGCAAGGAGATCCAACCAGTCTATCCTAAAGGAAATCAGTCCTGAATATTCATTGGAAGTACTGATGCTGAGTTGAAACTCCAATACTTTGGCCACCTGATGTGAAGAACTGATTCCTTGGGAAAGACCCTGATGCTGGGAAGGATTGAAGGCAGGAGGAGAAGGGGACGACAGAGGACGAGATGGTTGGATGGCATCACCACTCAATGGACTTGAGTTTGAGCAAACTCCAGGAGTTGGTGATGGACAGGGAAGCCTGGCGTGCTGCAGTCCATGGGGTCACAAAGAGTCTGACACGGCTGAGAGACTGAACAACAGCAATACATAAATATTTTTTCTCACGAACTTAACATTTTTAGATACTATAATATGACAATTCTAGAAATTAGATCTCCCTTCACCAAACTTTGTTTTTGTTGGTTGGTTTTGCTGCTGTTGTTATTGTTACTGCTGTTTGTTGGTTTAATAACTTTTCCAGACTAACTCTGTGAAACACATGTTCCCTGCATGTGTACCCACTGAAATATTTGTTAGCTTTCCTGAGTGGTCAGCTAATGGTTAGTCACCTATTTCCTAAAGTACTTTGAATTAATGTTTTAAATTTTTTGATAAGTGGCTCTGTGTGCTTTGGCATATGCCTTAAGTGCTCAGGAACCTTGCAACTCTGTCTCAGCCTTAATTTCTTCCTTGCACAGGGTCTCAAGGATACCCTGAGGTGAGATATTACAGACTTCTCTGATCTTTCCTGGGTACATGCACAGCCCCACACGTCCTTACAACCTTCCAAATTCCCAGGCATATGTCATAGCTTTTCAAATTATTCTATGGTCATCTCATCCCCTACTATGCTAAGTCACTTCAGTTGAGCCTGACTGTTTGTGACCCTATGGACCTTACCCTGCTGGGCTCCTCTGGTCCATGAGATTCTCTAAGCAAGAATACTGAAGTGGGTTGCCATGCCCTCCTCCAGGGGATCTCCCCCACCCAGGGACTGAACCCGTGTCTCCTGCGTTGCAGGTGTATTCTTTACCATCTGAGCCACCAGGGAAGCCCAAGAATACTGGAATGGGTAGCCTAATCCTTCTCCAGTGGATCTTCCTGACCCAGGAATCGAACCCGCGTCTCTTACGTCTCCTGCACTGGTAGGCGTGTTCTTTACCACTAGCGCCACCTGGGAAGCCCCTGCCACCCACTAAATCTTCCTTTTAAGTTTTGAACTGGGCTCTTGTTTTCCCAAACTCCTTTCACATCCCCAAACAGGATGTTACATCTGTTGCTGCTTATTATTATTACTTTAAAAACACCCTGGGGCTAGGACTTTTCTGTAGAGTGAGTTCTGAATCAGGGCGAATAGCGGTGTCTTGTTAATGGGGCTTTTTCAGGGAGGTGACAGGTCAGATAATGACATGCTCTGGAGATGGGGCTTTTCTGAGGGGCTCCAAACCACTTCTGGTAGTGGTGAGGCAGCTGGTTTTCAAGGCGAGTCCAAGCTGGGGAGCGGGAGAGATGAGCAAGTCAAGTTACACTGCCGAAATCCCTGCTGTTCTGATGGTCTTTCCATCTCTGCTTGAACCATCTCATCCTTGAGCATGCCCTTCAAGTGTTTAAAAACGGATTAAATATACTCAGTAAGCAGAACATTGATCATAAATACAAGCAAGCAAACAAACAAAAAAAAGCGTCATTGATAGTGAGTGGCAAATAAGCCCTGCAAGATGTGAATGAAAACTTTCTATCTTCAGGACTCTGGGTACCAGTCTTTTTGTTGTTTACATCCATACTTGTCAGTTCTCTAAGAATTACAGTTTAAAAAAATCATGTTATGTGCATAGTACTTTACACGTGCATTTATATCCATTACCTTATCAAAACTCACAGTAACCTGTGATTTTAGCTGAGGACGTCTTGACCCCCAGATGTTAGGACGCCTCCTCGAGGTCACACAGCTGGGCTCTGACACACGGGCACGGCGAGATTCAGCTCGGAGGGTTTGACCCAGGTTCACAGCTCTCTCTACCACATGGCCGTCTTTGTTGAAAAAGGAGTGAAATTCCAATCAATCATTTTCTACTATTAGGAAAGCTGCTAAAAAGGTTTATTGGGGAAGAGGAGTTGAAATGAACGGCCCAAGTGAGGTTTTTCCACACTGTCTGTGGTTTTCTTGGCTTTGTGATGGGAAACTCCTGGACAGTCCTGCTTCCCTTGGACTCCTCAACTGGCTCCTCTTCCAGTAGCTGCCAATGTCTGATGCTTCTCAGCCCTTGGCCTGATCCCCTTTCCCTGTTGTTCAGTTACTAAGATGTGTCCAACTCTTTGTGACCCCATGGACTGCAGCACGCCAGGCTTCTCTGTTGTTCACTATCTCCCAGAGTTTGCTCAAACTCATGTCCATTGAGTCAGTGACGCCGTCCAACCATCTCATCCTCTGCCACCCCTTTCTCCTTTTGCCTTCAGTCTTTCCCAGCATCAGGTCTTTTCCCATGAGTCAACTCTTCGCATCAGGTGGCCAAAATATTGGAGCTTCAGCTTCAGCATCAGTCCTTTCAAAATGGATGTTCAGGGTTGATTTCCTTTAGGATTGACTGGCTTGATCTCTTGGCAGTCCTAGGACTCTCAAGAGTCTTCTCGAGCACCATTCAAAAGCATCAGTTCTTCGGCACTCAGCTTTCTTTATGGTTCAGCTCGCATCTAGTAACCTTTTCCCTAGTAAGCTTCTTTCCCAGAAAGTGGACCTCTTTCTGGACCTTCCCCAAGGACTCCACATCCACTTCTAGACTTAGAGGCCCTGTTGAGTTCAGTTCTAAGGGACCCCCTGCTTACTGGGCATTTTCCTTTAGAAGCTCACTCTTAGGGAGTGAGACTCAGCTCTGTCCTTGAGTCCAATAATTCCAAGTCACTGAATATGCATGATGTGGGGTCAGGATTCAGTCCTTGTAGGAGCACTCACTGGGATTCTGTCTTTGGGGCACAGACAGTTCATATTCTGTCAATTCCAGTGAACTTCAACAACTGACAGCTTTATAGACTCATGGGCTTCCAGAGTTCTGAAGTCATTGATTTATGTTTATATATTTATTCATATATGTCTATATTTATATTTACATATAAATATAAAACAAGTATTGCATATTATATAACACATATATTATTAATATAATACATGCAAAATAACAGCATGGGCCTTTTCCTACAGCACTAACAAAGCCAAAGTGTGTCTCTGGGTTTCATCTATCTGCTGGAGAGAGAGATGATTCCTCCCTGTCTGCCACATCCATTCAGGTGGCGCTAGTGGTAAAGAACCTGCCTGCCAATGCAGGAGACCTAAGAGACACGGATTTCATCCCTTGGTCTGGAAGACCCCCTGGAGAAGGAAATGGCAGCCCACCCCAGCATTCTTGCCGGGAGAATCCCATGAACAGAGGAGCCCAGTGGGTTACAGTCCGTAGGCCCGGGAAGAATCAGACACAGTTGAAGTGCCGAGCACTGCTGTGTCCACCTAGGGGGTCTACTTTTCTTCTTCACTCCCTACCTCACAAAATGAAACCTCAGTGTGAACACTTATCCTCTCTACTTCTGGGAGCTAATTTGCATTTCAGCCTTCAAGGATTTTGCCCACTTTGGGCATCTTAGTCTGTGAGGTCCCAGAGGCTCGGGACAACGGGTAGTCAACAAATGTGTGCTGAACGGATGAATCTTTTAAACCTATTTTTGTGCAGAAAACCACACGGCCACATGCTATTGACCAATATGGTTTCATAGATGCTTCTGACTGTGCTCAAGAGGAGTTTAAGTCTCGGGTGCAGGGTCTTTGCAGAGAAGGCAGAGGTGTGGGTGGGTTTCTGAAAGGCAACGTTTTGACAAAGAACATTTGTTCATGTTCTACTCAGGTGGGCGAGCTTAGAAATTCCCTGTTGTTTCCTGCCATTTAGTCTCTCTTCTGTAAAAAGGTGGGATTAAACGAGATGATCTCCCAAGCCCTGGGGTTCTCCCACTTTATATAAAGGAGGAGAACAGCTGTCCTGGCTGGAGAAGGTCCTTGCACGACTTGGTGTAACCCCATCCCTGACTGTGGTGCAGGCACACAAGTTTTCCCAGGCTTCGTTGAGTGCGCTGAGAAGTCTGAACATCTATTTCTGGTCTAGTCGCATATTTTTCTCCAGTGCCTTTTCCTTCCCCTGCATGGAGGGCCTGGAGGTTTCAATACAAGGTATGTTTTACTTTGGTCTTGACGGATTAATGCTTAACCGTCTTCTGTCCCAGGAGGTATGTTCATGTAAGAAGAGACTCCTTATAGGGAGGAAGGGTGCAGGAGTTGAAGGAACAGTTCTCCAAAAGTTACAGACGGGGTGTGAGGATGCGGAGGAAGGACCCTTCCTGACTCTCCCCAAATCAAGTCGTGTAAGGGACCGATGACCCAGCCAGCCCATTCCTGACGCCTTCCCTGGGCAAGAGCAAGAACAGTCCCCGGGAGGGGGTGATGTCACCCCGGCTAGATCTTCAGCCCCCTTGGAGTTATTAAAGCCCGACCCTCACCAGCTCAGCCTCCCTTGCCTCCTTTCTCCTCTTGCTTCTGCCCACGCTCCACCCCCAAAGCTAGTCTCACACTCGTTCTGGGAGCAGAGGGCATTTGGCGCGGCTGCCAGTGGCTCCTGTCACTCCTTGTCAACTCCAATCAGCCTCGTTTTGTTTCCTTTCCACAGTCCATTAAGAGCAGCTCTCAGAAGCCTGGGTGCTTACCTACAGCCCCTGACCCTTGGCCTCAGGTATCATGTAGCCTCCCTCAGCCCCCTGTCACCTTCTGAGGAGACGATTCTCAAAGGGGTCGAAAATCCTGAGATGTTTATATATATATATATATTTTTAAAGTTAATTCTGCAGACTGCTGTGTTGGTGACATTTCCTTCAAACTGCAATAACTAACCTGTCACAGCCCTACAAATGCTGACAATACAGCACCATGTGGGGTTGACTTAATAAACCTCATTTACATTCATTTTGATTCACTCAGGCGTTGAAAAACATTTCACAGGAAAAACTAGGAACCTCTCCAAGACGACATGATGTTTGCTGATACGATATGAACAGACTTAATAGGCCGCATATATGAAAACATGCATTTCTTAGGTTATTAGAAAACTCTGTAGTTTTTTTTTTAAATGCATTTAAAAATTATTCCTTTGAGAGCTGGGCCTCTAAGCAGTGAAATGTGTCTAAATTTGCAGAGTCTTTCTTGAGTAGGTGGATAAGAGCAGTTAACCCTCGCCCTTGAGTTGTGAACTTGGGCAGCTTCTTACCGTCTCTGTATCTCAGGAGTTTCATCTGCTTAATGGGCATTTTAATGATAGCGGTTTACCTAATCGTGTCAGTCAGTTATTGTTGCCATGGTGCTGCATAACAAGCATTCCGGGAATTTCTCACTTACAGGTTTGTAGGTGTTTGTGGTTCTGCTGGGGCTGGGTAGGATCAGCTGCACATGGTTCTTGGCTGAGGCTTGGGTTTAGGTCTGCTCTGCATGTCTTTCCATTCTCCTTGTATCAGTAATTACCTGGGCGTGTTTTCTGAAGGTGGACTGCAAAAGCACCCAAGCCAAGTTGAATCACAGGAACATACACACAGCCTCTGCTCACATCATGTTTCTTTATATTATATCGGCTGAAATAAGTCACCTGGCCAAGTCCAAAGTCAGCGGACATGAGGTGTATTCTCCCTTTTCTCTACTGGGAAGCACTTCAAATCACAAGAAGGGAGGAAAGAGTAAAGAAGAGAGAATACCTACCACCCTATCTCACAGACACCTTTGGGGAAAAAACAGACAAGGTATTTGAGAGCTCTGTAGGTTGCAAAGTCAGGCAGATGCGAAGTCTTGGGTGATAGTTCTACCTGGGCATGCTTTCTTCCAGTGTGATTATTCTCCAGTTACCTGACGTTTGTATGTGGGCCGCCCTCCCGCTCGTCACTAGATCTCAAATGCTGTCATTCTATTTCATGCCTTCCTTCCCCTCAGCTGCCACGTTGCATCAGTATTAAGGAGGTTCTCCAGACATAACTTTTATCTTCCTTTTCTCTTTCTCTGCTTCTCCTCAGTTTCAGCCTTTCTTACTTCTCATCTCTTTCCTAAAATTTAGTTTCTGACTGACTTCTCTTAACCCCAGTGCTCTCTGCTCTCATCCATCCTAAACACCACTACAGATTCATTGCCCTGTGGTATAGCTTTCAACGCTACCACCCTCCGCCTTAGGGTGGATTTCCCAGAGGCAGAGGCAGAGACAGGGATTCTTGTGCAGCTGATGTACTGAGGGTGCCCTCAGAAGCAACCTTTTAGGGCGATGAGAGACGCAAGAAACCACAGGGGAAGAAGAGAGGCTGAGGTGTGGTTTCAGGACAAGCCTAGCGTCAGCCTCATTGCCCAGGGAGCTCTGGAGCATAAATTGCTCCAAGGAGGCAGTTCCATGTAGAGGCTGGAAGACTGGGCTGCGGACTCCCCTTGGAGTTCATAACTGGCCACAGGCCATTCCTGCCCCAAAGCACAGGAAATGCTCTAGCAGAGCATCCTGTTGTGAGTGCTGCTCTGCGCATGTGTACAACAAAACTACCCAGTGCAGAACCAAAAGGACTAGAAAGGAGAGGGCAGAACCATTCCTGGAGCCCACACAGGGCTGGGGTTTAATTTGTATCCCCATCTAACCATTTTCCATATTTTTGTTTTCTGCTCTATTATCTAGAGAATTGCTATGAGCTTTAGGGTTGATACTTAATTAACACAAGTTTAGTCATTTCAGTCATGTCTGACTCTTTGCAATCCCATGGACTGTAGCCTGCCAGGCTCCTCTGTCCATGGGGATTCTCCAGGCAAGAATACTGCAATGGGTTGTCATACCCTCCTCCAGAGGATCTTCCCAACCCAGGGATTGAACCCAGGCCTCCTGCATTGCAGGTAGATTCTTTACCATCTGAACCACCAGGGAATATTATGTTTCAAATATATAAGATATCTTTGTTGGTCTCAGAACATTCTTTTTAATTTGTCTTCTCTTTTAGTCTTAATTAATCTTGCCTAAGAGTTCTACTAGGGGCTTCCCTGGTGGTGCAGAGGTTAAAACGTCTGCCTGCAATGTGGGAGACCTGGGTTCGATCCCTGGGTCAGGAAGATCCCCTGGAGAAGGAAATGGCAATCCACTCCAGTATTCTTGCCTGGAGAATCCCACGGACGGAGGACCTTGGTGGGCTACAGTCCACGGGTCGCAAAGAGTCGGACAGGACTGAGCGACTTCACTTTAAGAGTTCAATACCTATTTGTCTTTTCAGACAACTCCCTTTTTGTTTGTTGGTGATTCCTGTTTTGCTTATGACTTTCCTTATGTGGCAGTACAACTCTATTGCCTTTCAGCTCCAAACCTACCTTGGATGCCCTGCTAGTGATGCAGAGCTCATCCTTGTCAGCTGACTTGATACTAAGCATTGTCAGCAGAGGGCGCTAGAGGACACTGCAGGGGAAGGGGCTTCTCGTCCTGGTTCCAGCGCATGCATTCCCTCCTGTGGGCTCCTGTGTCGTACAGGACACCCAGAGGCGTTCACCCCCAGCAAGTCTTGATGGCGCCTTTGCCGGTACTTTCCCTGTGAGTTCTCTGGGTGCTCCAGCTGGCCTCTAAGTGATGGCGTCAACAGTGACCACCATGGGCAGCTTCTAGACGCCTGGCCAACATTCCGACAGGCGGATTCTTGTGCATAAAGCTTGACACACTGGCACTCTGATGGAAATTTTCCTCCTTGCCAGTCCTGCCTTTTATTCTCTGACCAATAGCTCATTCCAGTAACTGTGGACCAGTTCTGACTCAGGGCAACTTAACAAACCTCTTCATAGCCTATTGGTTTCCAATCTTCAGCATGGCCTGAATCTCATAGCTGAGCTCCTTGGTAATAGTAACTAATCAGTGTTACTTGGAACAAAATATGGCAGCCTACTAAGTATTTTTTGATCCATATCCCAGAAAAGCTTCAAGTCTGGCCTAAACCCTGGCTGGAGTCACCAGTTTTGAGACCTAAGTCAGTGAATAGACCCAGAGCCTCTAGATCACAGGTAACACTGGGTCCCTTGGAGGAAGGTCCCTGCTATGATTTCACAAGTAGGCACTCTAAATGTTTTCCCAGCCTAAACCAAAAGGACCTATGGCTATTTACTCGTGTGACAGTACAAAATCCAAACCTTCTGAAGATTACTAGATGCTAGCTATGAATTGACTCTAACTCCTGGGCATCCACAATGCACCTCAAACCACCAATTAAAGTGGAGGCTCTGGCAATGAACTAAGAGATGGAGGAAAAGGGGGCAGCAGAGGATGCGACGGTGGAATGGCATCACCGATTCAATGCACATGAGTTGGCACAAACTCCGGGAGATAGTGAAGGACAGGGAAGCCTGATGTGCTGCAGTCCATGGGTCACAAAGAGTCAGACGTGACTTAGCGACTGAACCACAATGACACAGGGGGACTCAGCTGAGAGTTATTTTCTCAGATCTTGAATGTGTTAACTGTTAGGCAGATACTTGGAAACTGGAAGTATCTCCTGCACTGGCTCCAGGACCTGTGGGATGAGAGTCATTATGACTGGAAGACTAAATAAAACTCCCTGGAACTCCTCCATGCAACCAAGGTAATGCATCAGAAACAATATTGCCTCTCTGGGAAGATTTCAGAGCCTATACCATCATCCAAGCATTGAAAGAAGTGGGAGTGGTGGTACCTGCTGTATTCCCATTTTGCTCACCTACTTGGCCTGTGCAGAGGCGGAATGGATACTGGAGTAACTGTGGGCTGTCACACACTGACTCGGGTGGTGATTCCAGGTACGATGTTTGTCTGTGTTGTGCCTTTACTGGAGCAAGTCAGCGCAACTCCTGGCTTTTGGTTGTAGTTATTGATGTGGCTGATGGGTTTTTCTCCAAGCCAACTCGAAAGGACCACCAAGAGCAGTTTGCTGTTTCTGGCAATGCCAGCAGTCCGTCTTCACAGGGCTGCCTCGGGGCTGCCTCAGTTCTGTTGTCTGCCATAACAGAGTTTGCAGAGATCTTGGTGATCTTGACTTTTCCCCAAACATCTCAGCGTTCCACTTCACTGATGGCATTATGCCCACTGGATGATGAGCAGGAAAGTAGCTGGCCTGAGATGTTTTGTGTGTTATTCCGTTGGTCATTTTCCTGCCTGCAAGTCTCAGCTCTACAGCCCCCTTTGCTGGGCGTGGGGAGGAGGCGGTTCTTCTTGGCCAAATGGGGACATACTCTGGTCCTGGGAAACCAGAGAACTTCTCTGGCATCCAGTGGACTGCCACCGCCTCTTCTCTATTTAGGTCTGAATTCCAGCCTTGAGGAGGGACCATGTTTTTGCTTCTGTGGGCACCTCCCTCTCCCCAACTCCAGAGAACCTTGAGTATTAAGTTTTCTCTTAATCACCACCAAAGCAGAGCATTCCTTGTAAATAATTACTTACATTAAACAATTCTTGTTCAAAGTACTGTTCTTGTTCCTCTGACTGGATTGTGGTTAATATGCTTATTTCTCAAAAAGGATGTGCACTTAGATAGTTAAGATGCATATCAAAGGAATAAGTTTTTACTGAGTCTTAGTTTCGGCACGTAAAATCTAGTTTGCCAACTAGGGATCCAACCTGGGCCCACTGCATTGGGAGCGTGGAGTCTTAGTCACTGAGTTCAGTTCAGTCGCTCAGTCGTGTCTGATTCTCTGCAACCCCATGGGCTGAAGCACGCCAGGCTTCCCTGTCCATCACCAACTCCCGGAGTTCACCCAAACCCATGTCCATTGAGTCGGTGATGCCATCCATCTCATCCTCTGTCATCCCCTTTCCCTCCTGCCTTCAATCTTTCGCAGCATCAGGGTCTTTTCCAAGGAGTCAGTTCTTCACATCAGGTGGCCAAAGTGTTGGAGTTGGCAAACTAGATTGCACGTGCCGAAACTAAGACTCAGTAAAAAATAATGCCTTTGACATGCATCTTAACTATCTAGGTGCACATCCTGTTTGAAAAATAAGCATATTAACCACAATCCAGTCAGAAGAACAAGAACAGTAATGGTTTGCCTTGGAAACAAACAGAGATCATTCTGTCATTTTTGAGATTGCATCCAGGTATTGCCTTTCGGACTCTTTGACCATGATGGCTACTCCATTTCTTCTAAGGGACTCCTGCCCACAGTAGTAGATGTAATGGTCATCTGAGTTAAACTCACCCGTTTCATTCCATTTTAGTTCACTGATTCCTAAAATGTTGATGTTCACACCTGGTATCTCCTGTTTGACCACTTCCAATTTGCCTTGATTCATGAACATAACATTCCAGGTTCTTCTGCAATATTGCTCTTTACAGCATCGGACTTTACTTCCATCACCAGTCACATCCACAACTGGGTGTTGTTTTTGCTTTGGCTCGGTCTCTTCATTCTTTCTGGAGTTATTTCTCCACTGATCTCTAGTAGCATATTGGGCACCTACTGACCTGGGGAGTTGATCTTTCGGTATCCTATCTTTTTGCCTTTTCACACTGTTCATGGGGTTCTCAAGGCAAGAATACTGAAGAGGATTGCCATTCCCTTCTCCAGTGGACCACGTGTTGTCAGAACCCTCCACCGTGACCCATCCATCTTGGGTATTCCTACGTGACATGAACCACTAGTGAAGTCCCAAGATACTTACTGTTGGCATTTTTTTCTCTTGTTTGAATTTAATCCATTACTTGTTTCTAATATCATATGTTGAATCCTTTGCTTATTTATTTTTGATTCTTTTAAATTTCTAATAAATTTAATTAAACTTATAAGTACTAAGTTTTACACCATAAATTTTGACATGTTTTCATTATTACTTACCTCTAAATATTTATGTTGTTTATGATATCTCTTTTAACTCAATAATTATTTAGTAATAAATAATTTTCAAACATAGGGAATTTTCAAAACAAGGATTGCTTTGTTATTGATATCAGATTTTATTGCCTTATGGTCTAAGAACTCAAATTGTATTTTCTGACTTTTTGGAATACACTGGGTTTTGTTTATGGCCCAGTATTCTATTTAGACTAATGCATGCTCCATGTGTGTTCAAAATAGCACACATTGTCTGTTCATTTGGGGGTAGAGTCTATATGTGTTGATACTTATTATTTTTGTTGTTCAGACCCTCTGCATCTCATTCATTTCTTATCTACTTGATCTGCTGGGAAGGGCCTTTGAAATCATCAGCTACAATCGTTGATGTATTTCTTTTCCCTACTTATATCAGTTATTCCTTTTAACAGTCTGAGACTGAGTTTTAAGTGTCTTTATGCTCAGACTGGTTGCATTGTTTTGCTCTATTATTCTGTCACCAGCCTACAGTATCTTTTTTATCCCTTAGAATTTTTGCTTTAGCTTTAAATTCTTTTTTGCCTAGTATTGAAAGTGCTAACTCAGATTTATCTATTTTTGTGCATGTTCCTGAGGTATTCTGCTTTTAAAAATTCTACATTCTCAACTTTTCTGGTTTTTGTTGTTATTAAGTATGTTTTTTAATGGACATTCTATTCTGGATCAGTGTAAAAATCTAGTCTGAAAACTTTACCTTTAGATTGGTTAATTTTTCAGATTTCTAGGGCTGCCAGAACAATAGAGCACAGTCTGGGTGGTGTAAACAACAGAACTGTATTTCCTGGCAGTTCTGGAAGTCCACGGTCAAGGCGCCAGTAGGTCTGGTTTCCTGGGGCCTCTCTCCTTGCCCTGTAGATGGCTGCGCTCTTGCTGCGTCCTCACATGGCCCTTCCTTTGTGCTTGCACCCCTGGTGTCTCTCTGTGGCCTAGTCCCTCCTTTTCATAAGGACCCCAGTCAGGCTGGGTGATTGTTGTTTAGTCGCTCAGTTGTGTCCAACTCTTTTGTGACCCCCTGGACTTTAGCCCGCCAGGCTCCTCTGTCCTTGGGATTTATCATATAAGAACACTGGAGTGGGTTGCCTCTTCCTTCTTCAGGGGATCTTCCCGACCCAGGGATCGAATCAGTCTGCTGCATTGGCAGCCACCAGGGAAGCCCCCAGATTGCATTACAGCCTCAGTTTAACCTAATTATTTCCTTAACGTTCTTATCTCACAATACAGTCACATTCTGAGGTCAGAGATCCAGTGCCTGCCTTTTAGGGGAACGCAAAGTGAAAGTGAAAGTTTCACTCAGTCATGTCTGACTCTTTCTGACCCCATGGACTGTAGCCAACCAGGCTCCTCTGTTCATGGGATTCTCCAGGCAAGAATACTGGAATGGGTTGCCATTTCCTTTTCCAAGGAATCTTCCCGGCCCAGGGATCGAACCCAGGTCTCCCACATTGCAGGCAGATTCTTTACCGACTGAGCCACCAGGGAAGCCAGGGAAACACGGTTGCATCTCTCACAGTGAGTTTAAGCCATTTCTATTTACAGTAGCAACAGCTATAGCAGGATTCATCGTGTCTTACTTATTTTTCATTTCCTCTGTTCCACTCCTCTATCCCCTTTCCTGCTTCTAGCTCAGTATCTTTTATCTTTCTTTAATTCTGGAAAACATGTCTTTTTTTTTTTTTTTAACCCAGAAGACACAGCCTGCATGAATAGAGTTTATCAAAAACAAATATGCACAGTTTGAATGCAATTAAAAAAAACAAAAAACAAAAAAATTCAGACACTCACTACCAAAACAAACAAACAAAAAAAAAGTAGAGCATCAGCAGCCAGCCGGAAGCACCCTGAGTGCTTTTCATGCCCCAGTCTGCTCCTCCACCCCACAGAAAGGATTGAAGTTCTCAATTTTGTTTTAATCAGCCTCTTTTATAGTTCTTTTTAAACTTTTAAACTAAATGTCTTTTTAAACTAAATATGTATCCCTCGACAACATATTATTTAGTTTTGCCTGATTTTTACCTTGATACAAATGAAATAACACTGTATTATTTTCCTTAAATATATGTACTTATTTTGGCTAGCACTGTGTTTCTGAGATCCACATATGTTAATCATTAAAGCTGTAATTCCCTCCTCTCCACTGTTCTATATTCCACTGTAAGAACGTCCCACAATTTATTGGTTCTCCTCTTGATGGATAGTTGGTTTTTTCCCCCAGGTTTATCCTATAAAGGGTAATGCCGCCATCAATGTTCTTTTACATATCTCCTGGTACATGTGTTTGAGAATTTCTCTAAGATATATGCCTAGAGGTAGAATTGCTAGGATGTCAATTACATGCATGTTTAACTTTACCTCGGCGTGTTTAATACTGAATCGGTCGTAATGTTTGCATCCCACAGACAGTAGATGTGAAACCCTTTTGCCTCCCTCCTTGGTAACACTTGACATTCAAAATTTCCAATTTGGTTCATATCCTCATTGTTGCTTCAAATATTTTTTCTTCCTATTCTGTCCCCTCATTCCTATTTGCAGTTATTGATAGTTCTTGACTTGAAAAAAAACGTTTTCCTTCTCTTGCTCCTTTCTGAAAAATTTTCTCATGTTTACTTTCTAGCTCTTTCAGTCACGTTTTGGATGTATCCCTCATCAAAATTACTGTGTTTGATCCCTCATTTCTACTCTTATGTTTTCATAGATAATATTCCCACCTGGTTCTTTCTTAAGAACTTGTTTCATAGCACTCAAAACTTCATTATATCCTTAAGTACATCTGTTATGACTATTTGGACTTCTTGGTCTGTCTGCTATAATTGCTTTGTCTCAGAAGGTGTATATTGCTCACTTTTGTTGTCTTTTTGGAGTACAGTTGCTTTACCCTGTTGCGTTAGTTTCTGCTGTATACAGGGAAGCAACCTAAATGCCCATGAGCAGAGGAATGGCTAAAGAAGATGTGATACATATAGACAATGGAATAGTACTCGGCTATAAAAAGGAATGGAGTTACGCCATCTGTGGAGATGAGGATGGAC
The DNA here is from genome assembly GCF_002263795.3 of Bos taurus. Lineage (NCBI taxonomy): Eukaryota > Metazoa > Chordata > Mammalia > Artiodactyla > Bovidae > Bos > Bos taurus. The sequence continues at coordinate 32,497,774 of NC_037354.1, read as the reverse complement.
CTGGAGACTGTCATAAAGAATGAAGTCCAGTCAGGAAGAGAAAAACAGCATCTCTTCCCTGTGTCATCTTTTGTGAAAGTAATCTCGGGTGTCCTAGTCTGCAGGCCCGAGCTCCTTTGGCAAAGAGCTGAGGCTGCCCCAGACTTGTCTTCCTCCCTGAGTCCGTGGAGAAGGCAGGGGATGAGCCCCAACGGAAGAGACTCAAGCCCCACAGAAGCATTACTTCTGCTGCTGCTGTCGCTTCAGTCGTGTCCGACTCTGTGCGACCCCATAGACGGCAGCCCACCAGGCTCCCCCGTCCCTGGGATTCTCCAGGCAAGAACACTGGAGTGGGTTGCCATTTCCTTCTCTAATGCATGAAAGTGAAAAGTGAAAGTGAAGTCGCTCAGTCGTGTCCAACTCAGTGACCCCATGGACTGCAGCCTTCCAGGCTCCTCTGTCCATAATCATTCCCAACTGTCCCCATGTTTAACAGGTAACTTCTCAGGTTAGTATTGTCTTTAAATTGTTGGAATGAACCACCCTGGGTGAGAGCTGAGTGTATCTGTCTGTCTTACTCCTCACCCCAAGAGTATTTGGCTCCATCCTGACCCTACTCAGACCTATGGGCAGCTTCCCAAGTAATTCTCCCTCCATTGTAATTATTTCAATGTTTCCATTTTTGACTCATTACCTGTTCTTGTTTCATGAATGTAGTATCTTTTCTTACTCTTTTGAAATGATATGTTATAGTTTTTATTATTTTTGAATCTTTTCTCCTCTTCCTGACATTATTTTCCTTTACTCCAAGTTTCTTATTTCTGCTTTGTTTTAGTTTTGGTTTAGTCCCTTCCTCTTTGAGGATTTCCTCACATCTGGTGATCGCTGGATGTCAGTTCTTCATCTCCCATCAGTGAGGCTAACGGGAAGGTTTGTCTCCCTGTGGGGTAGGGTGCTCACAGCCTGGTGGGTTTTCCTGTAGGCTGATTGGGCTATGACCCGATCATTTCATTTACAGACTGCTCCCCTCCTTGATGTCACTAAGCACAGATGTTTTCCCTCAGGCCCATCAGTTTTCCAGGGAAGAATCCTTAAACATCTGGCGCAGGACAGAGCAGCTTGGCTGCCACCCCTCTGGGGATGAGATGTGTATTTGGGGTTCAGTGTTCTGCACGCCAACTTCATCCAAGCCTTCAATAGTTGGCTAGTCTCTTCAGCTGTTGCTGTTGTCCTTGATGTCACACTCAGCTTGTCTGATGTCACGAAGAGCAGCAGTTCTCAGACTTTGGTATTTTTGTTGTTTGTGCACTAAGCTGTGTCCAACTCTCTTGTGACTCCATGGACTGTAGCCCACCAGACTCCTCTGTCCATGGGATTTTCCAGGCAAGAATACTGGAGTGGGTTGCCAGTTCCTTCTCCAGGGGATCTTCAATCCAGGGATCAAACCCATGTCTCCTGCTTTGGCAGGTGGATTCTTTACCACTCAGCCACCAGGGAAGCCCAGACTTAGCCTGCATCAGAAGCATCTCGAGGAATTGTTGACATACAGATTCCTGGGCCCCACGCCGGACCTTCTGATTCAGTGGGCCTGGGAATCAGCATTTCTAACAAGTTTCCTGGTGAAGCTGAGGCTGCTGGACCCAGGGCCACACTTTGAGAATCACAGCTCTCAGGAACCCTCCAGACTCCTGCTGTAGCAAAGAAGGGGCTTCCTGGCCACCTGGGTAGAAGAGGGCATCTGTGAGCCTGATGGCTTCTTCTAAAAACTTTAAACCAACACTTATATGGTCAACCCTGCCCTACAGTTCAGAGCAGTTTGGTATCTGCAGTTCCTGTGCCTTTTGAGACATATTGGGAAGTGGCCTGATTCTCAAGGCCTCTGGTCCTCCAGCTGCCAGTGTAGATTTTAGCTTTCTCTTGTATTCTATTTCACTGCTTCCAAAATTTTGTTGACATCTCTTCTTAGCTGCAAGTTCCTCTCCCATTTTCTTTGTAGGTTTGCTGAACTTTTTTTTTTTTTTTTCCCTTTCTGTTGTTGTCTTCGTGTCATTTGTCAGAATCAAGCAGAATGAAATGTACGTATTCAATCAGCCCTCCTGTTTGCTCGTTTTATGCCACCATCATCTCTCGCCTGGCAATAAATACCTTTTGCTATGATGAATGAATGAACTTTGACACAGTGAAGAGTACACAGTCAGGAAGCGTGACATGTGATTCTGTTCAAGCTCATTGAAATGCATCTGCCTCTTGTTGTTCATATAACATCTCTCAGAGTTTTAGATGGAGATGCTGAATTATCGCTTTAAGCAACTTTCAGGGTTTAATTAAAGTGCAAGGTCTGACTGGCAGGGCTTGAGATGAATTTCACTGTCTCAGAGGGAAGCTGAGATGTGGCTTTGAATTAAGGGAATGAACGATTCCCAAATAAGTAGTATCTAAGGTCACACACAAAAACATCTCGATTTATAAAAGGATCTCAATTCAAAAGGAAAGGATGGGAAAAAATGGATGCCAATCTGCAGTATGCTTGTTATCCTCATGTATGGGTGTACTCCATTTAAAAAGTTGGAGGACTCCTTAACCGGGTTGTGGCTATATCACTGACCTTTAAGTTGATTTTTTAAGAATCATTTTGTTGACTATTTAGTTGAAAGAAAGATTTCTGTGTCCGGAATTATCTGTGAAACCTAAGACTCGGTAAACTAAAGGAACAGTTTCAAAAGTTTTGTGCTCCTAAACATTGGGTATTCCCAGGCAATCAATTATCTGTAAGTTGAAGGATTTCATTTGCATGTAAAGGCAATTCACCGTTGATACTGGCAAAATGGGCAATTGTTTTGTGAGGTGAAAATATCAGTTAGAAATTCTGAGTCACGGAATGGGCAAAAATAACGTTCAGCTTTTCTGCCATCTCTTTCCACCCCCGAATAAAATGTTATTTTAACACATTTTATTTCTGTGATGAACGATGACAAGACATGTTACTCCGAAAAGGACCGGCCTTTTCCCCACCACGCAGGGCGAGGATCAATCTAGAGCAGCAAATGGCTTGGCGTTGAATTGGCCCACTCCAGCTGAACTCTTAAGACGATGGGCCAGCAAAGAGCTATTGAACTGATTTTTGTGGTTCCCTCAACGCCTGTTTCTGAGGAATGCTTGTCATTTTGCCCTCCATCCTCCAAGCCCATCTCTCTCAGAAACACCGGCTCTTTGGGTCTTTCTCTTTATTCTTCTGAGGCAGACAGTGGCCTGGGGGATGCTGTGTGTGGGTTCATTGTAGCTGTTATTTTTTCATTCTCTGAGATGTTTGCAGTCAAACCCTCACGTTTCTAACTCGCTTTTCCCACTTCTCTCTCTCCTTGTTCCTTCCCCTCCTCCAGAAAACCCAGCGAAATTGACAAGCAGCAGGACAGGGGAAATTGAGCTATATTATTTCTCCTTCGGGAACTTCACTTTGCTGCCTTTATCTGAAAGCTATCATTTTCTACATCTCTTGGCAAGAGTTCTCATCGACCGCTGACCCCTAAATGCCTATGCTGATCAATAGTCCCGGTATCTTATTGACACGCTCATTGACAGCTCAAACGGAGCAAGGGAATCGGGAATGGCAGCCAATTGCAATCCGTTCAGGCTGCTTGAGGGGCAGGGGAGGCCCCGTGCTGATATTGACACTGTAAATGGAGACGGTTTACTTAGCGCTCAGGGAAGATGCATTTGTTAAGGAGACCGATAGATCTCATTACTATTTAAGGGCAGGGGCTCTTCTGGCAGCCCACGGGCAGGCTTACATCAACCCTCCCACTTGCAGAACTGGAGAAATAAACCCTGAGTGATTAGTCCTCCACCCCATGAACAGAACCATCAGAGGGAAGTGAATGTCAGCAAAGGATGGAGCCAGGATTCGGCGATGGGAGGCCTGTGATAGTTAGAGCCTCAGTGCCTGTCTTGATGAGTGGCATTTTCTATGTCTGGGCTCCTCTGTTTTGCAAAGGCAAAATCGAGAAATCATGGGCTTTCAGGGCAGGAAGGGATTTTGCCCTGGTTTTGCTATTCAATGCAGAAGTTCCTACATCAACAGCCCCTGAATATGGCTACCCCGGAATTCGGTGGTCACCCTCAGTGACATGGAACTCTCAAACTCAAGAGCATTCCATTGCATTGTTTAGAGCTGCAGTAATTGGGAAGGTCTTCCTTCTTTAGGACCAAAAATCCGTCTGCTTATAGCTCCTGCTCCTTGCTCCTCGATGGACTGTCTGTCGCCTCACGCGTTTGCCAGAGACACCAGCTTGGTTTTCAGCATTCTACATCCCTTATCCTGCCAACTCCTCACAAAGGCATCTCCCTTAAGTCCACCCCCTTCTCCATCTTACTGAGAGTTTAAGCGATTTCAGAGAACTGGGCGCTGGGTGTACCTGACTTGAATTCCTTGGATTTTTGTTGTTATTGTTTTGTTTTTTTCCTGCAGCACTGTCTTTCTGCCACACAGAGTGTCTGACCTGACTTTCTTTCTTTTATTATCTTCGTGAACAACGTAATTCATTTCCGAAGAGTCACCTACCATTTCTGTAGTGTGGCCACTCTGGTTCTCAAAAAGGAGCCATTTTATTCCTTTCCTTTGAATGGCCTCTGGTTCACTCTTTCTAACTCTGGCAACAAGACTGGGGGCTCTTCCACCTCCCCACGTAGCACAGCTAAACCCAGCCCCAGTCTCACTCACACTGTGGCCAAGCTGGCAGCTCTCCTCCCTTCTCCTGGCGTGGCCCTAGGAGAAGGCTGGTCCCACCTGCTTACCCATCTTGCTGTAGGAACAACGTGCTTAGCTGCTCAGTCGTGTCTGACCCTTGGCGACCTCATGGACTGTAGCCCGCCAGGCTGCTCTGTCCATGGGATTTTTCAGGGCAGAGTACTGGAGTGCGTTGCCATTTCCTTCTCCACTGGGGACAATAGTCTAAAACAAAGACGGGACAGAGCGACAGCTGGTCAGTGATGCTCTCTACCAGGCCTTGGGGATGGAAGGCAGGTTCGTTCATGTCAGAGCTGGAATAGGAGCGCAGTCTGGGGTGTGCGCGTATGTGTCCCACTGCACACTACTATCCGGGCTCAGCCGTGAAGGGGTGAAGGCTGGTGGAAGCTGGGCATGGAGTGGAGTCTGGATGCTTGGCTGGAAATTTAACATAACCCTCTTTTCTGGGTACCTGGTCCTTTGAGGCCTGGGGACGATAGAAAAGCCCTGGATGGTCTCTAGGTAGCGGAGGCCTGTGGAGAATTCTGTCTACTCAAAGGATTTTAAATAGAGCTGCCAGCACTTCTAGCCTTGGACACAGAGTAGAGGGAACTTTTAGGAACCCCACTGGGACCACTGAGAGGCAATGAGTGGGATAAGGATTAATGAGTCGATGTGGCAGGGAAGCAGATTTTGAAGGAAAATTATTCTCAGAGGAGGGTCTCGTGGAAGCTGCCTATGAATGGGCAGTATTGGCACCATTTTCAGTGTTAGTAAAGTGAGTGATCTTGCTCAGTCGTGTCCAACTCTTTTGCAACCCAATGGACTGTAGCCTGCCAGGCTCCTCTGTCCATGGAATTCTCCAGGCAAGAATACTGGAGTGGGTTGCTGTTTCCTTCTCTACAAAGTTAGTAAACCATGGGTTTGATACCGGTTGTGAATATGCAGATATATTGATGCATTGTCTTCGAACTCAACTCTAACTGATTGTAGACGATTTGATTACACGTGGGAAATCTATAAAAGGGCTGCCCAAGGGCAAACACGCAGGCACGTGCTTTGGGCTAGAGCATCACCACCCTTCTTCCCACACCCAACTCATCCTCCTGCCCCTGAGCCTTTTCCTTTGCCACCTGATCATCACGCACCTCAGAACAGGATGATGTCATCTTTTTTCATTCTCTGGCACCTGCAGAATAAGGTCAAACAAAGCTCTCCACCATGGCATTTGTGACTCAGTATGGTCTGGCCCAAATTTATGTCCCAGCACGGGACTCAGACAGCCTGCAAGGCGGTCACGTTAAGCCGGTTGCTTGGCCCTGAACATGCGAGCACTCCCCTGCCTTTGTGCCTTTTTCTTCCTGCTATGTTCTCTCCTGGACAAGCTCCTCCCCTGGCTTTTTTGGCCAGTTAAATTCCCGTTTACCAGCTGAGTCTCTGCCCTGAAACCTTTCTGGATTCCTCTTGTTAGAAAGAACTCTGCCTTTGTGCTCCTACTTTATGTAGACACCTCCTAGCACACTTAACGCACCCCGCTGAAGACTGTACTTAATTGTTTTTTGCGAGTCATCGCTAGATCCTTGAAAGGGAAGACTGATTCACTAGTCTTTATCTCTCAAGAGCCTTTCACAGAGAAGGCAGCTATTATTAGAAGTGATGGGTAGGTTGCTGTTGTTTGGTGGCTCAGTCATATCCTACTCTTTGCGACGCCATGGACTGCAGCATGCCAAGCTTCCTTGTCCTTCATTATCTCCCAGAGTTTGCTCAAATTCATGTCCATTGAGTTGGTGGTGCCATCCAACCATTTCATCCTCTGTTGCCCCTTCGCCTCCTGCCCTCAATCTTTCCCAGCATCAGGGTCTGTTCGAAAGAGCTGCATCAAGTGACCAAAGTATTGGTGCTTCATATATAGAAAATCACCTTTCTGTACACCTGAAACTAACACAAGATTGGAAGTAAACTATACTTAAAAATGTCTGCATGCCAGGTACACGACCTTCCTTCGTTAACTGTCCTCAGCTATGAAATGGGGACAACAGTAGTCCCCACTTCAAAGTATGAAGTTAGAATATTCAGAATTAAAAGAGATGATGAAAGTTAAAAGTGCCCCTGCATTCAAGTAAATAACCATTTTTAATTACTTTGTTATCATTATTGTTCCAGGAATAGATACTTCCGGCATGACCTGAATACACAGACACTCTTTGATCCAATCATTCTCACAGTTATGAATCCATCTAAATGTAGGATCTGTCCCTGCATTCATTCACCCGTGTATTCATCCATCAGCAAGCATTTCTTGTAGAGGGCAAGCCTGTAAACAGTTTAGGATTTTCGGGCCATACGCTCTCTGTTACAACTACTAAATGCTGTCCTTACGGCATGAAAGAGGCAAAGTATAAACTGATGGGTTCGGTTGTATCCTATTATGACTTAATTTTTAAATCTGGCTGCGAGCTGGATTTGGCCTGCAGTTCATAGTTTGCTGGTCCCTGTTGGACTGTATTTCTGCTCATACTTCAGCAGGAGTTAAAAATGTTCAGTACCCATCCTCACTGGTTGAGCGAGTCCTGGAGGAGAATCATGTGTGTGAGAGCTTAGACGACTCATTACAGTTATAAATGGGAGCCTCCTTCTCTCTCCATCCTACTGGCTTCACTCTTGATCTGGAAAGAAGTTTAATGCTGACGTCCATCCAGGGAGAAAGACCCCGGCCCCATGAATCACGATTCTCCTTCTATAGTGGCCAGACTCCTGGCGTGGAGGCCAGAACTCCATCGGGCCAGGATGGCCTCCTGGGTGCAGACACTTGCCAGAGATCTCCTGGACCACACCAGGAAGAAGGTGCTGCTGGAGTAGCCTACTGGGATGGAAGCATCTCTCTTCAGGGTGGAAAATGCATGACGATGATGAGTTTTGTTTCCAATCTCTGACTCTAGAAGAACCTTGTTCATCTTTCTAGGAGGAAGTGCTTAGTCAGTCGTGTCTGACTCTTTGTGACCCTCTGGACTGTAGCCCTCCAGACTCCTCTGTCCATGGGGATTCTCCAGGCAGGAATACTGGAGTGGGTTGCCATATCCCAATTATTTCATCATTTGGTTCCTGGCCTTCATTAACCCACCCCCACGAACACTGATACCCATGACTCAATTTCTGGCTGTGCTGGCTTGTACTCATTTTTTGCTAAGTTCATCTCTGCCTTTCATGGATCCATTCTCTCTCTCTCTCGTGTTTTGTCTGAGGAGCTTCTGGATACCCGTCATGTCCCTATGTCATTCTCCTCTTTCTTTCCAGTCTCCCCTAATTCAGGTTACTTAAGAGAGGAGTGCAACTGTGAATATTGGGGAGGGAGTGAGGAAATAAATGCATTGAACCTCTAATGCACTATAATTACCAAATGATCCTATCCCTCCCGTGATGGGTCCCAGTGGGATTTATTGCCATATTAACGGTAGTTTTCCCATTGCATTACTTAATGAAAAATGTCTGAGCTAATAACCCGCCAAAACACCCCAGTAACAACAACATAACTCCCTTCACTGTAATTATTATTTTTTTCCTAATGTGGTGGTTTTTGTATAAATACTGATGTTTCTTTACTAGGTCCTTGTATAACTACTTGCTTAAATAATGGGCCCTATTAAATTGCCATCAATGGTAGCATGCCATATGTTAGTATTATACTGATGTCTCCTCACTGATGGGCTTGGGGTTTTCAGGCTCTTTTAGGGCCCCGGGGGTCCTCCCCTCCTTCCCGTTCCTCTCCCACCCACCCGCCCACCCCCACATGGCCCCCATCCCATCCCGCCTACCTGACATTGATAGCATTGACAGAATCAGGAAGAGGGCCTCAGCTGTGCAAACACAGTACTTCTGTTTATTTTGGTAGCCTCCGAAATATTTGTTGAGAGTTATTCGAGCAGAAAGGCTGAATGGAGATCATTGCGATGTGTCAAATTAAGGAGTGCTTAATGCCTGCCTAATCTCTTGGTAATTACTGTTGTGGCAGCGGAAGGCTTCAGAGCCTGGTAAGAAAGCTAATGATAGTAAGAGACATCAGCCCGCCTGGGCACCCATGGCATCGCTGCTCAGCACAATTAGAGGTCCTGCGTCGATCTGCGAGACGGAGGCTTTGTCACTTAGGAGACAGAGGATCGGCCTTCGGAGGGGAGGGGTCAGACCGGAGTGTCAGCCGGGGTCACTGGACAGGGACTCCTTCAGCTGGGTGTCACTTTCCTAATGGTGTTCTAAAATGTGACAGCCAGTGCATGTCTGTGTGTGTGTGTGTGTGTGTGTGTGTGTGCAGGCACACACACTCATGGATGTCTGACCTCAGGGTGTCTAGGGGAAGACAGAGCTTTCTTCCTTGTTTTCCCATCTTCGTGTCACATGGTCTCTCCACTTTGTCTGATTCTTTCTCTTTGGCTTAATTTTCTTTCTTTCTCAGTATCTGCTCTCTCTCATGCTCTTTTCCAGCTCCCCTCTCCCTCCCCCACTTCCCTTTTCCATCACTCTCTCCGGCTGATCTCTTTCACGAGCATCTACCTCGATCCATAGTGAGTTTTTATAGAAGCAGAGAATAGTCAGGAAGCAGATAAGGAAGAAGAAAATAAAACCCTTAACAATACCTCCAAACTCTGCCTAAAGAGGATGGAGGGGGAAAAAGTGGGAATTTAAAAGAGCCCAGCAATCCAATTGACAGAGATACAAACTGGAAAACATGAAGTCTCTGACATATGGATCTGTGGTGGAGAAATCATGGGAAAGGCAGATTGCACTTCAGAGATCAGTGAAAATATCTTAATACTATACATTCTTAATTAAGCAGTTGAAACCCAGCCCCAGAGTTCACTGGGAGCCTCAGTGATCTGACAGTGGCCCTAAGGAGCAGTTCAGCTGTGTGGGTTTTAGTCCCAGCTAGTATCACCCACTAGTCGGATGATTTTGAAAAAGCTATTTACTCATCTGTAAACTGGGGACGTACTTACTACCAGGGGTGGCGTAAGAATCAAAGGAAATGCTGTGAAAAGAGTAAAATGCGCTAAATCAGTCAATCAGACAATTAAGCAAGGCATCAGCAGAGATTAATGTGTAAGGCACCGATAACTGGGAGGCTCACAACTTGGTGTAATCACATAGATCATCAGTGCTGCTGGCAGAGTCGAGAGCCAATGCTCAGAAGGGTTGGTACCATTTTGCACCGAGTGACTTGGAGGCGACGGACTTTATGCTCTCCTGGGTATTGCTCCTGTGAGACCTCAGGAGACCCAGGCAAGTAGCAAGTAACTGCAGAGTCCCAAGTAGGGAAGCCCGGGGCTTGAGGAGAGATGGAGTCAGAAGGTAGGCATGGTTTTTAATGCCGATGCAGATGGGGCGAAAGATAAGGGAATCTGAGTTCCTTCCAAGGGGCTCTGGAGCATCCTGTCAGGAGAGGCCAGGGTGACAGGACCTCTTGTCGTTGTTGATTTCTATTTCGTCACTGAGGTCTGGGGCAGCAGAAGGAAGGGAATCTGAGGCCAATCAGCCCTTCTGTGGAATCTGCATCCTATGTTGAAAGAGCATGCTAGAAACTGAGCGCCCTCCGGGATGAGAAATCATCTCACGTATGGAAGACCCCTAATCTGGTGGCAGGGGGTAGGTTGGACTGGGAAATTGGGACTGACACGCATACGTGACTAATATGACTAGTGAGCACCCACTGTGCTGCACAGGGAACTCTACTTAATGCTCTGTGGTGACCTGAATGGGAAGGAAACTGAAGGAAGAGGGGATATATGTATACACGTGGCTGATGCACTTTGCTGTACAGCAGAAACTGACACAGCGGTGCAAAGCCACCAGCCCCAGTAAAAAAAGCGCCTCATCAAGAAAGAAGGATGGCCTCCTTTGGGGACAAAATTCTGGACTCTCGGGTGCAGAAGGGCCCTTCAAGGCAATATCACACCCCTTCATTTAGAGGCGAAGCTGAAGCAGAGGCTGAAACTGCTTTGTCTCCCAGCTTCTCCCTCTGAGGAGTCTGGTACCAAAGGTCTCTCCCCAGTGAGTGTAGCGTGTATACATGGTGAGCATCTTTAGATTTCCTAATAGTCAGCTGAACAGACTTAGTTTTCCCAAAGGGAAGTTCTATTTGTAGACCTGTCTGTCTGAGCAGCTGCTGTGGTACCTGATTGGAGAGAATGTAGTCAACTCAGCAAGCCCTTAACTTGAGAGTTTCTTGGACTTCCCAGCAGGGCGGAGTTGAGCCCCTGCCCCAGCTGTGGTTCGACACTCGGTCTTCCAGAGGAGGTGCAGAAAGGCTGGCTGGGGGCTCTACCCTCTGTTCCTGCTGTAGACTGTTTGCTGGGTCGGAGGTGCTTCATGGGGACCGAATAACCTGGTGTTAGCTTAGTGCTCCTTCCCTGCCAAGGATGCCCGTCTTTTCCTTAGCAGAACGGGGGGCTGTGGGAGGCGAGGGTGCAGAAGGAGCCCAGGTTCTGTGAGGAAGACAAGGCTAGGAAGGGCGTGGAAATAGTGCTGGAGTCGGGCGGAGGGAGGCGGCAGGGGCGAGCAGGTCGGTGGTGGAGGGGCACAGACAGTCTCAACTGTCCAGTTCCGTCGCAGAGCTCAGCAAGCAAGAGGTTCATCATTAACTGTCAGACGGCGGTTTTAATCAGCTCTGCTCCTCAGTGGAAGATAGATTTAATATCAAGGCACATTTTCAGAGCCATTAGTTTAATTATGACAGGTGTCTGCAAACTGGACGACTCTGCTTTCAGACCCGAGTGACAGTGTTTAATTCTCCAGACCCAGGGGACGCCAGGATACTGTGCCAGAATGAACCTCCATTAAAAATCTAAGTGATTTTTGGTCTTCCCAGCTCCCCCCGTTTCTCCTTGCCCTCTTTCTTTATATTCTACTGTAAACGTCAAAAGAAGGTAAAGGAGAGAAGACTGTGCTTCCTATAGAAGATAAAATACTTTAATAATTTTAATTATGAATAATAATTAATATAATAATAAATAAATATGATTTATTATTAAATAAATAATTATAATAATAAAATAATTTAATACTCACCCATGAAAACTCAGCTCTCTCTGGGGCTCCCAACATCTGAATTCCTGATTCTGGGGGAAAGGTCAGGAGAAAGTCCTGGGCGTTTCTCTTATAGCCTTTCCATGGACATTGAGCACCACGTCTGGGGTAATTGCCTGATGGTGTTGTGTTTAGGCAGAGCCTGCTACCCGGGCTGCTCCCTGACTCAAGGGCTGGTGGGCTTTGTGCTCCGTGTGGGGGCCCCGGCAGTCAGGGGGGCAGGGACAGAGTGGAGGCTGGGAGGGGGGCCAGCCCCGGGGTCCAGGGCACCTGTGTCGCAGCCCGGAGCCTGGTCCCCATCCTTTCCTGGGATGGTCCCACGCATCTCCCACACCGCCCCTCCCCTCTGATTGACTGTCTGGGTGATCATGGACTGGGCACATGTGTTCTTGAAACGTCTATCTACAGGTGCAAAGGGTTGGGCTAGAGGAACAGGGCTTTTCAAACTTTTTCCATTTTGTTTAAACTCCCACTTGCTAATTTGGCGATTCTTCTGTTTGTTATGGCTCCATTTTTTTCAGAACTAATGGAGAAAATTCATCAATGTTTCATTCTTTCTGTTCACATGGAAATGAAGGAATTTATTTCTTCTTTATGAATTAATACATTTAATATAGTAATTTTACATACTTAATATACATCTTGGGTGTCCCCACTTTAATGTGAATAAAGCAGAGTCCTCCGGTGGCCACTGGGCTATCCTCTTGCTGCAGGGAGGCGCTCAAGAGCCCAGGGCCAAAATCACCTGCAGAGAATAGTCTATGGGGACCAGCTTGGCTTTGCGGTGTGTGATGCCCGAAGCTGGGACCCTCTTCCCAGGGGACTGTCTTCTCAGGGGCGGCTGACGGGGCTGAGAGTCAGGTGGTCAGGAGGCAGCAGGGATGAGGGGCTGCCAGGTTGGGGCTAAGGAACATTTTATTTCTCTGGTTGGTTGACGTCCAAGGTCAGGAAGCCTCGTTAGGCTCTCAGGCTTTGGAGAACTGCTTCTTACCTTGTCCTTTCAAGATCGCTTCCAGGTCCCTTTCCTGCAGAGGGTGGGGAGGGCACACAGACGCAGGGCCCGGCCTCCTGCCTGCAGAGCCTGTCCTGTCCTGACACCTAAAGGGGCGGCTGGGCTGGGCTGCAAGCCTGGTGTTCAGTGAGCTCTGCTGCATGGCCAGACTGAGAGAGAGACAGAGAGAGAGACAGAGACAGAGAGAGAAACCTGGGCTGAGCATCAGCATGGCTTCCCAAGGAGCTACACTCACCCCAGTCCTGGCCACGTCAGCAAGGCAGCTCCCATCAGAAATTCACCCAGCTTCTGCTTTCCCTATATGGGGAAGGTCAGACGAAGATGACTTTCCTTGATTTTTTTGTCTGTTTTTTTTAACTACTCCTTTCAAAGTATAAACCAGTCATCAATAATCTCTGGAGACCAAAGGCAGCAAATGAGCTTCAGGAAGAACCTGCTCTGAGTTTCTCAGGAGCAGCCCTTGGCTGTGTGGCTGTCACTCAGTGGGTTAGTCGCTCAGTCATGTCCGACTCTTTGCAATCCCATGGACTAGCCTGCCAGGCTCCTCTGTCCGTGGGATTCTCCAGGCAAGAATACTGGAGTGGGTCGTCATTTCCTTCTCCACGGGATCTTCCCAACTCAGGGATCGAACCCGGGTCTCTCACATTGCAGGCAGATTCTTTACCATCTGAGCCACCAGGGAAGCCCAGGCTTCAGAATACATGAGGTTCCTTGGTTTGGCTCCCTTCCAAAGGAGAGAGTTTGGTGCAGGAAGAGGGACAGGAGGAATCTCTGGGACTCCCTGGCCCCTCATTTCTGCAAGCTCTGCCCCCCACGACCCCCTCACACCTACAGATCACGAGTCCTCTTGTTCTCTGCTGAGGGCGGGTCAGCTGCACACTCTGGCCGTGCGCTTTCACAAGGTGACCTCCCTCTGTGGAGCTTCTTAGGTTTCGTTTTAGTTACAAGTTGAAAGTTTGTGGCGACCCTGAGTTGAGCAAATCCATCGCCCCATTTTTCTAACAGCATCCGCTCCCTCTGTGCCTCTTTGTCACAATTCAGTAATTCTCGCGGTGTTTCACACTTTTTCATTATTATTGTGTGCGTGATGATGGACCTGGGATCAGTGATCCTTGATGTTACCAACCAGACTAGTGGAAGCTTCAGAGAATGGGGAGCACTTTTTAGCCATAAAGTATTTTAAATTAAGGTATGTACATTATTTTTTATATAGTATATAATGTCTAGTCAAGGCTATGGTTTTTCCAGTGGTCATGTATGGATGCGAGAGTTGGACTGTGAAGAAAGCTGAGAGCCAAAGAATTGATGCTTTTGAACTGTGGTGTTGGAGAAGACTCTTGAGAGTCCCTTGGACTGCAAGGAGATCCAACCAGTCCATTCTGAAGGAGATCAGCCCTGGGTGTTCTTTGGAAGGAATGATGCTAAAGCTGAAACTCCAGTACTTTGGCCACCTTATGCAAAGAGTTGACTCATTGGAAAAGACTCTGATGCTGGGAGGGATTGGGGGCAGGAGGAAAAGGGGACGACAGAGGATGAGATGGCTGGATGGCATCACCGACTCGATGGACATGAGTTTGAGTGAACTCCGGGAGTTGGTGATGGACAGGGAGGCCTGGCGTGCTGCGATTCATGGGGTTGCAAAGAGTCGGACATGACTGAGCGACTGAACTGAACTGAACTGAAATGAATGTTGTGACACAGTTGTAGACTACAGATAGTGTAAACATAGCTTTTATATGCACTGGGAAACAAAACTGTTTGTGAGACACTTTATTGAGATATTCGCTTTATTATGGGGAGTCTGGAACCGAACCCACAATACCCCTGAAGTCTGCCTGCACGCAGTCTGGGTTGAGCTCCGGTCATTCCTTACACTGAGTCCTGTTCCCTCAATGAGATTGTCAGTGCACCCAGAGGAGGGCCATCTCTCTCTCCCCTTCCCTCTCCCAGACTCTGTGGCTCCTAGTATATTGCCAGGGACAAACTTGAGCTCATAAATACACCTGCAAGATAGAGTTGACTCTTTTTAGCAAACATGCTGTTAGTGGAGTATCTTTTACAAATCGTGTACAGATGTTCTCTGGATGCCTCCTGGCCTGGAAATTCAGTTTAAAATTTTCAAGCTTCCATCAGTCTTAAAAGACGTTAGGGGCCCATAGAGTGCAGTCCTCCAGGGAGCACCCCTGTACTTAACAGTGGCAGGGGCCTAGCAGTTTGGAAGGTAGAGAGTTGATACTTACTTCTTTCCTAATTGCCTGGAATAGAAGCTTCCAGGAAACGTGAGCAGAGAAGAACTTCCAGGTGCATAAATCTTCTAGACATAGTGGAATGGAACTCATGGTTCTAAGACCTTTGACGAGTATTAAAAAACCATCTCTGCATAACCCTCATGTCCTGTGTAAGGAAAACCCAGAAAACAGTGGCCTTCTTCCGTTTCTTTGCTGGCCTCGTTTCTTAGGTAGAAGCAGTTACATCTGTTTGTTTTATCTATAGACGCTGTCAAGAGGATGTGGTAATGAGTCTTGGCCATTAGACAACCATACAAAATGCAGAATCCATGTAACAAATTATGCACATAAGATTCAACCCCAGGATATGAAAATCTGGCATTTATGTAGAAGAGAGAATTTGCCACAGGACAGGAGTTGTAACTCAAGAGCTGACAAACTGTGTGGGTTCAAAAGGACTATTTATTTTTTAATTTGATAGCACAAATTCACAGGTTCGAAACTGCAATATCATGTAATAGTTCCAAGTGACTTTACTTTCTAATTATAATAGATTCAACAGTGCTTTGTAACTGGGCTCTATTTTTTTTCTCATTTTAAAAAAGAGAAAATAGGCAGATTTATTTTTTATAAGTGCACGGAGTAATTAGTTTAGTGACTAATTAGCTGAAATCACTGAGACTAGTTTACCTCACTGACAAAGAAGCAAGTTGCTTGGGGAAAATGCAGGGTAGACATTGCTCAGAGCATTTCAGATCATGAAACTGTACAGACTTGATCAGCGTGGGGATCATATGTATCATGATTCATCTGGAAATGAGTAAATATGCAAAGATTTTTAATGTTTTTTTTTTGGCTTGTATTTTCCAGGGGTAAAATCAGAGTTCTGTTTTTTTTATAATGTTGCATTAATTTCTGATGTACAGGAAAGTCATTCAGTTTTATATATATATATATATATATATATTCTTTTTCAGATTTTTTTCCATTATAGGAGACCTGGGTTCAATCCCTGGGTCAGGAAAATCCCCTGAAGAAGGAAATGGCAACCCACTCCAATATTCTTGGTTAGAAAATCCCATGGATAGAGGAGCCTGGATGGTTAAAATCCTTGGGGTTGCAAAGAGTTGGGCACACTGTAGTGACTAAAACAACAACAAGCCGTACAGTGGGGCTTTGTGTACCTTTAGCATCATTCCTTCCAAAGAACACCCAGGACTGATCTCCTTTAGAATGGACTGGTTGGATCTCCTTGCAGTCTAAGGGACTCTCAACAGTCTTCTCCAACACCACAGTTCAAAAGCATCAATTGAACTGAATTGAATGTCTACCTGTTAATCCCAAGCTTCTAATTTATACTCCCCACCCCAAACCTAAGTTCTTCATCAGTTTTGGATAGCTGGTACAATCAGGACAAAATCTGTGGGTTTCTCTCATTCATCTGCAGTAATTGAAAACACAGTACTCCTTGGGTACCATGGGCACATGTGAGGACTATTAGCCCCAAGAAATTGTCTGTAGACAAAAGTGTCTTGTGACCAAATCATTTTGGAGAACACTGTGTCATTTACCTCTTGAATACTATCAGTACACATTACTTACGAAAGATCTGCAGTGTTGGAAATCTGTTTCATTTTGTTTAACCAAGTGTTTCCCAATCCTCATTGGCTGGGATTTATTATTATTATTTTTCTTTTTGACATAATGCTCACTAACAGAAACAGCTAATTAACATCTTGAGGGCCACACCATCTTGTGGTTCATGGATACACGTTTGATGCTTTCTGCACTCTCCAAAATGATATTAATTGCCTTTCCTTCTGATCTGTTGTATCATCTTCTGCTGCTCTCCAACTCCTAGGTCAGAGACCTTATCCTTTGTGAAGTTCTTTCTTCAAAATGCCAGTAACACAAGCCTTTCCCATCCCATGGATGTATTGATTATACCAAGAGATGTTTTACAGGGTTTCAGCCCTGAGAGACAGGGATCAAAGGATTGGGGTCAAAACTTTGTGGACTTTCTTCTTACAGTCTAATTAATATGATAAGAGCAATGACTTTTTGAAAGCCAAATGCGGGCCATTCATCAGTAACCTGCTTTTTTTTTTTTTTTAAGTTTTGCTTCTAATAGTTGAGAGCAACATGGAACAGACGTGGTCAGTGGACAGTCCCTCGTGGATCTGATATTGGTTTTACTTGAGAGCACCTGTGTGATTTTCTCCTAAACCTTCGATATCCAGTATCCTCAGGTGTTTAACCAGAGAAGGCAATGGCACCCCACTCCAGTACTCTTGCCTGGAAAATCCCATGGACAGAGGAGCCTGGTAAACTGCAGTCCATAGGGTCGTGAAGAGTCGGACATGACTGAGCGACTTCACTTTCACTTTTCACTTTCATGCGTTGGAGAAGGAAATGGCAACCCACTCCAGTGTTCTTGCCTGGAGAATCCCAGTGACGGGGGAGCCTGGTGGGCTGCCGTCTATGGGGTTGCACAGAGTCGGACACCACTGAAGCAACTTAGCAGCAGCAGCAGCAGCAGCAGATGTCTAAATACAGAACCTCTCAAGCTCGTTTTGAGAAATCAATGAGAAATTTGAGCACATAGGGTTGAAATGTACAAGCTGTGATTTAGATGTGCAAGAAAGGAAAATCTTTATTTTAATAAAGGAATTATAATTTGTTCATGGGCTCTCAACCTACCTAAAGCAGATAAAGAGTTCTAATTCTTTCTTCATGCGTGTGCGTGCTAAGTCGCTTCAGTCATGTCAGACCCTTTGTGACCCAGTGGACACGTAGCCCACCAGGCTCTTCTGTCCATGGGATTCTCCAGGCAAGAATTCTGGAGTAGGTTGCCATGCCTCCTCCAGGGGATCTTCCTGACCTGTGGTTATTACTCTCAGCCAGATTCAGGTATTATCATCTCGTGTGATGTCCAGTTCCTTTGTGAGGATGGGCGGGCACTAGCTCATCTTTCTCCTTCTTCTTTCTATGTGGTCCAGGAAAGGAAGTCCTCTTCCATGAGCTGAGGTCCCAGCCCCTGCTGTGAGCTATCTCGTCTGCCTCCTGGAAGCAGTTGCCCTTGGACCTTGCTGTCTCTGGTTCAAGCCCTTGTGTCCTCTTAAGTCTCCTGGTCCCAACCCCAGGCTTCTTGCAGAAGGTCAGTCCTCTCAGAACTTCTGGGTCCAAGGCAAGGTCTGAGCTGCTGTTGTAACTCACATGGCAGAGGAAGTCCCTCCACCTGGACCACTCCATCTGCCCAGGCTGATGCTTACAGGACAAGAAGCATCGACTCTGATGTGGTTTACGGGCTCTTTAGTGGCAGACAGCACAGTCTACTCTGCTTTGTTCAGGTATAAAGCTGTTTGTGAAATGATATCAAGTAGTTTATAGAGTCCCCTGAGCCATTCAGAGACCTGAGCTTGGATGTGAATGGCCAGGAACACAGAAGTCAGAAAAAAGCTACATTATAGAACATTCTAGCAAAATAGTATTATGCATTGGCACTCTTTTTGCTGGAAACTAGAGATAACACTGCCTTAGAAGGCCTGGTGGCCTCAGGTGCTAACTCACCATTCATCCAACCATGCACCGAAGTCTCAGCATCCAACCCTGAAATCAGATTGGCTCCTCTCGCCTTCTCTCTTCTGTGGTCATTTAAGAGGGCGCTTGCTTTGGCAGAACCTAAGTGTGAAAGTGAAAGTTGCTCAGTCCTGTCCAACTCTTTGTGACCCCATGAACTATAGTCCGCCAGGCTCCTCTGTCCATGGAATTTTCCATCAAGAATAGTGGAGTGGGTTTTCATGCCCTTCTCCAGGGGATCTTCCCAACCCAGGGTTTGAACTTGGGTCTCCTGTATTACCGGCAGATTCTTTACCATCTGAGCCACCAGAGAAGACCAAGCCACATCTAAAGAGTCGGATACAACTTAGCAACTGAACAGCAACAACAAGCCACATCTAAAATCCTAAATATCAGTGAGTTTAGAAAATTTAGATTTTTAGCCTTGGCAAATTGAGCAGGACCCAGGAAAGAGGTTGGAATGGGAAATGATTCAGGCAATTCCCAGTATATGCAAAACTCGAGCCTTAATGGGGTTCTACTGGTGTTTCCATGTCATCATGTCTCTCCCTTCCCCAACCCATTCCCAAGGCACTCACCCTCGGTCTTGTCCTCCCTACTTCTAACTTCCCTTTCAGATCAGATCAGTCGCTCAATTGTGTCCGACTCTTTGCGACCTCATGAATTGCAGCACGCCAGGCCTCCCTGCCCATCACCAACTCCCCGAGTTCACTCAGACTCATGTCCATCGACTCAGTGATGCCATCCAGCCATCTCATCCTCTGTCGTCCCCTTCTCCTCCTGCCCCCAATCCCTCCCAGCATCAGAGTCTTTTCCAATGAGTCAACTCTTTGCATAAGGTGGCCAAAGTACTGGAGTTTCAGCTTTAGCATCATTCCTACCAAAGAAATCCCAGGGCTGATCTCCTTTAGAATGGACTGGTTGGATCTCCTTGCAGTCCAAGGGACTCTCAAGAGTCTTCTCCAACACCACAGTTCAAAAGCATCAATTCTTTGGCGCTCAGCCTTCTTCACAGTCCAACTCTCACATCCATACATGACCACTGGAAAAACCATAGCCTTGACAAGACGAACCTTTGTTGGCAAAGTAATGTCTCTGCTTTTGAATATGCTATCTAGGTTGGTCATAACTTTCCTTCCAAGGAGTAAGCGTCTTTTAATTTCATGGCTGCAGTCACCATCTGCAGTGATTTTGGAGCCCAGAAAAATAAAGTCTGACACTGTTTCCACTGTTTCCCCATCTATTTCCCATGAAGTGGTGGGACTGGATGCCATGATCTTCGTTTTCTGAATGTTGAGCTTTAAGCCAACTTTTTCACTCTCCACTTTCACTTTCATCAAGAGGCTTTTTAGTTCCTCTTCACTTTCTGCCATAAGGGTGGTATCATCTGCATATCTGAGGTTATTGATGTTTCTCCCGGCAATCTTGACTCCAGCTTGTGCTTCCTGCAGTCCAGCGTTTCTCATGATGTACTCTGCATATAAGTTAAATAAACAGGGTGACAATATACAGCCTTGACAAACTCCTTTTCCTATTTGGAACCAGTTTGTTGTTCCATGTCCAGTTCTAACTGTTGCTTCCTGACCTGCATACAAATTTCTCAAGAGGCAGATCAGGTGGTCTGGTATTCCCATCTCTTTCAGAATTTTCCACAGTTTATTGTGATTCACACAGTCAAAGGCTTTGGCATAGTCAATAAAGCAGAAATAGATGCTTTTCTGGAACTCTCTTGCTCTTTCCATGATCCAGCGGATGTTGGCAATTTGATCTCTGGTTCTTCTGCCTTTTATAAAACCAGCCTGAACATCAGGAAGTTCACGGTTCACATATTGCTGAAGCCTGGCTTGGAGAATTTTGAGCATTACTTTACTAGCGTGTGAGATGAGTGCAATTGTGCAGTAGTTTGAGCATTCTTTGGCATTAACTTCCTTTTAGGACTGATATTTACTATTTCATGAAGGGATGTTGCCCTGGCAACATTTTCTCTATTCTTTTTGGACTATGCTTTACAACAAAACTTTATACCTTTCACACCTAAAGAAAAGCTTTTCTGATGGAGCATACAAAAAGAAATTATTCTATCATTCAGCAAAGCAAAGAGTCCAAGTCAAAACATCTCAGTACTTTGAAATGGAAGCTGGTCCATGATATCGGGAGCAGAGAAGGCTTTTCAGTGGGTAGAGGGTGTGGCAGAGACTGGCTCTATGGGCTCATAGGAGGTCTACTCACAGTTTCCAGGCCTCCCTGAAGGCAGGGAGGGTCCAGATGACGGGGTTCTGGCCCAGAGCTTGCACTTAACTGTACATACCACCCCTGGCCCTCTGTTTTGCCCTCGTTGTTGACTCGCTGAAAGGAGAGGTCCCAGTGGGGAGGCTCCACAGGATAGCAGAACCTCAAAATGGAAGGCCCCAGTCTCCAAATAAGCACATAGAAGACTTTCCACTCAACTCTTAAAGGAACTGTAATGTGAGTAAAAAGTAAATTACATATTTGTTAAGCCACTGAGATTTCTGAGTTGCTATATCAGCAATGGTAAATTCTCTGAGTAAATAGGGACTGTAGCATCACATGTTCTGTTTGATTCTCAGTCTTGGAATCTAGCATGGGACACAGTGAAAAGTAGGTGCTCGATAAAACTTAACTCCTCTAGACAAGACCTAAATCAGCAACAAGAACTGGGCAGCAAAAGGGGATGGGTTTCAGACACCTAATCAAACACACTGATGTGGAAATAGGGAGATCAGACAGGATGAAGAAGACAGAATGAACACCTGTGTACGTCTTCCTGACGCACCTTATCTCATTTAGCTGGACCCAAAGCCCTGTTTTAGAGGAGGAAACAGGAACCCACTGCAGTATTCTTGCCTGAAGAATCCCAGGGACAGAGGAGCCTGGCGGGCTACAGTCCACGGGATCATGAAGGGTTGGACGTGGCTGAGTGACTGAGCACAGCCCCATTTGGTGTTAGTGGTAAAGAACCCGCCTGCCAATGCAGGAGACATTCCCTGCAGGAATGTCTCAGGTTTGATCTCTGGGTCAGGAGGAGGGCATGGCAACCCACTCCAGTATTCTTGCCTGGAGAATCTCCATGGACAGAGGAGCCTGGCGGGCTACAGTCCACAGGATCGCAAAGAGTCGGACAGCACAGCCCTGTTGGAGTTGGTTCTGGCATTCCCGCCGATGATCTACAGGGGTCTGGGTTTCAGAGAATTCCATCAAATTGTCAAGGTTAAACAGCTGGCAGTGATCAAACTTGGATTTAAATCACAGCATCTTCACCCCAAAGCCTGT
The DNA here is from genome assembly GCF_002263795.3 of Bos taurus. NCBI lineage: Eukaryota > Metazoa > Chordata > Mammalia > Artiodactyla > Bovidae > Bos > Bos taurus. Next base: position 32,475,888 of record NC_037354.1, on the reverse strand, counting down.
GTCTTGTCACTGTGCTTGTTTTTTCTCCAATTTTTGTTGGCGTATAGTTGATGTACAGTGCTGCGGTGGTTTCTACTGCTTAGCAACGTGAATTGGCCGTACATGAATGTACACGCCCCCCCTTTTGGACTTCCCTTCCCATTCAGTCCAGCATAGTGCATTAAGTGGAGTTTCTTGTGCTATATAGTAGGTTCTCATTAGTTATCTATTTTACGCACAGTATCAATAGGGCATATATGCAAATCCCAGTCTCCCAGTTCCTCCTAGCCCTGCATCCCCCTTGGTAGCCATGCATTTGTTCTCTACGTCTGCGTCTCTATTTCTGTTTTGCAAATAAGATAATCTGTACCATTTTTCTAGATTCCACACATGTTAATATATGATATTTGTTTTTCTCTTTCTGACTTACTTCACTCTGTATGACACGAGATCCATCCACAGAGGCTCATTTTCATTCCTTTTCAAGGCTGAGTAACATTCCATTGCGTGTATGTACCACATCTTCTTTATCCATTCCTCTGTCCATGGGCATTTAGGTTGATTCTGTGTCCTGGCTAATGCAGATAGTGCTGCAATGAACACTGGGGGACAGGTATCTTTTAGCATTACATTTTTATCTGTCTCCACGTTTTGTCTCACCAAGGATTCCAGCATGGTTTGACCTCTCATGATATTTTAATTCCTGGAGGTCAGATATGTGCCTTACTTGCTTCCTGAGTGAATAGACAGGTGCTTGGTATAAATTCAATGAGACGACCCAGAGGGATGGTATGGGGAGGGAGGAGGGAGAAGGGTTTAGGATGGGGAACACGTGTACACCTGTGGCAGATTCATGTTGATGTATGGCAAAACCAATACAATATTGTAAAGTAATTAACCTCCAATTAAAATAAGTAAATTTATATTTAAAAAATATGTCAACTTACTGGTTGCTTTGTGTGAACTCTCACAAATCTGAATTCAAGAAAACCTATACAGAGATGTCTTTCCCCCATAATTAAGTAAATCACAAAAGGACAAATAGACAGATGAGGTTTATATGAGCTTGTCTCAGAGGAAATAAGCTGCCATACTCACTCTGGGTGTAAGACCATCACTCTAAGATGACCCACATAGAGCAGTATCTCGGAGCCCTGAGACCTGAGCATTGTCTGTGAAATGGCATCTGAAGAAATACATGGAGGACTAGTTCATTTACTCTGGAGCCTGCTAAGGCTGCACTTCTGTATTTCAAGTTTCTGGTCCTGTATTTTTTTAGTCAAACCAAGTTTCCATTGTCATTCTTTTTTTTTTTTTTTGGTATTAAAAAGCAATTATTATAGTTATTATTGGTTTTGAAAGTTAAGATATTTCAGCGTGAAAAAGAGTAAGGAAAAAACACTCATAGTTTCTTCTCCCAGAAATAATAATTCTTAGCATTTGGTATCTTTCCTTGTAGCTTTCCCCATGTATTAAATATGTGTATTTAATGCAGTTATTCTTGCACTAAATACACAGCATTCTCCTTTTTTCATATTATATTCCTTTGTAAATGTTTTCCCATGTCACTGCATTTTCTTGAAAAACATTGTAGTGGAATAATAATCCATCTCAAGCAAGTGATGTAATTTATTGAAACCATTCCTTCTTTGGGGAATTTAAGTAGCTAAATTAATGTAGTTAATGTTATGTGGAAATAAATAACGCTATGATGAACATCATCGCCTACATGCCACTGTGCTATTACCTTAAGAGACTTTCTTAATCATATTTGTACAAGGAATAAATTATAAATATTTATGAGGTCTTTAACACATATTAATGCTAAAGTGTATGGAGCATGCTTTTACAAAGTGTATGGAGCATGCTTCCACCAGCAGTTTGTTATCTACCCATCTCACGATTCATTCTTTTTTAAAATCTGGAGTGTAGTTTTACAACGCTTTACAATGCTGGGTTGGTTCCTGCTGTACAGAGAAGTGAACCAGCTGTATGTATACATATAGCCCCTCTTTTTTGGATGGCCTTCCCATTTAGGTCACCACAGAGCATCTGAGATACACAGTAGGTGCTCATTAGTTATCTCTTTTATGTGTGCTAAGTTGCTTCAGTCATGTCTGGTTCTTTGCAACCCTATGAACCGCAGCCTGCCAGGCTCTTCTGTTCATAGGATTCTCCAGGCAAGAATACCAGAGTGGGTTATTGGCCATGCCCTCCGCCAAGGGATCTTCCCACCCCAGGGATCGAACTGAGTCTCTTAGGTCTTCTGCATTCGCAGGCCAGTTCTTTACCACTAACGTCACGTGGGAAGCCCAGTTATCTATTTTATACACAGTATCAATAGTGTGTATGTGACAATCCCAATCTGCCAATTCATCCCACCCCTGCATCCCTCTGGGTGTCCACGCATTTGTTCTCTACGTCTACATCTCTATTTCTGCACTGCAAGTAGGTTCGTCTGTACGTTTTTCTAGATTTCACGAATGTGCATTAATATATGATGTTTGTATGTTAATGCATATATGTGAATTCACTATTCATTCTTTAGCATGAAGTTGTAGACCTTCCGAATCTAGGGTCTGATAGATTTTGACATGATCCCAAGGTCTGGGGAGAGCCTAAAGTGTTAAGCCAAATTTTGTGTGAATGTACACTTTTCTGAGGAGAAGAGCTGATGACGGATGTTTAGAATTAAATCATTCTTGCATGTTTATTTTTCATGTCTTAGAAAATAAACAAGGATGGACAGTTCTTCAGAAAATAAGAGGCTGAATATTTCTTCAGATACGTGTGGGCGCTTTCTCTTTCTCCACTTAGACTTGTCTCCTCATCCTGTTTCTGTTTATGGTCCATTGAAGTACTTGTCTTTGCCTTTTTTATTTCTAAGAGACTTTTATATATGAGGGAGGCTAATCCTTTGTATGCCATATTTGTGTGCTAACTGTTTTCCTAGCTTGCTGGCTTTTTTCATAAAGAGAGATTAAAAATCATTAGGGAGGCAGTTGAACAGTGAATATTCCCTTTGTTACCCCATCTATCATTGGTACATTTAGAAAGGCCTTTTCCAATTAGAGATCAGTACAATATATGTCTGTAATTCCTTGTAGTGCTTTATGGTTTGCCACGTATTTAATCCATCTTGAATTTAATGTATTATTTATTCATTTATCCATTTCTTCTTTTAACAAATATTTACTGTGCCCTAATTATGCGTCAGGCACTTACTCTGGAGTAGGAACTTAATTTGATATTTTCCTTGACTGACGTGGTCATTTTTCTCCATTACCATTTGCTGTATTCTCTACTGCTTCCTTTATTACATTTTATTAAATTATGTTAAATTTATTAAATATTAAAATTTTATTACTAGTATTTTATATTATTAACATGCCTACTTGCATATTATACATTTTTATTAAATATGAAATAAATGTGTTAATTGCTACACTAAATGGAAATATTTATTACTTTTAATAGTAAATAAATATAATAATTATCAAGAATATATGATACTTTGGGTGCCGTATCTTTTATTTCATTGAGCTTTCTTTGAATCTTCCACTCATTCCACACTCTTTAGGCGACTATAGCTCTAGGATTTATTTTAATATTTGATAACACTTGCTGCTTCTTAGCATTCTTCTATAAAATTCTTAGCTATTTTAAATTATTTTTTCAGGTGAGTATCAGAATCATTTTTCCAAGAAAATGGGTGTGATGTTTAGCAAATCTATGAACATCCTTCTGGTCCTTATTTATATTTTATCCTCTTTATCTCTAATAAGATGTTATTAATATAATGTGTGCATATCTTAACAGCTTACACCAACATTGGGTTTCTAACCATTTCTACTGGTATTTCTAATTTCTAACAGATTTTCATTGTTGTTGCTGCTTTTGTTTGCATATTGGAAGCTTTTTGATTTGAGATACAGAATTTCTTGTCTGTTAATTCATTATGTATTGTAAAGTGTGTCTTTCAATTTTAGATTTCTGTCCCAGATGATACACAGCTACTGGACTGATGTTTCCCCCAAATCTGCAAACACTGGACTAACTGTACTTCAGCCGAGGTAACTTCCAATCCCACCCTCATGCTCTTATGTATCCCTGAAACAGACTATAAAGGAAGGCAATATTCTGCTGCAAGAATCTTCTCTGTGATCTCAAAGAAGTCACTGAGTGATGCACAATTAAGTAGATTTTGTCATTCACATCAATTTCAGAGTCTTTCCCCTTAAACCAGATAGCTTTTCTTTTCATTTTTAAAATTGTGGCTTTTTCTCATCGTATCATCCAGTATTACGCTCTAGGGGTCGGTACTGCTTTTCTTTTCATTTTTATGTGATAGGTCTTCCTTACTTTATTATCTAGTTTTGTGCCTTTTGGTTTGTGCTGCTTCCTTTGTTCTTTTTGCCGTATACGCTGTTTTATTTATTTTTTCTTTTTAAATTGACGTCTAGTGGATGTATTATTGTTGGGTTAATTTCTACTGTATGGCAAAGTGACTCAGTTATCCATATACATACATTCCTTTTCATGTTCTTTTCCGTTATACTTTATATAGTTCCCTGTGCTATACAGTAGGGCCTTGTTTTTTAGCCATTCTACATATAGCTTGCACCTGCTAACTCCAAACTCCCACCTGGCCCTCCTGTGCCTGCTCCCCCTCGACAATCACAAGTCTGTTCTCTATGTCTGTGAGTCTGTTTCTGCTTCATAGACAAGTTTGTATCACATTTTAGATTCCACATATAAGCGATATCATATGGTATTTGTCTTTCTCTTTCTGACTTACTTCACCTAATATGATAATCTCTAGGTGCATCCATATTGCTCCTATTTTTTTTCTTAGGAATTTGGAGGCTTTTCTCTATAGGAGGCAAAAATCACTTCCTGAGGTCCACTAGGTTTGTTATGGATCTTGATTACGGAAAGAAAAGTGGCAGGCGTGTTTGAGAGGTCAGGTCATGGTGTGTACTGACACTTCTCACAAATTTCCAAGAACTCTCAATAGGACCTAAAATTCAAGGAAATATTCAGTAATAAGGTGTCTTATTTGTCATCTGTTCACAAGGGGTAGAAAGCAAGAGAGAAGCAGGGGAAGATCATTCTTAACGTCTGCAGAAAACACAAGAGGAGAGCAGAGATGTTACCGGAGAAGAAAAGATGGGCCCACCTAGAACCAGGGAAGCTAGTGGAAGATGCGTGCAATAGCTCGGGATGGGAGTTGATGAACACCAGCAACGGGTTGGTACTATTTGGAAGAAAAAGGATGGCATTTAAGAAATATTTAGGAGCTGGGGCTGATGGCTTGATGGAAGAAACGAAGGAAAAGCAGAGACGTAAAATGACTCCCCGCCTTATGGTGGGACTGGCTGCTCGGAGGATGGTGGTACCATTATTTGCGACAGAGGGTTTGAGAGAAAGAGATGCTGTGTGTTGCAGAAGAGGAGCTCCAGGACCCAGGACTCTAATGAGGGGGCTGCGGCCTGATTCAGGTGACCTATTCAGTGTTCCTTAGGTTACTATTTAGTAGTATAGTATTTACTATACTACTAAAGAAGATATGGGGGAACATGTTGCTCTCCTTACAGTGATTACCACGAAGATTACTGGTTACACAAAAAAACTTGTCCCCGAGTAAGCTGCTTCTAGCAACATCTATTAGTACTGAAAGCACAACAGAGTCTTTGAAAAGAAAAAAATCCTCTATCATCAGGTTACCTTCCTGTCCCTACGCTGGAATGAAACCTTTCAGAGATGATGTCCCCTTGCCTGGAGCATCCCAGGGATGAGGGAGCCTGGTGGGCTGCTGTCTATGGGGTCGCACAGAGTCGGACACGACTGAAGCAACTTAGCAGCAGCAGCAGCATGTTTATAAATCCCCGCAACATTTACCTAATGCACCAGGACAGCAGTGGGACAAAACAGGAGCAAGGCAGCAGAAGCGTTTTTGAGATGAACGGAGTCGGGACCCTGCGGAGTGCAGGAAATACAGAGGAGGAAGATGGCTCACTCCAGAGAGGGGAAGGGCCCTTCACTGTCAACCACCTCTGGGCAGAGAAGCGAGTGGAAACCGGGCTCAAGATACTCCTGCTTCATAGCCTGCATGCTCGAGGGCCCAAGAGGCCCAACTACTGAGCCCACGTGCCTCAACTACCGAAGCCTGTGCACCCGGAGCCTGTGCTCCACAAGAGAAGCCACTGCAGTGAGAAGCCCTCGCACTTGCAACGAAGAGTAGCCCCTGCTCGCTGCAACTAGAGAAGGCCCGTGCACAGCAACGAAGACCCAGCACAACCGAAAATAAAATAAATTTTAAAGTTTACAAGCAATAAATGTTAAAAAAAAAAAAAAAAGGAAATTCCTGCTTCATGAACTTGTTCCTAGTGAGACTGTTCAGTCCAGGACCCTCGTGGAAAGAGCACTGGACGAGGAGTCAGAGATGCGGGCCGGTCCACTTCCAGGGTGTCCAGCCACTTCCCTGGGCTTCTGTTTGCTTATCTATCGTGTATGCAGGCTCTTACGGTTCTGAAGCACAGAGAGTCTCCAAGTTTTTCTCACGCCCTGAGGTGAAGCAAATGCAAATAACGAAGAAAGGTACTGGTGGCAAAGCATTACTGGAACTCAGACAGGCCAGAGGCAAATGGTTTCTTTGGAGCCAGAAACAGCAAGAGAAATTACTAGACATAGCCCCAGCATAAAGGCTTTCTGATGTTCCTCTGCTGAGTCTGACCAGCTCCCCCCACCTGCCCCCAACCCCCCGGTGTCTCCTAAGAACAGTGAGGTCTCTATATGTACTGTCACCAGGAGGCTCCCCCAAGACAGACTTGGGGGGCAGTGTTACTCCCTGTGGGCATGGTACCACCTTGATTCAATTCATTACCATCTGGGATGAAGTGAGTTGAGAGTTCTCAGTCTAGCCCCAGGAGAAAGGGGTCACCCACATCAGCAAAAGGTGGCTCCTGGAGAAAGAACTGAGATGGAATTTCCCCTCCCAGCGGAATTTCAGCTGTGGGCCAACAGGTCCAGTCAACCCCATTATTAAGCGTGGTAATAGCATGACTGCTTCTGTTACTAAAACCAGACACAGGAGTGTGCTGGGATCCTCAGACAGAAGACACCGAGATAGAACAACCTCAGCAACAACTGTACAATGGTTGTGGTATTGATGGTCACAGGGAATTTCCTCCTGGCAGCCGTCAAGGTAAAGCTGATGGTGTCATTCCAAAGGAGGATGCAGTACAAGAGTTTTATACACACCACCACGAAATGGTCTAGAGAGGTACAGCTCTGCTGGTTTGTGTTGACTGCGGAGTAGTGAGTTGTCTGCTTCACTTTTAGGCACTCACTGGCACCAGATTCATCACAAAAGAATCAATCGCAGTTTTTTAAGGAATCTCCACACTGTTCTCCATACAGTTCTAATGAGGTGGATGAAACTGGAACCTATTATACAGAGTGAAGTAAGCCAGAAAGAAAAACACCAATACAGTATACTAACGCATATATATGGAATTTAGAAAGATGCTAACAATAACCCTGTGTATGAGACAGCAAAAGAGACACTAATGTATAGAACAGTCTTATGGACTCTGTTGCAGAGGGAGAGGGTGGGAAGATTTGGGAAAATGGCATTGAAACATGTATAATATCATGTATGAAACAAGTTGCCAGTCCAGGTTCGATGCACGATACTGGATGCTTGGGGCTGGTGCACTGGGACGACCCAGAGGGATGGTATGGGGAGGGAGGAGGGAGGAGGGTTCAGGATGGGGAACACGTGTATACCTGTGGCGGATTCATTTTGATATTCGGCAAAACTAATACAATTTGTAAAGTTTAAAAATAAAATAAAATTAAAAACAAAAAAGATAAGAAATAAAAAAAAAGAATCAATCCCAGAGGATTTTTTTTTTTTTTAATAAGGTGAACTCTCCCTGTGGTCTAATGTATTAGTTAGGCATACTTTTGGCTGAATCCCACTTAACAGTGGCATTATGACACATCTATATTTATTATTTCCTCAACAGGGAGTTCCAAAGTTAATTTATAGATAGTAAAACATTAATTCAGCAGTTTAAGTTTGTCATCAAAAAGGTTTGGGCTCTTTCTTTACACTTTGCTATCCTGAGAATATGGCTTTCTGTTGTTGTGTTTGATGCCTCATGGTTACAAAATGGCTGCTGTGGTGCCAAGTATCCCAACCATATTTAAAAGCTCTTAGTAAGAGCTTTAGGCGGTAGGCTTTCATCTCATAGTTTCTATTTATTAAGAAAGCTCTGCCTTTCCTAGAGCAGACAGCCCTCAGCAAACATCTCCTTCTATTACACTGGGCACAACTTGGGCCATTGGGCTACCCCTCCCTGAAAGGAATGCTAAGAAAGGGCAAAAGAATGGATTGTTGAGAACAGCCTCTGAGCAACCAAACAATAATATCTTGCACACCCAGTGACAGGCACTTTCCTTTAAGGAAGCTTCTTTTGTTTTCCAGTAGTACAAAGATCTTTACAGAAGGAGCAACAAAGTATAGCTGCCTCGGACAAAAATCTATTCAAGCTTAAAATGCAAGAGCATTAGCTGCTCAGAGCCGTCACCAAGGAGAGATAAAATACGTCTGCTCTCTCAAGACCTGGAGATGCTTACAGTGTGATTATTTTTTTGGCTAGGAAAGCTGCTTAGCCGACAGAAAAAGCAACGTACCTGAACATTTATGAGTCGGCTTTTCAAAGACAGCAACCCATCTTCCTTTCCACCGCCCCCCACCCCCTCCAGCTCCCCCTTCCCTGGAAGGGAACACTTAGCAAAACTAAATAAATTATCAGCTGGGCCATGAAGGAATGCTCTCACCGGGTAAGCCGGCGAGCCTTGAAGCCATAAAGCCAGCCCTGGAGCTCAGGGTCATCCTTGGAGGAGCCAGCTGCTAGGGGAGTGGACGCTCAGCTGCCCTTGTCACCTTGCTGCCCAGGGGACTGGGACAGAAGAGACCTGGGGCTGCTCTGCACTGACCTGAAAGACAGGGTGGAAAATTGTTATCATAGGAGGCCGCTCAGAATCAGGTAAGCGTGGAGTCAGAACAAAGCACTGAGGTGTCATGAGCTGCGCCTGGGCTGGAGCTGAGGGTCCTGGCTGTCAGAACCTGCTTTCCCACCTTCTTGCTAGCCTATGTCCTGTGAGTCAGTTAACCACTCCGAATGTTGCTTTATCTGGAAAATAGGGATAAGAAAAGCAACACTGATCTCTGCTATAGATTGAATTGTGTTCCCCTCCCCAAGTTCATATGCAGAAGTTCTAACCCCCAGTGTCCTCGGAGATAGGGCTTTCCGGAGGTACTTAAGGTTAAGAGAGGTCACAAGGGTGGTGCCCTAATCCATAGAGCTGGTGGTCTTTTTAAAAAAATTATTATTTTTTTTTAGAATGTATTTATTTTGGCCACCCTGGGTCTTCATTGCAGCCCATGGCCCTCTCCTGCTGTGTGCAGGGTTTCTCTAATTGCAGCAAGTGGGGGCTCCTCTCCAGTTGTGGCGCACAGGCTTCTAACCGCAGTGGCTTCTCCCGTTGCGGGGCACAGGCTCCAGGCCCATGGGCTCCAGTAGTCATGGTGCGCTGGCTTAGTTGCTCCATGGCATGTAGGATATTAGTTCCCAGACCAGGGCCTGAACCCGTGTCCCCTGCATCGGCAGGCAGATTCTTAACCGCTAGACCACCGGGGAAGTTCCCAGAGCCAGTGTGGTCTTATAAGAAGAAGCTGAGATCTTTTGTTCTCTCTCTGCCAGCTTAGAAGAAAAGCTTTGTGAGGATACAGACAGAAGGTGGGCGCCTGCAGGCGAGTTAAAGAGCTCTCACCAGGCACCGAATCAGCCTGCATCTGGATCCTGGGCGTCCAGCCTCCAGAACTGCAAGAAAATACACTTTGACTAAGTCAACTATCTATGGTGTTCTGTTACTGCCGCTGAGCTGACTAATACCGTCTCCTGGTGCTTGACAGATGCAAGTTAGAGGGAGCAGGCAAGGGTGCTCAGCAAGCTGCTGTGCCCTTTCCAGACCTTAAACGTGGCTCAGACTTCTCCTGCAGCATGCGGGGAATCCCAGGGCAGAAAGGGTGAAGGCGCTCCCAAAGTCAGCCAGCTCTGGGTTCTGTTGTGGATGACGCCCTCTTTCCCCAGGGGGCTTCCCCACTGGATCAGCAGTAAAGAATCCACCTGCAATGCAGGAGACACAGGAGACGCAGGTTCGATCCCTGGGCTGGGAAGATCCACCGGAGTAGGGAATGGCTAGCCACTCCAGTATTCTTGCCTGGGAAATCACACGGACAGAAGAGCCTGGTGGGCTGCAGTCCACGGGGTCACAAAGAGTCAGACACAACTGAGCGTGCACATGTGCCCCCCCTACCCCCTGAGAAATGCAGACCGACCTGTTTCTCCTGCCTGGACTCCCCAGCTACTCCAGGAGTGAAGCCCAACCCTTTCCTTCTCTGCAACAAGCACCAGGACAGGACACTTTCTGTTCTACCCAGCCGCTCCCTCCTCCTGAGATTTGCATGTCCAAGAGATCTAGGGAATAAACAGTCACACCAGGACTTTTTACTCATCCAGTTAGTGATCCCAAACCTGCTGACCCCCTGGGACCACCTAGCTATATGCCGAAAAGGAAAACATTTCTGTGAAGCTGGAATCTTTGACAAATGCTATTTCTACCGTGTTAATTCAATGACACTTATACTCTAGAACATGTATATTCTTTCCCCTTTATGATTGAGGGCGGAGAAATAGTTAAAAAATACTTGGTAACTCTCCAAGGCTTACTCGCCCAAAGAACGGGAACAGGTGCTCACCCCTCAGGTTGCTCTTGGCCTTGGGGACTGAGGTGTGACGGGATGGTTCCCTCTGGGGCTCTATAATTTCCTACAGAAGCTCTGGTGACCCCACTCTGGCAGTAAACACAGGCCTCTGGAAGCGGTCCTTCCAAATTTATTCAAAGTTAAGCAAGATTGTCGACTTGCTGGCCAACAGTAGTGGCCTGGAGGGCAAGCCTCCTCAGCCTGGAGCCTGAACTGGGCCGGGGGGATGATCGGGGGCAAGCTGTTGATGAGTATCTCATTCCCAGGCCTCCTTGTTGCTCTTGATGTGGTATTTATTTTATTTTTATTTTTTGATTTTTATTGGAGGATAGTTGACTTACAGTGTTGTGTTAGTTTCAAGTGTGCAGCAAAGTGATTCCGTTATGCATATACATACATCCACTCTTTTTTATTAGAGTCTATTCCCATATAGGCCATTACACAGTATTGAGCAGAGTTCCCTGCGCTATACACTAGGTCCTTCCTGTGCTGTTCTTAGTCACTCAGTCCTGTTCTACTCTTTGTGACCACATGGACTGTAGCCCGCTAGGCTCCTCTGTCTATGGGGATTCTCCAGGCAAGAATACTGGAGTGGGCCACCATGCCCTCCTCCAGGGGATCTTCCTGACCCAGAGATCGAACCCAGGTTTCCCTCATTGCAGGCAGATTCTTTACCAGGGAAGCCCGCAGTAGGTCCTTATTATTTTTCTATTTTAAACATTGGGTTTCCCTGGTGGCTCAGTGGGTGAAAAATCCACCTGCAGTGCGGGAGTCAGTTCAGTCACTCAGTCGTGTCCGACTCTTTGTAACCCCATGGACTTCAGTGCACCAGGCTTCCCTGTTCATCACCAACTCCCAGAGCTCACTCAAACTCATGTCCATTGAGTCAGTGATGCCATCCAACCACCTCATCTTCTGTCCTCCCCTTCTCTTCTCGCCTTCAATCTTTCCTAGCATCAGGGTCTTTTCCAATGAGTCGGCTCTTCACATCAGGTGGCCAAAGTATTGAAGTTTCAGCTTTAGCATCAATCCTTCCAATGAATATTCAGGACTTTAGGATTGACAGGTTGAATCTCCTTGTAGTCCGAGAGACTCTCAAGAGTCTTCTCCAACACCGCAGTTCAAAAGCATCAATTCTTCAGTGCTCAGCTTTGTTTGTAGTCCAACTCTCACATCCATACATGACTATTGGAAAAACCATAGCTTTGACTAGAAGGACCTTTGGTGGTAAAATGTCTCTGCTTTTTAATGCTGTGTCTGGGTTGATCATAGCTTTTCTTCCAAGGAGCAAGGATCTTTTAATTTCATGGCTGCAGTAACCATCTGCAATGCAGGAGACCTGGGTTCGATTCCAGGGTCGGGAAGATCCCCAGGAGAAGGGAATGGTTACCCACTCCAATATTCTTGCCTGGTGAATTTCACGGACAGAAGAGCCTGGTGGGCTACAGTCCATGGGGTCGCAAACAGTCAAACGCAATGGAGCAACCAACACACGCATTTTGTACGTAGCAGTGCGGACGTGCCATCCCAGTTTCCCAGTTTCCCCTTCCTCCATCTGTCCCCTAGGAACCGTGTGTTTGTTTCCTACATCCGTGACTCTACTTCTGTTTTGTAAATAAGTGCATTTGCACCCTTTCTTTTTCTGTGATATTTGTTTTAATATCAGATCTTCATTCATCTTTGACGGTCAGGGAGACACACACATACACACCCCACACCTCCTTATAAGGAAAAATGCTAGGTAGGTTATAGTTTCCTTCTGGGAAGAAAAAAGAAAAAAAGCCCACAAATGCTCTCAGTATGATTTCATAGGCCGTGCTAATTATTTTTTAGGGCGAGCATAATAAAACCCAGGTGATTTGCCCTCAGCATTTTCTCCTTCTCTTCACACGGCTCTAGATCATTTCCCCACACGGCGAGCAATTACCACGAGCCCTGCAGTTTTTACCAGACACGCTTTGTGGGAACCTGGCTGGAGTACACAGAGGTTAAAGCGCTCTCGCGCTCCGAGATCTGGGCATTATCTTGTGGATTGTAAGACACGTCTGTGACACGTTGAATTCAGATGATTTACAAGATCAGCAAAACAGAAGGGGTTCCTGTGGGGAGCTGCTTCTGCTAAGATTCCCTCATCAGAACAGGGCTCAGCCAAGGGTGATGTTCTGTCCGGGTTCCTGGTCTGCGGGGCAGGGCTGGGCTCTTTCCTGCCCGGCTTCTCTGGGGCAGCTGAGGGGTCTGGGGGCGCTCATGGTGGCTGGTGAGTACAGATATTCAGAGATGTGTCTCCTCTGGGAACAGTGGTTTTTATCACACAGTTATTGTATGGGGCTTCCCAGGTGGTGATAGTGGTAAAGAATCTGTCTGCCAATGCAGGAGACGCAAGAGACTTGGGTTCTATCCCTGAGTTGGGAAGATTCCCTGGAGAAGGAAATGGCAAGCCACTCCAGTATTCTTGCCTGGAGAATCCCATGGACTGAGGAGCCTGGCGGGCTGCAGTCCACGGGGTTGCTAAGAGTCAGACAGGAGCAACGGCAAATTATTGTGTAAGTTATTTAAAGTAAGATGCAAGGATACGTGCATCAGCCACATACCCAGATGATAGCACTGACCACCAGAATGGAAACACACATTTGGAAGAACTTTCTGGAAAGAGAAACATGGGCCAGTATATTGACTGGGATTGTTAGGTCCTCTGCTCACCACTAGGATCGCAACCCAGGGGTCACTTCCTCCAGGCAGTCTTCCCTGACTGCCCGTGCTGTCTTGTCCTGCCACCCTGGCACCACCATCTCCTCTGCCACTGGTCTTTGTCCTCCTCTCCTCACGTATACTCCTCTGAAATGCTTGCACTTGGGTGTTAAATCGATTTCACGGCTACTACTTCCACTAGGATGTAACTGCCTCCTGTTACAGTCACCCTTTGGCCCACAGAGCTGATTCAGTTCCTGGACCAGAATAATTCCTAATATGATTCTGTAGAATTTTCACCTATTTTGTCTTCATCCCGATGTTGTAAGCATGGATGCTGGGTGGGAGATAGTGTCGGGTCTCTTCGCACCCCTTCTGTTTAAGGATCCATCATTGACTTGCTCTTCTTCATTCATTTATTTATTTGCTCATCAAAATGTTGACACCTACATCCATACTGTTTGATCAAGTCTCTGATGGTTACCTTGGAAGCTTATGATAATGCTGTTTTTTCTTTTAATTGGAGGATAATTGCTTTACAATGTTGTGTTGGTTTCTGCCATACATCAATGTGAATCAGCCATACGTATACATATACCCCTCCTTCTTGAACCTCCTTCTCACCCCCCCACCCATCTCACCTCTCTAGAGCACTGAGCTGAGCCCCCTGTGCTATACAGCAACGTTCCACTTGCTATCTGTTTTACACGTGGTAATGTGTCGGAGAAGGCAATGGCACCCCACTCCAGTACTCTTGCCTGGCAAATCCCATGGATGGAGGAGCCTGGTGGGCTGCAGTCCATGGGCTCGCTGAGGGTCGGACATGACTGTGCGACTTCACTTTCACTTTTCACTTTCATGCATTGGAGAAGGAAATGGCAACCCACTCCAGTGTTCTTGCCTGGAAATTCCCAGGGACGGGGGAGCCTGGGCTGCCATCTATGGGGTTGCACAGAGTCGGACACAACTGAAGCGACTTAGCAGCAGCAGCAGCAATGTGTAGGTTTCAATGTTGGTGCACTCCCCTGAACGCCCCTGCCCCTCAGGGTTTCATGCACTCCTCTCATTATCTGCATCACCATTCTACAGATGTGGAAATCAAGGCTCCCGGAGACTAGGCAGCTCAAAGCCCATCTGTCAGCCGTGGCGAGATCTTGATGAAAAAGCATTTGTCTGATTTGCTATGAATGGATTTTGCTAGGAGGTCCCCTTTCAGCTTCTGTCGACCCAGCCTAGAAGAGGGCCTTGCCTTCCTCTCTCTGGCCTGTTACTGAGGGACCACGCAAGGCAGGTGGCAAAGCCATCAGGGAGGACTCAGAGTTGAAAATGAGTTTCCAGATTGTCCAGCCCCCGGATGAAGGCCTGAGGTCAAGAGACATGAAGTCATTCGCTCAGTGTCATTGAATCAACCAGGGTCAAGTCAAGGTTCAAAGCCAGGTCTTGGGCTTCCCAGGTCAGTGTGTCCAGGTTGAAGATCTCAGGACCTAACTGGAGGGCACTGCCCAGCCTCTAGGGAGCAGGGCGCTGGTGGTGCCCCTTCTCTCCCCCTGCTCCACTGCCCCCAGTATGCCCCCCACGTACTGGAAGGCCCCCAGTATAGCTTCCTCCCACAGGGCCTTTCCATTCACCCTTAGCTTCCACTTGGTTCAGACGCAACTCTTGGCTAAAGCAGGTTTAACTGGTGCCATGGCCAGCGGCAGGGCTGTCCAGAGAAGCTCCTACAAACATTTACTTCCTGGGTTATTTATGTGGCCAGAAACTCTATTCCACTGGCCTTATAGGATCAGCCCAAGATGCCCCCCTCCCCACCCCACTGGCCCCATTAGTCCCCATCAGCCCCTCCCTCCTCTGCATCTGACAGCATCCACGCTTACCCCTTGCACACTGCTCTCCCTTCTGCAGAAAACCTATCTCCCTCAGCTGTAGGACAGTCACCCCTCGGCTTTACCTATCCCATGAGCACTTTTCAACCCCCTCTGATCTTCTTTTCCAAATTCCCGCAACAATTAAGATTTATGCCACCCAGTCCTCACTAAGGAACACAGCCTCTCCCGCTGTTCTCAATTATTTAACTTGGGGGTGTCTTGTTTCTCCAGCTGGAGTATAAGCCCAGATGATGTGAATAACATCCTGGTCCCTAATCAGTACAAATCCATGAACTGCTGAAAAGGAGCTTTTCACCTGCTAACTTTTTAAATGACAAGATAGGAACTTGGTCTTCAGCAGGTAAGGTGAGAGAAGCTTGTTGTAGGTTAGTTCCTCGTTCTGCGTCCTCTGGCTTCGAAGGCCAGATTGTTGAACTTGGGACTATCCATTCAGACTTCTTTTCTCCACACGCCTGCTCCTCCAGCCTTCCCATGAATTCCCAGGAATTATTCATCAGCAACATGGCTTCCCAGATTGTGCTGGTGGTAAAGAACCCGCTGCCAATGCAGGAGATGTAAGAGGCGCAGGTTCGATCCCTGGGTTGGGAAGATCCCCTGGAGGAGGTCAAGGTGACCCACTCCAGTATTCTTGCCTGGGAAATTCCACGGACAGAGGAGCCTGGCAGGCTACGGTCCACGGGGTCATAAGGATTCGGCATGTACATTCACCAGTCACACCCGTTTCTGGCCTGGAGTTATGATGTCTCCTTTTAGCCTCTGCTGTTCCCACAGGGAAGTTTCTGCTTTCCTGGCACCATTTTGATCTGGTCATGGTGCTTGCTGTCACAAGCCCCTGATCATAATTTCTGTGTCTGGAACTGGTCATTGAGAGAAGCCACTTGGAACTTTGGAGAGCAGACTTCATTTTTTTTTTAATTCTGAGCAAATCCAAACCTGCTTTGACATCCAAGGGGGTGCTGGGGAATATCAGTCTGAGAGGTTTCCGTTTTGATCAACAAGCTCTCCAAACTTCCTCCACTCTCTGCAGTCTGACAGGCCCCTGCAAAACACAGCTCTGACCCCACAGAGGCCTTGGGAAGAACGGTCGAACCCGAATGCCATAAAAGCTGGGGTTTTAACTTCACAAAAATAACAGCTGGTGAGACATGCATGGAAAACATCTTCCGAGTCCAGAGAAAGAACACGTTCATGAACACTCACACACACACCCTGCGAGGCTCTGGACCAAATCCATCTTCATCTAAGTAGAAGTGTATGAACCTCAAACATCTTTTTTTTTTTTTTAAAGAGAAAAGTTGAAGCCCGTAGTGACTGAGGCCAAGTGGGAGAGGAGACCCAGGGCCCTCCCTGCATCTTCTCCAGCCCACCCGCACCCCAGATCTTCCTCTTCCTCCTCTGACCCCCGAAGAAGGCACGTACTAGAGAGGGCTGTCGTGAAGCATAAAGAAATAGTTTCAAAAATCTTCAGAAGGCTGGCAGCATAAAAAGCCCTGGCTCTGTCGTTTCTCTGTTTCTGCAAGCAGCAAAAAGATCCATAATTCTCACACTTAATGTAATTCCAAGGCATCTAAAGTGATTTACAGTCGGTTTACTCAATACTTTCAGCTTTATTTAATGTAACAGTTATGGCACATAAAAAGTTTATTGAAAATCCTTTGGGAGTGCGATTGAGTAAGAAAGAGTCGTTGCTAATACCATTACAGGAACAGGAGGAAAGGATTTCAGCCTGTTTTCTCTCTGACCTTTATGGTCCCAAGAACAAGGATTATGGAGGAGAGGACACCTCTCTGCCGTCACGTGGACTTGCGCCCAGGTGACTCTAGAGCTGCCATCTTGGCTGTTTCTGGGTGGCTCTTTTTTGCGCTTGGCTGCCAAGGCGACTTGGATGGTAGCCCTCAGGTTACACTACCCAGGAGCCTCTGCTGTTACGCAGAGTCCAGGTTCAGAAAGGCCCGCTAAAGGAAAAAAAGCCAACATTGTCATTTTTTCCCCTTCTGATGCTTACCTGTTCTCTACTCTTAAATCAGCTCCGCTCTCTGGTTGCCCCACCTCTGCTGGCATGCTGTTCAGCCTCCTGGAGTCCCTGCAGCCCTAGACGGGAGGCGGAGAGACTTGAGCAAATATTCCCCAGGCCCTTGCAACAGTCAGGTTTGGTTACTGCTCAGGAGATGAAAACACTGCTGTTTCCTGTGGTCCCCACTCTGACTGCATCAGAAAGGAAATAATCTATTAAAAGAGAGCCTTTCACTCTTCAAATACTTGACATATGCCCGTGTAAGTTCCCATTGGCTGTAAAAGAAAATCAGAATCTAGAACATTGCTAGCAGACCTCCAAAGCCTGACTCCAAGATGTCCATGAATTCAGTGAATATGGCCTCTTGTTTCTGGTTGAATTAGTTCCCTGTGTCTGCTCCTCCCCTGTGACTGCTTAGATTTGGGAATTTGAAGAACCTCAGTGTCAACTGAGAGGGCTTTAGTGTAGGTAAATATCACCATTGAGTCTTTCATTCATTTCTGCTAAGTGTGCACCTGACTTCTAGCCAATTTCTTCAGTAAAAGTAGTATTCTTGGCTTTGTCTGTATCTTTTCTTTCTGTCTCTCTCTCTCATACACACTTTGTAGCTTTTTTGTAGTCTACCTCATTGCTGATATCATGATAACTGAAGCTTTCCTCTTCTTTAAACACATTTACATAACAAAACAAAACATTCTCAAATGAATATCACTTCAAATTAAATTACCCACTTTTCTTTCTGCCTAAACAAAGTACTCTAGTACAAACATATTTAAAGTTTCCCATATTGTTTCGAAAACATCCCCGGGCAGTGGTTTTACTGAGTGGTGATGCAATGAAGCTTCCAAGATCTCTTGAAGCCTCTTGTCCCGACTCGAAACGGCTGCTTTTGCTTTCAAGTTTCCATCACTCTTTCACACAAACACATGATTTTTCAGTTTCACACTTTCCTTGTTGCTTTTAATTTTATTTTCCTCTTACTTTCTAACGTCTATCCTGCTGCTGCCAAGTCGCTTCAGTCGTGTCCAACTCTGTGCGACCCCATGGACTGCAGCCTACCAGGCTTCTCTGTCCATGGGATTCTCCAGGCAAGAACACTGGAGTGGGTTGCCATTTCCTTCTCCATGTCTATCCTAGTATCTAATATTACATGGGAAGATGCCATATAGTCGCATTTAAAGCTTGATTTTGTGGTATGTATTTTAGTTTTTCAGAAATATTTTTCTATTCCCCTCCTGATTCTCAGCTGGGTTCCTAGAATTTGTGGCTGTCAGTTAAGTATTCAGCATATATGTGATATATGAGGTAAAATATTGTATATGTGTGTGTATCTATTTACACATACATGCATACACTTGAGAGTTTAAAATTCTAATTTACAGATTGTATATAGGGTTTGGGATACAACATTTTTATGTTCTCTCATCTCTGCTGAAGAGGAAGAACATCGCTTTGACTTTGGTTCATTCTTGTGATCTCTGCATAATGACTCGGTCAGACTCCCAGGCCCTAGAGCCCAACTGCCTGGTTGCCTTCACCTGTTTGGAATCCATTATCAATTGAAAACACTCTGTTGACATGTTTCGACAGTCTGGCGTTTGGTTCTGTCTTGGAGATCTCTCCTGGATGAATCACACAATCATTGTTTGGCTTCCATTTAGGAAGCACACGCCCAAGAGGATGGTCAGACACCTGGTCCCAGCCCCGTGGACGCACTTCCGGGCCTTGCTGTGAGCCTGATAAGACACCCACCCTTCCCTGGATTACCTTTCTCCCCCAACACCAGGAGGTAACTTTGTGACTACACAAGGGTAGAGTCAAATTCAAGAGGTGAGGTTTGTATTTTCCTACTCAATTGTCTTCATACCTGTCTGTTCTTTGGGTATTGGAGTCATTCCTGTAAATAATAACAATAATTCATTTTTTCTCACTGGGGGACCTTCCTGGATGTGGGGACAGTTGGAGTGACAAGTTGGAATGTGATGTCCTCAGCAGGTGGAACCCTGTGGGGTTTATCAGAAAATGCTGGATGACTGGTCTCTGACAGTGCTGACTCTTGAAGGCCTCAGAGTGCTGCAGAGAGCTTTGACGCTCGTACTTAACTGCATCTCTTGCAAACAAACTTGTCTGGTGGGTATGATCATAATTGCAGATGCAGAAGCAGGTCCTTAGATAAATGACTCAAACAGCACTACACAGTAAATGGCTGGGTTGGGACTGGAATCCAGAGCCAGTACCTCCAAACCTTGTGCCCTTTCCATCAGGACGAGCTCCATTCCCTCTGGTTTGCAAAGCAAGGCACGTCATCCAATTAACTCTAGGCAGCTTTTGGAGATTCTGAAGTGGTGAATGTCAGTAATTGAACTCTCTCTGCTCTCACGTCTCACAATCTACTGCTGGAAAGACCCGAAAGTGAAAGTGTTAGTCGCTCAGTCACGTCCAACTCTTTGCCAGCCCATTGACTGTAGCCCACCAGGCTCCTCCATCCATGGGATTTTCCAGGCAAGAATGCTGGAGTGGGTTGCCATTTCCTTCTCCAGGAGATCTTCCTGACCCAGGGACTGAACTTGGGTCTCCTGCATTGCAGGCAGACTCTTTACCATCTGAGCCACCAGGGAAGCTGAAAGACTGCTCTCAACAAATATAACTAAAGTTACTTAATAACAGGGGGGATGGTGCTAATAGCCCCAAGGCTATTTTATTTTAATCAGAAACCTCTTAAAGACCCCACAGCCTTCAAGACTGAAGCAAGTGAAAGCCTGGGGACAGACAGGGTAGAAGAAAAAAACGGGGGAGGGAAGGCTATAGTGAGTACCAGTAGCGCTTCAGCATCTTTCTGGTGGCAACTTCCTTGTAAGCGTAGCCTGGTGTTATCACCAATGGGCAGGCAGTTCCGGTCAGGGTAGTTGGATCAGTAGCCACTAGAGGGCAGCAGAGGGCTGGAACAGCTGGTTAACATACAAAGTAGGTAAATTTCTCAGGGAAGGGCGAAACCATAGTCCAGAGACGCAACCGGGTTGCCACACGAAGTGGATACTGTGACACTTCTTCAGGCTCAGTGCATCCATGTCTCAGGAACTGGGAACATCGCCTGCTGACAGCTCACAGCTGCATAGTCACTGAGAACTGCCCTGGGTAGCAGTTCAGTTCAGTTCAGCGAGTTGTGTCCAACTCTTTTCGACCCCACGGACTGCCGCACACCAGGCTTCCCTGTCCATCACCAACTCCCAGAGTGTGCTCAAACTCATGTCCGCTGAGTCAGGGAACTGCTTTATCCAGGTCATACCTTCTCCACGGGGATGGCCAATGAGCATCTAGTGCAGGGAATGCTCCAAGATCCAAGCCCCAGGACAGGCTGAGGCCTCCACTGCAGAGCAATTTTCCCCCTCTGTCCCAGCTTCCTTTCAGGGCTGTCTCTACATTGCGTGTGTGCCAAGTCGCTTCAGTCGTGTCTGACTCTTTGCGACCCTATGAACTGTAGCCTGCCAGGCTCCTCTGTCCATGGGATTCTCCAGGCAAGAATACCGGAGTGGGTTGCCATGCTCTCCTCCAGGGGATCTTCCCAACCTAGGGATAGAACCTGAGTCTCCTGCATCTCTTGCTTTGGCAGGCATATTCTTTACCACTAGTGCCACCTGGGAAGCCCCTAGCTTTTAAAATCCCTCTCCCATTTCCCTGAATTCTTTTAAACCCTGGAGCATGTAGGCCTGTTTTCAAGTTCACAGTAGGATTAGTCCACCTAAATAATAGTGGGGCCAGGCCTTTCCAGCTTCAGCACAGCCTCCTAAAGTAAGCCTCCTGTTGTTAGAGAAACAGGCTCCGAGGCTCTTGGGCAGCAAATTCAGCACTGAGGAGCTTGTAGCAGAGTCCGGAGCCTCCGCAGGGAGGCAACGGAATGGCCTCAGGATTAATGTACTATTATTACATTACTCTTTAAGCTTCAAAGGTCTGCCAGGAGGGCTAAGCTCACTATCTAGTCCATGACATTTTAAGAACAAATAATACATTAATATATTTAATTTGAGAATAAACACGTACATTACAGGCAGGGGATTTTGTCTATGCTGATAAGGCACCAAATGACCTTTCCAGAGCAATCCCAACATGCAGAGCCGAAAAGGGACGTGTTCTAAAAAAACCCTTTGTATCTATTTGGCCGTAAGACATAGGCTTTAATGCTGGCTTGGCCCGTGTGGGGCTGCAGCTGCCACGATCTTCAGAGATGGGAGCTTTTGCTGTAATTACCCCTTCGACGCTAATCTGCGGGAACACTCAATCTTGTTGCCTCAAATTAGTTAATCAATTAAGTGTCAAACCACAAAATGCTGGAGATTTGGGTTTGGATTTATTATCTTGGCAGACACTTCCTTCCTCAGTCCCCTTGGCACCCCTTCTTCTCTCCCCTTTGCAGGGGAGCTGGCTTTGCAAGATGACCGGTCACTCATTGTTTATTTCTGGCCTATTAGCAAAACAGTTGAAATTGCATAAGCCTGGTGCCCAGCACTGGAGCAGCCCTGAGATCGACGGCTTGGACGGCATTCAGGTGAAGTGGTGTATTTGTGTATGAGTGCCTTTCCTGGGCTTCGCTCAGCACAGTACAGAGCTCATGAGCCAGCAGCCTCTGCTGGGCTTGCTAAGCTCAGCCATTTTGGAGCCCATGTTAATTGATTGAAAGCCTTGTTTACTGTGACGTCACTCTCCTGAGGTCAGCCAGGGACGGGCAGCGGGTGTTTCCAGGACGCCCTGCTCAGAACCTCTGTTTTCTCCAGGGCCCTCGGCTCCCTGTGTCTGGACTTGCTGCAGCTGTGGGCTCCAGGGGGCCTGGGGTGATGGCTGAGCAAGCTGCACAGGGGCTGAGACCCGAGCTCTTGGGTCTGGTTCCCTGTGCTTCCCATGGATTCAACTGACATCACCCTGAGAACAGATCACTTCCACTCCGGCCCACTCTCACCATCTGTCTCAGCTGACCCACATAAATGAGCTCACCCTCCAGTCTCAGATGGGCACCACCAAAATCATGAGAATAACTGTACTTGGTGATGAAAACTCCAAAGCAAGACATGGCCTCAGTGTTTCAGGAATGAAGAATCTCATTGAAGAAACAGAGATTTACATATGCAATGGAAAAAAAAAAAAAAAAAACAGGGCAATGCACATATATTCAATGACTGAGATGTGAACTCTGGTCATGTGGAGCTCAGGGATGGGTTATCAGTGTGGTTAGTACTGTCTTTCCTGGAGACAACAGGCAGTTTTTAGATTGATGGTGGGTAGGCTGCTCCTGTGGTTCCAAAATCTGGGGGTTAGAACTTGTTCACAGTTTGAGTTTCATGTTTTTAAAATTTAGGGAGTTAAAATGTCCTTTCTTTGTGATATTATATAATGATGACAGTCAATGGTAATCTTTTTGAAGGCTGAATTTTGTCAAATAGCTGACTGTACTCTGTTGGGTGTGCACGATTTTATTGGTTCCATATTTTTATGTGAGCATTTTACTTCTCCATGAAATCCCAAACTCTGAATCCCCAGATCTACAGCCTCCCAGTCTTTCTCAACCTCCTGGCACTGCTTCCCTCTCAGTGCAGGAGATGGCGCAGAGAAGGCAGTGCGTCTGCCTGGTGCCCACGTGAGCTCTCTCACCCCAAGCCCCTGGGGTCTCCACAGAGCTGAGGACACTTGGCACTTCCTTACTAACAGTGCCACACTTTGGTCCTCTGGGTATTCTATGATATCAGCC
This sequence comes from Bos taurus, assembly GCF_002263795.3. NCBI lineage: Eukaryota > Metazoa > Chordata > Mammalia > Artiodactyla > Bovidae > Bos > Bos taurus. The sequence continues at coordinate 32,452,744 of NC_037354.1, read as the reverse complement.
TGCACTGCAAATGCCAGGGAGGATTATAGAATTTTTCCATCTGGAAGAGACCTTAGGTACTTTTTAAAATCAGGGTATAATTGCTGTGTTGGTTTCTGCTATAGAACAAAGTGAATCAGCCATATATACGTACACGTATCCCCTCCCTCTAGAGCCTCCCTCACACCCTGCCTCCCATTCCACCCCACTAGGTCATCACAGAGCACCAAGCTGAGCTCCCTGTGCCATACAGCAGCTTCCGGCAATCTCTCTATTCTACACGTGGTGGTGTGTTTATGTCAAACCTCATCTCCCAATTCCCCCTCCCCACCCTCATGACCGCATATCCACTCTCTATATCTGCATCTCTAGTCCTGCCTTGCAAATAGGTTCATCCGTACCTTTTTTCTAGATTCCACATATATGTGTTAATGTATGATATTTGTTTTTTCTCTTTCTGACTTACTTCACTCTGTATGACAGCCTCTAGGTCCATTCACGTCTCTACAAATGACCCAATTTTGTTCCTTTTCATGGCTGAGTAATATTCCATCATATATATATATATATATATATAAAGCCGTCTGAATGTCCATTGATAGATAGATGGATAAAGAAGTGAGACCTTATGTACTGAGTCTAACTCCTTCGTTTTACAGCTGAGGAAACCGAGGCCCAGAAAGCAGAGGATTTCCCCAAGAGCAGTGGTCACCCCTGCCTCCACTTAGGGTTCAGTATCCATCATCATCCCATACATTGCTCTTTTGAGCAGCCCCCCTGGGTCCTAGGCACAGGATCCCTGGAACTACATTCCTTCCCCTTGGGCCTTGGATTTTCTTTGTCACCAGCCTTGTGATCAGATGTGGGTGATTCCTGAAGAGCACCTTGGTGGGGGTATGGTTCTCCGGTCCAAGTTAGAAGACTCAGCTTACTGGGTATTGCCAAGGCCTGGGTCTGGAGTCAGAGAGATCTGTATGCCAATTTCACAGCTTGGGCAGGTAGCTGGAACTCTATGTAGCTACTGACGCATCCTTGGACACAAAACTTACCTGGCTAGGTGTTTCCAGCATCCACGTGATAGTGTGTGAAAAGCAGCTGAGGCACAGCAAGTAGGAAGTGTAGAAATTCTCCTCCCCATCTTCTCTGAACCCGCACATGTCTTCTAAATTAGGCTGAGACCCTGGTGGCTGAAGGAGGACACGTCACACTGCACAGGTCTCAGTGATGACCGTGCCACACTTTCCCACGAGGCTTTCCAGCCACGGTACCCAGAAGCCCTCAGATGGACTCATCATTTACGTTGCAGTGGAAACACCGAAGCAAGGTGGACAACGTTCTTTCATCTTTTACTCAAGGTTGGGCTGCCTAAGTCTCATGATCTTACCCGTGTTTTAAGGCATCCTTGAGGAAGCCTTTTTATATTTATTTATTTATTGTTTTAATTGTAGTATAGTTGATTCATAATGCATGTGTTAGTTTCAGACGTAAGGCACAGCGATTCAGTGATATATGTGTAAACATACACGTATTCTTTTTCAGATTCTTTTCCATTAGAGGTTATTACAAAATATCGAATATAGTTCCCTGTGCTATCCAGTAGGTCCCTGGTGGTTATCTATTTTATTTATAGTAGTGTGTATCTGTTAATCCCAACCTCCTAATTTATCTCTGCCCCACTACCCCACCGTCTTTCCCCTTTGGTAATCATAAATTCATTTTCTACATCTGTGACTCTATTTCTGTTCTGTATATAAGTTCACTTGTAGGACTATTTTTTTTTACATTCCACATATAAGCGATATCATCTGATACTTGTCTTTCTCTGTCTGACTTACTTCACTTAATAGGAAGTCATTTTAGTGTACGGGTAAGAGATTCCCTCTGACTTTCTAAGCAACTGGCTGGCCTGCAGCTTTGCAGTTCAAGCATCGTCCCCTTTCTCTGCAACAGGCACAGAGCAGGCAGAAGCCCTGTGACCTTGGAGTGTCCATAACCTGGAAGTAGATGGGAGGGGCCCCTTGGGTCAAGGCCCCTTGGCCTGTCTGATCTCATACATCTTTCCATTGAAGACTCCACAGTCTATTCTTTTCCCTGCCTTTTAGGTTCTCTCAAGTCAAATTTCCCTTAACTCATATAAAACAATGCTGGAAAAATCCCTGGACACCAGCGTGCATCCTCTCCAAGGAGACTTAGGTGGGTGAGTCACTCCGCCTCTTTTCTTGCCTGCCTGCCTGCCTGCCTGCCAGACACACGGGCAGGGCTTTTGTTTCCTCAAGCAGTGATTTATGCGGGTGGACCCCGGGCAGGGAAGAGTCGAGTATCAATTTCGCTGGGTTACCGTGTTAAATGACCAATGCATGGATGGTTATTGCTGCTTCGGGAGCAAATGAAAGCCCTTCGCCTCCTGACACTGCCGTACCAACCCCCCCACCTGCCTTGCTGACGATCAGTTAAAAATGTAAATAAAAAGACTGCACTTTGGAGAGAGTCCGCTCAGGAGGGTGGGGGGAAAATTGCAAAAGCGAAGTTTATTGATCCCCTGGTCAAGATTGATGGCACAATAAGAGCGGGAGGCGAAGAGTGATTTTGCTTTTGAAAACGTTGATGAATAAGCACTCAGGGGCAACAAATAGCCGAGCTCACCGAGTGATAGACGGTGGTGGGGGAACAAGATGCATTTTTATAAATGGGGGAAAGGAGAGGAGGACTTATTAAAAAAATGAATGACCACATGTGGCAGGGATATGCCAGTAGGGAGAGGAAAGCCATTGATTTATGTGTACTACTGGCATTTGAAAATTCAATAAAAACATTGACAAATGAGAGGCGAACCTGGCCACAGGACAGCACTGAGCCTGGGATGGAGAAGGAAAATGCCAAGGTCAGGGAGAAGGAGCAGAAAAACATGCTTATGTTGAAAAGCGTTTACATTAACTCGTCCATATAAAGACATGAAGAAGAATCCTTCCGAGATCAGTGCCCGGGCAGGGCGGGCAGGCAAAGGGAGGGGAGGGAGAGGCAACTGGTGGAGCCGGGGTGACCCCTCTCCTGCAGCCCCAGCAGAGGTGGTTTTTCACTGGCCGTTGGGTCGGTGGCTGGCTGCCTTGCACATCCTCGCCCTGCTGCCAGAGTCTGGAGTAAAAGCATCCTCATGCCTGGGGGAATTTTCCTCTTCTGTTCTGGACTATTCCTTCCTGGCGTCCCATTGCCAGTGCTTTACCTGCGCTGCCTTTGTTTCTTGTTCACTACCCTTTGTGTACATGTTGTCAGTCCACCCATGGTGGATCCTCTGGCCCCTGAAGCAGGCCCGTTTTAAGGCTCAGTGTGCTTCAGGGGTGTTGTAGATGAGTAAATGGCTGTGACGAGCCATTTCTTTGACTTAGGCACTCAGTGGCCTTCTTCTTCCTTTCTCCACTCCCTACACAGTCCTAAAGTTTTTTCCCTGAAATATCTTCCCTTGATCCAATCCATCCATCAACCCATCCATCCATTTATCCATCCACCCATCCATCCATGCATTCATCCATTCACCCATTCATCCACCCACTCATCCACCCATCCATTCATCCATCCACCCATCCATCCGTCCCTTCATCCATCTATCCATCCATCCACCCACCTATCCATTCATCCATCCATCCATCCATCCACCTATCCATTCATCATCCACCCATCCATCCATCCATCCATCCACCCATCCATCCATCCATCCACCATCCATCTATCCATCCATCCATCCACCTATCCATTCATCCATCCACCCATCCATCCACCCATCCATCCATCCACCCATCCATCCATCCACCCATCCATCCATCCACCCATCCATCCGTCCATTCATCCATCCACCCATCCATCCATCTACCTATCCATTCACCCATCCATCCATCCATCCATCTACCTATCCATTCATCCATCCATCCACCTATCCATTCATCCATCCATCCATCCACTGTCCATTTATCCATCCACCCATTCATCTATTCATCCATCCATCTACCTAGCCATTCATCCATCCACCCATCCATCCATCCATTCATCCATCCACCACCCATCCATCCACCCACCCATTCACCTATTCATCCATCCATCCACCCATCCATTCATCCATCCACCCATCTATTTAACCATCCATCCACCCATTCATTTATTCATCCACCCATCCACCCATCCATCCACTCATCCATTCATCTATCCAGTCTGTGTGAAGAAGGAACTCTGTACTCAGCACTATGCCAGGTGGGAAGTGTCACGATAATCCTTCTTGACTTTAGAATTTGGGCGGAATCTCCTGTTGAGCAGCGCTTCTCTTTAGAAACTGTGGGTAAGAGCTCTTTGCACCCATGACTCTTCTTAATCACAGCAGTTCTCAAATGTCACACTGATGGCTGCTTTTCCAAGAAGTGTCTCAGGGGCCAAGCTGATCTGCCCTCCTTCTTCTGGGTCTGCTTTGCTTCAAGCCCCCTTGGCAACATTGTATCCATGCCTCTGCCTCTTCTTGGTTTTCCCTAACTTAATGTCGGGTGTTACTCAGCCAAAAAAAGGACACTGGATAGAAAGATAAAAATGAATATCATATATTAATGCATATGTATAGAATCTAAAAAAATGGGTACAGATGAACCTATTTGTGAGGCAGGAATAGAGATGCAAGCATAAAGAATGGGCTTGTGGACACAGCAGGGAAGGGGAGGCTGGGATGAATTGGGAAAATAACATTGACATATACACACTGCTGCTGCTGCTGCTAAGTCGCTTCAGTCGTGTCCGACTCTGTGCGACCCCATAGACGGCAGCCCACCAGGCTTCGCCATCCCTGGGATTCTCCAGGCAAGAACACTGGAGTGGGTTGCCATTTCCTCCTCCAATGCATGAAAGTGAAAAGTGAAAGTGAAGTCGCTCAGTTGTGTCCGACTCTTTGCGACCCCATGGACTGCAGCCTACCATGCTCCTCCATCCATGGGATTTTCCAGGCACTACCATGTGTAAAATAGATAGCTGGTTGGAAGCTGCTGTTTGGCACAGGGAGCTCAGCTTGGTGCCCTGTGATGACCTAGAAGGGTGGGATAGGAGATGGGGGAGGGAGGCTCAAGAGGGAGAGGATATAGGTATACTTATGGCTGATTCATGTTGTTGTACCGCAGAACCTAACAAAACATTGTAAAGCAATAATACCCCAATAATGATAATAATAAAAAAATATGGAAAGACACTGGAAACAGAAGAAGCCTGAAACAACGCTGCCTGACTTCACGAATGTGTAAGTATGCACACATACACACAAACACTTATGAAAACACACAGACACACGTACATTAACAAACACAAGCACAGATATACACACACAAACACATATACACACATGCAAACACACGGACACACATACACTAACATACACAATGCACACACACACAGAAACTCATGCAAACACACAGACACACATACACATATACACTAACATATACAGACAGACATATACACAAACACACTCACAAACACATACACACACAGGCGCATCTAGAACAAGCACATATACACACAAACACACATAAGCACACAACACACACACACACACACACACACACACACACACGAGCCGTCCCTTTCGACTGCAGTGCTCTGAAGGAGCCAGCCTGTGACCTGGGGCCTGTTCAGCCTCGAGCTTCTCGTGGACACTGTCTCCACTCCGTGGCCTTTAACCTCAGCTCCCTGACAGTGCCAACGCTGACAGCGATTCTGGGATTTTAACCTTTCAGCCACTCAGCATTCGCATTCCCATTCCCTTCTCTTTTGTCCCCGGCTCGGCCGTAAGTGGTCAAGGAGGGAGCCGTGTCCAGGGCTCTGGGCTCCATCCCCACTTTTGTTCCCCACGCCAGGGCTGCCTCCCGTGACGTCTTCCGCAAAGGTGGCAAGAGCAGGGACTTGACCCGAAGCAGGAATCCTTATTAACATCTTCTTGTTTCCAGCGCCCCTGAGACTTGTCCAAGGGCTGAGCCCAGTGGACAGATCCCAGCTATGGGTCCCTGACGTCTTCTTAGGGTTCCCATGTGTCTCCATGGACCACTAGCTGTTCAGTGAATTTTGCACATTTCATTCACTTCTACAGTCCACGTGTGTCTTTTCTTCTCCTCTGCTCCTTCCTTTCACCATGGTTGCCAGTTGCAGATACAGGTGATAAAGAGCTGAGGGCTGGGCTGATGGGATAGACAGATGGGGAGAGCTGACTCCAGGTTTCGCCAGCCTCTTGTGGGTTCCCGGCCCACAGTTTGAATAAGGTTCTAGTAAACCTGCTCTTGTCCATTTCATGACCATAGGCACAGCTACCAGAATTGCCTCTTGCCCAATCTTTGAGAAAACCCACCTTGATCGGGGTGAGGCCACTTAGCTAGGCCAGCGAATGTCGTGGGATCCTGCCTTCCCAGATTCTTCATTGGTCGGGGCAGGGGGCTGGGAGGATCAGAGAATGTCACACAGACAAGCACCTGTCTGCACATCACTGGTGTATTCAGTGAGGCCTAGAACAGGGTTGGCATCTGGCAGTCACTCAACAAACATTCCTTGAAACCATGAATGAATACAATGCATTAAATGCTACAATAGAAAAAACAGAGATAGTATGCCCTGGGGATTTGGAAGCTTCCTTCTCAGTTCAGTTCAGTTGCTCAGTTGTGTCCGACTCTTTATGATATTATGGACTGCAGCACGCCAGGCTTTCTTACCCATCACCAGCTTCCTTTTGTGTCTGAGAATTAAGAAAGCCTTAACAGGGGAGATGAGTCTTCCCAGGTGGCACGGTGGTAAAGAATCCACCTACCAATGCAGGAGATGCAAGAGACACAGGTCTGATCTCTGAGTCTGGAAGATCCCCTGGAGGAGGAAATGGCAACCTGCTCCTGTATTCTTGCCTGGGAAATCCATGGATAGAAGAGCGTGGCGGGCTACAGTCCATGGGGTCACAAAGAGTCAGACACGACTGAGCACGCACACACACACAAGAGGGCAGGTGGCCTTTGAATTTCACCTGGAAGCATGAATAAGAATCCAGAGGCTGAAGCAAAATCCCTTGGTTCAAGGTAGAAGATGGAGTGAATGGGTCATATTGCAGTTAGAGCAGTTTACAGGGAGCTGATCTAGTTCAGCCGAGTGACTGGGAAGGATTTACCCCCAAAGGAAACATAACTGACGGTTTTGGAGCGCTGACCATTTGTTAAGTGTTTTCACACTGGCTACGCTGTATACTTTCAGCAGTGTCATTATTTGATCTTTACGACCTTAGTTTTACAGACAAGGACACTGAGATTCAGAAAGACCCGGCCACCTCCTGTGGATGCACAGATGATGACTTATGTCTGGAGCCCAGGTCAGTCTGACCCAAAGCCCTGTGGTGTTAAACAGCAGGCAGTGGGGAATTTCCAGAAAACCTGATTCTTGAGAGGACACTGACTCATAGCTGGCAGCCAGCTTGGCATCCAGTAGTTACTCCATCGACGCTGGTTGGGTGGGTCAACAGTGACCTGGGTCTGGGAAATGAGGGGCTTGGCTATTTTCCTTGAACTACACCCGCAGGAAGGAGGTGAGGGACGTCTGGGGAGAATCTCCCTGGGATCAAAGTGAGGGTAAACCCTTCATGAATTCTTTTCATCAAAGAAAAATCATCCGTCACAAAATAGCCAGGCTGGAAAGTACCTCGGATAACCTCCTCAGGGGTTCTCGAAAGTGGCTTCTGTTTTAGCTGGGAAAATCCCTTCTCCAAATACAACCCCCAGCTCACCCAGGACAACGGATGGAAAAGACTGGGGCTGCTCTGTCTGGGTGAAGTGGGGAGTGGGGTGGGGTTGCTGGAAGGTTCAAGGCTTCCCGTTCAGTCTCCTCACAGCCCCACGGTAGGAGCTAATGTGCCTCAGTAGACTCCGAGGACAGCTCAGAACATGGTCTGAAACTCCTGAACAAGGCCAAGGGCTGGGGAGAAACAGCTGGGGACGGGAGGTGATGCGTGGGCAGCAGACAGCTGGACCATGTGACACCCCAAGTCACGTACAGCTCTGGGGCCTCGTAGGCCATAATCCTTTCAGTTCAGTTCCGTTCAGTTCAGTCGCTCAGTCGTATCCGACTCTTTGCGACCCCATGAATCGCAGCACGCCAGGCCTCCCTGTCTAACACAAACTCCCGGAGTTCACTCAAACTCATGTCCATGTAGGTAAATTAAATAAGGACAGAGGAAAAGGCACTCTTGAGCAGCTTCCAGGGATTTGCCGTCCTGTCGGCTCAGGGGACATGAGTGAGAAGGGCCAGGTAGCGATTCTAGCATTTTCCTGCATTCTCTTTGCTCCAGCACCACCTCCCCCAACCCCGCACCCCCAGTTAGGCACCGGGTGGGGGGCTGCTCAGGACTGAGGCACAGGGACTCTCTCCTGGCAGTTTCCAGGGAACCCCTCCTGGCAGTTTCCAGGGACCCCGGGGAGGCCTTTCTAAGAGCAATGGAAGCATCCTGTCCTTTACGTTTCCTCCAGCCTAGTTCATCACCGACAGCGAAAGCTGATGTTTGTTGACTGAATCATAAAAGTTTGTCTTCCTTGAAAGCATTGCTTACCACGAGGCACCCATCTGTTTTTGCTTGGATGGGTACTCCAATTTTAGGCATTTTCTTTCTGAGACTTTATTTTTTTAAACACAGGGTCACCGTTGTTCACATAATTATGAATTAGACCAGAGTACAGGCATAAGAAAGGGAAAGCTGAGCACCGAAGAATTGATGCTTTGGAACTGTGGTGTTGGAGGAGACTCTTGAGAGTCCCCTGGACAGCAAGGAGATCCAACCAGTCCATCCTAAAGGAAATCAGTCCCGAATATTCAATGGAAGGACTGATGCTGAAGCTGAAATTCCTATACTTTGGCCACCTGATGTGAAGAAACCACTCATTGGGAAAGACCCTGATGCTGGGAAAGATTGAAGGCAGGAGGAGAAGGGGACGACAGAGGATGAGATGGTTGGATGGGATCACTGACTTGATGGACATGAGTTTGAGTAAACTCCATGAGTTGATGATGGACAGGGAGGCCTGGCGTGCTGTAGTCCATGGGGTCACAAAGAGTCGGACATGACTGAGCGACTGAACTGAACTGAACTAAACTGAACAGGGGTAAGGAGCAAGAAGGGGAGGAGGCTGAGACATTCCCTACTTTGAACATCTCTGCTCCAGGAGCCGTAAGGCAGTGACCCAAACCCCATGTGTTTTCTGCAGGGCAGATGGAGGGGAAGGATCACCAACGTGTCTTTCATGAAGATGCTCATAAGGACCGTTTCCTGCTGATCTTACTTCTTCTAAGAGGCAGTGCAGACCTCTGGCTCATAGCTGCTCTGGCCATGAGCTTTGCTAGCTTGGGCTACCTCCGCATCCAGCGCCACATGGGTGCCGCCAGCCCGGGCAGAGGGAGGGAAGGTCACATCCCAGGGATCTGAGGTCATTAGAGGTGGGTGTGGGGCAGGATAGGAGGTGGAGGCCCCTGTCTTCTTCCTTGGCCATTTCCAGGAAGTGGTCCTGGTGGCCAGGGTTGCTGGTGTGACCGGAGGGTGCTATGCAGACTGGGCTCAAGGGAAACTTGCCTCTTCTGCCAGGCAGGGGTGGAAATTCTCTTCCTGCGGAAGCAGACTGCCCGTCTCTCTGTGACTGAAGTGCTGAGTGCCCTCGAGCACATCTCTGAGCCTTGCTTTCCTTATCTGGAACCCACCTCACAGAAAGGCTGTAGGGTTGTAGGTCCGACTGAAATTCTGTGAAAGCTCTAATGTGCTGTATAAGTGAAAAATTACTTACGGGAGCCCTTGAGGCAAAGAAAAGGTGTCATGACCTCCTGGAGGGAAATGACCCTCCGGCAATTCTCAGGAGAACTCAGGGTCTGGGGCCTGGGTGGACAAGCCGGCGGGAGGGGCAGGGAGGTGTGATACTGCGATGGGTACAGGCTCGCTCCGGGTTTGCCTCTGGTCTGCAGGGTGGGTGGCTGAGTAGGCGGCTGGGACTTCACTTTCCACATCACGTGACTCATCAAGTGGGAAATGGGCAGAGTCCCTGTCTTCATTTATCCAAAGCCTTTGACTTTCCCCTGGACACGGGGTCACATTTAGATGCCGTAAGTGGAGACAGCCTGGTTTAACTTAGTCCTTTTCTGGTCTGATCACTTTGTTGGCAGAGGGCCTACGGTTGATCGTTTCACAATCCTCCCACTCAGGGCGGCTGAAATCCCTGAATTCCCTCAGGGCCGAGAAAGTGGTGGGACAAAGAAAGACAGACATTGAGGCTGCAAAATTCTGATGAGTCTGGAATCAGTAGATCTCTCTTCACTGCTGGGGGAGGTGGCTGTGACAGTGAGGTCATATGCATTCTAGTGAATGCGGAAATGAGGTGCTGTCTATGTGCGCCTGTCACAGCTGTGATTCCTGAAGACAGTGGCTGGAGAATCATTGGTCCTGTCGTCTGCTCCCCACTGTTAGGCCAAGAAAAGGAGGAAGAGCCGGTAACACCGAGAAGACCACAGCCATGGCCGAAGCTGCTTCCTGATGTCCTGTTTGTCTGTGTTTTTTCATGACTATTTGCCATCATTTTGGCCAGCAGTAGATCAGGATATAAAGCTTGAGGGATGGATAGATAAGCATTACCCATTTTCCTATATATCAATATACCATAAACTATCAACTTCAGACATCAAGTAAACTAAAGGCAAAAAAATGCTATAGGATCTGCTGCTGCTGCTGCTGTTAAGTAGCTTCAGTCATGTCCGACTCTGTGCGACCCCATAGACGGCAGCCCACCAGGCTCCCCCGTCCCTGGGATTCTCCAGGCAAGAACACTGGAGTGGGTTGCCATTTCCTTCTCCAATGCATGAGAGTGAAAAGTGAAAGTGAAGTTGCTCAGTCGTGTCCGACTCTTAGCGACCCCATGGACTGCAGCCTACCATGCTCCTCCATCCATGGGATTTTCTAGGCTAGAGTACTGGAATGGGGTGCCATTGCCTTCTCTGATAGGATCTGACATCCTGTGATATAAAATGTTTATTAACTGGGATGTGTTGTTGTTTAGTCGCTAAGTCATCTCCAGCTCTTTGTGACCCCATGGACTACCACACTGGGATTAAATATAAATGGCATTTATCTGTTGGCAAACCTAAGCTATAGGAAAATGGAGAAATAGCTTGGAATTCCATTTGCCAGAAACATACTCTTTCTTCTTGAAGGTGATATAAAATGTATCAGCAAATTCATGGGGGTCGGGAGAAGACAGAGAAAACACAGAAACTATTAATGAAGCATTTTCCTTCAGGTTTAGTTCTTGGCTTCAGGTCACAGCACCTGAAATCCTGGTTCCACCACGTACATGCTTCTCAGGACAAGTTACTTAGCCTCTATCTTCCCCTGTGTCCTTCTTTGTAAAATGATGATAAGAAGAAACATCATTCTCTATTGTTGTGAATATTAAATGAGTTTAATACAGGTAGATTCCTAGAACAATGCTTGGCTTATGGTAAACCTTTCATCAGAGTGAGATGTTGATATTATTTCCTGGAAAGTCTCACTTGGCCGTGAGCCGCGTGATGGCAGGAGCGGAATGCCTGTCTCACCACTTGATCTTGACGTCTAGCGCAGTGTTTGGGCCCAAAAGACCCTAATGGGCTTCCTGGGTGGCTCAGTTGTAAAGAATGTGCCTGACAATGTAGGAGACACGGGTTCAATCCCTGGGTCGGGAAGATGCCCTGGAGAAGGAAATAGCAACCCGCTCCAGTATTCTTGCCTGGATTCCCATTGACAGAGGAGCCTGGTAGGCTACAGTCCATGGAGTCACAAAGAGTCGAACACAACAAGACCCCAAATAATTATTTGTTGACCAAACAATGGGGAGAGTTTGGTTCCATGGAAACTGCCCAAATTGTAGAGTTCAGAAAGCGCTGAAAGGCATAATTTGGGAGTGGGGGATAAACTCAGTCCCTCTTATGCAGCTTCCACACCTCGGCAATGTCTGAGATGACACAGAGAAACCCCGGACTGTGAGTCTGAGGCTCAGATGGAGCAGGCCAGCCCCTAACTTGCAGCGTGTCAGTGTCTAAGAGTGGAGGGCAGAATTGTCTGCAGCCCGCTGGGGAGTTGAGCTGTTTACAGAAACGCTAACGTGGTTCCTGTGGATCAACATCGTGGTCCACAGTGCATATCCACGGGAACCAGCCACGGCTCCCCCAACTCCAGCTTGCAGTATTACTGGTCTTGTTGTTCGAGTGAGGCCCAGTGGTCAGGGGACAGGGGCTGCCATGGGGTCATGGCGTGACGGGAGATGAAGGGTCTCTTTCTCCCAGGCAGCCGGGCTTCTTTTAATGGGCAAGGTCGAGCAATGAAATGACCAGAAGAGGAATTGCTGTCATTATGCATCAGTGGCAATCTTCAGTCAGTGATTCCCTGTGCCATTCCCTTTGCCACGGGCTGGAGCAAACATGGCCCTAATCAGTTTTACATCTCCGTTTAATTTTATTGGAAAGAAGAGCCGGCAATGCATCACAGAGGCCAGGCCTGACACGAAAGGTGACCCCCCGCCAACTTAATGGCACCATACATAACCCTTAATGAAGTTGCTATCTTGTCCCTCTTTGGTTGTCTCAGCCCTGTGATTTACGATGGCATCATTTTGTGTTGCCCTCTTTTCATTTCAGCTTTGACAAAGTGGATGGAACAATTATCTTCGTTATCGGCCAGAGCAGTAGAAATGTGATAGTTGGGAGATTTCTGCGGGTGGAAGGCCTTGGCTGGGGATCAAAACCAATGGTGAATTGTGCTTAGGTTTTTTTTTTTTTTCTCCTTTTCCCTTTTTCCTGTGACTATGGGCTCCTGAAGATGGATGGTGTATCCCAGAGAGCGGCGTGAGTCCTATATCATTGTGGCAAGAAGTAATTTCGGGAGATGGGGAGGCGGTAGATAGAACAGAGCTTGGAATTTTGCAGTCTGTTCTCTTTGAGCTCCTTGCATTTGTTTTTCTGTGCACGGCCAGGCCAAGTTCACACTATCATACCCTTATCTTCCATCCATTTGTAGGAATGGAACATAGGTTTTTCTCTATTATAAATGATACCCTGTATTTATTTTGTCTAATTAAAAGTTGTTTACTCATTTATTATTTAATCAACATTTAGTGGGTATCCTCTAGATGTTAAACAAAAAGGTGCTCTGGAAAGACAAGGAATAGTGATCGATTTAATCCTTAAGAAATGGTATATTCAACCAATAGAAATAAGTGATTGTAAATTAAGATGGAAAGGGGTTTACATATCAAGTGCTGAAGGCAGAGGGTCCTGGGATTGTTTAGGGGAAAGAGAATTTATTTCCAAAATGAGAGCTGGACCTTAAATGGGGAGCAGGAGGTGGTCAGATTAAAATGAGATGCTTATGTATCTATCATTGTACTGGTAATGCAAATATATAAATAGAGAGTTGGGTAGATAAACAGACCAGATTTTGGTAGCCACTTCATGTTATTCTGGCAAAGTGATATAGTGATTGGGGAAAAAGATAGGAGAGGCTTGGGGTCAGGACAGGAATCAGTCAGTGTTTTACTTTGTACCTCCAGATATCCAACTGGAGAGGAGAATATAGTGTCTTGTAGAAGAAGAAAGAAATTTAGTTATAATAGCAATTTCTGATGGTCTGTGAGAAGGAAGTTAATCAAGGCTGGGGTGAAAATAGAAGCTGTGTCTCAGGTGTCTTGATGGCCTCCTTGTCCTCTACCCCAATTTATGGACTGGACGCCCATGGTGAGGACTCAGGCCTGTGATGTCCTTTACTGGTCGAGGCATATGGATTGTGTTCTCTGACACTGACGAGATAACTTTGTCTTGGGGTGCCATGTTTTTCAGATAGATAAGCTTGCAAAATCCATTCTGAATATCTTTCTTTCCATTGTATCTTACTCAGAGAGAATTGCAATTGGTTTTCACTTACTTATGAGCTCTATGAAGTCAAAGATAATTGGTTGGAGGTTTTTTTAATCAGTGAGACTCTCTTGGCAAATACCACCTAAATGAAGCCTGTGTTATTAATGGGATGGCTGAATGGTGAGAGTGCTTCCACAGCCTTTTTCTCAGGTAGACGGAGAGCTATAATCCTGAGATGGTTCATTGGGATCTCAAGTAGATCCTTCATATCAGTGGGCATGTAAGTACATTTAAAAATAAATACGTCATATAAATTGACGTATGTGAATACAAGGAAACCATCTCCGGAAAAGTCAATAGATAATCCATTTGGTCTGTGCCTTCTCCCTCCCCCTGTTAGGTGTTTAGAGACTGAGTGGGGCAGGGAGAGAGGCGGTTCCACATCCTGATTCTATTTTCTAAAAGTAGCACATATTCAATACTTAACTTCCAGCTAGTTCATTGACATGACGGTTGGTTAAGTCTATAGTTAAAAATATGAGAGGGTGCTGTGTGAGAGCACGGCTCACACCATTCAGTATGAAACGGAAATCTCAATGGTCAGACTGCAGAGCACACAGCGAGAGGTTCGAGAGTGGCATTTCATCCTTCTCTTGTCTCCACGTCCAACCATGGGAACAGGCTTCCCTCCGCACCCACCCACCTTCCCACCGAGGTACATGCATCACTGCCCCAGGGGAACTCCCTGCTGGTCCAGTGGTAAAGAATCTGCCTTGCAGTGCAGGGCACACAGGTTCAATCCCTGGTCGGGGAACTAAGATCTCACATGCCTCAGAACAACTAAACCCGCTTGTTGCAACTTCTGAGACCGTGTGCCACAACTGGGGAGTCCTGTGCACTGCTAGGAAAAGAACTTGCGTGCTGGAACTAGCTTGAGGCAGCCAAATCTAAAAAAAATAATTTTTTTAAAATGACCTCACTCTTGTTCCTCATGGATGCTGTGTAGGATGGAAAGGTTCAAGAGACCGCAGCCGCATCAACAAGACACCCAGGGCTGTTCCTTCTCATGACCCCTCAGGGCAGTGCTCACAGGAGGCAGAGGTCCTTTCTCCCTTGTTCTTCTCTTTATTACCATCCAGGGAGGGAGTGGAAGGGCTCCATGACCCAGAATACAAACTTGTTCGTTGTGGGCAGCACCACAAGCCCGGGGACCACCCAGGGGCTCCCCCTGAGCACGCAGTGGAGGCTGATGGGATAATCTTTGGGCAAGAAAACAAGACATTTTTTTGGCTGGAGTTGGGGAAAAAGGAGGGCGGATGGAGGGGAACCCTGCCGTTACTTCCTTCGATCTTGGTAAATTGGAAAGGTCTTTCCCCTGATTCCTGCTGATATTTCCTGATGGAAATTTCTTCCATTGACAGAGATACAGATGGAGTTTAGCGACATGGGACTGCAGACACACTCTGCGATAATGAAAAAATGCCCAAGGTAGCCATATGCTCCGTGGCCGTGTGTTAGAAGGAACTCCAGTTGGTGAATACATAATAGCATTTTTGGCAGCATCAACTAAGGGATCTCCTCAGTATTTCTATGTCTTTTTGCATTTGTTGGTCTAACATGTGTAAATTTTGAAATTTTAGTCCTGTTTGTTAACATTCTTTATGCAGGCTTCTTTCCTCCAATTCTGAGACTTCTTTCCAAGACATCAGAATGGCCTGGGGCAAGTCCAAATTCAGAGACCAGATTCTATCTTCTGTGCCATTTCCTTAAGATCTCTGTTGTGATCTTCCTTTCCTCTTATTTGAAAGGATGTCTTATCATTAACAATGATGCATTGATGTAGTGATAATTAATATTATTCTCATCCTAACAGCAATCATTTCTTTAGCATTTATATCTTAATTGTAGACATTATTATTCTGGTTTCATAATAGTGGAAGTTGAAGATCTTCAACGATCTTGCCCAAGGCAACACAATTAGTAAATACCAGATTCAACATTAGGATCCAGGTCAGCTTTGTCCAAGGCTTCCAGAATTCCGGCTTTCCAGAAAACCACACGTCTGTCTATCTTGGGGACAGAAGGGATGACAAGAATGTTTGGTTGTAAAACATACTCCTCTGAGGCAACTGCCCTTCAAGATTTGATTCCAGGTTCATTGCATGACCTCAGGCTGCCAGGTTGCCATGATAGTTTTCTTGAAATACCTGTGTTTACTATTCTGTTCCTTTCTGGAACAGGTCTTTTTTTTTTTTTTATCTATCTGAGTATTCTAGGCTTAGGATATATTCAAATATGATTTAATTCTATATATTTATTTAGTTCTAGGGTGCTGAGGGTAACTTGGCAAATGACCACACCAAATTGCAGGGAGATGAAAAGTCAAGCCATCCTTTACTCATGTGGGCACCTGACTCCCTTCCTTGGGTCAAAATGACAGAAATACCAACACAGAAACATCTTCTGGTGCAACAATTTGTAGGAGAGGAAGATGTTCAATTAAAGGGAGAATGTTCTGATCCAGAATGAAGCCTGGACCATTTGGAACCAGGTTCTGAACGGGCACACACAGTGATGAGTAAAACTCAGGCTTTCTGATGTTGATGGAAACTGAAATGTGTGCCGGGCCCCCAAAACGTGCTCTATGTGGAGGTCGGAGGAGCAGACCTGGGTTATTTTTCTTCCTTTTCCAACATGGCAGTCTGTACCTCTTACGTGTCAAGCCGCCCACTCTGTGGACCACTGTGACCTGGGTGGACCCCATGGTCAAGGTGAGAAGGACAACCTGTCAGTTTGAAAGTAACAGCCCCATTCTGGACATGCATTTGCTTCTCTCTCTCTCTCTCTTTTTTTGGAGATATTAATAAAAACACATACCTTCTGGTTGGACTTTATCTCCTCATTTCCATCTCCCTCTGTTCCAGATCATTCTCATCAGGTCAGTTCTTTTCTGGTACAATGGACATGAGTTTGAGCAAACTCTGGGAGACAGTGAGGGACAGCGAAGCCTGACGTCCTGCAGTCCGTGGGGTCACAAAGAGTCGGACACGACTGAGCGACTGAAGAACAACAAGGCATGCTCCTAAGTCAGCCAGTCTAGCTCATTCCTGAGCAGTAGGAAATGTAGTTATAAACTCACCCTCTCTGGTCAGGCCCTTGGTCCCCTAAAACCTCATGTATATTTTCCCAAGGTCAGTTTGGTCACTGATGCACCTGAGCAGGGGAGATCAGAGATGGGTGAAGAGGGAAGACACATGTTCTTGGCAGAACATTGTTCTTTAGTTGCTAAGTCATGTCTGACTCTTTTTGAGACCCCAAGGACTGTAGCCTGCCTGGCTTCTCTGTCCATGGGGTTTCCCAGGCAAGAATACTGGAGTGGGTTGCCACTTCCTTCTCCAAGGGATCTTCCCAACCCAGGGATCGAACCTGTGTCTCCTGCACTGGCAGGGGGATTCTTTACCACTGAGCCACCAGGGCAGACCTGGGGGAACATTAAGGACCATTCCACCGTGTCTTGCAAGGGGGCTACATCTGTGCAGGGGCTTCCGAGGTGGGTTGAGGCTGTGTCTTGGAGGGAGAGATCAGCCTGCAGCTGATTTCAGGCTTCTGGCTGCCAAAGCCTGGAGGGCTATCTGTTGGAGACCTCGGAGGCTGAGAAATTCCCAGGTTATCTTTTGAGACCTCCAGCAGCTACACACCTTCTTTTGTGGTCATCTGCATATCCTATTGTGGAAAATGACAGCTCTTGCCACCTTCTAACTTGTGGCATGAGTGTGTGAAAGGCAGCCTCTCATTCACCCTGGCTCTTCCTGAACTTCACCCAGCAAACTTACGCCTACAGCCAGGGACATTTTATCGCGGATTCCTCCTCAACTTCTACTTTACAAGAACATGATTTCATTCATTTGCATCCTTCAGCGGTTAAAGGAGAATATTGAGTTTTCACAGTAGCCCATTACTCTCAGACCTGGAACCCAGTTGATTTTGTTTTCAGGGCTCCCTCCCTGCTTCTCAGGCTCTGATTTAGAGCTACCCCACCACCCTGCCCCACTTAAAAAAAAAAAAGGAAAAATCTGAGAACCTGTGCCAGGACTTACCTCTGGTAAAGGATTTGTCCTCAGAGCAGGCAGCAAATCTGTTCTCTTGGCAGAAGGTGGAAGCCATACCCTATGACACTCTCTCCGGATCGCCCAGCTGGGCCACGGGGCAGCCAGCATTTCCGCGGGGGGCGGCATCACATATGTAAACAGAAATTGCTCCCCTGTAGGAAGCGGCTTCCACTGACATTGTTTGTCACCTCTGAGAAGTGCAAGCAGAATGATGCCTTTGGTTCTTCACAGAGGGTGGGAGGGGAAGTCAGGTGCGGCTGCTTTCTTGTCTTTTAAAGGAGCGGAAGCCAAGGCACAGAAGGGCCAGAGGGCATGATCAGACTTCTGGAAGGCGTGAGAGGGGCTGCTGGAACCCGGGGTCTCAGAGCCCTCCTCATATCCTGAGCTGCTTTCACCAGGGGGGCAGACCTGTGATTCACTGTGTGTGCATGCTCACTCAGTTATGTCCAACTCTTTGCGACCCCAAGGGCTGTAGCCTGCCAGCCTCCTCTGTCCGTGGGATTTCCCAGGGTGGGTTGCCATTTCCTCCTCCAGGGAATCGTTCTGACCCAGGCATTGAACCCACGTCTCCTGCATTACAGGTGGGTTCTTTACTACTGGGCCACCTGGGAAGCCATCAGGAAATTCTAACTCCCAGTTACAGGTTGGGGAACTCTGACATCTCCTAATTAGGTAAACACATGACTGTCAAGTTCAAACAAACAACAGATTAGTGCCAGGCTCGGAGAGGGGGCAAAGCAGGCAGAGCAATCTCCCCCTGGGGAATCGGTGTCCTGGCCAGTCCAGCAGGCTGGCTTCCTTTCCAGAAGCCCTCCAGGGGTATTTCCAGACTTCCTTTCTCACTTGAGGAGATGCCTGGATGATGCAAAGAAATGCTCACTGTTGATTCTCCTTTGGACAATGGGATGTTTCTGCATCTGTGATTTCAGGGCTGATAGGGGGTGGGTCTGTGTCCTGAGCCTCAAAGGCTGGGCCATGGGGACTGGCATGGACTCCCACCTGAGCATCGGCTTTTCTTGGGAGGGGAAGCTTGAGGCAAAGTCATGTTCTTTCCTGGTTAACATCCTCACACCAGCACAGAGTCCTTCAGACCAGGCACCAGAGGACGGTTGCTCAGGGAAGACTGAGAAATAACTGCAAGATTGCTTGTAGCTCACACAGATCTGGCTGCAATTCTACTTCCCTGCCCCACCCTTTGTTCATACAGCAAAGGAATCTATGGGTCCTACACACCCCACTGCAGGCTCGGTACCAGGCATCAGCCACCTTCCACTGGCACCTCTGGTACCCCGAGGAAGTTGTAAGGAGGGAATCAAGGACAGGGAGGGTGTTCCTTGACTGGGCTGCTGCTGCCAGAGAAGCACGTGTTACAGTGGAAAGTCAATGGACCAAGAACAAGACAAACATGAGCATGAAGCCAACTTCAGTGCTTAGACCCTCACTCCATAATTACACAACTACTTAATATGTGAATTTCAGATTATTTGCTAGTAAAATGGGGATCGCCACATCTGTCTGGTAGAATGGTTGTGACCCTAAAATAGAGAACCATAATAAAGTGCATAAAGTGTGTTTTGCCCATTTTAGGCACCCCATGCATTGTACGTACCTTCTCCCTCCCCACCCCACGCCCACTCACACAAACATTCTCTCTTAGGAAGGGTGGACACCTTTGCCCAGGCAACTTCATATGCAAGTTTCCTGGGGATGTTGGGAGACTTGGAGCCTGATTAGTAGAGGCAGAAACCTGGACTGTGATGGTAAAAAGACAAAATTGGCAAGTAAATAAATGAAAAGATGCTCAACATATCTTTCAGTTCAGTTCAGTTCAGTTCAGTCGCTCAGTCGTGTCCGACTCTTTGCAACGCCATGAATTGCAGCACGCCAGACCTCCCTGTCCATCACCAACTCTCTGAGTTCACTCAGACTCACATTGAAATGGCAAAGTAATCTCACTACACATGTATCAGAATGGTTAAAGTCCAAAACACTGACGATGTCAAATGCTGGCAAGGATGTGGAACAATAGGAATTCCAATTTGTTCCTGGTGGAAAAGCAAAATGTACAGCTTCTTTGGAAAAGAGTCTGGAAGTTTCTTACGAAACTAAACATATCCTTAACATACGATCCAGCAATCACAATTCTTGGTATTTATCCAAAGAGATGAAATTTTTCATCCAGATAAAAACCTTCATGTGGATATTTTTAGCAGCTTTATTCATAATGGCCAAAACTTGGAACAATCAAGATGACCTTCAGTAAGATTCTGAATGGATCGATAAGCTGTGGTTCATTCATACAGTGGAATACTATTCAGTGAGAAGATGAAATAAACTACTGAGCTATGAAAAGACATGAAGGAAAAACAAATGCTAATGAAAGAAACCAACCTGAAAAGGCTACATACTGCCTGATTCCAACTGTAAGACATTCTGGAAAAGGCAAAACTATAGAGACAATAAAAAGATCAACCGTTGCCAGGGGCTTGGGGAAAAAGAGAGAGGGTTAAATAGATGGAGCACAGAGAATTGTTAGGGCAGGGAAGCTACTTTGTAAGATACTGTTCTGGCAGATATATTTGTCAGATCCCATGGCACTTGCAACGCAGAGTGAAACTTAACATGAACCACTCACTTTACTTAACAAATTGCTGCTGTTTTTCAGTCACTAAGTCGTGTCTGACTCTGTGACCCCACGGATGGCAGCACACCAGGCTTCCCTGTCCTTCACCAACTCCTGGAGCTTGCTCAAACTCATGTCCATTGAGTCACCGATGCCATCCAACCATCTCATCCTCTGTCACCCCCTTCTCCTCCTGCCCTCAATCTTTCCCAGCATCAGGGTTTTTTTCACAATGAGGTCGCTCTTTCCAGCAGGCGGCCGAAGTAGTGAAGCTTCGGCTTCAGCGTCAATCCTTACAATGAATATTCAAGGTTGATTTCCTTTAGGATTGACTGGTTTGATTTCCTTTAGGATTGGCTGGTTTGATTTCCTTGCTGTCCAAGGGACTCTCAAGAGTCTTCTCTAACACCACAGTTCAAAAGCATCAATTCTTTGGTGCTCAGCCTTTTTTATGGTTCCAGCTCTCACATCTGTACATGACTATTAGGAAAATCATAGCTTTGACTATACAGAACTTTGTCAGCAAAGTGATGTCTCTGCCTTTTAATACACTGTCTAGGTTTGTCATAGCTTTTCTTCCAAGGAGCAAGTATCTTCTAATTTCATGGCTGCAGTCACTGTCCTCGGTGAGTTCGGAGCCCAAGAAAATAAAGTCTGTCACTGTTTCCATTGTTTGCCCATCTATTTGTCATGAAGTGATGGGGCCAGATGCCACAATCTTTTGCTTAATAATGATGAATCACTATTTGCTCATCAGCTGTAACAAATGTATTAAACTAATATAAGATGTTAATAATAAGGAAAACTATGTTAGGGGAAGGGGATATAGGAATTCTCTGTATGAGAATTACTCTGTACTTTTTACTAAAATTTTCTGTAAATCTATAAGGGCTTTAAAAATAAGTTTATTAATTAAAAAAATCAACATATAAATAAGATACATTCAGATTCTCAGGCCCTGAAGTGGTGCAAGGCCCTAGCTGGCCCCGGGGCAGGGCTCTTCGGCCTGAGAACTGAGGGGACAAGAGAAATATGTGAGGTCAGAGAGAGAATTCTGCAAGTGGCTTTGGTCTTTGAGTGAACTGGGGAAATGCCTACATGGTTCATGTTTTGAGGATCAGATGAAGATCTTTTCTGAGCCTCTGGCTCCCTCTGCTTCTTCTCTTTCCAGTGTTGCCCAAGTCCTAACTCTGCCCTGGTGCTCTTGTTCAGAAGCACAATTGAGCAGAACAATGGAAGGAATAAACATCAGAACAAGCATTTACCCCTGGGAACCCAGATATGAAGTGACACATGGGAAAAAGGCATCAGAGCCTCTGTAGTCAACCACCTCCCCCGCCTCCCCCCTCCACCCCTCTCTCCAGTGATTATTACTAAAAATTATGTCTTTTAAAAAGTGTCTCAAACCGTGCTATTTGCCATGTATATCATAAAATCACAGCGTCTAAAGAGTGGACAGGACACGAAAGGTCACCTTGGCTGAACTTTCCTCGCACATTTGAGGGTCCTGCTTATACCACACTTTCCAGAATGTCACCCTCTCCTGAATTCTGAGGGACAAGAGGCTCTTTCTTTTCAAGGGAAGCCTACCCTATCTCTGGACAGCTCTCAAAGGAAAACTGTATTTCTTTATAAAACTTTACCAATTTTAAAATAATTTTATTTAATTATTTTTGGCTGTGCTGGACGGTCTTTGCTGCAGGGGTTTTTCTCTAGGTGCGGAGAGCAGGGGCTACTCTAGTTGCGAGGGCTTCTCGTCGCATTGGCTGTGGAGCTCGGGCTCCAGGGCACATGGGCTCAGTAGCTGTGGCATGTGGTCGTTGCTGTTGCAGCTTCCAGGCTCTAGAGCACAGGCCCCATAGTTGGGGCGCGTGAGCTTCATTGCTCTGCAACATGTGGGATCTTCCTGGATGAGGGCTGGAAGGCCACCTGCATTGGCAGGCAGAAAGATTCTTGACCATCGAGTCACCAGGGAAGCCTATCATTTTAAACATAAAATTTCATTGTTCTCAAAAATTACGTGGTTGGAAACCATCTTTTTTCCCCCAGAGTTAATGGGGGTCAACATTTACACTTATACCTTCAGCGTTCTTCCCTCTAATTGGTTTTTTCCTCCTTTTGTGTCCACTTGGGTTCCACCCTCTTCACCCATTTTCCAGAGAGGAAAGCTGAGAGTCAGTGTTACCATGGCAATTATCAGCATCTTGCAGTGCTGAATGGAAGTAATCAAAGATGCAGAAAGGCCTGTGCAGAAGGAGACTCTGTGACGCTGAGACTCATGGGACACATGACTCTCCCGGTGCCCAACTTGAACTTGGTTCTTTAAAGCTGCCCTTCGATTAGAAAGCACCTCCACGAAAGCCTCAGGAAACCAAAGCCAAAACAAAACGTCCCTGGACTCGGTCCATCATTTCATAGGTGACCACAGAGAATTCTTTCTGATTGGGCTTATTTCAGAGCATCATCCTTTTTCAGGGTTTGATTCAGGAGATATGTTGACAGAAGTCTAAAGCAACCATTACTCAACTCCTGAGCCAAATCAAATAGAAATAGAGAGAAATAAATAAATAAAAGTGAGATTTGGCTAAAAATGGAGGGGGGCAAAAAAAAGAAAGCCAGAGAGAAAGGGAGCTCATATTATCAACCAATAAACCCAATAATCCATTAGTGACCAAGGTTGCTGAATAATATAGTACTTTCTCAGAGCCATAATTTATCCTGCAGACTAGAGAATAGACACGGTTATTAGAGTGAGGGCTACCGGATGACACATGATGCACGACCGTGCGGCATTGATCTTCACACAACAGGAAGGTGTCTAGACCGGGAGATATATGGCTATGCGATTCAGAGCAGGGCATATTTCACGGGAGGCCTAATGGAGTGGTGGAGCCAGTGATGGATGGGTTTGCCCAGTTTCAGTAGCAGTGCAGTTATAGCAGTGCTAATGTCTGACCTCTTCTGGGCCTCCTGTCCTTCATTCAGTCAGGGTGACCTCATTTAAAGGGACAGAAAATGAGATAGGGAGGAGGAAAGGGGGAGTGGGGAGGGGGAGCAGGGGTGGAGGGGACCAAGCCGGCCTGAAGGCAAAGGGGCGGTTGTGTAGGAGGGATTTAAACAGAGGAGGTGAAAGGCAAGAGGCCGAGCGAGAATGACTCGGACGCCAACCCAAACATCCAGCACCCCACGGAATGAGCTGATACAAGAAATACATTGAAGAAGCTCTTTAATGCCGCTCTGTCCTTCTTCCCTCCGCAGTTCAGGAGTCTAGGGTGGTTGTTCTGGAAAGCCCGGGGCTTCCTCCATCCCCAGAGGAAAGACTCAAGGGATGAGGTGAAAGTCTGTATGTGAGAGACAGGGGTTGGTGCTAATGGGGTGAGGATATTCTGAGAGGAGCAAGTTTTGAGTAATCGGCATCGATTATGCAGGAGCGAGAGAGCCTTCCTGCACTCCCCAGGCCCTGTTAGATGATGCTTAATGCATCCTAATGACACTCTTGATCATTCCTCGGGAAAGCTAATGATTCGTGCAGCGGCCAATCCAAGCCCAAGTAGCTTGGTTGGTGGTGCTTTTCCTCTCTCTCTCTGGTTCCCCCTTCCTCCCTTTCTCTCGGTTCTTTAAATTTCTTTCTCTGTATAAACGTTGGAGAGATAGGCCGGATCCCCATCTAGCACCTAAGCTGCTATTTAACCAAGAAAGAAACATTTGTCATTCTTTAGCCTTTTCCCTACTTGTGTTCCCCATCATTTCCAAGTCACTCTTCATATGCGGCTTCCCTGATAGCTCAGTTGGTGAAGAATCCACCTGCAATGCAAGAGACCTCGGTTCGATTCCTGGATCAGGAAGATCTGCTGGAGAAGGGACAGGGTACCTACTCTAGTATTCTTGGGCTTCCCTTATGGCTCAGGTGGTAAAGAATCCACCTGCAATGTGGGAGACCTGGGTTCGATGCCTGGGTTGGGAAGATCCCCTGGAGAAGGGAAAGGCTATCCATCCAGTATTCTGGCCTGGAGAATTCCATGGACTGTTTAGTCCCTGGGGTTGCAAATAGTCGGACATGACTTAGCGATTTTCACTCACTTCACTCACTCACTCCCTATTGGGAGCTGACTGGTTTTGTTGTGGCAATGAGGGCCTGGACACTCCTGTAACTGTCCATTGTGGGATGAAGGGAAATGGTCAACCAATCATATTTCTTTCTTACTTTCCCAGTATCACCCTTCTACCTTCCCAGCCATGATGAACACACAATTCTATCTGGAAAAGACATGTTCTTGTGTCTGAGTCCCCAGCAAGACTAGCCAAGGTAAGCTGACTTATATATATATATATATATATATATATATATAAAACAACAGACATCTATTTCTTAACTTCCTGAAGGCTGGGAAGTCAAAGGTGCCAGGAAATTTGGTTCTTGGTGAGAGCTTTCTTCCTGAGTTGTAGAAAGATACCTTCTCTCTGGGTATCCCTGAAGAGGGAGCTCTGGTCTCTTCCTTTTCTTTCCTTTTTTAAATTTGAAGTGTAATTGATTTATAATATCATGTAAGTTTCAGAGGTACAGCATAGCAATTCAGTTTTATATATATATGTCTTTTTCAGTTATGCATATATATACATATATGTGTGTATATATACACACACACACATATATATATATTCCTTTTCCGATTCCTTTCCCTCATAGGTTCTGACTTACTATTTTTTTCTATCTTTCTCTTTTTATTTTATGCTGGAACATACTTGTTTTACAATGATGTGTTAGTTTCAGGTGTACAGCAAACT
Source organism: Bos taurus (assembly GCF_002263795.3). Lineage (NCBI taxonomy): Eukaryota > Metazoa > Chordata > Mammalia > Artiodactyla > Bovidae > Bos > Bos taurus. The sequence continues at coordinate 32,427,346 of NC_037354.1, read as the reverse complement.
GATTCGGTTAAACATATATTCATTTTTTTTCCGATTCTTTCTCCATACAGGTAATTACAAAACATTGAGTAGAGTTCCCTGTGCTACACAGGTCCTTGTTGGTTATCCATTTTAATATATGGACCACCTGACCTGCCTCCTGAGAAATCTGTATGCCGGTCAAGAAGCAACAGTTAGAACTGGACATGGAACAACAGACTGGTTCCAAATTGGGAAAGGAGTATGTCAAGGCTGTATATTGTCACCCTGCTTATTTAACTTATATGCAGAGTACATCATGAGAAATGCTGGGCTGGATGAAGCACAAGCTGGAATCAAGATTTTTGGGAGAAATATCAGTTAACCTCAGATATGCAGATGACACTACCCTTACGGAAGAAAGCAAAGAAGAACTAAAGAGCCTCTTGATGAAAGTGAAAGAGGAGAGTGAAAAAGGCTTAAAACTCAGCATTCAGAAAACTAAGATCATGGCATCTGGTCCCATCACTTCATGGCAAATAGATGGGGAAACAATAGAAACAGGGACAGACAATTATTTTGGGTTCCAAAATCATTGCAGATGGTGACTGCAGCCATGAAATTAAAAGACACTTTCTCCTTGGAAGAAAAGCTATGACAAACCTGGACAGCATATCAAAAAGCAGAGACAAAAAAGGTTTGCCAACAAAGGTTTGTCTAGTCAAAGCTATGGTTTTTCCAGTAGTCATGTATGGATGTAAGAGTTGGATTATAAAGAAAGCTGAGTGCTGAAGAATTGATGCTTTTGAACTGTGGTGTTGGAGAAGACTCTTGAGAGTCCCTTGGACTGCAAGGAGATCAAACCAGTCCATCCTAAAGGAAATCAGTCCTGAATATTCATTGGAAGGACTGATGCTAAAGCTGAAACTCTAATACTTTGGCTACCTGATGCAAAGAACTGACTCATTTGAAAAGACCCTGATGCTGGAAATGACTGAAGGCAACAGGAGAAGGGGATGACAGAGGATGAAATGGTTGGATGGCATCACTGACTCAATGGACATGAGTTTGAGTAAGCTCTGGAAGTTGGTGATGGACAGGGAAGCCTGGTGTGCTACAGTCCATGGGGTAGCAAAGTGTCAGACACAACTGAGTGACTGACCTGAACTGAACTGAATTGACCTATGACTCTACAGGGTACGAAACTATGAAAGGGGTCCTGTGGATAAAATGGGTATTTGGTGAGTTCCAGTAACATGGATAGTTCATGTGAGAGAATAATTCTTGGATTTGGGGCATTTCCAGTGTCAGGGACTTTGAAAGTTTCTTTATAACTCTGGCACTCATTTATTCCTCCCAAAATTGTGAATAAAATTATATCAATCCTACACCTAAGGCTGTTCTTAGTAACCATTAATTAACAAGGCAGACAGTAGCTGGCAGAGATGAGAGCTAGGGCATGGGAAGAGGAGACACTTAATGAGGAATTCAGCAAATATTTACGGAGAGCCTGCAGTGGGCTGGGTTCTTTGTTCTGGAGACAGATCAGAAAACAAAACAAATGGATCTCACAGTACATTCAGAAGACGAACATTAAGCAGATTATCACGTAAGAAATAACTAAGTCATAGGAAATAACTCATGTGGTTAGAAGAGCAAAACAGGAACCAGAATTTCTGAGCACCTACTTGATAGCAGGCACTGTGCCCCTGGGAGTGATGGATACCATTTGATTTAAATGAGAATACTCTGAGATGGGAGGAGATTGCTCTCTTTTTGCAAGTGAGGAAAGCTGAGGCTTAGGGAAAAGAAATGCATTTCCCAAGGTCATGTGGGAGGTAACCAAGAGGCAAACCAGAATGTCTTCCAGTTCCATTTGCCCTTCAAACTGCTCACAAATTAGACATCCGCTTCACTTTCTACATAGAATTAAGTTCCTGGTGGATTAAGTGAGAAAAATGGAATCCCTTAGATGGAAATCTACTTCTTAGTCCAAAACCACACATCGGAAGCAAACCATGGATACATTCAATTACATCAAAATTAACTTTGGATGACTTTGGTTCCGTCCAACATAGAGTAGCAAAGTTTATTCTTTGACTTGAAATGGAAAAACCAAACAAAATATATGCTTTACAATGTTGTATTGCTTCCTGCCATTTAAAAACATGAATCAGCCATAAGTTTACATATGGTCCCTCCCTCCTGAACCTCCCTCCTACACTCCTGCCCCATCCCATCCTTCTAGGTTGCCACCAGAAAATAATTGTTTTTATTTTAAAGAACATTAAAATAATAAGAAAAAAAGTCACTTATAATTGTTACTTGTCCAAAGTATTCAACATGAAAGCTCAGTTCTGCCCGGTGCCTGGTCATCAGCATGGATCCATACACACAGTGAGACCGGAAGTGCTCCCGCAGCCTGCACCCTGGCCGCAGTTCTGTTGGGAGCTGATTCTGTGAAGAGCACTTCTCTAGGCCATGAATATGTCACCCGATATCTGGGCACAGGAACTCACAACTAATTGAAACAGGAGGCAATTATGGCACAAGGAGATAAATACTAAATACAGCAATAAGAAGTAAGCTGAATTCAGAAGGAGTTATAGAGCCAGCTCAAGGGTGGGAGGGCTTTCCTCATAGCTCAGTTGGTAAAGAATCTGCCTGCAATGAAGGAAACCCCAGTTCGATTCCTGGGTCGGGAAGATCCCCTGGAGAAGGGTTAGGCTACCCACTCCAGTATTTTTCGGCTTCCCTTGGAGTTCAGCTGGTAAAGAATCTGCCTGCTATGTGGGAGACCTGGGTTCAATCTCTGGGCTGGGTAGATCCCCTGGAGAAGGGAAAGGCTACCCACTCCAGTACTCTGGCCTGGAGAATTCCATGGCCTGTATAGTCCACGGGGTCGCAAAGAGTTGGACAGGACTGAGCGACTTTCACTTTCACTTTTCTTTCTAGGGTGGAAAGTGATATCTAAGCTGAGACCTAGAGCAGTGGTTCCCCAACCTTTTGGCACCAGAAACTGGTTTCATGGAAGACAATTTTTCCATGGACTGGTGAGAGACGGTTTTGAGATTCAAGTGCATTATTTTATTGGGCATTTTATTTCTATTAGGGCTTCCCTGGTGGCTCAGATGGGAAAGAAATCTGCCTACAAAACGAGAGACCAAGGTTTGATCCCTGGGTCAGGAAGATCCCCTGGAGAAGGAACTGGCAACCCACTCCAGCATTCTTGCCTAGAGAATCCCATGGACAGACGAGCCTGGTGGGCTACAGTCCATGGGGTTGCACAGTCAGACATGACTGAGTAACTAACATTGTTTCTATTATTATTACATCAGCTCCACCTCAGATCATCAGGCGTTAGATCCCGGAGGTTGGGGACCTCTGTCCTAAGGAGCAAGAAGAATCTAAGTGAAGGCAGAGGGTGAGGAATAAGTTCTGGGTGTTATAGGGTCGCAGATGCAGAACCCCTGCAGCAAGGAAGAGAGAAAAGTGGAGCAGGCCCAGCTCCTCAGTACCTGATGGATCGAGTTACAGGGAGGAGTGTCAGGAGAGGAGGTGGATGAGGCAAGCAGCATCCGTACTTGAAGGGCTCTCCTGGCCATTTTAAAGGGTCTGCCCTTTATCCCAAGGGCATCAAGGGAAGGGATAGAGAGTAGGGAGTGGAAATGGAATATTTTAAAAGTTTTAGACAAAAAGTGTTGTTATGATGCTTACATTTTAGAAAGACTTCTCTAGAGACTTGAGGGTAAAACGAAGTTGTGATTGTGAATGTCTGATTTCTGCCTCCCAGAATCCTATGAGAATGACCTATAAGATTAAAAATAGAGTAGGAAAAACATACGGCAATGCCAAGGACCAGGAAGAATATTGCCGACAATCCAGCATGTAAGTTCAACAAACTTTCAGTAAATAATGACATTGAGTCTAATGAAACATACATCAGACGTCTTAATATATACAGAATCATGTACTTTCTAAATAGAAATACATCTTCTTTTGAAACATCCATGCTATGTTTATGAGAATTTAATCCCACTCTTGGCTACAAAGAAATCTTCAATAAATTTCACAGACTAGAAATTTTACAGGCCCCACTGTCTGATCATGATGCAAAAGTAAAAATTTCTAATAAAAACCCATATATAAACCATCTATCAGTTGGACATTAGAAAGGCAAAAATACAACTTTTGTATGGAATGAAATAAAAAGCAAATCGTATCTACAAATATTTAGACTATTTAGAAAGTTACCAGTACATATAGATGCATTTGAAAAATGAGTAAAATTATTATTTCCCCAAAATATTTTATGGGACAATATTCAAGAAGGAAATGCTTCTTATCCTAAGTCATTTCAGAGCAGAGGAAAAGGTGGAAAACTTCCCAGTTGGCCAGATGTTATAGTATTAAACCCAAAACATGACAATTAATACTTTAGATATAAAAGCTATAAGTCAATCCCGCATTTGAGTGTAAGTGCAAAAATCCTTGAAATATTAGCAAATTGTATCCAATAGAATGGGCTTCCCAGGTGGTGCTAGTGATAAAGAACCTGCCTGCCAATGTAGGAGACTTAAGAAACACAGGTTCGATCCCTGGGTCTGGAAGATCCCCTGGAGGAGGGCACAGCAACCCACTCCAGTGTTCCTGCCAGGAGGATCCCATGGACAGAGGAGCCTGGCGGGCTATGGTCCATAGGGTCCCAAAGAGTTGAGCATGACTGAAGTGACTTAGTAAGCACACACATATGCATCTGATAGAATATTGAAGGCTGACTATGGGTCGCCAGAAAAGGATTATTCCAGAGATGTAAAGATGCTTTAGCACTAATCTATTTTGAATAATATTCACCATACCAATAGCCAAGTCAAATTATGACATAACTTGATAGATTTCCCCCCCAAATTTGTAAAATTTCCAATCCTAATTAATTACAAACACATTCTTATGAAACTTGAACTGTAAAAATACTTTAAAGTGGTGAATAACAGGTATATTAAATAAAGAGACATAAATATGTTTAATAAAACAGCTATAGACAGTCCTGTTTAAGTTTATGAAACACTGCCTACCAGCATTATTACTTAATAGACTTCTGAAAGTCCTAGAAAAAGAACAAGAAAATATGAAACTTAAATATTGGAAAGAAGAAAAAATCTGATGTGATATAACAGGTTAAATTCTTGACATATATTCTATTCTTGATAACCTTGAAAATTTACAGGATGGATTTGAAAAACTACTAGCATTAAAAAGTATTTGAAAAGATTGTTGTTGTTTAGTTGCTAAGTCATGTCCAACTCTTAGTGATCCCATAGACTGTAACCTGCCAGGCTTCTCTGTTTATGGGTTTAGGCAAGAATACTGGAGTTGGTTGCCATTGTCTTTTCCCGACCCAGGGATTGAACCTGCATCTCTTGCTCTGGCAGGCAGATTCTTTACCACTGCACCACCAGGAGAGCCCACTTAATGAGTTGTCTAGCTACAAAATAAATGTACGAGGTTTCATAGGTTTGCTCTACCCTATAAACAGACTACTGGATAATATATGAATAAAATTCCCACTCATATAGCATTAGCAAATTATTCCATTTCTGGAAAATAACCCACATGAAAATTTGCAATAGACACATGAAGAAAATTTCATACTTGTATTGAAACATAAAAAAGACCACTTAATTAACAGTTGATAGAAAATTTTAATATAATTGCAATTAAAATTTGAATAGAAATTGGAAAACATTAAAGAATAATACTAAAGTTTGTATAGAAAATACAGCAACCAAAGAAATTTTGATAGAGAAGACATGAAGAGTTGCTGCTCTTGCACGTAAAAATTGCTGTATAAATACTAAAATAGTAAAAACTGAGAGTGACAGACACAGATCAGGGAAACTAAACTGAAAGGCCAAAACTGACTGAAGTGTATTTCTGGAATTTTGTATATGTGAAAATGTTTTGGTTAATAGATGGTATTCAGACAACTGAGTAAATAATTGGAAATATGTACACAGAACCCACCTTATACCATAGTCAAAAATTGATTCCAAATGTATTAAACCATCTAATGCCAAAGTTTAAAAATACATAAATAAGAGTAGAAAATACAGTTGACTTTCTACCTGTTGTCAAGGAGAAGACTTCTAAGCATTAAAGCAAGGGGAAAACTATAAGGGGAAATGTTAACAGATACCATTATATTAAATTCAGTTCCTAAACTGCAATATATAAAAATGAAAGCAAGATTACAATTTTTGGAAAGATCTGAGACATATATAATACCTATAGGAAATCTCATACAAAAAGAAATTAATAATAAATAAACATAAAAAGCAAAATGTGTAAGTGCCATGAACCAATCATTAGGGAAAGCATATTCAAATAACTAAAAATCACATAAAATTATGTTTAAGTGACCTCATCAAAGAAACGTAAATTAAGATACTAATACTTTATTTTGCCTATGAAATTGGCATAGTTACAAATGGTTAACATGGAAATGTTTTGTGGTATATTAGTTAGTGGAGAAGAATAGTATCAAAATAATACATATAGGGTATGATCTCAATTTTATTTTAAAGTATGCAACATACAATATCTGCACATATATAGAATGGGCCATTTTCATTTTTATCTTTGTGTTCATATGTGGTTTTAACATTTAATAGATACATAGAACTTTTGTAATCAGAACACATTCCAAAACATGGAGAATGAATTTTGAAAGTATAAACCAAAAGCAGAAAGTAGACAAGGCTTGTTGGAGTCATGAAAACTAGAAAGTCAAAACAGGGGCAAACACATTGGAGACTGAAAGAAACCAATCTATTCCATCTAATGGTAGGTGGCAGCAGGGAGGGGAAAAGGGAAAATAAAGAGCCAAATGGGGATCCCACATTTTATTTGGGGCACTGGGTGGGATGGTGGTAGTGGTCTTGCTCCTGAGATAGGATCAGTGGACCAGGCTTGGGTGGTCGGTGGGAAATGCCTGCTGATATACTGAGTTTGAAGTGCCTATTGGCTGTCCACCAGGAAAGAGGTTGCAATTCAGAAGGAAGGTCTGAGTGAGATATGTATTTGTAACTACCTTTATCTATCATCTATCAATTTGTCTGTCATCTATCATTTATCAATTTATCTATCTAATGTCTATTAATCTATCTCTCTATCATCTATCTACCTGTCATCTATCATTATCTATCTATCATTTATGTATCTATTGATCCAATGTCTTTTAATCTATCTGTCATCTGGAAGATGTCAACATAAGGGTGACCACTGGAACCAGGATGGTTTCACGCAGGGAGATTTTGCAGAGAAGAGGGCTGAGCCCAGAACTCTGAAGAACACCTACACTTAAGGGACATCATTGAAGATATGGGCTGAGGAAGAAGAAACTATGAACAAGTCTGAGAGTTAAGAAAAAAGCCAAGAGAATGGACCCGTGGAGTCCAAGGGAGGAGAAGCAATCTAAGATCTAACAGGGTGAGAGCAAGAAAACAGTGAAAGATGCCACGTTGACTGCTGTAGATGGGGCCAGATTGGGGGTGGTGCACTTCCGGGAGGAGGGGGAATCAACAACATTCAGTGCTACCTAGAGGTCAGGAAAATGAAGGCATAAGAGGTGCAGACTAAGGACGAAGTTGGGATTTGGGCAGGTAGCATGGAGCCGTGGGGTGTGGGCCTGATGTGGTGGACTGAGGAGTGAGACAGAGAAGAGGAAGTGGAGACAGGAGTGAGATACCCTTTTTGAGCATCTTGGCTGTGAATGGGGTGTAAACAGAGAGGGTGGAAGCTAGAGCGCCCACGGAGGTATTTTACTCCTAAGCAGTGATCAACTTGACCTTGTTTTCATGCTGATGAGAGGAAGGGTCTGTAGGGTGGGGTGGGTGTTGGGGGTACAGTGGGAAGCACAGAGGAGATACTGGTTAGATACATTCTCCCAGGCAAACAGCAGACGTGGAGACCTGTGACCAGGTGGGACATGCTTCATTTCAGACGTGATGGAAGGAGACGGCATGTGTGTGTGTGTGTAGGGGTGGCTGGCTAGTGGACTTAGCTGGGAAGTGAAAGGTCAAGGAGAACAACTGCTTCCCAGAGAACATTCTCCATGTGTGATTGGTGCCTTTTAAACTGTAAAGTGATTTTGCAATTGAGAGAAGCATCGAGAGAGCTGGAGTCAGCCACTGATGGCTGGAGGACCGTGAGGCTCTCACCGAAGACAGAGACTGGAGACATTTTGCGTGCTCACCCTCCTGCCCACCATGGTGCCCACCCTGAGCGTGTTTCTGCATCTCCCCACATCCTGGCCACCTGTCTTTGGCAACCAAGCCCGGCCCCTCTTAGAGTCCCCAACTCCCACTCCATGTTAGATCTTGGATATCTTTTGGCTTCTAATTTCATCGTGAAGAAGGAGCTGAATTAGTTTACTGAGAAAGATGGAAGATGAAATTTGAGAAGATTTAAAATACCAATTGCACTCTCCCAGCATTTCAGGTAGACAGAGCATCAATGGGGAAACCCTGCAAGAGGGATTTTCTGGCTCGTTGGAGGAAAAACAAGGAGGTCGCATTGGCCAGTGGCTGACGAGAGAGTTGAAAGGGGCAGATGAGGTCACGGAGGGAACTGGAAGTCATATCCTGAAGAAGGGGGTTTACAGTGGTCCAGCGGGGGAATACCGAGGCTGGTAAAGGGGGTGGGAGGGAGAGGAAGTGAGGTGCTGAGTATATCTTGTCCCAGTGGATTTGTACATGGATCCGACATGAGGTCAGGATGGTGCTAAGGACTTCAGCCCGACTAGCTGATTGACTGGTGGTGCTGTTCTTCATCTGGGAAAAGGTTAATGAAGTAGTTTAATCTCTGGCAAGATTGATCAAGTAAAATAGAGAAGACGCAAACACACACAGTATAAAGTTAAACGAGAGATGTCACAGGTGAAATAGAGTTTGAAAATGTTGGAAGAAATTTTAGCAGCAGTAAGTTCCTATGTTAGTAAACTAAGGTAAAGTGGAGAACGGGAAAAATACATCACAATTGGCAAAAAGTAAATTAAGGTATGACAAAATCAGTAGCTATTTTAAAAATTGAAATAATTTCAATTATTTCCTCACCCTCTAAGTGTTTCTGTTTATGTATACATACATATGTGTGTGTTTGTTTTGTTATTTACTTGCTCAGTCATGTCTGACTCTTTTGTGACCCCATGGAGTATAGCCCGCCAGGCTCCTCTGTCCAAGAGATTCTCAAGGCAAGAATACTAGAGTGGCTTGCCATTTCCTTCTCCAGAGGGTCTTCCCAACCCAGAAATCAAATCTGCATCTCTAGCTTGGCAGGCAGATTCTTTGCCACCAGGGAGCCACCAGGGAAGCCCCATGTATGTAAGTGTGTATATATATATAATAGATATATAAGTAAATATATTCCCAAGCCAAGAATATTATATATATAAATTTTACTACTTTTGTTATTTATTTTAATGAGCACATATATATGTATGTATATGTGTGTGTATATGTAATAGATATACAAGTAAATATATTTCTAAGCTTAGACTATTATATATATGAATTTGCTACTTTTATGTACATAGTTCTTTTTATTAAAGTCCAGTTGATTTACATCATTATATTAGTTTAAGGTGTACAACATGGTGATTCAATATTTTTATAAATTATACCCCATTTAAAGTTATTTTAATGTATTGGTTATATCCCCTGGGCTGTACAATATATCCCTGTATCTTACTTATTTTATGCACAATAGTATTTATGTATTTATGCACAATACTTTTTAAGGCCCTACCCTTATCCTGCCCCTCCCCCATCCTTTGTCCCAGTTTTAAGGGACAAGTAATTATATTTAATTTTTCAAGGAATAGAAAATGAGAGTATTTATGCACAATACTTTTTAAGGCCCTACCCCTATCCTGCCCCTCCCCCATCCTTTGTCCCAGTTTTAAGGGACAAGTAATTATATTTAATTTTTCAAGGAATAGAAAATGAGAGAAAATCGCCTCATTTAATTTTTAGAGAGGAGGGAGGGGGTTTGATGTTTTCTTCTCTCCTCACGACCATAAGTAACAAATCATTTCTTTTGTAAAACTCCTACATGCCGTCTCACAGGCCAGCCATGTCCACGGTGATCTTACAGATTTCAGGGTGACCCTGAATTCCTCTGGTGATGAGTCAGATTTTGTAAGAATTAAAGAAAGAAGGCAGGCAGGTAGGGAACTATGGCCGGTATCAGGAGGTGTGTGGAGAAAGAGGGGCATGGACACCCCCTGGTATGTTCCTGGGGTGAAGGACCGTAGAACGTGTCTGTGTTGTACCCAAAAAGCCTGTGTATGCATCTTCTCACGGAGCCTTCCTGTGAGGATTCCTGGTGAACCTTACGGCGACTGCCCTCGGGGTCCAGTGGTTAGGACTTCACTGTCCAATGCAGGTGGTGTGGGTTCGATCCCTGGTCAGGGAGCTAAGATCCTACATGCCTCGTGGCCAAAAAAACCAAAACATAAAACAGAAGCAATATTGCGACAGATTCAATAAAGACTTTAAAAAAAAGGTGCACGTCAAAAAAAAAAAATATTGAAAGAAAGAAAAGGCCTCTTATACTTCCTTCTTCCGTGTTCCTGTCCTTTCTTTGGTCAGAAATCTTGTTCCTGTTTTGTGGAAGTACCTGATCTAGAGCCTGACAGCAAGCGACCACCTGGCCTTTCTGCCTGAATTAACTGTGTTCCCTGGCTCCGCCAGTGACTGTGACTGTGGGATAAGTCCCTTTCCCTTGGGACACTCCTGTCACCTCTGGGCTCCATCTCTGAGGCTCCAGCTCCTCTGATTCTGAAAAAAAAAAAAAAAATGTGGACATGAGATCTGGGCCCCTTCCTGCCATCTGGGTTTATTAAAGAGAGCCGAGTGGCAAATGATTCATTTGGAAGGTCTGGGAAGTGACCTGAGTGGCAGAGAAAAGTCTCTTTGCACTTTTAAAAGGTGGCTGGCCATCTGGCCTGGCAGAGACACTCATTTTACATTTCCACTGGTACATGACTGAAATCATTTCCCATTAAGTTCTATTTGAATAAAATGGTAGTAGACATTTAGGTAATATTACAGGGCAATAAATGTTTAAGAGTCTTAGGGGTATGAGCTTTCCAAACGTAGTTCAGACCCAGATGGTAAGAGTACTTCATATATATATTATATATATAACCTTTCTCAGACTTTTGGCTTTTGCTCACATAATGGACGAATTTTCTTTTTCCCCCTTTCCCTTTTCTTTCACAGTTTGAATTGTTTAAGAGTTTCCTGGCTACAGTCCCCTCCCCCTCCTCCTCCTTTCCTTTTTTTTTTTTTTTAAGCTACACTGGGTAGAAAAAGCAGGAGGGAAATGTAGTTAAAATTCAAAATGCTTCCCCTTTATCATTACCATGAATCAACACAATAAATGAGCCCCTTCAGAGCACGGTAATAAGAATTTGATAAATCATCAGCCAAAAATTAACTAGATGTCAAAACAATCTTTGGGAAGTGTGATGGATTAGGGCTGATAGCAGCAATTAATCTCCCAGCATGAGTTCACCAGAGAGACACAATGTAGGGAGATGGATGTTGGGGGGGTGGGCCAGGGAGGTGGTTCAGGCCCTGCAAGGTCAGGACTGAACTGGAGGAGTGGGTGGAGGCTGCAGAGAGAGAGAGAGAACAGTCTGAGTCTGCAATACCCCAGCATCCAGCCGAGGAGCTGGAGGTCAGTCCTCTGCCTTGCAAAGCGCTCTGTCTCCAGCTGCTCTCTCTGATGAGGCAAGCACTTTTCCTCTTGTGCTAATAACTGCCACACGTCAGCTCCCAGGGCTCAACACATGGCCTCCAAGAGTGGGCGGCTAGGAGGGCTTAATTTACCGAGAGAGACGGGGCTGTAGCTCCCGGGGAAGGTGGACGGGAGGGGAGGGGTCTGGGGAGAGCCGGAGCAGCTGCAGGAGCATTCGGGGTGCAGAGCTCAGCCCAGGGGAGAGTAGTGTCTCCAAGGAAAGCGGAGGGCCCTCTGCAGACACCAGCCTCATAAATCTTCCTCTTTTAGATGAGCTGCCTCTTTTACTGGGTTTTTATTCCAGGAGAGTTCACCGTATCTGGGGGAAATGGCAGTTTGAGAAGAGGCTACGGGAGAGACCCCTGTTTTTAACTTTCTGGCGAGGCTGGAATCCTCGAGCAGGGCCTCATCAACATGTTCCTTGATCAGAAGCTCATGAGACTCAACTGGCAAATGGGCTGCTGGTGGGGAGGGTTGGGTGAGTGGCAGGCCGCTGAGTGGAGAGGAAGAGAGAGACAGAGAGCTCCACTGAGCCAGTGGGAGGGTTGCATCCTCCCCATCCTGGAAAACTCTGCACACTCTTGCGGGGGGTGAGAAGAGCTTCTATGAGTCCTCTACAAAGGCTGCCATGTTCCAGATGTACTGGGTCAGGCCAGGGGAGCTGGGGTTCCTGGGTTGTCCCTTTACTCCCCATGGGAAATAGAGTTCTTTATTATCAAAATTCCTGTATGATTTACCCAGTCAGGGCTTTGGTGCTGCTCCTGTTAACATTTGTACATGCTTCCTGGCTCAGTTCAGTTCAGTCTCTCAGTTGTGTCCAACTCTTTGCGACCCCATGGACTGCAGCACTCCAGGCTTCCCTGTCCATCACCAACTCCCAGAACTTACGCAAACTCATGTCCATCGAGTTGGTGATGCCATCCAACCATCTCATCCTCTGTTGTCCCCTTCTTCTCCTGCCTTCAATCTTTTTTAGTATTAGGGTCTTTCCCAATGAGTCAGTTCTTTGCATCAGGTGGCCAAAGTATTGGAGCTTCAGCTTCAGCATCAGTCCTTCCAGTGAATGTTCAGGACTGATTTCCTTTAGGATGGACTGGTTGGATCTCCATGCGGTCTGTCTTTCAAGAGTTTTCTCCAACACCACAGTTCAAAAGCATCAATTCTTTGGTGCTCATCTTTCTTTAGAGTCCAACTCTCACATCCATACATGACTACTGGAAAAACCATAACTTTGACTAGGTGGACCTTTGTTGGTGAAGTAATGTCTCTGCCTTTTAATAAGCTGTCTAGGTTGGTCATAAGTTTTCTTCCAAAGAGCAAGCACCTTTTAATTTCATGGATAGCTGTATAATAATCATAAAAGCACTGTGGCTTCCCTGGAGGCCCAGAGGTAAAGAATCCACCTGCCAAGGCAGGCGACACAGGTTTGATCCCTGGTCCGGGAAGATCCCACAGGCCTCAGGGCAACTAAGCCTGTACGCCACAGCTATTGAGCCTGTGCCCAAAAGCCCAGGAACCGAGATTTTTGAGCCTGTGCCACAACTGCTGAAACCCCTGCGCCCTAGAGGCTGTGCTCCGCAACAAGAGAAGCCACTGCAATGAGAAGCCAGCACAATGGCTTGAGGAGTGGCCCCCACTCGCCACAACTAGAGAAAAGCCCGCACAGCAAGGATGACCTAGCACAACCCAAAACAGATACAGAAATAAAATTATAAAACTAAAAGCACTGTAATGCCTGGCAACTGTCAATTTTTTTGTTTCTTTACAAAGCTCTGTGAGAACCTTGAATCTTTCCCAAAGGGCTCTTGATATTTTTTTATGACACACTTTCCTAGTATATAACAGAATCCTAGCATTTAACCACAGTATAGTTTACATGAAACTCCTGTCTTCACATGAGGAAAGTGAGGTGAGGAAGGGTAAATGATGTCGGATATCACTAAGCTGATGAGAAGGAGCAGACTACCCGATCCCCTCAGCTTTGCCCCTCACCCCAGGGCATTTCTCATCTTTAAAATTTCTAGCTCTGATATTGGGGAGGGTTTGGGGTGGGGTGACTTTCTGTGGTTTCCAACTCAATCCAGCTGAAATGCACAGATGATATCCAGAGCTGAACATCTTTTAAAGCAAAGATTTAGCATTCTCCAGCAGCCAGGAATGAAGGATGGTGACCTGGTCTGGTCTCCAAGGGGATGAAGAAAACTTGCAGTAACACCAACCTTGGCAGAATGGAAATGGTTTCCTACAGAGTTACTGTTGACCTTGAGCTGATGACTCCCTCTCTGCGTGGGGCGGTTTCCTCATCTGTAAAGTGGAACACCAATCCTTCCACCTCCTATGTGCTGGTGAGGATTGAATGAGTTTTGTGAACGTGCCTGCTTTGTCCTCCATAACTCGTGATTAATGTTCTAGAATTGACAACCTTGCCCTCTCTCCATCAGGTCCGTGAACTCCCTACCAGCTTCAGAGGTCTTTAAGCAAACTCTGACTCTTCTTCCATGAGGATAAGCTTCACTATATCAAGGAAGAGGCTAAGGTCCAGGCTACCCACCTGGCATCCTCTACTCTGGCCAATGCTATAACGAATGGCCTGGGAATATCAGGGAACAACTCTGTTTTCTCTTTATAGGCTACCTCACCAAGGATTTGGGGTCCAACATTTAAATCACACCCTGCTCTGGACAGTACTTTACTTTTTCCCAAGTACCTGCTCATAAATTATCTTTTTTTTTTTTCATGAGAGCTTGGAATAACATAGGCCCATCCTTCTTCCCTTTTCCTTTGCTGTAAGCAGTCTTGGGGAAGTTCCTGGATTCTTGCGCTAAGCTAGAAACAACTGCTCAGGCTATTTGATTCTCCTGCCACCATCTTGTTTTGAATGATCAGGAGGCTGTGAGTGTAGAGCTGGACATTTACAGAGGTCCTGCTGATGTCTTCCAGATTCTGAGCAGGAGGAAAAGGAGGTGGGTTTCTTTCTCCTCAGTGAAAAGAAGATGATGGCCAGTGGGTTCTGGAATGCTGACATGACTCCTCTTTGGGGCCGACAGGCTCAGACAACTCATAACTGGCCTTGTTTCACTTTGCTCAAGGTTCAGTCCTGTTCTGTTCTGTTCAGTCACTCGGTTGTGTGTGACCCCATGGACTGTAACACGCCAGGCCTCCCTGTCCATCACCAACTCCCAGAGTTTACTCAAACTCATGTCCATTGAGTCAGTGATGCCATCCACCCATCTCATCCTCTGTTGTCCCCTTCTCCTCCTACCTTCAATCTTTCCCAGCATCAGGGTATTTTCAAATGAGTCAGTTCTTTGCATCAGGTGGCCAAAGAATTGGAGTTTCAGCTTCAGCATCAGTCCTTCCAATGAATATTCTGGATTGATTTCCTTTAGGATGGACTGGTTGGATCTCCTTGCTGTCCAAGAGACTCTCAAGAGTCTTCTCCAACACCACAGTTCAAAAGCATTAATTCTTTGGTGTTCAGCTTTCTTTATAGACCAACTTTCACATCTGTACATGACTACAGTATGAAAAGGCAAAAATATAAGACACTGAAAGATGAACTCCCCAGGTCAGTAGGTGCCCAATATGCTACAGGAGATCAGTGGAGAAATAACTCCAGAAAGAATGAAGAGACAGAGCCAAAGCAAAAACAACAACTAGCTGTGGATGTGACTTCTGATGGAAGTAAAGTCTGATGCTGTAAAGAGCAACATTGCATAGGAACCTGGAATGTTGGGTCTATGAATCAAGGCAAATTGTAAGTGGTCAAACTGGAGATGGCAAGAGTGAATGTCAACATTTTAGGAATCAATGAACTAAAATGGACTGGAATGGGTGAATTTAACTCAGATAACCATTACATCTACTACTGTGGGCAAGAATCCCTCAGAAGAAAGGGAGTAGCCATCATAGTCAACAAAAGAGGCTGAAATGCAGTACTTGGATGCAATCTCAAAAACAACACAATGATCTCTGTTCGTTTCCAAGGCAAACCATTCAATATCACAGTAATCCAAGTCTCTACCCAACCAGCAATGCTGAAGAAGCTGAAGTTGAACAGTTTTATGAAGATCTATAAGACCTTTTAGAACTAACACCCAAAAAAGATGTCCTTTTCATTATAGGGGACGGGAATGCAGAAGTAGAAGGTCAAGAAATACCTGGAGTAACAGGCAAATTTGGCCTTGGAGTACAGAATGAAGCAGGGAAAAGGCTAGTAGAATTTTGCCAAGAGAGTACACTGGTCATAGCAAACACCCTCTTCCAACAACACAAGAGAAGACCCTACACATGGACATCACCAGATGGTCAATAGTGAACTCAGATTGATTATATTCTTTGCAGCCAAAGCTGGAGAAGCTCTATACAGTCAGCAAAAACAAGACCAGGAGCTGACTGTGGCTCAGATCATGAACTCTTTATTGCCAAATTCAGACTTAAATTGCTCAAGGTAGCATCAGGGAATTCCACAGATATTCTGTGCTTTTACTGAGAACAAACTTATAAAGACTGACACACACACTTACACAGGTACAAACCTACACTGAGCCGTACTTTCAGTACACACGTGGCTGCTTACACTCTCAGATGTCAATGCACGCTGACATCGCACATCCGCATGGTTACACCCATGGAGCCACACACAGAGACACCCATACATCCTCACACAGCTACAGATGCAAACATAAATACTCACTGAGACACACACACACACACATACACACACACACACACACACATATAGACAGGCATCAACCTGGAAAGGAAACACAACCAAGACTTCTGCAGTGTTATACCTGCCTTGGTCTTGAAAATGAGCTTCTGAGGTCAGGTGCTGAGTACTATCCCTAATTCTTCACTGCAATTCCCAATGCTAGTTTTACACCCTGGATGCTTATTAACTACCCTCCATTGCCCAGATCAGGGGCTGATCCTCTGCAGACAGGTGTGCAGCCTAAAAGTCAGCCTCAGAATTGTTGGGAGACACAGTGTTAAGGGCTGAATCGTGTCCCCCCAAAATAGATATGTACCTCAAACTATGACCTTATGTTGCAGCCACTATGGAAAACAGTGTGGACCTTTTTAAAAACTCAAAAGTCGAGTTTCTGTATGATCCAGCAATCCCACTTCTAAGCATATATTTGGGGGGAAAAAGTGCTTTACAGGTCTACTATATGCTTCTACTACTCTGTATATTCCTTCTATTACTTTTTGAGAGTTTGCTATTGAATCTCCAACTAAAAATCTTAACATATCTACTTAAAAATAATTATAATATATAGTGGAACTATATGTAAACTTGTTCTGTATTTCCCAAGTCTCCTGTAAATGTGTTCTCATACTTTCATAATTTGAAGACATAAAAAAATACATGCACCCCCTATGTACATAGCAGCACTATTTATAACAGCCAAGACTTGGAATCAGCCTAAGTATCCATTGACAGATGAATGGATAAAGAGGATGCGGTGCATGAATACAATGGAATACTACTCAGCCATAAAAAAGAATGAAATAATGCCATTTGCAGCAACAGGAGGTTATCATTTTAAGTGAAGCAGGTGAGAAAAAACAAGCATCATATGCTATCACTTATATCTGGAATCTAAAATATGACACAAACGAACATATTCATGAAACAGACTCACAGACGTAGGAAACAGCTCATGGTTAGCAAAGGGGAAAGGAGGTGGGGAGGGATACAGGAGGAGTCTCAGATTCTGCATATGAAAGCTTCGGTATGTCGAATAGGCAACAAGGACCTGCTATACAGCACAAGGAACTCTATTCAATATTATGTGACAAACCATAATGGAAAAGAAGATGAAAAACTATATATATATCAGTTCAGTTCAGTTGCTCAGTCGTGTCCACCTCTTGGCGACCCCATGGACTGCAGCACGCCAGGCTTCCCTGTCCATCACCAACTCCCGGAGGTCACTCAAACTCATGTCCATTGAGTTGGTGATCCTATCCAACCATCTCATCCTCTGTTGTCCCCTCCTCCTGCCTTCAATCTTCCCTAGCATCAGAGAATATGTGTGTGTATATATATATATATTTTGCCATACACCAGGAACTAACACAGCATTGTAAATCAGCTAAACTTCAACACCAAAAACCATGTGACTTCATGTGGAAACCGGGCCATTTCAGATGTCATGGGTTACATTAAGATGAGGTCATAGACGCAGGGTCATCCAGTAGGACCAGTGTCCTTGTAAGAAGAGAGACGCAGAGAGCAGGTGCCTTGTGATGACAGAAGTGGAGACTTGAGTGATACAGCTGCAAGCCAAGGACCGCCAAAGATGTCCAGCAAACCACCAGAAGCTCGGGGAGGCGAAGAAGCGTGGTTTGGAAGGACCACGGCCCCATCCACCTTGCTTTTGGACTTTCAGCCTCCAAGACACCTTTCTGTTGTCAGCCCCAGTGTGTGGTGCCTCTTGAAGGCAGCCCTGGGGAACTAGTCCACATATAGAATTTGAAAAGAAAAAGATGTATTAGATATTTTATGTAGCTTTACATTTTGAACATCAAAACAAAACCCTCTTGTTTTAGAAGAATAAGCATCAAAAATAAAGCCCCGCACATCCTGCTAGCTTCTGTGTGCCAAGAGGAGAAAACAAGCCTTCTGGCCAAATCCTTCCCTGTGTTCCATTTCCCTGAGGCAGGAGCTGAGTCCTCATGGGGGCCTCCAAGGTCTGCATGACCTCTGCCCTTGTGCCTCTGCACCCCGTGGCCCCTTCTCTCCATCTTCCTGTCGCCACTGCAGCCATACTGGGCTCCACCTGCTTCCTCCGCCTCCTAAACTTGCCAGGCAAGGCCCCATCTCACCGCCTCTGCAGGAGTCCTCTGTCCACCTGGAATGTTCTGTCCCACAAAGCCTCCTAGCTCCAAAGTCACCCTCTCGATGAAGACCGCAACCCCTAAAAATCACCCTCCTTTCAACTCTTCCTTACTTTGTTCTGGTTTATCATCTCCTGGCATAGGGTATAATTCACTGCCTTTCTGTGTATATTGTCAATTTCCTCAGGAGTGCCTTAGCTCCAGAAGAGCCCGGATATTCTGTTCATTTGTTTCTGTTTTGTTCCCTGCCCATTGCCTAGAACTGTTTCTGGTATTTGCCAAGTAATCCATACATCTGTCTGAATGAATGGAAACTGACTCTTCTGCGTCTCCAATTGGCATGGCTGCATGGCCGTTCCTCCCTGGGAAGCATCAGGATCCCTGAGAATTTAATATATATAAGTTTATCTGGGGGAGACACAGCTTTGAAAGCGAAGAAGCGCAAAGCCGGGCCAACTGTGATGTTGAACGAGAGGCTGTGGTGGGCAGTGGATGGAGCCCTGAGCTGCGGCACTCAGGCGCTTCATCTGCAAAAGAGAGCCGAGCCCGCCTGCTGCCTGCTACCCACTTCATGGGGGATGCTGAGAGGGTGAGGAGATGATGCATTTAAAAGTGCTCGGAGGTCCTTAAACAAAAGGCCTGCTATGGAAATGGAGTGTTATTACATGAACTAAACCCTGAAGTGTATCAGGAAAATAGCTGAACTGAATCACAGCCCTTCTCAAAGCAATTTTTTTTCCCATGAGAAATTTAATAGAACAGCCTACAAATCTATGATGCAATTTTCTTTCTTATCAAATGTACCTTCCTTCTAAATTTCAGAACAGGAAGCTGTCTTCTTTTTCTCCTGGATGGTAAAACAGACCCACGATAGAATTTCTGGATGGGACTGAGGGTGGGGGCCTGTGAAAATCACTGGGTCATGAAAATGCCTTGAGAATTTCTCTTCTTTTACAGTGACTCTTACTACGGGGAATACAATGGATGACTCAGAGCAAATGGTGGCATATTTAATTATGTCAGATTCTAAAGCATTTTCTGTTTCATATTTTGTGTGTGCCTTGTTGTGTCGAAATGTTGAGAATTAAACTAAGTGATATGACTTCTTTTTCAAAGCTACAGAGTACAGACCCTGAATAAACTATTTCCTTCTTCCTTTGGCTCATCCTTGTGCACCTCATGCTATTTAGCGCCCTCTGCTGTTTAGAAAAAGCATGAAAAAGCTTTGGTTAACTGCCTAGCCTACTTGACAAAAAGAGTTTTGGTTTGGTTTTTTTTCCCCTTTCAGCAGAATTTAGTGCAAATATTAACTGACATCCATTATGATTCTAATGCAATTAAGTTGCTGGTAAATGGCTCTCTCTGGCCACCCCTCTGTTTAGACAGAGGTGTTCAGGTCCTCAGGGTATTAGGCAAGGACTTTCCTGGTCTAATTGGCTTCCAAGGTGGCTCAGTGGTAATAATCCGCCTGCCAATGCAGGAGACACAAGTTCAATCCCTGAGCTGGGAAGATTCTTTGGAGAAGGGAATGGTAACCCTCTCCAGTATTCTTGCCTGGAAAATCTCATGGACAGAGGAGTCTGGTGAGCTACGGTCCATGGGGTCGCAAAACAGTTGGGCACAACTTAGCAGCTGAGCACACACACATGCTCTCCTAATCTAGACAACGTCCGCCTGCCCAGAACCATCTCTCATCACGATACCACCATTTGTACCCTGTGTTCCCACCATATGGGTCTCCCTATGGCTTTGTGACTATGTCAGGCCTTCCTGGTCTCTATGACTTCTCATGTCATCTCCAGTTTGCTTGATTCCTGCCTACTTTTCTCCCCACACCACCTTGCTAACTTCTACTGGTCCTTTAAGGATGCTATCCAAACATCATCTTCCAGGAAATCTTCCTGACCACCTTCACTACAGTTCAAGTTCAGTAGCTGTTAACCCCTGCAGCTTCTTCTGTATTTTTCTGCTTATTTGCTTCCTATCAAAACACATGGCCAGTTACACATTTTATTTATTTATGTACCACCAAATGAACACACACAAACACTTATACCTCAGGACAGAACACAGAGTCAGTTCAGTTCAGTTCAGTTGCTCAGTCGTGTCCGACTCTTTGTGACCCCATGAATCGCAGCACGCCAGGCCTCCCTGTCCATCACCAACTCCCGGAGTTCACTCAAACTCACGTCCATCGAGTCAGTGATGCCATCCAACCATCTCATCCTCTGTCCCCTTCTCCTCCTGTCCCCAATACCTCCCAGCATCAGGGTCTTTTACAATGAGTCAACTCTTTGCATAAGGTGGCCAAAGGACTTCAGCATCAGTCCTTCCAAAGAATACCCAGGACTGATCTCCTTTAGGATAGACTGGTTGGATCTCCTTGCAGTCCAAGGGACTCTCAAGAGTCTTCTCCAACACCACAGTTCAAAAGCATCAATTCTTCGGCACTCAGCTTTCTTCACAGTCCAACTCTCACATCCATACATGACCACTGGAAAAACCGTAGCCTTGACTAGATGGACCTTTGTTGGCAAAGTAATGTCTCTGCTTTTGAATATGCTATCTAGGTTGGTCATAACTTTCCTTCCAAGGAGTAAGCGTCTTTCAATTTCATGGCTGCAGCCACCATCTGCAGTGATAACACAGAGTAAATATTAGTAAATGCTGGGTGAATAAATGATGTTTACAGTCACACTATAATCAGTGAACCCAAATAATTCCAAACTTAACGATTTTTAAAATTACAATAGGTGGCAACCCCATAGATAGTGCCAAGACGTGTTTATTTCCACTCTTGCTTTCACTTGCGTTTTCTGGGTTTGATGTTAGCTAATGAGAGATCCTGGTAAATTGTTGCTTTTCAATTCTGTTGCACAAATTTGACCTTCTCTTCTTGAATCCACATATATTGAAGGGGTTGTATTCAACCTTCCCATTATAGGCAAGGAGACAGCATCATTATCAAGAGGAAAAGCATCAAGTCATGTATTTCTTCAGTTCAAAACAATGAAAGGAAGAGAGACGCGCTGTGATCACAACGTCTCTAAGCAACGCCGCAAGTGCTATTATCCTCTGTGATTATTTTGACTTGATTTGAAATGTTTATTCAAATAGTTACATGAGTGACTAATCAAAAGGATTGTTAAGACTGCCATACATATGTGAAACACCTTCACAATAATAACAAGGTTTGCAGGGAACTTACATTATGTTTTTAATTGCTTTTGTCAGTCAAAAATATCAACCGGGCACACACTTGAAGCTGAATCCTGTATTGGAGCTGGAGATGGCAATACAGAGAGAGCCCGGGAAACTCGTGATTAGCTTGAATGCTTGGAGCATGTGTGTTCTGATTAGTTATGTGTCCAGGTGAGCCCCTGGTGAACTCCTTATGAACTGTAATGACTTTTGCTTCAATTTTCTTAAAAATCTTGGTCCAGCTTTCTGGAATGATAGTGACCCTTGGACAGGAGCCTCGCGCTCGCTCCCTCTGGTTTTAACTGAAATGACCAAACACAATCTAAAAACAGGGAAAATTCTGTTTCAGTGCAGGAAGCAGAGGAGGAAAGTTACCCACGTGGAAAACACGTGAAGAAACTTCCTTTGGACAGAGCCCAGCAAGACCAGAGTTGAAGTCGACAAGCAATAGCTTTGGAAGTATACAGACGACTGGGTTTCCATTTCCAGTTTTGCCAACAACTGAGCCACGGAACCCCGCCAACAGTGTTCTCGTGAATATAACAAAACTGCTGTAGCGAATCAGCCTTCTATGAGACCACACTGGTGAAGGCTCGGCAAGCATAAAGTGAGGAATAGCATTAGTTCTACAACCAGACACATGGATGCCAATCTCATATCTTTCACATACTCCCTGTGTCACGTTGGACAAGTTATTTGAACTCTCTGAGTAAAAGGGGCATAGTAATTCCTATTTGCCCAGATTGTTGCAAAGACTTAATTATTTAATGCATGTAAAGTCCATACCAAAGTGTTTAGCACATGTTCAACACTGACTGAAAACTATTGCTATTATCAACACTATTCTTTTTGAAATTATTTATTTATTTGGCTGTACCTGGTCTTAGTTGCAGCACATGGGATCTTTTGTTGCAGCGCTTGGATTCTCTAGTTGTGGCATGAGTGGGCTTCATTCCCCCACCAGGGATCAAACCAGTGTCCTCCTCATTGCAAGGCAGATTCTTAACCACTGGACCACTGGGGAAGTCCCAGCACTATTCTTTATAATACCAAAGGAACATACCACAAATTTCTCATGAATCTTGCATGGTCCTATATTCATAAATGCAATCACTGCAAATCCTATCTGGAATGAAGCAGAAAATATGTGTGTGTGTGTGCGTGTGTGTGTGTGTGTGTGTGTGTGTGTGTGCATGTGTGAAAGTTGGTCAGTCATGTCTGACTCTTTGTGACTCCATGGACTGTAGTCCATGGAATTCTCCAGGCCAGAATACTGGAGTGGGTAGCCTTTCCCTTCTCCAGGGGATCTTCCCAACCCAGGGATCAAACCCAGGTCTTCCGCATTGCAGGAGGATTCTTTACCAGCTGAGCCACAAGGGAAGCCCCAGAAAATATGTACATTTATATTAATATATATGTGTGTGTGCTTATATAAAAAAATATATGTAATAGATGTGTTTGCCCATGCATTGTAAATCATATACAGGATACACATACATGTGGAAAATATTTACATATGTGATAAGGTGATGCAGGAATGATTAGAGGTCATGGTAGGTAAGATGAGCTTGGCATCATTTTTCACAGCATGTGAATTAAAAATAAAACTTATTTTGATAAGATGAAAAGTGTTAGGACCGGTTGGGCAGAAGTCTGATCAGCTTGCATGATTAATTTGAAGACAAATTAGACTAGACTTAGACTAGTCTGAGACTAGTCTAAGACAACTAGACTAGCTAGTCTAATTGATATCACTAGTAAAATAAACAGGCAAGCCTGGGAAGGGGGTCTCAGGAGGCAGTACGTATCCTGCTCTTGACTCTCCCCTTCAGGCTCCAGAAACATTTTGGCCATGGGCCCGTCTCCAAAGGCTGTCAAAAGCAGGGGTCATGACCTGCCATACTCACTGACTGGTCTCTTACCTTCCATCCCGCTAGAATCCCAAACTCCCAAGACAGAATCTAACTGGGCCAATCAGTTACCCGCCAGTAACTCTTCCAGGTAGAGTGGTGAATCAGACCACTTGTTGGGCTGTGCAGTTTTCTGGTTTGCAGTGGCTAAGGTATTCTTATGGATTGAGTTGTGTTTTGCCAAAAAAAGACAGGTTAATGTCTTAACCCCTAGTACTTCAGTCAGTTCAGTTCAGTTCAGTCACTCAGTCGTGTCCAACTCTTTGAGACCCCATGAACCACAGCACGCCAGGCCTCCCTGTCCACCACCAACTCCCAGAGTTCACCCAAACTCATGTCCATTGAGTCGGTGATGCCATCCAACCATCTCATCCTCTGTTGTCCCCTTCTCCTCCTGCCCTCAATCTTTCCCAGCATCAGGGTCTTTTCAAATGAGTCAGCTCTTTGCATCAGGTGGCCAAAGTATTGGAGTTTCAGCTTCACCATCAGTCCTTCCAATGAACACCTGGGACTGATCTCTTTTATGTGACCTTATTTAGAAATAGAGTCTTTATGGAGTAATCAAGTGGAAGTGAGGTTGTTCCGGTCAGTCTTCATTCAGTCTGAATAAATTTGGACAGAGAGGCATGCCTGGAGGGAAGGTGGCTGGCAGAATGCAGAATGCCATGGAGGACGCAGGCAGTCATTAGAATTCTGCTTCCAAAGCCAAGGAGTGTCTGGGGCTACCAGCAGTTGGAAGTGCCAAAGAAAGATCCTTCTACAGTTTTCAGAGGGAACATGGATGGCCCTGCCCACACTTGGATTTTGGACTTCTAGCCTCCATAATTGTGAGACTGCTTTTCTTGGTTTTTTAACATTTTATTTATTATTTTTGGCTTTGCTGGGTCACTGTTGCTGCAGTGGGGTTTCTGCAGTTGCAGCGATGAGGGGGCCACTCGCCCTTGCAGTGCATGTGTGCATGCTTGTGTGCATGCTAAGTTCGCTTCAGTCATGTCTGACTCTTTGCGACCCATGGACTATAGTCTGCCAGGCTCCTCTGTCCACAGGGATTCTCCATGTAAGAATACTGGAATGGGTTGCCATGCCCTCCTCCAGAGGATCGTCCAGACCCAGTGATTGAACCTGTGTTCCTCCTGCACTGGCAGTCAGGTTCTTTACCATGAGTGCCACCTGGGAAGCCCCTGGGGCTTACTGCAGTGGCTTCTTTTGTTGTGGACACATGTTCTAGGTGCACGGGCTGCAGTAGTTGGGGCACATGGGCTCAGTAGTTGTGCCTTCTGGGCTCTAAAGCACAGGCTCAATAACTGTGGAGCACTGGCTTCGTTGCTCCATGGCATGTGGGATCGTCCTGGGTCAGGGATCGAACCCGTGTCTCCTGCAATGGCAGGTGGATTCTTTACCACCGAGTCACCAGGGAAGTCCCTGTTTCTCTCATTCTAAGCCACCCTGTGAGAAGTACTTTGTTACTGCAGCCCTAGAAAATCAATACAGGTGTCCTTTCTAGTCCTGTTGTTTGTGGCCAGGGTGGCTGTTCTCAGAATCCAAACTGTAACAGCTTCTAAGCAGGGAACAGCTGATGGTAGCTTTAGAGGCTGTGGGTGTTGCAGCGGGTTTTGTGTTTCATACATTAACCAACACAGACCAAATCCGTTTGAGATGAAGATTCAACAATCCCTGTACCCCTGGGATTCCATGGTCCCTTCAGAAAAAAAGCCAGTGGCAAGGCAAAGCCCAGGGTTGGGGAAGAGGAGCCAGCTCCCTGTGTCTTCAGACTGTTATGGACAAAGAGGTAACTTTCACTGAGTGTGTGGGCTCAGATGGTAAAGAATCTGCCTGCAATGTGAGACCGGGTTCAATCCCTGGATCAGGAAGTTTCCCTGGAGAAGGAAATGGAAACTCACTCCTGTATTCTTTCCTGGGAAATCCCATGGACAGAGGAGCCTGGCGAGCTACGGTCTATGGGGTCACAAAAAGTCAAACACGACTGAGCGACTAAACCTACCTACCTATAGCCTCCAACCAAAAGACTATGGTTTCCTTGGGGGCAGGGACTGTGTCTTGCTGGTGGTGGGCAGGGTAGTGTCATGACTGAGAGCAGGGACTAGAGCCACACTGCTTGGGCCTGAATCCTCCCATCCACTGACCAGTTGTGTGGCCTCCAGCAAGTTCCTTAACCTCTCTGTGCCTCAATTTCCTCATTTATTAAGTGAGATGGTCATAGTAGCACTTACCTCTTGATCTACGAATCAAGTGAGTTATGTGATGTAAGACACTTAGTGCTGGGGACAGCGAAACGCTCCATTCATGTTACCTGTCACACTACTGTCACATTCCCCAGGGTCTGGCACGGGTCATGACGTGAACGATGAGCTCGATGGCTCTTTTCTTGAGTTAGACAACCAAAAATGGTGCTGCCTTGAGTGAAATGATTACGCTTTGTCCAAGTGATGGAGAAAACAACAGAGAAGCCTGGTGAATGTTTAAAACATAATCTTTCTGTAGCAGTCATAGCGGAGGACCTCAAATGTGTGCCCACATGGTCGTGGGAGCCCTGTATTTTCTTTAAAGGGAAAACTGGGAAGACAGGGTCAGGATGGAGACCCTCTGTGTTCTCATATATCTCCAACTTCTTTCACTGGGATTATAAGAGGCGCAGGAGGGAAGGCCATTTAGAGAAAGACTGTTACACACCTGTTGGGTTGGTAAAAGAGCAGTTTTGTCACCAGGGCTTTTGATTCATGGCCTCCAAATTGGTTCGGGAAAGAGATTTTCAGTCCAATTCTGTCTGAGACAGAGGGGAAACAATTAGCATTAACACACTGAGAAAAGCAAAAAGAACAATGACTCATTGCTTTTCAACTGGAGGGACTTTTTTTCCCTGCAAAAAAATAATCTAAACACATGACTATTTTCACACTAAATAATGTACAAGGATCCTTTCCTCCTCACCTTTGCTTCCAAGCCATTTCATTGAAGTTTATTCACAGCTTCAGAACTCAAGCAACACCTGCTTAAACTTTGGAAGTGATGTCAACCTCTCAAAGCCACAGCATCTCCGCCTAAGGTCACAAAAAATGCACGTTTGGAAGCCCCGGCCGTGCAGTGGTTAGGACTCTGCCCTCTCATTGCCAAGGGCTTGGGTTCAATCCCTGGCCAGGGAACTAAGATCCCACAAGCCTTGGGTTGCTGTCAAAAAAAATGCATATAGACCATCAGCCCAAACCGCTAGGTAGACAGACCCAGAGGGAGAAGCTAGAAGAGCTAGAAGTTCTTATCCACTGAAATCCCTGGAGATTCTTCCCACTGGGAGGCTTCCACTCACTGCCCTATGTAGACATGAGCCTTTTTACAGCACATCTGAGCAAATCTTGGAGTTCAGCAGTGTAACCCTCATGACTGATTGACAGGTCTTCCTCTTAAAAGGCAGAGAGGAAAAAAGGTAACTATTTGTAAAGGCACTCTTGAGACTGTGTGTATTTTTAGATCTGAGCCCCACTTAGAGGGTTAACTTGTTCAAAACTGGGTCCCCTGTCATCAGGGCCTGGTTTGCCTCTTACTCCTACACCTCCTCCCTCCTGGGCTGAGACAGCAAACATGCTCCTCCACCTACAGTGACAAGCCAGTGGCAGTTCCTGATGTCAGTACTTGGGGTCTTGGCTGCAAATGCCCCCCATCACCACCCCCTCCCCCGCCAGGGAAGCAGCCCCTTTGGAACTGGGCAAGGAAGACCCACGTTCTGCCCAACCGGCTCATGTGTGATTTCTGAGCAGATGTTCCATTTTCCTTGTCCCCATTTTTTCCCTCCGAGAAACTTGCTATCTAAAGTCAAAGGTGTCTCTAACACTTTCAGAAGATCATCCCTTTCCTCTGCGACGTCTTTAAACCTGTATGATTGCCTTCAACTCCCCCCTCAGTCTTCAGAACTTGATCCTGTTCTTTTCATTTTGAAAATGGCCTGGGGCTGAGATGGAAAAAGAAACAACCTTGCAAACCCATTTTTAAGCAGTTTTTAACTTACCAAAAATGTCAGGTTATTGCACCTTTTAAATCTCGATAGATCTATTTGTAGAAATTATACCCAAATCGGCGGTTTCTCTGTTCTCATCTTCCCTCCATCACTCCTGTGATGAAGCCCTGGCGGAAATCCTCCTGTGTCCAGGTGGCTGCAGGAGGCCCTATAATTGGGTGTAATCCGATCCCAGAGGGACTTTTCCAAAGAGGCTGAGATTCTTTTGACAGAAACTTTGGAGAAGTGGGGTCGGTGTAATGAAGTCCAGAGTTTTCCAGACTCCTCTTAATACATCCATCATGTCTGGCCTCATCACTGACATGTCGACTCTCTTGTTTCTGATTTAAGCTGTCAGAACCAGTAAAATTGCCCCGGCAGCTTTAGCATATGTGGCAGGACACTGACAAGATGTTACT
The DNA here is from genome assembly GCF_002263795.3 of Bos taurus. Taxonomy (NCBI): domain Eukaryota; kingdom Metazoa; phylum Chordata; class Mammalia; order Artiodactyla; family Bovidae; genus Bos; species Bos taurus. The sequence goes on along the minus strand of NC_037354.1, from coordinate 32,399,204 downwards.
TACACCTAATTAAGGCTGAGAGCATAATAAACAATCCCACATCCCAGCAACCCAATTTCCTCTGGTTTCGAGTTCTCTGGATCTTGACCTCAGCGCTCTGAAATCCATGAGAATTTGATGCTGGGATGTGAAGGGGATATAGCGGTGGTCACTTTTTGGGCTTTCAGATCAACATGGGAGATACATGGAGCAAAGAGAACTTGAGAAAAAGTCAGAGGAACATCACCTCAAGGGTCAGAATGCGTATCTCCAGCCTGGTGAGAATGTGTGGTTGGACTGGACCATCTTTAGCTCTCTTTTGCCATTTTTACTGTCCCCATGGATGGGGATAAAGCCAGTAAGGCAGGCTGGAGATGGGTCATAAAAAAATCAGTTGCAGGAAAGGTAAAGAGGAGAAAATGAATAGTGTGCTTAGCACAATGATTGCATATAGAATGCGCTAAGCTCAGTAACGGCCAAACTGATCCCCCAAATCATTGTTAGAAGGGCCATGGGATATGTTCCAGGGGAGAGGGAAAAAAAAATCCCTGATGCTCTGGTGATTTCAAACAAGTCAGCGCAACCCTCTGGTGACACTGGCTGGAGTGGTGCCATCTTGGCCCTGGTGTGCGACTCTGGGACTCTGGTTGTCCCCTTGTGACTCATCCCTCGCCACCTTTGACTCCTGTCCATTTGGAGCACTGATCACCCCTCCCCCGGCAGAGTGAGGTCACCGCCTTTTCCGGTTTGCAGGGCATCTTGAAATTCCACCCTCCCCCTGCCCCCCACTCCACCATTCCCAGTAAGAATCCACAAATCCAGTTAAGGGTGAAATTTTCCCATTTCCTCTGTGGAACACAGAGGTTTTATTTGATGACAAGTGAATGCATTTCTTCTCCACTGAAGTCTCTGATTCTCATACAGTTGCCAGAGGCAGGAGTAAAAAAAAAAAAAAGTCAGCACTTTGGCAGCAATAAACAGCCTTTTACCTTCAAAAATGCTCCCAGTGTTTCCTTTTTCTTAAAAAACTTGTTTTTCCTTTTGTGTGCACATAGGTAGGAGGGAGAGTGATTTTTCATTTTCTTCTGCTTGGTGGGATGTGAGGAAATATTTGAGATGAAATCACAGCTTGTCCAGCTCCTTGTCTGAAGGGTGTGGGATGCTCCTCTCCTCCACCTTTGCCAGCTCCAGGGTCTCATGAATCCCTTGGCAGGATCCTGGTCCTCTCCTGCAGAGGGATAGTCACAAAGCACATTCATTCTCTAATATCCAAATGACCCAGCCTGGTGTCAAGAAGAACTCAATTTCCTGGCCTGACTTCTCTGGACTCTTATTACTCCAGGTGTGAGGACCACTCAGGAAATAAGAGGCAGAACATACGTGCACGTTTTTCAAAAGAGCACAGAGCTTTGACTGGTGGGTGACCCAGAAGCTTCGCCAAGCTATTGGCCTGCAGCAGAGGGAGCCCTCGGCGGGGGTTGAGGTGGGGGAAGGAAAGGTTAATAATCATGGACAAAGCACAATGAAAAGTACCTGGGATTTGTGTGATCTCAGTGGAGAGGCTCTTTCTGAGCTTCATATAAAGCCTGGTGACATCTCTCCCTCAAGGGCATTTTTACAGGTTGTCTGAGGGCTGGCCTTCTCAGGTGGCCCAGTGGTGAAGAATCCACCTGCCAGTGCAGGAGACTCAGGTTCAATTCCTGGGCTCGGAAGACCCCTTGAAAAGGGAAACAGCAACCCACTCCAGTGTTCTTGCCTGAAAAATCACATGGACCGAGGAGCCTGGCGGGCTATAGTCCATGGGGTTACAAAAGAATTTAGCAACTAAGCAACAACAACAAATCAAATGCTAACTTCTCTAGGCCTTGATTGCTTCATTTGTAAACTGTGAACCGATGATGTGGGCTCAGCCCTTCACATGGTGGTCTGCTCTCCTGAGCTTCTCCAGTGTTTCTGCGTTTAGATCATGGAGATCGTCTGCCTAGGAAAACACTAAGAAAGAGATCTGCCCAGTCTCCCACTCAGGAGGTTAATTTCAAGTTCTCAAGTCCTTAGAAAGTTTTGTTTTTTAAAAATTGTTCTAAGCTGAAGGTATCTCGAGGATGAGGCTGCTTCATCACTGATAACTCAGAACCCCCAAATTCAGAGTTTCAGGTGAAAATAAAAACATAATTAGAAAAAAAAAATATATTCTCCTAAGTGCTGTCACTTCTGGGAAAACAAAGGCACTTGGAATTCTGAACCAAAGCCCAAGTCAGAGTTTCACTTCATTGCTCTAGTTGACTCCATTCTTAATTCCTGATCGACATGCTTGGTCCTCATGTGATACTCGGGCTGGAATTATTGAGAGTGATTGACAGATAGAGAAAGAATCTCCGTGCATTTCCAGAGAGAGGTGTGATTGACAATGGCAAGTAGGGTTGAAACAGGTGTTACAGACAACAAAATAATTGAATGTCCCTGGCTCTGGCAAACTCCCCTTGAGGCTCACAGGCATCACTCTGAGCTGCCTTAGAACCCTTGACCAAGGTCTTAGGGCTTCTAGACCATTGCTGAGCCTAATATCTCTTTACCAAGAGCCAGTGGTGGTGTAGCGGCCATGCAGGGAGAACTTAGGACAGCTTCCTTCCTCCCAGTCTGCGTGTTTGGTACAGTGCTCTTCAGGAAGAGGGTCTTCTCACAAGCCTCCCAGTTTGTCTAGAAACACATAGAAAGTTCTGGATGAAAATGTTCCCCTCTGATTCTGTATCTGCCTGCTCATCCTCTGCGAGTTGGAGGAAAGCCCTTCCTCTCAGGGATGAATGTGGTTCGCAGGCAAGGCTGGCTTTGGTCCTCTGGCTTTGCCCTTGGTGTCATCCAAGGCTCTCTGGAGTTCCTTTATCACTCTCCCCCCACTGATGTGTTGTGTATGGACTTTGGGGGTTCCGTGGGAGGGGTGGTGGTTGCTGGCCCCCAGTCATCAGTCAAGTGACAAAGCCATTTCACAGTCAGGGCTGCAAGCTCACTGGCTCTCAGGAAGGGTTTCATAAGATGCTGAGAGGCAGGGCTTCATCTCTTGTCCCTGACATCCTGGGAGGGATGGTATTCTGGGGTGGAAATGGGAAGATGGCTGGGGCAAGAACTGAGAGTGGAAACTGGGGTGAAGAAAACACACTTTGGGGAAGCTGAACCAGGGAGATGGGTGATCTTCTGAATGTTGTTCGGGGGGTATTTATAAACCATTCATACTGATGGGTTGAACTAAAATCCATTACCTTCCATAAAGAAACTTTAGCAATGTGCTCAGTGAGTGTTAGTCTCTCAATGTCTGGCTCTTTTGCAACCCCATGGACTACAGCCCACCAGGCTCCTCTGTTCATGAGGATTCTCCCAGCAAGAATATTGGAGTGGGTAGCCATTTCCATCTCCAGGGGATCTTCCCAATCCAGGGACTGAACCCAGGTTTCCTCCATTGCAGGCAGATTCTTTACCATCTGAGCCACCAGGCAAGCGCATGTGCTCAGTAAAAGGCACATCTTTTTCCATAACTTTCAGAAGACACAGAGAGCTGGCTCCTCTTCTTCAACCCTGGGCTCGCCTTGCCACTGATTTGTTTTTTCTGAAGGGACCTTGGAATCCCAGGGGTAGGAGATGGAGTCTTTGAGCCGTTGCTCACCAGTTGTGGCCAAATACCTGTCCTGCTTCCAGGAACAATCTGAATCCAGCCCAGTGTTGAGAAACCCCAAGATCAACACAGTAGGTATTTAGCATCAGGGATCCAAACTTCTAGCTCATTAATCATCAGGTCAGAGGGAGAAGCCGAGTCTCTCCATTCTCCAGGTTCCCTTCTTTGGGGAACACTTTTAACATCTTGCAACTGGTAACAATTTTCTAAAATTATAGTTACTCTGTTTCTTTCTGTGTCCCTCTAAGCCCCCTGTTTTGCCTTCCCTCCACCTGCTCTGGTTAATGGGTCTTTTGTTGGGGCTGCTGCTTGCTGCCTGGTTTTTCCAGGTGTATCACGGAGGAGCTCTTGAGAGAGCAAGGTCCCCCTTTAAGAAGGAGGGGGACTTCCCTGGTGGCTCGGTGGTGAAGAACCTGCCTGCCAATGCAGGAGACACAGTTTGATCCCTAATCCAGGAAGATCCTACATGTTGCAGAGCAACTACGCCTGTGCTCTAGAGCCTGGCAGCCACAAGTCCTGAGCCCACAAGCCATGACTACTGAAGCCTGAGAGCCCTAGAGCCCGGGTTTCACATCAAGAGAAGCCACTGCAGTGAGAAGCCTGTGCACCGCAACTGGAGAGTAGCCCCTGCTTGCTGCAACTAGAGAAAGCCCGTGGAGCAATGAAGACATAAATAAATAAAACCTTGTCCCAAAGAAGGAGAAGGTAAGCAAAAGCTGAGGACAATTTTGTGGTTCTGTGACAGATGGCTTCCAGGAGAGGGGGACAGGGCCTGAGGATGGAAACTTGTTAGCTCAAGGGCTTCTGGTGGTTGGATTCACCATAACTCCCCACTCTTCCAATGCAGAAATGCTTGTGGGTTTTCCCAGCTTCCTAGATCACTTCCTGTTTTGAAGCAGGCCGTCTTTCTCTGGACAGTCCAACCTTGGCCTCAGAAGGCATCTCAGTGGGCTTCAAAGACTTCCCAACTGTCATCCTTGCTGTAGGATGCCAAAGAAGCCACCTCCAGCCAGACAGCCTCATTTCAGCAGGAAAGGTAAATGAAGCAGGATGCTGTATTTATGTTCTTCGGTATTTTTTTTTATTTAAGTATAGTTGATTTACAACATTGTGTTAATTTCTGCTGTACAGCAAAGTGATTCCATTTTACAGATGTATACATCCTTTTTTAATATTCTTCTCCATTCTGGTTTATCATAGGAATCTGAATATAGTTCTGAATATACTGTGCTACACAGTAGGCTCATGTTTATCTTTACCATCTAAGCATCATATACCATATATATAAGAGGACAAGCTGTGTTTACGGGTTTGAGGGAGGGTACCAAAATATCATTTCTAAAATCGCCTTCAAGATCACTGCTAAGAAAGAAAAGGAGTCCTTCACTCATTCATTCAATAAACACTTGCTCACCTTGTTCTCTGTGCTGGGAACAGACGAGTGATGAGAATCAGACCCTGAAAGCCCCTCTTCCTTTAGTCGACACCCTCCCGAGGAGAGCTTGACAATAACAACCCAGAGATCCATCGACAAGATGATGTCTGGTGGTGAGAAGTGTTGTCTGAGAGCAAAAGGCAGTCCCCTCATCTCTGAGTGTTCTGTTCTCCCAAAGAATCATTAAAACGGAAACTTCAGTTTCTTGGTGTACAATTAACGGAGGTTTTTCATGAGTGTGTCACACAGTTCTTCCCACAACCCCACTGTGGGCACACCACATATGAGCATTTCACAGATGCAGCCCATGGAGCTGGAAAGCTGAGGACTTGGACGTGGTCACGGGCCTGATACACCACGTGCCAGGCCTTCTCACTCCACATTTGCTGCCATTTCTTTGACATCTTGCCACTTCCCTATGTCTCCAAGACGGTAGGGTCCTGAGATCTACACTGACAAATAGTCAAGGGCTCAGAGTTAAGGAGAAAGAGGGATGTTTGTCAGTGGAGGAGGCTCTGCAACCTTTCAGAGAAGGAGTGTTTCCCAAGAGCAGGAACAGTCCCTGGAGTGGCCTTTGGCTTCGCCGAGGCTCTGCTTCATCTCTTCTTGACGTGGTTGCTGGGACGAGGGGAGATGGGCCCACTGCAGCAGGGGATGTGGGGAAGCCTGTCATTTCAATGTTGTCTGTTATCCATCCACATGGCCCCTGGGGCCCTATTTTCAGACTTGTCTGCTTGCCCAGAAAGGGGCAGGCCCAAGTTTCACAGAAATTAGAAGCACATACACTTGGCCTAAGCCACAGAAATGATGAAGAGATGCTGGCTGGTTCAAACCAGGGCCTCCAACACTCAGGAGCCGGCGTGGGGGCGGGGGACTTTTTCTGCCTGTTTGAAAATCAAGTCCTCTAATTAGAATCAGAACTTGGTAAAATATTAGAATTGCAGTGAATTTCAGAGATGCCAGTCCAAGCCCTTCATTTTACAGATGAAGGATCGAGAGGCGGAGGGACTTGGTGAGAGTTGAATGCTGGTTTTGTTAATACCAGGACGAGGGCTGGGATGGGCCCTCCTGACTCTTGCCCAGGGCTCTTTCCTTCCCATCAGGTTGCCGTCTGCATTAACTCCCCAAATCGGAGCTTGGGGACAGGCCAGGCAGAGAAGGGGCTCCTGGGCTGGAGGCTGATCCCCACCCTGAGCAGAGTGTGGAGTTCAGCCTGGTGAAGGCCCCCTTTGAGGCCTCCAACAGCCTGGTCACGTGACTGCTGTAGGAAGACCGCGATAAATCAAGGCCTGTGCAGGGAGGAGGGTCCCGGGTGCTGTGTGTGCGTGTAAGCAAGAAGCGCCTCTTAGGATGGAACTCACTCCCTGTTGCAACTATATCATACCTTTTACAAAAAGTCACTTCGAGGTCACTGTTTTTTTTGTCCAGTATTTCAATACATTAAATGCAATTACTTCATTGTTGATTTACCTGTCATTACAGGCATGTGTTTGAACATGATTTATTGAGTGAGTTTTGTGCCAGTTGACTTGCAATAGATTGCACAATATTCAAAGGGGCTCATTTGCTTGGCATTACATTAGAGGCATGATGATTGCAACACAAAGCAACGTAAATGAATTCTGAGAGCCTCCATCATTCATGTTGTCATGTACTGAATCCTATTATTATTTATTACCATAATTGTACTGTGTTTCCTGGGGCGATAAATTAGGACTGATGGGCCCCGCTGACAGTCAAGGGCTGGACTCGCGCTATATAATTTAATAGGGATACTGTAGGGTCTGTGTGTTTGGAGGAGATTTTGGTAATGGTGAAAAAAAAATTTTTTTTTTCTTGCATAAAGTACAAAAACCTTCCAAGGTTTTTTTTTTTCCCCTCTCTCTTCTTTAATGCCTTGGCTGCATTTGAAGGCCTTGATACAAGCTGAACTATAAGAAAGAAAAAGTTCTGCCTTTCAACACAAGATGGTTCAAGCTCACTGCCTCATGCCAGTCTTTGCCACATTGGGTGCTGACAGGTGGTGTTAACTCTCCCGTAGGCAGGGCATCCACCTGTGGAGGGAATCTGGACTTGGCTGAGAGTCCAGTGGTCAGTGTGTTAGGGGCAGCTGTGTTAACACGTCCACCTACTTAGACTGGTGGACCTTGGATATCTGATCTAACTGGGTAATGTGTCTGAAGAAAATAAAGGATGTGTTTTCCCTAGGACAACTGAGAAGGAGCAATGCAGATGATAGATACAATTTTGCTGTACAAGATGTTTAATATGCTGTGCAAATACCAGCAGAGGATATTCTTCAACTCTAACAAGGCAAATGCTAGGAGAGAGCTTAGAGATGACCGGATTCAACCATCTCACTTACAGATGAGAAAGCCGAGGGGCAGGTAGAAGAGTCATTAGAAATACCCCGCTAGAAAGAGAAAAACAAATATTGCATATTAACACATCTATATGGCATCTAGAAAAACAGTACAGATGACCTTGTTTGCAAAGCAGAAGCTGAGACACAGATGTAGAGAACAAATGTATGGATACCAGTGGGGAAAGAGGTAGGGTGGGACCAATTGGGAGATTGGAATTGACAGTATACACTATTGATACTATGTCTAAAACAGACAATGGATGGGAACATAATATAGAGCACAGGAATGCTCTGCCTGACCTAAATGCAAAGGAAATCCCAAGAAAAGGGATATATTTATACTTATGGCTAACTCATTTTGCTATGTAGTAGAAACTTTGTAAAGCAAATACACGGCAATTAAAATTAATTAATAAAAAAGAATGATGCAAAAAAAGAAAAAAACAACTCTGCTAAATCCAAGACACGTGAGAACCAGAATCAGCTGGCCTTGTGTTGCAGTCATGGCCAAGGTGATGAGCTCTGAGGTGCAGAATCAGACATCACCACACAGCATGACCAAGGGAAGAACCCCCAAATCTGAACCGTCCCCTTTGTCTAAGCAGAAAGAAGCATGGCTTTGAATAAGGCTAGGAAGTACTGTGAATCAATTAGGGTCAGTCAAGAATCTCTTAGAGTCCTTGTTTAGCATAAATCCTGTTGGCTCCGTTTTACTTCAGAAAAGAATCAATCTGTCTTTGACCCCCCAAGTGAGAGGTCACAGATTTCATCACCTCCAGGAAAGAAACTTTTTTGATAGCTTATGCCTGTGTCTTTGGTCCCCAGTCTTTATCTATCGCTCTCACAAATGTCCTTTTGGGGAGCTCAGGGTGATGTAAAAAGGAGATCCCCAGGAATGAAACTAGGAAAGAAGTTGAATTCCATTCAGGGAGTTGGATAGAGTTGCAACCAGGCTGCTACACAGCCTCTCCCCAGTGGAGACCCCATCAGAGGGGCTGGATTTTCAATGACTCAAGAGCTTCAAGGAAAGATTTCATCCCACTCGTCTGAATTCAGTGGTGTTTATACATGGCACTAAATGGCTTCATTCAGATGGATCCAGGCAGTGCCATAGGATCAATGCCTGGATACCCGGTCCATCTGATTGAGCTGTTAAAACAGGTGAACTCATCGGACCGCTTCTTAAAAACCAGATCAGATCAAATGTGTGTATTTCGCGCCTATCCCCTGGGCAGCTGACATGATAATCAACCCCAAATAAGCGAAGCCAAAAGCTCACAGGGTTCTGGCCTGTGCCAGGCCCACCCCTCCAGATTAGTTACTATGGAGCATCTCCACACACAGCCAGGTGTACAGACGACTCAGACAGCACCCTGCCCTGCGGCAAATGCCAGTGGGCCCCTGGCATTTTCACGTCTCACAGCAGGTGGCAGAGTCTTCCATTCTGCAGAGTTAAGGAGCAGTTTGAGGCAGCAACAATCAAGGAAAAGGGAATAGAAAATAGTTGGAAAGGGACAGGAGCTGGCAGCTGCCTGTTACCTCCTCCCTGAAAGGGATGCTGGATTTCCAGATTTCAACGCAGAGTGGGCCCCGTCATTTCTTTCTGGATAGCCTCAGGACTTCTGAGTTATCTCCATCAGAAGAAAAACTGTGTCTGACCTCACCACGTGTTGACATTATGAACCAACTCTTTCACCCACGGGGTGGGGTGGAGGGCGGTACTCACACCATTAGCAGAAGGAGTCTTTAACTTGGTATTTAGGCTCTGATTCATGCTTTTAGTGAGACCTTGGCTGGGGCCTAAGTGGATACTGTGCCTCCATCAAAAATCTGCACATGTATACTAATTAAATAATTTTCTATTAAAAAAAAAAAAAGAAAAAAAAATCTGCTCTTGCTGGTGTCCTGTCTTTTGCAGGACTGAGGAAATCAACCAAGTGCATTTATCTATTTTTATCATGATGGTGGCCATATCAGTCCATTGGAATAAAATCACCACCACCGAAACATGGACTGGGCAACATCAATATTAGGATTAAAAGGCCCCAAATGATAAAATAGTAATATGGATTATAACGTGGACATTGAAACAGAAGATAGCATGCCCTCATGGGATTCTGTTTGTGGGGTAGATTTTTGTGAATCCAAAGGCAGATGCTCTGGCCAGCCTTGGGGCCAGGTCCACGGTCTGCAGAAGCCATTCACCTTGTCTTCTGGCAGCTACCAGAATCACTGGCCTAGTTAGAGTAGGTCCCCAGATCAGAAAGGGTAACGGAATAAAAGGAGAAGGGTGATTTTCGGTGGTAAATTTACGTTTAAGTTAAGAGGGTAAATATGACAACATGGAAGATATTGGGCCAAATTCACACCTGATAGGCAGTGTCCTGAGCCCATCATGCTGTGAGTGATTCATGTTCTAGACCGGGATCAATTTACACCAAATTTACCTCTTAAATATCTTTTCTGATGCTGTGCAAGGACAAAATGGAAGATAATTAAAATAAATCTACATTAAAACCAAATAACATTTGCTGTGCTTAGAAATATTCTTAGCTCTCGTTACTTCCAGGACAACTCCATCCATGATGATGGAGACTTGGTAGGTCTGTACTCTCACCTAGAAAAGCCATGGGCCCCCAGCGGCTGGATGTGGCTAGTGCAATCTGGGAACTGATTTTTAATTTGATTTGATGTTTAGGTCTCCAACTTTAAGTACTCACAGATGGCTACTCTATGGGACAACACGATCCTAGAACAGTGGTTCTCAGCTCAGGCTGCACATTTGAATCCTCTAGATGTTTGAAAAAGTCTTGAAGATCTGATCTCAAGCAATTTAAATCCTGGCATGAGAGGTAAGAGCTCCCGAGCTGATGGTAACCTGTAGCCAAGGTTGGGGGCTGCTGCTCAGAAATGGGAGGGACTCTGTTGTGTGGGTGTTCGTGTCAATCACCGCCCACGGCTCAGGTGAATGATGGAGACTGGCTCGCTCTGAGATGTAACTACTGGGCTTTCTCTTTGTTGAGGACTTCACTACATTGGCTTTTGGAACAAAGTCTAGACACTTCCCATTTAGGCAGGCTTATCGGTCTCCTTTTTTCACAGTCCTGGACATGTCTCTCCCTTGGCTGATGGGACTGGGGAGGGTCGCCGGATGGGGAGGGGGGAATGGTTTTGATGAGTGTGGGAGGAACAATGTAGACCTAGCAACCTACAAGGGTAATGAGAGGTTTCCCCTCGGAGTTCTGAAACCCTCTTTTCTATTTCCCCGTCTATTCAATTCAGTTCAGTCGCTCAGTCGTGTCTGACTCTTTGAGACCCCATGGACTGCAGCATGCCAGGCTTCCCTGTCTTTCACCAACTCCCGGAGCTTACTTAAACTGATGTCCATTGAGTTGGTGATGCCATCCAGCCATTTCATCCTCTGTCGTCTCCTTTTCCTCCCGCCTTTACTCTTTCCCAGCATCAGGTCTTTTCCAATAAGTCAGTTCTTTGAATCAGGTGGCCAAAATATTGGAGTTTTAGTTTCAGCATCAGTCCTTCCAATGAACACCCAGGGCTGATCTCCTTCAGAATGGACTGGTTGGATCTCCTTGCTGTCCAAGGGACTCTCAAGAGTCTTCTCCAACACCACAGTTTAAAAGCAACAGTTTTTCCCCTTACACTTTCCCAAAGGGAAGTTTCATTTCATATCAGTGGTAGGAGGGCTTTTAGTAGGACACAGGCGGAGTCCTGCTTCCTTGTACAGAAATGGTATCATTGATAACTTGAAACCCAATTAGGCCAGGAGGGAAAAGCTTTGCTGGGACTGAAGGAGTCAGAATAAGGTTTTTAATG